>NC_071618.1:38423038-39698718 GCF_014839835.1 Dryobates pubescens | reverse complement strand
TTTAAACAATATATATCTATAACAATAACAGGTAAGGTTCACAAGGGCAAGGAACAAGGATGGATGGGAGGGGGCCAAAGAGGAATAATGCAAAAGCAGTGTCTCTCTGAGGAGGCACAGAGGCAGCAGGGGAGGATCAGGCCTGACCATGTGGCAGAGGAGCAGGAAGGCAGCCACAGTAGCTCTCATTCAGGGGAGGCAGGAGCCAAAAGGAGAGCTAATAGCTGCAATGCCCTGCTTTTTACACCCTAGCTGGGCAGGGAGGGGGGAGTGGAACAGACTCAGCTTCCCAGGGGCAAAATGCCCTGCAGGGAGGGCAAAGCACTCGCAAGCCGTCCCCCCTTTGTTTTCAGAATGGGCGTTAACCCACCACAACACAATAGCACCGATAGATACACTGCCTAAGGTTTGAGCCTCTCAAATAGTACTGCAGCTGCAGGCATTGAAACTGAACATAAAGCTTAGGCCAGATATCCTTAATTAACTTAATTTAGCCTTTAATATGTGCAAAAAACTTCCAATTGCCAACTCAGCCGTTAGGTAAACTGCCAATAACTCTTTCCTGCATCCATACACAAGTCAGAGCACTTACAGTAATGTGAGGTTAGAGGAGCAGGGAGGTCATTCTGCCCCTGTACACCACACTGGTTAGGCCACAACTTGAGTCCTGTGTCCACTTCTGGGCCCCTCAGTATAGGAACGATGTTGAGTTGCTGGAAGGTGTCCAGAGAAGGGCAACAAAGCTGGAGAGGGGTTTGGAGCACAGCCCTATGAGGAGAGGCTGAGGGAGCTGGGGTTGCTTAGCCTGGAGAAGAGGAGGCTCAGGGGAGACCTTCTTGCTCTCTACAACTGCCTGAAGGGAGGTTGTAGCCAAGTGGGGCTGGTCTCTTCTCCCAGGCAATCAGCACCAGAACAAGAGCACACAGTCTCAAGCTGCACCAGGGGAGGTTTGGAATAGATGTTAGGAAGAAATTCTTCCCAGAAAGAGTGATTGGCCATTGGAATGTGCTGCCCAGGGAGGTGGTGGAGTCATAGAATACATAGAATAAACCAGGTTGGAAGAGACCTTCAAGATCATCGCGTCCAACCCATCAACCAATCCAACACCACCTAAACAACTAACCCATGGCACCAAGCACCCCATCAAGTCTTCTCCTGAAAACCTCCAGTGATGGCGACTCCACCACCTCCCCAGGCAGCCCATTCCAATGTGCAATCACTCTTTCTGTATAGAACTTTTCCTAACATCTAGCCTGAACCTCCCTGGCGCAGCCTGAGACTGTTCACTATCACTGGAGGTGTTTAGGAGGAGTCTTGATGGGGTGTTTGGTGCCATGGTTTAGTTGATTAGATGGTACTGGATGATGAGTTGGATGAGATGATCTTGAAGGTCTCTTCCAATCTGGTCTCTTCTCTTCTATTCCATTCCATTCCATTCCATTCCATTCCATTCCATTCCATTCCATTCCATCCTATCCCATCCCATCCTATCCTCTTCTAAGTGACCTCTCAAGCTGTTGAATTTGGGTCTGTATTATCACCAACAACCAGGTCATGTCATTTTTCCAAAGCACTGATCAGGCTATAGCTACACCTTAAGAAAGCATCTGGTACCTTTTCCTCTCCTGAAACAGCAATGCAAACAGTGCTCCAAGATCTCACTGTTCTGAGAAACCTTCTTCTAATTATTTGAGCTGGACAGCAAATCTGAACCATAAGCAGTAACTGCTGCCAGTTATATTAACTACATTACAGTAATCTAGGAGAAACAAAAGTCCCCATTCCACAATCCTACACTACTTCTTGCTTTTACAAAACCACCTCCTTACACAAACCTCTGGCTCCCCCATACAGCAACATACATCACTGAGTAATACAACATCCCTCCAGAAGCACAAGGCCATTAGAAGAGATTCACTAATGATCTTTCCCACTGTAGCCATTAAAAATGAGGAAAATTACTTCACAGTGATGATGTGACTGTAACCCAGTGCCCCACAGCAGTGGATCTTCCTGAAGAACTCCAATCATAAAAATCATTGGAAAAGAGGACTTTTTTTGGACTGAAAGCTGCTCAAGAAATAGGAAGCACACAGAAGGCTTAACAATTACTCTCTCTTGTGGCTTCCCAAGGAATCAGGTTAATTCAAATACAGTGACCCAAAGAAGCACACAGAAGGCTTAACAATTACTCTCTCTTGTGGCTTCCCAAGGAATCAGGTTAATTCAAATAAAGTGACCCAAAGAAAGATCAACCAATGAAATCTTTTCTGTAGTAAAATTCAATGCCAATGGTAAGGAACTCAAGGGATGTCATAAAATAAACCTAACACAGTCCAATCAACTTTGAGTGGAAAAGAGATCTGGGAATCACTGTTCACAGCTCTCTGCTCAACCACAGTCAGAAAAGCCATAAAACTTTGGATTTTGCCAAGTAAAGTATTTCACAGAATCAACCAGGCTGGAAGAGACTCCAAGATCATCAAGTCCAACTGATCACCTAACCCTAACTAATTAACTAGACCATGGCACTCAGTGCCTTATCCAGGCTTTTCTTAAACACCTCCAGGGACATTGACCCCACTACCTCCCTGGGTAGTCCATTCCAATGGCAAATCACTCATCCTGTGAAGAAGTTCTTTCAAAGATCAAGCCTAAAATTCCCCTGGCACAGGTTGAGACTATGTCCTCTTGTTCTATCACAGGTTACCTGGGAGAAGAGACCAGCCCCCACCTGTCTACAATCCCCCTTCCTTCAGGTAGCTGTAGAGAGCAATAAGGTCTGCCCTGAGTCCCCCCTCCTCCAGGCTAAACAACCCCAGCTCCCTCAGCCTCTCCTCACAGGGCTGTGCTCCAAACCCCTCCCCAGCTTTGTTGCCCTTCTCTGGAGACCTTCCAGCAGCTCAACATCTTTCCTAAACTGAGGGGCCCAGAACTGGACACAGGGCTCAAGGTGTGGCCTAACCAGTGCTGAGTCCAGGGGCAGAATGACTTCCCTGCTCCTGCTGGCCACACTATTTCTGATGCAGACTTTAGGCAGGTAAAGTCTAACAGCTCATAGTTAAGTCAGAGCCACCTAAAATACTCTATGTGTTCAGTAGATTGAAAATTACTTTTATTATTAACAAGTGTGACAATCAAACTCTTGATTTTAGTTAAGATTATGACCTGGGAATCCCAAGCTTGTGATTTTTCTTGACAACTGCTGTACAGCAGCTTCCATTAGTGTCACTTGTGCTGACAGATTTGTTCACTAATTCTGTCAAAATAGAAGTAATTTTTATCTGCTGAGAATAAAAACCTCCCTCAGGTGCTCAGTGCAAGGTCACATTTTTACTGAGGATTCCTAATCACGGTGAAGGGAGGCTGGCATCTGAAAATTCAAACTGAACCAAGAAATGTGTCAGACCTATGGATTTATACAGCTAAGAATAGTGAAAATAAAACTTTAGACCAGTGTGGCCATGCTGACTACATAACACTGCATTGATTTCAAGAAAACCTTAATAAAAGGAAGTACCATCAAGAACTGATCGCTCAGCTGAACATCTGTAGCTATATCATGGGGGATAGAATAGAATAGAATAGAATAGAATAGAATAGAATAGAATAGAATAGAATAGAATAGGGTAGGATAGAATAGAATAGGATAGAATAGAATAGAATAGAATAGAATAGAATAGAATAGAATAGAATAGAATAGACCAGACCAGACCAGACCAGACCAGGTTGGAAGAGACCTTCAAGATCATCGCATCCAACCCATCAACCAATCCAGCACCACCTAAACAACTAAGCCATGGCACCAAGCACCCCATCAAGTCTCCTGAACACCTCCAGTGATGGTGACTCCACCACCTCCCCGGGCAGCACATTCCAATGGCCAATCACTCTCTCTGTGTAGAACTTCTTCCTAACATCCAGCCTACACCTCCCCTGGTGCAGCCTGAGACTGTGTCCTCTTGTTCTTGTACTGGCTGCCTGGGAGAAGAGACCAGCATCCACCTGTCCACAACCTCCCTTCAGGTAGTTGTAGAGAGCAATAAGGTCTCCCCTGAGTCTCCTCCTTTCCAGGCTAAGCAACCCCAGCTCCCTCAGCCTCTCCTCACAGGGCTTGTGTTCCAAACCCCTCACCAACTTTGTTGCCCTCTTCTGGACTCGTTCCAGCGAGTCAACATCTTTCCTAAACTGAGGGGCCCAGAACTGGACACAGTACACAAGGTGTGGCCTAACCAGTGCTGAGTACAGGACAGAATGATTTCCCTGCTCCTGCTGGCCACACTCTTCCTGATGCAGGCCAGGATGCCATTGGCCTTCTTGGCCACCTGGGCACACTGCTGGCTCGTGTTCAGCTGCTGTCAATCAGTATCCCCAGGTCCCTTTCTGCCTGGCTTCTCTCTAGCCACTCTGACCCCAGTATACTAGCAAAAGTCTGGGAATAAAGGTGGTTAATAGTCCTCTCCCCACTGCACCCCTCCCCTCTTTTTTTTTTTTGGGTTGGTTGGTTGGTTTTTTTGTTTTGTTACACCAAAGAGAGATTTCTCAAGTAGTGAAGCCATCTCTACACTTCATATCTCACTATGCTAGCCCTAACCCCACTGAATCACCTCGGGAAACAAAATTTAAACTGGATTTCCATATTTATATGTATGGTATGTACAATATGCTGGTTTTATTTGTCTGGGGTGAAACAACCATGAGCAGCAATTCTACAGATACAGCAGTGGGTATTACCAAAAATGAAATTAAAACAAAAAAAAAGTAGAAAGAAAGAGAGAGAGAGAGAGAAAGAGAGAGTGAGTGAGAGAGAGAGAGAAAAAGGGAGAGAGAGAAAGAGAGAGAGAGAGAGAGAGAAAGAGAGAGAGAAAGAGAGAGAGAAAGAGAGAGTGAGAAAGAGAGAGAGAGAAAGAGAGAGAGAAAGAGTGAGAGAAAGAGAGAAAGAGAGAGAGAGAGAGAGAAAGAGAGAGTGAGTGAGAGAGAGAGAGAAAAAGGGAGAGAGAGAAAGAGAGAGAGAGAAAGAGAGAGAGAAAGAGAGAGAGAGAAAGAGAGAGAGAGAAAGAGAGAGAGAAAGAGTGAGAGAAAGAGAGAAAGAGAGAGAGAAAGAGAAAGAGAGAAAGAAAGAGAGAGAGAGACAGAGTGAGAGAAAGAGAGAAAGAGAGAGAGAGAGACAGAGAGAGACAGAGAGAGAAAGAGAGAGAGCAAGAGAGAGAGAGAGAAAGAGAGAGAAAGAGAAAGAGAGAGAGAAAGAGATAAAGAGAGAAAGAGAGAAAGAGAGAGAGAAAGAGAGAAAGAGAGAGAGAGAGAAAGAGAGAGAGAAAGAGAGAGAGAGAAAGAGTGAGAGAGAAAGAGAGAGAGAGAAAGAGAGAGAGAGAAAGAGAGAGAGAGAAAGAGAGAGAGAGAAAGAGAGAGAGAAAGAGAGAGAGAGAAAGGAAGGGGAAAGGAAGGGGAAAGGAAGGGGAAAGGAAGGGGAAAGGAAGGGGAAAGGAAGGGGAAAGGAAGGGGAAAGGAAGGGGAAAGGAAGGGGAAAGGAAGAAGGGGACAAAGAGAGAAAGAAAGAAAGAAAACGGAAAGTAAAAGAAAAATAGAAAAAAGAACAAAGAAAAAAAGAAAAAAGAATAAAAGACAAAAAGAATGAAAGGAGAAGAAAAAAAGAAAGGAAGAAAAAAAGAAAGGAAGGGGGAAAAAAGAAAGGAAGAAAAAAAAGGATGCTTCCTAGGATCTAAACCAAATTTCACATCAGCAGTACTGAACTTAAAGCTGTTCCATTGTTTTATCCCATCAGCTGCAGAGACTACAAGTGCTCTCCTATAACACCACAGCTACCAGCCAATTTTCAGGTTGTTAACCAAAAGGCAATCTGTCAGTGGAACTAGTTTACAACAACCAGATATTTCAAGAGGGCAGCTGATCAATTTTCACTGAGCAGCAGCCTCTAATGGTCTCCATGTGCTCTACAGCTACCCAAGCCGATAGCAGATTATTCATCTAATGGCATCGCAGTTACTGCTTTCAAACAATTGTTCAAGGCATGGAATAGGTCTTCCATACACAGTATAAGTACACAGCAACAATATAAGGTAATTAAAAAAAGACAAATACTCCTCACCAGGCTTTTCAGTCATAAGGACACTGCTAAAACCTCGGATTGGCACCTGCACTTCAAAACCTAGCCCCTTACCCCCAGGAAAGGGCAGCATTTATCAAGGTCTGGGCATACATTCCCTTCCATTCACTGATGAGGCCTGACAACACCATACTATGGGTGCCATCACCAGCAACAGCCTTATACTTTGTTATCCTCCACTGGAAGTCATGGTTTAATTTATGTACCTGTTAGTTAATGAAGGTCTTAAACTCCTAAGAGAAGCCCATGGGGGAAAAAGCACAGACAAGTGCTGACAAGGTAATAGATGATAAGAACGGCAGGAGGCCTTGAGGTAGGCTGGTTATTGAAGGCTAATGGGATCCTCCATCTTCTTTGTGCTCACCACATCCATCAGGAATGCAGCACTGAGCCACAGAAGCCCATTTAATTAACAGGTCCTGCTAGGTACTAGGCCTCTTGCTTTTTATCTGCATTAGAAACTGGTGGGTTATACTTCTGAGACAATCGTACATCACTTGGCAATTCTGAATGAGAAGGCTGAAGGGTTCTTTGTGAGCAGGGAGGTCATTCTGCCCCTGGACTCAGCATTGATTAGGCCACACCTTGAGTACTGTGTTCAGTTCTGGACCCCTCCACTTAAGAAGGATATTGAGGCACTTGAAGGTGTCCAGAGGAGGGCAATGAGGCTGGGGACAGGTCTCGGGCACAAGCCCTATGAGGAGAGGCTGAGGGAGATGGGGTTGCTTAGCCTGGAGAAGAGGAGGCTCAGGGGAGACCTTCTTGCTCTCTACAACTCCCAGAAGGGAGGTTGTAGCCAGGTGGGGGCTGGTCTCTTCCCCCAGGCAACCAGCACCAGAACAAGAGGACACAGTCTCAAGCTGCACTAGGGGAAGTTTAGGCTGGAGGTGAGGAGAAAGTTCTTCACAGAGTGAGTGATGGGCCATTGGAATGTGCTGCCCTGGGAGATGGTGGAGTCACCATCACTGGAGGTGTTTAGGAAGAGACTGGATGGGGTGCTTGGTGCCATGGTTTAGTTGATTAGGTTGTGTTGGGTGATAGGTTGGACTCAAGGATCTCAAAGGTCTCTTCCAACCTGGTTTATTCTATTCTATTCTATTCTATTCTATTCACAGTATCACAGTATAACTAAGGTTGGAAGAGACCCCATGGATCATCAAGTCCAACCTGTCTCGACAGACCTCATGACTAGACCATGGCACCAAGTGTCACATCCAGTCTCCCCTTGAACACCTCCAGGGACGGTGACTCCACCACCTCCCTTCTATTCTATATCTTAAGATTGACAGAACAAAAATATCATTTTCTACAAGTAAACAACATTGACTGTCCAAGTTTGAGACACAGATCAGGAATGTTGTAGGGTTTAGATTTCCCATACAGGCAAACTATGTTGTTATTATTATTTATATTCCTCTATTTCACCACTCAACTTCAGTGGAGAGGGACACTAATGAAAAACATTACCCCAAACAAATATGCTGACACAAAACCCACAGTGACTGGAGAAGGCAGCATCTTTTTCTTTGCAAGTCAATGGTGGGGGGGTGTGTGGGGAGTATTACCAACTTTGTTACAGTGGCTTTACCTTCTGCTGCCTTAATCACCAAAGACAAACGCAGAGCCTGCTGTGCCTTGCAGCGTCCTTCTGGTGCCATTTATATTTGCACCAGAACCAAGGAGTTACTGCTGCAAAGAGCCTGCAGCTTTAAACAAACACACATAAAGGATGCACTAAGATGTTCTGAGAAAGGAATACATTCATTTTTAACAACATTTATATTATTGAATAAGCACCAAAAGAAGATTAAGGCATTTAAATCAAGAGAGAAAAGTAGAGTGATATGGGTGAAATGAGAAAGAAGATCCTTAAAGCAGTACTGGCACTGAATAAGGACAAAGAAGGACAAAGATACAACAGCCCCATGCAGTGCTACAGGCTGGGGTCAGAGTGGCTGGAGAGCAGCCAGGCAGAGAGGGACCTGGGGGTAATGGTTGAGAGTAGGCTGAACATGAGCCAGCAGTGTGCCCAGGTGGCCAAGAAGGCCAGTGAGATCCTGGCCAGTATCAGGAAGAGTGTGGCCAGCAGGAGCAGGGCAGTCATTCTACCCCTGTACCCAGCACTGGTTAGGCCAGACCTTGAGTCCTGCGTCCAGTTCTGGGCCCCTACGTTTAAGAAGGACATTGGGACTCTTCACAGTATGACAGTATCACTAAGGTTGGAAGAGACCCCAAGGATCATCGAGTCCAACCTGTCACCACAGACCTCATGACTAGACCATGGCACCAAGTGCCACATCCAATCCCCTCTTGAACACCTCCAGGGACGGTGACTCCACCACCTCCCTGGGCAGCACATTCCAATGACGAACAACTCGCTCGGTGAAGAACTTTCTCCTCACTTCGAGTCTAAACCTCCCCTGGTGCAGCTTGAGACTGTGTCCCCTTGTTCTGGTGCTGGTTGCCTGGGAGAAGAGACCAACCCCTTCCTGGCCACAACCACCTTTCAGGTAGTTGTAGAGGGCAATGATGTCACCCCTGAGCCTTCTCTCCTAGAGGCTAAACAATCCCAGCTCCCTCAGCCTCTCTTGAACGTGTCCAGAGAAGTGCAACGAGGCCGGGGAACGGTCTCGAGCAAGAAGGTCTCCACTGAACCTCCTCTTCTCCAGGCTAAACAACCCCAGCTCCCTCAGCCTCTCCTCACAGGGCTTGTGCTTGAGGCCTCTCCCCAGCCTCGTTGCCCTTCTCTGGACATGTTCAAGTGTCTCAATGTTCTTCTCACGTTTAGGTGAGAATATGCAATCCCAATAAAGAAATAAGTTAACTTAGAATGCAAGACACAAAGACATCTCCACTACCATCTTGGTATTAACTTTAAGGAATGCTGACAGAATTTTGATGAACTGGAATTTAGAGATGCCAGTGATAGTTTAGACCTTAAAGGTATGTAATTAGCATGCAGAAAAATGATGTCTGATTTCTAGAACATATCATTACTTGATGATCTTTGAGGCCTATTCCAACCTTACTGATTCTATGATTATGAAACAAAAGTTTCCTGCGACATTTCAAAACCACCTGGTAACTATTTCTAGCATGCATTACACAGAAATTATCACCAAAAAATAAAACATTTCAGTGGGAGCATTTCATACTTGGCATGATTAATACCTGTCCTTACATTTCCTGAAGAGACATAATAAACTGGTTTAGAATCATAGAATCATAGAATCAATAAGGTTGGAGAAGACCTGAAAGATCATCAAGTCCAACCTGTCACCCAACACACAGTATCACAGTACAGCTAAGGTTGGAAGAGACCCCAAGGATCATCAAGTCCAACCTGTCTCCACAGACCTTATGACTAGACCATGGCACCAGGTGCCACGTCCAATCCCCTCTTGAGCACCTCCACCACCTCCCTGGGCAGCACATTCCAATGACGAATGACTCGCTCAGTGAAGAACTTTCTCCTCACTTGGAGTCTAAACCTCCCCTGGCACAGCTTGAGACTGTGTCCCCTTGTTCTGGTGCTGGTTGCCTGGGAGAAGAGACCAACCCCTTCCCAGCTACAACCACCTTTCAGGTAGTTGTAGAGGGCAATGAGGTCACCCCTGAGCCTCCTCTTCTCCAGGCTAAACAACCCCAGCTCCCTCAGCCTCTCCTCATAGGGCTGTGCTCAAGGCCTCTCCCCAGCCTTGCTGCCCTTCTCTGGACATGTTCAAGTGTCTCGATGTTCTTCTTAAACTGAGGGGCCCAGAACTGGACACAGTACTCAAGATGCATGACTGCTAAACCATGGCAGCATGTGCCACATCCAATCCCCTCTTGAATACCTCCAGGGACAGTGATTCCACCACCTCCCTGGGCAGCACATTCCAACTCTCACTGTGAAGTCAGGGCAAACTACCCAAAAGAGGCCTGATTGGTCTAGAGGTGGCACTTCTCTTTGCTCCAGGGATGGAGGGTGGCTGCCAGTGAGGAAATGCCCTTTTTGCTCTTCCCCCTTTTCTGCAAGTGAGTGTTCAGTTTTGAAGGCTGCTTTTCCTTTGGCTTTTCTCTAAAGGAGGCAGCAGGTCCCTCTATGCTGCATGCTGGCGGGCTCTGCCATTCTGGTTGGAGCTGTGTTACCAGCAGCATGCTGGAATTGTTTGATTATGTAGCTGAAATGCTTGATTCTGATTTCCACAATAAACAGACAAGTCATACAAAAAGGTTCCTAGGTTCTACCCTTTGCTTTGAACAAAGCAATTATTTCTTTCATCTCCCTTGCTCTTTACACTACTTGTTCTTTACACTACTCTTTTACATAGCAGTGGTGTCAAGCACGTCTCCAATGCACAGACTGTTTCTGGACATAAACACTACTTTGGGAAGTAAATACTGTACCTAATTTGTTAATACAAAAAAGCTGATGCTAATGAAATCTCACCTTGAGCTTTTGTGTGTGTGTTCCACTTCATGTTTCACAGGTTATTATTTTTAGATCCTATGCCTGAAATTTCCAGGAGCTCTTTGTCTAATCAAGTCACTAAAGCTGTAGCAAAAGCCAGTTTTTTAGAAGAGAATAGAATTCACCAGGTTGGAAAGACCTTTGAGACCATCAAGTCCAACCTATCACCCAACACCATCTCATCAACTAAACCACGGCACGAAGTGCCTCATCCAGTCTCTTCTTAAACACCTCCAGGGATGGTGACTCCACCACCTCCCTGGGCAGCACATTCCAATGGCCACTCTTTCTGGGAAGAATTTCTTGCTAACATCCAGCCTGAACCTCCCCTGGTGCAGCTTGAGACTGTGTCCTCTTGTTCTGGTGCTGGTTGCCTGGGAGAAGAGACCAACCTCCACCTGGCTACAGCCTCCCTTCAGGTAGTTCTAGACAGCCAGAAGATCTCCTCTGAGCCTCCTCTTCTCCAGGCTAAGCAACCCCAGCTCCCTCAGCCTGTGCTTCAAACCTCTCCCCAGCTTTGTTGCCCTTCTCTGGACACGTTCAAGTATCTCAATATCTTTCCTAAACTGAGGGGCCCAGAACTGGACACAGGACTCAAGGTGCAGCCTAACCAGTGCTGAGTCCAGGGGCAGAATGACCTCCCTGCTCCTGCTGGCCACACTATTCCTGATCCAGTCCAGGATGCCATTGGCCTTGCTAGTTCTTGCAGCAACTTCCTAATGAACACTTGACTTGGTCACAATGTTACATGAAAAGGAGCACATGTGCTTATTTTCACTGCTTTCCAATACCCTACATAGAATCACAGAATCATCTAATGCCTTGAACAAATACTGACAAAACACAGACACGGTGTCCTTCTGAAACTGACCCTTTCCTTCTAGGTAAGATTAAAATAATCCTCCAAAGTTTTAATTCCTTTTGATAAAAATTGGATTACAGCTGATGACCACGTGGGGGTAGCAGTGTGATGGTAATGCTCAGGTACAGCGTCTCGCAGCCAGCAACACACAGCAGAGTGCCTGCATGAAGTCAGTCCTTTCCTGCAGGAGATTTTGACTCTAACATATGTGCTTTACCTATAAGATGTAAATGTGGCCAATTACGTATCAAAATGTGAGACTTGGGACAATCAGTGGGGATAAAGTGTTGCAAGTTATCCTTTTAATCCTAGAAAGGATGTGTTGTGGAAAAAAAAAAGGGAAGAGTCACACATTAACATTTAGTGAGGAAATACAGTAAAAAGAGGTTTTGGCAGTCATGTACTGAAAGCTGACAATTTCAATCCCTTTAACATGGAAGAGCACAAATTTTTGCTAATGCAAGTTGATATGTTATCAGTGGTTACTCACTTCTGGCCTTAAATAAAGACTGGACTTTTCTATACATAAAAGAGGATGTCCAGGCTTCACTCTCAGAAAAAGAAAAGTCAATTCCTGTTCCCCTTTTAGTGCAAAAAACAGCCAACCTTTCTTTTTCTTCATTAGATCACAGTATCACCAAGGTTGGAAGAGACCTCAAAGATCATCAAGTCCAACCCATCACCACAGACCTCATGACTAGACCATGGCACCAAGTGCCACATCCAGTCCCCTCTTGAACAGCTATAGGGATGGTGACTCCACCACCTCCCTGGGCAGCACATTCCAATGGCTAACAACTGTCACAGTGAAGAACTTTCTCATCTCCAGCCTAAACTTCCCCTGGTGCAGCTTGAGACTGTGTCCTCTTGTTCTGGTGCTGGTTGCCTGGGAGAAGAGACCAACCCCTTCCTGGCTACAATCCTCCTTCAGGTAGTTGTAGACAGCAATGAGGTCTCCCCTGAGACTCCTCTTCTCCAGGCTAAACAATCCCAGCTCCCTCAGCCTCTCCTCATAGGACTTGTGCTCAAGGCCTCTCCCCAGCCTCGTTACCCTTCTCTGGACACATTCATGTGTCTCAATGTCCTTCTTAAACTGAGGGGCCCAGAACTGGACACAGGACTCAAGGTGTGGCCTAATCAGTGCAGAGTCCAGGGGCACAATGACTTCTCTGCTCCTGCTGGCCACACTATTCTTGATACAGGCCAGGATGCCATTGGCTCAGTCAGTATCATCAATAAATCACACGAGCTGGTCTTGTGAAAGTCATTTGCCTTTCTTTTTTGAGATAAGGATATAAATATTTCCTGGATTTGCACTGCACTGAAACAGAGAAGAAAAAATGTGGAAGTGGTTACTTGCTGTCTAAATAGCTGTAAGTCCATACAAGATGATACAGTGCAGATAAACCCCACAACAAATCGACTGCCACACATGATTTGTTTCTACTCAGCCACACAGATTCACAGACATTTCAGTATTTTACTCACATTAGGCTATTTTTAATGCATAATTACATATGTTACAAATAGGCTGGAGGTGAGGAGAAAGTTCTTCACAGAGAGAGTTGTTAGCCATTGGAATGGGCTGTCCAGGGAGGTGGTGGAGTCACCATCACTGGAGGTGTTCAAGAGGGGATTGGACGTGGCACTTGCTGCCATGGTTTAGTAGTCATGAGGTCTGTGGTGACAGGTTGGACTTGATGATCTTTGAGGTCTTTCCCAACCTTATTGATTCTATGATATATTATTTTACACATACAGATGTCCCAAATGCATTTGATGGCATTGTTATACACAGTCAGAGACTGCCAAGAGAATACAGACAGGAAAAGAAACAAGTCTTGAAGTTTGCCACCAAGTTGTTACCCTCCAACCTTCTACTCCCCAATGCTTTCACAAGCAATATATTGCAGTGAATCAACTCCAACCTTCCTACAATCTCCACACAAGCAGCATTTGTACTAAAATCAAAATCAGTATTGTTAAGGGCTTGTCTGGACATGATCATTGGTGCAGATTATGGGAGTGTTTGATAGTGAAGTGTAATCGCCTGTCCCTAACCCAATGTGCAGTCACGCTCACCCTCCAGCAAAAGCATCACATTCCTGTTTTGCTTAATCCCCAGCTAAAGAACAACTTCTTTGCTGTCAGGATGATTCATTAAATCAACAGTTATGTCTGAAATAATTCTTCAACAAAGCAAATTCAGCTCTAACAACCCAAGAAAAACAAAGAGGGGAGGTGTGGAAATCAGAACGGGGCATCTCATGGTAAAACCAAGTTAAGCCAAGGCAGGCAAGTGAAGACAGTTACCACTAAGCACCACAAAATTCAAGAGCATGAAATTTATTTGCCACACCAACACTCTCTGAGGAAACAAGGATGCTTTCAAACAGAAATTTCACAGAATCACCAAGGTTGGAAGAGACCTCAAAGATCATCAAGTCCAACCTGTCACCACAGACCTCATGACTAAACCACGGCACCAAGTGCCACGTCCAGTCCCCTCTTGAACACCTCCAGGGATGGTGACTCCACCACCTCCCTGGGCAGCACATTCCAATGGCTAACAACTCTCTCAGTGAAGAACTTTCTCCTCACCTCCAGCCTAAACCTCCCCTGGTGCAGCTTGAGACTGCGTCCTCTTGTTCTGGTGCTGGTTGCTTGAGAGAAGAGATCAACCCCCTCCTGGCTACAACCACCCTTCAGGTAGTTGTAGGCAGCAAGAAGGTCTCCCCTGAGCCTCCTCTTCTCCAGGCTAAACAATCCCAGTTCCTGCAGCCTCTCCTCATAGGGCTGTGCTCAAGGCCTATCCCCAGCCTCGTTGCCCTTCTCTAGACACGTTCAAGTGTCTCAATTTCAACTCTCTGGTTAAACACAATGTCATCTTGTTTTACCTGAATAATTTTATAATGTTAATAATAACTAGTATGATGTTACCACTGCAATAACCCAGGGCTTCATTTTAGTTAGTAACCCGTTGCCTAAGCCAGAGCAGTTTGTACTGGTACAACTATGTTGGTAACAAAAATGCTTCTGTTAAACAGGCTTAAACTGACCATAATCAAAGGGGATTAGAAAAGCTATCCATGTATTTAGAATCGTAGAATCAATAAGGTTGGAAAAGACCTCAGAGATCATCAAGTCCAACCTGTCACCCAACACCTCAGGACTACTAAACCATGGCACCAAGTGCCACATCCAATCCCTTTTTGAACACTTCCAGGGACGGTGACTCCACCACCTCCCTGGGCAGCACATTCCAATGGTGAACAACCCTCTCAATGAAGAACTTTCTCCTCACCTCGAGCCTAAACCTCCACTGCTGCAGTCTGAGACTGTGTCCTCTTGTTCTGGTGCTGGTTGCCTGGGAGAAGAGACCAACCCCCACCTGGCTACAACCCCCCTTCAGGGAGCTGTAGATAGCAAGAAGGTCTCTCCTGAGCCTCCTCTTCTCCAGGCTAAGCAACCCCAGCTCCCTCAGCCTCACCTCACAGGGCTTGTGCTTGAGGCCTCTCCCCAGCCTTGCTGCCCTTCTCTGCACACATTCAAGAGTCTCAATGTCCTTCCTATGTTTGCTAAATCCTTTACAAAACAGTTGCTTTAATTGTACAATATGGTTCCAGAGTCAATTTTCCCCCTTTGTACAGCTCTCCATGAGCACAGCAGAGAAGGACACTGCAAAACAGTCATGAAACAGGAAAATGCAATTTTTGAAAGTGTGCTTTAAGAACATGCCAAGCACTGAAAATTTCTTACAGTTAAAGGTTTTCTGTTCTTTTGCTTGCAACAGTAAAAGTTTGGAGGCAGGAAAAGAAGGTAAGAAGAGCAGCACTTGCAGGCTAAGCTGCTGATACATAGAAAACTTCACTGACTTGCAGAAAGTCATGGTGAGTCAGCACCACCAGTGAATCAAAACCCTCATCCCATCCTCAGACTACTGGACTTGACTCATTTCCCACATCCAGTTACTTTGCTTGCATTTTGTGCAATACCTCTCTCAAACCATGAGGCTGCTTCTCTACAAGGCATTTTTCATGTTACAGCCCACTCCTGTAAGTGGATCAAGGAAATGTTCCATTACTCTTTGATGAACTTCTGTGATCTCACTTGCCATGTCAAAAGCTACATCCTTGCTTAATGCTGGGTAAATGAGTCAAGTTGGGCATTTCAGATAACTCGTTAAAAAAAAACACCAGTTTTCATGAATCTTCTCTGAAATAGGTTTCTATAAACAATCCTGGCTGTAAAATAACTAAGCTAAATTAAATAAGCTAGATAAATCCATGCACAGGATTTTTAGGCATCAGCTGCACTGTCTTAAGAGTATATAACAAGATACCTCAAGACTTTTTCATACAGAATGACCCGACCATTTCAAAATGCTGGGAGCTGGGGTTGCCTAGCCTGGAGAAGAGGAGGCTCAGAGGAGACCTTCTTGCTGTCTACAACTGCCTGAAGGGAAGCTGTAGACAGGCAGATGTTGGTCTCTTCTCCCAGGCAACCAGCACCAGAACAAGAGGACACAATCTCAAGCTGCACCAGGGGAGGTAAAGGCTGGATGTTAGGAAGTTCTTCATAGAAAGAGTGATTTGCCATTGGAATGGGCTGCCCAGGGAGGTGGTGGAGTCACCATCCCTGGAGGTGGTTAAGAAGAGACTGGATGAGGCACTTGGTGCCATGGTTTGGTTGATCAGATAGTTGGACATGATGATCTTGAAGGTCTCTTCCAATCCGGTCTGGTCTGGTCTGGTCTGGTCTATCCTATCCTATCCTATCCTATCCTATCCTATCCTATCCTATCCTATCCTATCCTATCCTATCCTATTCTATGCTATTCCATTCCATACCATTCCAAATGATGCCAAAGATCCTAAGAAAGTTCAGTCTGCCCATCTCTTGAAAGGTCCCTTGCAGAAAAAGAAGTCTGACAGAAAACCAGCTTAGCCTGGATAGGATCACTGGAAACACCAGCATTATCTGCTGAAAACAAAGGGCAGTGTCTCTTCCTCCAACTGTTATGGGCACCACAGAGTAAGAGCCTATCCAAATATCAAGGGCTTTCCTTTTGCTCTTCATGTAAATCTGTAAACCTACACGTTTCAAACTCCGCTGAGAGGAATAAAAGCTGCTTAGCTTGTCAGCATTAGAAGCTTTGAATCAAGTTCTAAGCGCAGTGAATCCATTCCTGTACAGCAGAAGCTGTGCAGGTCTCAGGGCTGAGTGAAGGCAATTCCACTTAGTCTTTACATACCCAAAGAACATCACAGTATCACCAAGGCTGGAAGAGACCTCAAAGATCATCGAGTCCAACCTGTCACCACAGACCTCATGACTTGACCAAGGCACCAAGTGCCACGTCCAATCCCCTCTTGAACACCTCCAGGGATGGTGACTCCACCACTTAACATGCCCAGTCAGGTCAAGGAAAAACTCAAAACTTAACTCTGAAGGGCATCAGGGAGTCAGAAAGACTTTTTCAGCATCCTCTTCTCCAGGCTAAGCAACCCCAGCTCCCTCAGCCTCTCCTCACAGGGCTGTGCTCCAAACCCCTCCTCAGCTTTGTTGCCCTTTTCTGGACACCTTCCAGCAACTGAACATCTTTCCTAAACTGAGGGGCCCAGAACTGGACACAGGACTCAAGGTGTGACCTAACCAGTGCTGTGTCCAGGGGCACAATGACTTCCCTGCTCCTGCTATGTAACATGTGGCTTAAGAAATGCAACTGATAGTCTATGCTGCTGCAGCCTTGGGAGGGTTGAGGAAATTGCAATAGAATGAGAAGAAATTCAGGTATTCCCTATAGGCTCCAGTTAATGTATTAACTTAATTTTGTGTCCTTTCCTTTTGGTTCATTCATGAATAAAGAGATGAAACAGAATGTTTAAGTTGCAGTGGGGATAGCAAGTGCTGGCATTTGAGCAACCCCAGCTCCCTCAGCCTCTCATAGTACTTGTGCTCCAAGCCCCTCCCCAGCTTTGTTGCCCTTCTCTGGATACATTCCAAAAAGTCAACATCCTTCTTTAACTGAGGGGCCCAGAACTGGACACAGGACTCAAGGTGTGGCCTAACCAGTGCAGTGTACAGGGGCAGAATGACCTCCCTGCTCCTGCTGGCCACACTGTTCCTGATACAGGCCAGGATGCCATTGGCCCTCTTGGCTGCCTGGGCACACTGCAGGCTCATGTTCAGCCTACCATCGACCAGCACCCCTAGGTCCCTCTCTGCCTGGCCGCTCTCCAGCTACTCTGACCCCAGCCTGTAGCACTGCATGGGGTTGCTGTAGCCAATGTGCAGAACCCAGCACTTGGATGTGTTCAATTTCATGCCCTTGGACTCTGCCCATCTGCCCAGCCTGTCGAGGTCCCTCTTCAGAGCCTCTCTACCCTCCAGCAGATCAACTCCTGCCCCCAGCTTGGTGTCGTCACCAAATTTACTGATGATGGACTCAACCCCCTCATCCAGCTCATCAATAAAGATGTTAAAGAGCAAGGGGCCCAGCACTGATCCCTGGGGCACACCACTGGTGACTGGCTGCCAGCTGGATGTGGCACCATTCACCACCACTCTCTGGGCTCGGCCCTCCAGCCAGTTCCTAACCCATCGCAGTGTGCTCCCATCCAAGCCATGGGCTGACAGCTTGGCCAGGAGTTTGCTGCAGGGAGTTTGCTTCCTACACAACACCTCCTCACTCCTCTAAAGAAACAGATGTGGTATTTTCTGTTATCAATCACTCAGGAACTGGAACATCAGCTGCTACCTGTAAAAACTTGTTATGGATTACTCCTTGAAGAAGGCTGTGAACTCATAGGTACCACAGTAGAAACCAATGCTCAGAAGGTGCGAAACACAGGGGCTGGGGTGGGGGGGGAGGGAAACTCTATTGACAGCTTCCACCAAAGCTTTAAAGACAGCAGTCTCAAACCCACTCTGTTTCAGTTGCATTAGAAAGTGGTAGAGCTGTAATGACACACATCTGTATGACAACAGATTTGCACAGATGCTGTGAAAATCAGACAGATGTACCAGCAAATTGAATTTTTGCCAGCTTGCTTTCTATCAGATGTCTGAAGAACTATAAGCTCTACCAGGAAAGTATTTTAGCAAACTGTACTAGAAAACTTTTGGTGGTTTTATAGGTTTTGGGGCTGTTCTGGTTCGGTTTGGGGGTTTTCATCATTATAAAGCTGGACAGAATGAAAGTATTTAATTCCTTTGTGCTAGTATCAAAAGACAAGATTTCTGTGGTCAATGTCCAGAACAACTCCAGTACCACCTGCCCACAAATCTTTCAGAAATGCAGTGTATTTAATGCAAGAACATGGAAATAAACTCCATAAACTCTTAGTCCAGTCTGCTCTTCCACGCTGACTTTTCGACTTACAGACAGAATACAGAATTAATCAGGTTGGAAAAGAACTTTGAGATCCTTAAGGCCAACCCATCACCCAACGCCAGCTAATCAACGAAGCCCTGGCACTAAGTGCCCCATCCAGTCTCTTTTTAAACACTATGAGGGTGGTGGAACACCAGAACAGGTTGCCTGGGAGAGTGGTGGAGGCCCCATCCCTGGACACAAATTCAAGCTTGATAGGGCTCTGAGCAACTTCATGTCCCTGCTTACTGCAGGGGGGGTGCACTAGATGACCTTTAAAGGTCCCTTCCAACCCAATGCATTCTATGATTCTATGATTCTACTTCCAGTGATGGTGACTCCACCATCTCCCTGGGCAGAGCATTCCAATGGGAAATCACTCTTTCTGTGAAGGACTTCTTCCTAATATCCAGCCTAAACCTCCCCTGGCACAGTTTGAGACTGTGTCTTCTTATTGTGGTGCCGATTGCCTGAGAGAAGAGACCAAACCCCACCTGGCTACAACCTCCCTTCAGAGAGCTGTAGACAGCAAGAAGGTCTCCCCTGAGCCTCCTCTTTTCCAGGCAAAACAATCCTAGCTCCCTCACCTGCTCCTCATAGGGCTTGTTCTCCAAACCCCTCACCAGCCTCGTTGCCCTTCTCTGGACACTTTCGAGCAACTCAACATCTTTCCTAAACTGAGGGGCAGAAAATACTTCTGGGTTAAAGAGCATTTTATTTAATACAGTGGCAGAAGCACTACTCTTGCTTAGAAAATGCATGTTTTACTTTTAAAACAAGGTCTCTTCCAACCTGGTCTGTTCTATTCTATTCTATTCTATTCTATTCTATTCTATTCTATTCTATCCTATCCTATTCTATCCTATCCTATTCTATCCTATTCTATCCTATCCTATCCTATCCTATCCTACCCTATCCAAGTGCCGGGTTCTGCACATTGGCCACAGCAACCCCATGCAGAGCTACAGGCTGGGGTCAGAGTGGCTGGAGAGCAGTCAGGCTGAGAGGGACCTGGGGGTGCTGGTCGACGGTAGACTGAACATGAGCCTGCAGTGTGCCCAGGCAGCTAAGAGGGCCAATGGCATCCTGGCCTGCATCAGGAACAGTGTGGCCAGCAGGAGCAGGGAGGTCATTCTGCCCCTGTACACTGCACTGGTTAGGCCGCACCTTGAGTACTGTGTCCAGTTCTGGGCCCCTCAGTTTAGGAAGGAGGTTGACTTGCTGGAACGAGTCCAGAGAAGAGCAACAAAGTTGGTGAGGGGTTTGGAACATAAGCCCTACGAGGAGAGGCTGAGGGAGCTGGGGTTGCTTAGCCTGGAGAAGAGGAGACTCAGGGGTGACCTTATTACTCTCTACAACTACCTGAAGGGAGGTTGTAGACAGACGGATGTTGGTCTCTTCTCCCAGGCAAGCAGTACCAGAACAAGAGGACACAGTCTCAGGCTGCGCCAGGGGAGGTTCAGGCTGGATGTTAGAAAAAAGTTCTATACAGAAAGAGTGATTGCACATTGGAATGGGCTGCCTGGGAAGGTGGTGGAGTCGCCATCACTGGAGGTTTTTAGGAGAAGACTTGACAGGGTGCTTGGCGCCGTGGGTTAGTTGCTTGGGCGGTGTTGGATTGGTTGATGGGTTGGACGCGATGATCTTGAAGGTCTCTTCCAACCTGGTTTATTCTATGTATTCTATGTATTCTATGTATTCTACCCTACCCTATGCTATCTTATCTTATCCTATCCTATCCTATCCTATCCTATCCTATCCTATCCTATCCTATCCTATCCTATCCTACCCTACCCTACCCTATCCTATCCTATCCTATCCTATCCTACCCTACCCTATCCTATCCTATCCTATCCTATCCTATCCTATCCTATCCTATCCTATCCTACCCTACCCTACCCTATCCTATCCTATCCTATCCTATCCATAGCTCAGAGCACAAAATACCCTGGAGAAGTAAATTCCACCCTGATGTGATAACTTGGTTCCTTGGTTAGACAGGTGCTGGTTTGAAACAAATCTAAAAATTAATAAGTTTGTATTTCCAATCATTTACCTTGGAATCAAGAAATACTGGGGGAGGTATTCCAATTTAAATAAATAAATAAACATAAAACCAAGGCTGCAACCAAGCTTTCCAGATTTCAAACCCCTCTCCACCGCTTCACTGAGTAACCTTTGAAAGGCTTCAACACCTCCCAGCGTCAGCGCTTCCCATGACACAAAGTGTGAACAACACCCCCACCCTTAGAGAAGGTGAGGAACCCATTACTTAGCCTTTGTACACAGTTTGATCACCCAGCACCTGTGCTGGGTTATTTTTCAGTGCATCCTGCCATGGATATAAACCAAATTGTCATACCTCATAAATAAAGTACTGCCTTTCGCTTACTTGAAGACCCAGTTTTACAGTCAGGTCCTCAAGGATCAGAATCATCATTATACATAGAATACATAGAATACATACATACATAGAATAAACCAGGTTGGAAGAGACCTTCAAGATCACCGTGTCCAACCCATCAACCAATCCAACACTGCCCAAACAACTAACCCACGGCACCAAGCACCCCATCAAGTCTTCCTCTTTGTAAGTTTTGCCAACACAGAATGCTACCACATATTTTTTAAAGGAATGTTAAGAGCCACCAAAATATGTTCATTACACATTGCTGGATCAAAATGTCTGCGACCAAACGTTCACAACAAAGAGACGATTCATACCGCAAGACCATCCTCAGTGGTGGCCACCTCAAGTGCCTCATCCAGGCCCCTCTTAAACACCTCCAGGGATGGTGACTCCACCACCTCCCTGGGTAGCACATTCCAATGGCCAATCACACAAGACCATTCTGTTCCATAAAGTCTAACAGATAATCAGTATCACAGTATCACCAAGGTGGGAAGAGACCTCAAAGACCATCGAGTCCAACCTGTCACCACAGACCTCATGACTAGACCATGGCACCAAGTGCCACGTCCAATCCCCATAAGCATAAGCAGGAACAGTGTGGCCAGCAGGAGCAAGGAGGTCATTATGCCCCTGCACACTGCACTGGTTAGGCCACACCTTGAGTCCTGTGTCCAGTTCTGGGCCCCTCAGTTTAGGAAGGATGTTGACTTCTGGAACATGTCCAGAGAAGGGCAACGAAGTTGGTGAGGGGTTTGGAGCACAAGCCCTATGAGGAGAGGCTGAGGGAGCTGGGGTTGCTTAGTCTGGAGAAGAGGAGACTCAGGGGTGACCTTATTGCTCTCTACAACTACCTTAGGGGAGGTTGTAGACAGGCAGAAGTTGGTCTCTTCTCCCAGGCAACCAGCACCAGAACAAGAGGACACAGTCTCAGGCTGTGCCAGGGGAGGTTTTGGCTGGAGGTTAGGAGGAAGTTTTACACAGAGAGAGTGATTGGCCATTGGAATGTGCTGCCCAGGGAGATGGTGGAGTCACCATCACTGGAGGTGTTCAGGATGAGACTTAATAGGGTGCTTGGTTGCATGGTTTAGTTGATTAGGTGGATTGGATTGGTTGATAGGTTGGACACGATGATCTTGAAGGTCTCTTCCAACCTGGTCTATTCTATTCTATTCTATTCTATTCTATTCTATTCTATTCTATTCTATTCTATTCTATTCTTAGCAGATCAAGTGAATCAATCCAAAATATTACAAGTGTAAGGCTGTTCTAACTGAACCTGAATAATTTCAGGATGTAGTGGTGTAATACAGGGAGGTGGAAGAGTCACCATCACTAGAGATGTTTAAGAAGAGACTGGATGAGGCACCTGGTGCCATGATTTAGTTGATTAGATAGTGATGGATGATAGGTTGGACTCAATGATCTCAAAGGTCTTTTCCAACCTGGTTAATTCTGTTCTATTCTACAGACATCATTGTGCAATTTTAATATCTGCCTTGTACAAAAATCTCCATCTTCTGGCACCTCTAAAGAAACAGGGGTCTGCACAGTTTTTCTGCTCTTGTTTCTCAGTCACCCCACTAAAGCAAGCTCCACGTAAGGCTAGCTAATGAAAGCCTTCAAGCATGTAGAGAACAGGTTTTTTACCACTGATGTGTCATGTCTCCAACTGTGGAACACACATATCAGTATATTCTATTTACTGCCATAAGAAATTTGCATTTCCATCTACACCACAAAATCAGGGGTGCAACAGCTTCTGTGCTAAATCACTTCCTCCAGCCCTGCTTGATCCAGAATAGATCTACTTTTCACTGCTCAAAGAACATATTCTTAGGTTATCCACCCATCCATCCTCTCTGCAAATAAAAGATTTCCTTTCCTGCATTTGCTGATTGCAAGGCAAGGGCAGAGGATAACTCCAAGCACATCCCTTCCTGAAGACAACTTTTTATGAACATAAGGCAGCAGTGTGCCCAGTTAGCCAAGAAGGCCAATGGCATCCTGGCCTGCATCAGAAACACTGTGGCCAGCAGGAGCAGGGAGGTCATTCACCTCCTATACTCAGCACTGGTTAGGCCACAACTTGAGTCCTGTGTCCAGTTCTGGGCTCCTTGATTTAAGAAGGATATTGAGACACTTGAACGTGTCCAGAAAAGGGCAATCAGGCTGGGGAGAGGTCTGGAGCACAGCCCTGTGAGGAGAGGCTGGGGGAGCTGGGATTGTTTAGCCTGGAGGAGTGAGGGGCTGAGGGGAGACTTTATTGCTGTCTACAACTACCGGAAGGGTTGTTGTAGCCAGGTGAGGGTTTGTCTCTTCTCCCAGGCAACCAGTACCAGAACAAGAGGACAGACTCAAGCTGTGCCAGGGGAAGTTTAGGCTTGAGGTGAGGAGAAAGTTCTTCACAGAGTTTTTGGCCATTGGAATGTGCTGTCCAGGGAGGTGGTGGAGTCACCATCCCTAGAGGTATTCAAAAAGGGACTGGATGTGGTACTTGGAGCCATGGTTTAGTTAGTCATGAGGTGTTGGGTGATAGGTGGTACTTGATGCTCTCTGAGTTCTTTTCCAACTTCCTTGATTCCATGATTCTAAGTTTGCTGGAAGGATTTTGCAGCAAAGACAAGAAGAATGAGAAGGAACTACATCTTAAGTAGCATCACTTTCTCAAGGCTACTCAGAACATTGATGTGGAACAGCAGGTCCCAATCACTGCTTTGGTGAATTTTATAGAACTACATGCCTCTGGCATTTCAGGAACCTAAAGAAAGATATTAGAGATGCCTATGAATCAAAGTCATCATGCAACAAAAGACACTCAACCACATTCACTGAGTCCTCTCCCACTGCCTTACAAAACACAGAAAAACAGTATCACAGTATCACTAAGGTTGGAAGAGACCTTGAGGGTCATCAAGTCCAACCTGTCACCACAGACCTCATGACTAGACCATGGCACCAAGTGCCACATCCAATCTCCTCTTGAACACCTCCAGGGACAGTGACTCCACCACCTCCCTGGGCAGCACATTGCAATGATGAACGACTCGCTCAGTGAAGAACTTTCTCCTCACCTCAAGTCTAAACATCCCCTGGTGCAGCTTAAGACTGTGTCCCCTTGTTCTGGTGCTGGTTGCCTGGGAGAAGAGACCAACCCCCACCTGGCTACAACCTCCCTTCAGGTAGTTGTAGAGGGCAATGAGGTCACCCCTGAGCCTCCTCTTCTCCAGGCTAAACAATCCCAGCTCCCTCAGCCTCTCCTCATAAGGCTTGAGCTTGTGCAACAGATGCAAGTAGTTCCTCTCTTTGTCCAAAAACTAACACAGAACCACTCCCTGCTTTACAAAGATATTTTTTTCTGATCAGCTCAACCACAGCACACCCTAACTGCTGCCACACTCCCTCTTTGGCAGCATGACCTCTGACAGCCTTCCTGGTAGGCTTATGCAACCAGGAAGCCAAAAGCAGTTGTGTGTAGCTTAGCTCATTTCAACCCATCAGGCCATTTGAACTTAAAAACAAGTAACTCTCCCCAGCTTTACAATCAGCAGGAAAATATTACTTGGAAAATTAGTATAAAAGCTGACTGAAAATTCTGAAGGCTCTGACATTTCTTCCTATTCTTCAAATTCACAGAAGTGGTTTACTTCAATTAAATGAAATTAAACCTGGTATTTAACACATCTACATTCCAGGCTCTACACATTGGCCACAACAACCCCATGCAGTGCTACAGGCTGGGGTCAGAGTGGCTGGAGAACAGCCAGGCAGAAAGGGACCTGGGGGTACTGGTTGATAGTAGGCTGAACATGAGCCAGCAGTGTGCCCAGGCAGCCAGGAGGGCCAAAGGCATCCTGGCCTGGATCAGGAATAGTGTGGCCAGCAGGAGCAGGAGGTCATCCTGCCCCTGTACTCAGCACTGGTTAGGTCACATCTTGAGTCCTGTGTCCAGTTCTAGGCCCCTCATTTTAGGAAAGATGTTGAGTTGCTGGAAGGTGTCCAGAGAAGGGCAACAAAGCTGGGGAGGGGTTTGGAGCACAAGCCCTATGAATAGAATAGAACAGAACAGAACAGGTTGGAAAGAGACCTTCAAGACCATCACGTCCAACCTATCATCCAACACCACCTAATCAACTAAACCATGGCACCAAGTACCCCATCCAGTCTCCTCCTAAACACCTCCAGTGATGGTGACTCCACCAGGTTTGGAAGAAATTCTTCAAAGAGAGTTTGATTGGCCATTGGAAAGTGCTGCCCAGGGAGGTGGTGGAGTCACCACCACTGGAGGTGTTTAGAAGGAGACTGGATGGGGTGCTTGGTGCCATGGTTTAGTTGATTAGATGGTGTTGGATGATAGGTTGGACTCGATGATCTCGAAGGTCTCTTCCAACCTGGTTTATTCTATTCTAGATACAAGAATAGAATAGAATAGAATAGAATAGAATAGAATAGAATAGAATAGAATAGAATAGAATAGAAACTTTGCTGCACCACAGTGTGATTCACTTTCTGTCTCCATCAGCTGGCATGTCACACTGTCATGTTAGGTAATTCAATATTTAAAACTCTCTTAAAATATCTTTAAAATGTAATAAGGTGGTAGAGCTTCCATTAGCATCAGAAGAAGTACAGCTGAAATTTTATGGGTGGAGGGGGAGGGGAAGGCAATCCATTAAAAGTTTCACCTCTATGAATGCATTCAGCCCTGCTTTAAACAGAGCAGTCAGTGATAGATGCCCAGAGCTGAAACAAATAGATGGCCTCCAAATGGTTCATTTTTATCACATTGAAGTAATGAATTCCTTGAAAAAGACTAATGAACCTAATTTCCTTTGGCCTTAAGAAAAACTTTCACTCTTGCCATCCTTTCCAGTCTACTCTTATATTCTCACAGAGCTAAAAGTGTTTAAAGAAAATCCTGGAGTTTATACACTGAATTATCAAATAATTATAAAACTTAAACTTTCATACACATGAAGTAATTGTTTGAAGAGTGACTATAAAGTACCACAGCTCACTGCTTTACTGCTACTTCAGTACTGAAATAGGAAACCCCTGGCTTGTCCCCAAATCACTCAGTACTCCCCTCAAGCTTTTCAAATAAAATTGCTGGAAAGTGTCCAGAGAAGGACAACAAAGCTGGGGAGGGATTTGGAGCACAGCCCTATGAGGAGAGGCTGACGGAGCTGGGGTTGCTTAGCCTGGAGAAGAGGAGGCTCAGGGAAGACCTTATTGCTGTCTACAATTCCCTGAAGGGAGGTTGTAGCCAGGTGGGGGTTCCTCTCTTCTCCCAGGCAACCAGCACCAGAACAAGAGGACACAGTCTCAAGCTGCTCCAGGGGAGGTTTAGTCTGGATGTTAGTAACAAGTTCTTCACAGAAAGAGTGATTGGCCATTGGAATGTGCTGCCCAGGGAGGTGGTGGAGTCACCATCACTGGAGGTGATTAAGAGGAGACTGAATGAGGCACTTGGTGCCATGGTTTACTTGATTAGATGGTGTTGGATGATAGGTTGGACTTGATGATCTCGAAGGTCTTTCCAGCCTGGTCTATTCTATTCTATCTCTGCCACAAACATGATCATAAACAAATTCCTGATAATGTTACAGTGAGCTTAAATTCATTGCATCTGAATTTATTGAATACTCAGTTTTGTGATGACCACATTTACAATAATCATCACAGCAGATAATGGGAGGACACACAGAAGGGAGAAAAAGGAAAAAGCAGACAATACACTCAAGAGATACACATGAATATATTCAAACTAGCCACTGGAAGAGATAGAATAGAATAGAATTAGAATTAGAATAGAATAGAATAGAATAGAATAGAATAGAATAGAATAGAACAGAACAGAACAGAACAGAACAGAACAGGTTGGAAGAGACCTTTGAGATCATCAAGTCCAACCCATCATCCAACACCACCTAATCAACTAAACCATGGCACCAAGCACCCTATCAAGTCTCCTCCTGAACACCTCCAATGATGGTGACTCTACAACCTCTCCGGGCAGCACATTCCAATGGGCAATCGCTCTGTATAGAAATTCTTCCTAACATCCAGCCTAAACCTCCCCTGGAGCAGCTTGAGACTGTGTCCTCTTGTTCTGCTGCTGGTTGCCTGAGAGAAGAGACCAACCCCCACCTGACTACAACCTCCTTTCAGGGAGTTGTAGACAGCAATGAGGTCTCCCCTGAGCCTCCTCTTCTCCAGGCTAAGCAACCCCAGCTCCCTCAGCCTCTCCTCACAGGGCTGTGCTCCAGACCCCTCCCCAGCTTTGTTGCCCTTCTCTGGACACATTCCAGCAACTCAAAATCTTTCCTAACCTGAGGGGCCCAGACCTGGACACAGGACTCAAGGTGTGGCCTGACCAGTGTTGAGCACAGGGCAGAATGACCTCCCTGCTCCTGCTGGCCACACTGTTCCTGATGCAGTCCAGGATGCATCAGAATAGGTGTCAGCTTGCTGTAAGCTTTTGGTTGAAGTTATAACTGAAGTTACTAAAACAGGTTTTCCCCTGGAAAATTTGATTTTCATTTACAAGCCAGCCATCGCAGTTCTGCATCAAACCAATTATTTGACTTCAAATTACTGAAAGACAATACAGAATGATAATTCTTTGGAGACAGATAAGAAGCTAGAAAATTTGTGTTTAATAGAGGGAAATAAGTGCAAATTAAAAACATAATCTATCCAAATTTGCCTTATCTGTATTCAGCTCGTCAGGGTGTAAAGCTTGGTTCAATACTCTTCATATTGAAGCAGAACTGTCAAGAGGAAAGGGTTTTTAAAGGCCCCATCCTTTGAATCATAGAATCAATAAGGCTGGAAGAGACCTCAAAGATCACAGAATCACCAAGGTTGGAAGAGACCTCAAAGATCATCAAGTCCAAACTGTCACCACAGACCTCATGACTAAACCATGGCACCAAGTGCGACGTCCAAGTCTCTCTTGAACACCTCCAGGGATGGTGACTCCACCACCTCCCTGGGCAGCACATTCCAATGCCTCACAACTCTCTCAGTGAAGAACTTTCTCCTCACCTCCAGCCTAAACTTCCCCTGGTGCAGCTTGAGACTGTGTCCTCTTGTTCTGGTGCTGTTTGCTTGAGAGCAGAGACCAACTCCCTCCTGGCCACAACCACCCATGAGGGAGTTGTAGACAGGAAGAAGAACTCCCCTGAGCCTCCCCTTCTCCAGGCTAAACAACCCCAGCTCCCTCAGCCTCTCCTCATAGGGCTTGTGCTCAAGGCCTCTCCCCAGCCTCGTTGCCCTTCTCTGGACACATTCAAGTGTCTCAATGTCCTTCTTGAGATGAGATAGAATAGAATAGAATAGAATAGAATAGAATAGAATAGAATAGAATAGAATAGAATAGAATAGAATAGAATAGAATAGAATAGAATAGAATAGAATAGAATAGAATAGAATAGAATAGACCAGGTTGGAAGAGACCTTCGAGATCATCGTGTCCAAGATCATCAAGTCCAACCTGTCACCCAAGTCCTCATGACTAGTAAACCATGGCACCTTCACTATATGAACAAAATACCTGCTTAAGATAATTATGTATATTAATTTATAACCTCATTGAGTGACCAAAAAAACCCCACCCCAATACACAAACAACCCCCCCCCAAAACTACCTAAAACCCACCCCACACACCAAACAAATAGTGATTCTGTGATCCTGACAGACCAGTAGAGCATCATTTTTATACACCAAGATAAAACATCCCATATCACTTTCTCTCCAACTACCTGAAATGCAGCTGGCAGCAAGGATGTGCAAACCCAGTTTCTCCTGCCACTTAGGGGCATTTTTCAAGATACTGAAGGAGGAATAAATTTTATTTTAAGACCTGGATCAATTGTTCTCTTGGTGAGCTAAGATTTACCCAACCATGAGGCTGCACAGCAGTCAGTGTGTGATTTGATGGCCCACTACGCCATCCCGACCAAGCTCCCTCAGGCAGTGATGCTGCACTCTTCTTTGACCACAAGACAGTATTCATGGTCAGAAAGACAAACATTTGTCAGTTGCCCCCACCCCCTCCCCAACACCTTGGCAAGAGCATTGGTGGCCACCTCTGATTAACATCCCGGGTTCTGACCCAAGCCTCAGAAGAAAAGAGGCTTCTGAAGAATGAATACCCTCTTTGTAGGAAACTGGAACCAAGAGCCAGGCAAAACCACTTCTTCCATCAACAGGAGGCATTTCACTGAATTTTTGCAGTGCAGATTCCTTATTTCCACCCCTTAAAACACCTATAAGGAAACCTGGGCTGCATCCCATTGCTGGAGCATTCAGTAGTCAAATCATACAAGCGGTCCTCCACCCTCACTCGTGGCAAAGGGAAACACTAAAGCTGCCTGTTGCTACCTATGTCTAAATTCCAAGGGCTTTACTCAGTGTTTAGCTGTCTGCTGTAGGAAAAAACAATACAAAAACAAGTGTCAATTTCATCAATTCCTATCAACTAAAATGTGTACCTTTTGGTAGCTCTACTGTGCCCAGTCCTGGGCCCCTCAGTTTAGGAAAGATGTTGAGCTGCTGGAAGGTGTCCAGAGAAGGGCAACAAAGCTGGGGAGGGGTTTGGAGCACAGCTCTATGAGAGAGGCTGAGGGAGCTGGGGTTACTTAGCCTGGAGAAGAGGAGGTTCAGGGGAGACCTTCTTGCTGTCTACAGCTCCCTGAAGGGAGGTTGTAGCTAGGTGGGGGTTCCTCTCTTCTCCCAGGTGGCCAGCACCAGAAGAAGAGGACACAGTCTCAAGCTGTGCCAGGGGAGGTTTAGGCTGGATGTTAGGAAGAAGTTCTTCCCAGAAAGAGTGATTGGCCATTGGAATGGGCTGCCCAGGGAGGTGGTGGAGTCACCATCACTGGAGATGATTAAGAGGAGACTGGATGAGGCACTTGGTGCCATGGTTTAGTTGATTAGATGGTGTTGGGTGCTAGGTTGGACTTGATGATCTCAAAGGTCTTTTCCAACCTGCTTAATTCTATTCTATTCTAAATGTGCTATACCAAAACACTTGTAGAAGCTATGTAGGACCAAGTTCTTCAAACCTGGCTTTCCCTTTTGCAGAAATACCCAGGAGCATATCCCATCCACAGTTTTTCATGACTGCAATACTAGGGATACAAAACAAAACAGCAGATTTATTGTTTGTGTTCATGCATTGGATTTTTGGTAGCTTGAGGGGAAAAAGAATGCAAACACTTCCAAGCCATTTCCAAAGAGATTCTCACAAGTAATAACCCCCTTATTCTTGATTATGCATAATGACTGGGTGAAATTAATGAATTGAATAGAATAGAATAGAATAGAATAGAATAGAACAGAACAGAACAGAACAGAACAGAATAGAATAGAATAGAATAGAATAGAATAGAATAGAATAGAATAGAATAGAATAGAATAGAATAGAATAGAATAAACCAGGTTGGAAGAGACCTTCAAGATCATCGTGTCCAACCTATCATCCAACACCACCTAATCAACTAAACCATGCAACCAAGCACCCTACCAAGTCTCCTCCTGAACATCTCCAGTGATGGTGACTCCACCACCTCCCCAGGCAGCCCACTCCAATGGCCAATCACTCTCTCTGTGTAGAACTTCCTCCTAACCTCCAGCCTAAACCTCCCCTGGTACAGCTTGAGACTGTGTCCTCTTGTTCTGGTCCTGGCCGCCTGGGAGAAGAGCCCAACCTCTGCCTGTCTACAACCTCCCTTCAGGTAGTTGTAGAGAGCAATAAGGTCACCCCTGAGTCTCCTCTTCTCCAGGCTAAGCAACCCCAGCTCCCTCAGTCTCTCCTCCTAGGGCTTGTGCTCCAAACTTTCCCTTTTAACCCATTGATCATCTGGGTTTCATTCTGGAGGAAGCCCCAGAGTTTCATCCTCCTTCGCGTTGCGACATTAAACCACCAAAATTGCCGGGGGCAAAATAAACATCGTCCTGCTGCATGTGAGGTTTCCAAGCTTCTTTCTGGTGGGAGCTCTGTACAGAAGTATTTCTGTGCTCTGGGTTACAACATTCTGTTACTTAAATATTAATAAAACAGTGATGTAAAACCACATTAGAAGAGAAAACAAATCTTTTCAATCAAGAGTATTTTTAGAACAAGTCCCAGGATTCCGAATACAGCAGCGGTTTCTGAACACAGTGTTTTTCCCTCAAGATTTCTCCCTGGCAAGCCTCCACAAGCTACTCAGTTCAGTGGTGGGAGGTGAACTTTAGTAGAGAGAACAGAGATGGTTTAAAGGGCACCCCAGAACATTTCTAAAGGGACCCTCAGCACGCTCAATAGCTGCTAGAAACGCTTCATGCAACAGACACTGCAATTAGAAGCAAAACCTAGACCTTTTCTCTTATGGCATGGAAGACTGAGTTAAGTAGGTTTCCTTCAAGAGAATTTAGCAAACTGAAGCCTGAGGGATACAATGAAGAATATTAGCTTGTAGCACAAAGCCACACCTTGAGTCCTGTGTCCAGTTCTGGGCCCCTCAGGTTAGGAAAGATGTTGAGTTGCTGGAACGTGTCCAGAGAAGGGCAACAAAGCTGGGGAGGGGTTTGGAGCACAGCCCTGTGAGGAGAGGCTGAGGGAGCTGGGGTTGCTTAGTCTGCAGAGGATGAGGCTCAGGGGAGACCTTAATGCTGTCTACAACTCCCTGAAGGGAGGTTGTAGGCAAGTGGTCTCCCAGGCAACCAGCACCACCACAAGGGGACAGAGTCTCAAGCAATGCCAGGGAAGGATTAGGCTCCAGGTGAGGAGAAAGTTCTTGACATGATTGGCCATTGTGCTGCCCAGGGAGGTGGTGGAGTCACCATCACTGGAGGTGCTTAAAAGGAGACTGGATGGGGTGCTTGGTGCCATGGTTTAGTTGATTAGATGGTGTTGGGTGATAGGTTGGACTCAATGACCTCAAAGATCTCTTCCAACCTGGTCAATTCAATTCAATTCAATTCAATTCAATTCAATTCAATTCTATAAGAAGTAGGGGCAAGCAGTGCTATAACAAACCTAATTTATTCACCATATTACTGCAATCTGGCCTCAACCAGATTGTATTGTCACATCTCTCTATTAAAAAAAATAAATTCCAAAGTAATCAAAAATCAAATAAATAAAAAATAAATTAAAATAAATTAGAAATCAAAATTTTTCAGGGATGATTTTTTCCCTTTAACATTTCTGGATAACAGCCAGCAGTACAGGGCTATGTCAAGATGGTGGAATACCCAACGTTACCAACCTTGGGGGTGCTGGTGGAGGAGAAGCTCAACAGGAGCTCTCAGTGTGCACTTGCAGCCCAGAAAGCCAATCAGATCCTGGGCTGCAGCAAGAGAAGTGTGGCCAGCAGGGCAAGGGAGGGGATTCTCCCCCTCTGCTCAGCTCTGGGGAGACCCCACCTGGAGTCCTGCCTCCAGTTCTGGAGCCCCTATTCCAAGAGGGATCTGGAGGTGCTGGAAGGTGTCCAGAGAAGGGCCACGAGGATGAACAGAGGGCTGGAGCACCTCTCCTGTGAGGACAGACTGAAGGAGTTGGGGCTGTTCAGTCTGGAGAAGAGAAGGCTCCCAGGTGACCTTATTGTGGCCTTCCAGTATCTGAAGGGGGCCTCCAAGAAGGCTGGGGAGGGACTTCTCAGGATCTCAGGGAGTGACAGGACTAGGGGGAATGGAATGAAGCTGGAGGTGGGGAGATTGAGGCTGGAGGTGAGGAGGAAGTTCTTCCCCATGAGAGTGGTGAAGCCCTGGAATGGGTTGTCCAGGGAGGTGGTTGGGGCCCCGTCCCTGGAGGTGTTTAAGCCCAGGCTGGGTGAGGCTCTGGCCAGCCTGATGTAGTGTGGGGTGTCCCTGGCCATGGCAGGGGGGTTGGAACTGGATGATCCTTGTGGTCCCTTCCAACCCCAACTGATACTATGACACTATAATACATCTCTTGTGTATCACGGTCACAGGAAAAGGCTAAAATGTGACCTGTTGTGGGAGGCTTTAAGTGAAGCAATTTATTTCTTAAAAAAAAACCCAAAGTTTGTTAACAAAACAAAAAAAAAGTTAACTTTTTTTTTTAAATACCTAAATTATACTATCACACATTTTAAGTAACTATAAAACATCCACTTGCTCTCTTCATGCTATACTTCAATGAGGGGTCCAATGGGCATTTCTTGCATGTACATTCCCTCAAGAGGTGAACAGAAACAGGTGAGACATACCTTTAACCTTTATTACTCAACAAGAGCAACCACCCCCAAGAATACACCACTCTGTCCACAACTGACTGCCAAAAGCTCTATTGGAGATTTCTCAGACAAGGGATTTTTTTCCTTCCTATGAAAACACCTGCTGCTCATGGACAGCTGGTATTTTAACTGAAGCATTAGCACTGCTTAAAGCTCAACACCAAGCTATTCCGCTGAAGCTGTTTGTTTATATGCATTTACAATTTCATAGAGAATAGAATAGAATAGAATAGAATAGAATAGAATAGAATAGAATAGAATAGAATAGAATAGAATAGAATAGAATAGAATAGAATAGGAATAGAATAGGAATAGAATAGGAATAGAATAGAATAGAATAGAATTAACCAGGTTGGAGAAGACCTTTGAGATCATCGTGTCCAACCTATCGTCCAACACCATCTAATCAACTAAACCAGGGCACCAAGCACCCCATCCAGTCTCTTCCTAAACACCTCCAGTGATGGTGACTCCACCACCTCCCTGGGCAGCCCACTTCAATGGCCAATCACTCTCTCTGTGAAGAACTTCTTCCTAACATCCAGCCTAAACCTCCCCTGGTGCATCTTGAGACTGTGTCCTCTTGTACTGGTGCTGGCTGCCTGGGAGAAGAGACCAACCCCCACCTGGCTACAAGCTCACTTCAGGTGGCTGTAGACAGCAAGAAGGTCTATTCCTCTTCTCCAGGCTAAGCAACCCCAGCTCCCTCAGCCTCTCCTCACAGGGCTGTGCTCCAAACCCCTCCCCAGCTTTGTTGCCCTTCTCTGGACACCTTCCAGCAGCACAAAATCTTTCCTAAACTGATGGGCCCAGAACTGGACACAGGACTCAAGGTGTGGCCTAACCAGTGCTGAGTCCAGGGGCACAATGATTTCCCTGCTCCTGCTGGCCACACTGTTCCTGATCCAGGCCAGGATGCCATTGGCCTTCTTGGCCACCTGTGCACACTTGCTGGGTCATGTTCAGCCTACTCTCAACCAGTACCCCCAGGTCCCTTTCTGCCTGGCTGCTCTCCAGCTACTCTGACCCCAGCCTGTAGCACTGCATGGGGTTGTTGTGGCCAGTGTGTAGAACCCAGCACTTAGATGTGTTCAGTCTCATGCTTTTGGACTCTGCCCATCTGTCCAGCCTGTCAAGGTCCCTCTGCAGAGCTCCCCTACCCTCTAACAGGATATGGAGGAGCAGGAACCCTTCTGCAGAGCTGTGAGAAACAGTAGAGTTCATGCCTAGCGTAGGGTTAAAGATGGAGGCTGGCAGGCAGGAACAGAAGGCAGCTGCCAAAACCTCCACCTCCCCACGTTATGGAAACCATTCCTCCTCTGCAGCAGTGCTGCTCACAGAGCCTTCTCAACCAAAGGTGCACACGCGAGCAAGCACGAACAGAACGTGGCTCCGTAACGGGAACCATAAATACTGCACTCCCAAAGAATCCCCAGCATGTATAAATAATCCCAAAGAAAAACAATCTGTCACTAGCAATATAGAGAGGTTTCCTAGCAAGCAAAATTCTGACACTGTTAAGGGTCAAGCAAGCAAAAGCCTAGAGTTAAAGTGACAAAAGGCAAAGCCAAAAGAAGGTTTTATATCGCCCCCCAAATTCCCCAGCCCCTCTTGATCTATGCAGTGCTCATGTTTCACATAATCAGGCTGCTGATTATACTGAGGAGCCAAGGTTTCCCTTCTCAAGTGACAAACTGGACAAGATATTCATCACTGAGGACACTTCTCCAGGAATTAGAATAGAGTGGGAGAGGAGAGGAGACTCGAGGAGAGGAGAGGAGAGGAGACTCGAGGAGAGGAGACGAGACTCGAGGAGAGGAGACGAGAGGAGAGGAGATGAGAGGAGACTCGAGGAGAGGAGAGGAGACGAGAGGAGACTCGAGGAGAGGAGAGGAGACGAGAGGAGACTCAAGGAGAGGAGAGGAGACGAGAGGAGACTTGACGAGAGGAGAGGAGACGAGAGGAGACTTGAGGAGAGGAGAGGTTCGGAGAGGAGAGGTTCGGAGAGGTTCGGAGAGGAGAGGTTCGGAGAGGAGAGGTTCGGAGAGGAGAGGTTCGGAGAGGAGAGGAGAGGTTCGGAGAGGAGAGGAGAGGTTCGGAGAGGAGAGGTTCGGAGAGGAGAGGTTCGGAGAGGAGAGGTTCGGAGAGGAGAGGAGAGGAGAGGAGAGGAGAGGAGAGGAGAGGAGAGGAGAGGAGAGGAGAGGAGAGGAGAGGAGAGGAGAGGAGAGGAGAGGAGAGGAGAGGAGAGGAGAGGAGAGGAGAGGAGAGGAGAGGAGAGGAGAGGAGAGGAGAGGAGAGGTTCGGAGAGGAGAGGTTCGGAGAGGAGAGGAGAGGTTCGGAGAGGAGAGGTTCGGAGAGGTTCGGAGAGGAGAGGAGAGGAGAGGAGAGGAGAGGAGAGGAGAGGAGAGGAGAGGAGAGGAGAGGAGAGGAGAGGAGAGGAGAGGAGAGGAGAGGAGAGAGAAGAGAAATTGACCAGTTTGGAAAAGACCCCTGAGATCATCAAGTCCAACCTATCACCCAACACCATCTAATCAACTAAACCATGGCACCAAGTGCCTCATCCAGTCTCTTCCTAAACACCTCCAGTGATGGTGACTCCACCACCTCCCCAGTTACTACAACCTGGGAAATCCAGGCATGAAAAATGTACTTCCCAAACTATTGGAAGACTTCAGTGTTTAATACAGGGCTTTTCTTTTTATAGGTGGTACCAGTAAAAAGGCAGCTAGGGGGTGGTGAAAAGAAGAGCTGACTTCTTGACAAGAATTACTTCAACAAGAAAATACATATATATGAACAGAACAATAAGCCCACCATATTTAACAAAACAGAGCTTAACAAAACAGAGGGACTTTTTAGGGTGTCAGATACTGATAGGACTAGGGGGAGTGGAGCAAAACTAGAAGTGAGTAGATTCAGATTGGATGTCAGGAAGAAGTTCTTCACCGTGCGGGTGGTGAGACACTGCAACAGGTTGCCCAGGGAGGTGGTGGAAGCCTCATCCCTGGAGGTTTTTAAGACCAGGTTGGATGTGGCTCTGAGCAATCTGATGCAGTGTGAGGTGTCCCTGCCCACAGCAAGGGGGGCTGGAACTAGATGATCCTTGAGGTTCCTTCCAACCCTAACAATCCTGTGATTAATATTCAGGTACATCACGGAGGATACTTCTCCAGGAATTCAAATTGTCCCATACAGACATATCTGGAAACCCTCCAGCAGGAACCAGCCATGGCATTTAACAAGAGTCACAACCACACTTAGCAAAGATCAAAGGTATTATTGTACTTGATATTTATCCCTACTAAAAGCTAGCTTTTCTTCATAGGTACTCTACAGCCACAGCAGTACACAGGCTACGTACTTTACATGTAAACATCTCTCTGAGGGGAAGGAAAATAGCAACAGACATGATACTGGACTTCATCATGGCTCTGGAAGATAAGTGAACAACAGATACAGGGACATACAAGAAAGAAGAAAAAACTTGCCCAGTAGGGAAGAGCCCTGCTCTGGCAGGAGGGTAGGACTAGATGATCTTCCAGGGTCCCTTCCAACTCCTAGCATCCTGTGATGCTGTGAAAGAGCAAAGTTCATACAATCAGGCTGCAAACAGCCCAAGCCTGGAACAAGCTCTATGATGAATGCATGTATTTATGCTTCTGAAAGATGAAAACCTTGAGGGAAAACACTCTCAACCATGAACATAACTTCAAGACATCCTGGTAATCACTTTCCACACACTTAAGCCACAGAAAGCACAACCTAGAGGACCTGAACCTTATACAAGACTTCAACCTAGAGATGATTAAAAGCCTGAAAAACAGAGTATTTAAAAATAGGAGAAAACAGCGGGGGGAAAAAGCAAAGGAAAAAAAAAGGTGAGAAGAAAAGAAACAGTACAGAAGGATACAAGTCTCCTGTAAGGGTCTGCACTGCTGCCCACCTCCAAAAAGTCTGACTCCTCATGACAGCACAAAAGGAATTAATGGCCTGAGCAAAATCAGCACCTTCATGACAAAGCAGGGAACCATGCTGGAAGGCACAGAAGTTATGTTCCAAAAGATTCATTTGTATATTGTTCTTTCTGGAATATCAGGAACACAAAAGGTAAAGAAAGACTTATACAGTCATTAAAGGTATAGCTGCTACCTTAAACATATCTATAAACACCAAAACTGATGCAGGCACTGAATAGTATAGAATAGAATAGAATAGAATAGAATAGAATAGAATAGAATAGGCCAGGTTGGAAAAGACCTTTGAGATCACCACATCCAACCTATCATCCAATACTATCTAATCAACTAAACTATGGCACCAAGCACCCCATCAAGTCTCTTCCTAAACACCTCCAGTGATGCTGACTCCACCACCCCCCTGGGCAGCACATTCCAATGGCCAATCTCTATTTCTGTGAAGAACTTCTTCCTAACAGCCAGCCTAAACCTCCCCTGGTGCATCTTGAGACTGTGTCCTCTCATTCTGGTGCTGGTTGTCTGAGAGAAGAGACCAACCCCCACCTGGCTACAACCTCCCCTCAAGGAGTTGGAGACAGCAAGGTCTCCCCTGAGCCTCCTCTCCTCCAGGCTAAACAACCCCAGCTCCCTCAGCCTCTCCTCAGAGGGCTGTGCTCCAAACCCCTCTCCAGCTTGGTTGCCCTTCTCTGGACACCTTCCAGCAACTCAACATCTTTCCTATAATGAGGGGCTCAGAACTGGACACAGGACTCAAGGTGTGGCCTAACCAGTGCTGAGTCCAGGGGCACAATGACTTCCCTGCTCCTGCTGGCCACACTGTTCCTGATGCAGGCCAGGATGCCATTGGCCTTCTTAGCCACCTGGGCACACTGCAGGCTCATGTTCAGCCATGAGCTATCAACCAGTACCCCCAGTGCTGTTTTGCACTTTGGTATGTACAGTCCCTGCTTGAAGGTCACCCAACCAACCTGCACCAAAGGAGCACATCCCTACAGATTTTACCCTCTTACCCTAAGTAGCATACACTTCTAAAAATCAGTGTTCATTGAAGCACACTGCCCAACACAGCTTCCAGTAAGTGCCTGCCTTCTGCTCTCCTCATCTCCACAAAACATGGAGAAGCAAACTCCTCTCAACAGAGACTGTGCCTCACTCAACACGTGAAAGCTCTTCACCCAAGAACACCAAAACACAACATGATCCTGATAACTGACATAAACACTCCACAGACCAATGGACTGGGACAAAACAATTTCTATGAAGTGTTTATGCTCCAAAACATCAAGAGAAAAAAACCAAACCCACCACCTGGGTCTTCAAGGACCTCAATTTCCAAAAATAGTGAAGTGCTGTAAAGGAGGCTAAAGCTTTGTTCCTACAAGTCTCTAGACTGAGCCTCATTTCGGCAGCAGTGAGCAGCCAGAGGCTGGCTTACACAAAAACATGCTTGCAATTATCACAGTATCACCAAGGTTGGAAGAGACCTCAAAGATCATCAAGTCCAACCTGTCACCACAGACCTCATGACTAGACCATGGCACCAAGTGCCACATCCAGTCCCCTCTTGAACACCTCCAGGGATGGTGACTCCTCCACCTCCCTGGGCAGCACATTCCAATGGCCAACGACTCTCTCTGGGAAGAACTTTCGCCTCACCTTGAGCCTAAACTTCTCCTGGTGCAGCTTGAGACTGTGTCCCCTTGTCCTGGTGCTGGTTGCTAGAGAAGAGCCCAACCCCTTCCTGGCTACAACCACCTTTCAGGTAGTTGTAGAGAGCAATGAGGTCTCCCCTGAGCCTCCTCTTCCCCAGCTAAGCAATCCCAGCTCCCTCAGCCTCTCCTCATAGGGCTGTGCTCAAGGCCTCTCCCCAGCCTCATTGCACTTTTCTGGACACATTCAAGTGTCTCAATGTCCTTCTTAAACTGAGGGGCCCAGAACTGGACACAGGACTCAAGGTGTGGCCTAACCAATGCAGAGTCCAGGGGCAGAATGACTTCCCTGCTCCTGCTGGCCACACTATTCCTAATGTAGGCCAGGATGCCGTTGGCCTTCTTGGCCACCTGGGCACACTGCTGGCTCATATATATTCCACATATATCTGGCAGGTGTTGGCAACATAAATGTGCACAAAACCTACCCCATGCCACCAGGACAGCATTTCATAACAGAGCCATCACAGCCACTTCTGTTGAGGAACTGTGGTGGGTTGAAGTTTCCAATCAACATTAACTTAGCACGACTACCTCAGCTGGAAGCAAATGAAAGCTGTATTTGCAAACAACAACCACACTCTACAATGGAAGGCAATGGATATGTACAATGTATACAGGATTTACAATATTATACAGATATTTCCAATTAGCAAATAACATGGAAACCCCCCTGGCCTCCCTCTGGTTCCCCCAGAGAACAGGGAAGCTGCTCCACTGCCCCCTCCAAACCTCCTCCCCCCTGTACCAAAGGAAAGAAAAAGGAGTTGAGAGAGAGAAGCAGTGTCAGTTCTTATCTTTTCTCAAGGCCAGCCAGAAGCATTATTTATCTCCCTGAGCGAAGCAGAAACAGCTAAGCCAGAGAAGAAGAAAGGGAAAGGGAATGGAAGTGAAGTGTGAAAGACTGCTATGGTACAGCTGCATCTATCCCAGACATTCTGTCCAATGAATGTGTTTAGAATAGAATGTTTTCTTTTATACACCCAATAGTCATTTATTTATGGTTTTCTACTTTTCTGCTCGAAATCTGCAGCTAAATTTTAAAGGCATAGCCCATCATCAGAAAGTTTGCAGGTGACACCAAGCTGGGGGCAGGTGTTTATCTGTTAGAGGGTAGGAGAGCTCTGCAGAGGGACCTTGACAGGCTGGACAGATGGGCAGAGTCCAAGGGCAGGAGACTGAACACATCCAAGCGCTGGGTTCTACACATTGGCCACAACAACCCCATGCAGTGCTACAGGCTGGGGACAGAGGGGCTGGAGAGCAGCCAGGCAGAAAGCAACCTGAGGATACTGGTTGATAGTAGGCTGAAAATGAGCCAGCAGTGTGCCCAGGTGGACAAGAAGGCAAATGGCATCCTGGTCTGTATCAGACCAGGCCAGCAGGAGCAGGGAAGTCATTGTGCCCCTGTACTCACCACTGGTTAGGCCAAACCTTGAATACTGTGTCCAGTTCTGGGCCCCTTAGTTTAGGAAAGATGTTGAGTTGCTGGAATGTGACCAGAAAAGGGCAACAAAGCTGGGGAGGGGTTTGGAGCACAAGCCCTATAAACAGAGGCTGAGGGAGCTGGGGTTGCTTAGCCTGGAGAAGAGGAGGCTCAGGGGAGACCTTCTTGCTGTCAACAACTACTTGAAGTGAGGTTGTAGCCAGGTGGGGGTTGGTCTCTTCTCCCAGGCAACCAGCACCAGAACAAGAGGACACAGTGTCAAGCTGTGCCAGGGGAAGTTTAGGCTGGAGGTGAGGAGAAAGTTCTTCACAGAGAGAGTTGTTAGCCACTGGACACAGTCTCAAGCTGCGCAAGCAGAAGTTTAAGCTAGATGTTAGGAAGTTGCTCTTCACAGAAAGAGTGATTGGCCATTGGAATGTGCTGCCCAGGGAGGTGGTGGAGTCACCATCACTGGAGGTGTTTAGGAAGAGCCTGGATGGGGAGCTTGGTGCCATGGTTTATTTGATTAGATGGTGTTGGGTGATAGGTTGGACATGATGATCCCAAAGGTCTTTTCCAACCTGGTTAATTCTATTCTATTCTATTTAAAGTCTCATTATATAGATGTGTTCAGACCACAGAATCCTGTAAATTAACATCTTGGTTTTATAGCTATACTTTGAGTTCCCTGCCATTATTGCTCTTACACTATCAACAAGCCAATTACCTTAAAATAACCACCAGTATCCAAAAATAGCTATTTTTGCATCTACAATGCTCTGTTTGACAGTCATTCATCAATTAATAATCTGCTCTTAGCACATCAGCTTACAACACTCTGAGGCTATTTTAATCTCTGGCTGCTGAAATTCTGGTCTTTTTAAAATTAACTACCACAGGGGGAAAAAGAAGAAAAAACAACACCACCACAGTTCCCCTCTATCAGGTTAACATCATTGTGTCTAGGGTGCAGATCACAGAATCACCAAGGCTGGGAGAGACCTCAAAGATCATCAAGTCCAACCTGTCGCCACAGACCTCATGACTAAACCATGCCACCAAGTGCCACGTCCAATCCCCTCTTGAACACTTCCAGGGATGATGACTCCACCACCTCCCTGGGCAGCACATTCCAATGGCAAACAACTCTCTCAGTGAAGAACTTTCTCCTCACCTTGAGGCTAAACTTCCCCTGGTGCAGCTCGAGGCTGTGTCCTCTGATAATCCCGAACAGGTGCTTTCAGGAGTTACTGAGTCACTGAATGAGAAGGCAAGTGAGAGGATTTATTTAAGACACAACAAAAGCACGTGATATCCTGTGCTGTACATCCAGATCCTACTGTCATGAGCAAGGAAGCAATTTGGAGTATGGCTGCCAAATTGCTTTCTTCCCCCGTGTGGGCTCCCAATAGGCAACACAACTTAGTATCATAGAATCAGTCAGGGTTGGAAGGGACCACAAGGGTCATCTAGTTCCAACCCCCCTGCCATGGCCGGGGACACCCCACACTACATCAGCCTGGCCAGAGCCTCATCCAGCCTGCTCTTAAACACCTCCAGGGATGGGGCCTCAACCACCTCCCTGGACAACCCATTCCAGGGCTTCACCACTCTCATGGGGAAGAACTTCCTCCTCACCTCCAGCCTGAATCTCCCCACCTCCAGCTTCATTCCATTCCCCCTAGTCCTATCACTCCCTGAGATCCTCAGAAGTCCCTCCCCAGCCTTCTTGGAGGCCCCCTTCAGATACCTGAAGGCCACAATTAGGTAATCTCAGAGCCTTCTCTTCTCCAGACTGAACAGCCCCAACTCCTTCAGTCTGTCCTCACAGGAGAGGTGCTCCAGCCCTCTGCTCATCCTCATGGCCCTTCTCTGGACACCTTCCAGCACCTCCAGATCCCTCTTGGAATAGGGGCTCCAGAACTGGAGGCAGTACTCCAGGTGGGGCTCCCCAGAGCTGAGTAGAGGGGGAGAATCACCTCCCTTGACCTGCTGGCCACACTTCTCTTGCTGCAGCCCAGGATCTGATTGGCTTTCTGGGCTGCAAGTGCACACTGAGAGCTCCTGTTGAGCTTCTCCTCCACCAGCACCCCCAAGTCTCTCTCCTCAGGACTGCTTTCCAGCCAGGCACTGCCCAGCCTGGATTTGTGCCTGGGGTTGCCTCGACCCAGATGCAGGACCCTGCACTTGGTCTTTTTGAACCTCCTGAGGTTGGCTTGTGCCCACCTCTCCAGCCCGTCAAGGCCCCTCTGGATGGCCTCCCTTCCCTCCAGCGTGTCTGCTGCACCTCACAGCTTGGTGTCTTCCTCTCCTGCATTGATACACAGCAGCCTCAAAGGCAGATATAGCAATGTGCTATGCCCAGATCTGAGTCCAAGTTCCCTCCATCAAAAATTCCTTTGTTTTTGATTAGACAAAGATTAGACATTTCCAAACAACCCAACGGTTCAGCTTCCCTTGGAAGTACCTTTTCACCCCAGGACGTGCATGGCTTTTAATAGCATCCTATCTCATCTTCTCTCTCCCTATTCTCAGCTCAACAGTACAAACAGAATAATCTTCATGCCTGTTTGTAAGTAAATAGAGTACATACTCCATTTAGATGCAAACTTGGGAAGACTCCAGAACTTCATGCTAACTCTCTCACACACACACACACACAAAGCATTAACCATCTGTGTTACCCCATCTGTTGCCTACTGCACTTGAGAGCAGCCCAGAATAGTTTGGTACATCTCATTTACTTGCCACCTGAAGTCAGAATGATTTTTTTGTTACAGGAAGCAACGTGAGAGACTAAACTCATACATTTTTCTATACCCTGGGACAGGGGAGGCTGTTCCAGACCACGTTACAAGCATTTTCTTTGGCAACTTATTGGTTTGCAAATCCTGTTAGTTATTTGTAGCCTGGAAGAACAGAATAAACAGGAATTTCTATGCATCAGACCAACTAAGAAATGCAATTTTGCTTAAAAAGAACTTTTTTTTTAGCTCTTTCTTTAACTAATACAGTCAGGAGAGGCTGAGGGAGCTGGGCTTATTTAGACTGGAGTAAAGGAGGCTCAGAGGAGACCTTATTGCTGTCTACAACTACCTGAGGGGTGGTTGCAGCCAGCTGGGGATTCTTCTTCTGGGCAGCCAGCACGAGAGCAAGAGGACAGAGTCTCAAGCTGTGCAAGAGGAAGTTCAGGCTTGATCTTAGAAAAAAGTTCTTCACAGAAGGAGTAATTGGCCATTGGAATGGGCTGCCCAGGGAGGTGGTGAGGTCAATGTCCCTGGAGGTGTTTAAGAAAAGACTGGATGAGGCACTTAGTGCCATGATTGATCAGACAGAGTTTTGGACTTGATGATCTTGGAGGTCTCTTCCAACCTGGTTGATTCTGTGGTTCTGTAAATGGAAACAACAGACCTACCACACTGCACATTCATTAATAGTTGGCACATATGAAGTCTTCAGAAGTAAAGTTACATCTTTCTCTTCAAATACATTGTCTCTAATTTCCTTCTAAACAGTGAGCAACTGAGGCCAATATGCCAACCATAAAGACTAAGGAAACACAACTCCCCATTATGTTATTCCATTTACATTTCCCTCAGAAAGAACAACAAATCAGCACCAAATTGCCATGATGCTATCTAGGACTGTGGCATCTTGGTTTTGCACTTATACTGTAGAGAGAAAAATGCTGATACATTTATGCAGAAGTTATCCTCAACAGAATCAGACCTGACCTGAAAACAACTGAGACTATCAAATGTTGTTCTAAGGCCTTTGGTCTTAAACTGGGAGAAGAAGAGGCTCAGAGACCTTCTTGCTGTCTACAACTACCTGAAGGAAGGTTGTACCAAGGTGGGGGTTGGTCTCTTCTCCCAGGGGAGGTTTAGGCTGGATGTTGGGAAGAAGTTCTTCCCAGAAAGAGTGATTGGCCATTGGAATGTGCTGCCCAGGGAGGTGGTGGAGTCACCATCACTGGAGGTACTTAGGAAGAGACTGGATGGGGTGCTTGGTGCCATGGATTAGTTGATTAGATGGTGTTGGATGATTGGTTGGACTCAATGATCACAAAGGTCTGTTGCAACCTGGTTAATTCTAGTCTAGTCTAGTCTAGTCTAGTCTAATCTAAAGAAGAAAAATTTCAAATCCAGCCCATGTGATCTAGATTAAGGTTTCAAAATTTGCATCAAAAGATGACTGAAAGTGCAAATAATGTTTCTGCATTTTGCACCTATTTTTCCTGTATTTATCACAATATTTGTAAAATTAACTCTTCCTACAAATGCTCACATGAACAACTGCACAAGACCCAGTCTAGATGCCTCACTGACTCTTTACTAATGCCACCTCATGAAAAACCTGGACAGAACTGCAACTCACAGGAGACTTGATAGGGTGCGTGGTTGCATGGTTTAGTTGATTAGGTGGTGTTGGATGATAGGTTGGACTTGATGATCTTGAAGGTCTCTTCCAACCTGGTCTATTCTATTCTCATACCCTGCCCAATCTCAAATCTGAACTGGAAATAGGATAGGATAGGATAGGATAGGATAGGATAGGATAGGATAGGATAGGATAGGATAGGATAGGATAGGATAGGATAGGATAGGATAGGATAGAATGGAATACATATAGAATACATAGAATAAACCAGGTTGGAAGAGACCTTCAAGATCATCGCGTCCAACCCATCAACCAATCCAACACCACCCAAACAACTAACCCATGGCACCAAGTACCTAGAATAGAAGAGAACAGAATAGAATAGACAGGTTGGAAGAGACCTTCAAGATCATCGTGTCCAACTTATCAACTAATCCAACACCACCTAATCAACTAAACCATGCAACCAAGCACCCCATCAAGTCTCCTCCTGAATGCCTCCAATGATGGTGACTCCACCACCTCCCCAGGCAGCCCATTCCAATGGGCAATCACTCTCTCTGTGTAGAACTTCTTCCTAACATCCAGCCTAAACCTCCCCTGGGGCAGCTTGAGACTGTGTCCTCTTGTTCTGGTGCTGGTTGCCTGGGAGAAGAGACCAACCCCCACCTGGCTACAACCTCCCTTCAGGTAGTTGTAGACAGCAAAAAGGTCACCCCTGAGTCTCCTTCTCTCCAGGCTAAGCAACCCCAGCTCCCTCAGCCTCTCCTCATAGGGCTGTGCTCCAAACTCCTCCCCAGCTTTGTTGCCCTTCTCTGGACACCTTCCAGCAACTCAACATCTTTCCTAAACTGAGGGGCCCAGAACTGGACACAGGACTCAAGGTGTGGCCTAACCAGCGCAGCGTACAGGGAGAGAATCACCTCCCTGCTCCTGCTGGCCACACTATTCCTGATGCAGGCCAGGATTCCTTTGACCTTCTTGGCTGCCTGGGCACACTGCAGGCTCATGTTCAGCCTACCATCAACCAGTCCCTCCAGGTCCCTCTCTGTCTGGCCACTCTCCAGCCACTCTGGCCCCAGCCTGTAGCACTGCATGGGGTTGCTGTGCCAGCAAGTATAGATTTCTCATGAAATACAGACAGTACTGAAAAAGAATGAATTGTCACACAACAGTATAAGCAGCCCAGGAAAAACACAGTGCCAAGGGCATGACTTGAGAATCAGGAACAGGGACTCAAATCTCCACCTCTACTTCCTAACGCCTGCATTAAGCAACTTTCCGCTTCTGTTTTTAGTTTCATTTCACAGTTGGAAAAGGCAAAAATACAATTTTATTCATAGAGGAGGGGGGGAAAAGATAAATTTAGTTATATTGATGATTCATTCAGATAGAATAGCCATGGGAGTCATTCTAATATCTAGAATAAATTAGACAGGCAGGCGTTACTGGCAGGAGTTGAAAGTAATCCTTATGCAATATCAAATTAGACTGCAGTTAACTGAGCACTCAGAAGGGAACCATCTATTATTTGAATGAAAATTCACATAAGCTTTCCAGATAAGTGAGAAGTCTGTACAGCATGGTAAATTTAACACAGTTTTAAATAGTATATTGGCCTGCTAGATGCTTTTCACAGTATCACAGTATAACCAAGGTTGGAAGAGACCCCAAGGATCATCAAGTCCAACCTGTCCCAACAGACCCCACGACTAGACCATGGCACCAAGTGCCACGTCCAATCTCCCCTTGAACACCTCCAGGGATGGTGACACCACCACCTCCAAGGGGAGCCCATTCCAATGGCGAACGACTCGCTCGGTGAAGAACTTTTTCCTCACCTCGAGTCTAAACCTCCCCTGGCACAGCTTGAGACTGTGTCCCCTTGTTCTAGTGCTGGTTGCCTGGGAGAAGAGACCAACCCCTTCCTGGCTACAACCACCTTTCAGGTAGTTGTAGAGGGCAATGAGGTCACCCCTGATCCTCCTCTTTTCCAGGCTAAACAATCCCAGCTCCCTCAGCCTCTCCTCATAGGGCTGTGCTCAAGGCCTCTCCCCAGCCTTGATGCTGCAAATATTCACAAATAGTTTCAGAAAGTTGGTTTTATGCTTATCCTGGAAGCATCTAGAAGCAGTGTCTGTACAGATGACAACAGCTTCTTCACCTGCTTCACTAGCCTACCAATGTGGGAGCACTGCTGTCCTTTAGGCAAGAGTGTATAACTCCAAGTGGGGCCTTTCTAGAGTAGAATCCACAGTTGATTGCTAAATATAAATCCTTTCTCGGTATGTTTAAAAAGCTTTACACAAAGCAGACAATTTTCATCCCAACTGTTTAGATGAAGAGCGTGATTTTAGCTGCAGTAACCTCAGGCAGAATGGTTTGGGACTGTTTAAATTAGTATCTGCTAAATTCTTCAAGCCTAATCAGAAATTTGAAATTAGAACAAGGCCAAAGAATCTAACCCAGGTAACAGATAGAATGAAGGGACCTGGGGGTACTGGTAGATAGTAGGCTGAACATGAGCCAGCAGTGTGCCCAGGTGGACAAGAAGGCCAATGGCATCCTGGCCTGCATCAGGAGATATGTGGCCAGCAGGAACAGGGAAGTCATTGTGCCCCTGGACTCAGCACTGGTTAGGCCACATCTTGAGACCTGTGTCCAGTCCTGGGCCCCTCTGTTTAGGAAAGATGTTGAGGTGCCAGAAGGTGTCCAGAGAAGGGCAACAAAGTTGGTGAGGGGTTTGGAACACAGCCCTGTGAGGAGAGGCTGAGGGAGCTGGGGTTGCTTAGCCTGGAGAAGAGGAGGCTCAGGGGTGACCTTATTGCTCTCTGCAACTACCTGAAGGGAGGTTGCAGACAGGCAGAGGTTGGTCTCTTCTCCCAGGCAGCCAGCACCAGAACAAGAGGACACAGTCTCAGGCTGCACCAGGGGAGGTTTAGGCTGGATGTTAGGAAGAAGTTCTACACAGAGAGTGATTGCCTATTGGAACATGCTGCCCGGGGAGGTGGTGGAGTCGCCGTCATTGGAGGTGTTCCGGAGGAGACTTGATAGGGTGCTTGGTGCCATGGGTTAGTTGATTAGGTGGTATTGGATGATAGGTTGGATGCAAAGGTCTTGTAGGTCTCTTCCATCCTGGTCTATTCTATTCTATTCTATTCTATTCTATTCTATTCTATTCTATTCTATTCTATTCTATTCTATCCTATCCTATTCCTAGTCTAGTCTATTTTTCTTTTCTTCTCTTCTCTTATTCTATTCTATTCTATTCTATTCTATTCTATTCCATTCTATTCTATTCCATCCTATTCTATTCTATTCTATTCTATAGTGTTCCATTAAATTTTTTACTCAAAAGGGCACCACAATAAAAACAAAACACACCCAAAACAAAAACAAAACCCCAAACCAAACAAATTCTTAAAAAGCAGATCAGGAGAGACACAAAGGAGAGACAGAACTACAGATGATTGTAACAGACATGAGTTTTGGAAGTTAAAGAGCCATGCCTGGATGGTAACAAGAAGATCATATGATTAATGATTACCACATCCATGTGCTCTTGTGGTCTTAAGTCTTTCAACACTTCTGAGGTGCTAGATGTGTCCCTTAATGCTTTGCAAGTAAATCTTCTTCCAAGGCTGTGGAAAACAAGTGATTCCCCCTCCTCCCTTGTTCCATTCCTGGATTGCTTTAATGCTTTCACAGAAGGCTCTGTCATCACAGATCTTAGCAGGCACTATATTATTTGCTGACTGTGTGTTTAGGTTTTTGTGGTAAGTTTTGGTAACAGGAGGCATGGGCTACATGGGCTACAGGGGTGGCTTCTGCAAGAAGCTATTCAAAGCTTCCTCTTTGTCTGACAAGACTCACCACTGGCCAAGACCAAGCCCATCAGCAAGAGTGGTGCCACCTCTGTGATAACATATTTAAGAGGGGAGGAAAAAGAATTGCACAGTGGCAGCTGCAGCTGGAGGAGGGAGAATATGCCAGAGAACTCTGCAGACACCCAGGTCAGTGAAGGAGGACGGGGAGGAGCTGCTCTAGGCACTGGAACAGATTCCTCTGTATGCCATAATGAAGACCATTGTGAAGCAAGCTGTCCTGCTGCACCCATGGAGGTTAACCAATCTGCAGCCCATGGAGGACCTCACACAGAGTGGGTGGATACCCAAAGGAGGCAATGACTTCATGGGAAGCCTGCAGTGGAGCAGGCTCCTGGCAGGACCTGTGGCTGCATAGAGGTGAATCCATAATGGAGCAAGTTTGCTGGCAGGACCTGTGACCTCATGGGGAGCCCACAGTGGTGCAGTCTGTTCCTGAAGAACTCTACCCTATGGAAGGGACCCATGCTGGAGCAGTTAATGAAGTACCATGTAAACCTCACATAAAGCATTTGAATGCTGTGCAGTGCACACACCAGCACAGGCAGTGTTGCCAATAAGGCCTCCCACACAAGCAAAGCAAGATGTCTCCTGGCATTTGATCCTCAGGAGTCCCTCAGAACATTTGTTCAATAGCTCATTACTCTACACATCTCTCCCAGTATCCACAGGCTTGGATTCCTTGTTCTCAGATAAGCCTTAACAAAACAGAACAAAATACAGAAGGCAACCAGGGAAAAGCAGATATTTTCCTGAGCAGATATCTTAGTTTGCCTGTGAACTATGAAGTGGCAGACTGTGCATATGCTTTGTTTGTACTCCAGATTGTGACATGAAATGTTTCAAGACCTGAGGACCCCCCACATTAGTGCTGAACACCAAGTGGGATGGAATTACGCATTGAAGCTTTCATGTTGTAGACCAAATGCAGTCATTCTGCTCGATGGGGATCAGTTCTGAGCTGTAAGTCACCTTCTGGCCATCACTCTCACTACAAAAAGGACTTCTACACTCATCCCAAGATTTCTCTCCCATGGCACAAGCAGTTTTGATACAAAGGCACTAGCACAAGATGGGCAAATACCTCAGTGGACAATGGATGCCCAAAGCAAGCCCTATGAGTGATTGAGAAGAACTGAAGCCTCGATGCAGTGCAGCAAATCAAGTACTGACCCACAAAGGAAAAATTAACAACCAGGAATAGGGACAAATAGGAAAGAGGCATTAGTTAATGACAGAAACATTCAGGTTGGAAAAGACCCTCAGGATTCCCAAGTCCAACCAACAGCCCTAGTCAGAGACTGGATGGGACACTTGGTGCCATGGTTTATTTAATTAGATGGTGTTGGATGATAAGTTGGACTCAATGATCGTGAAGGTTTTTTCCAACCTGGTAAATTCTATTCTATTCTACAAGGTTCACCCCTAAACTATATCCCCAAGCACCACGTCTCAATGACCATAAAACACATCCAGGGTGGGTGACTCCACCAGCTCCCTGGGCAGCACATTCCAATGGCCAATCTCTCTTTCTGTGAAGAACTTCTTCCTAACATCCAGCCTAAACCTCCCCTGGTGCAGCTTGAGACTGTGTCCTCTTGTTCTGGTGCTGGTTGCCTGGGAGAAGAGACTAACTCCTACCTGGCTACAACCTCCCTTCAGGGTGTTGTAGACAGCAAGAAGGTCTCCCCTGAACCTTCTCTTCTCCAGGCTAAGCAACCCCAGCTCCCTCAGCCTCTCCTCACAGGGATGTGCTCCAAACCCCTCCCCAGCTTTGTTGCCCTTCTCTGGACACGTTCTAGCAAGACAACAATGCTGAGGACTCTCCTCAGCCTCCTCCTCTCCAAACTTAACAGCCCCAGCTCGTTCAGTCACTACTCATAAGACTTACTTCCCAGGCCCTTCACCAGCTTCGTTGTCCTCCTCTGCATCCGCTCCAGCAATCGTAAAGTCTAGATCCAAACACTACATGCATTAACTGGGGCCTCTCTGTATCTGCCATTTGTTACAACTTTAAAATCACAGAACTTTGTTCACATCCACAAGGAGCCCCAATATACAAAACCTTCCTCTTCAAGCCTGCATCTATTAAGACAGCAGTCATAATGTGTGCGAGGGTCACACTTTGCTACCAACAACCCCTACTTGCTACTCAAGATCAGATAACTGAAAAGGTCTATTGACACAATCAAGAAACTCAGGTTAAAGCAATCATAGAATCACAGAATCAGTAAGGCTGGAAAAGACCTCAGACATCATCAAGTCCAACCTATCACCCAACACCTCATGATTAACTAAACCATGGCTTCACATCCAATCCTTTTTTGAACACCTCCGGTGATGGTGACTCCACCACCTCCCTGGGCAGCACATTCCAATGGCCAGTCATTCTTTCTGGGAAGAACTTTCTCCTCACAGTATCACAGTATCACTAAGGTTGGAAGAGACCTCGAGGATCATCGAGTCCAACCTGCCACCACAGACCTCATAATTAGACCATGGCACCAAGTGCCACGTCCAATCCCCTCTTGAACACCTTCAGGGATGGGGACTCCACCACCTCCCTGGGCAGCACATTTCAATGACGAATGACTCGCTTGGTGAAGAACTTTCTCCTCACCTCGAGCCTAAACCTCCCCTGGTGCAGCTTGAGACTGTGTCCTCTTGTTCTGGTGCTGGTTGCCTGGGAGAAGAGACCAACTCCCTCCTGGCTACAATCTCCTTTCAGGGAGTTGTAGACAGCAAGGTCTCCTCTGAACCTCTTCTTCTCCAGGCTAAGCAACCCCAGCTCCCTCAGCCTCTCCTCATAAGGCTTGTGCTCCAAACCCCTCCCCAGCTTTGTTGTCCTTCTCTGGACACGTTCAAGTGTCTCAATGTCCTTCTTAAATTGAGGGGCCCAGAACTGGACACAGGACTCAAGGTGTGGCTGAACCAGTGCTGAGTACAGGGGCAGAATGACCTCCCAGCTCCTGCTGGCCACACTATTCATTGGTATGAAAGAGAAAGCAACCAGAAAATAGACATTCTGTATATACACTGTGGGCTTGAAGCCATTTATTTCAAACTCAATTAAGCTACCAGCATCCCCACATTCAATTTTTTGTCTGTCATTACCCCTTTTTCATACAGTTTTGAGCAAAATCTGTTTCGGTTGATATTTGTCCTGGCTAAAAATAAGCGAGCATTTAGTTCTCAGCTGTTTCAACCTCTAATTAAAACCAGTTCTACAGCCAGACACAGACACTATGCTAAGAAGAAACAGCCTCAAGTAAAACAATTTTCATTGTTAAAGAAAGCCATTCATAAGCAATTATATCTTGTCATCTCTAACAGCTCATCTAACCTCTTCAATGACACCCAGTTATTTTTGCACTCAGCATCCTGCCACGAAACAGTGATTAAGGCCTGTACTTGCTATCTCCACTGACACTGATTTCCAGACTACAGAGACATAGGCAATGAGCTTATAACCTTAAGGTAAGGGAAGGAAACTAAAGAGAATCACAGAATCACCAAGGCTGGAAGAGACCTCAAAGATCACCAAGCCCAACCCATCACCACAGACCTCATGACTAGACCATGGCACCAAGTGCCACGTCCAATCCCCTCTTAAACACCTCCAGTGATGGTGACTCCACCACCTCCTTGGGCAGCACATTCCAATGCCTAACAGCTCTCCCAGTGAAGAACTTTCTCCTCACCTCCAGCCTAAACTTCCCCTGGCGCAGCTTGAGACTGTGTCCTCTTGTTCTGGCGCTGGCTGCTTGAGAGAAGAGACCACCACTTCAGGTAGTTGTAGAGAGCAATGAGGTCACCCCTGAGCCTCCTCTTCTCCAGGCTAAGCAACCCCAGCTCCCTCAGCCTCTCCTCACAGGGCTGTGCTCAAGGCCTCTCCCCAGCCTCATTGCTCTTCTCTGGACACATTCAAGTGTCTCAGTGTCCTTCTTAAACTGAGGGGCCCAGAACTGGACACAGGACTCAAGGTGTGGCCTAACCAGTGCAGAGGTTATTTTTTGCAACATGACTTTCATTCCTGAAATTGCCTGACCACTAAACAGCAATCATTTCATTGCTTAATCTGATTCTGAGATTCTGCTTCTATTGGAAAGCTCTTCCCCTGTATTTTTTTTTTCCTATTTGCAGTAAGTTGTTAAAACAATATTAATACATGGCAAAAAAAACCAACAACTCTGTGAAGGGGGAAAAAAAAAAACCACAATCCTATAGATCTTATTTTGCTCCAGGGTTTCTCTTGCTGTGGGATGGGGAAAAGGGAAAAATAAAGCTGTCAAGCAGCAGTTGCATAAGTACAGACTTCAAATCCCTTAACTCAGGAGACTCAGGGGTGACCTTATTGCTGTCTACAACTACCTGAAGGGAGGTTGTGGACAGGCAGAGGTTGGTCTCTTCTCCCAGGCAACCAGCACCAGAACAAGAGGACAGAGTCTCAGGATGCACCAGGGGAGGTTTAGGCTGGATGTTAGGAAGAAATTCTCCACAGAGCAAGTGATTGGCCATTGGAATGTGCTGCCCAGGGAGGTGGTGGAGTCACCATCACTGGAGGTGTTTAAGAAGAGACTGGATGGGGTGCTTGGTGCCATGGTTTAGTTGATTAGATAGTGTTGGATGATGGGTTGTACACAATGATTTCAAATGTCTCTTCCAACCTGGTTAGTTCTATTCTATTCCAAGCAGTAGAAAGTTTGATACAATCCCCTTGCACCCACAAAACACACACTTCCAGCCAGACTTGACACAAAATGAAATGGAAAAGCTACTGCCTGGCATAAGACAGGCCAGCAGGGACATCTAATTACACTCTGTAACACTTCACTGTTTACACCAAACAATAACAAACAAAATAAAAACCCCACTCCTATTTTTCATGCAGGAAATTAAAAGCCCTAATTACACAATCAGCATAACCAACACAAATGTTACTATTCAGAGCCTGAGAAGCTTTTTTACAATCAAAGGGGAAAAGAGGACAAAGAAACAAGTATTTGTGCTGATTTTAATCTTTATTTCAAAAATCTGATCACATTACATTCATTGAACAATTGCAGTGGCAAAGTCAAGCACTCACCAACTCAGTAACACCAGAACAATTTGGCTGAGCAACCACAGTTTAGCTCTGCAAATCACATACATATTCTTACAGCCCTGTAATTACAAGATGATATGCTCTTTCTTCCCAATGCAGCTTCACTCTAAGCAGGTGAGGCAGTGAGCAGGATGTAAGGTGTTGGAAGAGAAGGAAATTCTGTGTTATTTTTATCCTGATCATTTGGGGATTCTAAGCCACCCAGTCTTTATGTTGGTTTCAGAACAGTTATGGAATGAAGCTGGAGGTGGGGAGATTCAGGCTGGACATGAGGAGGAAGTTCTTCCCCATGAGAGTGGTGAAGCCCTGGAATGGGTTGTCCAGGGAGGTGGTTGAGGCCCTGCCCCTGGAGGTATTTAAAAGCAGGCTGGATAAGGCTCTGGCCAGCCTGATGTAGTGTGGGGTGTCCCTGCCCATGGCAAGGGGGGTGGAACTAGATGATCCTTGTGGTCCCTTCCAACCCTGACTGATACTATGATAATTTCCTTTCAATAAGACAATTTTCACTACCACATCATCCAAGCTTTGGTGTATATCATCTTCCTATCTGCTGTGTGGAACAACATGCTACCAGGAACAGTGTGGCCAGCAGGAGCAGGGAGGTCATTCTGCCCCTGGACTCAGCACTGGTTAGGCCACAGCTTGAGTCATGTGTCCAGTTCTGGGCCCCTCAGTTTAGGAAAGATGTTGAGTTGCTGGAACATGTCCAGAGAAGGGCAGCAAGGCTGGGGAAGGGTTTGGAACACAAGCCCTGTGAGGAGAGGCTGAGGGAGCTGGGGTTGCTTAGCCTGGAGAAGAGGAGGCTGAGGGGAGACCTTCTTGCTGTCTACAACTCCCCGAAGGGAGGTTGTAGCCAGGTGGGGGTTGGTCTCTTCTCCCAGGCAAGCAACACTAGAACATGAGGACACAGTCTCAAGCTGCACCAGGGGAGGTGTGTCTTTCACCCTTAGCAAATTCCTCAAACCCTGCCCATCTAACCACAAACTAACTCAAAACCTCCCTTTCTCTCAGTTTCCTCACCCCACTGGTACCATTCCCCCCTCCTTCCCAATAAAGCACTGTGCCCTGCTGACAGCAACGTGGGACCAGATTTTGATAAGAGTATTTGTGCTCGGGCAGTGTTTTGACGAGCTGCCAAAATTCTGCAGGTGACAAAAGCAACGAGAGAAAAAGAATATCTGTTTTCTATCTCCTGCAAGTGAGCTAAAAAAGAAAACACCTAGGATTTCAAGCAACAAAGAAAAAGCACTTTTCTGGCTTGGCAATTCTCTCTGATGAATTCCAAAGACCTGACAATAAGAGACTTAATAGAATGCCCTTAAAAATAAAACTAGAGGGACAAAAGTCTTTTATATTAAGAAGTATTAGGTAACCCAGCCTAGAATAAAAGGACATCAACCACAGACTCTTGGTGACTTCAAAAATAATTAAAAGTGTAGTTCACCATCCAGCAGCAGGAGCCAAGGGTCAGCAAATGTGCAAATCCCAAATGCAGTTCAGTGAAACGCTACTTCCACATCCACGCAATGTTGACCTCATTTCTTCCTTTCCCATCCCACACTCTTCCTGGTCTACCAGCTCTGTGCAATTAAAATAACATTGCCTGAGGCTGCATCACTTCTCTCACAGGGTTGAGACAGGGAAATGAAAGAACCAGCCAGGAGCTCAAATTCAGAAGAGAAGAAAGAGACAGTTTTTGAATCAGCAGCTAGCAGAAGCGCAGCCCTTGTCACAGAAAACCATCACAATCTTGATCCTAAATGCTGAACTACAAAGTAAACTCTACAAAGAAACCTCTATGGAGGTTTCTATTGAAAACATTCTACAGTGCAGCTTCCAGCAGCTATGGGGTGCAAGGAAAACAGTCAAAGCCCCCAAACTATGTCCTGGTGCTCAAAATATTAAGCCCACTGAAAAAGTATCACAGGATCACCAAGGTTGGAAGAGACCTCAAAGATCACAGTCTCAGGCTGCGCCAGGGGAGGTTTAGGCTGGAGGCTAGGAGGAAGTTCTACACAGAGAGAGTGATTGCCCATTGGAATGGGCTGCCCAAGGATGGTGGAGTCACCATCACTGGAGGTGTTCAGGAGGAGACGATAGAGTGCTTGGTGCCATGGTTTAGTTGATTGCGTGGTGTTGGAAGATACGTTGGACTCAATGATACTGAAGGTCTCTTCCAACCTGGTTTATTCTATTCTATCATTAAGTCCAACCTGTCTCCACAGACCTCATGACTAGACCATGGCACCAAGCAGTCCCCTTCTGCAGCAGAACTACCTCAAGGAGCATTTTGAGAGTCTAAAAATGTGGACTCTACAGGATGATGACTAACTGCTTCCAAGATACATGAATGAATTAGTTTTCACTGATCCTGTCAAACCATCCACTTGGCATTCACAAAACATCCCCAAAGAGGCATATCTCTTCCTTCAAAACTTTCCCTATTTAAATACATTCAACAGGTTTGATTTGATTTTGTTCTGGAATACAGAAGATTGCTTTGAAACATCAGTACAATTAGATCAACCTGAATCAGCCAGCACTGAGTTGCTGAGGGAAATTTTATCTGTGTTCCTCTACACAGCCAGTCTTGCCTTGGGACAAGGGTGAGCCTAGAAACTCCTCCTTGAAATCCAAGCACTTTACCCCCAGTGTCTGTTTTCATTAAGGAAGAAGTTTATTTTGCTAAGTACACTGAGAAGGTGGTCTCTAATGTAACTATGATTTGGTCCATCATTGCCTTTAAAAACTGTGATCATGTTCTCAGCTGTCTCTAAATACTAGTTGTGGATGTAATAGGAATTGCAGTGTGCAGAAGCGACACAGCTGGATGCAGTCACAATATGGACATGGCAGAACTGCTGTATAGCTGTTTTCCCCATGGGGATCAGTGATCCCCTGGCAACAAAGAGAGACTACTACTGGGGGCAGGTGTTGATCTGTTAGAGGGTAGGAGAGCTCTGCAGAGGGACCATGACAGGCTGGACAGATGGGCAGAGTCCAAGGGCATGAGATTGAACACATCCAAGTGCCAGGTTCTACACATTGGCCACAACAACCCCATGCAGAGCTACAGGCTGGGGTCAGAGCAGCTGGAAGGCAGCCAGGCAGAAAGGGACCTGGGGGTAATGGTTAAGAATAGGCTGAACATGAGCCAGAAGTGTGCCCAGGTGGCCAAGAAGGCCAATGGCATCCTGGCCTGCATCAAGAATAGTGTGGCCAGCAGGGGCAGGGAGGTCATTCTGCCCCTGTACTCAGTACTGCTTAAGCCACACCTTGAGTCCTGGGTCTAGTTCTGGGCCCCTTAGATTAGGAAAGATGTGGAGTTTCTGGAACATGTCCAGAGAAGGGCAACAAAGCTGGGGAGGGGTTTGGAGCACAGCCCTGTGAGGAGAGGCTGAGGGAGCTGGGATTGCTTAGCCTGGAGAAGAGGAGGCTCAGGGGAGACCTTCTTGCTGTCTACAACTACCTGAAGGGTGGGGGTTGGTCTCTTCTCCCAGGCAAACAACACCAGAACAAGAGGACACAGTCTCAAGCTGCACTAGGGGCGGTTTAGCTGGATGTTAGGAAGAAATTCTTCACAGAAAGAATTGGTCATTGGAATGTGCTGCCCAGGGAGGTGGTGGAGTCACCGTCCCTGGAGGTGTTCAAGAGGGGATTGGACGTGGCACTTGGTGCCATAGTTTAGTACTCATGAGGCCCTGGGTGACAGGTTGGACTTGATGATCTTTGAGGTCTTTTTCAACCTTATTGATTCTATGATAACTCTCCTCCTTTAAATCAAACATAGGAATAACTTAATCAATATATTTTTGGGGCACAGAAAGGTGAGAGTTTTGTTGGGTTTTCTCTAGTCTAGTACACTCAAGAAAAAAAATGGCTGTTGTACTGTGCTTTATGCATGGTCTTGGTAAACAGACTGAAGAGTACAGCTGGATCCTCTTTTGAAAGGATAGGATGAACTCTACTAACAAGATGAAGTTGGAAAATGTTATTTCACCCTCTGTCATCACTTCATTAGATTCCTCCCTATTGTCAGAGGCTGTGAGATATTTTTTCCTCTAATGGGTTTTATTTTGTGAGTCATTAGGCTGCTTCCTTTGTAATTCAGAATCCTATCCGTGATTATACCACAAGCTTGACTTTAGCCAACACACTAAAAGTCCTCTACAAGCGAAGCATCTTTTTTGATACCCTTTTGTTATCCTTGCAAAAGGTGATGCAAGCAGCAGGCAGTACTGTGGGATGCTTTCCAGCCAGGTAGCTGGAAAGCCTGCTAGCTTGCCTGGGCAAACAGCAAAGAAAATGTTTTCTATTATTTGATGCACTTGTTTCTTCAGTAGGAATCTAAACCAGGCTAACTTAATGTTGTGTAAGATGAATACTACCTCCAACTCATTTTTTTCTGGACTAGATTCACTTCTGCTTTGCTGTGTTTTTTTTCTTAGCTGTTACTGGATAGCATTACCTGTACACTTCTAATTACTCATTGCTCTTCTTTACCTGTTTCCACCACCAGGGATTCATTCTTACAAAATGTCAGTTGGGTTCTCTGCATGAAAAATACTCTGAAGGGTGATTGTGGCCAGGAAGGGGTTGGTCTTTCTCCCAGGCAACCAGCACCAGAACAAGAGGACACAGTCTCAAGCTGCACCAGGGGCAGTTTAGGCTGGAAGTGAGGAGAAAGTTCTTCACTGAGAGAGTTGTTAGCCATTGGAATGTGCTGCCCAGGGAGGTGGTGGAGTCACTATCCCTGGAGGTGTTCAAGAAGGATTTGGATGTGGCACTTGGTGCCATGGTTTAGTCATGAGGTCTGTGGTGATGGGTAGGACTTGATCTTTGAGGTCTGTCCTGTCACTGGGCACCACTGAGAAGAGACTGGCCCTATCCTCTAGACCCCCTGCCCTTTAGATATTGATCAGCACTGAGATTCCCTCTCACCCCAGGTTGGTCTTCTGCGAGCTAAAATCCTCACATGATTTTTACTTGCCACAGTTCTCAAATTAGCAAATTATTTACATTCTCCAGTAGAAGAAAAGAAGCAGGCAAACAGGCACAAAATTTGTTGTGTTCCTAATACCTCAGTCTGCTGAAACGGGAGCAGAAACAGTACATTACCTATAGCATGGTTGGTAACAACTGAGTACCTACAGAACCCTAGTCTAAAGCGCTTCATTTATATTGCTGTGGAGTCCCAAAGCACCTAGATTAAAGCTTTCTGAGGTCTCAGGCATATCCCCAGCAAGGAAAACGTACATTCTGTGTCATCTTTCTGTGTCCAGTTCTGGGCGCCTCAGTTTAAGAAGGACATTGAAACACTTGAACGTGTCCAGAGAAGGGCAACAAGGCTGGGGAGAGGCCTTGAGCACAAGCCCTATGAGGAGAGGCTGAGGGAGCTGGGATTGTTTAGCCTGGAGAAGGACCAGGGGTGACCTCATTGCCCTCTACAACTACCTGAAAGGTGGTTGTAGACAGGAAGGGGTTGGTCTCTTCTCCCAGGCAACCAGCACCAGAACAAGGGACACAGTCTCAAGCTGTGCCAGGGGAGGTTTAGACTCGAAGTGAGGAAGAAGTTCTTCACTGAGCGAGTCATTCGTCATTGGAATGTGCTGCCCAGAGAGGTGGTGGAGTCACCGTCCCTGGAGGTGTTCAAGGGGAGATTGGACGTGGCACTTGGTGCCATGGTCTAGTTGTGAGGTCTGTTGGGACAGGTTGGACTTGATGATCCTTGGGGTCTCTTCCAACCTTAGTTATACTGTGATATTCTTTCCAGAGCCAAGAGCTCCCACCAGCAGTAACTGAAGTTCTCTTTTTCAGACCGCGACGGTCTCAGAAGTGATGGCTGGACTCAATGATCGGAGAGGTCTTTTCCAACTGAAACAATTCTATGTTTCTCTCTCTTCCAACCTTGGTGTTTCTGTGATTCTACCTTAGTTTATTTTTTTTTTTAACAATAAACAAACCAAACAAAACCACAAACCACTACCACCCCTCCCCCCCCCCCCAACGCAACTAACGAACACAACAACTAATTATAAACGTTAACAACAGGGTCCAAGGTTTCAGTTATAGGTTCAACTTTGGAATCCACTTTGATCAAGGCAGATGAAAAGCCAGCTCTGACAATGCAAATGCAAGCAGATAGCTTGCTTTTGCAGAACCAGGTCTGCATACAAATTGCCAAAGACCTTGATCATGCACCCAATGCAGAGATTAAGAGGCACTGCAAAAAGGTTGATTAAACAGATGAAGACCTAGGCTTTAGGTTTTCATCATTAGTTTCCACACTTCTGGGCTTTCCACTTATACATTATACAGCTGTATCATCACTACATTCATTCCTCTATTGCTTCTAGCTTGTCTAGCTGCTTCTAGCTTGCTTCCAGCTTGTCTAGCTGCTTTAGTAAGGATGTGGACATGCTGGAACGCGTCCAGAGAAGGGCAACAAAGCTGGGGAGGGGTTTGGAGCACAAGCCCTATGAGGAGAGGCTGAGGGAAGTGGGGCTGTTTAGCCTGGAGAAGAGGCGGCTCAGGGGAGACCTTACTGCTCTCTACAACTACCTGATGGAAGGTTGTGGACAGGCAGAGGGAGTTGGTCTCTTCTCCCAGGCAACCAGCACCAGAACAAGAGGACACAGTCTCAAGCTGCACCAGGGGAGGTTTAGGTTCAAGGTGAGGAGAAAGCTCTTCACTGAGAGAGTTGTTTGCCATTAGAATGTGCTGCCCAGGGAGGTGGTGGAGTCACCATCCCTGGAGGTGTTCAAGAGGGGATTGGATGTGGTACTTGGTGCTATGGTTTAGTCATGAGGTCTGTGGTGACAGGTTGGACTTGATGATCTTAGAGGTCTCTTCCAACCTTGGTGATACTGTGGAATACAGTTGTACACTCTATACAGCAGGCATCTGGACACCGAGCATGCAAGAGCAATGAGGAGATACACGTAACGAGTCCCAGCCCAGACCATTTGGTGAAAGTTGCATCCAGCAGGATGTTTAAAAATGAAGTGTTTGTTCCTCAAAGTAAATCACTGCTACATGAAAGCAGAGCTTTAAAAATAGGGTTTTTTTTTTCTATCATTTGAGAATTTACATTTTTATGTCACTCAGTATTTACAAGCAGCTTCTCTACCCAAACATCAGTTCGACAGTAAGAAAGCCCACGCACATCAAAGGGATGGTACGCAGAGTCATCACTGAGCATCAGCGAGCAGAAGATTAGAGCATAAACCTGTCTGAAGAGATTATTCCAGCAATTCAAATGTGTTCTTTCTCTTAGAAAGAAAACATCAATACTGCAAGGCTGACATTCCTCCAGATGCCTCCAGTCTCTAGGTAAAAGTCTTTGCTACAGCGCCGATAAAAGCAAAACACAAAACAAAATATGGAGGTAAGGGCCCCGTAGATGAAAAGCAGGCATGATGCAAAACTGTTGAGAAGAGTTCAATTGGATAGAGAGAGTGATTGCCCATTGGAATGGGCTGCCCAAGGAGGTGGTGGAGTCACCATCACTGGAGGTGTTCAGGAGGAGACTTGTGTGGTCGTTTGAGGCTGTGCCTTTAAGAACAAACACTGCTGGAACACACTGGCTAATGTTTTTGGTACTAGAACCAAAACATTCTGATATTCTAAACGAATTTCATTGGTTGATAAACAAAAATTCAGCTTTAGATTGTGAAGCGGTTGGAAAATTTTTTTTTCCTCAGTTCAGTTCGGTTTGGGAGTTGGGGGAGTTTGGTGTTTCAGCCTGTTCTCCCTGCCTGCTTCTTCTGCGAACTGCTGGACTTGGCCTTCAGATAAGCAAACACTAATCCTGCATGGGCTTTTGAAGCTTGCTAACAACTCTTTTCCTTAGTAACTTGCCTTTCTCTCTCTCTAACCCCTTTTTGGGGAAAAAGGGAGGTAAGGGGGGGAGAGAGGGGGTTCCAAAGAGGGGATCCCTCCCTGAGGGAGGGATTTTTGTTGTGTTATTTGTCTTTGCTGTGTATTTCTGTGTATATATTGTAAATACCTGTATATATTGTGTTATATATAACCTGCTTTCCATATATGCTTGTAAATATATAGCTTTTGCTCTTCGACTGAGTTAGCTGTGGTTTCTTACTCTGTGGAGGAGGGAGAGCTAAGCCCTCTCTCAACCTACCACAACTTGGTAGGGTGCTTGGTTGCATGGTTTAGTTGATTAGGTGGTGTTGCATGATAGGTTGGACTCGATGATCTTGAAGGTCTCTTCCAACCTGGTCTATTCTATTCTATTCTATCCTATTCTATTCTATCCTATTCTATCCTATTCTATGGTGGAATATTATACTGCCAACATGACAAAAATATTCCATTAAAGGCCTGGAGTTTCTAAAATTATGTTTTAAATTATTATTATTATTTCAGTCTGGAGAAGAGAAGGCTCCCAGATGACCTCATTGTGGCCTTCCACTATCTGAAGGAGGCCTACAAGAAGGCTGGGGAGGGACTTCTCAGGATATCAGGGAGTGATAGGACTAGGGGGAATGGAATGAAGCTGGAGGTGGGGAGATTCAGGCTGGAGGTGAGGAGGAAGTTCTTCCCCATGAGAGTGGTGAAGCCCTGGAATGGGTTGTCCAGGGAGGTGGTTGAGGCCCCATCCCTGGAGGTGTTTAAGAGCAGGCTGGACACTCCACACTAGATCAAGCTGGCCAGAGCCTCATCCAGCCTGGTCTTAAACACCTCCAGGGATGGGGCCTCAATGTGTTGGGTGATAGGTTGGACTTGATGGTCTCGAAGGTCTTTTCAACCTGGTGAATTCTATTCTATCTCAAAACACGCATCCCAAGAGTAAGATTAAGTTTGGCTATAAAGAAGCAGATAATAAGTAAGATATTGTTTATTAGCATATAATTAATCTAATTTGGACTGTTACCTGCTTCCACAACAGAGTACATGAACCACATATTCCAGTCCTTTTTTCACATTGCTGCTCAGTACTGGCAAGCCTGGAAATGAGGAGAGCTACTATACTATATACCTATTTCCAAAACCCCAGAAGTTATGACTTCATTCATCCATAGCTTAGAGAATAATGAAAGTAAGTATCTGAAACTTAATTGAGGCAAAGGAAAAGTGCTTCTTTTTTTTTTGAGTAGTAGGGATTACTCATTGTCCTCTCCACATTTGTAACTTCATTGCTATACTGTGCTCTTTGATTCAGCATGTGAGGAAGATGTCAACATTGGAAGCACTTACAAACCAACAAATATCCTTTAATTAGTACTTACAGCCAAAGAATATTAAGCTCTCAAATTCTATGCCTACATTGTGCTTCTCTCCCCATCCTTTAAGTCACCTGTTTCCTGAAAACACAGAGGTTTTTACTCCACATTAGGTGCTGACCCTTTACTGCTCATTGAACTGGCAACAGGTGAAGCAGATGCGCAAAAAGAATCATAGAATCAATAAGGTTGGAAAATACCTCAAAGATCATGAAGTCCAACCTGTCACCCAACACCTCATGACTACTGAACCATGGCACCAAGTATCACAGTACCACCAAGGTTGGAAAAGACCTCAAAGATCAACAAGTCCAACCTGTCACCACAGACCTCATGACTACTAAACCATGGCACCAAGTGCCACATCCAATCCCTTCTTGAACACCTCCAGGGATGGTGACTCCACCACCTCCCTGGGCAGCACATTCCAATGGCTAACAACTCTCTCAGTGAAGAACTTCCTCCTCACCTCGAGCCTAAACTTCCCTGGTGCAGCTTGGGTCTGTGTCCTCTTGTTCTGGTGCTGGTTGCCTGAGAAAAGAGACCAACCCCCTCTTGGCTACAACCTCCCTTCAGGTAGTTGTAGAGAGCAATGAGTTCTCCCCTGAGCCTCCTCTTCTCCAGGCTAAGCAAGCCCAGCTCCCTCAGCCTCTCCTCGTAGGGCTTGTGCTGAAGGCCTCTGCCACATCCAATCTCCTCTTGAACACCACCTCCCTGGGCAGCCCATTCCAACAAGAAGATCATGAAACTTTTAAAAAAAATAAAAACCAGTCACCAAAAGGGTGGGTTTGAGGAAAGGAAACAGTACCAAGTACTATGTATTCTATGTACAGCTGTCTCCAATTCACTAGACCATCCAATCTGATGCACATCAGAAGCACTCCCATCCCGTAGGACAATGCAAAGGTTATCACTGCAATTCAGCGTATTTAGAGTTTCATCCAGCTGTGTACCACACTGGAGGAAACTGAGCAGAGTCTGGGGGCTTCATCTGAATCCTAGTCCATGGTTTCCACCGGGACTTCTTTTACTGAAGTTGAACAAAAACCCAGCAGAACATAACAATGGATTTGTTCTCGTCAACTTAACATCTGGTCTCTGAATTAACATGGAAGGAGCTATAATTATTAAACCAGACAAATCATAATACAGACCAAGACCTCCCTGTCTCCAGAGTGACTGCTTCCTATAAGTTACTGGGTTTTTGCTTGCACCATTTATCACTTCCCCCCGCCCCCAATTGTAAACACTGTCAATTCAAACTTAAATAATCCATGTTTTGGCCACAGCAACTCCATGCAGAGCTACAGGCTGGGGTCAGAGTGGCTGGAGAGCAGCCAAACAGAAAGGGACCTGGGGGTGCTGATTGACACCCGCCTAAACATGAGCCAGCAGTGTGCCCAGATGGCCAAGAAGGCCAATGGCATCCTGGCCTGTGGCCAGCAGGAGCAGGGAAGTCATTGTGCCCCTGGACTCTGCACTGGTTAGGCCACACCTTGAGTACTGTGTCCAGTTCTGGGCCCCTCAGTTTAGGAAGGAGGTTGAGACACTTGAATGTGTCCAGAGAAGGGCAGCAAGGCTGGGGAGAGGCCTTGAGCACAGCCCTGTGAGGAGAGGCTGAGGGAGCTGGGGTTGCTTAGCCTGGAGAAGAGGAGGCTCAGGGGAGACCTTCTTCCTCTCTACAACTACCTGAAGGGTTGTTGTAGCCAGGTGGGGGGTGGTCTCTTTTCCCAAGCAACCAGCACCAGAACAAGAGGACACAGACCCAAGCTGCACCAGGGGAAGTTTAGGCTGGAGGTGAGGAGAAAGTTCTTCACTGAGAGAGTCGTTCGTCATTGGAATGTGCTGCCCAGGGAGGTGGTGGAGTCACCATCTCTGGAGGTGTTCAAGAAGGGATTGGATGTGACACTTGATGCAATGGTCTAGTCATGAGGTCTGTGCTGACAGGTTGGACTCCATGATCTCTGAGGTCTCTTCCAACCTTGGTGATACTGTGATACTGTCATGTTTGTTGTTATTATTGATTAGCAGACAAGTGGCTCAGTTATGTGCAATCAGAATCTCCTATGCTGCAAAATGCCTCAGTGCAATACCCATTTTAGACCCAGCCCGTGCATACAGATGTTCTTCTGGACAAATAAACACTCTCTTCTAATCTGGTTAGGGCATTTTAAAATTAAATAAAAAAAAACAAAAAACAAACTGAAGTTCATGAGAAATAAAATATCCCAGTCCCCAAACACCATCTGCCCAATATGTCAGTCAGCTAATCTGTATTTATTTCTCAATTCCCTCAGCGTTTTCTGTCATGTACAAATCCTAAAGCATTCCTCTGAACAGAGCAGAGCAGGTCAATATCCTATCAAAATGGATGAATGAAACCTCCTTCAAAAGTAACTCTCTGAAAGAAAAATGAGATTTCAAAGCTGTTGATCAAAACTCTTCCTTTTTTTCCTGTATGTCAAAAACTGTTTGCATGAGATGGGCAAGGAACCACTGGAGAGAGTCTAGTAGAGGGCTAGCAAGATGATTAGGGGACTGGAGCACCTCTGAGGAGGAGAGGCTAAGAAACCTGGAGCAGTTTAGAGTGGACTAAAGAAAACTGAAAAGGGATCTTATCAATAGTTATAAATGTCATCGTATCAGTCAGGGTTGGAAGGGACCACAAGGATCATCTAGTTCCAACGCCCCTGCCATGGGCAGGGACACCTCACACTAGATCAGCCTGGCCACAGCCTCATCCAGCCTGCTCTTAAACACCTCCAGGGATGGGGCCTCAACCACCTCCCTGGACAACCCATTCCAGGGCTTCACCACTCTCATGGGGAAGAACTTCCTCCTCACCTCCAGCCTCAATCTCCCCACCTCCAGCTTCATTCCATTCCCCCTAGTCCTATCACTCCCTGACATCATGAGAAGTCCCTCCCCAGCCTTCTTGGAGGCCCCCTTCAGATACTGGAAGGCCACAATAAGGTCAACTTGGAGCCTTCTCTTCTCCAGACTGAACAGCCCCAACTCCTTCAGTCTGTCCTCCTAGGAGAGGTGCTCCAGCCCTCTGATCATCCTCCTGGCCCTTCTCTGGACACCTTCCAGCACGTCCATATCCCTCTTGCCATGGTTTAGTAGTCATGAGGTGTTGGGTGACAGGTTGGACTTGATGATCTCTGAGGTCTTTTCCAACTTTATTGATTGTAAGATTCTATGAAGACCAACTACATTACAAAGAACCCCAAAATAAGGAAGTATAGTTATTAAGCTGTGACTAAAACTAACAGCAGAATACAAGACACAGTAATCTACCCCATTGCCAAGATACATTATTTTGATGGAAATTTTAACCTCATCCTTGCTCAAGGGATAGAGCAGGGTGGCTCTAGGGGTAGAGCAGTTAAACCAGGCCTTTGTACAAATTTCAATGCTTGGGTTAAATGAAGCAGAAAGATTGGACTTTTTTTTCCCCTTCCCACACAATTCACGCTCTACAAATAATTGGTTTTCACTTCCTGGTGCACTGCAGATCTGCCCCAGCTTGCTCAGTTGTAACAACCAACAGTTGTAGGGCAGATCATGCCCTTCCCTCTTACTCATTTCATCTAGTCACCAGCTCTTTCAACACACTTACTTTTTACTAATTCTACACACACACCCCCAATTTCATTTCATTTCAGAAGTCATCATTTCTTCTCTGACCTTTTTTTTAATGAGAATTAATAATCCACTAAGATACTTCTTAGCACAAATAGGAAGAAAATGGTGTGTGTAGATGAAAATGTTTCCTCAGACGGGGAAAAAAGGGAAATGTGTGTGCCAAAAAGCAGAACATGTGGAAATAATAATAATAATAATAATAATAATAATAATAATAATAATAATAATAATAAAACAACCAGGTTGGAAGAGACCTCAAAGATCATCAAGTCCAACCCCTCAACCAATCCAACCCACCTAAACAACTAACCCATGGCACCAAGCACCCCATCAAGTCTCCTCCTGAACACCTCCAATGATGGTGACTCCACCACCTCCCCAGGCAGCCCATTCCAATGGGCAATCACTCTCTCTCTATAGAACTTCTTCCTAACATCCAACCTAAAGCATTTGCTCTGCTGGTGTCCAGGCATCACAGTATCACCAAGGTTGGAAGAGACCTCTAAGATCATCAAGTCCAACCTGTCAGCACAGACCTCATGACTAGACCATTGCATCAAGTGCCACATCCAATCCCCTCTTGAACACCTCCAGAGATGGTGACTCCACCACCTCCCTGGGCAGCACATTCCAATGGTGAACGACTCTCTCAGTGAAGAACTTTCTCCTCACTTCGAGTCTAAACCTCCCTTGGCACAGCTTGAGACTGTGTCCTCTTGTTCTGGTGCATTCACACCACCAGAGATACTCTGTTTTAAGCTTGCTGCTGGGCTGAAATGGCACAAAAACAGTAGAGATACACAGACATAGCCAAGAATCCCTAGGCAAACATCCTGGCTTTTTTCCTCACTTGGTTCTGCTTAATTTTTTCCTTATTATTTCTGAAGCGGCCCAAGTTCACCACATGAGCTGCACAAACCTCCTTTTTCCATTCCCCATTTCCTTTCCAGTTTTAAACTAATATCATAGTATAGTATCATAGAATCAGTCAGGGTTGGAAGGGACCACAAGGATCATCTAGTTCCAACCCCCCTGCCATGAGCAGGGACACCCCACACTACATCAGGCTGGCCAGAACCTCATCCAGCCTGGTCTCAAACACCTCCAGGGATGGGGCCTCAACCACCTCCCTGGACAACCCATTCCAGGGCTTCACCACTCTCATGGTGGTCATAGACTGACACAGCTTGCCTCCTATTTTAAAAGGCTGTGTTTATCCTCACTTTAACATAATTCTCTCTCTTTTTTCTTGGTAAAATCAATCTTCAGCACGGGCAGCGGAAGTTTTCCACATGTTCTCCTTGGATGAGCGTGTGTTCGTTACTGGCTCCTATTTTTAGCTGTTTTGCCTTACTTTATGGTTTATGTCCTTAAATAGCAATAGGGATATTGACACAAAGATGGGGGGGGGGGGGGGGGGGGGGGGGGGGTGGAATATTCCCTGTTTAACATACATTTAGGGCCATGGAATTCTAAGTTTATAAATAGGAATGTTTGAACTGAAAAGGAGTGAAACTCAGCATCATAAATGGTTTTGTTACCACAACTAGGCAACTTACACTTTTTTGTTTTAATGGGAAATCTATCTATTTAATTTTAATTTTTTAAAATAAAAAACAATGTAGCTGCTACAGAATTTCCTGATACATTTAATTATCCTGTAAGATTTAACCTGAGTCCCCTTTAAATTGGAGGCTCCCCAACTGAAGCGGGCAGGATCTCCCTCTGGAGGCCTTCGGAGGCATCTTCCTCTCTCTCCTGGCAAGGTAGGAAACTTCACTTAGCTGCACAACAGGTTGGCTCCTGCATGCACACTCAGCCTAAAGATGCTCATTTTCTCCCTCCCATTCCTCATATAAAGACATGCATTTCACCCTGCTGGCAACTATGCTGATGCAGCCTGGATCAATGGAATGATAGAATAGAATAGAATAGAATAGAATAGAACAGAATAGACCAGACCAGACCAGACCAGACCAGACCAGACCAGGTTAGAAGAGACCTTCAAGATCATCATGTCCAACCTATCACCCAACACTACCTAATCAATTAACCCATGGCACCAAGCACCCTGTCAAGTCTCCTCCTGAACACCCCCAGCGATGGCGACCCCACCAGCTCCTCGGGCAGCCCATTCCAATGGGCAATCACTCTCTCTGTGTAAAACTTCCTCCTAACCTCCAGCCTAAACCTCTCCTGGTGCAGCCTGAGCCTGTGTCCTCTTGTTCAGGTACTGGTTGCCTGGGTAAAACAAATTTTAGAATTTCTGTTTTAAAGTTCCTTTCATCCCAGATCATGCCAGCAGGAGCAGGGAAGTCATTGTGCCCCTGGACTCAGCACTGGTTAGGCCACATCTTGAGTCCTAAGTCCAGTTTCAGGCCCCTCAGTTTAGGAAAGATGTTGAGTTGCTGGAATGTGTCCAGAGAAGGGCAACAAAGCTGGGGAGGGGTTTGGAGCACAGCCCTGTGAGGAGAGGCTGAGGGAGCTGGGGTTGCTTAGCCTGGAGAAGAGGAGGCTCAGGGCAGACCTTCTTGCTATCTACAAGTATCTGAAGGGAAGTTGTAGCCAGGTGGGGGTTAGTCTCTTCTCCCAGGCAACCAGCACCAGAACAAGAAGACAGAGTCTCAAGTTGTGCCAGGGGAAGCTTAGGCTTGAGGTGAGGAGAAAGTTCTTCACAGAGAGAGTTGTTAGCCATTGGAATGTGCTGCCCAGGGAGGTGGTGGAGTCACCATCACTGGAGGTGTTTAGGAAGAGACTGGATGGGGCACTTGCTGCCATGGTTTAGTTGATTAGATGGTGCTGGGTGACAGGTTGGACTCGATCTCAAAGGTCTTCTCCAACCTGGTTAATTCTATTCTATTCTCATCTCTATTCTAAAAGTCTCATTTACAGGGTGGACCATAAAACCTCACCAGCATAACTACAAAGAGTAAATGCAACACCCAACAACAACAACATCAAAAAGATTAAAAGTAAAAATGAAAAATAGATTTTTAAAAGCCAGAAAATGAGACCACCCTGGGAGTCATACATTTAAGAGGCTTTCATCTCTGAGGAGTGATAGCAACAGTGACCAGAATCAGCATCACTTCACCATACTGGTAGTTTCAGTGTGAAAGACTGCAATGAAGACACAAAACGAAAAAGAGCTTTGCAAAACCTCACTTCAGACTAGAGGGAAGAGCAATTCCTAGTTGTTTTGCAAAGCTCTGCCCAAACCAGGGGGAAATGGTAAGCTTTCTGATTAAAGCATTCTGCTCAGTGGAGCTGAGAGGAGGGGAAATCAGATGGTATTTCAAAACACATTAACAAGTCATACAACCACATTAGTTAGCAACACTGCAGTAACTTCCTCTGCAATGCAGACAGACCTACTAAACAGGAACAGCAGAAGCCCCACCATGTAATAGAGATTGCTGGGGGTTATACCTTTGATAGAAATTGGAATTAACCAAATTCCCCTCTGGCAAACAATGCAGTGCATTTACCTGTATACCTTTTAGACTGGCTCATTTCAGGGTATCTGCTTTTCCCTCTCTGCATTTTCACTCCACATCTTAAGTTAATCATCCATACACAAGCCCTGTGAGGAGAGGCTGAGGGAGCTGGGGTTGCTTAGCTTGGAGAAGAGGAGACTCAGGGATGACCTTATTGCTCTCTACAACTACCTGAAGGGAGGTTGTAGACAGGCTGAGGTTGGTCTTTTCTCCCAGGCAAACAGCACCAGAACAAGAGGACACAGTCTCAGGCTGCGCCAGGGGAGGTTTAGGCTGGAGGTTAGGAGGAAGTTCTACACAGAGAGAGTGATTGCCTATCGGAATGGGCTGCCCAGGGAGGTGGTGGAGTCACCATCACAGGAGGTGTTCAGGAGGACACTTGATAGGGTGCTTGGTGCCATGGTTTAGTTGTTTAGGTAGTGTTGGATGATAGGTTGGACACCATGATCTTGAAAGTCTCTTCCAACCTGGTTTATTCTATTCTATTCTATAACCACCTAAGTATCCCAGTGACAGCCTTGCACTTAATCTTCCTTAACCTTTGAGAAATCAGTTATATCATTTATATGATAACACATAACAAGATATGATGGTACAAAATAGTCCCCTTCTCCTGTGGGGATACTTCTTTGCTGCCAGTAGCTTCCAGAACGTACTGACTCCAAACGGGCTTTCCACTCTTACAGTACTTTTTATACTAATGAAGTGGGAAACATACTTAGTCAAGACTGAGACTAGAGGGCTTTTTTCCTTTGACTATTTTATGTTTAGAATAGAATAGAATAGACCAGACCAGGTTGGAAGAGACCTTCAAGATCACCGTGTCCAACCTATCATCCAACACCACCTAATCAATTAAACCATGCAACCAAGCATCCTGTCAAGTCTCCTCCTGAACACCTCCAGTGATGGTGACTCCACCACCTCCTTGGGCAGCCCATTCCAATGGGCAACCACTCTCTCTGTGTAAAACTTCCTCCTAACCTCCAGCCTAAAATGTTCAGTACTTTACAGCTTTTTACCAGAATCTTTTAATAAAATGAACTACTTCAAGCTACTTTTTATGACAGTGATATCCAAAACCCACTTCTGCTTCACAGCAATGCAGACAGTGCACTATGAGCTGTAATGGAAACATCAATAAATCAAAGCTATTAAATTGCCTAATACCATACAGTGCTAAAAGTTGCCATTTAATAGCCACAATTAAAAGTAACTTAAGTAATAGAATAAAGCTGTGTACTCGGCAGGCAACTGCTGTCTTGCTTCTTTGTGCTTTGAAAATAAGGCATTCTAAACTACAATTTATCTGCTGGTACAACTCAGCAAGCATTCAGCAACATGGTATAATACTCTCCCTTACAGTTCTAAATACCTGCTCCTGCAATGTCAAGTACTTAGTTATTTCAGTAAAGCTGAGATGCCAAATTATCTGCCTTTTGAGTAAAGAGCTTTCAAGAGGAGGCTGATGATCAGGTTGTTACCCAAATGTATTTGAAAATCAGCAGCATAAGAAAGAACATTAGTAGGAAAGCAGTGACAAGCCAGAATCTTTCTTGGAGTAGCTCCCCATGTGATGCCGTAGACAAGTGTTCACAACTACTCATTTTTGATCTTGACAGAAATGGAGCTCAAAATAAAAGCCAGAATAACATTTCTGTACCTCCAGCAGCCACATAAAAATCGTAAGTTTGATTCCTGCACAGCAATATTTGGTGCCTTGGCCATTGCCACTGAATATCCCCAAAAAATAGAGAGAAGGAAACATTTTAAGCAGGGAAGATGGTTTCAGGGAAGTGACATTTATACACCCCAAATTAAAGCACACTGAAGGTGACAGGTGCTGCATGAAGAGCTAGATATCCCCAGCATAGTATGAAAATACAGACAACAGCACAAACTACAAAGGGACAATTAGAGATGGCTGTTAATAATAATAATAGAAAATCAAACCAAAAGATAAAGCATTATTAGGCACAAGACCAGAAGGAGCTGAGAAAACACTGAGGCCAATGTGATTTCCTCCAATCCATAATAACAATTATAAACCAAGGTTGTGTTAGAAGAGCCAACGCTCACTGCACGAGTTCACTGACTCAAATGCTGCTGCTGCTGCTGCTGAAAGTACCTCAGTTAAAAGCCATCACTCTTAGACACATTTGCCTTCACACAGCAATCTGGTTTCACACAGACACACTTAATGGCTTACAGGCATAATTTTCTTACAATACTTACTGCTTCACTGATTCTCTAAAGCTAGCTCTTCGACAAGAATCAGAAGTCTAGCCTAACTCTCCCTTCCCAGGAGCTCCCTCACAAATCCGCTACGCGGAAGATCTCGAGCGTGCACTGCGCCGATTCCGCCTCTCGAGGGTTTTTATATGCCACTGCCCTCAGTCAGATTTATTGCTCCCCACATAATCTAATATAGCAAGAATCCACCCGATTGGCTAAACTGCACAGCCAACTGTTTCTATATAAAGCAATATTCTGAGCTTCCAGATGGGGATGTTCCATGGGCACGGCGCTTTGGAGGAGGAGAAAATTTCCATCTACGAGTAAATAGAAAGCTACACTCCCAATCTTTTTGGCTACTGGAGATATTTTTAAACATCTGTGTTGCTTATCAGCATCAGTGGTTCAAGATGGGGAAGGACAAAAAAAAATGCAAGACTGAAGCAGCCAGGAGCTCAAAGGAGGGAGCAGCCTCTCTTCCTGCTCTCACTCCTTGCTGCCTAGCCAGGGTCAGGTAAGAGATGGGGCCTAGGAAGAAAATAAAGAAGAAAGCACTCCCACTGATCTCTCTGAGCATTTCATGTTCACTCAAAAGCCTTCATGCAATGGATGACCTCTGTCCTGTGGTGGGGGTTAATAGAATAGAATAGAATTAACCAGGTTGGAAGAGACCTTCGAGATCATCATGTCCAACCTATCATCCAACAGTACCCAATCAACTAAACCATGCAACCAAGCATCCTGTCAAGCCTCGCCCTGAACACCCCCAGCGACGGCGACCCCACCACCTCCTCAGGCAGCCCATTCCAGTGGGCAATCGTCTCCTCTCCCAGGCAACCAGCACCAGAACAAGAGGACACAGTCTCAAGCTGTGCCAGGGGAGGTTTGGGCTGGAGGGGAGGAGAAAGCTCTTCCCAGAAAGAGTGATTGGCCATTGGAATGTGCTGCCCAGGGAGGCAGTGGAGTCACCATCACTGGAGGTGTTTAAGAAGAGACTGGATAGGGCACTTGGTGCCATGGTTCAGTTGACTGGATAGTGTTGGGTGATAGGTTAGACTCAGTGATCTCAGAGGTCTTTTCCAACCTGGTTTATTCTATTCCATTCCATTCCATTCTAATCTAAGGACATATAGGAAGGACACGGACCTGATGGAGCGGGTCCAGCAGAGAGCTACGAAAATGATCAGGGGGTTGGATCACCTCTGCTATGAGGATAGGCTGAGGGAATTGGGGTTGTTTAGTCTGGAGAAGAGGAGGCTCTAGGGAAACCTTATAGCAGCCTTACAGTACCTGAAGGGGGCCTACAGGAAGGATGGAGAAAGACTGCTTTCAACGGCCTGTAGTGACAGGATGAGGGGCAATGGCTTCCAACTGGAGAAGAGCAGATTTAGACTGGATGTTAGGAACAAGTTCTTTACTACCCAGGTGGTGGATCACTTGAACAGGTTGCCCAGGGAGGTGGTTGAGGTCCCTTCCCTGGAGACATTCAAGGTGTGGCCCTGGGTAGCCTGATCTAGTTGCAGATGCTCCTGCTGACTGCGATGAGGTCAGGCTAGATGACCATTGGAGGTCCCTTATGGCCTGAACCATTCTATGATTCTGTGATGACTGAAATATGAAAGGTATGTATGATACATGTGGGAACCCAAAATACAGAATGGGGTGGGAAGGGGAGATACAAAGGACAAAGGGGAGTGGATGTAGCGGCACGAGTGATTGAAGTCCAAAGGCACTGGAGTGAAAGATGGGGAAGAAAAAGCATGCAGGAAACATAAAGAAGTACCAGAACCTTTACTGAACAGAAGCCCTCTGCCTTCCTTAACCAGTTCACAGCTGACACTTATAGACACATCTACACATCCTAAAAGCTTCTATTAACATCTCTTGACACCTAGTTAAAAAAACAAAAGAGCAACCAAATCAACAACAAAACCCCCAAACTTTTGTCTTGTCTAATCTTCTAATTACAAACAACAACAACAACAACACCCCCAAACTTTTGTCTTGTCTAATCTTCTAATGACAAAAAATCAGGTTTTTGTATACCAGCATCAAGAGCTGCACTTCCCTCATCACCACATATTATCCATTTAGCTAGCTATACAGGCAGGGTGTTCATTACAAGATGCATGATTCCCATTTGGCAAGCATCATCTTTTAGTGCCTATCACACAGCCTGTGTGCTCCTGCAAAATTCAGCAGAGTTCCCGAGTCCTGTGCAAATCCAATCCACCAAATACACTGAGTGAATGAAAATGCAATTCTCTTTCCCATGCTATTTTGATTCATACTTTCCATGAAGATATCAATGAAAATCAATCATGAAACACTTGACACTCTGTATTTTTACACAGCAGCCTCAAACTGGTAGAACTGCCCTACCAAAAGTCATTTTCATGTAGTGGGAAAGGGCATGGGAAAGATTAGATCTGGGAGACTTGCCTTGAACAGGGAGTGAAAGCATGACTGTGGACATTTAGAATGTCATTAGTGAGTGAATTGTTCTCGCCATCCAAACAGATGGCTACCTGGTTCAGGTTCTTATTTAACCTGCTCTTCTAATGCAGCATTTCACCAAGTCACCTAAAAACTAAGTGGGACTTGGTAACTTCCACCTTACTGAGCATGAACACGGTACTGTTTTGGGAGCAGAGCAGTTCATCCCCAAGTGTCTGCAGAAATTATACATATTACAATGGAAGAGAATGGCTGCAGCCCAGAATGGCTAATTCACACCCAAAACTAAATTACTGGGAAGGAGGAGAAGGGAAGCAGTATGTGCTGCCCAGGGAGGTGGTGGAGTCACCATCCCTGGAGGGGTTCAAGAGGGGATTGGACGTGGCACTTGGGGCCATGGTTTAGTCATGGGGTCTGTGGTGACAGGTTGGACTTGATGATCTTTGAGGTCTTTTCCAACCTTGGTGATTCTGTGATTATGCTACAGAAACCCCTGACATCCATCAGGTTCCATACTATCAAGTCTCATTGCTGAATGACTGTCATGTGGATGAAGTAAAATAGAATAGAATGGAATTAACCAGGTTGGAAAACACCTTCAAGATCATCAAGTCCAACCTATCACCCAACACCATCTAATCAACTAAACCATGGCACCAAGGGACTCATCTGGTCTCCTCCTGAACACCTACAGAGATGGTGACTCCACCACCTCCCTGAGCAGCACATTCCAATGGGCAATCAATATTTCTATGAAGAACTTCTTCCTAACATCCAGCCTAAACCTTCCCTGGTGAACCTTGAGACTGTGTCCTCTTGTTCTGGTGCTGGCTGCCTGGGAGAAGAGACCAACCCCCACCTGGCTACAACCTCCCATCAGGGAGTTGGAGACTGCAATAAGGTCTCCCCTGAGCCTCCTCTTCTCCAGGCTAAGCAACCCCAGCTCCTTCAGCCTCTCCTCACAGGGCTTGTGCTCAAGGCCTCTCCCCAGCCTCATTGCCCTTCTCTGGACACGTCCAAGTGTCTCAATGTCCTTCCTAAACATCCTATCCCCTGCTCTCCTTATATATGCCACAACTTTTAGGTAAAAAACCAAAACAGAACAAAACCAACAACAAAACAAACAAACAAAAAGAAAACAACAACAACAACAAAAACCACAACAAAGAAATCAAAAAACCCACCAATGAAACAAGAACAAAAACCTACTCTGAACCAAATAGCAAATTAATTTTTCATGCAGGATTTCTGACCATCTAGCTAGAAAATTCTATTGATATCAAAAGCAAAAGATCCCTTTCCTTACCAAAAAAAAAGGACAGAAACCCAACACCACCACCACAGAATCTTTTTCCATGTTGTCTGTAACAAAACAGATGAAGATCAGTCCATTATTACCAGACACTTTTCCAGACACATCTGCTGTGCCTCAACTCTGAAGTTTATTAGTTCTTGACTTTATTAGAAAGGCCTAGGAGTAACCAGGTAAACAGAATGTAGTTCATTAGCAGCTCTGAACAGAATGCACGCTCATTCAGCGCTGCAACATGCAAAGTGAATGGGATTAAAGGAAAGCAATTTTTAGCTAATAGAATAGAAAGTATTAAAAATTGTATTAAGTTGCTTCCAGACTCCACTGGACAAAAGACAGACAGACAGAATCACCTATAGAGTTAATTATCCCCCTGCTAGATCTCTGTAGCGAAATAACCTGCTCTCCTGATAAATTGGTTCAAACCAATACTGAGGTTTAAAATGAGCAAGTCCATTGAAATAGAATAGAATAGAATAGAATAGAATAGGATGGGATAGGTTAGAATGGGATAGGGATAGGGATAGGGATAGGGATAGGGATAGGGATAGGGATAGGGATAGGGATAGGGATAGGGATAGGGATAGGGATAGGGATAGGGATAGGGATAGGGATAGGGATAGGGATAGAATGGACCAGGTTGGAAGAGACCTTCAAGATCATCACGTCCAACCCATCAACCAATCCAACCCACCTAAACAACTAAACCATGGCACCAAGCAACCCATCAAGTCTCCTCCTGAGCACCTCCAGTGATGGTGACTCCACCACCTCCCTGGGCAGCCCATTCCAATGGCCAATTACTCTCTCTGTATAGAACTTCTTCCTAACATCCAGCCTAAACCTCCCCTGGTGCAGCCTGAGACTGTGTCCTCTTGTTCTGGTCCTGGTTGCCTGGGAGAAGAGACCAACCTCTGCCTGTCTACAACCTCCCTTCAGGTAGTTGTAGAGAGCAAGAAGGTCTCCCCTGAGCCTCCTCTTCTCCAGGCTAAGCAACCCCAGCTCCCTCAGCCTCTCCTCACAGGGCTTGTGTTCCAGACCCCTCACCAACTTCGTTGCCCTTCTCTGGACACGTTCCAGCAAGTCAACCTCCTTCCTAAACTGAGGGGCCCAGAACTGGACACAGGACTCGAGGTGTGGCCTAACCAGTGATGAATTATGGCCAAAAGCAGGTTTTTGAGATAACTCACGGCACTGGCTCTGACTAAATCGTTGGAGATAATAATTACCAAGTGTAAAAACGGTGGTGGAACTGTTAGAAAGATGCCTCTTATTTCAAGATAACACATGAGGTTTTATTGCCATCCAGGCCCTGCAACCATTGACACATTCACTGGGAAAAAATGCCGGGCGCTGCCAAGGTATACTGTTTATTGGCATAGAGACCAAGGGCTGAAATGAGTAGCTCCATCAGGTATGCATTCAGCATAAACCAAACATCACTCGCAGTGAAATGATGTAACAAATGGAGAAGCTGAAAGAAAAAGGAGCTGAGCAAGAGAGCCAAGCACAGTGCTCCCAGTGACACAGGGATAGGAGCTTCCTGGGGCGCTAATCAGGGCATCGCAACCGAATAGCGACTGCGGAGCCTGCCACTTGCTTCTCGAATCCTCGGGGTGTTTTGGACACCATCAAAGGTTGGCTGGCACCCACCCCCAACAGGTGCAGGAACACTGCGACTGGTACCGGCCCCGTCTTCCTGACACGCTATGGCAGCTGCTGCCCATCAATTCACACACACCCCTCCCCATGAAAAGGGAAGGTGACCCCTCCAGACATGCCACCTATGGCTGAGAAGCAGCGAGAAGCCTTAAATGCCCTGCAGAAGCCCTGCCAATGTGCTGCATCCAAAGGTCATCTCTGGAGTCACCTTGAAAACTCCCTGTCAGTTCCTGCACATCCTCTTCTTCTGGTTAAACGTGTGCAACGAGAAAAGACAGCACCAGAACTGCAGCTATGCACGAGCTCCACGGGAAAGAGCTACTTCAGCAACTGCACTTCCAAAAAGGATTGCCCAGGCAAATGAAACATTTACATCTGCCACCTCTGTTTGTCAAATTAAAGCTCTCTTAGAGGCAATTTTGTTTATGTAACACAGGCAATCTTTTTTTTTTAAATTGGTTTTCTGATTAATTAGTTTCCAAGGCTTTCCTCATTTCCTGCAAGGATAAAAAGGGCCACACTCTCCATCAGAGCCAGAGATTTTTTGCTCAGAATAGCAATTCCTATTTACTTCCTACACTAAACTCACAAGGAGCTGTTCCCAAGAACCGATTAAAGCTTCAGGGTTTGAATCTCTTGTGCAGACTCACTGAGGCCTTTTGCTGGCGGTCAGGGAGCTCAAAACAAAGTAGAAACTGTCCTGACACCCACCCCAACAAGATGTCTCTTGATCTTCTTGGTGTGGAACAGTTCCAGAGCGCCATGAGGCAGAGAATACCTCTTCGCTTTGCTCTAAATCTCATGGACATTGAGTGCGTTCTTCTCAGAAACCCCTCTGGGCTTCTAAGAGAATTCCTTTCACCTCCATCCATTACTTACTATCATAGAATCATAGAATCAGTCAGGGTTGGAAGGGACCACAAGGATCATCTAGTTACAACCCCCCTGCCATGGGCAGGGACACCCCACACCACATCAGGCTGGCCACAGCCTCATCCAGCCTGGGCTTAAACACCTCCAGGGACAGGGCCTCAACCACCTCCCTGGACAACCCATTCCAGGGCTTCACCACTCTCATGGGGAAGAACTTCCTCCTCACCTCCAGCCTGAATCTCCCCACCTCCAGCTTCATTCCATTCCCCCTAGTCCTGTCACTACCTGACATCCTGAGAAGTCCCTCCCCAGCCTTCTTGGAGGCCCCCTTCAGATACTGGAAGGCCATAATAAGGTCACCTGGGAGCCTTCTCTTCTCCACACTGAACAGCCCCAACTCCCTCAGTCTGTCCTCATAGGAGAGGTGCTCCAGCCCTCTGATCATCCTCGTGGCCCTTCTCTGGACACCTTCCAGCACCTCCAGATCCCTCTTGGAATAGGGGCTCCAGAACTGGAGGCAGTACTCCAGGTGGGGTCTCCCCAGAGCTGAGCAGAGGGGGAGAATCACCTCCCTTGACCTGCTGGCCACACTTCTCTTGATGCAGCCCAGGATCTGATTGGCTTTCTGGGCTGCAAGTGCACACTGAGAGCTCCTGTTGAGCTTAGGTGGGTTGGATTGGTTGATGGGTTGGATGAGATGATCTGCCAGGTCTCTTCCAACCTGGTCTATTCTATTCTAGTCTATTCTATTCTATTTCACAATCCCACTGCTGCTGCTAAACCACTGCCACTAAACCCTATCCCTAAGCACCACATCCTGGGATGGTGACTCCACCACCACCTCAGGCAGCCCATTCCAATGTTTGATAACCCCTTCTCTGAATAAATGTTTCCTAACGTCAAACCTGAACCTCCCCTGGCACAACTTCAGGCTGTTTACAGTTGTGCTGTCTCTTGGTGCATGTGAGAAGAGATTGGTGGAGTCAACATCCCTGGAGGTTTTCAAAAAGGGATTGGACATGGCACTTGAAGCCATGGTTTAGTAGTCATGAGGTGTTGGGTGACAGGTTGGACTTGATGATCTCTGAGGTCTTTTCCAACCTTATTGATTCTATGATCCCTACCTTGCTCCAACCTCCTTTGAGGTAGTTGTAGAGGTCTCTCCTCAGCCTCCTCTTACGAAGGCTAAACAACCCTAGGTCCTTCAGCTGCTCCTCATAAGACTTGTGTTCAAGGCTCTTCACCAGTTTAACAGAAAAATCAAGTTATCCAGGCCCTTTGTTTGATTCAGGAACTTCTGCTCTGTTCATGGTAAGAGACTGCTTTAAACAGCATCATTCAGCATCATCAGCTCCCATTTAAGTAGGCAAATAAATCACCTGGGATTTGCTGGGTGTTGAGTGTGGACTCAATGATCTCAAAGGTCTTTTCCAACCTGGTTAATTCTACTCTGTTCTAGAAGAGCTGCCCCATCAACTACTTCTATAGTAGATGACATTGCTAGACTGACAGTGCAGTGGGAACTTTGTTTTCTCTTAGAGGCTTATTGTTTGGGGGGAACAGCAGTAACTTTGATGATTAGGAACACTGGGAGAACAGCTCTCCTGTGTTACAGAAACACACTTCATAAGGATACACGCTTGCTCACATCACCTCTCAACATTTCAGACCTTGTAGAGACACAGAATGCCAGCCCTGGAAATAAAACTAATCACATTTATCAAAACCATACACAATTCATTGTAGGCTGTAGCAGGGGATCACAAAACAAACTCCCTCACACAGATACATGTGTTTTAATCTTGCTCTTTTGAGGCTTTCTCGATACTAAAACACTTGGGAATGGCCATTATTGAATGGTTGAAGAGAATATGCCATGATTAAAATTGCACAGCTTCTGCTTCCTTTCATTAGGAAGGTAAGAATCTATATTCTTCTGAGAAATAAGAGGCATGGACTTTCCCAGTAGTTGTCATGGATACAGCTGCTGAGGGGAAAAAAAAAGCTATCACTGTACCCCTGCAGATACATGCAGGCACACAGAGTGGTAAAACCACCACAGATGTTAAACATTCTCATGTCACCATCAGCTTCCTCTGGAAATTAGGATTAAGTTTAAAATAAACAAATTAATGAATGAAACACAAAGGTTATGGCATGAAGGAGACTCATGAAGGAGACTCAGGGGTGACCTTACTGCTCTCTACAACTACCTGAAGGGAGGTTGTAGCTAAGAGTTGGTCTCTTCTCTCAAGCAACCAGCACCAGAACAAAAGGACACAGTCTCAAGCTGTGCCAGGGGAAGTTGAGGTGAGGAGAAAGTTCTTCAGTGAGAGAGTTGTTAGCCATTGGAATGTGCTGCCCAGGGAGGTGGTGGAGTCACCATCCCTGGAGGTGTTCAAGAGGGGATTGGACGTGGCACTTGGTGCCATGGTTTAGTCATGGGGTCTGTGGTGACAGGTTGGACTTGATGATCTTTGGGGTCTTTGATTCTGTGATTCTGTGTGATTCTGTGATAAAACCATTCTCATGTCACCATCAGGTTCCTCTGGAAATTAGGATTAAGTTTGAAATAAACAAATCAATGAATGAAACACAAAGGTTATGGCATGAAGGAAGAAAAGGCTAGGTGGCTAAAAAAACAAAAGCCCAAACCAAAATGTTGGCACTTTCATAGCTCATGATGGCATGGAGGGAAAAAAATACTATGGAATAATAGTTTGACTAAAGGATCAAGTATCAGCCCAACATCAAGTTATCTGGATTCTGTCAGTGCGTGTTATAACAGCGTTGTTAACTACAATAACTGTATTTATTAGGTCAATCAATGATTTACAAAATCATTTTAAAAGCTATTGGAAAACTCTGAACAAGGGAAGCTCTGACTCTGAATTGACCATCTCACAGCAGCAGCATTTTTAGACTAGATCTTGGATTAGGGCATTTCAAGTGTCCTTCCTCTTCAGCTTTACATCAACTATTTACTGTGGGCACCTATCTCACACAAAAAAAATGAAGAGCTTGAAAACATGAGATGGTTCTTCCTCATGCCATAGAGGAAAGTAGCAATGAGAACAGGAAGCCTCCCATATTGCAATCTGAACTTCAAATCCCATAATACTTTACTCCAGCCAGCATCTTCATTTTGAAGCTGACATGACTGCAGCATGGTATAGAATCATAGATTCAGTAAGGTTGGAAAAGACCTCACAGATCATCAAGTCCAACCCGTCAGCCAACACCTCATGACTACTAAACCATGGCACCAAGTGCCACATCCAATCTTTTTTGATCACTTCCAGGGATGGTGACTCCACCACCTCCCTGGGCAGCACATTCCAATGGCCAATCTCTCTTTCTGGGAAGAACTTTCTCCTCACCTCCAGCCTAAATCTCCCCTGGTGCAGCTTGAGACTGTGTCCTCTTGTTCTGGTGCTGGCTGCCTGGGAGAAGAGACCAACCCCCACCTGGCTACAACCTCCCTTCAGGGAGTTGTAGAGAGCAAGAAGGTCTCCCCTGAGCCTCCTCTTCTCCAGGCTAAACAACCCCAGCTCCCTCAGCCTCTCCTCATAGGGCTTGTGCTCAAGACCTCTCCTCAGCCTTGTTGCCCTTCTCTGGACATGTTCAAGTGTCTCAATATCCTTCTTAAATTGAGGGGCCCAGAACTGGACACCAGTATGAATAACAGCAGCAGATTCAACTCAACCCAGGACAGGTAGCAAGGCACACGAAGACAAATGGGAATAGTGGAAGTGCAAAAGACGCCTTCTGCAGCGTGGAAGAAATCATCCTTAACTGAAGCATGAATTCACCACTGGGCAAAGACCAAAAAAAATAAGTAACTAAAAAATCAGGAAGCAGAACTCAGTACCACATTGTAAATCTCTCCTTGGGAGTATTTTGGGGCAGGTCTGAACAATGCAGTGCCGTGTTTTGCTGAGATACCGAGCTATCGCTCAATGAAGCACACTGCAACTGGAAACAAGATAACCACTTTAAGGAGGAGTGTTACATCATGCTAATTAAATCTATTAGGAACAAAGCCCAGGAGGGCTGCACTGGATCCAGAAGGCAAACAAGATCACTTAAAGCTAGCTAGGGTACTTCAGTATGACACTACTGTCCCCCAGATAGACACCTCCTTGATCTATGGGGAGACCTTATTGCTCTCTACAACTACCTGAAGGGAGGTTGTAGACAGGTGGGGGCTGGTCTCTTCTCCCAGGCAACCAGCACCAGAACAAGAGGACACAGTCTCAAGCTGTGCCAGGGGAGGTTCAGACTGGCTGTAAGGAGGAAATTCTACACAGAGAGAGTGATTGCCCATTGGAATGTGCTGCCCAGGGAGGTGGTGGAGTCACCATCATTGGAGGTGCTCAGGAGGAGAATTGATAGGGTGCTTGGTTGCATGGTTTAGTTGATTAGGTGGTGTTGGATGATAGCTTGGATGCAATGATCTTGAAGGTCTCTTCCAACCTGGTTTATTCTATTCTCTTCAATTCTATCAGCTGAAGTTGCAAAGTATGATACAATAAAAGTCACCATAATAATAATACAATAATAAGAATAAACCAGGTTGGAAGAGAACTCCAAGATCATCGTGTCCAACCCCTCAACCAATCCAACCCACCTAAACAACTACACCATGGCACCAAGCACCCCATCAAGTCTCCTCCTGAACACCTCCAATGGTGGTGACTCCACCACCTCCCCAGGCAGCCCATTCCAATGGGCAGTCACTCTCTCTGTGTAGAACTTCTTCCTAAAAGAAGAACACATCATCAGCACAACAGGCAGAGGCAGAGCTTCACTGGAAAAGTAATTGTGAAATATGTGTTGTGAAAAAAGGGAAGGGGAGAACACCCAAATTGTTCCTCAAAATATTGACTGTGTCACCAATGCTGGAAGGGAGCTCCTCTCTTTGGGGAGGAGGCAGAGCCTTAGAGCAGACTCCCACACTGCCGCTTTCACAACAGGTCATGATAGTTATCCCAGATAGGAAAAGAGCTTTTTGTCCAGCATTCTGCCATATCTGATCATCACTCTAGCCCAGCACCCTACCCTGGTGTTCACTGCAACACAAAAGTCCTTTCAAGTTACCCAGTTGTTCCAGGGAAAAAACAAAACAACCAAAAAAACCAAGCACCAAAACCCCAAACAAACACAAAAAACAACCAAGAAAACAGAAACAACTTTAAGCAGCTCACTCATGACAGCCACAGCCCCTTCCCACCACTGTAATCAGCAGACTTTACAGCCATTTGAAATAACAGCTGAGTGGTACACAATTCAACTACAATTAAACGTGTGTTCAATAGATTGTAGAGCACCAATCTCAGCTTAGGAGTTGCAACTTCCTCCTCAGGTATTAACATGTTTTCTGAAGATACCCAAACTCATTTGAGAGGGGAAACAACAAGAAGGAAAATAGGATAGGATAGGATAGGATAGGATAGGATAGGATAGGATAGGATAGGATAGGATAGGATAGGATAGCATAGCATAGCATAGCATAGCATAGCATAGCATAGCATAGCATAGCATAGCATAGCATAGCATAGCATAGCATAGCATAGCATAGCATAGCATAGCATAGCATAGGATAGCATAAACCAGGTTGGAAAAGACCTTTGAGATCAAGTCCAACCTATCACCCAACACTATCTGATCAACTAAACCATGGCACCAAGTGCCTCATCCAGTCTCTTCTTAAATACCTCCAGTGATGGTGACTCCACCACCTCCCTGGGCAGCACATTCCAATGGCCAATCACTCTTTCTGTGAAGTACTTCTTCCTAACATCCAGCCTAAACCTCCCCTAGTGCAGCTTGAGACTCCATCCTCTTGTCCTCTCCATCCTCTTGTGTTGGTTGACTGAGAGAAGAGACCAACCCCCACCTAGCTACAACCTCCCTTCAGGGAGTTGTAGAGAGCAGTAAGGACTCCCCTGAGCCTCCTCTTCTCCAGGCTAAGCAACCCCAGCTCCCTCAGCCTCTCCTCACAGGGCTGTGCTCCAAACCCCTCCCCAGCTTTGTTGCCCTTCTCTGGACACCTTCCAGCAACTCAACATCTTTCCTAAGCTGAGGGGCCCAGAACTGGACACAGAATCTGGCCTTCATAGTTTGATAGAAAGGCTTTAACATACAACTTCAATATCGTAAGCACAGCTAATTATGGCATAAAGAACACACGCTGCAGAACACACATGCCTTGCAAAATTAAAATCATTTAAATTACAGAACTGCTTCCCACCCTTTGTTCCCACTAGCCCACTACACCTTCCACATAGGAGCAGAAGATTAAGGAAATAAATGGTTATACATTAAAGTATGTTCTCCTCCTCAGAAGACAGACAATGCTTAGAACATTATTATTGTTCCATTCCTGAAAGATGGAAATGGATTCACTGGATTTTCAAGAAGACAGGCAGAGCTGGTTTTACTATTTGGACCCCAAGCAGCAGCAATTAACACTCTGAAACAAGATCATGGATTCATGGGCAGGGGTCCACTTGAGGGGAACTACTGTTAAAAAAACATCATAAAAATTAAACGTCTCAGGAGCTACAGATTGCAGAAAAATCACAACAAACCTAACAGGCTGAATGCTGCCCTTCTGGCAACACCCTCCCCCTTTTAAGATCCACCCATAGAACTAAGCACATCCCATAAGCACCACTAGCTGCCAGGATAAAAGCTGTCACAATGCCATTACAACAGGCAATACCTGATACGGCGCCAGAGATGGAACACCCTCAGGTCACAGTATCACTAAGGTTGGAAGAGACCTCAAAGATCATCAGGTCCAACCTCTCACCCAAGACCTCATGACTAGACCATGGCACCAAGTGCCACGTCCAGTCACCCCTTGAACACCTCCAAGGATGGTGACTCCACCACCTCCCTGGGCAGCACATTCCAATGACAAATGACTCGCTCGGTGAAGAACTTTCTCCTCACCTCCAGCCTAAACTTCCCCTGGTGTAGCTTGAGACTGTGTCCTCTTGTTCTGGTGCTGGTTGCTAGAAAGAACAGAACAACCCCTTCCTGGCTATAACCACCTTTCAGGTAGTTGTAGAGAGCAATGAGGTCACCCCTGAGCCTCCTCTTCTCCAGGCTAAACAACCCCAGCTCCCTCAGCCTCTCCTCACAGGGCTGTGCTCAAGGCCTCTCCCCAGCCTTGTTGCCCTTCTCTGGACACGTTCAAGTGTCTCGATGTCCTTCTTAAACTGAGGGGCCCAGAACTGGACACAGGACTCAAGGTGTGGCCTAACAAGTGCTGAGTCCAGGGGCACAATGACTTCCCTGCTCTTGCTGGCCACATTATTCCTAATACAGGCCAGGATGCCATTTGCCTTCTTGGCCACCTAGGCACACTGCTGGCTCATGTTTAGGCAGCTGTCAATCAGCACCCCCAGGTCCCTCTCTGTTTGGCAGCTCTCCAGCCACTCTGACCCCAGCCTGTAGCTCTGCATGGGGTTGCTGTGGCCAAAGTGCAGCACCTGGCACTTGGATTTGTTGAATGCCATCCTGTTGGACTCTGCCCATCTGTTCAGTTGGTCGAGGTCCCTCTGCAGAACCCTTCTACCCTCTAACTGACCAACATCTGCTCCCAGGTCACCTTCCTGACCATGCCATGCCATGATATTTGTAGGCACATATATACAGCAGCCAGCACAATCCACAGGCACTTAAATCCCATTTCTTGTGTGCTATAAAGTTCCTCAGTGTGATCTGCTTACTGTGAACACAGAAGGTTAGGTGCGTACATAATGTACTCTACAAGGCAATAAAAATCACACTCTCACTCCTACTCCATACTTCTGTGTTTGGTTCTCTGTCCAGTACAGGAGCTTACACAAGTAGTCCATCCTTCCTTGCAGATACACTGAACACCCTCTCCTCCTCCACTGAGCCTCTGTTGGCTGCAACAATACATGAAGACACTCTTAGAAGATATAACAATCCTATTCATTGCTAACATTATGCCCATGTCCAGACCAAGCCAAAAGACTTAGAGGTCACTGAAAGAGACAGTGAAGGCAAGCATTTACTGGGATGTGTAGTTCCAGGTCTCCAAAACATTTCCCAGAAAGCTGTTCCCAAGCTACTTTGCTGTTTGCAAACAATCTTCTGCCTCTGCTTTAATCTAGCTTCCGAAGGAAGCTGGCCCACACATTATACTCTATTTAAACAGCACTGATGAAACATGCTGGCTGCTCTCTCCATCCTTCACTCTTTCCTGCAGAAGCTTTCAGGAACACTAAGCATGTCCATCCCCATTGTCAAAATCCCAGGATGCAACTTGTGAAAATAACAAGCCAAAATAACAAGACAAAAGATCTCCCACCAGGACTCAGACAGCTGCTTCCCTGTGTGCAATGAACCAAACACAGGTTGCCAAGGGACTGCACTGATGAGCAGCCTTTGCTCCTGAAACCTCAATCTCACTATATATTAACTCTAAGCAATAAAATGTCAGGACCACAAGCTTTTTTTTCAGTTCAGAATTAGGGTTTATAGCCGATATATAAAAGGAGAGAGTTGTCACAGACAGGCTGTGACGTTCTTAAACTGGCACGATGTAAACAGTGCTTCTATAATAGGTGCTACTCTGGTCAGGGAACTGCCTGAACTTCAGGCCTCACACTTGGCATTGCTTTTCCTGGATTTGAAACCTGCAAGAGACACTTGGAAAAGATAAGGATAACCAGGCTTTACACAATCATCCCCAACCCCCCCAAAAAAATAATGAATCAAAGAATAAGCAATTTAGAGAGAGCATGTATAGAAATTCCCCCTGAAAGCTCCATTCCCTAGGGGAAAAATGAAGTGTAGGTTCAGTCAAATTCAGGAGGCTCCAAAGAACATGAAAAAAACTCCACATGCTATACCACTTAACAAGATACCTTGAGTACTGTGTCCAGTTCTGGGCCCCTCAGTTTAGGAAGGATGTTGATGAGTCCAGAGAAAGGCAACAAAGTTGGTAAGGGGTTTGGAACACAAGTCCTATGAGGAGAGGCTGAGGGAGCTGGGGTTGCTTAGCCTGGAGAGGAGGAGACTCAGGGGTGACCTTATTGCTCTCTACAACTCCCTGAAGGGAGGTTGTAGACAGGCTGAGGTTGGTCTCTTCTCCTAGGCAACCAGCACCAGAACAAGAGGACACAGTCTCAAGCTGCACCAGGGAAGGTTTAGGCTGGAGGTTAGGAGGAAGTTCTACAGAGAGAGAGTGATTGGCCATTGGAATGGGCTGCCTGGGGAGGTGGTGGAGTCACCATCATTGGAGGTGTTCAGGAGATGACTTGATAGGGTGCTTGGTTGCATGGTTTAGTTGATTAGGTGGGTTGGATGACAGGTTGGTAGGATGATAGGTGATGATCTTGAAGGTCTCTTCCAACCTGGTCTGGTCTGCTCTATTCTATTCTATTCAACTAATGATTTTTCAACCCTTCCCTCCAAAAAGAGAGCAATTTTGCAATTAAAACATTAAACCTTTGGTGTCAGGATATTTTTCCTTATTTCTATCTCTCAAGATGAATACCAATTTGATATGCTGTGTAATTACCTAGAGAACAAAAAGCTCTGCTGCATGTATTTCTAATACAGCCCTGCACATATTCATCAGCTTTTATCACTGATCTGATTTTTCCAGCAAAATTCAGCACTACCAGCTTTTTTTCCCCCCTTTTTCTGTGGATACTGCACATCACTTTTATCATACAGCCCAGTATAAATTTCTTTTTAAGCTACAGTACACATCTCCCCAATGAAAAAAGACCAAAAAACCACCAACACACACACACACAAAACCCCTTTGCTTTTCCACACCTGACAAAATTCTGCACATATCAAGACTAGACTAGACCAGACCAGACCAGGTTGGAAGAGACCTTCAAGATCATAGTGTCCAACCTATCATCCAGCACCACCTAATCAACTAAACCATGCAACCAAGCACCCTATATCAAGTCTCCTCCTGAACACCTCCAGTAATGGTGACTCCACCACCTCCCCGGGCAGCCCATTCCAATGGGCAATCACTCTCTCTGTGTAAAACTTCCTCCTAATCTCCAGCCTAAACCTCCCCTGGTGCAGCCTGAGACTCTGTCCCCTTGTTCTGGTCCTGGTTGCCTGGGAGAAGAGACCAACCTCTGCCTGTCTACAGCCTCCCTTAAGGTAGTTGTAGAAAGCAGTAAGGTCACCCCTGAGTCTCCTCCTCTCCAGGCTAAACAACCCCAGCTCCCTCAGCCTCTCCTCACAGGGCTTGTGTTCCAAGCCCCTCACCAACTTTGTTGCCCTTCTCTGGGCACACTCCAGCAACTCAACATCCTTCCTAAACTGAGGGGCCCAGAACTGGACACAGGACTCAAGGTGTGGCCTAACCAGTGCAGTGTACAGGGGCAGAATGACCTCCCTGCTCCTGCTGGCCATGCTGTTCCTGATGCAGACCAGGATGCCATTGGCCCTCTTAGCTGCCTGGGCACACTGCAGGCTCATGTTCAGCTTACCATCAACCAGCACCCCCAGGTCCCTCTCTGCCTGGCCACTCTCCAGCCACTCTGACCCCAGCCTGTAGCACTGCATGGGGTTGCTGTGGCCAATGTGCAGAACCCGGCACTTGGATGTGTTCAATCTCATGCCGCTGGGTTCTGCCCATCTGTCCAGTCTGTTGAGGTCCCTCTGCAAAGCCTCTCTCAGTATTGCTTAGCATCCTGGGGAGAAGAGTCAGAATCGATATTCCTCCATCACCATATGCTCTGGTAAAACTGCTTAGTGGTATTAGCAATAAGCAACCAAGTTTGAAGTGGGTCAAGGTCAAGTGAAATTAAAGGCTGTAAATCTCCTATTTGAGCCCAAGCCTGGTCTTCCCACCAAACTGCAGTTTGGCACGTTTTATAATCAGTGCCATGACAAACAATTTACCAGAAGGAAAGCATTAAAAGCATATCCAGGACATAAACATTCAAGAAGTCTATATTTTATCAAGTCCCTGTGCCAAGCATTTCCTTGCTGCATTTAGATGGGTCTTAATTTGCACCATGTTCATGGCCTCTGAGCCATCTGTCACTACCTCCAAGAGGTCTAGAATCACCTCCAACAGGGCTGCTCAGTGATGTGGGAAGAATGGTGAAGAAGGTATTCAGATGAGGGCACCCAAGCACCCTCAACTGCATCTTGACCATCTGCACCTCAGTTCAATACTCTAAATCAAACACAATGCTGAATGACACCGGAAACACAATGTGGAAAAAACTGAAGTTGTTGCTGTTTCCTACTGTAGGAAATTTTAGTTGAGTTCCCAGTTTCCCCTGGTGCCTTTTAAAACTCTAGCTTTCAATTTTTAACCAAACAGCACACAGACAGTCTTACAGCAAATAAACAGGGCTATAGCAGGGAGACTATTTGAAAACATCCATCAGTCCATGGAAGTTCAATTTAGAGAGAGAAGAAAGACTTTAGACTCTGATAAGGCATGGCATGATTCCACGCCATTGATCTGCAATCACACAGCTTTATCTTTAATGCAAACAAAAAGTTACTTAGAATACTCCTGATTAGGTATAATAAATGCATGCTGGCACATTACTGAATCTATAAATAGAAGGAACCAGGTTGGAAAAGACCTTTGAGATCATCGAGTCCAACCTATCATCCTACGCTATCTAATCAACTACAGCATGGCACCAAGCGCCCCATCCAGTCTCTTCCTAAACACCTGAACACCTGAAGGATGGCCAAGGGCTCAAGTCCAGCCAACATTGATTTAGGAAGGGCAGGTCCTGCCTGACCAACCTGATCTCCTTCTATGATAGGTGACCTGCCTGGTGGATGTGGGGAGGCCTGTGGATGTGGTCTACCTGGACTTCAGCAAGGCCTTTGACACTGTCCCTCACAGCAAACTCCTGGCCAAGCTGTCAGCCCCTGGCTTGGACAGCAGCACTCTGAGCTGGGTTAGGAACTGGCTGGAGGGCCGAGCCCAGAGAGTGGTGGCGAATGGTGCCACATCCAGCTGGCAGCCAGGCACTAGTGGCATCCCCCAGGGATCAGTCCTGGGCCCCATCCTCTTTAATATCTTCATTGATGATCTGGATGAGGACATTGAGTCAGTCATCAGCAAATTTGCAGATGAGACCAAGCTGGGAGTAGTTCTTGATCTGTTAGAGGGCAGAAGGGTTCTGCAGAGGGACCTCGACCAACTGGACAGATGGGCAGAGTCCAATGGGATGGCATTCAACAAGTCCAAGTGCCAGGTGCTGCACTTTGGCCACAACAACCCCATGCAGAGCTACAGGCTGGGGTCAGAGTGGCTGGAGAGCTGCCAAACAGAGAGGGACCTGGGGGTGCTGATTGACAGCTGCCTAAACATGAGCCAGCAGTGTGCCCAGGTGGCCAAGAGGGCCAATGGCATCCACAAAGTCCACGTAATCAAAGTATCAAACAGGTTAAAAGAAGGCATTCCTATATCAGGAATAGTGTGGCCAGCAGGAGCAGGGAAGTCATTGTGCCCCTGGACTCAGCACTGGTTAGGCCACACCTTGAGCCCTGTGTCCAGTTCTGGGCCCCTCAGTTTAAGAAGGACATCGAGACACTTGAACGTGTCCAGAGAAGGGCAACGAGGCTGGGGAGAGGCCTTGAGCACAGCCCTATGAGGAGAGGCTGAGGGAGCTGGGATTGTTTAGCCTGGAGAAGAGGAGGCTCAGGGGAGACCTCATTGCTCTCTACAACTACCTGAAGGGTGCTTGTAGCCAGGAGGGAGTTGGTCTCTTCTCCCAGGCAACCAACACCAGAACAAGAGGACACAGTCTCAAGCTGCACCAGGGGAGGTTTAGGCTTGAGGTGAGGAGGAAGTTCTTCACTGAGAGAGTTGATCACCATTGGAATGTGCTGCCCAGGGAGGTCGTGGAATCACCGTCCCTGGAGGTGTTCAAGAGGGGATTGGACGTGGCACTTGGTGCCATGGTTTATTAGACAGGAGGTGCTGGGTGACAGGTTGGACTTGATGATCTTTGAGGTCTTTTCCAAGAAGATTGATTCTATGATTCTATGACCTCCCAAACTGTCTTCAAGATAAATTACTGCTATGATTCCATAACACCACCCATACTTTTCTTCCTCTAGCAAAGCCTCTCTCTAGAATCTCTCACACCTACACACAGCAATTTAATCTATGGATTAGCTATAAATAACCTTGATGTATATTTCAGAGAAAAGGTATCATCACCCTTAGCATAAAATTCAGCACAAGTTCATTTGCCTCTTGCTCTGGATATGACCTCATTTTTTTTTACTGTGAGACAGCCTAGCAGGGGGCATAGGTTTATCATGAGCTCAAAGGGTAATTTGAAATAAGGGCTCTCTATAAAACTGTTGGCAGCAAATTCCTGTCTGATAAAGGGTGGGGAAGGAGCAGAACCAATGATAGGAACTCCCTTTATCTCCTCCTTAGTGGCCAAGGGAAAGACTGATTTTTTTCTAAGGGTTGGTTGATTGCTTTTACCCTGAACACCTCCACCAGGGAGGTGGTGGAGTCACCATCACTGGAGGTGTTTAAGGGGAGACTGGATGGGTTGCTTGGTGCCATGGTTTAGTTGATTAGATGGGGTTGGGTGATAGGTTGGACTTGATCTCAAAGGTCTTGTCCAACCTGGTTAACTCTGTTCTACTCTAAAAATCAGTATTGGTTCACATGCACAGAATGACAGGTGGGAAAATATCATCTCAAGCATACATATAACCAGAACTATGGAAAAATGCAAACCTGAAGGAAACTGGAGTAAACACTAAATATTCTTATATATATACATTAAAAAGCTATTCACTGCAGCTATATTGGAATTTACCTGGCAACATGAGATAATACACAAGAGCACTGATGGATTTTAAGTATACAGCTTAGCATTGCCAGCACATTTAAAAGCTTGCTTTTGACAAGAGATCATCATCAGTTCTGTACCTATTAGGATCTTCTTTTCCTGTGAAATGCTGAAGCAGCAGCAGAAGAGAGTTTTGTGATGCAAAATCAGGGGCATAGGTAGAAATGTGACAGCTCTCCAAAGCTCAGTAAAAAGCTTCTCATCTAGTAGACAGGACACAAGCACAGATTCTGACTTGCATTGTGCCTTTGAATTTTTGACAGCTTAATTGCCAGCAGATCAGGGAAGGTGGGAGACCACCAGCCTAAGCAATAAAGTGTCTCAAGCATAAATTGTATCCTGCCTGCAGATATTTTTGAGGCACATTGACCAAAATGTTCTCTTTACAATATGTTAACCAATGGACTCAGCACAGGTAAAAGCCCTTTCTTTGGTTCCTGTGGAAGCAAGCAAGAAACAGCATACAAACGTGTATCAGCCCAGCACTCATTCACAAACAAAGAACAAACCCAAGATACTCTCAACTGAGCTACATGAAGGTTTCCTAAATTCTGAGTTTCTCCAATAAAAGTTATTATAATGCAGACATTAAGTTGTTTTAAGTTCCCTCACTCAGAGGAAAGAAATAAACCCAAGTTTTACAGCATCAGTCAGACGTCTCTGAAAATCACTCCTGTTTATTTTGTCTGTAGTAAGCAGCTCACACATTCAACCAGAAACATCAGCTCTTTATTTCATACTCCTATAACTCACTCATACTAGCTCACCACTGCAGACCTGCATCCTCTCAGCATTCTTCCCAGGCTAAGTATGTGTATTATAAATATAGCAATATACAATAGAATTGGTATTTACACCATCAACACCACTGTATTCTTTCAATGATGAGATCCTTGCCTCACAAACTCACATTACATTTTTCACTTTACCAGACCTCTGAAACTGAGGCCAAGAGGAACAAGAGGACACAGGCTCAAGCTGTGCCAGGGGAGGTTTAGGCTGGATGTTAGGAAGAAGTTCTGCACAGAAAAAGTGATTGGCCATTGGAATGTGCTGCCCAGGGAGGTGGTGAAGTCACCATCACTGAAGGTGTTTAAGAAGAGACTGGATGGGGTGCTTGGTGCCATGGTTTAGTTGGTTTAGATGGGGTTGGGTGATAGGTTGGACTTGATGATCACAAAGGTCTTTCCCAACCTGGTTAATAGTTGATTAGGTGGTGTTAGATTAGTTGATAGGCTGGATGCAATGATCTTGAAGGTCTCTTCCAACCTGGTCTATTCTATTCTATTTCTAATTTCTATTTCTATTTGTCCATGAAGTTACTTGTGAGAAGCTCCCTGAGATATCAACACAGCAGAGGGAAGGGGGCGGAAACAGGACACACAACAAACAAACCAAATCAAACAAACAAACAAAACAAAACAAAAGGGGGAAGAAAAAAAACCCAACACCACCACCAAACAGTAGCTAAAAGGCAAAAGCAGAGGATTGGTTCCCTGGGGAGCTATTGATTTGAAAACTATCTGCTCCCAAGATTGATCAGTACTACTGAAGGAAGAGGGTAGGTCAGAGTGAAATTATCCAGAGGAGCAACTTCATAGGTCTGCATCCTCTCACAGACCTCACACCAAACAAACTTTTGGTCTTGGGCAGCATCTACATTTAGCTTTTATCTGAAGCTAAGGTGTAGCAGTTACTCTATCACCTGATGACCTCTCCCCAGGAGAGGAAGGGAATCAAGAAAAGGAGAGAAGACTCACAGGCTGAGATGAAAATGCATGTAATGAAACAGCCAAATGAACAGCAGTGTCAATACAAGAGACATAAAGCTATACTCAGCAAAAGTACAGAGGTCACAACATCCAAGAAAGCAGTTCAAAGGAGCAAAGCCCAACCAGGAGGCCCTTGCAAAATGCTCCCTTCTCCACAGCAAATTTCCTCCTTTATACTGAATATGATGCTCATGGTCTAGGACACACCTCTGAGCCAACTCAGGTCAGATGTCCCAGCTGACTCAGAATTGTTAATGGTCTGCAGCCCATTGCTCATCTGCAATTCTGTCCCAGCAAAGCCAGGACAGGCAGTTCCTTTCTTTATGGGGATTAGTGGAAGAAACCTTGCAGAGGCATAAGCTCAAAGGAAAAGGAAAGTCACCCTGTCGCTGTTCAAACTACTGAAGAAACCATGACAGCAGCAGGCAGGAAAGGAGGGAGGGAACAAGCAGCAAGATGTCTCTATGGGAGCATTGAAACAAACACAGAAGTTATGTGCCTGTCCTCACGATCAACATCGCGCACAGGGAAGGAAGAAGCCTCTGCCCAACAGGTGGCCAGAACTGCTAGTTAGCCACACTGATCCTTTCTGACACCCTTAGCTGAACCAGAGCGAGACACCACCATGAGCTGAGAAGATCCTGTCCTCCCTTTCTCTCTGGAGCACCGCTGCAGCAGTAAGGACTACCAGCTGTCAAACTGAAGCCAGTCAAACTCAGTTGCTAAATTTAAGCAACTACACAACAGGACATAACTGACCAGAGCAGCATGACAGCCCTTTAGATCCACTTAAATCTCCACAGGCATGAAAAACCTCGGCAGATCTTCCCAGCACGAAACTATGCCAGAAGTGCAAAATGACACCGAGTGCATGGCCGGCTCTCCTAAGCAAGCACATCTAGAAAGACCCAGTCATGGGCTGCACACACATCCTCCTGTCAGCTGCCCACTGAGGGGCTTGTGTTGCTTCCCAGCCAGCAAACACATAGAGAGACTCACCACCCACAAGCTACTACTATTCAGCTTTGAAACCCTATTAAGGTTGCTAAGTGACAATAATGCAGAGCAATCTCACACCATTTGCAAACCCCAAGCGTTTAAAGGCAAGGAAATGAATGGTTTAGATCATCATAGATCTCACACCACCCATCTAACAAATACTCATCAAGTGCAAAACCTTGCCGAATTCATTACAATGGCATTAACTCTCCCAGGAGGACAACTCGGGGTTTTGTTACTGTGCTAATGGAATGAAGCTGCAGGTGGGGAGATTCAGACTGGACGTGAGGAAGAAGTTCTTCACCATGAGAGTGGTGAAGCCCTCAATGGGTTGTCAAGGGAGGTGGTTGAGGCCCTGTCCCTAGAGGTGTTTAAGAGCAGGCTGGAGGAGGCTCTGGCCAGCCTGATCTAGTGTGGGGTGTCCCTGCCCATGGCAGGGGGCTTGGAACTACATGATCCTTGTGGTCCCTTCCACCCCTGACTGATACTATGAACATTTTCCTTGAAGACCTGCTTGCAAGTACTGAAAAATGGCACAAGCTCCTGCTTTCTGATACTCAGCTAGCAATCTAAGCTTTGCCAATACATGCACCACTAAAATGCTACTAAGCTACTACTACTACTACGAATTCAGCATCTAAGCAGTGAAATATTCCTGAACAGGAACATCAGTCAAATGAAAAAAACTTAGCTGGAAAGAAAAAAAGAGGAAAATTAATATACAAGAAAATCATTTGCTCTTTCTCATAATTATGCAGTATCTCAGGGCAATTTCTGTGTGGCAAAAGTTGTAAGTCAACTACCTTCTGACTTAGCATATGAATTTTTGTTATGGCCCATATCCAACGAGCACTTAAGCACTGGCTTAATTTGAAGAAGCAATTAATCATATAAAAGTGTACAGGACAAGTGTTTCAGTGTGTGCTTGAAATGTTTTACCAGAACAAATCTCTTACTTAATTTTAAATGGCACCCAATGCCGTGGCCTTATTTTTAGCAGATCGGGAAAACAATATTTATCTGAGGTCAGCATTCAGCCTGTTTGCTGTGATAAATGCAGTGTTTACATTAAGAAAGAATGAGATTTCTTTTTATGATGATGTGAAAGGGTGAAAGTTATGGATGCCCCCAAGCTAAGCTTTTCTTTGCCAGTGCTGGCAAATGGAGAGTTATGGTTTGAAGACAGTATAACAGTGCTGTGGTTGCCGTGCTGGTAATTAGTAGCCTGGCCTTCGGTTTTTCAAAGATTGGAGATAATGCAGCTTAGTTTTTGGAGGCAGGAAGAGAAGGGATAAAACAGTAATGTAAGAAGGTGGCAAGTTAAAAGCTGAAAGAAATAAGAGTGCTCACTCTTCATTAAAGACTAAGTCCACATAATCAAAGTATCAAACAGGTTTAAAAGAAGGCCAATGGCATCCTGGCCTGGATCAGGAATATTGTGGCCAGCAGGAGCAGGGAAGTCATTGTGCCCCTGGACTCAGCACTGGTTAGGCCACACCTTGAGTCCTGTGTCCAGTTCTGGGCCCCTCAGTTTAAGAAGGACATTGAGACACTTGAACGTGTCCAGAGAAGGGCAACGAGGCTGGGGAGAGGCCTTGAGCACAGCCCTGTGAGGAGAGGCTGAGGGAGCTGGGGTTGTTTAGCCTGGAGAAGAGGAGGCTCAGGGGAGACCTTCTTGCTGTCTACAACTACCTGACGGGAGGTTGTAGCCAGGAGAGAGTTGGTATCTTCTCTCTAGCAACCAGCACCAGAACAAGAGGACACAGTCTCAAGCTGTGCCAGGGCAAGTTTAGGCTGGAGGTGAGGAGAAGTTCCTCACTGAGAGAGTCGTTCGCCATTGGAATGTGCTGCCCAGGGAGGTGGTGGAGTCACCATCCCTGGAGGTGTTCAATAGGGGATTGGATGTGGCACTGGGTGCCATGGTTTAGTCATGAGGTCTGTGGTGACAGGTTGGACTCGATGATCCTTGAGGTCTCTTCCAACCTTGGTGATACTGTGAGACTGTGAAAAATAACATAGTTAACCTTGCTGTCAGTAGCTTTATAGCCACACACCCACCTATGGCACAAATAACTGGGGAAAAAAGTATCTCCAAAGCGTAACAGCCAACCAGAACAGAATATTGGCCTTGTGGTTCCTCTGCAAGTGAGCTACTCAACTATGTTCACAAGACACTGAACTATCAGGGGAAAACATCCAAAACATCAGAATGACTATAGAGTCATTCTTTTATGCCCAAAACTCAGTATGCTGATCTTCAATCAATCCACACACAAACACACAGCATCTTCTTTTAGGCTGGAGGTTAGGAGGAAGCTTTACACATAGGGAGTGATTGCCCACTGGAATGGGCTGCCCAAGGAGGTGGTGGGGTCGCCGTCACTGGGGGTGTTCAGGACGAGGCTTGACAGGATGCTTGGTTGCATGGTTTAGTTGGTTGGGTGGTGTTGGATGATAGGTTGGACACGGTGATCTTGAAGGTCTCTTCCAACATGGTTTATTCTATTCTATTCTTCCTCCAGACATATATATGCTGTTCTATAGGTGGCCTACAAGAAGCACAGTTGCTCAAAGAAAATGAGAGTAATCCTGGTGGGGGTTTTTAGAATTAGAATCATTAGAACAAACCAGGTTGGAAGAGACCTTCAAGATCATCATGTCCAACCTATCATCCAACACCACCTAATCAACTAAACCATGGCACCAAGCACCCTATCAAATCTGCTCCTAAACTCCTCCTGCGATAGTGACTCCACCACCTCCCCAGGCAGCCCATTCCAATGGCCAATCACTCCCTCTGTGTAGAACTTCTTCCTAACCTCCATCTTAAACCTTCCCTGGTGCAGCCTGAGACTGTGTCCTCTTGTTCTGGTGCTGGTTGCCTGGGAGAAGAGACCAACCTCAGCCTGTCTACAACCTCCCTTCAGGTAGTTGTAGAGAGCAAGAAAGTCACCCCTGAGTCTTCTCTTCTCCAGGCTAAACAACCCCAGCTCCCTCAGCCTCCCCTCATAGGGCTTGTGTTCCAAACCCCTCACCAACTTTGTTGCCCTGGTTTTTAAACAAACAAAAACAACCAACCACCTTTTGGAACATTCCAGAGCAAGAACACTGGTCTAAGCAGCCTTTTACTGTCTTCAGCCAGCCAAGAGGATTCAATACTTCCCCTCAGACAGAGGCTTTGTGACAGACAGACCAACTACCCTTGTGATCTCTACTTCGATTACAAAATCACTGTCATTCTACATACTCTGCCACAGATATTCAAAACAACTTGGCTAGCCCAGCCAGTCAGACAGTAGTCATACAGCAGTCATATAGCAGTCTTGCATCTCAGATCCTGATGTAACCGCTGGAAACAATTCAAACTGTCTATATGGCCTTACATGGATAAAGACCCAGCTATAGCACAGTCCTTTCTGGAGCTCTGGCATGGCTGCTATGTGTCTTCAGGACTCTGCACATGAAGTTCACAAGATAAGGCATCTCAGAAAGGGATTCCCAGTTATCACTGATTCTTGAATCGCTCTTTTCTTGTGCTTCTTTTAACAACCCAGAAATAATTCTCTCTCTCTAAACTACACAATCAGCTCAATGTGTTTCACCTGATCTTTCTGGCAGAGGAGCATTACCCAGCCCTTTGGAACAAAACAATCAAAATCTCTTACAACACAGATAAGAGTGTGATTATCTTGACTTTTTTCTGCATTCGAAGCTCACCTGCTGTTGGGGGGGGGGGGGAAGGGGGAGGAGAGAGAGATTGGAAGGGAGGCTGTGCAAAAGTACAATTCATGTGATCTTTCAACACAAAATAGCATTAATCCTTTAAAGATTCTTGCAGGGGGAAGGAGGGGAAGAGAGCAAGGGGAGGAAACTACTTGCAGCCCAGAAAGCCAATCAGATCCTGGGCTGCAGCAAGAGTGTGCTGTGTGCTGTGGCCAGCAGGGCAAGGGAGGTGATTCTCCCCCTCTGCTCAGCTCTGGGGAGACCCCATCTGGAGTCCTGCCTCCAGTTCTGGAGCCCCTATTCCAAGAGGGATCTGGAGGTGCTGGAAGGTGTCCAGAGAAGGGCCACGAGGATGAGCAGAGGGCTGGAGCACCTCTCCTATGAGGACAGACTGAAGGAGTTGGGGCTGTTCAGTCTGGAGAAGAGAAGGCTCCCAGGTGACCTCATTGTGGCCTTCCAGTATCTGAAGGGGGCCTCCAAGAAGGCTGGGGAGGGACTTCTCAGGATGTCAGGGAGTGATAGGACTAGGGGGAATGGAATGAAGCTGGAGGTGGGGAGATTCAGGCTGGAGGTGAGGAGGAAGTTCTTCACCATGAGAGTGGTGAAGCCCTCAATGGGTTGTCCAGGGAGGTGGTTGAGGCCCTGTCCCTAGAGGTGTTTAAGCCCAGGCTGGCTGAGGCTCTGGCCAGCCTGATCTAGTTGGAACTAGATGATCCTTGTGGTCCCTTCCAACCCTGACTGATACTATGAATGTTTTCTTTGAAGACCTGCTTGCAAGTACTGAAAAATGGTACAAGCTCCTGCTTTCTAATATTCAGCTAGCAATCTAAGCTTTGCCAATACATGCATCACTAAAATGCCTTAGCAGATTTCATTTCAGTATTATACAAACATGTGTCAGAATCTGGAGTGGTAAGGACCACTGTGCCTTAAATAGTGTAACTCTTTCCACTCTGACCCTCCTTGTTTCTGTGCAGCGTGTTCAGTCATCTTTAGCTTCCCCCAAAGTATCACTTCTTTAGCTGAAATTATAGAATAGAATAGAATAGAACAGAACAGAACAGAACAGGTTGGAAGAGATCTTCAAGATCATTGAGTCCAACCTATCATCCAACACCACCTAATCAAGTAAACCATGCAACTTTCCATTAATTGGCTCTTCTTTGAAAGCTCATGTAGGGATACAGCAAGCATGAGAGGCAACAAACACTGCACATCATAGGATCATTTCAATCGAAAAAGACCTGTAAGATCATCAAGTTCAACCACCAACCTAACACCACCATGTCCTGAAGTGCCATAACAGCCCCAGGCAGTGACTTCACCACTTCCCTGACATTTCATGATAAAAAATGCATATTTTTTTTACACATGGATGAAACCTTAAATATAGAATAGAAAAAAACAGGTTGGAAAAGACTTCTGAGATCATCAAGTCCAACCTATAATCCAACACTATCTAATCAACTAAACCATGGCACCAAATGCCCCATCCAGTCTCTTCCTGAACACCTCCAGTGATGGTGACTCCACCACCTCCCTGGGCAGCACATTCCAATGGCCAATCACTCCTTCTGGGAAGAACTTCTTCCTAACATCCAGCCTAAACCTCCCCTGGTGCAGCTTGAGACTGCATCCTCTTGTTCTGGTGCTGGTTGCCTGGGAGGAAAAAACAACATCCGCCTGCCTACAACCTCCCTTCAGGGAGTTGTAGACAGCAAGGTCTCCCCTGAGCCTCCTCTTCTCCAGGCTAAGCAACCCCAGCTCCCTCAGCCTCTCATCCTAGGACTTTTTGCTTCAAACCCCTCCCCAGCTTTGTTGCCCTTCTCTGGACACATTCCAGCAACTCAACATCTTTCCTAAACCGAGGGGCCCAGAACTGGACTCGGGACTCAAGGTGTGGCCTAACCAGTGCTGAGTGCAGGGGCACAATGACTTCCCTGCTCCTGCTGGCCGAAACACGTGTGCCTAAATATGTGTGCCTGCACATGTCAGGAACACACAGCAATGAAATGATTTTGAATATTCCACTTTAAAACCGAGGCTGAAGCCCTGAGGACGCTGTGGGGGAATCGAATCTGCCAGATTTCACAACAGTTGTGATAAGAAGCTGGTGAAACATTTTACTCCAGCTGCATATGCAGTACAACCAATTTAATCCAAATGATGTAAAATGCAAATACTGAAGATAAATATCCTGCAGCACCCATCAGTCTTTTCTGTGAGCACTGCCAGATGCCAAGAATTTGAGGATGGCTGCTAATGCATTTGGTCACTTCAAGTCCTGCCTCTTGCTGGGGAGGTGCAAAAACAAAGTTTAGCAACACTGCACATGTTACTGCAGAGTGAATTGCAAATTACAGCACATTCTGAAGCTCTGCAGAGTCAGACAATCCCAAAGCACATGAAGGATCCCAATTAGGGAATAACACTGCTACCATGGCATTTTCCTGAGAGCTTCTGGTGTGTAAAAATCGTGTTTCCTGAGTAAATCTGGAACTACTGAAGTGAGAAAATGTGGATTACACTGCAAACTGTGTTCATGAAGTCTCAGGCCAGAATCAATCACAGCACTTTGCATTTAGGTGCGTTCAGGAGCTACAGTAATCAGAGAGAAACGTATACCAGAAACAAACAGGAAGTGACTACTGGGACTTGGCACTGTCAAATGTCACCATATGGAAGAGGTTAGAAACTTTTTGAAGGCTCAGTTCCTAAATGGCTGCTGTTACCCACTGAGGTCAATAAAAACACCATGGGGAACTTAATTAATTTACTTTTATTGCTCCACAATAAATTAGGACCTCCAAAAAACTATATTAAGACCTCAGATAATTCCAGCAATAACTCTTGCCATTTAACTAAGCAACACTACATCATCTCCACTAATTACAACACACTTGTGTTTCTGAACACCTCCCGTGTTACAGCAATTTCCTTATTAATAAAAGCCACTGGGGGGGGTGAAGGAGAGGAAAAAAAAAGCCTTCTCCCAGATACAAGGGTATTTATTTCCCCCCCAGTACCCCATATTCTCCTGCACTTCCTGATTTGTACTTTCGGCTCCAGAATTTCTGCTTCATCCAAAAATAAACACAAGCCAGATACCTAATCACAGATCTGAGAGCAAAACATGTATCCAGCAGAGCTTTCCTATTAACTGCACATAGACCCATTAAACCAGGAAGCCAGGTCAGCAATGAAAGTGCTATTCTTCATACCCAGTTTTTAGCAGAGAGTACTGAAGACCAAGTAGGAACTAAAACTCTGTCCATGTGGTGAGTCTTCTTCTCGGTATCCAAGGACTAGTTCATTTATTAATCCTGTGCTCATCCCCAAGACAAGCAGAACTTTAAAAGTGTCAGCTCCAATGTGAGCCTTCCCTTCTCAAAAGGTTCCAGCAATAAAGAGCTGAAGCAAAACAATGTTTTAAAGAATATACTCTGCATTGCAGTGATGAAAGAAAGGAACAGTGGCTGAGGAAACTGGGATTGTTCGGCCTGGATAAGAGGAGGCTGAGGGGAGACCTTCTTGCTCTCTACAACTGCCTGAAAGGAGGTCTTCTCCCAAGAAACTAGCAAGAGGAAATGACTCAAGTTGCAGCAGGGGAGGTTTATATTGGATGCTAGGAAAAATTTCTTTAGTGAAAGAGTGGTCAGGCATCGGAAGAAGCTGCCCAGGGAAATGGTGGAGTCACCATCCCTGGGAGTGTTCACAAACCTTGTAGAAATGGCACTTCAGGACATGGTTTAGTGGTGTCAGGTGGATGGTTGGACTTGGTGATCATAGAGGTCTTCTCCAACCCAAACAACTCTATGATTCTATAATTTTAAGCTAGAAGCCATCTGATGACAGGCAGAATTTTCAGGCTGCAGCCCCAAGAACTGAAGCAATCTGTTTCATTTAACAAAGGCACTGTCACTACCCTTCCTAACCAGCATCTTCAAAATTTAAGAAGTCAGGTTTAATGGAAATGCACAGAGCACTTTCCATTACTTCAGTCCCCAACATAACACTGTGGATCATCCAAACTGTCTGACTACAGTTTCCAACATCCTCATAAAAACAAAATGTATGTTTCAAGGATTATATTTTTTTCATGAAGACAGCTTTTTTTAGGTACTAAATATTTAGGTCTGCCAGACTTGAGGGAGATCTGGGTAGACATCACCAAGTCAAGAATTGTTTCAATGCTATCACTTGGGTATTTCGACTCAAAACTGCTTGACTTCACAAGCTACTTATCATCTGTTCATTCCCTTGCATTTCACCCAGGGAACACACACAAGCTCCACAGATAGAACAGCTCCCAGGATGAGGCTAGCTTTAATCTCAGGCAAGTGCTAATTAATTTTGTTCCTGACTCCTGCAAAGACATCTACTAATACAAAGTCACTCTATAACCAAGTATGGAGCTTGTGCAAGCAGCTCCTAGGCACAAACAAGGATGTTTGGCTCAAAAAATAGTTTAGTCCTTTGCACCCCACCTTGCTCTCCCCTCCTCAGCTTTGCAGAACCAAAATATGTTGATCTTCAGGTTTTCTGTTTGGGGAAATTAATAATGGCCACATTTTTACACAGACATGCCTTTAAAGTCCTCTAAAAAATAAATGTGAGGAATACATATGCATAAGATAAAAATGCAGCCCTAACAGAAGCCATGTAAATGTCCAGCTCTGCCACCCATCTGTTTCTCACAGCGACTGACTTTAAAAGCAGTTCCACTGGAAACAAGTGAGCAGTTTGCAAAGGAAGTTGTTATTCGAGGTGGGCAAGCCATGGTAAAACCAGACAAGACTTCTAAGCAGAACTGTGAGCAGAAGATTAGCGTATCACAAACAAGCAATGAACTTCAGCGTAATTACTTCTGCCAATATAGCATTCTTTTACTCCTTCGCATTTTGGTTTTCACCCCCTGCTGCCCTTGGCCAAATATTTAATTGGTTTTATTTAGGAAGAGAGCAAAGCTTAAAAGCTCCCTTTCAGCACTACAGGTGTTAGAAATCTTTAGACTTGTGTTTGTGCTCACAAGAGGGGTTTGCTCTTATATATACATTGGCTAAATCTTCTTACACACACGTTCAAAAACTCCACTCCTGAATGACTCTCTCTGTAAAGCGCTGCCATATGGTAGCTTTCACAAATTATCAACTGTACCAAAACATCTAAAAATAACATCTTCCTCAAGTAAAATAAAAACAATTACCAGCAGAGACTTTTTGGTATAGTTCTCAGCTAAGGAATCAATACCACGTTGCTGAAATGCTTTAAGGAAGTATATAAGCACCCTCCAGAGGAAAAGGGCACAGGATTAAACAGCCCACAAGCATCAATGATAAATGTAATATGCATGTTTAGGGTTCTTTTAAAAGTCTATTATTAGCTGTAAGACAGATCCAATCCATTTAATTAAAACCTTAGCTTACAAACACATTCACCAAGTCAGTGAAGCTTAACAAATCTAATTTGAATGAAAGGGACAAGCCGAGTAAAAGAGCAGCTCCCTGATGTGCCTTGCTCTAGTGGTTTCATGTAACCACTGATCACCAACTACTACGACGGCAAACATACACCACCCTTGACTACATGGGAGTTGTCTGTCTAAATATAGCTACTTTTAAATAATGCATGCAAGTTATAAAATAAAGTGCTACTGAATTATTTAGCATGGAGCTCATCCTCAACAAAGATATATCACTTTTAATTAAGCGGCAAGAAAAATGTTTATATCCGGGGTTGCACATCAGTGCAAATGGCAACCAGTAAAGCAACATTTCATGACTCCAATTATGTCAGCAGTCAGTTTTTCCTGTACATATATATATATACACACACACACTTGTCTGTTTCACAGAAATAGAACCGAGATGCAAACTTAAGATATGCAAAAGCATCACTTGTAGAGCTGTCTTAGAACTCCAGGCAATCCCAGCTTTGCATTCATTCACAACTCTCAGATAGAGAATATCCCACCAACCTGTGACAGCTGGTAAGAACTGGCTGAGAATCCATGCTCACCAACTTGTTTCAATAACATTCATAATCCATACATTTTCCTTACACAAGTATCAACCTCTGTGAGAGCAAACACACTTAACACGACCCCCCACACCCCGCAGCTAATAAAACGCCATGTTCCACCAGCTTTAAAACATTTTGAAGGCTGCCACACCAAGTGGTGTAGAGATGAAACTTTGTATAGGACTATATTCTCCACACGATGCAATAGTTGCATATTGTTTACTGTAGGTAACCCACCCTTCAGGCAGGCCTAGCAACGGCAAATGCAGAATGAACATTTAGCAATCAAACGAGACGCTACACTGTGTTTAAGAGGTTTCAGGGGGGGGGAAATTGCCTTCCACCTGACAGAGTGGGATAACACTACTCTGTACCAGTCAATGCTTCCTGTTTAAAGGTGGCTGCCTTTTGGATGTAGTGCGTGAAGTGGCAGCTCCAGGGAAGGACAGCACCACTCGGACAGGACTCCACAAACAGCACCTCTCTAGCTTTAACGGGTGCTCTGCAAAGGAAACACCACCACATGATCTACTGTGTAGAAATCAAAACGTTAAGTATGACCTGCCAGGGCCTGCACGCAGCCACTTTGCCCCTCAAACCAGAAGCTTACAGCAAAAATTCTGATCTTGATGTCACTGCACCCACCAGCTCCCCCAAACGGGGTTCTGTGCAGAGCCCATCACTCAATGTGGGCCATGCTTTGTAGAAAATCATGGGATCCCTTTACACAGAAAGCAAGTCAATCTCATTATTTTTATACTTTTGAATGCATGCTTGCTTAAGTTCATTTTACAGGAAAAAACGTGATGTAAACACCCCGCCATTCATCGAAAGGTTAATTCCACCAGGATGACCCCCGCAGCTCGAGACAGCCAAAAAAATGCATTAACCTGAAATTTGGTCAGCTGCTTAACGTATCCAGCCCCACCAGCAACAACGTATAAGTTTACATCTATCTCAAAGGGTGCCTTTCAAGGTGGAAATCGCGTTTCCCTCCTTCGCTCCCTTCCCGCTCCCAACGCAGACCGATGTGCCACCCCGGGTTTCCTGCCGCCGCTGCCTGCCTCTCCGGCGGAGGGCACGGCGGCGGCCCATCGGGACAGCGGGTGAAGACGACAGGGGAGGAAGGAAAGTTGGCGAGGAAAAGCTCGTTGAAGCAGCCCACTCGCGCTGTGGGGAGGCAGGGCGTGATCCCCGCGGCAACGGTGCCCGCCGCCGAGGAAGAGAAGCCGAAGGGAGGCAGCCCGCCGCTTCCCCCCACACCCAGGACGCCAGGCAGGACAGGGCGGCTGCCGGCCGCCGGGGCAAGCGGCAACCCCTCCGGCCCCGCAAAGCTCCGCCACCCCGGGGTCTCTTCCTGCCAGCCGGGGACAGATGTGGACGCAACAGCTGGACGGGGAGGAGGGGAGAGGGAAGGAGGGGAGAGGGAAGGAAGGAAGAAGCACGGCTGCCTCACACACACAACCCCCCCCCCCCGCCCCGCGCCGCTGCTCCCGGGGATGCGGGCGGGATGCAGCGGCCGCCCACCGCTCCTAGTTGGACCCCGCTCTAGGATGGAGATGGAGAAACTTGCCCCGGAGGGAGTACAGTTCGCCGGCTTCTGTCCTTCTTACCTTGCTGCGGATCTGGCCCGAGGTGGACACTTTCCGGATGAGTTTCTGGGGGCCCTCGTGCTCCCCTTCGCTGTCCGACGACTCGTCCGCCGGCCCCGCCACCGCCGCCGGGGGCTGGGGCTGGGGCTGTTGCGGGATCCCAGCGCCGCTCATCCCCGACTCGGCCCCGGCCATCTTCCCGGACTCCTGCCGAGAGAGAGCACACGAGCCCAGCTCAGCCAGGGCAGCCGCTGCCGCTCCCCTCCCCAGGGAGGAGGAGGCGGAGGCGGCGCGGGAGGGTGGGGAAAGAGGCGGTGCAGGGGGGAGGGGACGGAGGCAGCCGCGGCGGGGACGGAGCCGGGCGCTGGTGGAGTGAAACGGGCCGGCCAGCCGCCATCTTCCGCCGACCCTTCTGATAGAGATGGGCCCCGAGCCCGCCTGCCCCGACTACGGAGGTCGCCGCTCCCTGCTCGCAGGGGGCCGGAGCGCAGCCACCCGCCAGCGGGCGGAGCCGGGGAGGACGAGCTCGGGCCCGGCCCCCTGCGCCCCCGCCGCCGGGGAGCCGCTGAGAGCGGGCGCCGGCGCCAGGGGGCGCCGAGTGGCTCCGGTGTCGGCCCGGATGGGTCGGGGCGGAGAAAGCTGCGCCGCAGGTGAGAGCTGGCGCGGCGGGGAGAGTCCAAAGGGCGAAAGAGGCGAAGGCAGGCGGGGAAGGCTCGCGGTGCGCCTAGCATCTGCCCAGGCTTCCCCGGGCGTCCCCGCGCCAACAGAGCCCAGCGAGGTTCGGGAAGTGGACAAGGCGGAGGCTGAGAAGGGCCCTCTGGTACCTGAGCCCGTTCCGATCGCACCCCTCATTACACAACGCCGCGCGGTTCCCCGAACCCGGTGATGGCTGTGGGAGGTGGAAAGCCAAATTCTAAATGTCTCAAGCAAGCAGAGTGAAACCGCCCGGCTCCGAGTGCAGGTGTCCTTCCCACCTACTGTCCCACCACGGATGAGGATGGTAAGGTTTTCCCTCGGGAACACGGGGTGACTTTTGGGAACTGAATGGACAGCATCTATTGCAATGAGTTCTTATCTATGCCCCTCCAAGTAGTGAGCCTTATGGTACCCTTCAGCATCAAAGCCTATGCCCTATGAGGAGAGGCTGAGGGAGCTGGGATTGTTTAGCCTGGAGAAGAGAAGGATCAGGGGTGACCTCATTGCCCTCTACAACTACCTGAAAGGTGGTTGTAGCCAGGAAGGGGTTGGTCTCTTCTCCCAGGCACCCAGCACCAGAACAAGGGGACATAGTTCTCAAGCTGCACCAGGGGAGGTTTAGACTCGAAGTGAGGAGAAAGTTCTTCACTGAGCAAGTCATTCATCCTTGGAATGGGCTGCCCAGGGAGCTGGTGGAGTCACCGTCCCTGGAGGTGTTCAAGAGGAGATTGGACGTGGCATTTGGTGCCATGGTCTAGTTATGAGGTCTGTGAAGACAGGTTGGACTCAATGATCCTTGGGGTCTCTTCCAACCTTAGTTATACTGTGAAAGCATTGGACAGTTTAGGCAAATGCATACACTGATTTCCAGTAGTTTTCTCCTGTTATTTTTGTTCCTTATTATTCTGTTCATTTTTGTCTTTGTAAAAGATGAGCTTTTACTTTTGGGGAAAGAAAGGGTCAGTCTTCCCTTTTAATCTCAGATCTGGCAGCTCACACGATCTCAAAATGTCACCACATGTTCGGAATTGTGGGGCTTCAAAATGATTGTGGCTTCTATGTAGTCAGCGTTCAAAATAAGCATTTAAGTCACAGCAATACTAAATAAAACACACAACTCTTAGCTGCATGGACCAGATTAAACATGAGAAAGCAATCAATACTTGTGGCTTCCATATTCCCACAATTCTATTTATATTTCCAGAATGGGAACTGACATCCTTTAATGCACTAATACAATGCCGCAGTACCTAAAGACAAAGCAGTTAATGAGAAATGAAACCAAACCCACAGCACACAACCTACCCTACAGTGCAGACACCTCGCCACAATCTTAATGTAATATAATCCAGAGCAACCCATTTCTTTTATCGGGGATTTTAATCATACTAAGGGAAATCAAGTATTTCCATGAAGCCTTACAGGTCCTGTGGCTTAGTTCTGTGTTACTGCATCAGGTACTTCGAATGCAATTCTGCTATCCTCACTTGTATTAAGTTGTATTAGAAAGTCCAAGTTATAATAAAAAAAGTAAATCTGTTATATTTTAAAGGAATTTTTATCATATTCCTTACACTCCCTACTGGAATTACAGTAGGGGCTAAATCCTACCATTGATGCCTCAAAGTATATGAAGTTTTCATATGTCCCTTGCAGGCCAGTTGTGAAGCTAAGGGGTAATCCTGTCTTGCCTCTCTCTTCACCAGAGAGTGAGTTACTTTCCAAAAACACAGGATCAAACTTGGGCAAGCACAAACTTGGGTGCTGCCCTTTGGCCCCAACAACCCCATGCAGAGCTACAGGCTGAGGTCAGAGTGGCTGGAGAGCTGTCAAACAGAAGAGGACCTGAGGGTGCTGATTGACAGCTGCCTAAACTTGAGCCAGCAGTGTGCCCAGGTGGCCAAGAAGGCCAATGGCATCCTGGCCTGCATCAAGAATAGCGTGGCCAGCAGGAGCAGAGAGGTCATTGTGCCCCTGTACTCAGCACTGGTTAGGCCACACCTTGAGTCCTGTGTCCAGTTCTGGGCCCCTCAGTTTAAGAAGGACATTGAGACACTTGAACGTGTCCAGAGAAGGGCTGGGGAGAGGCCTGGAGCACAAGCCCTACAAGAAAAGGCTGGGGGAGCTGGGGTTGCTTAGCCTGGAGAGGAGGAGGCTCAGGGGTGACCTCATTGCTCTCTACAACTACCTGAAGGGTGGCTGTAGCCAGGAAGGGGTTGGTCTCTTCTCTCTAGCAACCAGCACCAGAACAAGAGGACACAGTCTCAAGCTGTGCCAGGGGAAGTTTAGACTCGAGGTGAGGAGAAAGTTCTTCCCTGAGAGAGTTGTTAGCCATTGGAATGTGCTGCCCAGGGAGGTGGTGGAGTCACCATCCCTGGAGGTGTTCAAGAGGGGACTGGACATGGCACTTGGTGCCATGGTCTAGTCATGAGGTCTGTGGTGACAGGTTGGATTCGATGATCTTTGAGGTCTCTTCCAACCCTGGTCATACTGTGAAGTATATACTGCCCTCAGTGAATTAATTTGTGGCATGGCTAGGAAGAAAGATAGGTTAAGAGCAGTGTTTATGGACACTTGCTCTTTCTACCCTCCTTCCTTCCTCTTCAGTGCCTTTATTTCAGGAATAGTAAATTATGCCAGAACACATCTCACTGCAATTCCTTTAGTCTTCTGAAGGTAAACAACAACTGAATGTGTCGAAAGGACAAGAAGACAGAGTTTGCTAATTCATGCTAGCCTGTGTTGCTTTTAAATGTGAGTGTGATTTGAGGAATGTCTTAGTGCTAACAGAACACCAGCAAGGCTGACTGTTTCATTCAACCAGATTAAACAGCACTAGCTGAATAACAGTTACTATTACTTAAAAAACATTCAAAATACACTGCATGTGGCTGCTGTGGTATTTATATCACAGGACTGGGGTCCTGCATGAAGTTACATGCAGAACTGTTTACAGGTAGACATTTCACCCACAGAGAGCACCTTCCCAAATTCAGTTGCAAGGAGAGATGAGACTGTGACTGGGAAAGGCACACAAAGACAGCATATTACTCAAGTGTGTCATAGTATCATAGTATCAGTCAGGGTTGGAAGGGACCACAAGGATCATCTAGTTCCAACCCCCCTGCCATGGGCAGGGACACCCCACACTAGATCAGGCTGGCCACAGCCTCAGCCAGCCTGGTCTTAAACACCTCCAGGGACAGTGCCCCAACCCCCTCCCTGGACAACACATTCCAGGGCTTCACCACTCTCCTGGGGAAGAACTTCTTCCTCACCTCCAGCCTGAATTTCCCCACCTCCAGCTTCATTCCATTCCCCCTAGTCCTATCACTCCCTGACATCCTGAGAAGTCCCTCCCCAACCTTCTTGTAGCCCCCTTCAGATACTGGAAGGCCACAATGAGGTCACCTGGGAGCCTTCTCTTCTCCAGACTGAACAGCCCCAACTCCTTCAGTCTGTCCTCATAGGAGAGGTGCTCCAGCCCTCTGATCATCCTCGTGGCCCTTCTCTGGACACCTTCCAGCACCCCCATATCCCTCTTGTAATAGGGGCTCCAGAACTGGAGGCAGTAGTCCAGGTGGTTAATGTGTATTTCAAAACAGCCAATAGTGTTGGGTGATAGGTTGGACTCGATGATCTCAAAGGTCTTTTCCAACCTGATTTATTCTATTGTATTCTATTCTATTGTATCCTATTCTATTGTATTCTATCCTATCCTATCCTATCCCAATGTCAGCAGAAGAGCTGGAGATCTCCTTAGGCATCTGCATAGCCATCTCAGATTTCTTTCACTAGATTTCATCTCAAACACATAAAAGCTGGTAAAAGACTCTCTGTAGGTGAAATGGGCAATGAATACAGTTCTTCATCTTCTGTTCACTTTCCAAGCTTAAGTATCAACTGTAGCTTCTGCACACTTTCTGCACTGTGCAAAGGGCATCATGTGTCCTTGCATGGGCTATGTTGTCGTGATCTTTCTCTCTCCTGGCTGCCCAAATGCAAAAACTGAGATACAAGAACACAATGCACCAGCCTTCCACTTCCAAGCAAGTCTCTTTCATCATATCTTGATAAATTTCAGAGTGCTATGAAAAATAATTACTAGGGGTGTTCTCTCAGTTTACCTAATGTGAAGATTTTAACAGTAACAAGCTAAATCTGCAAATGAGAGGAGATGTCCCACAGGTACAGTGCAATGAGAAGATGGTTTCTGCAAAGCATGTAGTGCAATGCATGAAGTGCAATGCATGAAATTACAGACTCTAAAATGCTGTCACCTAGGGTCCTTCAAAATGTGGAAACCAAGCAACTGCTAAGCATTGTTGATAGTACCTGAGTTACTCATTCACGTCAGCATAGAAGGTTGTTTCTGCAAATGTATACATTGCACATGTACAAAGACAATTTCATAGACTTCACTGTTCCCACTTGTTCTTCTTTTCAGAGGCATTAATAGATAATTAGGGTCCAGTTCCAGGTAAAGCTGCCTAAGATAGCCATGAAATTTTGCCTCAATAAGGACTACTAACTGGACTTCCATTCCTTCATCTCACAGCTGAAATCCTCCCAGGTGATCAATATCAGACACAGTACGAGAAATACTGAATTTCACAGTATCACCAAGGTTGGAAGAGACCTCAAAGATCATCAAGTCCAACCTGTCACCACAGACCTCACAACTAGACCATGGCACCAAGTGCCACGTCCAATCCCCTCTTGAACACCTCTGGGGACGGTGACTCCACCACCTCCCTGGGCAGCACATTCCAATGGCTAAGAGCTCTCTCAGTGAAGAACTTTCTCCTCACCTCCAGCCTAAACTTCCCCTGGCACAGCTTGAGACTGTGTCCTCTTGTTCTGGTGCTGGTTGCTAGAGAGAAGAGACCAACCCCTTCCTGGCTACAGCCACCCTTCAGGTAGTTGTAGAGAGCAATGAGGTCTCCCCTGAGCCTCCTCTTCTCCAGGCTAAGCAACCCCAGCTCCCTCAGCCTCTCCTCACAGGGCTGTGCTCAAGGCTTCTCCCCAGCCTCGTTGCCCTTCTCTGGACACGTTCAAATGTCTCAATGTCCTTCTTAAACTGAGGGGCCCAGAACTGGACACAGTGCTCAAGGTGTGGCCTAACCAGTGCAGAGTACAGGGACACAATGACTTCCCCGCTCCTGCTGGCCACACTATTCTTGATGCAGGCCAGGATGCCATTGGCCTTCTTGGCCACCTGGGCACACTGCTGGCTCATGTTTAGGTGGCTGTCAATCAGCATTTTAGTTCAGTGAATACAGCTGTGAACACTGTGGTACAAATGGTACTACCAGACCTCTGCAGGTCAGGCTCTTGAAGAATATGAGGCTATACTCAGCCATTAAAACACAGTATTTACGCAAGCTGTGTCTTTCATTTACCATACTCAGGTTTATGCTTCTTAGTAATTGACTTAGATTTCATGACCGAAGCCACAGAAGACTGGCAAAAAGCATAAAGAAAGGCTGGCATTTAAAAGGAGATATTCAATGGATACAAAACAGCTCCACTGACATCATTTGTGCTATGGCAATTGAAATCAGCTGATGATCTGCCCTTTACATTCAAAGAATGTTGAAGTGCTGGGTACATGTATGCGCCGTAAGAACATTTCAATTCGACCACATCCCATGCCAGTAAGCAAATATGTGTCACTAAAATGCAATATGCAATGCAGAAAAAATAATCCACACACACATACACTCCAGCTGTGCTGGAGATTATAGTTTATAATGGGGATTAATGCATTATTTGAGTCTAGGAACACAAATTATTCCAGCTCTAATACTAATTCCCTTCATAACAAGCATATTTACCTCTTTTTCTCTAGGCTATTTTGGCAATCTATAAACTGAAGAGTAATACTTTTTTTCTCCTTCACCTGAAAAAGTTGTTCTGAGGGGACCTGGATTAATAGCTTTATATGTGTCAGGTTAACAATTCATCATTCATCGTGTTTAAAATATGTTATTCAATCTTTCATCATTTTGGTAGTTAGGACTAAGTGTAGTTTTTAGCTGGGCTCCCCACATTGAGCACATTAATGTAAGTTCTGCCTGCCTCAGCTCCCTCTGCAAAGCAAATTAGCCATGTTTATTCTTCCCTGGCTTCCTTACCTTCTATGTAACAACTTCTATATGTAACCTACCAAAGGGGAAGGCAAAACACAACAAAATGTATGCATACCACTGTTAAAGAGAGCAACTATATCACACGTGGTGTAGCTGAGGCAATCCTGTAACCTGTAAGTTACAGAGATGTGTTAAATGCTTCAGAGTGAGGAGGTGTAAACCAGTAGAAGTCAAAATAAAGGGTCACTTTTCAAAAACTCTAAGACTTATCTGTGCATTTCAGGGATTTCAGAGCTCTGGTGAAAAGTGAAAGTCGAGTATAGAATTTTGTAAGACATGTATTACATATGTTTTGAGTGCAAAGCCCCTGAATCCCTCTTGGGAAAAGGCAAGATGTGCCTCACGTTTTCCCTTACTTCTATTCCACTCCATTATGGAGGGTCTAATGCAACTCTTGGTAGAGTCTGGAAGAGGTTTTCCATTTGGAATTGAGCTGGGAGTTCAGAAAAGGATCTGATAGAACTTTAACATTGCACACATGCACAAGTCCAACCCTGAGAAGCAAAGGAGCTGTCGCTCCACTTGATGTCCACCACTTAATTCTCAAAACAGCTACAGAAACAGCACTTCCCAATAACTTCTGGCAATTTGCATAGATGATTAACTTGCACAGATTCAAACCCTGCAATAATTAGTTTCTTTTCTGCTGCTGCTCTTTTTCTGTGTTTTGAGAGCGAGGGAGAAGCTTGGGCACTTTTTCCCCCCCCCTTCATCATGCAGTTCTTCACCTAAACCACTCTTTGGCCCCATTAAAATCAAAAGCCTGTTTACAAGAAGAACAATGTGGCTTTTGCCACAAAGACTGTATTTACCAGCAGGTTACCAGGTAAAGGACTGAATAGTTTAGCTGAAATGAGAGTTTTGTAGAGAAAATCAGCACAGTGGTTAACCTTAAAACTGCATTCATGGATGTACTCTTTAACAAATGCAGCAATGAAACGATAAACATGACCCATATCCTGGCCCTTACTGGGGGAGGGGAAACTGGAGGGAGGAAAAAAAAGACCTGCTCCTTGTTTCTCCTTGTTTATCTGATCCCTGCACACAGAAGGAAACAGATTTGGATGCTTCAGCCAGGACTCCACGTTTCCAAGTGGAGGGACTTCAATCCATCCACCTCCCGAGTTTCAGCTGAGTTTCAGGTGATGGCAGCCAATTTAAATGTCGCTGTTTAATAAGATAACACATTCGCGGGGATCAGCTTTGCCACCTTCCTCCCACGATGTCTTCATCTCGTCAGGCAAAAGTCTCGGGTTTTTCTTGCCTGATCCTTTCAGTGTCAGCTCCATGTTACCGGAACACACATACAGCTGTTTTCCCTATCACAGCTGCATCTACGGCAGCAGCTTCGAGGCTTAAGGACTGCAGAGGGCAGCGAAAGGGGATGTTCAACCTCACGACAAAAATGAAGCTACTAAAAATGTATTTGGGAGGGCTACAAATTCTAACACGGAAAGCAGTGAACTTAAGTTTCATGTGGGTATCTTCAGAGCTGTGCTGCTGCTTTCCTGGGAGCAAGTATGCTGAGCCGGGCAAAGTGTGGCTCTCCTCTGGCTGTTCTTTAAAACTGTATTTACAAGTAAAACCAGGGGCCCTGGACCAGCATAATGCCTTAGCAAAACATGGTACAGTCATCTAAAGGGGAGCTTGGCAGTAGCGTGGGTCCATGCTTCACATTGCCTCAACAAGTTCAGGGCCAGAGACAGCCTAGCCTTGACCTCTCAGCCTGAAATCTCCCATGCAGCTACCCAAAGCCTATTTTTAGCCCTCCCTGCCTGATGTGTGTGTGTGCACAATGGAGAAAAGCCCAAGAGTGGGACCAGATGGCCCTGAAAAGGGAAATCTGATTTTATCGCCTGCTGAGGATGCCGGTGACATGATTTCCTTCAGCTGAAGGAGGGTCTCTGAGTTGCTTAAACAAATCGCAAAAACACCGATCCACAGCTTTCCTCCTGGCCAGTTTGGGCACTCGCCTCCCTTTGTTGGACCCGAAAGGCACGCACTTTACTCCGCACCCCGCAAAACACAGTGGCAGCCTCGGCTTTCTTGCCACAATGGGACCGATTCCCAGCCTGACTACTGAAGAAGGAAAATAACACAATAGTGTCTCTTTCTAGAAACTGCTTCCCAGCGCTGGACACGTTGGTCCTGCTGTGCTAAGAGAAGACATTTAACGGTATCGACATCCAATCCTCCCGCCCCCTCCCTCGGCAAAGTTGGAGGCAAGGCTCTCGGTGCTAATCCCAGGTTTTCCACCCGAGCAGAGAAACACAGAAAGGGCAATGAACTCCCTGTCCCCCAGAGGGACGAGCTTGACAGCAAATGGCCGGACACAGCGGGGGCGAAAGGCTCCCACCCCCCGCTCTTCACAGGGAGGGGAAGAGAGCCGGCAGCCGGGATCTGGCACGGAGTGGGTTCGATAGATGGGAAGGGAAGGGTTAGGGTGAGCACCGATAAGGATGACAGCCCGACCCCCCAGCTGAACAATACAGGCAGGAAAAAGGGTAGGAAATGCCCGTGCAACGGCAAGGCACGCATGTACCTACCAGTTCCTCCCAGGCGGGGCTGCGGGCGCTATAGGAGGGGTACCCATGCTTCTCCATCACCCCGCAGCAGGTCCCCTACCTCCGCGGGAAGAGCGCCAACGGACAGCGGAGCAGTTTACCGCGGGCTGCGCTCTCTCCCGCTGCTACCGCTCCTCCAGCCGGCAGCGCTTCCCCGGCGCCGTTCTTCCTTCCCCCCCACCCCCGGCCCCGCTCCTCCCTTTTTCTCCCCCGGCCCCGTCCAGGCCCCCTCCTCCCTTCCCCGCCCGGCTCCTCTCCCTCCCACGGCCACCGGGCTCAGCCCCGGTTCCCGGGGGAGCCGGTCTGCAGCTGCCGCGCCGCTCACATCATCACCGCCGCCGTGTCCTCCGGTGCACGGCGCGGAGCCCGCCCCCACCGCCCCCTACCCGCCCGCGGCACCGCCCGGGGGCTCCCTGGGCGCCGCGCACACCCACCCGCCCCCCGCCCTCCCCCCCTCGCCCTGGGAAGCCCAACGGATTATGGGCAAATCGCCTTGGGCATAAACCGTTTTACAAGCGCTTCGGCTGGAGTGGAGGCGAGGCCGACTGACGAGGATGCTCCCCGCGGCGCCGGGGGGAAGCCCCCTCGGTGGGCCGGGAGCCGCTCATGCCTCGCTGAAGTTACATCTCCCTTCCTATCCCCCGGCCCGGCCCCGTCGGCTTGGGGCAGGCTGGAGAGTGGGGTCTGCCACCCCGACGGGCCCAGATGGGTGTCCCGGAGGGAGTTCTTCGCACTGCCCTGTTCCGGGACGAGTCCTCTGTGGAAGCTGGGAGACGTCAGGGTCTTAGTGCTGAGGTAACACTTTGCCCCACACCAAAGTTCCGGCAGCCCGATACTACACATTCTAACCTCGTTTGGGCAGCCGCTTTCCCCTGTGGAAGGCACCGTGTGGTCCCACATGTACCTTCAGACAAACTGGAGCGGGGACACTGCGTGTCCACTGTGGAAACGACGGCCCAGACCCGTAGGCCATGTCTGAGACGGGGTGCCTTTCATTTCCTAAGCCACCACATCTGCCTTACGGACTAGCTGGGTTTCTCTGCCCTCCATCACACCTTTGATTAATGCACAGTGTGTATACTTCAGCCTTTGTGGTTTACTAGTTACCAGCACAACCTTGAATACCAGCCACTGCATTATGATCTCCTACAACAACACTATCACTCATTTGTTTCTCCCCACTGTTGAAGAACAGCAGGATATGTGAAAGAGTAGGACTAGAGAGTGAGAAAACTAGAGAATGAGAAAACTAGAGAGTGAGTTCAGTCACCATCCAAAGTAAGAGTATCCTTTGCCTCTGTTTTTCTGTATTCCATTTCATTCCAGCCTGCCCCTTTGAATTTGCAATCATCATGCTCAATTACAAAAAGTACTCTCTGGGTCACCTGCTTGATAAGCAAAAACATCAGAAAAAAAAGAGTTGGATTTCACAAGAAGAACGAAAGGAATTTCTGTTTCTAAACCTTTTCTGTAAAGGTACAGGCGTTTTCTTCATGGTCTAAAGCTTTGTCATACCAAAAAACCAGCAGCCTGCCACCTGAGCTCTCATGTTTGGAAAATGCATTAATAGAATCATAGAATCAATAAGGTTGGAAAAGACCTCAAAGATCATCAAGTCCAACCTGTCACCCAACACCTCAGGACTACTAAACTGTGGTACCAAATGCCACGTCAAATCCCCTCTTGAACACCTCCAGAGACAGTCACTCCACCACCTCCCTGGGCAGCACATTCCAATGGCTAACAACTCTCTCTGTGAAGAACTTTCTCCTCACCTCAAGCCTAAACCTCCTCTGGCACAGCTTGAGACTGTGTCCTCTTGTTCTGGTGCTGATTGCCTGGGAGAAGAGACCAACCCCCACCTGGCTACAACCTCCCTTCAGGTAGTTGTAGACAGCAAGAAGGTCTCCCCTGAGCCTCCTCTTCTCCAGGCTAAGCAACCCCAGCTCCCTCAGCCTCTCCTCACAGGGCTGTGCTCAAGGCCTCTCCCCAGCCTTGTTGCCCTTCTCTGGACACGTTCAAATGTCTCAATGTCCTTCTTAAACTGAGGGGCCCAGAACTGGACACAGGACTCAAGGTGTGGCCTAACCAATGCTGAGTCCAGGGGCACAATGACTTCCCTGCTCCTGCTGGCCACACTATTCTTGATGCAGGCCAGGATGCCTTTGGCCTTCTTGGCCACCTGGGCAGTTAAAATATTGGCAGTTAAAAAAAGGGAAAAAAAGGCAGCATTACTCCTGAAAAAAAGTTGAAGTCTTATCCATGCATTTAACTAAGCTGATAGGAAAATTCCACTAAGTTCAGATGGTGTACCTCTAAGCCAGGCCCAAAGAAATGCCACAGCTCATTTGAGGAACTGAAATTTCTGCATTTCTTCCAGTAGTAGAAAAAGGAACTACTCTTGGTAATAAGTTTATCAGTGGTCTGTTGATGAACTTTTTTGATGGTAAGAGCATAACCTCAGAAGGAAGCAAACAAGATAACTTAGAGCATTTTGCATTTTGAAGGGCAGCTTTTTAAAGCTGATGGTGAACAACAGCTGTCTTTCCCTTTTGTCCTAGGAGTGTTACATACTTCTGACAAATGTCATACTATAAAGGGCTTTGCACTAAGAGTGAGTGGTAGAGTAAGATTAGTCAGCTTCTTTTTCTCATGCTGCACTGGAGGATCTCTCATGGTGGTCATTTATACCTCTTGACATCTGGCCTCTATCACCAGCCATGCTTTGTGGTGAAAGTGGCTTGCCATGAAATGTAGGTCATGCTAACTCCACACATTTCCTTGCTTTCTGAACCACAAAACCTGAAAACTCAGACAGGAACTTTAAGTAACTTGAAGTTACTTCTTCAGCTTAAGCTCTCTATGTACCCTTCTGCCCTGAAATTCAAATTCATGTTGTACTTTCAGCCCTGTTTTCTGTTTCATGTGCCCTGAATCTTATATCTGTGACTAGATACGCAATTACATTCATCTCGTTTCATTCCCTGGAGTTCAGAGCTTGATTTCCATAAGTGGAAAGCTGGTATAGGCCCCAGAAGATTACAACCTACTTAAGTTCAAGGTACATTTCAAGGTCTCGTTGAATAAGGAGGACAGGCATCAGCTGCTGCACACATCCAGCTAGGTCTTAGTGAAGACCTTGAAATGAAACTTCAGCTCAGCCCTGCCCTTTCAGGCCCCTGACTGCCAAATCTGATTTTCACTTCTTTCTGTGAAGGAGAGAAATTTCAGCCTTGCTGAGAAGCCCTGCCCTGTATGATTGCCCTGCCTCTGAGCTCTGCTCCCCATGTCAAAGACCACAGTCATAATTGAGACCAAGGTCTCTGTGCTGCTTGGCTGAATTGACTGAAAATCATGGGCAAAGTATTTTGCTGAAAAATGTGACTCTGTCAAAACCAATGCAGCATTTGAGGACAGAGATGTCAGAACCACAGGTTTTCACTTTGTTCTTCAGGGCTGTGCTGCCACATTTACAAAGGGCCAAAGGAACTGAAGTCAAGCTCAAGCCAAGGATAAGCTTTGTAAATGAGAGGTGAAGGAGCTGCCCGGTAAAATGAATAACCAGCTGTGCTTGAGCAGAGGAGGATGTTGAGTTGGGAGAAGAGCTCACTGGAGGCAGGTCTTAAAACTGGCTTGAAAACAGACAGTGATTTTCCTAGCTGGTCCAGAGGGTGGTTGTAGTGAGGAGGGGGGTGGTCTCTTCTCCAAGCAACCAGCACCAGAACAAGAGGACACAGTCTCAAGCTGCATCAGGTGAATTTTAGGCTCAAGGTGAGGAGAAAGTTCTTCACTGAGTGAGTCATTCATCATTGGAATGTGCTGCCCAGGGAGGTGGTGGAGTCACCATCCCTGGAGGTGTTCAAGAGGGGATTGGACGTGGCACTTGGTGCCATGGTTTAGTAGTATGAGGTCTTAGGTGACAGGTTGGACTTGATGATCTTTGAGGTCTCTTCCAACCTTATTGATTCTATGATTCCCTGGTGGGGGGAAGTTAATTTTCTCTTCTTTTTTCATTTGTTTGGTTGGTTTGGTTTTCTTATTTGAGGCAGAATGACACTAAGAGAATAAATTTTTTACACTTTTCTGAATTTTTGTACCAGCATTGCATTTACATCACAAGCCCTGTGAGGAGAGGCTGAGGGAGCTGGGGTTGCTTACCCTGCAGAAGAGGAGGCTCAGGGCAGACCTTATTGCTCTCCACAACTACCTGAAGGGAGGTTGTAGCCAGGTGGGGGTTGGTCCAATCCCTTTTTGAATGCCTCCAGGGATGGTGACTCCACCACCTCCCTGGGCAGCACATTCCAATGGCTAACAATTCTCTCTGTGAAGAACTTCCTCCTCACTGTGAGCCTAAACTTCCCCTGGTGCAGCTTGAGACTGTGTCCTCTTGTTCTGGTGCTGATTGCCTGGGAGATGGGACCAACCCCCTCCTGGATACAACCCTTTGTCTCATGCCCCATGGGTATGGAGACCCCATGCCTCCTCAGTGATAAATTTAGGTGCATTTGGAGGCCATCACACGTTCTGCTCTAAACCAGTTCAATTAAATTCTTACCACTGACCTCTCAGCTCACACTTCCAAAGGGGTTGCTTGTGCTTTGCTTGATGTAAAATGCCCACTGGCACCATGCTCCAGCTGAGGCCTCACCTTAAATAACATCACCCTGGGTTTTTCTACCACCAAAACCTCTATTTGTCGCATCCTTCCCTGGCATCTGCTAAGTCGTTACAGATGGTTTGTTGGTATTTTCAGAAGAATTTAATGGCTCAGTAATTCCTGAGGTCCTTTTTTAAAAGTTTCACTTCATAACAGAAGAACTGAGCTGACAAAACCCAGCATGTCTCTTCACCTAATCTTTACATGAGAGACAAATACCTCAAATGGAGTTTTGCATTTGTGGTCAGAGACTTTCTGAAGCCTGGTGCAAACTCGAGTATCTTCTTTGAATTACTTCAGACATTGCAGTAACATCTTTTTTTTTTCCCTCCTAAAAGAGAAAGAGAAACAAACAGTAAAGGTTAAGGGTTACTGTGATGCTTCAAAATCACATCAAAATGAATAAATCTTTTACTTCTGAAATACCCAGAGCAAAAGTAAATGTTTTATTTAGAATAGAATAGAATAGAATAGCATAGCATAGAATAGAATAGAATAGATTATAATAGAATAGAACAGAATGCAATGGAATAGAATAGAATAGATTATAATAGAATAGAACAGAATGCAATGGAATAGAATAGAATAGAACAGAATAGAATAGAATAGAACAGAATAGAATAGAATTGAATTGAATTGAATTGAATTGAATTGAATTGAATTGAATTGAATTGAATTGAATTGAATTAACCAGGTTGGAAAAGACCTTTGAGATCATCGAGACCAACCTATCATCCAACACCATCTAATCAACTAAACCATGGCACCAAGTGCCCCATCCAGTCTCTTCCTAAACACTTCCAATGATGGCAACTCCAGAATACCATAGAATAGAATAGAATAGAATAGAATAGAATAGAATAGAATAGAATAGAATAGAATAGAATAGAATAGAATTAACAAGGATGGAAAAGACCTTTGAGATGGAGTCCAAGACTGAGTCCAGCCTATCACCCAATAACTAAACCATGGCACCAAGCACCCCATCCAGTCTCTTCTTAAACACCTCCAGTGATGGTGACTCCACCACCTCCCTGGGCAGCACATTCCAATGGCAAATCACTCTCTCTGTGAAGAACTTCTTCCTAACATCCAGCCTAAACCTCCCCTGGCACAGGTTGAGACTGTGTCCTCTTGTTCTGATGCTGGTTGCTTGGGAGAAGAGACCAACCCCCACCTGCCTACAGCCTCCCTTCAGGGAGTTGTAGACAGCAAGAAAGTCTCTCCTGAGCCTCTTCTTCTCTAGGCTAAGCAACCCCAGCTCCCTCAGCCTCTCCTCATAGGGCTTGTGTTCCAAACCCCTCCCCAGCTTTGTTGCCCTTCTCTGGACACATTCCAGCAGCTCAACATCTTTCCTAAACTGAGGAACCCAGGACTGGACACAGGACTCAAGTTGTGGCCTAACCAGTGCAGAGTCCAGGGACACAATGACTTCCCTGCTCCTGCTGGCCACACTATTCCTGATGCAGGCCAGGATGCCATTGGCCTTCTTGACCACCTGAGCACACTGTTGGCTCATGTTCAGCCAGCTATCAATCAGTGCCCCCAGGTCCCTTTCTGCCTGGCCACTCTCCAGCCACTCTGACCCCAGCCTGTTGCACTGCATGGGGTTGTTGTGGCCAATGTATAGAACCTGGCATGTAGAACCAGGCATGGTTCTACATGGTTGGATGTGTTAAATCTCATGCCCTTGGACTCTGCCCATTTGTCCAGCCTGTCAAGGTCCCTCTGTAGAGCTCTCCTACCCTCTAACAGATATTGAACTGGATGTGGCCCAGCACTGATCCTTAGGGCACACCACTAGTGCCTGGCTGCCAGCTGGATGTGGCACCATTCACCACCACTCTCTGGGCTCAGCCCTCCAGCCAGTTCCTAACCCATCGCAGTGTGCTCCCATCCAAGCCATGGGCTGACAGCTTGGCCAGGAGTTTGCTGTGGGGGACAGTGTCAAAGGCCTTGCTGAGGTCCAGGTAGACTACATCCACAGCCTGCCCCACATCCACCAGGTGGGTCACCTGATCACAGAAGGAGATCAGGATGGTCAGGCAGGACCTGCCCTTCCTGAATCCATGCTGGCTGGGCCTGATCCCTTGGCCATCCTCTAAGTGCTGTGTGATTGCGCTCAAGATGACCTGTTCCATAATCTTGCCTGGCACTGAGGTCAGGCTGATAGGTCTGGAATTCCCTGGCTCATCCAACCAGCCCTTCTTGTGGATGGGCATCATGTTGGCCAGCTTCCAGTCCTCTGGGACCTCTCCTCTTCTGCACTCAAAAGTATAGCAACAGGAATATGATTTACAGCCAACCCTTTTCCCTGTGTGTGGTTTCTGATACTTGAAGGGGTGTTCATGCTTGTGACCCATGCATGAAGCTATTTCAGAAGTTTGTTGGTTTGAATGGAAAAGTACCAACCTGGTGAACCTAAAAGAGTCTGAGCAGTGCCTGGTCAATTAGATTTATTAGGCATCAGTTTCTAAGATGAAAGTGTCTGAATCTGATGGAAACAAGCAGAGAAAGAATCATAGATAGGCAGCCTTTGAGTGATAGTACTTGCAGATGTCATAAAGACCAAGGGGATGGTAAATCATGAAAAGGACAAATCATTGACATAAATTATTGGCTGGTGAGAAGAGCATAAGCAAAAATATTTCTAAACATTCAGATGAAAAGCTGTGCACTTAAAAAACCAAAGTTTGTAGGAAGCACTTATCTTTATGAGTGATTCTTTAAGGGATGCCTTAATTTTGAAAAGCCCTTAGGGGTCATGGTGATTAATCAGCTGTATAAACTCTACAGCCAGAATGAAACAGCAAATTGGATTTTTTTGTGGAATGGGATCTATGGAGAGAAGAATTTCTGCTGCTTGTGAATAATGTTGCCTCTGTGCTTGGTACAGACAGCTGAGATATCATATCTGGTGTTGCTGTCCACAGTCCAAGATAGATGATTATTGTTTAGGAAGGGTGCAACATGGAGCCTGCAGGTACCTGAAAGCCTACAAAACATTCTTTATAGTTACAGAGACAAAGAGTTTGTTCTGATTAACAAGAGAAATCAAGAGATGACTTCATTAAAGCTTGGAGCTCTCAAAATAGAAGGGATGTCAAGAAAGTTCTCGACTCTACATGTCAGCTACCAGAAACTCTATCTACTATAAGTTTAAAATTAGGGCTAGAAAAAGAGACAGTTTTTAGAGCAAGTCACTTAGTCACTGGGAACACATACCAAGGTGTGTGGATTCAAATGTTTTAAACAAAAGACTGAGTGTTGTTTAGAATAGAATAGAATAGAATAGAATAGAATAGAATAGAATAGAATAGAATAGAATAGAATAGAATAGAATAGAATAGAATAGAATAGAATAGAATTAACCAGGTTGGAAAAGACCTTTGAGAGCATCAAGTCCAACCTATCATCCAACACCATCTAATCAACTAAACCATGGCACCAAGCACCCCATCCAGTCTCCTCCTAAACACCTCCAGTGATGGTGACTCCACCACCTCCCTGGGCAGCCCATTCCAATAGCCAATCACTCTTTCTATGAAGAACTTCTTCCTAACATCCAGCCTAAACCTCCCCTGGCACAGCTTGAGCTGTGTCCTCTAAGAGAAGTTCTCATTCAAACTCAGGTATATCTCATGACTTGTTCTAAAGAGAACTAAATTAGCAGTCACTGCTATTCTATGCACGTAAAATTGTCTGTAGTGCACACAGTGCTCAATATCTACTGACTAGATAATCACCAGGGAATCTTCTGAGTTTGTAATCATTAGAATAGAATAGAATAGAATAGAATAGAATAGAATAGAATAGAATAGAATAGAAAATAGACTACACTAGGAATAGAATAGAAAATCGACTACACTAGGAATAGACTAGAATAGAATAGAAAATAGACTAGACTAGAGTAGGAATAGAATAGAAAATAGACTAGACTAAGAAAAGAAAAGAGAAAAAAGAAAAGAAAAGAAAAGAAAAGAAAAGAAAAGAAAAGAAAAGAAAAGAAAAGAAAAGAAAAGAAAAGAAAAGAAAAGAAAAGAAAAGAAAAGAAAAGAAAAGAAAAGAAAAGAAAAGAAAAGAAAAGAAAAGAAAAGAAAAAGAAAAGAAAAGGAAAGAGAATTGGAATAGAATAGAAAATAGACTAGACTAGACTAGGAATAGAATAGAAAGACTAGAAAATAGACTAGACTAGGAATGGAATGGAATGGCATGGAATGGCATGGCATGGAATGGCATGGCATGGCATGGCATGGCATGGCATGGCATGGAATGGAATGGAATGGAATAGAATAGAATAGAATAGAATAGAATAGAATAGAATAGAATAGAATATAGACTAGACTAAGAATAGAATAGAATAGAATAGAATATAGACTAGACTAGGAATAGAATAGAATAGAATAGAATAGAATACAATAGAATAGAATAGCATAGAATAGAGACTAGATTAGGAATAGAATAGAATAGAATAGAATAGAGACTAGATTAGGAATAGAATAGAATAGAATAGAATAGAATAGAATAGAATAGAATAGAATAGAATATAGACTAGGAATAGAATAGAATAGAATAGAATAGAATAGAATAGAATAGAATAGAATAGAATAGAATAGAATAGAATAGAATAGACCAGGTTGGAATAGACCTTCAAGATCATCAAGTCCAACCTATCACCCAACACCATCTAATCAACTGAACCATGGCAACAAGCGCCCAATCCAGTGCAGAAATATGACACATCTTCTGTAGGTCAAAAAAATCTATTTTATTAGAGCAAATAGGAGCATAAAAATATCCTCATCCTGCCCCCAGAGCAGTATTTTATGACATTACAGGAGGTCTGGGTCACATTAAAAACCAGGGCATTAAGAATCCTCCAGCTGAGGCACATTTGCTGTCTTCTATATTATGCCCCGATGACATCCAGGTGGTAATGAGTGAAGCTATTTATTTAGGTATGACAGCTTCCACTGATAAAGGTGTAATTCTAAGCAAAGAATGGATCCTAAGGTGAAATGTCCTTAATTTTCTAACCACAGCGTTGTTGCTTTGGGAGACAACTGAGACAGAAGTTCCCTGGTCGTTTAACACCAGCCCTGTGCAGTTGTGCATCATGTAGCAGCACAAATTTGATCAAAATCAGACAAGAGCACATGATTCTATTTCAGCTGATTTAGCCAGAGCACACAGCACAGTGTTTACATTCACTTCATAATTTTATGTTGGTTTTTATGCTGGCTGCAGAAAGACAGCATGAAGGGAAGGGTGGCCTAGACAGAGTATACTTGTTCTGCGTTAAATCTGCTAGTCCAGAATTCTTTCTTCAATATATTGGTAACAAATCTGAATCAGTGGAGCAACTCTGCACCAGGATATTGCATTCTTATGATTACAGTGACTTTAAGATCTGACACCATCACTGGAAGTGTTTAGGAAGAGACTGGATGGGGTGCTTGGTGCCATGGTTTAGTTGATTAGATGGTGTTGGGTGATAGGGTGGACTTCATGATCTCAGAGGTCATTTTCAACCTGGTTAACTCAATTCAATTCAATTCAATTCAATTCAATTCAATTCAATTCAATTCAATTCAATTCAATTCAATTCAATTCAATTCAATCCTATTCTATTCTATTCTATTCTATTCTATTCTATTCTATTCTATTCTAAAACACAAAGCAAAAAGCATCTCCAAACTTTGTCCTTTATTTACTCTATTAGATGTAAGGAAATAGTTCTTGTGGGAGTGGTGAGACACTGCAACAGGTTGCCTAGAGAGGTTATGGATGGCCCCCTCTCTTGAAGCATTCAAGGCCAGGTTGGATGGGGCTTTAAGCAACCTGATTTAGTGGAAGCTGTTCCTGCATGTGGCTGGGTGGTTGGAATTAGATACTGTTTAAGGTCCTTTCCAACCCAAAACAGAATGGAATGGAATGGAATGGAAGGGAAGGGAATAGAACTCAAGGTGTGGCCTAACTAGTGCTGGGTAGGGGCAGAATGACTTTCCTGCTCCTGCTGGCACACTATTCCTGATATAGGCTTAGTTGAAGAATCATGCTGACTCTGATCCTCTCTGCATACCTTGCATCTCTGGTGTGGCAAAGCTGTGTTCAGGTCTTCATGTGACATGCCAAATACCTAACCTGCATTTTAAGGGATTTCCCTGCTGTGTTTTCAAACACCTCCTTTCAAAAAGCAATGCCTAACACTGGAAAACAGCGTTCCAGCCAATCCTGGAGATGCTACCAGCTCATTTTCTGCCTCACAGCATCATAACTGCCATAGGAAGCATCAGCAGCATCTGTTCATGAACCTTTGACCTACTGGGTGGAGTAATTTGCTTGGAGGAAGTACAAAATCCTGCTTGTTGATTTATCAAATCTCTTCAGTCTGTATCCCTCTCTCCATCACCCTTCTTGGTTTCAGGGTACTGAATCATACAGCATGGCTCCCAGTGAGAAGCAGACTTTCATCCAAATTCCAGGTCTACATTTTTCCCATGAGCAGGTGCCTGTCAGTACCAGGTTGCTGGAAAACAATCCCAGCACCCCAAACCTTTTGAACAGAAAGAAGAAAAGATTCACTGAGGAAAAGAAAAAATGGAAACCAGCAACCTTTAATACAGAACACATCCTGGATTCAGGGTGCTTCATAAAAAGTAATGAAAAAAACACTGCAAAAAAATGGGGTTAGCAGGGTAGAAACATAAACATTGAGCATAATATTAAGTGGCTAAAATTAAACACAAGTACATGAGGCTAAACCTTTCAGTCACAATCTGTTGCATTAGTGCACAGATACACAGAGGAGAGAATTCTGTTGTTTCTGGTTCTTAAGGAATAAATGTCACTTTGTGTCCCCTGTCGGCATCTGAAGGCAATAAATCCATCTGCTGCCTCTCATGCATGCAGAATGCATTTTCATCACCTCAAGCCATGTTCAGTGGGCAGCCTGATACAATTAAATGGCCTGAATGTCACATTCAGATCCTTGAATTTATGCTACTAATTTAAGTATGCTTATTGCAGTGTCTCCCAGGTACAGAAGGAAAGGGGAGCACAAACAGCAATAGTCCCAATGTGCATCCCTTGCCAGTGTAAGTTGTCAAATATCATGCTAAGATGTCTGACAAGAAAGAAAGAAAGAAAGAAAGAAAGAAAGAAAGAAAGAAAGAAAGAAAGAAAGAAAGAAAGAAAGAAAGAAAGAAAGAAAGAAAGAAAGAAAGAAAGAAAGAAAGAAAGAAAGAAAGAAAGAAAGAAAGAAAGAAAGGAAGGAAGGAAGGAAGGAAGGAAGGAAGGAAGGAAGAAAGAAAGAAAGAAAGGAAGAAAGGAAGAAAGGAAGAAAGAAAGAAAGGAAGGAAGGAAGGAAGAAAGAAAGGAAGAAAGAAAAAGGAAAAGAAAGAGAAAGAAAGAAAGAAAGAAAGAAAGAAAGAAAGAAAGAAAGAAAGAAAGAAAGAAAGAAAGAAAGAAAGAAAGAAAGAAAGGAAGGAAGGAAGGAAGGAAGGAAGGAAGGAAGGAAGGAAGGAAGGAAGAAAGAAAGAAAGAAAGAAAGAAAGAAAGGAAGGAAGGAAGGAAGAAAGGAAGAAAGAAAGGAAGAAAGAAAGAAAGAGAAAGGAAGGAAAAAAGAAAGGAAGAAAGAAAGAAAGAAAGAAAGAGAAAGAAAGAAGGAAGGAAGGAAGGAAGGGAGGGAGGAAGCTGATTTCAAAAAGTGCAGGCTATTTTAAGCTATCTGTGTAAGCCTCTCTCAGTGTTCTTGGTAGTGCTTCTGCAGACTACAGGGAGTGTGGAGAATAACATGTATCTCCTTCTATTAAATGAATATAACACCTTTATTCAATGGCAATATGTTCACTTGTCAAAACTCGTCATCTTGAGGCTACACAACAAACCAGTCCTGTGTTCACAACTGGTTCACCTAGAAGAAAATTCCACATAAACTATTATGCATCACCCATTGTTTTACCTAAGTGAGTTTTCCCATTAGAAGACAGAGGGACAGAGTGATTGGAGAGCAGCCAGGCAGAAAGGGACCTGGGGGGACTGGTTGAGAGTAGGCTGAACATGAGCCAGCGGTGTGCCCAGGTGGCAAAGAAGGCAAATGGCATCCTGGCCTGCATCAGAAATAGTGTGGCCAGCAGGAGCAGGGAGGTCATTCTGCACCTGAACTCAGCACTGGTTAGGCCACACCTTGAGTCCTGTGTCCACTTCTGGGCCCCTCAGTTTAGGAAAGATTTTGAGTTGCTGGAATGTGTCCAGGGAAGGGCAACAAAGCTGGGGAGGGGTTTGGAGCACAAGCCCTATGAGGAGAGGCTGAGGGAGCTGGGGTTGCTTAGCCTGGAGAAGAGGAGGCTCAGGGAGACCATCTTGCTCTCTACAACTACCTGAAGGGAGGTTGTAGCCAGGAGGGGGTTGGTCTATTCTCCCAGGCAACCAGCACCAGAACAGGAGGACACAGTCTCAGGCTGCACCAGGGGAAGTTTAGACTTGAGGTGAGGAGAAAGTTCTTCACAGAGAGAGTTGTTAGCCATTGGAATGTGCTGCCCAGGGAGGTGGTGGAGTCACCATCCCTGGAGGTGTTCAAGAGGGGATTGGATGTGGCACTTGGTGCCATGGTTTAGTCGGTCATGAGATGTTGGGTGACAGATTGGACTTGATGATCTCTGAGGTCTTTTCCAACCTTATTGATTCTATGATTCTATAACACCTGTGAGATGTTAATTGACATCTTGTTTGGACAAAGTCTTAAGAAATCACTTGCACTGAACCAGTCTTCACATGCTAATTATTTTCTTGTATTGCTTCCCACCTACACATTTCCTTTGACCCACAGCACATTTGCTTCTTTTGTCAGAGGAGTTTGAATTGTGGTCCAGACTAGGGAGAAATGCATGCCAGCTGTCAGTAAAGAGTTCCCTTTCTTATGGAAGACTAAAACTAAACAGAATTAGAGGTCTTTGTGATTGCCCCCACAAATCCTATGCTTGCTTTTCATCAGTTCATATGGACATGATTCCTTTTTGAGAACAATGCCACTGCTAAGGTACCCCCACAACTCGTCTCCTAATTGCTGAATTCATAACTTATGTTTTATGTCAAGTTGCTTGGTGTAGAAGCAGAATGTAAACCCTTTGGAAGAGAGGGTTTTGAGAGAAGAAGTGCTTTTCTCAATCAGATGGATAAGAGCAATCTAGACACAGTCATGCAGTATGACTGGTTTTGTCTATTTGTTCTCATTTGTGGTTAGATCTGACATATCTCCTGCAAGGAAACTGTGGATCATGAGGGAAAAGAAGGGGAGAGACTGTAACCTATCATTCACCTGGATGCTACAAAAATACCTTTCATGTGTCAAATGGTATGATGTAGGTGGGATAATTGGGTATTATTGTGTATTGCTACTCATCTATCACTGCACTTCTAAAAACAATCCCTGGAGCTGGGATTGTATAGCCTGGAGAAGAGGAGGCTCAGGGGAGACCTTCTTGCTGTCTATAACTACCTGAAGGGAGGTTGCAGCCAGGTGGGGGCTGGTCTCTTCTCCCAGGCAACCAGCACCAGAACAAGAGGACACAGTCTCAAGCTGCACCAGGGGAGGTTTAGGCTGAAGATGACAAGAAAGTTCTTCACAGAGAGAGTTGTTAGTCATTGGAATGTGCTGCCCAGGGAGGTGGTGGAGTCACCATCCCTGGAGGTGTTCAAGAGGGGATTGGACGTGGCACTTGGTGCCATGGTTTAGCAGTCATGAGGTGCTGGGTGACAGGTTGGACTTGATGATCTTTGAGGTCTTTTCCAACCTTGTTGATTCTATGATTCTATGAAAATTGCAGCACAGCAGATTTAAGTTGTTCACTATATCCCCTACCAAGGATATAAAGTCTTGGTCATCAGGCTTTGAACAGGCAATGTCTGGTGAAGATTATTTGGATACAGTTGGTGCTGCCTTGGGCCAAGAGATTGGATTGAATGACTCTTTCCAAAGTTATCTTTATTAAACCATTCATGGCAAGCTAGAATGCCTTAAATCTGGTTCAGCAATGTCTTATTGATTCTATGATTGGTATGGTGTCTACAAACAAAATGATTGCACTTGGCTAAAGAAAAAAGGAGATTTCAAAATACTAGAGGCAAGTCAGAATAGGACTGACTGAAATGTATATACCAATATATAAATATACATAGAAAATGTGATTTCCAAGGGCTTATTATGTAGGCATTTGTAGGAAGAGAATTTTCTATTTCATGGTTTATTTTATTATCAAAAGAATGAGTTTGTACACACCTTGCAACAAGGATTTAAAGCAAACCCATGCAGTAATATGGAACTGAATTCTGAGGTTTAAATTAGATTATTAGCAAAATTAATAACTATTTTACAGTGTACTTGGGAAAGTAGAATAGAATGGAATGGAATGGAATGGAATGGAATGGAATAGAATAGAATAGACCAGGTTGGAAGAGACCTTCAAGATCATCGTGTCCAACCCATCAACCAATCCAACCCACCTAAACAACTCAACCATGGCACCAAGCACCCCATCAAGTCTCTCTTGTACTAGACAAAAAGATTTCATGGCACTGTGCCTTTCCATGAACAGCAATACAGGCTCTGGTTACTTGGGCAACCCAACAACAACTTCACTTTGGCTGTAAATGCAATGCTGGGGAGAGATTATGGAAAGGAAACACAAAGAAGGGAGCTAATTTGAGTAGGAAAAGATTAATGCCTAGGCTCATGAGCAGGCAAGTAGTTTCAGTTACTCAGAAGTACAAGAAAAAGGAACACATGATGACAACATGACTGTACAAAGTTGGGTGGTGTTGAAAGAAGAGGTGCTGAGAGAATTTCAGACCCCTCACTCATTAATTGAGCCATACCAGAAGTGCCAGATATATAGAGGATGAAGAATGAAGGACAGGAGGGAAATCTTGAAAGTGAGAATGTCTAGGTTGCATATCTGGGGTAAGCTTTACAGTTGTGAAAATACAGGAGAATAGAATGGGATGGGATGGGATGGGATGGGATGGGATGGGATGGGATGGGATGGGATGGGATGGGATAGAATAGAATAGAATAGAATAGAATAGAATAGAATAGAATAGAATAGAATAGACCAGGTTGGAAAATACCTTTGAGATCATCAAGTCCAACCTATCACCCACACCATCTGATCAACTAAACCATGGCACCAAGTGCCCCATCCAATCTCTTCCTAAACACCTCCAGTGATGGTGACTCCACCACCTCCCTGGGCAGCACATTCCAATGGCCAATCTCTCTTTCAGGAAGAATTTCTTCCTAACATCCAGCCTAAATCTCCCCTGGTGCAGCTTCAGACTGTGTCCTCTTGTTCTGGTGCTGGTTGCCTGGGAGAAGATACCAACCCCCTCCTGGCTGCACCCTCCTCTCAGCATCACAATATCACTACCACCAGGTGATACCACCACCATCAGGTAGTTGTGGAGAGCAATGAGGTCTCCCCTGAGCCTCATCTTCTCCAGGCTGAACAATCCCAGCTCCCTCAGCATTTCCTTGTTTGTTTGTATTTGTTTGTTTGTTCTTGCTTTTCTTACTTTTTTGCTGTGTTGGGATTTTTGTTGTTGTTGTTTGTGGTTTGGTTTGGTTGGTATTAATATTGTTTTGGGGGGAGGGAGGGGTTGTACTTGAAAAGAAGCACTGAGCTCAGAACTCACTCCTTTGAGGAATCCAAATCATGGAATTGATTTCTGCTGATCAGCTGCTCTGTAAGCTGAGGAAACTTCAGAGCACAGCCAGTTGAGAGCTCAGCTGCAGCATCCCCTCTGCTTTTTAACTCTGCTTAATTCTATGACTGAAGTAAGGACAACAGGGTCTATTTTGGGGTTTAAATGCAATTTGTTATGCAATTGTTGCTCAGTAAACGAGTTTATGTGGATACAATCATCCACAATTTCAACCTTACTTTGAAATCTGTCTTACAAATCAGTGTCAGGTTGCTGTCAAATATTAACAAACTGCAGGAAAGATGTCCTTCTTTCTCAGGAAATGCTTGTATCATTGAGTCAATAAAAACTGTTCCAGCTTAGGAGAATCAGATTTAAATACTACTTACAGAGAGGCCGAGCATCTTGAAACAGCAGTAAATATTACCGGTTTATTAAGTGCTTAGATTCAGAAGCCAGCAGATGAACTCACTCTATGTTGGTTTTTCTCTTCCTGTAACATAACATGATAGAACAGCTTGATGAAGCATTTGCTATGAAAAGACTTCTCAAAAGTATTTTCAGGAATTATATTTACTGTACAGTGCACCAAGCTGGGGGCTTGTGCAATATCACAGTATCACAGCATCACCAAGGGTGGAAGAGACCTCAAAGATCACCAAGTCCAACCTGTCACCACAGACCTCATGACTAGACCATAGCACCAAGTGCCACGTCCAATCCCCTCTTGAACACCTCCAGGGATGGTGACTCCACCACCTCCCTGGGCAGCACATTCCAATGACTAACAGCTCTCTCAGTGAAGAACTTTCTCCTCACTTTGAGCCTAAACTTCCCCTGGTGCAGCTTGAGACTGTGTCCCCTTGTTCTGGTGCTGGTTGCTAGAGAGAAGGGACCAACATTCTAAGTGTCTCAATGTCCTTCCTAAACTGAGGGGCCCAGAACTGGACACAGGACTCAAGGTGTGGCCTAACCAGTGCAGAGTCCAGGGGCACAATGACTTCCCTGCTCCTGCTGGCCACACTACTCCTAATGCAGGCCAGGATGCCATTGGCCCTCTTGGCCACCTGGGCACACTGCTGGCTCATGTTTAGGCAGCTGTCAATCAGCACCCCCAGGTCCCTCTCTGTTTGGCAGCTCTCCAGCCACTCTGACCCCAGCCTGTAGCTCTGCATGGGGTTGCCGTGGCCAAAGTGCAGCACCTGGCACATGATTAATGTATCTTCTTTGTATATTACAGGTATGTATTCATTGACAGCTGAAGGGAGGAAACCAAAACCTAGGCTTCTTTTTTCGATGGGAATAAACAGCACTATTTCATTTTCACCAGCAGGATTTATGCTATTTGGCCTGCATCAGAAATAGTGTGGCCAGAAGGACCATGGAGCTCATTGTGCCCATGTACTCAGGACTGATTAGGCCACACCTTGAGTCCTGTGTCCAGTTCTGGGCCCCTCAATTTAAGAAGGACATTGAGACACTTGAACGTGTCCAGAGAAGGGCAACAAGGCTGGAGAGAGGTCTGGAGCACAGCCCTGTGAGGAGAGGCTGAGGGAGCTGGGGTTGTTTAGCCTGGAGAAGAGGAGGCTCAGGGGAGACCTTCTTGCTGTCTACAACTACCTGAAGGGAGGTTGTAGCCAGGTGGGGGTTGGTCTCTTCTCCCAAGGCAACCAGTACCAAAACTGTGACTGTTTGAGGCTGTGCCTTTAAGAAAGGGGCACACTGGCTAAATGTTTATAAAATATTTTGGTATTCTAAATGAATTTCATTGGCTAGGTAGGGTGGGAGGTGAGATTGGACCCAGCACGGCTGGGACTTTCTCTCAGTCTTCCTTTCTTCGCTGTCCCTTTCAGCTGGATCTGCTTCTGGGCTTCTGGCCAACTAAGATAAGATACTAACTAACTAACTCCCTGTGCATAGGCCTCTGTCTGCTGTGCTAACCCCCCTCTTTTCTCTTTTTCTACCTCTTTGGGGGAGAAGGGAGGTAGGGGGGTGAAGGGGGCACAGGGGGAAGCCCCCTCTGTTGGGGGTCTGGTTTCTGACTGTGTTTATTTGCTGTATATTCCTGTATATATTGTAAAATACCTGTATTGGTTGTGTTACATATAATCCGTTTCCTTGTAAAATATACTTTCATTTCTCCGACTGGGTCTTAGCTGCGGTTTCTTTCTCAGTGGGGGAGGGAAAGCAGAGCCTTTCCTCTCAACCCACCCCAAAAACAAGAGGGCACAGTCCAGGGGAAGATTAGGCTTGAGGTGAGGAGAAAGTTCTTCACAGAAAGAGTGATTTGCAATTGGAATGTGCTGCCCAGGGAGGTGGTGGAGTCATCATCCCTGGGGTGTTCAAAAGGGGATTGGATGTGGCACTTAAAGCCATGGCTTAGCTAGTCACAAGGTTGGACTTGATGATCTCTGAGGCCTTTTCCAACCTTATTATAGAATAGAATAGAATTAACCAGGTTGGAAGAGACCTTCGAGATCATCATGTCCAACCTATCATCCGACACCACCTAATCAACTAAACCATGCAACCAAGCATCCTGTCAAGCCTCGCCCTGAACACCCCCAGCGTCAGCGACCCCACCACCTCCTCAGGCAGCCCATTCCAGTGGGCAATCACTCTCTCTGTGTAAAACTTCCTCCTAACCTCCAGCCTAAACCTCCCCTGACACAGCCTGAGACTGTGTCCTCTTGTTCTGGTACTGGTTGCCTGGGAGAAGAGACCAACCTCTGCCTGTCTACAACCCCCCTTCAGGTAGTTGTAGATTTGATTCTATGAATCCCCAAAATGCAGTTAAATGTAAGTGAAAATGCATGTGGTCTCGTTAAACTGATGAAACTTCTGATCATAAGGCTCTACCTCAATTTTTCTCTTATCCTGTCATGCAACTGGAGATAGGTTATAAACTACAGGTTACATTCCTCATTACAGTTCAGCTATGCTGAAGGGAAGACACTAATGGGAATGTCACACTTCTGGTTCTTGTCATTAAGCCCACAATTTATTTACTCTGCTTACTTTTCTGGTTTGTCCTTTTTGCCACGGTGCATATGATGATTCTGCTCCCACTTCCTACTGCTGGAATCCAGCCCATGTAGGCCGAGAAAACAATGAGAAAAAGAACGGCAATGCTGGATCTATGACAACCAGGGAGCTTTCTGTATGTTCCAGTCACTTTTTGGTGATAAGAACCAACACCTTTATTGCCACAGGAGGTCTTTTCCTTCTCTTGGTTTGTAGAATCTCAACAGTACATTTCAAAGCTTGATTTCCTGCTTGCATCTGTCTTTCCTTTTGCCTCTCAGTCTTCCAGTTTATTTCACATATTCTGATACAATCCAAGAAAACAACAGATAGCAACTACACATGGGGCACACCAACCCCAGGCAGTGCTGCAGGCTGGGGTAAGAGTGGATGGAGAGCAGCCAGGCAGAGAGGGACCTGGGGGTACTGGTTGATAGAAGGCTGAACATGAGCCTGCAGTGTGACCAGACAGCCAAGAAGGCCAATGGCATCCTGGCCTGCATCAGGAATAGTGTGGCCAGCAGGAGCAGAGAAGTCATTGTGCCCCTGGACTCAGCACTGGTTAGGCCACACCTTGAGTCCTGTGTCCAGTTCTGGGCCCCTCAGTTTAGGAAAGATGTTGAGTTGCTGGAATGTGTCCAGAGAAGGGCAACAAAGCTGGGGAGGGGTTTGGAGCACAAACCATTGGAATGTGCTGCCCAGGGCAGTGGTGGAGTCACCATCCCTGGAGGAGTTCAACAAGAGATTGGACATGGCCTGTAGCACTGCATGGGGTTGTTGTGACCAGAAACACAGGAGGGCACATTTGATCACACAGAGATTTTGCTGAACTTGCTGAGCACAGTTACAATTCTTCACAACTTTAGGGCATCCAGTTGTGTCAAAAACCCCAATGCAAATAATTGCTGTACAAGAGCTACAAACAATAAGGAAGATTTTTATTCGACTTCCTTTGGCAGAAGTGGGACAACAAGATGCAGACATTGTGTATATATATCCTGACAAGATACAGACATTGACAAGATACAGACATTATGTAATTGAAAATTGACAAGAAGGGACAAGTTTTCCTTCTTTTCCTCATGAAAAAAAAGATAAATCCTTTTCACAGAATCACAGAAATCACCAAGGTTGGAAGAGACCTCAAAGATCATCAAGTCCAACCTGTCACCACAGACCTCATGACTAAACCATGGCACCAAGTGCCACATCCAATCCCTTTTTGAACACCTCCAGGGATGGTGACTCCACCACCTCCCTGGGCAGCACATTCCAATGGCTAACAACTCTCTCTGTGAAGAGCTTTCTCCTCACCTCAAGCCTAAACCTCCCCTGGTGCAATTTGAGACTGTGTCCTCTTGTTCTGGTGCTGGTTGCCTGGGAGAAGAGACCAACCTCTGCCTGTCTACAACCTCCCTTCAGGTAGTTGTAGACAGCAAGAAGGTCTCCCCTGAGCCTCCTCTTCTCCAGGCTAAACAACCCCAGCTCCCTCAGCCTCTCCTCACAGGGCTGTGCTCAAGGCCTCTCCCCAGCCTTATTGCCCTTCTCTGGACACATTCAAGTGTCTCGATGTCCTTCTTAAACTGAGGGGCCCAGAACTGGACACAGGACTCAAGGTGTGGCCTAACCAGTGCAGAGTACAGGGGCAAAATGACTTCCCTGCTCCTGCTGGCCACACTATTCTTGATGCAGGCCAGGATGCCATTGGCCTTCTTGGGCACCTGGGCACACTGCTGGCTCATGTTCATCCAGCTGTCAACTAGTACCCCCAGGTCCCTTTCTGTTTGGCTGCTCTCCAGCCACTCTGACCCCAGCCTGTAGCACTGCATGGGTTTGCTGAGGCCAAAGTGCAGCACCTGGCACTTGGATTTGTTGAATGCCATCCCATTGGACTCTGCCCATCTGTCCAGTGGGTTGAGGTCCCTCTGCAGAGCCCTTCTACCCTCCAACAGATGAACACCTGCTCTCAACTTGGTGTCATCTGCAAATTTGCTGATGACTGACTCAATCCCCTCATCCAGATCATCAATGAAGATATTAAAGAGGATGGGGCCCAGCAAAGAAAGAGGAGTGCAAATACTTTGGGCTACACACGGTGATTAGCTATGAAACAACCAAGTAAGCATAGGAAGCATAAGAAAATTTAGCTCAGGTCACAGATGAAGATTTAGTCTTTTCTTCCTTTGCTAGGCTTGCTCAACCTACTGCCTAATCAGAACACCAAGCTACAACTAACTTACTTAATAGCTATTGCTGAAGAAAGGGGTAGATACAAAAATAGTGTCAGAACTCAGAAAAAACTACTAAGAATATACAAGGAAAATAGGGGATAATCTTTAAGTCTGGGATAAAGGGGAACACAACTGAAGTAGAACACAAGACATATCTATTGACACCAGGGGTTTCAAAAGGCATACAAAAAGAAGCAACTCAAATCACATAGAGAGGTAAGAAATTGGGTTTGTCTCACTGCCTTTGCTTGTATGAAGCAACCCATTCAGACATGAGCTAGACAGGCAAAGTCCCCATGAGAAAGAAACAAATGTTTCAATAGAACAATTTGGTTGAACAGAGATGCCTCCCTTAGGTCAAGGCAAACTACTAATTTCTGTTACAGTATCACACTATAACTAAGGTTGGGAGAGACCTCGAGGATCATCAAGTCCAACCTGTCTCCACAGACCTCGTGACTAGACCATGGCACCAAGTGCCACATCCAATCCCCTCAGGTTAGAGCAATTCAGCACAATTCAAGGTATAAACTGTCACCAAATAAAGCATCAAGAACTCTGCTGAGATGAGGAATACTTTTGTACTGACCCTGGAAGAACTGTAGTGCATTGAGCCTAGCCAACAGCCAAACACCCATGCAGCTGTTCATGTACCCTCCTTTTTGCATAGAATACAATAGAAGTAACCAGGTTGGAAAAGACCTTTGAGATCATGAAGTCCAACCTATAACCCAAAACCATCTAATCAACTAAACCGTGGCACCAAGTGCCTCATCCCGTCTCCCAAACACCTCCAGGGATGGTGACTCCACCACCTCCCTGGGCAGCACATTCCAATGGCCAATCACTCTTTCTGGGAAGAACTTCTTCCTAACCTCCAGCTTAAACCTCCCCTGGTGCAGCTTGAGACTGTGTCCTCTTGTTCTGGTGCTGGTTGCCTGGGAGAAGAGACCAACCCCCACCTGGCTACAACCTCCCTTGAGGGAGTTGTAGAGAGCAAGATCTCCTCTGAGCCTCCTCTTCTCCAGGCTAAGCAACTCCAGCTCCCTCAGCCTCTCCTCACAGGGCTGTGCTCCAAACCCCTCCCCAGCTTCGTTGCCCTTCTCTGGACATGTTCCATCCAGTCAACATCTTTCCTAAACTGAGGGGCAGAATGAATGAGTACTGCCTGTTGGTTAGGGGTCAGTCCACCACCACTTTATCTGTTGGTCATCTTGTACTAAAAGCCTTTATTTTGCCTTTTTGTCAGGAAGACTTTGTATGTTAGTCAATCTGGAATTAAGTGATTGCCAAATAATTGTTTACAAGCCCTAGGAGACAAAAAAAGCAATGTGAAATTCTGCTGCCATTCAACATAGTTTGCACTACAGATTCCTTCTGTCAAGAAACAGTAGGAATCTAAGTGACAGTTCTCTCATGTGGGCTTGCAAATGAAGAAAATTCTTTCCAATACCAAGAAACAGAATATGTGAAACACAGATATCATATTTTTAGTGGCAACATTTTGCCTGAGCTAACACACTTAGCAGGAAAGTAAAAGTGAAATCTAGATTTCCTGATAGTGACAAGGAAGTAAGAGAATACAGAATACAGAATTAACCAGGTTGGAAAAGACCTTCAAGATCATCAAGTCCAACACATCACCCAATACCATCTAGTCAATTAAACCACATCATTAAGTGCCTCATCCAGTCTCTTTTTAAACACCTCCAGGGATGGTGACTTCACCACCTCCCCAGGCAGCACATTCCAATGGCCAATCACTCTGTCTGGGAAGAACTTCTTCCTAACATCCAGCCTAAACCTCTCCTGACACAGCTTGAGACTGTGTCCTCTTGTTCTGGTGCTGGTTGCCTGGGAGAAGAAACCAAACCCCACCTGGCTACAACCTCCCTTTGGGTAATTGTAGATGACAATAAGGTCTTCTCTGAGCCTCCTCTTCTCCAGGCTAAGCAACCCCAGCTCCCTCAGCCTCTCCTCACAGGGCTGTGCTCCAGACCCCTCCCCAGCTTTGTGGTCTTTCTCTGGACACATTCAAGTAATTCAACATCTTAAACTGACAAGCAACAATGGCTAGCAAATTACTCATTAAGGAAGAAAAATAAATCAAGAAAGGATTACTGTGTTGAATTGTGCACACTCTTCCTATTTCTTCCACTTCATTTTTCCCCCCTGTGATTTTAGTGCAATGAGTTCTTCAGTTTGTCTTTTTCTATTGAATTACCCCTCCTACGTGTAAGCAGAGTCTTCAATCTTGAATTTCCTTTCTTCTTCACTTGCACAATGTGCTTACAATGTTGTTATATAACTGAACAAGCTATACGGAGCAATGTCTCTCTCCCATCCCTGACAACTGCACCTTTCAAGCTTGTATTTAGAATAGAATAGAATAGAATAGAATAGAATAGAATAGAATAGAATAGACCAGGTTGGAAGAGACCTTCAAGATCATCGTGTCCAACCTATCATCCAACACCACCCAACCAACTAATCCATGCAACCCAACACCACATCAAGTCTCCTCCTGAACACCTCCAGTGATGATGACTCCCACCACCTCCCTGGGCAGCCCATTCCAATGGCTATCAACTCTCTCAGTGAAGAACTTCCTCCTAACCTCCAGCCTAAACATCCCCTGGCGCAGCTTGAGACTGTGTCCTCTTGTTCTGGTGCTGGTTGCCTGGGAGAAGAGACCAACATCCGCCTGTCTACAACCTCCCTTCAGGTAGTAGTAGACAGCAAGAAGGTCACCCCTGAGTCTCCTCCAGGCTAAGCAACCCCAGCTCCCTCAGTCTCTTCTCAGAGGGTTTGTGCTCCAAACCCCTCACCAACTTTGTTGCCCTTCTCTGGACTCGTTCCAGCAAGTCAACCTCCTTCCTAAACTGAGGGGCCCAAAACTGGACACAGGACTCAAGGTGTGGCCTAATCAGTGCAGTGTACAGGGGCAGAAGGACCTCCCTGCTCCTGCTGGCCACACTGTTCCTGATACAGGCCAGGATGCCATTGGCCCTCTTGGATACCTGGGCACACTGCAGGCTCATGTTCATCCTACCATCGACCAGCACCCCCAGGTCCCTCTCTGCCTGGCCGCTCTCCAGCCACTCTGACCCCAGCCTGTAGCTCTGCATGGGGTTGTTGTGGCCAATGTGCAGAACCCGGCACTTGGATGTGTTCAATCTCATGCCCCTGGACTCTGCCCATCTGCCCAGCCTGTCGAGGTCCCTCTGCAGAGCCTCTCTACCCTCCAGCAGATCAACTCCTGCCCCCAGCTTGGTGTCATCTGCAAATTTGCTGATGACTGACTCAACCCCCTCATCCAGATCATCAATAAAGATGTTAAAGAGCATGGGGCCCAGCACTGATCCCTGGGGCACACCACTGGTGACTGGCTGCCAGCTGGATGTGGCACCATTCACCACCACTCTCTGGGCTCTGCCTTCCATTGCCCCAGGTATCAGCTGTCGGTGATAGAATTCATGCAAAGCATTCTCAACCCTCTTCTCACTTTAAAGAAATACAGCTGCACTGTATTGGGTTTTGGTCCTTCTTCTCTCTCCCAGATCAGTTCAGGGACTGGCTCAGAATGGCTGTCTGTGTCAATGAGACTTTTCAGTGGTCTCTGTTAATGCCTGGTGCAACAAACTAAAGCTAGGCACAGTTAAATCGTGGCACAAATACAGAATGCCTTTTCTAAGCCTACAGCACTTGCCCAGGGAGGTGGTGGAGTCACCATCATTGGAGGTGTTCAGGAGAAGTCTTGATGGGGTGCTTGGTGCCATGGTTTAGTTGGTTAGGTGGTGTGGGATGATAGGTTGGACACGCTGATCTTGAAGGTCTCTTCCAGCCTGGTTAATTCTATTCTATTCTATTCTATTCTATTCTATTCTATTCTATTCTATTCTATTCTATTCCATTCCATTCCATTCCATTCCATTCCATTCCATTCCATTCCATTCCATTCCATTCCATTCCATTCCGTTCTATCTTTCAGAGACATAGATGTATTCCAGTGCTTAACAGATAAAAGATCAAATGGCCTACTCCATTTTTCAAAGGATCCCTCTGTAATTTGGGGAAAAAATATTTAATTACAGGAAGCATATCTTGGTCTTATTGGTCTTATTCTTAGAGTTGCTGTAGTGGATCAGAGCCCTTCTGTGTTTAACACCCAGAAACAACAACAAAAGCATTATTTCCTGCCCTAAACACCTTATGCTACATAGGGCAGGGCAGTGAAAGGAGGGCAGCAAGCAGAAGGTGGGAACAGAAAGAGCTTGTATGAGCTGACAGTGGCTGCTGAGTGCTATTAGTATTATCATGGGCTGCCAATCATCTTTGTGACTGCAATATTCTATAGGCAGAGGAAGTGTCTCAGTTTTACATAGCATAGAACCATAGAATCATAGAATCACCAAGGTTGGAAAAGACCTCAAAGATCATCAAGTCCAACCTGTTACCCAAGACCTCATGCCTACTAGACCATGGCACCAAGTGCCATGTCCAATCCCCCCTTGAACACCTCCAGGGACAGTGACTCCACCACCTCCCTGGGCAGCACACTCCAATGGATAACAACTCTCTCAGTGAAGAACTTTCTCTTCATGTAGGTCTGAAGAAGGAAAAAGGTCATCACCACTGGTGCTGCTGTGTGCAGTGAGGGGCACAACTCTTCCAGAGCACAAGTTTTTTCCTGTGAATACATTCACATTGTACTGTTGATTTTATTGCCTTTCATGCTTGTTCCAGATGGCACAGCTCTTCAAGTAGGACATTAAATAGAGTCTGTTGTAATTAAGCAATTAACTGCACAATTAAATCTGAAGTTAGATAAATGCTGTGAGTTGCACTTTGTAACTGCTTATGAAGTGACACACAAGTTATTTGTTCCCTGTTCACTGGACTCCCACCTTCTCTTCAAATCCCTTCTAGTACTAATGGGAATAATAATTAAGAATGATAACAACAAAATTCACTGTTCAGTTCCTCCATACAGAGCTACTGTGCCAGCAGACTGCTATTTCAGGGCATTGCCTTTCATGGCAGTGAACATCTTGAACCAGCCCAGAACGTGGAGAGAGGAGCTCATACTTATAGAATAGAATGGAATGGAATGGAATGGAATGGAATGGAATGGAATGGAATAGAATAAACCAGGTAGGAAGAGACCTTCAAGGTCATCACATCCAACCTATCATCCAACACCACCTAATCAACTAAACCATGCAACCAAGCACCCTATCAAGTCTCCTCCTGAACCCCTCCAGTGATGGTGACTCCACCACCTCCCAGGGCAGCACATTCCAATGGGCAATCACTCTCTCTGTGTAGAACTTCCTCCTAACCTCCAGCCTAAACCTCCCCTGGCACAGCCTGAGACTGTGTCCTCATGTTCTGGTGCTGGCTGCCTGGGAGAAGAGACCAATCTCTGCCTGGCTACAACCTCCCTTCAGGTAGTTGTAGAGAGCAAGAAGGTCACCCCTGAGCCTCCTCTTCTCCAGGCTAAGCAACCCCATCCATCTCAGCCTCTCCTCATAGGGCTTGTGTTCCAAACCCCTCACCAACTTTGTTGCCCTTCTCTGGACTCGTTCCAGCAAGTCAACCTCCTTCCTAAACTGAAGGCCCCAGAACTGGACACAGGACTCAAGGTGTGGCCTAACCAGTGCAGTGTACAGGGGCAGAATGACCTCCCTGCTCCTGCTGGCCACACTGTTCCTGATGCAGGCCAGGATGCCATTGGCCCTCCTGGCTGCCTGGGCACACTGCTGGCTCATGTTCAGCCTACCATCGACCAGCACCCCCAGGTCCCTCTCTGCCTGGCCGCTCTCCAGCCACGCTGACCCCAGCCTGTAGCACTGCATGGGGTTGCTGTGTGTTGTAAGTCTACCTGGGAAGGGATTCAGGTGTTGATTTAGTATGACAAATAGTGTAAGAGGGCATGGATACCTTTCCCTTGTTACCTACAGTATTACCTGCTTCCATACCACACAACATAACAGTGATTGGGCTGTCAGACACTGTGCAGTATAAATCAAGACCAAGCACTTGAGCCTTACCAAAAAACCCCTCTCTCCCATGAACTCATTTATTGTTCTGCAGGGACCAATTCTGCTGATGCCTACCCAATGGAATAACTGCACTCATTCTTTGAAATCAAAGTATGATTGAGTATTTGCATGCAAAGTGCAAATTCTGAGCTTTGGATAGCAAAACTGCATCTGACATGCTTTTCAGTGCTCTTGAGCTACTTCAGCATAATATGAAGAAAGAAAATAAGAGTAGAAATGAAGGCAATGCTTTTACCATGTCTTTAAATTGACCTTCACACAAAATCAATGCTGAAGACTGAAAAAGGAATTGTGAATGAAGAAGAATAGTGTTCCAAGTGTAAATGAAAGCTCCACTATCCCATTTAAGCATTCTTAGAACACTAATCCATTTAAGATAGTAGAACAGCAGAGAGCCATTGTTCAGGACAGCAAGTGAAAAATCAAGATAGACTGCATTACAGCCTCCAACACAGACAAAGCATATTCAGAGGAATTTGAGATGTCCAAACTGGTGACACATGGGTTTGATGGGTGGACCACTAGATGGATGAAGAACTGGCTTGATGGCTGCACCCAAAGAGTGGCTGTCAATGGGTCCATGTCCCAGTGGAGGCCAGGGACAAGCAGAGTCCCTCAGGGATCAGTCCTGGGACCAGGCTTGGTCAACATCTTTGTGGGTGCCATGGACAGTGGCATTGAGTGCACCCTCAGCAAGTTTGCTGAGGACACCAAGCTGTGTGGTGCAGCAGACACGCTGGAGGGAAGGGAGGCCATCCAGAGGGGCCTTGACAGGCTGGAGAGGTGGGCACAAGCCAACCTCAGGAGGGTCAACAAGACCAAGTGCAGGGTCCTGCATCTGGGTCAAGGCAATCCCAGGCACAAATCCAGGCTGGGCAGTGACTGGCTGGAAAGCAGCCCTGAGGAGAGAGACTTGGGGGTGCTGGTGGAGGAGAAGCTCACCAGGAGCTCTCAGTGTGCACTTGCAGCCCAGAAAGCCAATCAGATCCTGGGCTGCAGCAAGAGAAGTGTGGCCAGCAGGGCAAGGGAGGGGATTCTTCCCCTCTGCTCAGCTCTGGGGAGACCCCACCTGGAGTCCTGCCTCCAGTTCTGGAGCCCCTATTCCAAGAGGGATCTGGAGGTGCTGGAAGGTGTCCAGAGAAGGGCCACGAGGATGAGCAGAGGGCTGGAGCACCTCTCCTGTGAGGACAGACTGAAGGAGTTGGGGCTGTTCAGTCTGGAGAAGAGAAGGCTCCCAGGTGACCTCATTGTGGCCTTCCAGTATCTGAAGGGGGCCTACAGGAAGGCTGGGGAGGGACTTCTCAGGCTCTCAGGGAGTGATAGGACTAGGGGGAATGGAATGAAGCTGGAGGTGGGGAGATTGAGGCTGGAGGTGAGGAGGAAGTTCTTCCCCACGAGAGTGGTGAAGCCCTGGAATGGGTTGTCCAGGGAGGTGGTTGGGGTGCTGTCCCTGGAGGTGTTTAAGAGCAGGCTGGATGAGGCTCTGGCCAGCCTGATCTAGTGTGGGGTGTCCCTGCCCATGGCAGGGGGGTTGGAACTAGATGATCCTTGTGGTCCCTGACTGGTACTATGATACTACGATACTTTCCTCTTTTCTTGCATTATGAACACTGTCTTTCCCTATCTTGATGGATTGCATTTTGCTGTTGACAGAATATTGCACAGAAAAATCTCTGAGGGGTCACTGGCAGTGTGTGTTGGTGACAACCATCATCAGTAAAATGCCAGACTTCACAGTATCACAGTATAACTAAGGTTGGAAGAGACCTCGAGGATCATCAAGTCCAACCTGTCTCAACAGACCTCATGACTAAACCATGGCACCAAGTGCCACATCCAATCCCCTCTTGAACACCTCCAGGGACGGTGACTCCACCACCTCCCCAGGCAGCACATTCCAATGATGGACAACTCTCTCAGTGAAGAACTTTCTCCTCACCTTGAGTCTAAACCTCCCCTGGTGCAGCTTGAGACTGTGTCCCCTTGTTCTGGTGATGGTTGCCTGGGAGAAGAGACCAACCCCCTCCCATCTACAACTACCTTTCAGGTAGTTGTAGAGAGCAATGAGGTCTCCCCTGAGCCTCCTCTTCTCCAGGCTAAACAATCCCAGCTCCCTCAGCCTCTCCTCATAGGGCTTATGCTCAAGGCCTCTCCCCAGCCTTGTTGCCCTTCTCTGGACACATTCAAGTGACTTCCTGAAGACCAGATTAATCCTAGCCCCTTATAATTCAGTGTCACCCTTGTTAAGCACAGGCTAATTCCATGTATCACAAAGGTTATTTAAATGTCAATCAACTGTGAGGGAATTGCTCCAGCTCATGTTTGCTGTTAACAAGCAAAAAGTAACTTTGCTCTGGCTGTGGCATTCACCACATGAGTTCAGTAGGGCCTGAAGCCATTTGTGGGGCTTACACAATCCCCAAAGTTGAAAATAAATATTGCCTCATTCCTGAACCTTTGAACTCTCTGTAGGCATCACTTTCACAAAAAGCATCAACCTGGCTGGCTGGCCACAGGGTAGAGCTTTGGGTGAAACACAAAGAGAGATGGAGTCCAGAACTTAGAGGTGAGCACTGAACCAATCCATTCAGACACCAGTATCCCAAATCTTTGCTTAAGGGAGCTGGAAGCGAATCCCCTGCTGGCATATGTTCTGAGTCCATCTAAGAGGAGAGTTCATAATCAGCAGCCTGAACCCTTGGCCTTGTCAATGTAAATAAAACACACAAAACTGTGCCTTCTGTGCTGTCATCTGGGGGAAGATCACAACAACCCCATGCAGTGCTACAGGCTGGGGTCAGAGTAGCTGGAAAGCAGCCAGGCAGAAAGGGGCCTGGGGGTACTGGTTGATAGTAGGCTGAATATAAGCCAGCAGTGTGCCCAGGTGGCAAAGAAGGCCAATGGCATCATGGCCTATATAAGGAACAGTGTGGCCAGCAGGAGCAGGGAAGTCATTGTGCCCCTGGACTCTGCACTGGTTAGATCACACCTTGAGTCCTGTGTCCACTTCTGGGCCCCTCAGTTTAGGAAAGATGTTGAGTTTCTGGAACAAGTCCAGAGAAGGGCAACAAAGCTGGGGAGGGGTTTGGAGCACAGCCCTGTGAGGAGAGGCTGAGGGAGCTGGAGTTGCTTAGCCTGGAGAAGAGGAGGCTCAGAGGAGACCTCATTGCTGTCTACAACTACCTGAAGGGAGGTTTTGGGGGTTGGTCTCTTCTCCCAGGCAACCAGCACCAGAACAAGAGGACACAGTCTCAAGCTGTGCCAGGGGAGGTTTAGGCTGGATGTTAGGAAGAAGTTCTTCACAGAAAGAGAGATTGGCCATTGGAATGTGCTGCCCAGGGAGGTGGTGGAGTCACCATGACTGGAAATGTTTAACAAGAGACTAGATGGGGTGCTTAGTGTCATGGTTTAGTTGATGAGGTAATGTTGGATGATAGGTTGCACTTGGTGATCTCAAAGGTCTTTTCCAACCTGGTCTATTCTATTCTATTCTATTCTATTCTATTCTATTCTATTCTATTCTATTCTATTCTATTCTATTCTATTCTATTCTATTCTATTCTAATTCATCATTACTTTACATAGTTTTTTGCTCTCAGCCTACATCCATCTAGTGGCTCTGTCCTCCCTACTTCTCCTTTGGGTTCCTTGTCCTTAATTCACCACTTTCTAACTGCCCCTTCCGGCTTGGCACCCCATCCCTTTGCTTCCTCAGCCTGTGTAAAGGAAGAGAGCTGAAAGCACATCAGTGAGTGTGTTTGTCTGCAGTGCTCCCAGGGCTTGATGGAGAAATAGGACAGGGAAGTCTGGCTCAACCAATGCAGTCTTACCCTAGCTCAAACTTAGAACAGAACAGAACAGAATAGAATAGAATAGAATTAAATTAACCAGGTTGGAAGAGACCTTTGAGATCATCGAGTCCAACCTATCATCCAACACCATCTAATCAACTGAACCAATTAAACCATGGCACCAAGCACCCCATCAAGTCTCTTCCTAAACACCTCCAGCGATGGTGACTGGGCAGCACATTCCAATGGCTAAGAACTCTCTCTGTGAAGAACTTTCTCCTCACCTCGAGCCTAAACCTCCCCTGGCACAGCTTGAGACTGTGTCCTCTTGTTCTGGTGCTGGTTGCCTGGGAGAAGAGAGCAACCCCCACCTGGCTACAACCTCCCTTCAGGTAGTTGTAGACAACAAGGTCTCCCCTGAGCCTCCTCTTCTCTAGGCTAAGCAACCCCAGCTCCCTCAGCCTCTCCTCATAGGGCTTGTGCTCCAAACCCCTCCCCAGTTTTGTTGCCCTTCTCTGGACACATTCCAGCAGAATGAGTTATCTGTGAGGCTGTAATACATTTCCCCCTTTTTCAAAAGCTCATGATTCAGCAGTAGAATAATAAAATCTGGGGTTCATCAAGAAGCCTCTTTCTGAAACCAGCATGGCTCTCTAAGAATTCTAGCTCTGCTTCTAGAGTTTGGGAACGGTGAAGCTCCCAGTTAAGGAACTGTTTTCATGTAGGTAAAACCAGATGCAGATTTATCAGGCAGGATGAAGGTTTTAATCTTCTTTAGTCTTCCCTAAGCTCTCCAACAGCAGCAAGGAAGGTAGCAAGCATTTCCCTCATGCCATGTGGCTGCTCAGGTATGTGGCCTTCCCAGTCACATAAGGGCCATTAGCTGCTCCTGAATCAAACGCTCTGAAAAGCGGCAAAGCTATTTTTGCTCAAGTTTGCGAAAGAAGATTTCAGCCTGAGGCAGAAATTCAGCCTGAGAAACTGCTGCCCAAATTATTAAAGGATGGTGGTGTTATAAAGTACTAAAAGCAGATGGAGTTTGGCATAGGAAGTGACAGAGGCCATCACTTTCGCCTCTCTTAGTCTCTTGGCATTTCTATTGCAACACGTGTGTGAATGTGAGCATGAGCTGCACGGCCTCTGCATTTCTTACCTCCCAAGATCCTTTAAAGAAGAAATGATACACATTTTGTGGCTGCAATAACAATCTTCAGGAAATGGACTTCCGAGTAGAGGAGAGTAGAGTGGAGTAGGGTAGAATAGAATAGAATAGAGTAGAGTAGAGTAGAAGAGATTAGAACAGAACAGAATAGAATTAACCAGGTTGGAAGAGACCTTCGAGATCACCAAGTCCAACCTATCATCCAACACCATCTAATCAGCTAAACCATGGCACCAAGCACCCCATCCAGTCCCCTCCTAAACACCTCCAGGGACGGTGACTCCACCACCTTCCTGGGCAGCCCATTCCAATGGCCAATCACTCTTTCCATGAAGAACTTCTTCCTAACATCCAGCCTAAACCTCCCCATGCACAGCTTGAGACTGTGTATTCTTGTCCTGGTGCTGGTTGCTTGGGAGTAGAGACCAATCCCCACCTAGCTACAACCTCCCTTCAGGTAATTGCAGAGAGCCTCCTCTTCTCCAGGCTAAGCAACCCCAGCTCCCTCAGCCTCTCCTCACAGGGGCTGTGCTCCAAACCCCTCCCCAGCTTTGTTGCCCTTGTCTGGACACCTTCCAGCAACTCAACATCTTTCCTAAACTGAGGGGCCCAGAACTGGCCACAGGACTCAAGGTGTGGCCTAACCAGTGCTGAGTCCAGGGACACAATGACTTCCCTGCTCCTGCTGGCCACACTGTTCCTTATATAGGCCAGGATGCCTTTGGCCATTAGATGCAAAAAAAGAAATGATGAATGAAAGCAAATTTATCCAGAACCAGGAGGTAAGATAGTTTACAGTAGAACCTCAGTATCTTATTGGTGGATCTGATTTGTAAATCAACTTGGGTTAAAACAAGGGACAAATATAGGCTTCAAGTAAACAAAGGAACAGCACTGTATTTCCATTTCTATTTGATTTATATGGTTCCAAATTGATTCCATACAAGAGAAGCACCTTCTGCTATTACAAAGACTCATTGTGGTGAATTAGAGTGGCTCCATGGAAATTAGTGCTTATATTTGTTCAAAAATAATACACAGCAGAAGAAAAGAAGGCAGACTCTCTCTGCATCTAGTGTCTGCAGCAAGTCATCAGTGGCTACTGGGAATCTGAAATAAAAACAAACTAAATATGTTAAACCAAGGAAATGAATTTGACCTAACTGACTAAAAGATGCAAAAGTCACCTCTTGATCTCAGGAATGAAAGTTGTTGGTATTGCCAGATGGAGGTCACACCACAATGGTATGGTATGAATTGTAATAGAGTTCCTTTTTTACCCCCTCACATTTTCTGGACATAGCTTCAAAGGAGCTTAATGTTAGTCCTACCCTCTAGACAATGATTTAACACTAAAGGAAGACTGAGTGAGTGCTGTTACTGTTGTTTGGCCAGAACATTTGAGTAAAATTCAGGCCTTGCTGAATGGGAGATTTCCTATGAGTTTCAGCTGAATCCAGGATTTCATCTCAGCTGCTTTCTTTCTCCGGTGCAGAACGGATTACAGGTAGGCAGAGATGATAAATTGCTCTTCATACTCTGCACCTGAGTCTAATATAGTCTTGCAGCTAGAGCTGCACACCAAAGTAGTTGACAGCTACTAGAGAGAAAAGCCTGGAAACTGACAAGTCAAAGAGCTGCTTTTTCAGCTCTCACTCTTTGGAATAAATTCTTCTCTGTTTAATCAAAGGAAAAGTATTTTTGTTAGAAACTTCACATTCCAAATAAGAATGCTGGGAATGGAAATATGAAATAGCTGTTTGTTACCAGTGCTGTAAGTCATCTGTGAAAGCCTTCACAAACACACCAGATGCAGACTGGTAAATCCTCCCTCTTCATGACAGCACTGAACCACTGAGGGATGGAATCGTGCTTTCCACAGGGAGGAGTGAGCAAGTAGCAGATACATAAAGCACATATACATCAGTTATGATTAGCAAGGGAAGCAGATGCTATATTCAAGCAACAATGTAATACTGCATGGCCAGATAAAATCCAAGTGTGGGCATACACATGTATATATAGGAAAAACAAGGTGCTGTGGAATGGAATGGAATGGAATGGAATGGGAGTGGAATGAAATGGAGTGGAATGGAATAAACCAGGTTGGAAGAGACCTTCAAGATCATCGCGTCCAACTTATCACCCAACAGCATGCAACCAAGCACCCTACCAAATATCCTCCTGAACACCTCCAATGATGGTGACTCCATCACCTCCCTGGGCAGCCCATTCCAATGGGCAATCACTCTTTCTGTCAAGAACTTCTTCCTAACATCCAGCCTAAACATCCCCTGGCACAGCTTGAGACTGTGCCCTCTTGTTCTGGTGCTGCTTGCCAGGGAGAAGAGGCCAACCTCTGCCTGGCTACAACCTCCCTTCAGGTAGTTGTAGACAGCAAGAAGGTCACCCCCGAGCCTCCTCTTCTCCAGGCTAAGCAACCCCAGCTCCCTCAGTCTCTCCTCATAGGGTTTGTGCTCAAGGCCTCTCACCAGCCTTGTTGCCCTCCTCTGGACATGTTCAAGTGTCTCAATGTCCTTCCTAAACTGAGGGGCCCAGAACTGGACACAGGACTCAAGGTGCGGCCTAAACAATGCAGAGTACAGGGGCACAATGACTTCCTTGCTCCTGCTGGCCACACTGTTCCTGATGCAGGCCATGATGCCATTGGCCCTCTTGGCCACCTGGGCACACTGCTGGTTCATGTTTAGGCGGGTGTCAACCAGCACACCCAGGTCCCTCTCTGCCTGGCTGTTCTCCAGCTACTCTGACCCCAGCCTGTAGCTCTGCATGGGGTTGCTGTGGCCAATGTGCAGAACCCGGCTCTTGGATGTGTTCAGTCTCCTGCCCTTGGACTCTGCCCATCTGTCCAGCCTGTCGAGGTCCCTCTGCAGAGCCTCTCTACCCTCCAGCAGATCAACTCCTGCCCCCAGCTTGGTGTCATCTGCAAATTTACTGATGATAGACTCAATGCCCTCATCCAGACCATCAATAAAGATGTTAAAGAACATGGGGCCCAGTACTGATCCCTGGGGCACACCACTGGTGCCTGGCTGCCAGCTGGATGTGGCACCATTCACCACCACTCTCTGGGCTCGGCCCTCCAGCCAGTTCCTAACCCAATGCAGTGTGCTGCTGTCCAAGCCAACTGTACATTCACATTATTAAATTACACTACCTTTTGAGTGGTGTGGTGACTGAAAGCATAGCATAAAGCCCATGAAACCCCTCAGCTGTGCATCTCATTGTTTGTGTGTGTGTGTGTATATACATGTATATATTAGGTGGTGTTGGATGATAGGTTGGACACGATGATCTTGAAGGTCTCTTCCAACCTGGTCTATTCTATTCTACTCTATTCTATTCTATTCTATATTCAGCAAAATTTCTCTTCCCACAGTTAGGGATGAGATAGCAATGTTTCCATCATAACTTTCCCAGCAGTGGTTTGAAAAAAACATTAGTAAATATAGTTGTGCTGCAAATGGAAAGTTGGAGGCTGAACTCAAGGCTGAACTTACAAGTTTTGGAAAAGTTGACTCAATTCAGACTTTTAAGACAATGCCTTAAAAAGCCAAACATTTTATAGATCCATGACTCAGGGCTGGAATTTAAAGCACTTAGCTTGACAGGTGTATATATATATATACACAGAGGTAAAAGGAGGCTTTGAACATTCACAGTGTGAAATTACTGTGAATCTACGCAAGCCCTGTGAGGAGAGGCTGAGGGAGCTGGGGTTGCTTAGCCTGGAGAAGAGGAGGCTCAGGGGAGACCTTCTTGCTGTCTATAACTACCTGAAGGGAGGCTGTAGCCAGGTGGGGCTGGTCTCTTCTCCCAGCCAACCAGCACCAGAACAAGAGGACACAGTCTCAAGCTGCACCAGGGGAGGTTTAGTTTGGAGGTTAGAAAGAAGTTCTTCACTGAGAGTGCTTGGCCATTGGAATGTGCTGCCCAGGGAAGTGGTGGAGTCACCATCATTAGGGGTGTTTAGGAGGAGACTGGATGGGGTGCTTGGTGCCATGGTTTAGTTGATTAGGTGATGTTGGGTGATAGGTTGGACGTGATGATCACGAAGGTCTCTTTCAACCTGGTCTGTTCTATTCTGTTCTATTCTATTCTAAGATTTTGAAACATCTCATTATTTACAGCATAGCATAAAATCTATCCAGTATTCATGTTATTCATTTAATTGCTTGAATATTTGTTGCAATTTACTAGTATTTGGTGTGTTGGCTTTTCCCCCCCCTATAAATACAAGAAGATGATTAATGTAATCTCCTAATTTAACATCTCAGATTGGCAAAATGTATTAATAAGCAATTTCATTGTTATTTTGCCTCATTGGCCTTCTGCTTTAGAATAGAATAGAATTAACCAGGTTGGAAGAGACCTTTGAGATCATCAAGTCCAACCTATCACCCAACACCATCTAATCAACTAAACCATGGCACCAAGCACCCCATCCAGGCTCTTCCTAAACACCTCCAGTGATGGTGACTCCACCACCTCCCTGGGCAGCACATTCCAATGGCCAATCACTCTTTCTGGGAAGAATTTCTTCCTAACATCCAGTCTAAACCTCCCCTAGCGCAGCTTAAGACTGTGTCCTCTTGTTCTGGTGCTGGTTGCCTGGGAGAAGAGACCAACTCCCACCTGTCCACAAACTACCTTGTAGAGAGCAAGGTCTCCCCTGAGCCTCCTCTTCTCCAGGCTAAGCAACCCCAGCTCCCTCAGCCTCTCCTCACAGGGCATCACTTTCTTCTGCCAGACCTTCTTGTTACCTTGCCTGTCTTTAGCCTCCAGCATTCCTGATCTTCAGCTTACAACAAATTAGGGCAATATCCATAAAAGGATTTTTCAATTTAGTTTACCTTGCCTTCGACCCAGAAAGCAGGTTCACAGACATGAGGCACTAAGAATAGAATTTAAATGCAACCAACACTCCAGCAATGGGAAAAGCTGAAGATCACGGTGTCTCACATCTCTCAAGTGTTTAAAGCACCTAATACAAAGCTGCAGAAATGCATCTAGAACTAGATCAGCACTATTCAGCAATATTCTTTCAGGGGGTTAGAAGTCTAAGTTGTCTATCTTTAAACAGGTGCTTAGTTCATTCCCTAATGGTTGTCCTCTGGGATAATTGCTCAATGGTGAAAACATGAAGAAAATAGTAGATTTCCTGGAAGAAAACCTCTCCCAACCCCATGGACATTGAGATACTGAAATACAGGTGATGAAGGCAGAGAATTGACTCTAACTTCTACCTTTTGCTAAGAACAGAGTAGAATAGAATAGAACAGAATAGAATAAACCAGGTTGGAAAAGACCTTTGAGATCATCATGTCCAACCTATCATCCAACACCACCTAACCAACTAAACCATGGCACCAAGTGCCTCATCCAGTCTCTTCCTAAACACCTCCAGTGATGGTGACTCCACCACCTCCCTGGGCAGCCCATTCCAATTTCTGTGAAGAACTTCTTCCTAACATCCAGCCTAAACCTCATCTGGTGCAGTTTGAGACTGTGTCCTCTTGTTCAGGTGCTGGTTGCCTGGGAGAAGAGACCAACCCCCACCTGGCTACAACCTCCTTCAGGGAGTTGTAGACAGCAAGAAGGTCTCCCCTAAGCCTGCTCCTCTCTAGGCTAAGCAACCCCAGCTCCCTCAGCCTCTCCTCACAGGGCTTGTGCTCCAAACCCCTCCCCAGCTTTGTTGCCCTTCTCTGGACACCTTCCAGCAACTCAACATCTTTCCTGAACTGAGGGGCCCAGAACTGGACACAGGGCTCAATGTGTGGCCAAACCAGTGCGGAGTCCAGGGACACAATGACTTCCCTGCTCCTGCTGGCCACACTATTTCTGATGCAGGCCAAGATGCCATTGGCCCTCTTGACCACCTGGGCACACTGCTGGCTCATGTTCAGCCTACTGTCAACCAGTGTCCCCAGGTCCCTTTCTGCCTGGCCGCTCTCCAGCCACTCTGACCCCAGCCTGTAGCAGTGCATGGGGTTGTTGTGGCCAATGTGCAGAACCCAGCACTTGGATACGTTAAATCTCACGCACCTGACACTTGGACTTGTTGGATGCCATCATGTTGGACTCTGCCCATCTCTCCAGCCTGGCAAGGTCCCTCTGCAGAGCTCTCCTACCCTCTAACAGAGCACCACCTGCCCCAGGCTTGATGTGATCTACAAATTTACTGATGATGGACTTAATCCCCTCATCCAGATCATCAGTGAAGATATTGAACAGGATGGGGCCCAGCACTGATCCCTGGGGCACACCACTAGTGCCTGGCTGCCAGCTGGCTGTGGCACCATTCACCACCACTCTCTGGGCTCAGCCTCCAGCCAGCTCCTAACCCAGCTCAGAGTGCTGCTGTCCAAGCCAAGGGCTGACAGCTTGGCCAGGAGTTTGCTGTGGGGGACGGTGTCAAAGGCCTTGCTGAAGTCCAGGTAGACCACATCCACAGCCTGCCCCACATCCACCAGGCGGGTCTCAGCTTAGTAGGCTTAGTTCACAATCACGAGCGCTTCAACTTTTCAAGCTGCTGCAACATTTACTCCTGAGCCTCTACATAGATATATCTGCAGGAACTTCAGTTGAAACATACCAGCTCTGAAATCTATTTCAGTAATAGAACTTAAAAAATCTCTCTTACATCTACGCCATGCATGTGCAAAACTTCACTCCTGAGTCACTTGGCTCAAATTCTTCCTGCCGTAGTCCCACGAACAGGGCTAAGGGGTAGCAACGGAGCAGAAAGGACCGGGAATGCAGAGGTAGGAAATACCTTCGGCGAGTGAATTGACCTTAGCCACAGCTGCTCACGCTCTGCCTTCAGGGGTGTTTTAACTGTTTCTAGCTACGGAGTTCAGCCTCTCTCGCATTAAAAATGTAACAGCGTCCTTCTCGGAGCCAAGGTCCCGGCCCTCCTGGCCAAGCACACCGGAGCCATCGGACTCCCGGCGGCCCCTGCTGAGGGCCCCTGGGGCTTGCCCTGCCATTGTCTCGCCCTCTGGCCGGGTGCTGCCGGCGAAAGGCGTCGCCCGCACCTCGCCCGGGCACCTCGCCGGCACGGACAGGCTCGGGCCGCGCCCGCGCCCGCGCCCCGCGCCGGCCTGTACCCGCCCCGGCCGCCGGTGGCCCGGCGCGAGTTTCCGGTGGGACTTTGTGCCGCGGCGTTTTCCTTCCCCCCTCCGCCTCGGCCCGGCCCGGCGGTGGCGGTTTCCTAGCGGCACATGCAGTCGCGGGTGCTGTGCCTGGGCAGCGGGGCCGGGGGCCCCGCCGCCCGCAGGGTCCGCCTGCTCCTGCGGCAGGTGATGGGCGGCGGCGCGGCCGCGACGCGGTCCGGCCGTCTGGAGGTCAGGGCGCTGCACAGCTCAGGTAATGCCCCCCTGCCCCCGGCGTGGCCCGGCCTGGGCCTCCGTGCAGCCTTCCCCGGGGTTGCTTTGCCCCGGCCGTTCCCGAGGCTCTGACACCGAGCCCGGGAGTGTGGGCAGTCCCGCTGAGGGCGGCCCGGGGGCAGGTCAGCGCCTTGCGGCCTGCTGCTCTGTCCAGATTGCGCTGCTGGCTCTGTTTCTTCGTACGGTCGTGGACGTGAATATTGCGCGAGTGGAAAAAGCAGAACGATGTCACAGGCTTGCAGTGACGTTTAGTGTGGCTTTCCAGAGATTTGTTTCAAAGTGCTTCACCCGTGGCTAAGGAGCAGCCCCGTAGCCTGTACGTGTGAGAATTGCTTTTCTTCATCAAGTGGCACCTGACCATCTCGTGGTGCTTCCTATTTCTGCGTTGCTTGGCTTTGTCCTTTCACTAAAGGAAAGCAATGTGTGAGTGTGCCTGCAGCATACGGTAATGAGGTGGGATAGGGGGTTGACCTTGAGCTGGCGTACACTAAGAAGGATGACCTGAACTGTCCTGGAATATCCTCTGCTGACCCTTGAGACAGATGACGGGCCAGAGCAGAAGTGGTGTTTGGAAATGGTGACATGTGTCTGTGGCAGCTAGCACTTTTCTGGATGAATGCCAAAAGCAACAAACCTACGGAACACAGAAGGAGTGATGAGCAGCTGTCAATCAGGGAGACAGAATGACAACAAATGGTTCTGATGGTAGGGTACTGGCTAAAGCTCTTAATTACGCTCTCTTTTTAACCACTTATCTCAAATGTCAGTGCTTTCTAAAAAGCTATGTTTCTTTCTTAGTGGGCCAGCTAATTTGTTTAAATGCTTTAAGTGTTCTTTAAGCATTTAGTTTCTCAAAGGTATCTCAAAAAGGAAGCCTCCCAGGGAAGGTTTAGGCTGGAGGTTAGGAAGAAGCTCTACACAGAGAGAGTGATTGCCCATTGGAATGGGCTGCCTGGGGAGGTGGTGGAGTCACCATCATTGGAGGTGCTCAGGAGGAGACTTGATATAGGGTGCTTGGTGCCATTGTTTAGTTGATTAGGTGGTGGTGGATGATAGGTTGGACAGGATGATCTTGAAGGCCTTTTCCAACATGGTCTATTCTATTCCATTCTATTCAATTCTATTCTATTCCTTTGAGGAACTGTAAAATTCTATAAAGAATTTTTTAAAGAAGAAATATTTTATTTGCTTAAATCACTACAAAAGAGAAGGGTTACTTAAACCAAAGGGGAACAAAAGGGGACAAAAAACCAACGTGTGAAACAAACACGTGACGAAGGTAGCTCAGTGCAGACAGGGAAGAAATACTGCCCGTTCTGGAGATCTGTGTTGTCTAGACAGGGCAAGTGGCTTTTAAGTTTGGGTTTTGTTTTTTTTATTCTGTGTTCTAACAAAATCTCAAAAGCCTATAGAATACATAGAATAAACCAGGTTGGAAGAGACCTTCAAGATCGTGTCCAACCCATCAACCAATCCAACACCACCTAAACAACTAACCCATGGCACCAAGCACCCCATCAAGTCTCCTCCTGAACACCTCCAATGATGGTGACTCCACCACCTCCCCAGGCAGCCCATTCCAATGTGCAATCACTCTCTCTGTATAGAACTTTTTCCTAACATCCAGCCTGAACCTCCCCTGGCGCAGCCTGAGACTGTGTCCTCTTGTTCTGGTACTGGCTGCCTGGGAGAAGAGACCAACATCCGCCTGTCTACAACTTGCTTTCAGGTAGTTGTAGAGAGTAATAAGGTCACCCCTGAGCCTCCTCTTCTCCAGGCTAAGCAACCCCAGCTCCCTCAGCCTCTCCTAGTAGGGCTTGTGTTCCAAACCCCTCACCAACTTTCTTACTCTTCTCTGGACTCATTCCAGCAAGTCAACCTCCTTCCTAAACTGAGGGGCCCAGAACTGGACACAGGGCTCACGGCGTGGCCTAACCAGTGCAGTGTTCGGCCCTCAGTTTGGGTGGGTAACTTTAAGCACAAGAAGAAATTCAGCCAAATGAAATGATGGCAAATGCAGTATTACTAAAAATACTTCATAATTTCCATGGGCTGCAGAATGTAACTGAGTGTAACTTAGCAATATTCATGAATACATTGTATGTGTTTGTGGTGGGCTTAGGTATATGAATAATAGGAGTATTCCCAGTTACAGTCAGTGATGATGGTAGTTTTAGCAGAAAGATTTAAACATCAAAGGTCTAGTAAATACCAAAGGTCCTGTAGTTTTTTTTAAAGGCAGGCTACCTTGAGTCCTGTGCCCAGTTCTGGGCCCCTCAGTTTAGGAAAGATGTTGAGTTGCTGGAACGTGTCCAGAGAAGGGCAGCAAAGCTGGGGAGGGGTTCGGAGCACAGCCCTGTGAGGAGAGGCTGAGGGAGCTGGGGTTGCTTAGCCTGGAGAAGAGGAGGCTCAGAGAGACCTTTTTGCTGTCTACAATTCCCTGAAGGGAGATTGTAGCCAGGTGGGAGTTGGTGTCTTCTGCCAGGCAACCTATGACAGAACAAGAGGACACAGTCTCAAACTGTGCCAGGGGAGGTTTAGGCTGGATGTTGGGAAGAAGTTCTTCACAGAGCAAGTGATTGGCCATTGGAATGTGCTGCCCAGGGAGGTGGTGGAGTCACCATCACTGGAGGTGTTTAGGAAGAGAGTTGATGGGGTGCTTGGTTGCATGGTTTAGTTGATTAGGTGGTGTTGGGTGATAGGTTGGACACGATGATCTTGAAGGTCTCTTCCAACCTGGTTTATTCTATCCCATTCTATCCTATTCTGCTGGAACTATCTAGTGGTAAAGCTTCATGGAAATCTGAACAGTGAAAAACAGAGGCACTAAGTGACTAAAGGGTAATGGGAACATCCAGGAAGGATTTTGGGCTGCACAACTTAATTTAAAGGGAAACTTAATTTCTAGTAACACATGTTGTGTTGGGTTAATTTTAAATGCAGGCTTCATGGTCCCTTCCAAAAAACCTGAAAAGAAATATTTGCTTGCAGAGTGACTGCAGAGTTATTTATGATGAGTATTGTTTTAAACACAGTCTGAGCTGCACAAGTGAAGTTCTGTGTAGCTTCCTTCATAGAATGGCTTTGGTTTGAAGGGACTTCTAAAGGTCATCTAGGCTGACCTTTACTGACATTTATTTATTTGCAACATAATTAAACTGATGGAACACACAGAGATGCTTTAAGGAGTTGGTGGGGCCAAGTACTGAATTTGATGAAAACTGAACAGCTGGATGAATAGAAATCATTGCAGGTCAAAAGAAGGTCTCTCATGTGCTTTCCTACTCAATGTACATTAAATGACATTCACTCTGTCACTTGTGTGGACCAAAACATGTACTGGCTTCATTCACTGTTTTCCACAGCTCTGCCTGTCCAGGTTCACTTTTGATGTTTTCCAAAACCTAGTCATAGTATCACAGTAGTATCAGGGTTGGAAGGGACCACAAGGATCATCTAGGTCCAATCCCCCTGCCATGGGCAGGGACACCCCACACTAGATCAGGCTGGCCACAGCCTCATCCAGCCTGCTCTTAAACACCTCCAGGGATGGGGCCTCAACCACCTCCCTGGACAACCCATTCCAGGGCTTCACCACTCTCATGGTGAAGAACTTCCTCCTCACCTCCAGCCTGAACCTCCCCACCTCCAGCTTCATTCCATTAATCAGTGCCACTTTGTAACAAAACCTGGGTTCAAAACCTAAATCGTTGCAGTATTACTTACAAGAGTATCTGCTGAGTGTCACACAGTGAGAACTGTATCAGACTTAAGAATCCTGTAATGTGAATTAGTTATCAGTGTACAGGATCTAAGAGATTGTGATAAAAATTTATTGTCTGAAATTAGAGTCCTGTGTCCAGTTCTGGGCCCCTCAATTTAAGAAGGACATTGAGACTCTTGAACATGTCCAGAGAAGGGCAATGAGGCTGGGGAGAGGCCTCGAGCACAAGGCCTACAGGGAGAGGCTGAGGGAGCTGGGGTTGTTTAGCCTGGAGAAGAGGAGGCTCTGGGAAGACCTCATTGCTGTCTACAACTACCTGAAGGGAGGTTGTAGCCAGGAGGGGGTTGGTCTCTTCTCCCAGGGAACCAGCACCAGAACAAGAGGACACAGTCTCAAGCTGCACCAGGGGAGGTTTTGTCTGGATATTAGGAAGAAGTTCTTTGCAGAAAGAGTGATTGGCCATTGGAATGTGCTGCCCAGGGAGGTGGTGGCGTCACCATCCCTGGAGGTGTTTAAGAAGAGACTGGATGGAGTGCTTGGTGCCATGGTGTAGTTGATTAGATGGTGTTGGGTGATGGGTAGGACTCGATGATCTCGAAGGTCTCTTCCACCCTGGCTAATTCTATCCTATTCTAACTTACAGTGAGGCCTCACAAACAGTGTTTGCATCAGCACCACTGAGAAGGCAGCAACTGGAGATGGGAATTTTCAAAACCAGTTGGCCTGAAAGTTGGCAGAGTTATGCCTCAGTTATTTCAAGTTGTTCTAACATTTGAAAGGGGAAAAAAAAAGGGTGGCAGAAAGACAATCTTTTCTTAGACACAGGTAGCTGGAAGAAAGGGGTGAGCTGTCAGGCAGATGAGCTTTTGTACACCCTTCAGTAAGGTTTCACCATTGTTCCCCTGAGTAGATGTCAGTAAATAGCTTCTGAGTTAATATTTGGCAGTTGATCAAAATTTCAGTTCTCCTGTTCAGCAACAGTTGCAGTTCTGCTATGTGTTGGTGGGTGCTGCAAGTCCTGCCCATTGCAAACATAAGGCTGGAGCTGAATCTGCTTGGCAAGCTCAGGGACTCGGGGCAGTTATGCAGGAGGTGCTGTAGTGAGTTTTAAAGCTGTTCTGTCAGTTTTGGTTATCCTGTCTGCAAATGGGAGCTTTTGAAACTATTGTGTTGGATTTCAGTTGTACCTAAGCTCAGTTTCAAATTGATGTTTCTGCCCTGAGCAAACTGTGCTTCAGGAGATCTCCTCTCCTGTGAGGACACTTGGATGAGCCACTTGGACACTCACAAGTCCATGGGACCAGATGGGATCCATCCTAGGGTGCTGAGAGAGCTGGCAGATGAGCTGGCCAAGCCGCTCTCCATCATTTTCCTCCAGTCCTGGCTCACTGGGGAGGTCCCAGATGACTGGAAACTGGCCAATGTGGTCCCCATCCACAAGAAGGGACGGATGGAGGAACCTGGAAACTCCAGGCCAGTCAGCCTGACCTCAGTGCCAGGGAAAGTGATGGAGCAGATTATCCTGGCGGCAATAACTGCGCACCTGAAGGATGGCCAAGGGCTCAGGTCCAGTCAAATTGGATTTAGGAAGGGCAGGTCCTGCCTCTCCAACCTGATCTCCTTCTATGATCAGGTGACCCGTCTGGTGGATGTGGGGAGGCCTGTGGATGTGGTCTACCTGGACTTCAGCAAGGCCTTTGACACTGTCCCCCACAGTAAACTGCTGGCTAAGCTGTCAGCTCGTGGCTTGGACCTCAACACTGTGCTGGGTTAGGAACTGGCTGGAGGCTGAGCCCAGAGAGTGGTGGTGAATGGTGCCACAGCCAGCTGGCAGCCAGTCACCAGTGGTGTGCCCCAGGGATCAGTGCTGGGCCCCATGCTCTTTAATATCTTCACTGATGATCTGGATGAGGGGGTTGAGTCAGACATCAGCAAGTTTGCAGATGACACCAAGTTAGGAACAGATGTTGATCTGTTAGAGGGTAGAAGGGTTCTGCAGAGGGACCTTGACCGACTGGACAGATGGGCAGAGTCCAACATTCAACAAGTCCAAGTGCCAGGTGCTGCACTTCGGCCACGGCAACCCCATGCAGAGCTACAGGCTGGGGTCGGAGTGGCTGGAGAGCTGCCAGACAGAGAGGGACCTGGGGGTGCTGATTGACAGCTGCCTAAACATGAGCCAGCAGTGTGCCCAGGTAGTCAAGAAGCAGCATCCTGGCCTACATTAGGAATAGTGTGGCCAGCAGGAGCAGGGAGGTCATTGTGCCCCTGTACTCTGCACTGGTTAGGCCACACCTTGAATCCTGTGTCCAGTTCTGGGCCCCTCAATTTAGTAAGGACATTGAGACACTTGAACGTGTCCAGAGGAGGAAACAAGGCTGGGGAGAGGCCTTGAGCACAGCCCTGTGAGGAGAGGCTGAGGGAGCTGGGATTGCTTAGACTGGAGAAGAGGAGGCTCAGGGGACACCTTCCTGCTCTCTACAACTACCTGAAGGGAGGTTGTAGTCAGGAGGGAGTTGGTCTCTTCTGTCAGGAAACCAGCACCAGAACAAGAGGACACAGTCTCAAGCTGCACCAGGGGAGGTTTAGGCTGGAGGTGAGGAGAAAGTTCTTCACTGACAGAGTCATTCGCCATTGGAATGTGCTGCCCAGGGAGGTGGTGGAGTCACCATCTCTGGAGGTGTTCAAGAGGGGATTGGATGTGGCACTTGGTGCCATGGTCTAGTCATGAGGTCTGTGGTGACAGGTTGGACTCGATGATCTTTGAGGTCTCTTCCAACCTTGGTGATACTGTGACAGACTGAAAGAGTTGGGGCTGTTCAGTCTGGAGAAGAGAAGGCTCCCAGGTGACCTCATTGTGGCCTTCCAGTATCTGAAGGGGGCCTACAAGAGGGCTGGGGAGGGACTTCTCAGGATATCAGGTAGTGATAGGACTAGGGGGAATGGAATGAATCTGGAGGTGGGGAGATTCAGGCTGGAGGTGAGGAGGAAGTTCTTCCCCATGAGAGTGGTGAAGCCCTGGAATGGGTTGTCCAGGGAGGTGGTTGAGGCCCCATCCCTGGAGGTGTTTAAGCCCAGGCTGGCTGAGGCTGTGGCCAGCCTGATGTAGTGTGGGGTGTCCCTGCCCATGGCAGGGGGGTTGGAACCGGATGATCCTTGGGGTTCCTTCCACCCCTGACTGATTCTATGATACTAACTGTCACAGATTTCTTAAAAGTTTGTTAGCTGGTTTTCTCCCTAAGTATCACTGACCATGACACACTTGAAAGGGAGTGTTGCCGTTACTGTATGGACATCTGTTGCCATATGACTAAGAAGAGATACTGGGTATCACTGATATCACTTTCTACAGACAGCTAGCAGAAACCTCCCACTCCTTGGTCCTCCTGCTCATGGGAGATTTCAGCCATACAGTCATCTGCTGGGGGAGCAGTCTGGCATTGTGCATGTGCTCTTGGTAGTGTTGAGACTGTGTTGGTAAAAAAATGTGTTATGCAGATGCCAGGGAGCTTGGTCAGGGGTAACTCTTCATCTGCTGCTCACAAGTAGCTAAGAGTTGTGGCCATTTGGATCATAGATGGCAGTCTAGATTGCAGTGCCTGACCTGTGGATCTGGTGGAGGCTGGGAAGCTAAGCAGCACAATTAAGATCCTGGACTTAAGTGCTGTAGGCTTTCACTTACTCAGGAGATTGCTGGGTAACAACTCTGAAGAAGAAAGGCATTCAGGAAAGCCTGAAATGTTTTAAGGAAAACTGAATGGCAGCTCAGCAACAAACCCTTCCACAGTGCAGGATCATTTGGTATTTCAGCAGGAGGACTGCTTGGCCAAGCAGAGAACCTCTCGATGAACTAAAACACAAGATGGGGACATACAAAAGTGAACATAAGGGCAGACAACAGAAGAGGAGTGTAAAAGTGCTCTTTGGTCTGTAGGGGTAAAATGCTTCCTGCCCTGGGCAGCACATTCCAATGGCTAACAACTCTCTCTGTGAAGAACTTTCTCCTCACCTTGAGCCTAAATTTCCCCTGGTGCAGCTTGAGACTGTGTCCTCTTGTTCTGGTGCTGGTTGCCTGGGAGAAGAGACCAACCCCCTCCTGGCTACAACCTCTCTTCAGGTAGTTGTAGAGGGCAATGAGGTCTCCCCTGAGCCTCTTCCTCTCCAGGCTAAACAATCCCAGCTCCCTCAGCTTCTCCTCACAGGGCTGTGCTCAAGGCCTCTCCCCAGCCTTGTTGCCCTTCTCTGGACACGTTCAAGTGTCTCAATGTCCTTCTTAAACTGAGGGGCCCAGAACTGGGCACGGGACTTAAGGTGTGGCCTAACCAATGCAGAGTCCAGGGGCACAATGACTTCCTTGCTCTTGCTGGCCACACTATTCCTAATACAGGCCAGGATGCCATTGGCCTTCTTGGCCACCTGGGCACATTGCTGGCTCATGTTTAGGCAGCTGTCAACCAGTACCCCCAGCTCCCTTTCTGCCTGGCTGCTCTCCAGCCACTCTGACCCCAGCCTGTAGCTCTGCATGGGGTTGTTGTGACCAAAGTGCACACCTGGCACTTGGACTTGTTGAATGCCATCCTGTTGGATTCTGCCCATCTGTCCAGTCGGTTGAGGTCCCTCTGCAGAACCCTTCTGCCCTCTAGCAGATCAACAACCGCTCCCAGCTTGGTGTCATCTGCAAATTTGCTGATGACTGCCTCAATCCCCTCATCCAGATCATCAGTAAAGATATTAAAGAGGATGGAGCCCAGCACTGATCCTTGGGGCACACCACTGGTGACTGGTCTGCAGCTGGCTGTCGCACCATTCACCACCACTCTCTGGGCTCAGCCTCCAGCCAGTTCCTAACCCAGCACAGAGTGTGGCTGTCCAAGCCATGGGCTGACAGCTTGGCCAGGAGTTTGCTGTGGGGGGCGGTGTCAAAGCTGTTTCTTCAAGGATGAAGGCTGACACTCTTTTCTATGCCCTTGTGGAAATATGCCTGGTAAATATGACTTAAAAGTACCTTTTCTCCCCCCTTTCTTTCTTTCCCTTCCTTTCCTTGATGTTAGAATAAATGTAAGATGTGGAAATATTAATTTGAATATAATACAGATTTGGAACTTTTCTCTGACATGTGTGATCTCATCCCACAGAAATTAATGGGAGTGGAACATAGCACCTTCACAGTTTTAATGTACTCTTGCTGTTACTGGCTTATGAGACCAGATGGGGGTAAAAGTAAATATGTAAAAGTAAATACGTAATATACTAAGAAGACTGTTGCAGTGTGTTGCTCTTCCACAAGGTCAGGCCTGAGGAGACCAGAAGGCAATCATTTCAGCCACCTAAAAACACTGCTGAAGCTTTATTGTAGTGTCTTAGAAAACTCCTGATAATATAAAAGATTTACACATCAGATTTAAACTTGTTTCTGTTGTGCACTCAGAATCATAGACTGGTAGGGCTCCTAAGGAGCCTCTGGAGGTCATTTAGTCCAACCCCACTGCTACTGCAGGTACACCTAGATCAGGTTGCACAGGAATGCATCCAGGTTTTGAGAGGGTCCAGAGAGGGAGACTCCACACTCTCTCTGGGAAGTCTGTCCCAGTGCTCTGTCACCCTCACAATAAAACACTTCCATGTAAGAGAGATGCTCCAGTCCCCATGTAGAGGACACAGTCTCAGGCTGCGCCAGGGGAGGTTCAGGCTGGATGTCAGGAAAAAGTTCTATACAGAAAGAGTGATTGCCCATTGGAATGGGCTGCCTGGGGAGGTGGTGGAGTCACCATCACTGGAGGTGTTTAGGAGGAGACTTGATGGGGTGCTTGGTGCCATGGGTTAGTTGCTTGGGTGGTGTTGGATTGGTTGATGGGTTGGACGCGATGATCTTGAAGGTCTCTTCCAACCTGGTTTATTCTATCTATTCTATGTATCATGGTAAAGTGAAGAGCCTCTGCCTCTTGGACAAGAAGTAGGTTGTGCAGTGTAAATGCAAATCCTCTGACAGCTTCATCTTTGTAGCCCTCCATTAGACTTTCTCCAGTAGTTCCCTGCCCCTTGTGAACTGGGGAGCCTAGAACTGGACGCAGTACTCCCTGCAGTCTCACCAGGACAGACTAGAAGAACCTCCCTTGACCTGCTGGCCACATTCTTAATGCACCCCAGAATACTGTTTGCCTTCTGGGCCACAAAGGCATGTTGCTTGCTCATGGTGAACTTCTTGTTGACCTGCACTCCCAGGTTCTTCTCTGCAGAGCTGCTTTCCAGCTCCTCCCTAGGTGCAGAAATCTACACTTGCCCTTGTTGAACTTCAGGAGGTTTGTCTCTGCTCAAATCTAATGAAGATGTTGACGAAGACTGGAACTAGTACTGACCCCTGGGAAGTACCACTAGCCACAGGCCTCAGCTGGACTCTGCAGCACTGATTATAACCCTTTGATGTCTGCTGTTTGGCCAGTTCTCAGTTCATCTCTCTCCACTCATCTAACCCACACTTCCCAAGTGTACCCATGAGTTTGTTGTGGGAGAGAGTGTCAAAAGCCTTGCTGAAGATGAGCTAGACAACGTTTACTTCTCTCATCTACCCAGCTGGTCACACTCTCATAGAAGGCTATCAGATTTGCCAAGCATGATTAACGCTTTGTGAATCTGTGCTGACTATTCCTGACAATCTTCTTTTCCTCTGCGTGCTTAGACATGACCTCCAGAGTGGGCTGTTCCGTCACCTTTACGGGGATGCAGGTGAGACTCACTGGCATGTAGTTGCCTGGGTCCTCCTCCTTGCCCTGTATGAAGATTGAAGTGACACTGGCTTTCCTCCAGTCTTCTGCTCTCATGACCATTCAAAAATGGAGAGCTGCTTAATAACATTTGCCAGCTCCTTTAGCACTCACAGGTGTGTCCCATCAGAGCCCATGGATGTCCAGCTTGCCTAGATGATCTCTAACTCTCTTTGACTAGGGCAGAGTCTTCCTTTCTCTAGACTTTCTTACCTCCAGGGACTGGGATTCCTGAGGGTTAGTCTTAGAAGTGAAGGCCAAAGCAAATAAGCAAATAAGGTTAGGAACTGGCTGGAGGGCCGAGCCCAGAGAGTGGTGGTGAATGGTGCCACATCCAGCTGGCAGCCAGGCACTAGTGGTGTGCCCCAGGGATCAGTGCTGGGCCCCATCCTCTTTAATATCTCCATTGATGATCTGGATGAGGGGATTTAGGCAGTCACCAGCAAATTTGAAGATGACACCAAGTTGGGAGCAGATGTCGGTCAGTTAGAGGGAAGAGGGGCTCTGCAGAGGGACCTCGACCAACTGGACAGATGGGCAGAGTCCAGTGGGATGGCATTCAAGTCCAAGTGCTGGGTGCTGCACTTTGGCCACAACAACCCCGTGCAGTGCTACAGGTTGGGGTCAGAGTGGCTGGAGAGCTGCCAAACAGAAAGGGACCTGGGGGTGCTGATTGACAGCTGCTTAAATGTGAGCCAGCAGTGTGCCCAGGTGGCCAAGAAGGCCAATGGCATTGTGGCCTGCATTAGGAATAGTGTGGCCAGCAGGAGCAGGGAAGTCATTGTGCCCCTGGACTCTGCATTGGTTAGGCCACACCTTGAGTCCTGTGTCCAGTTCTGGGCCCCTCAGTTTAGGAAGGACATTGAGACACTTGAACGTGTCCAGAGAAGGGCAATGAAGCTGGGGAGGGGTTTGGAGCACAAGCCCTATGAGGAGAGGCTGAGGGAGCTGGGATTGTTTAGCCTGGAGAACAGGAGGCTCAGGGATGACCTCATTGCTCTCTACAACTACCTGAAAGATGGTTATAGCCAGGAAGGGGTTGGTCTCTTCTCTCTAGCAACCAGCACCAGAACAAGATGACACAGTCTCAAGCTGTGCTGGGGGAAGTTTAGGCTGGAGGTGAGGAGAAAGTTCTTCACAGAGAGAGTTGTTAGCTGTTGGAATGTGCTGCCCAGGGAGGTGGTGGAGTCACCATCATTGGAGGTGTTCAAGAGGGGATTGGACATGGCACTTGGTGCCATGGTCTAGCCATGAAGTTTGTGGTGACAGGTTGGACTCGATGATCTTTGAGGTCTCTTCCAACCTTGGTGATACTGTGATACTGTACTCTGTACCCTCTGTCACCAGGGTATCCAGCTCATTCAGCAAAAGGCCCACATTTTCCCTAGTATGCCTCTTCCTGCTGATGTACTTAAAGAAGCCCTTCTTTCTGCCTTTTCCATGCCCTTTGCCAGATTCAATTCCAAGAGGGCCTTAGCTTTCCTCATTGCATCCTTACATACTCTGGCAACATTCCTATATCCCTCCCAAGTGGCCAGTCCCTTTTTCCACATACTGTGAAGTTCCTTTTTCCCTTTAAAGAAAAAATCAAGAAATGAAGCACACTTACAGATCTGTGCAAGGTCTTTTCTCTTGCTGTGGGATTTCTTTATTTAAATATAGTCATTTCAAATTTATTAATTTCCTCTTTTTTTTTTTCTCCCTTAATGCATTATTTCACCAGCATAAAAAAGCAAGTAGAATCACAGAATCACCAAGGTTGGAAGAGACCTCAAAGATTATCAAGTCCAGGCCATCACCACAGACCTCATGACTAAACCATGGCACCTGGTGCCACGTCCAATCCCCTCTTGAGCACCTCCAGGGATGGTGACTCCACCACCTCCCTGGGCAGCACATTCCAATGGCTAACAACTCTCTCCGTAAAGAACTTTCTCCTCACCTCCAGCCTAAACTTCCCCTGGTGCAGCTTGAGACTGTGTCCTCTTGTTCTGGTGCTGGTTGCCTGGGAGAGGAGACCAACCCCTTCCTGGTCAAAGGGACCAAGCACACAGTATCACAGTATTACTAAGGTTGGAAGAGACCCCAAGGATCATTGAGTCCAACCTGTCTCCACAGACCTCATGACTAGACCATGGCACCAAGTGCCACATCCAGTCCCCTCTTGAACACCTCCAGGGACGGTGACTCCACCACCTCCCTGGGCAGCACATTCCAATGATGAACGACTCTCTCCGTGAAGAACTTTTTCCTCACCTCGAGTCTAAACCTCCCCTGGCACAGCTTGAGACTGTGTCCCCTTGTTCTAGTGCTGGTTGCCTGGGAGAAGAGACCAACCCCCACCAGGCAAAAACCACCTTTCAGGTAGTTGTAGAGGGCATTGAGGTCACCCCTGATCCTTCTCTTCTCCAGGCTAAACAACCCCAGCTCCCTCAGCCTCTCCTCACAGGGCTGTGCTCAAGGCCTCTCCCCAGCCTCATTGCCCTTCTCAGGACACATTCAAGTGTCTCGATGTCCTTCTTAAACTGAGGGGCCCAGAACTGGACACAGTGCTCAAGGTGTGGCCTAACCAGTGCAGAGTCCAGGGGCACAATGACTTCCCTGTTCCTGCTGGCCACACTATTCCTAATGCAGGCCAGAAGTTGCATCTTCAAGAAGCCTTCTTACTGAGTTTGTAACATAAAGCCATCCACACTGGGTCAGAATAAAGGCCCATCAACTTTTATTATTCTGTGTTGGAGAATGCTGAGTAGGAGGTGCTGGGGGAGAATAAAAGCACAGGGTGTTCATGCTCTGCCAAAGTACTCCACCAGCCTCTGACTGCCTCCTCTGCAGCTCTGAGACTTGGAGCTGGAGCTGGTGCCTTTTTATTCAGTAGTTCTCAGTAGCCTTTGTGGAAGAAATAGGGTTGCTCCCCTGAAGAGGTCTTGTCAGTCATAAAAAGCATATGGAAGTATTCATGTTGTTTTCTGTTTAAACTAGAGCCAGCTCTGAAGAGGAGAGCACATGGGGTTCTGAGCACTGCAGTCCCTGCACACTGCAATATCTGCATGTGTCAACTGCCGTTTCCTCAGAGCTGCAAGTCACACCTGGCTCTTCCAGATGCAGTGGAAAGAGCTCTTTGCATCTGCTGAGGCTGCTTTCATGTCACTCTCTCTCACTTTTTTCCCTTTAATTCTTTAGAGTTTTTTCAGTGTCCCATTATTGGGTCATGATCTTGCTGTACTGCCAATTTCTGCCATAAACTGCATGGGCTCTTAAAGAGCCTGCTGTATTTGTACGTTGTCCACACCCTGAATAGAACATCCCCCTTACCTTGTGGATTCTGGCTTATTTGGCACTAGTTTTGTTTCAGAGCCATTTAACAAAGCTGGTAAGGGGTTTGGAGCATAAGCCCTGTGAGGAGAGGCTCAGGGAGCTGGGGTTGCTTAGCCTGGAGAAGAGGAGGCTCAGAGGAGACCACCTTGCTGTCTACAACTACCTGAAGGGAGGTTGTAGCCGGGTGGGGGTTGGTCTCTTCTCCCAGGCAACCAGCAGCAGAACAAGAGGACACAGTCTCAAGCTGTGTCAGGGGAGGTTTAGGCTGGATATTAGGAAGAAGTTCTTCCCAGAGAGTGTGATTTGCCATTGTAATGTGCTGCCCAGGGAGGTGGTGGAGTCACCATCACTGGAGGTGTTTAGGAAGAGGATGAGGCACTTGGTGCCATGGTTTAGTTGATTAGAAGGTGTTAGGTGATAGGTTGGACTCAATCTCAAAGGTCTTTTCCAACCTGGTTAATCCTATCCTATCCTATCCTATCCTATCCTATCCTATCCTATCCTATCCTATCCTATCCTATCCTATCCTCTGCTTATATCTCACTCTTTTCCTCACAATGTGTGGTACCTAAGAAAGATTACTGCTCTTTGTGTGCAAGGGGCACATTTCACCGCTTGCCTGGGCAGGCCTGACATAAGGTGCAAAGCCTCCATCTCCAAACCCCATGTGTAGAATTTTTGTGCATAACAGTCTGGTAGTAACATGTGGGATGGGTTAGTATGCATGGGCTGTTGCAGAATTTGCAGCAGAGTCAAATGGTTGGGAAGACAGGTTCTCAGATAACGAGTCTTGCTGATTTAACACCACTATTACACTAAGCAGGCTGTTGTCAGTCCCCTGCCAGATGGTGAAACACTGGTAAGAGCCTGTCTGGGATGACATCTCTGTTCAGAATTTGCAAGTGCAGTGGAAATGGAGTAACCAAACATCAGATTTTAAATAAGGACAGAAAGAATAAATGAGATAAGAAAATACACCACAGGTGGAAAGTGTGCAATAAGATGTCTGAGGAGGTGGTGGGGTCGCCGTCACTGGGGGTGTTCAGGGCGAGGCTTGACAGGATGCTTGGTTGTATGGTTTAGTTGATTGGGTAGTGTTGGATGATAGGTTGGACACGATGATCTTGAAGGTCTCTTCCAACCTGGTTAATTCTATTCTATTCTATTCTATTCTATTCTATTCTATTCTATTCTATTCTATTCTATTCTATTCTATTCTATTCTATTCTATTCTATTCTATTCTAAAGATTAGTAGGTGTCCCAGTTTGAGGGCAGGCAGATCCTCTCCTGCCCTCTGAGAGGGGGCAAAAGAGTGGCACTCACACAAATGGATTGCAGAAGGGATGGAAAGTTTAAATGGAAAAGCAGTGAGTGTTTTACAGAACCTTCAAGCATAGTGACAAAAGAGGTCCCAAAGTATACAGATTCCCCTTACAGCATACCCAAAAGCCTCCCAACACTTCCTCTTTCCCCACCTGAGGGGATACCCAAAACCCTCAGGGCTCTTTCTTCACCCCCCGCCCTGCTAGGCTGGTCTCAGGACTGGCCAGGTTTGAGACCACCCCTCCCCCTTCTTCTCCTGGCATTAGGCCTAGCCAGGCCTAAGAGGCTTTGAGATATTTCCCCACCCAGTAGGGAGCATCTCCCACGGGAGTAGAGAGGGAATAAAGAGGAAGTGCATGGCTTTGCCAACAGATTTATAGGACACAGGATATTATGGGTATGAAATACGCTGTTTCCTGTGTCCACCCACTGGGCTGGACATGCGGGACACTGCAGATGTATCTTGTGTGGCAGCAGCAGGAGGCACCCAGCCTGAACTGCCACAGTAGGCTAATCCCTGCTGTGCTCATTTAGATGGAAAAATACTCTTCTGTCTTGGTTTATTGTTGCTTAAAGTTCTCTTAAACACTGCTAGTATTTTTGCTTTTTAGACAGATGCAGTCTGAGAGGCAACATCTGTCTCCAGGCAGCAAACCTGTATCAGGAATAGTGTGGCCAGCAGGTGCAGGGAGGTCATTGTACCCCTGGACTCAGCACTGGTTAGGCCACACCTTGAGTCCTGTGTCCAGTTCTGGGCCCCTCAGTTTCAGAAAGATGTTGAGTTGCTGGAAGGTGTCCAGAGAAGGGCAACAAAGCTGGGGAGGGGTTTGGAGCACAGCCCTGTGAGGAGAGGCTGAGGGAGCTGGGGTTGCTTAGCCTGGAGAAGAGGAGGCTCAGGGAAGACCTTCTTGCTGTCTACAACTACCTGGTTGTAGCCAGGTGGGGGTTGGCCTCTTCTTCCAGGCAACCAGCACCAGAACAAGAGGACACAGTCTCAAGCTGCACCAGGGGAGGTTTAGGCTGGATGTTAGGAAGAAGTTCTTCCCAGAAAGAGTGATTTGCCATTGGAATGTGCTGCCCAGGGAGGTGGTGGAGTCATCATCACTGGAGGTATTTATGAAGAGACTGGATGGGGTGCTTGGTGCCATGGTTTAGTTGCTTAGATGCTATTGGATGATAGGTTGGACTTGATCTCAAAGATCTCTTCCAACCTAGTTAAATTCTATTCTATTCTACTCTATTCTATTCTACTCTACTCTACTATTCTACTCTACTCTACTACTCTACTCTACTCTACTCTACTCTACTCTATTAAAAGCTGAATGTCCTTTACTGTAGGCTAGGGATCTTGTGTGCTCAGCTCTTTCTACATCTTGTATACAGTTCCCTTAGAAACCCTTCCAGAAAGTTTGTAGGGTCTATTAATTGCATATTTGTGGAGTTTTGGGACATGATTAAATCTGTTGGTCAAGCATTAGCTTGTTATGGACTGACATAAATATCCCCAGGAGAGATGCATGTTCTGTTTTTCACCTGGACTAAACTCAGTTGTGGTGGTTTTTTGGTGTGGTTGGTTTGGAGGTGGTTTGTTTGTTTGTTTGTGGGGGGGTTTTGTTTGGTTTGGGTTTTTTTGTTGTCTGTTTTTGTTTGCTTGGGGTTTTTGTAAGCAGTATAGGAAATCAACTAAGGTTTATCAGTGTTGTGCCAATAAAGTGGGTATGCTTGGTTGGAGGTTTTTTTGTGTGTGTGTGTTTGTTTGGGTTTTTTGTAAGCAGTATAGGAAATCAACTAAGGTTTTTCAGTGCTGTGCCAATAAAGTGAGTAATTAAAGTTCTCTCCTGTAGATTATGTCTTTGCTCCAGCCTACTGAAAACGCCTGACACCTTGTTTCAGCATCTCATCCCTACTGTGTTTTGGAGGACTGTACGTGTAAAGAGTATTTATTCCTTGAGCTGAGGTGATTTAAGCTAGGAGCTAATTAGTCATATGCTCTTGTCTCATTGTATGTTGGCTGGGGAATGGTGAGAAAACAAAGTGGCATTAATTTCCTAAGGATGTATCAGGCAACGTGCTCCCTTTAGAGTGCTGAAATTCTTCTTAGCTAAGCTAATGAGAGAGGTGTCAACTGGCAAGAGGCAGTGGGCTTCTAGGGTGTTTTCATCAACTTGGAGCCATGTTGGTCAACCCTTTAGCTGTTTTGCAGTGAGGTACTGATTGGAGCTGCAGCAGTATAAAGAAAGGGTGGTAAAATAATTTCTCTTACTTTAAAACTTAGAGAAATAAGGAAAAGCCTGGGAGAGCCAAAGTTGAGATATTACTCCCTACAGTGACCGTGGCTTTAATATAATATATCAGGGAGGTGGTGGAGTCACCATCCCTGGAGGTGTTCAAGAGAGGATTGGATGTGGCACTTGGTGCCATGGTTTAGTAGTCATGAGGTGTTGGGTGACAGGTTGGACTTGATGATCTTTGAGGGTTTTTCCAACTTCATTGATTCTATGATATATATATATAATAGTTTCTAGAATGGGGCCCAGGCCCCTAAGTCATTGTGGGACTTCATTCTGGAATAAGTTTTCATTCTTCACACTAAAGAGGGCACAGTACTCTTCAATGCATTTGAATTGCAAAATAAGTGAGGGCCAGAATTATAGAATCACAGAACTTCAGGGGCTGGGAGGGACCTCAAAAGATCATCCAGTCCAACCCCCCTGCTAGAGCAGGATCACCTACAGCAGATTACACAGGAACGCATCCAGGTGAGTTTTGAATATCTCCAGAGGGGGAGACTCCACAAGCCCCTGGGCAGCCTGGTCCAGTGATCTGGCACCCTCACAGTGAAATTTTTTTTCCTTATATTTAAGTGAAACTTCCTATGCCACAGCTTCCACCCATTGCCCCTTGTGCTGTCATCGGGCATGGAAAGATGTTGAGTTGCTGGAAGGTGTCCAGAGAAGGGCAACAAAGCTGGGGAGGGGTTTGGAGCACAGCCCTGTGAGGAGAGGCTGAGGGAGCTGGGGTTGCTTAGCCTGGAGAAGAGGAGGCTCAGGGGAGACCTTCTTGCTGTCTACAATTCCCTGAAGGGAGGTTGTGGCCAGGTGGGGGTTGGTCTCTTCTCCCAGGCAACCAGCACCAGAACAAGATGACACAGTCTGAAGCTGTGCCAGGGGAGGTTTAGGCTGGATCTTAGGAAGAAGTTCTTCATGGAAAGAGTGATTGGCCATTGGAATGTGCTGCTCAGGGAGGTGGTGGAGTCACCATCACTGGAGGTGTTTGAGACTGGATGAGGCACTTAGTGCCATGGTTTAGTTGATTACATGGTGTTGAGTGATAGGTTGGACTTGATGATCTTGAAGGTCTTTTCCAACCTAGTTGATTCTATTCTAATCTAAATGCTCAAGGCCTCTCCAACATTGTACCAGGCTTGGCAGCCATATAGCCAGAGTGCAGTAAATCAAATGATAGTAGCTGGAATAGGATCCTTGTGCTTGCATATCATACATCCTAACAAAGTCAGTTGTGGTTAGGTCGACCACAAAAGAAGAAAGTCAAGCAATATTAGTGAAATGTAAATTGTCCAGGTACCCATCTGTTGAAAAGGAGTAGAGCCTAATTAGTAAAGTAATAGTTCTCAAGCACATTAGAGTCTGTTTTCTGAATACAGTCAGCCTTACCACAGCAGATCTATGATCACAGAATCATAGAATCAACAAGGTTGGAAAAGACCTCAAAGATCATCAAGTCCAACCTGTCACCCAAGACCTCATGCCTACTAGACCATGGCGCCAAGTGCCACGTCCAATCACCTCTTGAACACCTATGATGGTTTAAACATTAACTGAAGGACCTGAAACACTTAAAAAGTACCTGGAAACTAAGGCTTCTTTGTTCTTTTTCAGGTGATACTGTCACCATTGGAGATGTGTCTTTTAAACTCAAAGCCCCGAAGAATCCAGAACTTGTTCCACAGAACTACAGTAAGAGCATGCTTTCCTTTTGAATTAATTACAAGGCTTTATTCAAAGTGCTTTAACTCAATCATCACCCCACTGACTTTACTGAAATCATCTAAGAGAGATGTTTTGAGAAAGCATGAACTTTGGAGAAGTCTGTCTTTGCTGAGTTCTTCACTGTATCTCTGGTTCATCTGGTTGTTTAAGAAAGATAGTGTTTAGGAAAGATGTTGAGTTGCTGGAAGGTGCCCAGAGAAGGGCAACAAAGCTGGGGAGGGGTTTGGAGCACAGCCCTGTGAGGAGAGGCTGAGGGAGCTGGGGTTGCTTAGCCTGGAGAAGAGGAGGCTCAGGGGAGACCTTATTGCTCTCTACAACTAACTGAAGGGAAGTTGTAGACAGGCAGAGGTTGGTCTCTTCTCCCAGGCAACCAGCACTAGAACAAGAGGACACAGTCTTAAGCTGTGCCAGGGAAGGGTTAGGCTGGATGTTAGGAAGAAGTTTTACACAGAGAGAGTGATTGGCCATTGGAATGTGCTGCCCAGGGAGGTGGTGGAGTCACCATCACTGGAGGTGTTTAGGAAGAGACTTGATGGGGTGCTTGGTGCCATGGTTTACTTGATTAGGTGTTGGATGATAGGTTGGACACGATGATCTTGAAGGTCTCTTCCAACCTGGTCTATTCTATTCTATTCTATTCTATTCTATTCTATTCTATTCTATTCTAAGGGAGGATTGGACATGGCACTTGGTGTCATGGTTTAGTCATGAGGTCTGTGGTGAGAGGTTGGACTTGATCATCTTTGAGGTCTCTTCCAACCTTGGTGAGAGTGTGATACTGATTCTATTCTATTCTATTCTATTCTATTCTATTCTATTCTATTCTATTCTATTCTATTCTATTCTAGCAGGTACCTAGCAAGTTCAGTATGAAGTAGCCCATTTGGTGTGTTAATAGACTACATTAATTTGTTTTGCTGTGGTTGGCAAATGGCTTTGTTTCCTGGAAGGTGATAATTGAAGGTGCATAAAATCCGAGTAGCTCTCATTTCACGTTGCATGAGTGACAAGTGAAAATGAGTCATGCACAAGAGAAATGTTTAAATGGGCTTTCTGTCAGAACTGTCTGCCACATTCTAAAAAGAGGGCACTTATTTTTGCATGTTCTTTTATCAGTAAAAAAATAAACCCTACAGTTAAAAAAACCCCTCTCACCCTGCCTGAAAAGCAAGATCATTTCCTTAATTATGCTGTGCAGAAACTTTGTGCAGCTTTCTGTGATAGATATAAAACTGGATAGTGAGAATGCATCTATTTTTGGTGGGTTTTTTAATGTTGAGTTCATGTCAGTGTACTGCTTTTCATTGATGGGTTCTGAAAACTTTATGACAATGACAGTGTACTTGATGTTTGATGTATTTATTCATCTTGGCAAAACAATTCTTAGCACAGGGCTTCCAGGACACTTTGTTCAGTGATGGCAGATTCTTGTTAAGGCAGGAAAGGGGATGTTGTCTAGCAGCACCACATCAGCTCTCTTAAAAGCCCTATGGGGAGAGGCTGAGGGAGCTGGGATTGCTTAGGCTGGAGAAGAGGAGGCTCAGAGGAGACCTTCTTGCTGTCTACAACTCCCTGAAGGGAGGTTGTAGCCAGGTGGGGGTTGGTCTTTTCTCCCAGGCAAGCAGCACCAGAACAAGAGGACACAGTCTCAAGCTGTGCCAGGGGAAGTTTAAGCTCAAGGTGAGGAAGAAGTTCTTCTTAGAAAGAGGGATTTGCCATTGGAATGTGCTGCCCAGGGAGGTGGTGGAGTCACCATCACTGGAGGTGTTTAGGAGGAGACTTGATGGGGTGCTTGGTGCCATGGTTTCGTTGATTAGATGGTGTTGGGTGATAGGTTGGACTCCATGATCTCGAAGGTCTTTTCCAACCTGGCCTATTCTATTCTATTCTATTCTATTCTATTCTATTCTATTCTATTCTATTCTATTCTATTCTATTCTATTCCTTTCTGAAGGTGCAGGTGCCCTTGGGATTTTTGCTGTAGTCACGCTTATGTGCAGCTGCACTGAACTGCAGCATGCAGATTTTAAACAGAGTGTGATTTTTTTCCCTTGTCCTGAGTATGAGCACCTTCCCCAGTGTGTTATCAAAAGTGACATGTGTATATACCAAGTGGTTAAGTGCTAAATCCTGTTAGTTTTTTCAGTTGAGATATATGAAAGATTAATTATCATGAGGAATTTAAACAGAAGGTTTGTGAGTGCAATAATGAAACGTAAAAGAAGCAGTACTGGACTGACCTCTGTGCTTGAAAGGGAGTAGTTTTAGTGGTGAGGAAATGGGGTTTAATTCTCTGTAACTTGCTCAACGGTGCCATCACAGTATCAGAGTATCACCAAAGTTGGAAGAGACCTCAAAGATCATCAAGTCCAACCTGTCACCACAGACCTCATGCCTAGACCATGGCACCAAGTGCCACGTCCAATCCCCTCTTGAACACCTCCAGGGATGGTGACTCCACCACCTCCCTGGGCAGCACATTCCAATGGTGAACGACTCTCTCAGTGAAGAACTTTCTCCTCGCCTCAAGCCTAAACCTCCCCTGGTGCAACCTGAGAGTGTCCTCTTGTTCTGGTGCTGGTTGCCTGGGAGAAGAGACCAACTCCCTCCTGGCTACAATCCCCCTTCAGGTAGTTGTAGACAGCAAGAAGCTCTCCCCTGAGCCTCCTCCAGGCTAAGCAACCCCAGCTCCCTCAACCTCTCCTCTTAGGGCTTGTGCTCCAGGCCTCTCACCGGCCCTTCTCTGTACACACTCAAGTGTCTCAATGTCCTTCTTAAACTGAGGGGCCCAGAACTGGACACAGGACTCAAGGTGTGGCCTAACCAGTGCAGAGTACAGGGGCACAATGACTTCCCTGCTCCTGCTGGCCACACTGTTATTGATACAGGGCAGGATGCCATTGGCCTTCTTGGCCACCTGGGCACACTGCTGGCTCATGTTTAGGTGGCTAAATCAGTTCCTTTTCTCCTCACCTGAAAGATCAGTATTGCCTGAGAGGCAAAATGCCTGTGTGTCCTTCTCCCAGCATGGTGTACACTATGTCCTGAAGCAGGGACAAGCAGTGTATTCAGTTATTGCTCAAAGCAGGTTTATGTTTTCACTGAAGCATGTTTGTTATTCTTCATGTTAACTTTAAGCCTTCTAAGAAAAGGTGCCTGTTGTCAGAGCTGGTGTTTACTTCAGCAGTTTGAGCTTTCACGTAGGCTTGCAACTGATCTGCTGCTTGACTGTTACCACCTAATCCAGAACCTAGAATATCATACCCATTATTCTCATTTTGCCTGTACCAAGAGTGAGGCACAGGGTGACATGGGGACACTGAAATCTGTAGCAAAGGTGTGGGTGAAGCTCAGAAAGCTGTCTGCACCATTTCTTGTGCCCCCGAGCAGGGTCAACTGGAATCCAAACCAGTCCTGAGATATGTTTGTTCCTGTTCCTAATATGTGCTGGTGATGTAGCTACTGGAACCTCTCTGCACACTTTGCTCCAGTAATTAGTGATTCTTTCATGAAAACAGTTTCTCATCTGGATCATGGGGTGCTTGGTGCCATGGGTTAGTTGTTTAGGTGGGTTGGATTGGTTGAGGGGTTGGACACGATGATCTTGAAGGTCTCTTCCAACCTGATTTATTCTATTCTATTCTATTTGGGACATACTTTTAGTTCCCTGAGGCTGGTTCTATCTAGCATAACCATGATGCACAGGTAACTTTTCTTCTCAAGCACAAGGCCTATGAGGAGAGGCTGAGGGAGCTGGGATTCTTTAGCCTGGAGAAGAGGAGGCTCAGAGGAGACCTTATTGCTCTCTACAACTCTCTGAAGGGAGGTTGTAGCCAGGTGGGGGTTGGTCTCTTCTCCCAGGCAACCAGCACCAGAACAAGAGGACACAGTCTCAGGCTGTGCCAGGGGAAGTTTAGGCTTGAGGTGAGGAGAAAGTTCTTCACAGAGAGAGTTGTTAGGCATTGGAATGTGCTGCCCAGGGAGGTGGTGGAGTCACCATCCCTGGAAGTGTTCAAGAGGGGGTTAGATGTGGCACTTAGTGCCATGGTTTAGTCATGAGGTGTTGGGTGACAGGTTGGACTTGATGATCTTTGAGGTCTTTTCCAACCTATGAATCTATGATTCTTCCCTGTGATCATTGAATGGTTTGGGTTGGAAGGGACCTTTTAAGGCCATCTAGTCCAACCTCCCCTGTAGTCAGCAGGGGCATCTTCAGCTAAATCCATTTTGACCAAGGAATCATAGAATGCATTGGGTTGGAAAGGAACCTGAAAGGTCACCTTGACTGAGCCCCCTCAGTCTCCAACTAGATCAGGAAACCATACTGCATGACTCCAGGTGAAAAATCTCTTCACCTTAAGGCAGAACTAGTGGGAAATCACTTCAAAAGCACAGAGAATCACAGAATGTTAGGGGTGGGAAGGGACCTCAGAAATCATCTAGTCCAACCCCCTGCCAAAGTCTCCAGATGAGGAACCTGTTCAGTGCTCTGTCACCCTCACTGTAAAGTAGTATTCTATCTTGCATGTTGAAAAACAGCTGTTAAGATCATAATTGATTTTCTAAACTGAATTCCAGCTTTGCTTGATAATTCTTCTTGGTCTTCTCTAGAATCCCTTGAATTTTTTTTGGTGCTGGACTAAGCAGTTGCACTGAAAAGTCCCTGTAGTTGGACTGTGAGCTCCAGTTAACTGCTCTGGCTATGTATTTCCTGATGAGTTGTACATCCAGCTAAAAATAGTTTCATTTATTCCATGTTTATATGTCATTAGGAGAAACTTAAGTCTTCTGAATCCCATTCAGGCTTCCTGCCAGAAGAATATTTTGTTTTACATGGCTCCTTTATATTCTTTTCTTTTTTCCCCATTTATACTCACACAGAGGACTAGGATTTACCCATGTGGCTCTTAGACCTTCCTGTGGAGCAACTGACTCAAAGAAATTAATGATAAATATTTGAGTTTACAGTCTGATCCAAGAAGTAACTTCCCCCTTTCTAAGGCCCTGCAAAGACTCACAATTTGTTTCCTTACCACTGCAAGTACAAAAATCATTGGAATGAAGACTGTTTAAGTGAAAAAAATATGAGGAAAACCAGCATTGCAGTGAAAACTCTCTGTGATGTAACCACATTCTGGCCCCTGAGTTTAGGGAAGATACTGAGTTGCTGGAACGTGTCCAGAGAAGGGCAACCAAGCTGGTGAGGGGTTTGGAGCACAAGTCCTGTGAGGAGAGGCTGAGGGAGCTGGGGTTGCTTAGCCTGGAGAAGAGGAGGCTCAGGGGAGACCTTCTTGCTGTCTACAACTACCTGAAGGGAGGTTGTAGACAGGCAGAGGTTGGTCTCTTCTCCCAGGCAACCAGCACCAGAACAAGAGGACACAGTCTCAAGCTGCACCAGGGGAGGTTTAGGCTGGATGTTAGGAAGAAGTTCTTCATAGAAAGAGTGACTGGCCTTTGGAATGGGCTGCCCAGGTAGGTGGTGGAGTCACCATCACTGGAGGTGTTTAGGAAGAGATTGGATGAGGCACTTGGTGCCATGGAGTAATTGATTAGATGGTGTTGGATGATAGGTTGGACTTGATGATCTTGAAGGTCTTTTCCAACTTGGTTTGTTCTGTTCTGTTCTGTTCTATTCTATTCTATGTTATTCTATGCTATGCTATGCTATGCTATTCAGCTGTCTGAACAGTAGGAAGAGCTAGGTGTCCCATTCATTGAGGGGATTTCTTCTGTAGGTGGGACATGAAGACTTGCCAGCAGATACTGTCTGCTATCTCCAGTGAATTTTATGGCTTCAGTGAGTGTAGCATGTGCCAAGAATTCAAGTATGAGTGAACTGGAAAATATCTGAGGCTAGAATAGCCATTTCAGTCCTGGTTTTATCAAAAGCTGATTTATGGATCAAAGGAGGAGCAGCTGCTGCTGCATTTGCCTCAAAATCTCCCTGTGACATTGTCTCCTTTTCTTACTTGGGGATCTCTCCATTCAGCTTCTCCATTTATGAAGTGTTTGCGTGAATTCTGCTAGGTGCTGTCCTACCTACCACATGTTCCAAGGCAATAGAATGCAGTTTCCTTTGCTGGCCACCCTTGATACACAGGAATAGCAAATTGTAGCACTGACTCTTCTCCTGCATGTGCCAGATGGTGTCTCTGAGACTACACTGTAGAGGCTTCCTACGCACCATCTCGCAGATTAAGTGCACAGGGCCAGCCACTCAGCTGCTGCAGATCTGCAGAGTGCCACTAAACAGATTGTGCAAAGCCAGTTTGCATTAGATGCTCTCTGACTCATGGGATAATTAATAAAAATTGCTGTAATATACACTCTCATGGAGGTTTTTTTTTTTTTTCCCCCCAGCTAATTTGCCCTGTCTTCTAAATGTCACAGAAAATTATATGGTGCTTGGAGTAAAGTTAATATACAGTGCTTGAGCAGAGAGAAAATTTTTTGAGTCATGTTAAAAGAAACACAAGGAAAAGCTTTGCAATGCAAATACCATGGTACAAGCAGTCTAAATAGATAGAAATGATATGCAAAATGCTGTGTATTTGCACCTGAAGTTACAGTTGAAAGGCAACCCGTGCTTTGGAAACAGTTTATGTGGCACAGACTGCATAGAATAGAAGAGAATAGAATTAACCAGGTTGGAAAAGACCTTTGAGATCACCAAGTCCAACCTATCACCCAACACCATCTAATCAACTAAACCATGGCACCAAGCACCCCATCCAGTCTCTTGCTAAACACCTCCTGTGATAGAATAGAATAGAATAGACCAGACCAGGTTGGAAAAGACCTTTGAGATCAAGTCCAACCAATCACCCAACACCATCTAATAGACTAAACCATGACACCAAGTGCCCCATCTAGTCTCTTTCTAAACACCTCCAGTGATGGTGACTCCACCACCTCCCTGGGCAGCACATTCCAATGGACAATTACTCTTTGATGTGAAGGGTGAAGCAATGAAAGTGTAGGAAGCATATCAGCAAGGAGTTGTCTTTCATGTCCTTTTCTCAAAAAGAAAAAAAAAATAGGCAGCTTCAGGAAAATTTATATAGTGTGGCCAGCAGGAGCAGGGAAGTCATTCTGCACCTGTGCTCAGCACTGGTTAGGCCACACCGCGAGTCCTGTGCCCAGTTCTGGGCCCCTCAGTATAGGAAAGATGTTGAGATGCTGGAAGGTGTCCAGAGAAGAGCAACAAAGCTGGGGAGAGGCCTGAAGCACAGCCCTATGAGGAGAGGCTGAGGGAGCTGGGGTTGCTTAGCCTGGAGAAGAGGAGGCTCAGGGGAGACCTTCTTGCTGTCTACAACTATCTGGCAACCAGCACCAGAACAAGAGGACACAGCCTCAAGCTGCAACAGGGGAAGTTTAGGCTGGAGGTGAGGAGAAAGTTCTTCACAGAGAGAGTTGTTAGGCATTGGACTGTGCTGCCCAGGGAGGCGGTGAAGTCTCTGTTACTGGAGGTGCTCAAGAGGGGATTGGACTTGGCACTTGGTGCCATGGTCTAGTAGTGCTGAGGTCTGTGGTGACAGGTTGGACTTGGATGATCTTTGAGGTCTCTTCCAACCTTATTGATTCTGTGGTACCACGTGCCACGTCCAATCCCCTGTTGGACATCTCCAGGGATGGTGACTCCACCACCTTCCTCTGAATTGTTTTTTATTATTACTTTAGAAGCTTCATGGTATTGGTGTAGTGCTATTGCAAAGTTTGCATTTTGTTGGCAGTTCAGCTGTGTGGCTTATATTCTCCAAGTGTTAATGACAATGCTGTTGTCTTTTAACAGCACAGCAAATAAAACATATCCCTGAACGTTCGTTTTCAGTCTGATGGGAGCAAAGGACTTTGTTTTAAAGGCTGTGATTCACAGAAGCATTGCAATACTCTCTGGATTAATCTTTTACACATTATTGATAACATAGCCATGTTGTAACTGATGCTGAGAACTCTTTATGTTGATCAGTTTCATGTGAAACATGAATCAATGTTTCTGCCCCCACCCCCCACTATTTGTTACAGTCTCACAGTCTCACAGTATCAACCAGGTTGGAAGAGACCTCAAAGATCATCAAGTCCAACCTGTCACCACAGACCTCACAACTAGACCATGGCACCAAGTGCCACATCCACTCCCCTCTTGAACACCTCCAGGGACGGGGACTCCACCAGCTCCCTGGGCAGCACATTCCAATGGCCAATCACTCTCTCAGCGAAGAACCTTCTCCTCACCTCCAGACTAAAATTCCCCTGGCACAGCTTGAGACTGTGTCCTCTTGTTCTGGTTCTGGGTGCTAGAGAAAAGAGACCAACTCCCTCCTGGCTACAGCCTCTCCTCAGGGAGCTGGAGAGAGCAATGAGGTCTCCCCTGAGCCTCCTCTTCTCCAGGCTAAGCAACCCCAGCTCCCTCAGCCTCTCCTCACAGGGCTGTGCTCAAGGCCTCTCCCCAACCTCGTTGCCCTTCTATGGACACCTTCAAGTGTCTCAATGTCCTTCTTAAACTGAGGGGCCCAGAACTGGACACAGGACTCAAGGTGTGGCCTAACCAGTGCAGAGTCCAGGGCCACAATGACTTCCCTGCTCCTGCTGGCCACACTATTCTTGATACAGGCCCTCCCATATGCTGCCACTGTCACAACTTTTAAAGATTCATGACCTATGATGAGGGGCTGAGGGAGCTGGGGGTGTTGAGGCTGGAGAAGAGGAGGCTGAGGGAGACCTCCCTGCTCTCTGCATCTCCCTGAAGGGAGGTTGTTAGAGTTTTTTGTTGCATTATCGGGTTTGGGGTTGTTTTTCTTAAGAATGAAGCTGAGCAGACACAAAGCAATGGGTAAGGTAAGTATATAAACTTAAATGTAAATTAAGTAGCCTAATAATAAACTGTTTGTGAAATTCCCTGCTTCTCAAATGTCCAGCTTGAAAGCAGCATGTCTTTATGGGGTGGTTTTATTCTGAGGGTTAGGGACAAAACATGTGTGAATGGGCAGGTACCTGACACTTTTCAAACTAATGTGTTCTTATTCTTGTGTTTTAAAGTGACTGATTCTTTGGCCCAGTCTGTAGTCCACCACTTAAGATGGATAATGCAGAAAGATCTTCTTGGCCAAGATGTCTTTCTCATTGGTCCTCCTGGGCCTCTCCGACGATCTATTGCAATGCAATACCTGGTAAGTATGGCGGTGTACATTCTTGGAGGCGTAGTCATTGAAGTGCCAGGTTGTACACACTGGCCCCAACAGCCCCATGCAGTGCTACAGGCTGGGGTCAGAGTGGCTGGAGAGCAGCCAGGCAGAGAGGGACCTGCGGGTACTGGTTGACAGCTGGCTGAACATGAGCCAGCAGTGTGCACAGGTGGCCAAGAAGGCCAATGGCATCCTGGCCTGGATCAGGAATAGTGTAGCCAGCAGGAGCAAGGAAAGTCATTGTGCCCCTGGACTCAGCACTGGTTAGGCCACACCTTGAGTCCTGTGTCCAGTTCTGGGCCCCTCAGTTTAGGAAAGATGTTGAGTTGCTGGAAGGTGTCCAGAGAAGGGCAACAAAGCTGGGGAGGGGTTTGGCGCACAGCCCTGTGAGGAGAGGCTGAGTGTGCTGGGGTTGCTTAGCCTGGAGAAGAGGAGGCTCAGGGGAGACCTTACTGCTGTCTACAACTCCCTGAAGGGAGGTTGTAGCCAGGTGGGGGTTGGTCTCTTCTCCCAGGCAACCTATGACAGAACAAGAGGACACAGTCTCAAACTGTGCCAGGGGAAGTTTAGGCTGGATGTTGGAAAGAAGTTCTTCACAGGGCGAGTGATTGGCCATTGGAATGTGCTGCCCAGGGAGGTGGTGGAGTCCTCATCACTGGAGGTGTTTAAGAGGGGACTGGATGAGGCACTTAGTGCCATGGTTTAGTTAATTAGATGGTGTTGGGTGATAGGTTGGACTTGATCTCAAAGGTCTTTTCCAACCTGGTTAGTTCTATGCTATTCTATTGATTTCAGTCATTCCTCTGTCAACCAAATGGTAAGAGATACAGACAGAAAATCTTACAGTAAGCTACCTAGGAGCTAAGTTTTCCCATGAGTGTGCTCTCCAAAGTTGAGGTTTTTGCCCTAGATGAATAGCAAGTGCAGACATTTGAATGGAAGGGTTTTTTTCCAAACTCCAGGAGAGGGGAGAAGAAAAAGAAAAAGAGTTGGGGAAAGTGTGTTACCATATGCTATCACAAATGGAGAAACAGTTTGTTCTAGGCATTCTGTATGTTGAGGATGAAGATCTCTGCCTACTGTTGCAGACAACAACTCGGTTTTGCTTCGTTATGTAAAAAAAGAAATGAAGAAAAGGCTTTGGGAGAGGAGTGTTCTAAGTAACATTTGGGAACTGTTATCATGAGTGATTAGAAAGAGGTGATGTGTGTGTGATCCTCTCTTGGAATGTGGGAGGGACTTGCCCACATCCATCTGCATGAGCCACGGCAGCACCACGTGCAAAATTCCACATGTAAATTGTCAGTGCCCTTTTAATGATCTCGGAGAGCGGATTGCCTGCCCCAAAAGGTGATGTGGATAGGACTTTGTCTGCCATCAGCTCCATCTAGAATCTGGTTGCACAGAAGGATCACAAGTGGAGGTGTATGAAAAATTGTCATAAAGATCAGCCATTCCTTTAAAAATCAGGAGATATTAATTCAAAGCCTAGCTCTCAGAGGTAGAGCATAGAGAAGAAAGCAACAAGGATAATTGTTGAAGAAAATGCTCCTGTATTTCACCTTCTCTTTCTTTCCCCCGCCTTTAATTATAATAAATTATAGAATGGAATAGAATTAACCAGGTTGGAAAAGACCTTTGAGATCATCAAGTCCAACCTAGTAGCCAACACCATCTAATCAACTAAACCATGGCACCAAGCACCCCACCCAGTCTCTTCCTAAACACCTCCAGGGATGGTGACTCCATCACCTCCCTGGGGAGCACATTCCAATGGCCAATTACTCTTTCTGTAAAGAACTTCTTCCTCACCTCCAGCCTAAACTTCCCGTGGTGCAACCTGAGACTGTGTCCTCTTGTCCTCCCCACCTGGCTACAACCTCCCTTCAGGTAGTTGTAGACAGCAGGAAGGTCTCCTCTGAGCCTCCTCTTCTCCAGGCTAAGCAACCCCAGCTCCCTCAGCCTCTCCTCATGGGGCTGTGCTCCAAACCCCTCCCCAGCTTTGTTGCCCTTCTCTGGACACCTTCCAGCAACTCAACATCTTTCCTAAAGTGAGGGCCCCAGAAGTGGACACGGGACTCCACATGACTCCTAGTCATGAGGTCTGTGGTGACAGGTTGGACTCGATGATGTTTGAGGTCTCCCCCAACCTTAGTGACACTGTGATGCTGTGACTCAAGGTGTGGCCTAACCAGTGCTGAGTAGAGGGGCAGAATGATTTTAGAACCGGTTTGGAGAAAATAGGTTTATTGAGCAGAAATTCAAACTGTATTATTTGAGGCAGAACACACCATGAACATTTATTTAAAAGGAAGAGATATTGGGTTTTGTTCAGAATTATTTCAGCTTACTGTGCTGCTGCCTAGAGCTCTTCTGTACATATATATCAATAGGCCTATTGTTAAAGTTCAATTACTGGGGCAAGGTCTTATTTTTGTGGTAACTTGAGGCTGTTGTCCGCAGGAGCTCACAAAGCGTGAGGTTGAGTATATCGCGTTGTCGAGAGACACCACAGAAACTGACCTGAAACAGCGACGAGAGATCCGGGATGGGAGCGCGTTCTACCTTGATCAGGTAAGTGGCAGTCCCACCCCACCTACTTACTGTTCACAAATGCTTTGAAGGAAGTAATGGTTTACATGATTAAAAATGAGTTTGTGGATGGCTTGGATGGGAGCACACTGCAATGGGTTAGGAACTGGCTGGAGGGCCGAGCCCAGAGAGTGGTGGTGAATGGTGCCACATCCAGCTGGCAGCCAGGCACCAGTGGGGTGCCCCAAGGATCAGTGCTGGACCCTGTGTTCTTTAACATCTTTATTGATGATCTGGATGAGGGCATTGAGTCCATCATCAGTAAATTTGCTGATGACACCAAGCTGGGGGCAGGAGTTGATCTGCTGGAGGGTAGAGAGGCTCTGCAGAGGGACCTCGACAGGCTGGGCAGATGGGCAGAGTCCAAGGGCATGAGACTGAACACATCCAAGTGCCAGGTTCTGCACATTGGCCACAACAACCCCATGCAGAGCTACAGGCTGGGGTCAGAGTGGCTGGAGAGCAGTCAGGTGGAAAGGGACCTGGGGGTGCTGGTTGATGGTAGGCTGAACATGAGCCTGCAATGTGCCCAGGCAGCCAGGAGGGCCAATGGCATCCTGGCCTGCATCAGGAACAGTGTGGCCAGCAGGAGCAGGGCGGTGATTGTGCCCCTGTACACTGCACTGGTTAGGCCGCACCTCGAGTACTGTGTCCAGTTCTGGGCCCCACCACTTAGGAAAGATGTTGACTTGCTAGAGCGTGTCCAGAGAAGGGCAACAAAGTTGGTGAGGGGCTTGGAGCACAAGCCCTATGAGGAGAGACTGAGGGAGCTGGGGTTGCTTAGCCTGGAGAAGAGGAGACTCAGGGGTGACCTTATTGCTCTCTACAACTACCTGAAGGGGGGTTGTAGTGAGGCAGAGGTTGGTGTCTTCTCCCAGGCAACCAGTACCAGAACAAGAGGACACAGTCTCAGGCTGCGTCAGGGGAGGTTTAAGCTGGAGGTTAGGTGGAAGTTTTACACAGAGAGAGTGATTGCCCACTGGAATGGGCTGCCCGAGGAGGTGGTGGAGTCGCCTTCTCTGGGGGTGTTCAGGGTGAGGCTTGACAGGGTGCTTGGTTGCATGGTTTAGTTGATTAGGTAGTGTTGGATGATAGGTTGGACATGATGATCTTGAAGGTCTCTTCCAACCTGGTTTGTTCTATTCTGTTCTATTCTATTACATAGAATCATAGAATCAATAAGGTTGGAAAAAAACTTAAGGATCATCAAGTCCAACCTGTCACCAAAGACCTCATGACCAGTAAACCATGGCACCAAGTGCAACATCCAATCACCTCTGGAACACCTCCATAGATGGTGACCTCACCACCACCCTGGGCAGCCCATTCCAATGGCTAACAACTCTCTCTGTGAAGAACTTTCTCCTCACCTCCAGCCTAAACTTCCCCTGGTGCAGCTTGAGACTGTGTCCTCTTGTTCTGGTGCTGGTTGCCTGACAGAAGAGACTAACCCCCACCTGGCTACAACCTCCCTTCAGGTAGTTGTAGAGAGCAAGAAGGTCTCCTCTGAGCCTCCTCTTCTCCAGGCTAAACAACCCCAGCTCCCTCAGCCTCTCCTCATAGGGCTTGTGCTAGAGGCCTCTCCCCAGCCTCTTTGCCCTTCTCTGGATATGTTCAAGAGTCTCAGTGTGCTTCTTAAAATTGAGGGGCCCAGAACTGGACACAGTCCTCAAGATGTCGCCTGACCAGTGCTGAGTCCAGGGGCACAATGACTTCCCTGCTCCTCCTGGCCACACTATTCTTGATGCAGGCCAGGATGCCATTGGCCTTCTTGGCCACCAAATTATTTTTTAGGTAATTTTGGGACTTTGAATTATGCTTATCTGGAAATGTGAGGGTTTCACAATATGAGCTGATTTAGTGTACTGTGGATTAGGGTTGTAAATGGTTTTCCATTTACCAGAGATTAAGAGAGTTCTTGTAGGCTGTGGGGTTAACTGATGTTAGCTCCATGCTTAACTGCTGTTATGGACAGCTTTATCCTTATGCTTGCTGCAGGTCAAGGTAATTTACCCCTGGCATAAGAGCATAAGGTAACTAAGATTTATAAGAGGCACTGTATCAGGGATTGTAAGAAGCTCACCAAGATGTGAGATGGTCTCTTAACCCAGACTTCGATTCCAGTGTATATAAATGCAGCAGCTTGCTTTCCTTTCTACAAGCTATTTTGAGTGGTCTCACTCTACTAAGGGAACTGGGAAGACTAACTTTCTGAGGTGAAGTAGATTACCTTTCTTCCTTTGTCTGTTGGAAGTTTTCAGTTAAAAGGTATTTACCAGAATTCAACATTGAGCAAGACATCCCTTTAGCAAGACACTCAAGTACTAAAATCAGTTGGGATCACGATGTCTTTCCTCATTCTGTGTCCAGTTCTGGGCCCCTCAATTTGGGAAGGACATTGAGAGTCTTGAATGTGTCCAGAGAAGGAAACAAGGCTGGTGAGAGGCCTTGAGCACAAGCCCTGTGAGGAGACGCTGAGGGAGCTGGGGTTGTTTGGCCTGGAGAGGAGGAGGCTTGAGGAAGACCTTGTTGCCGTCTGCAGCTACCTGAAGGGAGGTTGTAGCCAGGAGGGGGTTGTTCTCTTCTCCCAGGCAACCAGCACCAGAATGACAGGACACAGTCTCAAGCTGCGCCAGGGGAAGTTTAGGCTGGAGGTGAGGAGAAAGTTCTTCACAGAGAGAGTTGTTAGCCATTGGAATGTGCTGCCCAGGGAGTTGGTGGAGTCACTGTCCCTGGAGGTGTTCAAGAGGGGATTGGATGTGGCACTTGGTGCCATAGTTTAGTAGTCATGAGATCTTGGATGACAGGTTGGACTTGATGATCCTTGAGGTCTCTTCCAACCTTGTTGATTCTATGATCTTGTGTGTTACTCATCACATATATAACCAATGTGCTTAAGATCTGAAAGTAAAAGAAGAAAATAAATAATTGGATTCTAGGTGAATTTTCTAGGGGAATCTAGATGAATATTGAAAACATGGAAGATAAATCTCATAGGTAGTGATGTTCCAGCTGAAGTTTTGTAATCCTTCCTTCTTCATTAAAGACACGTGAAGTATGGTACATAGTTGTGTTCAGAACCCTCACAGATCTGACTGTGGTTGTATAATAAAGGGGAATAAAGTTCTACAGGCTGTGGATTCACACTGCATCAGAATTGAAAGGACTCTCAAAGGTCACCTTGTCCAGCCCCCCTGCAGTAAGCAGGAATACCTCCAACTAGATGAGGCTGCCCAGGGCCACATCAAGTCTGATCTTGAATGTTTCCGGGGATGGGGTTTTACCATTCCAACTTCCTCCTTACAGTGGGATTTGAATGTTATTTAGTTCATTTAATCAAAAACATTAATGAGAACTGTGTACAGAGGACAGACACTGCTCTTCTTTCAGCTGCTTCAAGACAGAGAGGGCTGTCAGGGAGCAGCCTAACAAAATATTTGCAAAAGTGCTTGGCTTGCTCCCATTGGCATAGGTGAACTCACACGAAGGACTGAAGATACAGGCTCTGCTTTTCAGAGGGGCATACCATTTCCCTTCCTGTGGAATTTCATGTTTGCTGTTCATGACACTCGAGAGAAGACAGGAAAAGCTTCAAAGTCTGGTTTCCAGAACATCTGCTCTGAATTGTGTGGGACAAATAAACCTTAGCTCTATGAGGAGAGGCTGAGGGAGCTGGGGTTGCTTAGCCTGGAGAAGAGGAGGCTCAGGGGAGACCTTCTTGCTGTCTACAACTCCCTGAAGGGAGGTTGTACCCATGTGGGGGTTGGTCTCTTTTCCCAGGCAACCAGCACCAGAACAAGAGGACACAGTCTCAAGCTGCACTAGGTGAGGTTTAGGCTGGATGTTAGGAAGAAGTTCTTCCCAGAAAAAGTGATTGCCCATTGGAATGTGCTGCCCAGGGAGGTGGTGGAGTTGCCATCACTGGAGGTGTTCATGAAGAGACTGGATGGGGTGCTTGGTGCCATGGTTTAGTTGATTAGATGGTGTTGGGTGATAGGTTGGACTTGATGATCTTTTCCAACCTGGTTAATTCTAGTCTATCCTATCCTATCCTATCCTATCCTGTCCTATCCTATCCTGTCCTATCCTATCCTATCCTATCCTATCTTATCCTAACAGTAGACTAAGGGGTGGGCAAGATCTTAGGAGGCGACATGGCTGGGCGATCTGACCCAAACTGACCAAAGGGATATTCCATGCCACACGAAGTCAGCTTAGATACAAAAGCTAAGTGAAAAAAGGATGTGCAGGCCATTCATTGATGGAGTCTGCCCCCTGGAGCAACTGCTACATGTATTGAAGCCCTGCTTCCTGGGAGTAACCAAACATTGTTCCCTGGTGGGAAGTAGAGAATAACTAATCTTGGTTTGCTTTTGCTTCCATGCGTGGCCTTTGCTTTGGCTTTATTAAACTGCTCCTATTTTGACCCACTGCCCTCTTGTTGTATTTTCCTCTCCCTGCCTATCTAAGAAGGGGAGTGATAGAGCAGCTTTGGTGGGTGTCTGGCCCCCAGCAAGGGCCAAACCACCACAGCATCATAAATTAGAATAGAATGGAATGGAATACAATTAACCAGGTTGGAAAAGGTCTTTGAGATCATCGAGTCCTACCTATCATCCAGCACCATCAAATCAACTAAACCATGGCACCAAGCACCCCATCAAGTCTCTTCCTAAACACCTCCAGTGATGGTGACTCCACCACCTCCCTGGGCAGCCCCTTCCAATGGCCAGTCACTCTTTCTATGAAGAACTTCCACAGTGATAAAATGTAAAGTTGATTGTCAAGATGCCAGAAGAAATTATCTACCATGGCTTGAAAGATTTCATTTACTGAGCAGTTGAACACCCAGAGTGACAGAAGTGACAGCTAAATGATCTTGCCTGTAAAATGCACATGACATTGAAATCCTCTGGAGAAGGACTACACAGCCTTGGGTTTGGTTTCTTTCCATAAAACTGGATTAGGAAGGGAATTGGAAAAAGATGAGATTAATTGGGTGCAATTAATCATATTTGAGAATGTGTGTGTATACATAGGTGTATGTGTTTGTGCATGCATGTAGAAGTAATGCTTTCTATAACCTAGCAAAGAGATAGATAAGAAAAATACAGCTTAAAGAAAAAAGCAGCCAGTGAGTGGCATTCAACAAATCCAAGTGCAGGGTGCTGCACTTGGCCACGGCAACCCCATGCAGAGCTGCAGGCTGGGGTCAGAGTGGCTGGAGAGCTGTCAAACAGAGAGGGACCTGGGGGTGCTGGTTGACAGATGCCTAAACATGAGCCAGCAGTGTGCCCAGGTGGCAGGCATCCTGACCTGCATTAGGAATAGTGTGGCCAGCAGGAACAGGGAAGTCATTGTGCCCCTGGACTCTGCACTGGTTAGGCCACACCTTGAGTCCTGTGTCCAGTTCTGGGCCCCTCAGTTTAAGAAAGACATTGAGACACTTGAACGTGTCCAGAGAAGGGCAACAAGGCTGGGGAGAGGCCTTGAGCACAGCCCTGTGAGGAGAGGCTGAGGGAGCTGGGGTTGCTTAGTCTGGAGAAGAGGAGGCTCAGGGGAGACCTCATTGCTGTCCACAACTACCTGAAAGGTGGTTGGTCTCTTCTGTCAGGCAACCAGCACCAGAACAGGAGGACACAGTCTCAAGCTGCACCAGGGGAAGGTTAGGCTTGAGGTGAGGAGAAAGTTCTTCACAGAGAGAGTTGTTAGCCATTGGAATGTGCTGCCCAGGGAGGTGGTGGAGTCACCGTCCCTGGAGGTGTTCAAGAGGGGATTGGACGTGGCAGTTGGTGCCATGGTTTAGTCATGAGGTCTGTGGTGACAGGTTGGACTTGATGATCTTTGAGGTCTCTTCCAACCTTGGTGATACTGTGATACTGTGAGTGCAATTGTGTAATTCAGTGACTTATTAATTTGCTAACTTGCAGGTGACAGTTTTCATGGGCTGGCAAGTTAGGCACAGCAAAGGCACTGTCAGAAAGTATAACCTAATTGACTGTCACTGCAGTATCTACCTAGTACAAGGCATTAGGTAGTGAAGCCTGTAGAAAGAAGAGAGAAGCAAAGCAGTACTCCAGAAGTATGACTGCTTCCAGTAATTTTCTTGTTGTGCCTGACATTGCATGAAAAGAGGAAAATGCTGAATAGGAACCAACAGTATTTAGATGAAATTAATCTTTATTGACATTGACACAGTATATCTTGTATCTGAAAAGAAAGTACATGATAAGGACCCCTGTAGAGTAGCCTCTGAACTTATGGAAGTGATTTTGTTCTAATCATTTGCAGTACTTCTTTTATGTTTCTAGAAGTGTCAGCATTTAACTGGATTTATTAGGTTAGCAGTTCAGGCTCTGGTATCTTGTTTTGATGTAGAGAGAATATAGATAAATGTCTGTGTGTTTGTAATTCCTTATAGATTAAAACCAAATGTGTGGGGTTCTGCTTTTCTTATGTTAGTGGAATGTATTTACCCTACACATTTTTTTCAGCTAGTGTTTCCTGCAGTTTGGGATGGGACAGTATGTTGGAACTGCAGAATCACAGAATGTTAGCAGGCAGGAGGGCTCTCAATATATCATTGAGTCCAACCCCCCCTGCCATAGCAGGATCACCTCGGACAGGCTGCACAGGAATGCATCCAGGAGACTCCACGACCTCTCTGGGCAGCCTGTTCCAGTGCTCTGTCTCCCTCACTGTAGTGTCTCTGTGTTGAGATGGAACCTTCTGTGTTCTAGCTTCTTGTTCCTTGTCCTGTCACTAGGCACCTTCATTTTGACACCCACCCCACAGGTATTTATAGACACTGATAAGATCCCCTCCCAGCCTTCTCTTCTCAGGACTAAACAGCTGCAGCTCTCTGTCTGTCTTCATAGAAGAGATGTTTAATAATGTAATGAGATCATAGCATTCATAGGTCTATTCCATTCCATTCCATTCCTTTCCTATCCTATCCTATCCTATCCTATCCTATCCTATCCTATCCTATCCTATCCTATCCTATCCTATCCTATAGGCAAATCCAGACTTGATGGATAGTGTTGTGAATCAAAGTGATTTGCACATAATAAGAAACTTCATAATTTTTAGTCTTCTGTCAAGTACTTAATTTCCTTTTTATTCTGCTAATTACTAGGAGGAAAAATGTCAGTAATCTATTCCCTGTATTGTTGTCCAAAAGACAAGAGAATGAATATAAACCCCACTGTCTTTCTCTGTGGATACTTGCACCTGTGAGTCTGTTCCAAAAGTTGGATTGCTTGCATCTTGTGGCTGCCCAAGATGCAAAATGTAAATGATGTAAATATTGGATGTAAATGTTGTATTAATAGAAGGTATAAAGCACCTAAAAGGTCCAAGCCCTCCCGAGATGGGGACATAATCTCTTTAAAACCCTGTTTGTAGGGACTTGCAAAAACACCTGACTGTTAGAATGGAATGGAATGGAATGGAATGGAATGGAATGGAATGGAATGGAATGGAATGGAATTAACCAGGTTGGAAAAGACCTTTGAGATCATCGAGTCCAACCTATCATCCAACACCACCTAATCAACTAAACCATGGCACCATGCACCCCATCCAGTCTCTTCCTAAACACTTCCAGGGATGGGGACTCCACCACCTCCCTGGGCAGCACATTCCAATGGCCAATCTCTCTTTCTGTGAAGAACTTCTTCCTACCATCCAGCCTAAACCTCCCCTGGTGCAGCTTGAGACTGTGTCCTCTTGTTCTGGTGCTGGTTGCCTGGGAGGAGAGCACAAACCCCACCTGGCTACAACCTCCCTTCAGGTAGTTGCAGAGATCAAGAAGGTCTCCCCTGAGCCTCCTCTTCTCCAGGCTAAGCAACCCCAGCTCCCTCAGTCTCTCCTCAGAGGCCTTGTGTTCCAAACCCCTCACCAACTTTGTTGCCCTTCTCTGGACACATTCCAGCAACTCAACATCTTTCCTAAACTGAGGGGCCCCAAACTGGACACAGGACACAAGATGTGTCCTAACCAGTGCTGAGTACAGGGGCACAATGACCTCCCTGCTCCTGCTGGCCACACTGTTCCTGATGCGGCCCAGGATGCCATTGGCCTTCTTGGCCAGCTGGGCACACTGCAGGCTCATGTTCAGCCTATTACCAACCAGCACCCCCAGGTCCCTCTCTGCCTGGCTGCTCTCCAGCCACTCTGACCCCAGCCTGTGGCACTGCATGGGGTTGCTGTGGCTGGTGTCTAGAACCCGGCTGTTGTTTTTCCACATTGTGTTTGTGGTTGCTGTGCTTGAGATGTCATTGCAGGGCAAGTCATCCAAAAAACTTCTCCAAACTTATCCTGAGGTAGCTCCTGAAAAAGAGACAATTACTGGTTATTATTGAGCAGCTTCTAGCTGCATTTTAAAAATACAGTTCTGAAATGTAGCCTGGAGATGATATCCAGAATGATGCTCAGGCTTGAGAAATTAAAGCCCTTTAGAGTTCTCTGAGAACCTTCCTCCTGGATTTCTGCTTTACAATAAGATATATTTTTTTTTGAGAGAGCTTCCATATCAATTTTGGTATTTTAAACTACACTGTTAGTATATTTTAGTGCCTTTACAAAGTTTGTCTACAACTATCTGAAGGGAGCTTGTAGCCAGGTGGGGGTTGGTCTCTTCTCCCAGGCAACCAGCAGCAGAACAAGAGGACACAGTCTCAAGCAGCACCAGGGGAAGTTTAGGCTCAAGGAGAAGAGAAAGTTCTTCACAGAGAGATTTGTTAGCCGTTGGAATGTGCTGCCTAGGGAGGTGGTGGAGTCACCGTCCCTGGAGGTGTTCAAGTGGGGATTGGATGTGGCACTTGGTGCCATGGTCTAGTTATGAGGTCTGTGGTGACAGGTTGGACTTGATGATCTTTGAGGTCTCTTCCAGCTTTGGTGATACTATGATACTGTGACACTCTGACAGACTGAAGGAGTTGGGGCTGTTCAGTCTGGAGAAGAGAAGGCTCCCAGGTGACCTAATTGTGGCCTTTCAGTATCTGAAGGGGGCCTCCAAGAAGGCTGGGGAGGGACTTCTCAGGATCTCAGGGAGTGATAGGACTAGGGGGAATGGAATGAAGCTGGAGGTGGGGAGATTCAGGCTGGATGTGAGGAGGAAGTTCTTCCCCATGAGAGTGGTGAAGCCCTGGAATGGGTTGTCCAGGGAGGTGGTTGAGGCCCCATCCCTGGAGGTGTTTAAGAGCATGGCACTTGGTGCTATGGCTTAATAGTCCTGAGGTGTTGGGTGATAGGTTGGACTTGATGATCTCTGAGGTCTTTTCCAACCTTACTGATTCTATGATTCTGTGATTTTAATTAGCTTTGTAAAAACATCCTCCATTCTGTGTTGTTTGTGGGGAGCTCTTTTTCTGTTCTTCTCATTCTGGCACTCTGTAGCTTCATTTCTGTGCTTATACTCTGTAGTTGATGTGAAAATTGGCGTTTAGGGCATCCCGCAGTTGTCATATTTTGGAGGAGCTCGCCGTGGTTCAGCTGCAGGAAAGGCAATGAAAATCAGCTTAGGGTTGTGTTGTTCCTAGAGAAGGTATTTTTGCCTTTGAAGATAAAAATATATTTTTGTAGGTGCAGTGTGGAACAAGGATAAGCACTCTGTGTTATGTATTTGTTGCATAAAGCCGTTACTTTGAGAGCAGTGTTGTGTGAAGGGTTTCTGCTCCCAGGCTGCAGTAGCTGCAGGTATTCCCTGGAGCAGGTATCCAGGTTACAATCCTTCCAGAGCCCTGGGAACATGGCTCAGAGACAGCAGGGTCTGGGGACTGGGGGATGGGGGGTGGGGGTTGGTCTCTTCTCCCAGGCAACCAGCAGCAGAACAAGAGGACACAGTCTCAAGCTCTGCCAGGGGAAGCTTAGGCTGGGGGTTAGGAAGAAGTTCATCCTGGAAAGTGATTGGTCATTGGAATGTGCTGCCCAGGGAGGAGGTGGAGTCACCATCACTGGAGGTGTTTAGGAAGAGACTAGATGGGGTGCTTGGTGCCATGGTTGATTAGATGGTGTTGGCTGCTAGGTTGGACTTGATGATCTCAAAGGTCTTTTCTAACCTGGTTTATTCCATTCCATTCCATTCCATTCCATTCCATTCCATTCCATTCCATTCCATTCCATTCCATTCCATTCCATTCCATTCCATTCCATTCCATTCATCAGGTTCTGGGCCCCTTAGTTTAGGAAAGATGTTGAGTTGCTGGAATGTGTCCAGAGAAGGGCAACAAAGCTGGGGAGGGGTTTGCAGCGCAAGCCCTCTGAGGAGAGGCTGATGGAGCTAGGCTTGTTTAGCCTGGAGAAGAGGAGGCTCAGAGGAGACCTTCTTGCTGTCTATAACTCCCTGAAGGGAGGTTGTAGCCAGGAGGGGGTTGGTCTCTTCTCTCAGGCAACCAGCACCAGAACAAGAGGGCACAGTCTCAAGCTGTGCCAGGGGAGGTTTAGGCTGGATGTTAAGAAGAAATTCTTCGTAGAAAGAGTGGCCATTGAAATGTGTTGCCCAGGGAGGTGGTGGAGTCACCATCACTGGAGGTGTTTAGGAAGAGACTGGATGGGGTGCTTGGTGCTATGGTTTAGTTCATTAGATGGTGTTGGATGATAGGTTGGACTTGATGATCTCAAATGTCTTTTCCAGCTGGTCTATTCTATTCTATTCTATTCTACTCCTATTCTATTTATCAATAATTAGTACTTGTAATCTGAGATTTATCATCAAGACTGCACAATATAAGCCCCCTTTGGCAAATTGTGCTTTATGTTAAGCATTTAGAACAAATGAGGGTAGTGAGAGAGGGAGGCAGTGCAGCTACTTCTAAATTTTCATTGCAGAATTATGAAGATTTGTTTCTTGGAGACACTCTTTTAAAATGATTTTCAGTGACAGATTGCAAACTTACTTACTCTATTTTTATTTTCTTTTAATGCATTTTAGTTTCCATACCAATCCATCAATACACAGATGGGGGAAAAAATGATTCAAACCATGCATTGTAGTGTGCCTAGCTTATTGCAGAAAACTTGGTATTAACTAGAATGCAGATGATGGGCTGGACACGATGATCTCAAAGGTCTCTTCCAACCTGGTCTCTCCTTTTATCTCCCTCTTCTCTTCTCTCCCTCTTCTCTTCTCTCCCTCTTCTCTTCTCTCCCTCTTCTCTTCTCTCCCTCTTCTCTTCTCTCCCTCTTCTCTTCTCTCCCTCTTCTCTTCTCTCCCTCTTCTCTTCTCTCCCTCTTCTCTTCTCTCCCTCTTCTCTTCTCTCCCTCTTCTCTTCTCTCCCTCTTCTCTTCTCTCCCTCTTCTCTTCTCTCCCTCTTCTCTTCTCTCCCTCTTCTCTTCTCTCCCTCTTCTCTTCTCTCCTCTCCCTCTTCTCTTCTCTCCCTCTTCTCTTCTCTCCTCTCCCTCTTCTCTTCTCTCCCTCTTCTCTTCTCTCCTCTCCCTCTTCTCTTCTCTCCTCTCCCTCTTCTCTTCTCTCCTCTCCCTCTTCTCTTCTCTCCTCTCCCTCTTCTCTTCTCTCCTCTCCTCTCCCTCTTCTCTTCTCTCCTCTCCTCTCCCTCTTCTCTTCTCTCCTCTCCTCTCCCTCTCCTCTCCCTCTCCCTCTTCTCTCCTCTCCCTCTTCTCTCCTCTCCCTCTTCTCTCCTCTCCCTCTTCTCTCCTCTCCCTCTTCTCTCCTCTCCTCTTCTCTCCTCTCCCTCTTCTCTCCTCTCCCTCTTCTCTCCTCTCCCTCTTCTCTCCTCTCCCTCTTCTCTCCTCTCCCTCTTCTCTCCTCTCCCTCTTCTCTCCTCTCCCTCTCCTCTCCTCTCCCTCTCCTCTCCTCTCCCTCTCCTCTCCTCTCCCTCTCCTCTCCTCTCCCTCTCCTCTCCTCTCCCTCTCCTCTCCCTCTTCTCTCCTCTCCCTCTTCTCTCCTCTCCCTCTTCTCTCCTCTCCCTCTTCTCTCCTCTCCTCTCCCTCTTCTCTCCTCTCCTCTCCCTCTTCTCTCCTCTCCTCTCCCTCTTCTCTCCTCTCCTCTCCCTCTTCTCTCCTCTCCTCTCCTCTCCCTCTTCTCTCCTCTCCTCTCCTCTCCCTCTTCTCTCCTCTCCTCTCCTCTCCCTCTCCTCTCCTCTCCCTCTTCTCTCCTCTCCTCTCCTCTCCCTCTTCTCTCCTCTCCTCTCCTCTCCCTCTTCTCTCCTCTCCTCTCCTCTCCCTCTTCTCTCCTCTCCTCTCCTCTCCCTCTTCTCTCCTCTCCTCTCCTCTCCCTCTTCTCTCCTCTCCTCTCCTCTCCCTCTTCTCTCCTCTCCTCTCCTCTCCCTCTTCTCTCCTCTCCTCTCCTCTCCTCTCCTCTCCCTCTTCTCTCCTGTCCTCTCCCTCTTCTCTCCTCTCCTCTCCTCTCCCTCTTCTCTCCTCTCCTCTCCTCTCCCTCTTCTCTCCTCTCCTCTCCTCTCCCTCTTCTCTCCTCCCCTCTCCTCTCCCTCTTCTCTCCTCTCCCTCTTCTCTCCTCTCCCTCTTCTCTCCTCTCCCTCTTCTCCCAAAGATATGTAGCTAGTTTGCTCTTACTGCCAGACTTCATTCGTCATTGGAATGTGCTGCCCAGGGAGGTGGTGGAGTCGCCGTCCCTGGAGGTGTTCAAGGGGAGATTGGACGTGGCACTTGGTGCCATGGTCTAGTTGTGAGGTCTGTTGGAACAGGTTGGACTTGATGATCCTTGGGGTCTCTTCCAACCTTAGTTACTGTGATACTGTGATACTGTGATACTTCATGCTATTTACCACAAGAACTATAGAGGAAGGTGAATTATGACTTTATTTAATAGGTTTGGAGAACTATTTCCACTCTTTCAGATATGCTTTTCAGATAGCATAGACTGGAAGGAAGACAATCAGAGTAAATTAGCCCAAAGGTGGTGGTGGTGTTATTGTTGTTATGGGATGTCACCAATGAAGAAGTGAAAAACCATGATTGTACGTTCAAGCTGTTCCTGAAGTTGATCACAGAAGGAACATACAGGTAGGCAAAGACCATCAGTGCCACACTTTAAAAAATATTATTGTGCTGAGCAATGGGATTTTGAATAAGAACTTCAAATACTTTCCAAGCTTTGGAAACTGTGTGCTTTTAAAATTGTGATAATCTGATGGGGAGCAGGCAGCAGGGTAGCAGGCTGCTTCTCAAGACTGCGCTGCTCATGAAGAGCAGGTTCCTTCCTGAAGTTCATGATTGTTGCATACTTCCTAATATTCTCTGTTGACCAGCACATTGCCTTCATGTACAAGTTGTACAGAGAGAGGTTTATGTTGCCATGGTTTAGTTGATTAGGTGGGTTGGATTGGTTGAGAGGTTGGATGTGATGATCTTGAAGGTCTCTTCCAACCTGGTCTATTCTATTCTACTTCTATTCTATTCTACTTCTATTCTATTCTACTTCTATTCTATTCTATTCTATTCTATTCTATTCTATTCTATTCTATTCTATTCTATTCTATTCTATTCTATTCCTATTCCTATTCCTATTCCTATTCCTATTCCTGTTCCTATTCCTATTCCTATTCTATTCTACACTGTTCGGCATATAGGGGGAAGGAAAAGCAGTGGGATCCTGTCTGGAGAGGCTCTCTACAGTGCAGGAAAACATTAAATGGACAGTCATTTGTAGGCTGTAGACAGGCAGATGTTGGTCTCTTCTCCCAGGCAGCCAGTACCAGAACAAGAGGACACAGTCTCAGGCTGTGCCAGGGGAGGTTTAGGCTGGATGTTAGGAAGAAGTTCTTCACTGAGAGAGTGATCGCCCACTGGAATGGGCTGCCCGGGGAGGTGGTGGAGTCACCATCATTGGAGGTATTCAGGAGGAGACTTGATGGGGTGCTTGGTGCCATGGGTTAGTTGATTAGGTGGTGTTGGATTGGTTGATAGGTTGGACACGATGATCTTGAAGATCTCTACCAACCTGGTCTATTCTATTCTATTCTATTCTATTCTATTCTATTCTATTCTATTCTATTCTATTGATACTGGAAGGCTTTTATTTCAGCAAACCCTCCAGCCATGGTGTGCATGTTTCAACATGAGTCAACAGGATTCTATGGATACTCAAAATATTTTGAAACCATACGCACAGAATGTATTTTCCTCTGGCTAGTAAAACTCTGTCATAAAGTCTTCACAGACTTATAATATGCAGAGTCCAACCAACTTGGCAAATAAATTGTTTGTTAAAGCATGTTCTGGCTCTGTCTCCAAACTGCATTTAGACAAAATAGGCTTTTGTTAATGCCAGATATTGGACCGGGCTGCTGGAGACTTCAGGGTTTTTTATGCAAGCAGGTTGAAGCAGATTTTTGACTTGAACTTTCTAGAGCAAAATGTTAGTGCAACATTTGTCCTTTGTACAAACTTTTTGGGATGAGTAGAGAGGAATTTCATATTGCTTGTTCATAGATTTCCTGAATTAATGAAAAAATATATATATACTGATTGCTTTACTTGAAAGAATCAGTGGGAGAGAAATAATATAAGGATTATTGCATGTTTAATGGGAGTCTTCCTGTTTCCTGAGATACTGATTATGAAGCTAGACATGAAAATGTTATATAGAATGTCTTTCAGTGCAGAGAACTTGTTCTGGGGATGTGTACCAGGGTCTGAGTGCCTTTTTTTTAAAGCAATGACTGTTTGAATCCAGATTAGACACCATCTTAATAATGATGTGAAAAGTTTATGCTATGACTAATTTGCCTGTAGTCATTTATGCCTCTATATTGTGCATAAGAAACATCCAGATTAGTCAGTGTTACCATGTAGTGTCTTCTTAGATGGATTTCTGATCCTGTTGTATGCTTTGTACCATGCAGTAATTCATTTGCTGTGCTGAACTGTTCATAGGCAGGTTTCATTAGGCATTTTTTCCCCCCTACGTTATTTTGGTATCCTGGTAATTATTCTTTCTCATATCTTCCTTCTTTCTTCCTGTCCCAATTTTTGACATCTGGTAGATTCATCATCTCTCATTAGATGACACATTCACTTGTAGAAGTTTATAGGAGACATACTGGGAAAGAGATTTCATTTGTTCCCCCTTTGCAACTCTGCTCCTGTCTCAAACTGTATTACAATATAATACGAATGTAAAGGAAGACTCTTGTGCCTCTAAATGTTGCCTCTGCCCAAACCTGCCACATTATTACCTGATTTAACTTCTGCACGTTGGAGGTAGACAAAAATGCTTTGAATTTCAGAGTCTTTTATGGAACAGTAATTGTGAATATTAGCTATGAAGTGTAGTTAATTTGCCTGAGTGAATGTCATTTACTGCAAGGATGTTAGGTAAAATTACCAGCACCAGAGTTCAGCTTTACATTTTTGGCTCCATTATGCAATCAAATGAACAGAGGGGTATAAACAACTAGTAAAGGAAAATATAGAATGGAATAGAATAGGCTAGGCTAGGCTAGGCTAGGCTAGGCTAGGCTAGGCTAGGCTAGGCTAGGCTAGAATAGAATAGAATAGAATAGAATAGAATAGAATAGAATAGAAGAGAATAGAGTCCTGTGTCCAGTTCTGGGCCCCTCGGTTTAAGAAGGACATCGAGACTCTTGAACGTGTCCAGAGAAGGGCAACAAGGCTGGGGAGAGGCCTTGAGCACAAGCCCTATGAGGAGAGGCTGAGGGAGCTGGGGTTGTTTAGCCTGGAGAAGAGGAGGCTCAGGGGTGACCTCATTGCCCTCTACAACTACCTGAAAGGTGGGTGTAGCCAGGAAGGGGTTGGTTGGTTGGGCACAATGACTTCCCTGCTCCTGCTGGCCACACTATTCCTAATGCAGGCCAGGATGCCATTGGCCTTCTTGGCCACCTGGGCACACTGCTGGCTCATGTTTAGGCAGCTTTCAATCAACACCCCCAGGTCCCTCTCTGTTTGGCCGCTCTCCAGCCACTCTGACCCCAGCCTGTAGCTCTGCATGGGGTTACCACCACTGATGTGAATCATACTGATTCTTACAGAAAGAAAGAATATTTTGGGCATCACCTGGAGGTTCTTTTTCAGTGGGATATAATGAGATGTGAGTTATTTATTTATTTATTTAGTGTGTCTGTTGTTTTTTTCAAGTGTGCAGTTCGTGCAGCCACTGAAGGCAGAATCCTTGTGCTGGAAGGTTTGGAGAAGGCCGAGCGGAACGTCCTGCCCGTGTTAAACAACTTGCTGGAGAACAGGGAAATGCAGCTTGAGGATGGTCGCTTTCTCATGTCTGCAGAGCGCTATGACAAACTTCTGCAGGTGTGGAAATGCTCTTTGGGTATTTTATTTGTTGTTTGTTTTTTTTTTCCCCCCTCCTTATTTGGTTTTGCTGGAATAATCTCACCAAAGTTTCATAGAATTAACAAGGTTGAAAAAGACCTCAGAGATCATCAAGTCCAACCAACACCTCATGACTAACTAAACCATGGCTTCAAGTGCCACACCCAGTCCCTTTTTGAACACCTCCAGGGGTGGTGACTCCACCACCTCCCTGGGCAGCACATTCCAATGGCTAATAACCAGCATAAAAAAGCAAGTAGAATCACAGAATCACCAAGGTTGGAAGAGACCTCAAAGATCATCAAGACCAGGCCATCACCACAGACCTTATGACTAAACCATGGCACCTGGTGCCACGTCCAATCCCCTCTTGAACACCTCCAGGGATGGTGACTCCACCACCTCCCTGGGCAACACATTGCAATGGCTAACAACTCTCTCTGTGAAGAACTTTCTCCTCACCTCCAGCCTAAACTTCCCCTGGTGCAGCTTGAGACTGTGTCCTCTTGTTCTGGTGCTGGTTTCCTGACAGAAGAGACCAAGCCCCGCCTGTCTACAACCTCCCTTCAGGTAGTTGTAGAGAGCAAGAAGGTCTCCTCTGAGCCTCCTCTTCTCCAGGCTAAGCAACCCCAGCTCCCTCAGTCTCTCCTCATAGTTCTGTATTATTGTTCATAATAAAGCATAATTTGTAAATGAAGCTTTTTAAAATGCAGGTTGTAGTCTCCTTTACAGTTGCAAGAGTGGAAAAAAACCACAGAATAAAACCTGCCTTGCTCATGGTAACCCTGTCTAATGTGGTCTATTTTCTGATCATTGTGAAAATCATATTGCAATTATACCTTTTTGAGCTTTGATGGTCTGTGGAGTTTCCAGTCAAATTGCTCCAGGCCTGAAAGCTGTCTAATCAGGTATTCCATCTGCAGTAATTTTGGAAAGAATTAGCTTTTGCCATCCACAAATTTGACTAGTTCAATGCTGAATGAAAGATGCTCTCTACAACTACCTGAAGGGTGGTTATAGCCAGGAAGGGGTTGGTCTCTTCTCTCTAGCAACCAGCACCAGAACAAGAGGACACAGTCTCAAGCTGCACCAGGGGAGGTTTAGGCTCGAGGTGAGGAGTCACTGAGAGAGTTGTTGGCCATTGGAATGTGCTGCCCAGGGAGGTGGTGGAGTCACCATCCCTGGAGGTGTTCAAGAGGGGATTGGACGTGGCACTTGGTGCCATGGTCTAGTCATGAGGTCTGTGGTGACAGGTTGGACTCGATGATCTTTGAGGTCTCTTCCAACCCTGGTGATACTGTGATATTGAAGAAGCAGGGCTGTTAGTCAATCTGCAGCTTAGCTTTGATTGAGTTTTGAGTGATGTCATTTATTTTTTTTGCCTTGTGCTTTCTTTTAATGAATTCAGGATCACACAAAATCCGAATTGGATGCTTGGAAGATCGTTCGGGTTAGTGAAGATTTCCGCGTGATAGCGCTGGGCCTCCCCGTGCCTAAATATTCTGGCAACCCTTTGGATCCACCCCTTCGCTCTCGCTTTCAAGCTAGAGATGTTTATCATCTGCCCTTTAAGGTAAGTGTCCTAGCAGAGGAGTTTGGGATCATCTCTACTGAGTAGAGCTTATTTCATAGAATCACAGAACGTTAGGGGATGGAAGGGAACTTGAAAGATCATCTAGTCGAATCCCCTTGCCAGAGCAGGATCACCTATACCACGTCACACAGAAATGCATCCAGGCAGGTTTTGAGTATCTCCAGAAAGGGAGACTCCACAATCCCCCTGGGCAGCCTGTTCCAGTGTTTTGTCACCCTCACAGTGAAAAAAGTTTTTTCTCATATTTCCATGGAACTTCCTCTGCCTGGACTTCCACCCATTGCCCCTTGTCCTGTATTTGGGCATCACTGAGAACAGCCTGACTTGGCACTCACCCTTTACATATTTATAAACATTAGTGAGGTGACTTCTTAGCTTCGTCCTCAGGCTGGGGTTGGAGTGGCTGGAGAGCAGCCAAACAGAAAGGGACCTAGGGTTACTGGTTAATAGTACGCTGAACGTGAGCCATCAGTGTGCACAGTTGGCCAAGAAAGCCAATGACATCCTGGCCTGCATCAGCAATAGTGTGGCCAGCAGGAGCAGGGAAGTCATTGTGCCCCTATAGTCAGCACTGGTTAGGCCACACCTTCAGTCCTGTGTCCAGTTCTGGGCCGCTCAATTTAAGGAGGACACATAGACACTTGAATGTGTCCAGAAAAGGGCAACGAGGCTGGGGAGAGGCATTGAGCATAAGCCCTCTGAGGAGGGGCTGAGGGTGCTGGGGTTCTTTAGTCTGGAGAAGAGGAGGCTCAGGGGAGACCTTCTTGCTGTCTGGAGGTGAGGAGAAAGTTCTTCACAGAGAGAGCTGTTAGCTTTGGAATGTGCTGCCCAAGGAGGTGGTGGTCCCTGAAGGTGTTCAAGACGGGGTTGGACATGGCACTTGGTGCCATGGTTTAGTAGTCCTGAGGTGCTGGGTAACAGGCTGGACTTGATGATCTTTGAGGTGTTTTCCAACCTTATTGTTTCTATGATTCTGAAAAATAGCCTTGAGTAGTAAATTTACTTTAAAGGTTATTTTTCCTGGTGGTGCCTAATAAATTCATGAAAAGGATGCTTAGGAGTTGTAAAGGAATGCTGCAGAAAAACAACCTGTACAACAACATAACCCTGTGAGAAAGATGAGGTCTGGGGTGACAGGTTGGACTTGATGATCTTTGAGGTCTTTTCAAACCTTGTTGATTCTATGATTCTTCTAAAAACAGGTAAAATCAGTTGTCAAGGAGTGAGTCTAAATTAGAGGGAGGATTAGGAAATGCCTTCTGCATCCTGAACTGTGACCCACAGTATGATCCCAACATTAATTTGCAATTTTTCTGTTCTATTTTCAGGACCATCTTCAGCTCTTGTACTCAGTTGGATCAAACATTTCCACAGAGAGGTAGCTTTTCATAATTAAAGATCAAAATGGCATGAATGAAGAAAAGTGCTGTCCTTTCAGGATTCCTTGCTATTTTTGGGGCTTCTATCTCTGCACAGAGACAAGAAATGAAGAGATGGGCCTTTTCTAATCTGTGTGGGTGTCTGCTCACACAGCTCTTTGTGTGCAGCCTTCATGTCGTGAAACCTGAACGCTTTAGGCTTCAATCACACCGTGCTTGCTTGTGCTCAGAAATAGTGTCAGCATGATGTAACTTGTTAGGCTTCAGTGTTTTAAATACATTTGGCATCTGTAAAACTCTGTATTGCTTTCTCTTCTGCAGAATTTCGCAGCTCCTGTCTTTTGCCACGACTCTCTGCTCGCAAGAATCCTCCACTTTGGGACTTCCAGATTTTCCTTTAGACAACTTATCAGCTGCTGTTCAGATTTTGGTATGTGCATGCACACGTGCTGAGATACTTCTGTGCCTGAAAGTCTCAAAATTAGATTTGGTTTATTGCTGTTTCTAGAAGAAAATTAACATGGACATCTGTGAGGAGAGCACAAGCCCTCTGAGGAGAGGCTGAGGGAGCTGGGGTTGTTTAGCCTTGCAGAAGAGGAGGCTCTGGGGAGACCTTCTTGCTCTCTACAACTACCTGAAGGGAGGTTGTAGCCAGGTGGGGGTTGGTCTCTTCTCCCAGGCAACCAGCAGCAGAACAAGAGGACACAGTCTCAAGCTGCACCAGGGGAGGTTTGGGCTGGATGTTAGGAAGAAACTCTTCACTGGATGAGTGATTGCCCATTGAAATGGGCTGCCCAGGGAGGTGGTGGAGTCACCATCCCTGAAGGTGTTTAAGAGGAGACTGGATGAGGCACTTTGTGCCATGGTTTAGTTGATTAGATGGTGTTGGGTGATAGGTTGGGCCCAATGATCTTGAAGGTTTTTTCCAACCTGGTTAATTCTGTATTCTGTAAACCTGATTGATTGTATTACAGGGAAAGGACTCAAAGCAACTATTGAAATGAGGGTGTAGAGGCAGTTAAGTTGTATGAGATGAAGCCTACAATAGGTCTTTGGATTGGCTGGTAAGGTTTAGAATAAACATAGCAAAAGGTTACCTGAAGATGCAGGTTGAGGAAGCTTTAAGATGGAATACTTCCTGACAGATGCAGTCCATAGGGAAATAAAAACCACTGTGCACTTGCTGAGTTCACCATGCTAGATCAGGCAGGTCAGGACTAAAAGCTGTGGCAGTCTTTCTGCTTTGCTTTTGCCTCTTAGACTTTATAATTACATGGTAAAAAGTCCCAGTAAAGCTAGGAGGTACCTCCTGAAGGAAGTCAGGTACATGACATCTTTGTAAAGAGAGAGGGGGATTGGAAGGAACCTTTTTACATGCATGAAGATGTAGGCAACCCAGGAGTGTAAGACACCAGGACAGCTTCTCAGACTCTCCAAGTTGCAGATGTCTGTAGAAAGGATGCAGGATAATTCTCTGCTGTGCCTCATGTGCAAGAAGGGGTGGAAGGGTGGCACCAGGCTGGGGGCAGGAGTTGATCTGCTGGAGGGTAGAGAGGCTCTGCAGAGGGACCTCGACAGACTGGACAGATGGGCAGAGTCCAAGGGCATGAGATTGAACACATCCAGGTGCCGGGTTCTGCACATTGGCCACAGCAACCCCATGCAGAGCTACAGGCTGGGGTCAGGGTGGCTGGAGAGCAGCCAGGCAGAGAGGGACTTGGGGGTGCTGGTTGATGGTAGGCTGAACATGAGCCTGAAGTGTGCCCAGGCAGCCAAGAGGGCCAATGGCATCCTGGCCTGCATGAAGAACAGTGTGGCCAGCAGGAGCAGGGAGGTCATTGTGCCCCTGTACACTGCACTGGTTAGGCCACACCTTGAGTCCTGTGTCCAGTTCTGGGCCCCTCAGTTTAGGAAGGATGTTGAGTTGCTGGAGTGTGCCCAGAGAAGGGCAACAAAGTTGGTGAGGGGCTTGGAGCACAAGCCCTATGAGGAGAGGCTGAGGGAGCTGGGGTTGCTTAACCTGGAGAGGAGGAGACTCAGGGGTGACCTTCTTGCTCTCTACAACTACCTGAAGGAAGGTTGTAGCCAGGTGGGGGTTGGTCTCTTCTCCCAGGCAACCAGCACCAGAACAAGAGGACACAGTCTCAAGCTGTGCCAGGGGAAGTTTAGGCTCGAGGTGAGGAGAAAGTTCTTCACTGAGAGAGTCATTTGCCATTGGAATGTGCTGCCCAGGGAGATGGTGGAGTCACCATCCCTGGAGGGGTTCAAGAGGGAATTGGACGTGGCACTTGGTGCCATGGTCTAGTCATGAGGTCTGTGGTGACAGGTTGGACTTGATGATCCTGGAGGTCTCTTTGAACCTCAGTGATACTGTGATACTGTAACATTTAATGTTTGCTTTGTTTCATTGTTGTTTTTGCTGGTGATGGCTGGTTTAAAACCAAACAAAACCAACAAACTAAGAGTAGTTTGGATCAGAATAAGTAACAAGACAACCAGGCAGTGTAAGACAATCAGTTCTATACAGAGAGAGTGATTGCCCATTGGAATGGGCTGCCCGGGGAGGTGGTGGAGTCACCATCATTGGAGGTGCTCAGGAGGAGACTTGATGGGGTGCTTGGTGCCATGGCTTAGTTGTTTAGGTGGGGTTGGATTGGTTGATAGGTTGGACACGATGATGTTGAAGGTCTCTTCCAACCTGGTTTATTCTATGTATTCTATAGGCTTTTGAGATTTTGTTAGAACACAGAATAAAAAAACCAAAACCCAAACTTAAAAGCCACTTGCCCTGTCTAGACAACACAGATCTCCAGAACAGGCAGTATTTCAGCCCTGTCTGCACTGAGCTACCTTTGTCAGGTGTTTGTTTCACACATTGGTTTTTTGTTCCCTTTTGTTCCCCTTTGGTTTAAGAAACCCTTCTCTTTTTCAGTGATTTAAGCAAATAAAATATTTCTTCTTTAAAAAATTCTTTATAGAATTTTACAGTTCCTCAAAGGAATAGAATAGAATGGAATAGAATAGACCAGGTTGGAAGAGACCTTCAAGATCATCCTGTCCAACACGATGATCTTGAAGGTCTCTTCCAACCTGGTTTGTTCTGTTGGATGATAGGTTGGACATGATGATCTCGAAGGTCTCTTCCAACCTGGTTAATTCTATTCTATTCTATTCTATTCTATTCTATTCTATTCTATTCTATTCTATTCTATTCTATTCTATTCTATTCTATTCTATTCTATTCTATGACTTTACCTATGGTACTGCTTGGTGGCAGATTACTTCATATTTTATTTGATTATACACATTAAAACATGCCAATTAGTTGTGTTACTGTAGTGCTCAGTTCCCTCAGCACTGCTGGATACTTGCAGATCCTTGCTGGTGCTACATCAGATGTTGAGAAGTGATTAAGATGCAAGTTCAGAGAAATGAAGCAGTGTTTGGGCAAGAAGTCCATGTTGGGTTTGAAAAGAAATTGCAACTTTTTATCCTTTGAGTCCTGTATGGAAACATTATTTTTAAATTGATGCCAGATGGCTTTCTGAGTAATGAAAATGAGTCCTCAGCTATTATCTAAACTATGGAATGAAGGAAGCATTTTGGTCTGTGTCAGAGAAGGTGAAGTGCTCTCATTGTATGGCAGTATCGTTTTTAGGTAGGTATGAACTGTTTATTCTAGAATTAGTTTCAATCACTTGGTTTCTTTAAGCTGATTGTTCTCAGTGATTCCAGCTGCAGCATTTTTCCTTCATATGCTGGGTCACTGCCATCCCCTACTTGAAATTCAGTTACCTTAGCTGTTTAAAAGTGTGGAGGAGATGCACTGCCTTGACTAGCTCATTCTATCCTGGATTCACTCAGTCTCAGAATGTATTTCTTAGGCTGAAAACTCCTGCCTGCTGAAAGGGAGAACTTCTTACAGAGTGCTGTTCTAAAGAGGCTGGTTTCATACACACCATTGTAATTAGTATTAATTTGAGATAATGTGGACAAAAAAAAAGGTTGTGTGTTATAAATTCCTGGCCACACAGGAACAGTGTGGCCAGCAGGAGCAGGGAAGTCATTCTGCCCCTGGACTCAGCACTGGTTAGGCCACACCTTGAGTCCTGTGTCCAGTCCTGGGCCCCTCAGTTTAGGAAAGATGTTGAGTTGCTGGAAGGTGTCCAGAGAAGGGCAACAAAGCTGGGGAGGGGTTTGGAGCACAGCCCTGTGAGGAGAGGCTGAGGGAGCTGGGGTTGCTTAGCCTGGAGAAGAGGAGGCTCAGGGGAGACCTTCTTGCTGTCTGGAGGTGAGGAGAAAGTTCTTCACAGAGAGAGTTGTTAGCTTTGGAATGTGCTGCCCAAGGGGGGACCTTCTTGCTGTCTACAGCTCCCTGAAGGGAGGTTGTAGCCAGGTGGGGGTTGGTCTCTTCTCCCAGGCAACCAACACCAGAACAAGAGGACACAGTCTCAAGCTGCACCAGGGAAGGTTTAGGCTGGATGTTAGGAAGAAGTTCTTCCCAGAAAGAGTGATTGGCCATTAGAATGTGCTGCCCAGGGAGGTGGTGGAGTCACCATCACTGTAGGTGTTCAGGAGGAGACTTGATATGGTGCTTGGTGCCATGGTTTAGTTGATTAGGTGGTGTTGGGTGATAGGTTGGATGCGATGATCTCAAAGATTTCTTCCAACCTGGTTTATTCTATTTTATTCTATTCTAAGCCTACTTCGCAGTAAATAATATAATTCAAATAAAATCAACTGATTTTCAGTTATCCACTTGGATTTACGTAGGCACCCAACTGAAAGAAGAGTTACTTAGAAACGAAATCAGGAGATGCATATTTTATGAAATGTATAATTCAGTTCATACTTATAATCAGTAATACTGTTTATAATGTTCCATGGTGGGGGAGAGGGATGGAAATCAGTAAAAAAATCCCCCAACATTTCAAGCACTGCAGTAAATGTGCTGCTTAAGAGATCAGGGAGCCCTTTACTGTATTTGTAATGTCCTGTCTATAGAATAGAATTAACCAGGTTGGAAAGGACCTTTGGGAGGTGGCGGAGTCACTATCACTGGAGGTGTTTAAGAGGGGACTGGGTGGGCCACTTGGTACCATGGTTTAGTTGATAAGATGGTGTTGGGTGATAGGTTGGACTTGATGATCTCTCAGGTGTTTTCCAACCTGGTTAATTGTATTCTATTATATTCTTACTCGTATTCTATTCTATTCTAATTCTATTATATTCTATTTTCTATTCTATTCTAATTCTATTCTAATTATATTCTATTCTTATTCTATTCTATTCTTATTCTATTCTCTCCAATGGAACAGAATCTGATTTGTATGGAGCACAAGCCCTATGAGGAGAGACTGAGGGAGCTGGGGTTGCTTAGCCTGGAGAAGAGGAGACTCAGGGGTGACCTTATTGCTCTCTACAACTACCTGAAGGGAGGTTGTAGACAGGCAGAGGTTGGTGTCTTCTCCCAGGCAACCAGCACCAGAACAAGAGGACACAGTCTCAGGCTGTGCCAGGGGAGGTTTAGGCTAGAGGTTAGGAGGAAGTTACACACAGAGAGAGTGATTGCCCATTGGAATGGGCTGCCTGAGGAGGTTGTGGAGTCACCATCATTGGAGGTGTTCAGGAGGAGACTTGATAGGGTGCTTGGTTGCATGGTTTAGTTGATTAGGTGGTGTCGGATGATAGGTTGGACACGATGATCTTGAAGGTCTCTTCCAACCTGGTCTATTCTACTCTATTCTATTCTATTCTATTCTATTCTATTCTATTCTATAATGTAAAGTAGAATATGATTTGCATATTGCCCTCACAGACTTGTTTTCTTAATGTGTGGTTTTTGATTTGAATTAGGATTCCTTTCCCATGATGTCAGTCCAGAGTGTCATTGACCGGCTCTACCCCTATGATGTTTTCCTGGGAAAGGAAGGAAGAACAGCAGTCAAAGATGTATTAAAAGTGAGTATTGCAGACATATATTGTACTTACATGGAGCAATGGACTATGAGATGTGGTTTTTTGGACTAATGTTACTTCAGTACTTTTGTAAGAAAAAGAAATTTGAAATAAACAAAAAGGCTTCATTATTGCTGATGCTAAAACAGGAGTTAAAAGAGAACCCCACAACAAATGTCATAAGCTGGTAGATTTCTATATAGTGAAAGATGAAACCTCCTAATTCCTCAGAATCCTTAGACCTCATTTCAGGACTACAGAAAAACTCTCAGTCCTGTATTGTGTGTTTAACCAGGCTGGCCTCCTAGTTGCCTTTCCGAGTTTTGGGATGGATAGTCCTTGCATTTGAATGAGGTTGTCCTGAATGACCTGCTACCTTTCATGAACCTTCAAAGCTGTCTCTTGTGAGGTCCAGCTTCTCACTCTTCTCTGAGTAAGCCAGTCTGGCCTGAAATCCAGGGTCTGTGGCTGATGTTTTTTGCCTTCATGATGACTCCTCAGGATTTTGAGCTGCAGTATTTCATGGTTGCCAAGGCTGTTGTTGATTGCCACATCCACAATCAATTGTGCCTTGTTTGTGCATAGCAGGAGCTGTCTGTGCATCACCCCTGCCTAGTGAGCATAGGGCCTGTATTGAGATGTTCCCCTGGGCAGCCTCAGTTATCTAGATTGTGTCACACTGTCATGCTCTTCCACTGCTTGTCAGGGTGATTCAAGTTCACAGTATCACAGATGCAAGGGCTTGGAAGGGACCTCAAAACTAGGACTAGTCATGAGGTCTGTGGAGACAGGTTGGTCTCGATGATCCTCGAGGTCTCTTCCAACCTTAGTTATACTGTGATACTGTGAAAAGATCATCTAGTCCAACTTCTTTGCCAGAGCAGGATCACCTATACTTGATCACACAGGAACACATCCAGGTGAGTCTTGAGTATCTCCAGAGAAGGAGACTCCACAACCCCCCAGGGCAGCCTGTTCCAGTGTTCTGTCATTTTTCCTGATGTTTCCATGGAACTTCCTATGCCTGGACTTCCACCCACTGCCCCTTGTCCTGTCATTGGGCATCACCAAGAATAGCCTGATTCCATTTTCTTGGCACTCATCCTTTACATATTTATAAACATGAATGAGGTCACTCCTTAGTCTCCTCTTCTCCAAGCTAAAGAGCCCCAGCTCCCTCAGTCTCTCCTCGTAAGGAAGATGTTCAACCCCCTTAATCATTTTTGTGGTTCTGTGCTGAACTCTTTCAAGCAGTTCCCTGTCCTTCCTGAACTGAGGAGCCCAGAACTGGACACAAAATTCCAGATGCAGTCTCACCAGGGCAGAGTAGAGGAGGAGGAGAACCTCTCTGGACCTACTAACCACACCCCTTCTAATACACCCCAGAATGCCATTGGCCTTCTTGGACATGAGCACATTGCTGGCTTCATGGTCAACCTTCTCTCCACTAGGGCCCCCAGGTCCTTTTCCCCTTCACTGCTCTCCAGTGTTATTTCTCTCTGGAAATACAGACTTCTGCCTTTCAGCAGAGCAGTAGCAGCCACTTCTGGTCTTGCTGTGCTTGTAGTTGAAATCCTTTGTATCCTTTTTGTTTCTCCTCTTGGCTGGGGATGGTGAACATCTCTTAGGTTTAGTGCCATCAGCTTCCGCTAGTCTCCATGGCTTTAATTTTATCTGTGGTGCATGCTTTTGCTTCCTGTGTAAGAGAGGTTGATTTGACTATTAAATAAATCTCCTTTCTCAGTGATGGTCTGCTTCTAAAAATCTTCCTGTCATTTGCATTTTCCTGTGTTAATTTTCCTTTCCTTTTATTTTGATCCTCTTCCTCATCCCCACTTATACAAATGTGTTGTATTATGTTAACAAGCACATCTAATCTTGTTTGGAATTTTACTCTCTTTGCACACAGCGAATCTTGTTAGGCAATGAACCTTAAGAAGTAAAGAAAATAACTGGCTGTACTGAGGAACTTCTGTTTATAATTCTATTACAGTAATGGCAGCATCAGAACTGTATTAAATATGGATAAGAAATTATTTTTTTCCATTCTGCAAAAAATGTGAGGGAGAGGAGTCTAGCAGAAGCAAGGTGATTTCTTGCTCTACCTTCCTCAGAGTTCCAGAGAGTGTCCAGCTAATATTTGCCACCAAGTACTTCTCTGTGTAACAGAATATAGTGGACTTGGTGAGCTTTGAGGTCTTTTCAAACCTTATTGCTTCTGTGATTCTATACTGAACTGGGAGGTATTGACAGTTGAAAAATAAATGCTGGAAGTGTACTGGAATTGACTGGTTAATTCATGTGAGTCAGAATGGAATGGAATGGAATAGAATAGAATAGAATAGAATAGAATAGAATTAAGCAGGTTGGAAAAGACCTTCGAGATCACCAAGTCCAACCTATCATCCAACACTATCTAATCAACTAAACCATGGTACCAAGCACCCCATCCAGTCTCTTCCTAAGCACTTCCAGTGATGGTGACTCTACCACCTCCCTGGGCAGCACATTCTAATGGCCAATCAGTCTTTCTGTGAAGAACTTCTTCCTAACATCCAGCCTAAACCTCCCCTGGCACAGCTTGAGACTGTGTCCTCTGGTTCTGTTGGTGGTTGCCTGGGAGAAGAGACCAACCTCCACCTGGCTACAACCTCCCTTCAGGTAGTTGTAGAGAGCAATAAGGTCTCCCCTGACCCTGCTCTTCTCCAGGCTAAGCAACCCTAGCTCCTTCAGCCTCTCCTTGTAGTGCTTGTACTTGAGGCCTCTCCCCAGCTTCGTTGCCCTAAAGAGAATTTAAAGAGAATAATCCCAAATTTCATACTTGGAGACAGATATGGGGAAGCAGTAGCTGATAAGGTACCTTAATGTCTGGATGTCTTCCCTTCCAGTCATCAGTCAGAGCTGGGAAATGAGGTAGCTGCTGGTTAGGCTGAACTTCTAGTTTTAGCAGTTGTTAGACCCTGTGCATACTTCTTGAAGAAATCATGTTCTCTAGGCACTGTCTTCCCAAACATCTTCAACAGAGGTAAATCTTTGCCATATGCATCTCCAGTGGAATGGAATGGAATGGAATGGAATGGAATGGAATGGAATGGAATGGAATGGAATAGAATAGAATGGAGTAGAATAGAATGGAGTAGAATAGAATGGAGTAGAATAGAATAGAATAGAATAGAATGAACCATGTTGGAAAAGACCTTTGAGATCATCGAGTCCAACCTATTGTCCACCACTATCTAATCCACTAAACCATCTCACTGAGACTCCACCAAGACCTAGGTATTCTTTGTCATTCTTATTCTCAATAATGAATTGACATGAAATACTGATTTCTACCTCTCCTGTGAATGGGAGTAGTTCATTACAGTGCTAATCTTGGTGTAAAGATGCTTTGAAATGCAGATCTGTTGCTGAGTGGATCTAGCAGGAGTTACAACTTGTCTTAGGCTTCATTCTACAACCAAGTTCTTTGTCTGATACAAACATGGCTTTTCATGTTAGAGCATGTATGGATTGCACACTAACCCAGCATCAGCAGTGATCATGAGAGTTACTTACCATACAGTGCATTTGTGCAGGGACTACAATTTGCAACATTCATTAGCTCAGCAGCTTGCAGCGGACAGGACAGTGCATAATCATCAGGCCACATTCTGCATGCCTAGAAACACATGAGAAAAGGCAAGGCACTTTTTGTCAAGTACCAAAAACTTGACAACACTGTGCCTTTTTTGTTCCCCTGCTTGAAGTTTCTGCACTTTGGCAAATTTAGGAATTTCTGTACCAGTTCTTAAAGATCTTGTGAAGGAAAATATGACTCAAGTTTGAGTTCTGGCCTTTCAGATTATTCTGTACTTGCATGAAATTTTGATGTGACAGATTATTTTGATGTCAGATGCATACGTGAAACATGGTGGCAAAAATAAAGTGAAAATCTGTTCAAGCTGTAAGATGTGGACATGGAGAGTTCATAGAATAGAATAGAATAGAATAGAATAAACCAGGCTGGAAGAGACCTTCAAGATCATTGTGTCCAACCCATCATCCAACACCACCCAGCCAACTAAACCATGCAACCAAGCACCCTATCAAGTCTCCTCCTGAAGACCTCCAGTGATGGTGACTCCACCACCTCCTCAGGCAGCCCATTCCAATGGACAATCACTCTCTCTGTGTAAAACTTCCTCCTAACCTCCAGCCTAAACCTCCCCTGGCACAGCCTGAGACTGTGTCCTCTTGTTCTGGTACTGGCTGCCTGGTAGAAGGGACCAACATCTGCCTGTCTACAACCTTCCTTCAGGTAGTTGTAGAGAGCAAGAAGGTCTCCCCTGAGCCTCCTCTTCTCCAGGCTAAGCAACCCCAGCTCCCTCAGCCTCTCCTCATAGATCTTGTGTTCCAAACCCCTCCCCAGCTTTGTTGCCCTTATCAGGACAACTTCCAGCAACTCAACATCTTTGCTAAACTGAGGGGCCCAGAAGCATCAGTTGTCTATGGATGTGTTTTTGATTAGCTTATGTCTCTTGTGGGTTCAGCATAGTGGTTACCTGCAAATGCATCTCACTGAAGCTGTTGCTTTGACCTGCTGGATCACCTGTGTATTCTTTGCAGTTTCCATATTGAGGCGTTACCGATCATTAGACCCTACCAAGTGGTCAGAATTCCTCTTCTTCCTCTTCCCTAAATTTTGCAGTTTGTCTTTTCTCATGTGTTTCTAGGCATGCAGAATGTGGCCTGATGATCATGGACTGCCAAACCACTTCCCTTGTTTTTGGTGGCTGGTCTGTTTTCTTTCTTCTTGAGTGTGAAGCAACAAGGCTGCCCACTTCTGGCTCTCCAAATAGCTTCCAAGCCTTCTAATGCTGAATGTGCTCAATAATTGTCCTTCCAACCCACAACTATTTTTTCCTATGTGGCTATCAACTTGGACTTTGTATAGAGGAATTTGCTTCTGGCTCAGGCAGAAGTATATTTAATGGGTTCCACATACATTGAATGCCACTCTCTAGTTCCATATCTAGCTATTGTAATTGTGAATGAGCTGTGTCCAAGAGATCAGTCTTACTCTGAAAGCCACACAGAGTTTTGTTTGATTCTCCTGTCCAGGTGTCAGTGTGGTAGCTTCTTTAATGACTATGTTATCCAGTTCAGCAGCATTTCTGTGCTTACCTGTGATGGATTGTACAAATTCAGTTAGATGAATTGAGGTTGTATAAGTTTAGTAATGATCTGCACACATAGAGAGTCTCTTTGCACTTTCCTGATTACAGAAACCTCTTGGTGAGGGGTTTGGAACACAAGCCCTATGAGGAGAGGCTGAGGGAGCTGGGGTTGCTTAGCCTGGAGAAGAGGAGACTCAGGGGTGACCTTATTGCTGTCAACAACTATCTTAAGGGAGGTTGTAGCCAGGTGGGGGTTGGTCTCTTCTCCCAGGCAGCCAGCACCAGAACAAGAGGACACAGTCTCAGGCTGTGACAGGGGAGGTTTAGGCTGGATGTTAGGAAGAAGTTCTACAGAGAGAGAGAGTGATTTGCCATTGGACTGGGCAGCCCGGGGAGGTGGTGGAGTCACCATGACTGGAGGTGTTCAGGAGGAGATTGGATGGGGTGCTTGGTGCCATGGTTTAGTTGATTAGGTGGGGTTGGATTCATTGATAGGTTGGCCATGATGACCTCAAAGGTCTCTTCCAACCTGGTCTATTCTATTCTATTCTATTCTATTCTATTGTATTCTATTCTATTCTATTCTATTCTAAAAACTCAAACCAAAACCCCCAAAAGACCCACCCAAAATATGCCTTAGAAATTTTAGACTACCCATACCTTTGTGTGTAAGGGCTGCTGCTGCTGTCAAATCTTCCTTTTTTGATGCTGAGGCTGCTGGTGCAGATAAGCTTCTTGCTTGCTCACAGTGATTTTCCTTTGTTGCTATCGGATTAAGGGATTTTAGTGTACAAGCAGTTTGCAGTTTTGTGTATGAGCAGCTTTGGACCTATCAAAAATGCAATTAACTTAATAAGAATATTACCACTTACTAATGAACAGAAGACTGAGAACATCTGTAGCTCATTTCACAGAATCAGCTGGAGCATTTCTTAGAATCCTACTTTGAGATGCTATTCAGTAGGCATTCCTGTCCTGTCTTCAGTGTTTAACGGTATCTGAAGCAGACTCTGCTGTTACCATAAGAATATCATTTGCTGCAGCCCTTTACTAGAGCACATTTATCTTAAATTCATGTTTATACATGAACTCTGTGTAAGTTCTTGTTCCAGAATGGAAATTTACAAGGTGATGAAGAGCCAAAGCATGTGTATGAAAGTGCAGCTCAGTTTTCCTTCTGAACTTTAACAGGCAGTGCTGTGAACCGTAGTAGTAGTGCAACTGCATGCTTCTCAAGACTCAGACTTCTCTTAAAAAACATAAAAATCTCTTATTCTAACTGTTCTGAGGAGGTAGGTAACACTCCTCTTTCTCATTTGATCAACTTTCAGTCTGAATAAAAGGGCTCCATGAGTTCAGCAATTTCAGGTAGTAGCTTTTTTGTGCATAAACCCCCCATAGGAATTCTGCTTCTCCAACAAGGTCGACTCCTTACAGGATTTTGAAAATGGTTTTCATCTTTTATATATACAGTATAAAACAGAGAGTAGAATGCTCAAAAGAGGATTGGGAAGACAAATATATATTTTCCTTTTTTAAAAGAATAGAATAGAATAGAATTAACCAGGTTGGAAAAGACCTTCGAGATTGAGTCCAACCTAGCACTCAACACCATCTAATCAACTAAACTATGGCACTAAGTGCCCCATCCAGTCTCTTCTTAAACACCCCCAGTGATGGTGACTCCACCACCTCCCTGGGCAGTACATTCCAATGGGCAATCATGCTTTCTATGAAGAACTTCTTCCTAACATCCAGCCTAAACCTCCCCTGGCACAGCTTGAGACTGTGTCCTCTTGTTCTGGTGCTGGTCGCCTGGGAGAAGAGACCAATCCCCACCTGGCTACAACCTCCCTTCAGGTAGTTGTAGACAGCAACAAGGTCTCCCCTGAGCCTCCTCTTCTCCAGGCTAAGCAACCCCAGCTTCCTCAGCCTCTCCTCACTGGGCTTGTGCTCCAAACCCCTCCCCAGCTTTGTTGCCCTTCTCTGGACATGTTCCAGCAACTCAACATCTTTCCTAAACTGAGGGGCCCACAACTGGACACAGGACTCGAGGTGTGGCCTAACCAGTGCTGTGTACAGAGGCAGAGTGACTTCCATTTTATCCTTCATCTAGCCAGAACATGCTGAAGGTTTAATTTGTCCTGGTTGTCCTCAATTTCATTGCCTGATAAGGCTATAGAGCTAAGTAAATATGTTTGATTTTTATTGGCAGCCAGCTGTTTAAATCTGCAATTGGTTATGATGACCTGCAGAGAGAGGTAATCTATTATTACACATTCTAAAGGCTATCATCCTTTTCTCTTATTACTATTTTGATTTGGCAGGCTAAGACTTGGCAAAGTCACCCTGTGACATTTTCACTTTACCTGTGTTGCTACAGTTAGAATAAGGAGATGGTATGCAGTCTTGCTTTGGTTTTAAGTGTCAAATATACAGGCCACCAGGAATGTGAGTAGGGTAGAGTAGAGTAGAGTAGAGTAGAGTAGAATAGAATGGAGTAGAGTAGAATAGAATTAACCAGGTTGGAAGAGACCTTTGAGTTCATCGAGTCCAACTTATCATCCAACAATGTAGGTATGTGAAGTAGAAGTTGAAGTAAACTAAATGGGACTTCACAAGCAATTAATCTTGAATATACTTCTGGCTTTGTTTTCAGTAGGAACAGTTTTAAACCCCAGTAAGTTGTATTTACTAACTCCTTTCCCCCCACCCCCTGACTCTACAGCGTTTTGAGCTTCAAGATTCAGAAAGCCGCTTGCTTCCCAAGAGGATTACTAAGGTAGAAAGTGGAAGCAAACCTTTGAAGGCTGATGTAACTGTCCAGATTGGTGAAAAAGAAGTGACATTCCAGGTATGAATTTATCTATCCATCAAGCATATGTATGTTTTTGGATAGAATGAACATGTTTCCATTTCACTGACTCTTTTGACACTCACACTCGATACTGAAACTCATTTCACAGTCTCACCAAGGTTGGAAGAGGCTCAGGGGAGACCAAGTGATGTCCCTTGTGCCTGGGCCAGCACATGGCTGTGTAGACCGCTCCACAATCTTGGTCATGCCTTTCATCAGAAGGTGCTTCTAACACAGATGAGGGGAAAGGGTGGAAGGTGTGGCAGCTCAGAGAGGCTGAAAATAGTTGATAAAGGCTGCTGCAGACATTCAAAGTGCAGTGGTGGTGGCGGAAGAACCTGCAGTTATCACAGTATAGCTTAGCTAGCTTATTTTTTCTCTTTCTTACTTTCTTTCTTGTAGGTTCCAGCTGGGACTGGGCTGGTCAAAAATCATCCTCAGTCAGATACTTTCATAAGGACTTTGAGCCATGATCAACTTTTGGCAGAAATGATGCAGTCCCATATGGTTAAAGATATGTGTTTAATTGGAGGAAAAGTAAGAATTTACATTTCTTTTGTCCCCTCATTCTCCTGCCCCTTAGAATGTAATCTAATTCTTCATTTTTCTCTTTGTAGGGCTGTGGTAAAACAGTTATTGCTAAGGAGTTTGCTGATATACTGGGATACAGTATAGAACCTATAATGCTGTACCAGGTAAGAAAACTAACTGCTGACGGTCATGCTTTGAATATGATCTAAAATGTAACAACACAGACATTGATTCTTTGTATGTATTCTCTCTTTCAGTGATCTAAAAGCTGCAACTATGTACACACACAGCTGCAGCTTTTACAGTCACTGACAGTCACACATATGGGTTAAAGAAGTAAAGGATAGCAAAGAAATCAAAGAGAAGATGTTCTGATCATAATAGTGCATTGTTATTTTTCTGTTAGAGGAGTGGACATGTAGAAAGGTAAAGTTGTGGAGCTGCCACTCTTGTCAACAAAAGGTAACCATGACACAGGGGGCCTGCTGTGGATTTAAGGTGCATAGCATAGCATAGCATAGCATAGCATAGCATAGCATAGCATAGCATAGCATAGCATAGCATAGCATAGAATAGACCAGGTTGGCAGAGACCTTCAAGATCATTGTGTCCAACCCATCATCCAACACCACCTAATCAACTAAACCATACAACCAAGCATCCTGTCAAGCCTCGTCCTGAACACCCCCAGCGACGGCGACCCCACCACCTCCTCGGGCAGCCCATTCCAATGGGCAATCACTCTCTCTGTGTAAAACTTCCTCCTAACCTCCAGCCTAAACCTCCCCTGGCACAGCCTGAGACTGTGTCCTCTTGTTCTGGTACTGGTTGCCTGGGAGAAGAGACCAACCTCTGCCTGGCTGCAACCTCCCTTCAGGTAGTTGTAGAGAGCAATGAGGTCTCCCCTGAGCCTTGTCTTCTCCAGGCTAAGCAACCCCAGCTCCCTCAGCCTCTCCTCATAGGGCTTGTGCTCCAAGCCCCTCACCAACTTTGTTGCCTTTCTCTGGACACGCTCCAGCAAGTCAACATCCTTCCTAAACTGAGGGGCCCAGAACTGGACACAGTGCTCGAGGTGCGGCCTAACCAGTGCAGTGTACAGGGGCAGAATGACCTCCCTGCTCCTGCTGGCCACACTGTTCCTGATGCAGGCCAGGATGCCTTTTATTTCATATCCCTTTGATTTCATCTGGACTGTGCCTTTCTCACAGCAAAAGAGGTATTGTGCACACCCTAAGCTCTGTCATGGTTAACAGTGATCTCCCATATCCAGTGGTCACTTGATAGAGTCTAACCTCATCAGATAAACTACAGAATTGCAAGATTAAAAAGTAGAATTAATATATTTGTTAGCTTTGCATAGTAGGAATCACATGTGTAAGGCTTTCTCCATAACCTCTGAGAATGAAAACACTTTCAAATGAAATAGGAAGTCAGGAGGCTCCCATGACCTTGTGAGTCAAGATACACCAAATATCACAAGGTTTACAGTTATGAGTGATAATTTGCAATGCTGCAGGGGAACATTAGCATTAAATTTAATGCAGTGTACTGGTCTCTTTTTACCATCCCTTTGCTTACTTAAATTTTTCCCAGGCAGCATGGAGACCTCCAGAGGAAGCAATGGCAGTGGCAGCTGTTTTGAAGTGCAATGGCATGTGGGGTGTGAGAGAGATTGGCAGAAATGGGTGGTGATGTTGGAGAGCTGAAGGAAAGAAATATTGCTGCTGCTGAAAAAATGCCTGTCCATTTAATGTTTTCCTGCACTGTAGAGAGCCTCCCCAGACAGGATCCCACTGCTTTGCCTTTCCCCTATATGCCTTCAGCTGATAAAGCTGAACAGTGTAAAATTGTGTCTGCATAGATACAGTCAGAAAGATCACTTCTGCTGTCTTCTTGTGCTTTAATGTGGCCAGGAGCAAGCAGATTTGAGTTCCAAAACGCTGTAGCCTCATCAGTGCAATGTTGCATTCTCAGTGACATACCTAGGTTCCCAGGAGTACCTATTACCTTCCATACAGTGAAGTATGAGGTGCTTACTTTCTGAGCCAGAATAGAGTGTGTGCTACGTAATTTTCTCTGTGCTTCTTGCTGCAAACATGTTTTTAAGTCATCCCAGGAAAATAACTTTTGCAAGTTGATAAGTTTCCTTAAGGACTGGCACACCCTAACCCTTGTTTTGTGACACACAATACAATATTGGGCACTCAGCAGCAAAATGAGACCATTTCTTTGTTAAATACATGGCCACTGTGTTTCAACATCCTACCTTTAGTCATTACCTCCATTGAACAGGATGGAAGACTTTGGGTTGGGAGACATATGAGAAGCTGACAATGAAATTAGTTACTCAGTAACAACTCTCTTATTTATTTATTTTCCTGAGAGATCTGTAGGAGGAAGTTTTACACAGAGAGAGTGATTGCCCATTGGAATGGGCTGCCCGAGGAGGTGGTGGGGTCGCCGTCGCTGGGGGTGTTCAGGGCGAGGCTTGACAGGATGCTTGGTGCCAGGGTTTAGTTGATTAGGTGGTGTTGGATGATAGGTTGGACACGATGATCTTGAAGGTCTCTTCCAACCTGGTCTATTCTATTCTATTCTATTCTATTCTATTCTATTCTATTCTATTCTATTCTATTCTAATTCATACAGAAATGAAATCTAGAACAAGAGTTTGTAGTATTTCCCATTGGAGTGGTTTCACCAGGGTTTAAGCAAATTCAAAGAGTAGAGGGTTTTTATAGAGAGGCTTTTTGATATCAAACAGAGACTGGACGAGGCGCTTGGTGCCATGGTTTAGTTGATTAGATGGTGTTGGGTGATCAGTTGGACTTGATCTCAAAGGTCTCTTCCAACCTGGTTATTTCTATTTCTATTCCACTCCCTTTCCCCCTTTCCCCCTTTCCCCCTTTCCCCCTTTCCCCCTTTCCCCCTTTCCCCCTTTCCCCCTTTCCCCCTTTCCCCCTTTCCCCCTTTCCCCCTTTCCCCCTTTCCCCCTTTCCCCCTTTCCCCCTTTCCCCCTTTCCCCCTTTCCCCCTTTCCCCCTTTCCCCCTTTCCCCCTTTCCTCCCCCTTTCCCCCTTTCCCCCTTTCCCCCTTTCCCCCTTCCTTTCCCCTTCTCCTTTGTTTTAAAATTGCTTAAAATCAAACATTTTCTCCTTCCAGAGCTTCAGGAGAAAAACCATCCATATTCAAAGGGATGTTATAACAGTTTTCCAGCAACTTGCTCCTTTTCTTCCCCCATCCAAAACAAAAAGTCTTCTGAGCACATCAGTAGTATTTGTGTACTGTGATGCTTTTGTTTCTAGGATTAATTTCTTTTTTGGTGTCTTTTTTTGTTTGCATGACCTCATGATTTTTCTTTACCAATCTTTTCCAGTTTTTTTTATTTGAGAAATAATGTAAGTCCAAATTGGCATGAAGAGCAGGAAACAGATTTTTCACCTTTTACTTGCCAAAAGCACTACAAACTATGCAAAACGGCTAAGTCGGAGGCTCGTATCGCCGTAGAAGCTAAAGGGAGTGCAACAGAAGTTACCCTACTTGTTTGTTTTTTTTCCTGTGTGCAAAATATTTCAGAAGACTAATAGCATCATATAAAACACAGAACTTAGAAGGACTGCTAGTTGGGTTAGGAACTGGCTGGAGGGCCGAGCCCAGGGAGTGGTGGTGAATGGTGCCACATCCAGCTGGCGGCCAGGCACTAGTGGTGTGCCCCAGGGATCAGTACTGGGCCCCTTTAGTACGTTTAGTATCTTCATGCTCTGTAGTATCTTCACTGATGATCTGGATGAGGGGATTGAGTCCATCATCAGTAAATTTGCAGACAACACCAAGCTGGGAACAGGTGTTGGTCTGTTAGAGGGTAGGAAGGGACCTTGACAGACTGGACAGATGGGCAGAATCCAAGGGCATGAGATTGAACACATCCAAGTGCCAGGTTCTGCACATTGGCCACAGGAACCCCAAGCACTGCTGGAGGTTGGGGGCTGAGTGGCTGGAGAACAGCCAGGCAGAGAGGGACCTGGGGGTGCTGGTTGACGGTAGACTGAACATGAGCCTGCAGTGTGCCCAGGCAGCCAAGAAGGCCAATGGCATCCTGGCTTGTATCAGCAGGAACAGGGAGGTCATTCTGCCCCTGTACACTGCACTGGTTAGGCCACACCTTGGGTACTGTGTCCAGTTCTGGGCTCCTCAGTTTAGGAAAGATGTTGACTTGCTGGAACATGTGCAGAGAAGGGCAACAAAGCTGGGGAGGGGTTTGGAGCACAAGCCCTATGAGGAGAGGCTGAGGGAACTAGGGTTGCTTAGCCTGGAGGAGGCTCAGGGGTGACCCTTATTGCTCTCTACAACTACCTTAAGAGAGGTTGTAGCCAGGTGGGGTTGGTCTCTTCTCCCAGGCAACCAGCACCAGAACAAGAGGACACAGTCTCAAGCAGCACCAGGGGAGGTTTAGGCTGGATGTTAGGAAGAAGTTCTTCCTAGAAAGAGTGATTGCCCATTGGAATGTGCTGCCAAAGGAGGTGGTAGAGTCGCCATCATTGGAGGTGTTTAGGAGGAGACTTGATGGGGTGCTTGGTTGCATGGTTTAGTTGATTAGGTGGTTTTGGATGATAGGTTGGGCGCAATGATCTTGAAGGTCTCTTCCAACCTGGTCTATTCTAGTCTAGTCTAGTCTAGTCTAAATTAAAATAAGGATTTTGTTATACCAGGTAAGGTAACATTGCCATAGCTTTGCCCAAAATAGGGGGGAAAAATTATTGCATATGCTTCTCTTACCTTCCCTCCAAAGGAAGAGATTTTTAGTGTTAGACTAATGTAACCCTTTGCCTGAAATGTTATGTTTTTAATACCTTATAGAATAGAATGGACTAGACTAGACTAGACTAGACTAGAATAGAATAGAATAGAATAGAATAGAATAAACCAGGTTGGAAGAGACCTTCAAGATCATCGTGTCCAACCTATCATCCAACACCACCTAATCAACTAAACCATGCAACCAAGCATCCTGTCAAGCCTCGTCCTGAGCACCCCCAGCAACGGTGACCCCACCACCTCCTTGGGCAGCCCATTCCAATGGGCAATCACTCTCTCTATATTAACAATAAAGAGAAACAATGAATCACTAGGCAAGTATTTAGCCATGAAACACATCCCTTACAAGAGCTGCACGTGTTAGCAAATGATACTTGTCCTTAATGCATCGCTAAATTGAATCTTACTCAGCCATTTAAATTGCAGTCTTGATACTCATTTTGTATTTCTGAAAATATTGTGCAGCAGAATACACTTCTGAGTGTTATCTCCAGAAAATTAATGTGTGGTTCTCAAGTGGTGGTTGGAATTACAGATGAATATTCGATGTAGCTTCCCCAGGCTCCCAGTTGATTCATACTGTATGTTGTTTCATTCCTCTGACGGTGAATTCTCAGAAGGTGTGTTAGTTAAATATTCAGTTATGCAGTGTTTACTTGCTGCTCAATGCACACTTGTGATGCAAGTCCTAAAAGCACTTCTTTCCCTGGCTTTGAGAAAAAAAAAACACCCAACATTGCTCATTCTGGTTTTAGTCTAATTCATTAATAACACAGAAAAGAGCAAATGCAGCAGAGAAAACACCCAGAAATACAACAATAAAAATGATCTGGTTTGCTGGATGGGAATGTGGGGGCTTTAAATGTGGAAGCACTGAACTAACCAGACTTTGTCCTGTTATTTTAAGGCTTCTAAGGAAATATAGAAAGAGGAAATGATTCAGGCCATATGATGTAATGTGTTCTATTTTTATCCTTTAAAGTTCAAAGGGTTTATAGTTGTGAGGAGCACATATGCAAAAGCTGCAGCTATAATAGAAAGTATTTTTCTTATCTGATTTCAAGGTTGTATTCACAGCACAGCCTCAGAAATTTAATCTTCTGGCTCCCAAAATGATTATCACATCTTTGTTGCTCTAGTGCTTCCCTGTTAAAATGGACTACCTAAAATATGTGTGCTGGAGGATATTTCAGATGTTATGTTTGGGTTTTTATTGATCCCTTAAGCATTACTTTGTGATACGCTACATACTTTTGGTTCTGTGTGTTACTGGCTCTTTTCTTATTCTGTCCTTTATTTTTATGCTTCCCACTGCATTTTCCTGCTGAGAGGTGGATTGTCCTGCTGGTTTGTGTTCAAAATGAATGATGCAATCGTTGCACTTTCAGGTGACTTCCACACGAAATGACTGACTCGGTTGTTCCAGGTGTAAATTGCTGCCCCCTTCTGTACACAAAGTTGTGTACAAGTTGCCAGAAGCTTGCATTATAATGAAGGGGGAGGGGAAGGCTTTTGTTCTGGTGTCAAAGAGGTACTATTGGCAAGTCTAAAACTTCCAAAGACTATCTAAAATAGTGTGTGTGTGTGTGTGTGTGTAGATTCAGGTATGCATTTCTGATATGCTACCAGAGAAGGGCAATGAAGTTGATGAGGGGCTTGGACCACAAGCCCTGTGAGGAGAGTCTGAGGGAGCTGGGGTTGCTTAGCCTGGAGAGGAGGAGACTCAGGGGTGACCTTATTGCTCTCTACAACTACCTTAAGGGAGGTTGTAGACAGGCAGAGGTTGGTCTCTTCTCCCAGGCAACCAGCACCAGAACAAGAGGACACAGTGTCAGGCTGCACCAGGGGAGGTGTAGGCTGGAGGTTAGGAGGAAGTTTTACACAGAGAGAGTGATTGCCCATTGGACTGGGCTGCCTGAGGAGGTGGTGGAGTCACCATCACTGGAGGTGTTCAGGAGGAGACTTGATAGGGTGCTTGGTTGCATGGTTTAGTTGATTAGGTGGTGTTGGATGATAGATTGGACTCAATGATCTTGAAGGTCTCTTTCAACCTGGTTTATTCTACTCTACTCTACTCTACTCTACTCTACTCTACTCTACTCTACTCTACTCTACTCTACTCCTATTCTATTCTGTTCTAATTGAAAATTTCCTTCTAATCTTTTTTTGAATATATTCTCAGGAAAAACAGAAGGCAGTTTTGTAAGGAGGAAGATTATACCTGTAGAGTAAGAAAACAGAGCATAAATATATTCTTCTGATACTTACAGGATATGACAGCTAGAGATCTGCTGCAGCAAAGGTATACCCTTCCTAATGGAGACACTGCTTGGAGACCATCGCCACTTGTTACTGCTGCCCTGGAAGGAAAGCTTGTTATTCTCGACGGCATCCATCGAATTAACCCTGGTACTCTAGCTGTACTTCAAAGGTCAGGATGTGAGCATGGATAAGCTGGGTGTGCATGATATGGTTGTTGAGCACATGCATACTGAGAAGCGAAGTCACTTCTGCTGAATCTGGCTGTGTACTCCAAAGATCAAGCTGAGCATTGAAGTTTCATAGAACATCTAATGTTCAGTCTGTACATACTTAAAAGCAGAAGCAGTTCATAGAATCACAGTATCACACTATCACAGTATCACCAAGGTTGGAGGAGACCTCAAAGATCATCGAGTCCAACCTCTCACCATAGACCTCATGACTAGACCATGGCACCACCTGGGCACACTGCTGGCTCCTGTTTAGGTGGCTGTCAATCAGCTCCCCCAGGTCCCTCTCTGTTTGGCTGCTCTCCAGCCACTCTGACCCCAGCCTGTAGCTCTGCATGGGGTTGCCGTGGCCGAAGTGCAGCACCTGGCACTTGGACTTGTTGAATGTGCAGCCTCAAACGGTCACAAATGCCATCCCATTGGACTCTGCCCATCTGTCCAGTCGGTCGAGGTCCCTCTGCAGAGCCTTTCTACCCTCTAACTGACCAACCTCTGCTCCCATCTTGGTGTCATCTGCAAATTTGCTGATGACTGTCTCAATCCCCTCATCCAGATCATCAATGAAGATACTAAAGAGGAATCAACAAGGTTGGAAAAGACCACAAAGATCATCAAGTCCAACCTGTTAATTCCTTCATGGGATGTTTGTGTTAGCATGTAATAATAACAAGAAATTTCATCTCTTTCTAAATGCAGAATGTCTGAACTGAAGAATGAGATAAATATTATACTCTAAACATAGGAAGTCTACAAATTAGTAATATTTGCTCGATGAATTGAAAATGCAAAATGACAGAAACCATAAATACCATTGTGAATGCATTCTGCTTGTAAATAATATAGAATCATACAATCAGTAAGGTTGGAAAAGACCTCAAAGATCATCAAGTCCAACCCATCCACCAACACCTCATGACTACTAAACCATGGCTTCAAGTGCCGCATCCAGTCCCTTTTTGAACACCTCCAGGGAGGGTGACTCCACCACCTCCCACCTCAATGGCCAATCACTCTTTCTGGGACAAACTTTCTCCCCACCTCAAGCCTAAACCTGCCCTGGCACAGCTTGAGACTGTGTCCTCTTGTTCTGAATTGATAATATGTGAATGTTACAGTTGTATGCAAAACATGCTTTGCATTGATTGTAAAGAACTCCTTCTAAACACTACTCAGTTTAGGAAAGATGTTGAGTTGCTGGAACGTGTCCAGAGAAGGGCAACAAAGTTGGTGAGGGGTCTGGAGCACAAGCCCTGTGAGGAGAGGCTGAGGGAGCTGGGGTTGCTTAGCCTGGAGGAGAGGAGACCTTATTGCTCTCTCCAACTACCTGAAGGGAGGTTGTAGCCAGGTGAGGATTGGTGTCATCTCCCAGGCAACCCGTGACCAAACAAGAGGACACAGTCTCAAGCTGCACCAGGGGAGGTTTAGGCTGGATGTTAGGAAGAAGTTCTTCACAGAGAGAGTGATTGGCCATTGGAATGTGCTGCCCAGGGAGGTGGCAGAGTCACCATCACTGGAGGTGTTTTAGAGGAAACTGGATGAGGCACTTGGTGCCATACTTTAGCTGAATAGATGGTGTTAGATGGTAGGTTGGACTTGATGATCTTGAAGGTCTCTTCCAACCTGGTTAATTCAATTCAATTCTATTCTATTCTATTCTATTCTGTTCTGTTCTATTCTATTCTATTCTGTTCTATTCTGTTCTATTGTACTTCATAATTCAATTAAAAAATATCTTAAACTTTGCAGAACAAAAGCAGTAATAGCAAATGCCATGCTAATAATAATCTATGCTTTCAGGTCAAATTTTTCATGTGCCTGCATTATATGAGGCTTTTTGCAAGCTTAAAATTAACCACTAGCCTTCTTTTATTTTGGATACACACATACATATGTACATATATATACATGCATATATATATATATATATATATATATATATGCAGAAGTGAGAATGACACTTCCCTATTTTTTTGCTTTTGTGATCACTTTAAATTTGCCTTCTGGTTTTTCTTCTGATGTGCATGTTATATCTGATCAACCTCTGCATGTGAAAAATAAATCTGGGTTCTGTGTATGTTAATCACTAGAGCCAACTGAAATGTAGTGCTTCACGAAACAAATCAGACATATGTTACTTGATACCAGGTACAAAAAGGTGGCTGTTTCATGACATTTAAGCACACTCTGCTAGTAAGACAGAGTTTTTTGCATTTTATTTTCCTGCCATTCCTATTTAAATAGACTGTGTACTGAAACTGTTTATTTATGTATGTTATTTTACCTAGAGTCCTCTGTCCAGTTCTGGGCCACTCAGTTTAAGAAGGACACTGGGACTCTTGAACGTGTCCAGAGAAGGGGAACGAGGCTGGGGAGAGGCATTGAGCATAAGCCCTATGAGGAGAGGCTGAGAGAGCTGGGGTTATTTAGCCTGGAGAATAGGAGGCTCAGGGGAGACCTTCTTGCTCTCTACAACTCCCTGAAGGGCGCTTGTAGCCAGGAGGGGGTTGGTCTCTTCTCCCAGGCAACCAACACCAAAACAAGAGGACACAGTCTCAAGCTGTGTCAGGGGAAGTTTAGGCTGGAGGTGAGGAGAAAGTTCTTCACAGAGAGAGTTGTTAGCCATTGGAATGTGCTGCCCAGGGAGGTGGTGGAGTCACCATCCCTGGAGGTGTTCAAGAGGAGATAGGACGTGGCACTTGGTGCCATGGTTTAGTAGTCAGGAGGTCTTGGGCAACAGGTTGGACTTGATGATCTTAGAGGTCTCTTCCAGCCTTGGTGATTCTATGATTCTATTATATGATTTTTTCTCCACACCTGGATCTCAGAATCATACAGAATCACCAAGGTTGGAGGAGACCTCAAAGATTATCAAATCCAACCTGTCACCACAGACCCCATGACTAAACCATGGCACCAAGAGCCACATCCAGTCCCCTCTTGAACACCTCCAGGGATGGTGATGGATGCATCGTAAATTGGAATAGAATAGAATAGAATAGAATAGAATAGAATAGAATAGAATAGAATAGAATAGAATAGGAGTAGAATAGAATAGAATAGGAGTAGAATAGAATAGGTTGGAAGAGACCTTCAAGATCATCTCGTCCAACCCATCATCCAACACCATCTAATCAACCAAACCATGCAACAAAGCACCCTATCAAGTCTCCTCCTTAACTTCTTTTTACTGTGACCCATGTTGACTGAGAAAAGCTTTAAACAAAGTCTTAGTTGATTCAAATGTTTTAAGACATAATCAAAAAGTAGATAATGCTTATTCTTTCTTTTCTGACAGACTAATACACGACAGAGAACTGACTCTCTACGATGGCACCAGACTGCTAAGGGAAGATAGATACCAGAATTTAAAGGAAGAACTGCAGCTATCTGATGAGAAACTACAGGAAAGGTAAAGTGTCAGCTATCATGAGACAATCCTCTATAGAGCTTCATTTATTTATTTTTTAGTATCATACAAGATGCTTCCTTATTAAATGGATACCTTTTAGTGACCAGGAGAAACACTGTAAACAGCAGCTTCCTTATGAGCTTTTTTTTGCTTTCTGTGACATGGGACAATTATATCCTGTTTAGAGTGCTTGAACTAAAAGGACAGCATTCAATATCCTTTAGCAGAAAGAGTTAGAAAACAAAGAGGGACCCTAAGTACATAATAATGTAGACATAGAGCTATATACTATTTAATTTTGGAATGCTTAATTAAGAATGTTGGTAAATAAAGCTAAATTGACATTAGCTCCAACTTGTTACTATCCTCTGCCTCCTTAGCTGGAAAGCTGGTATTCAATTTACAACTAATATAAGGCAGGATATCCTAAGGATGGGTTGGGACCCATTATGCTTATTCTTTTTGTTTCTTCACTTCCAGTTGTCTGCTAGAAACGTTCCACAGATGATAGGAAGGATTTCCAGTCTGCTGAGGCCATGGTTGATACATAGTCAAACACTGCTGACCAATTGTAGTTAATGGGAGGGATGTTGTTAAGTGTGTGTCAAAACAAATGTAATCTACTATTCAGTAATAGAGAAGCAGCTAAACATACTGTGATTAAGTGACCCCAGGCCCTGTAAAAACAGTGGAAGTTTTATGTCAGATGTTTGTGCTCATATTTACCCTGCAGGGTGTGCATGTGCCAACCTTTGAAGAGGCTTTGTCAGTTATAGTGGAAATGCACTCATGATGTGCCACCCTGTTTCTCTGGTTGTCTGAGTATGATTTTCTTTCTGTGACCTCTTTTGTGGTTCACCTTTTAGAAAACCTGATTGTCTTACACTGCCTGGTTGTCTTGTTATTTATTCTGATCCAAACTACTCTTAGTTTGTTGGTTTTGTTTGGCTTTAAACCAGCCATCACCAGCAAGCACAACAACGAAACAAAGCAAACATGGACGTGGCGCTTGGTGCTATGATCTAGTTGTGAGGTCTGTTGGAACAGGTTGGACTTGATGATCCTTGGGGTCTCTTCCAACCTTAGTTACTGTGATACTGTGTGATACTGTGATACTGTAAATGTTACAGTATCACAGTATCACTAAGGTTGGAAGAGACCTCGAGGATCATCAAGTCCAACCTGTCACCACAGACCTCATGACTAGACCATGGCACCAAGTGCCACGTCCAATCCCCTCTTGAACACCTCCAGGGACGGTGACTCCACCACCTCCCTGGGCAGCACATTCCAATGGCTAACAACTCTCTCTGTGAAGAACTTTCTCCTCACTTCGAGCCTAAACTTCCTCTGGCACAGCTTGAGACTGTGTCCTCTTGTTCTGGTGCTGGTTGCCTGGGAGAAGAGACCAACCCCCTCCTGGCTACAATCACCTTTCAGGTAGTTGTAGACAGCAAGAAGGTCTCCCCTGAGTCTCCTCTTCTCCAGGCTAAACAATCCCATCTCCCTCAGCCTCTCCTCAGAGGGCTGTGCTCAAGGCCTCTCCCCAGCCTTGTTGCCCTTCTCTGGACACGTTCAAGTGTCTCAATGTCCTTCCTAAACTGAGGGGCCCAGAACTGGACACAGCACTCAAGGTGTGGCCTAACCAGTGCAGTGTACAGGGGTACAATGACCTCCCTGCTCCTGCTGGCCACCCTATTCCTAATGCAGGCCAGGATGCCATTGGCCTTCTTGGCCACCTGGGCACACTGCTGGCTCATGTTTAGGCAGCTGTCAATCAGCATCCCCAGGTCCCTCTCTGTTTGACAGCTGTCCAGCCACACTGACCCCAGCCTGTAGCTCTGCATGGGGTTGCTGTGGCCAAAGTGCAGCACCTGGCACTCAGACTTGTTGAATGTTAACATGTCCAATCTTGTGTGGCTTTGTTTGCTCGTTTTGGGTTGGGTTTTTTGGTAGATACGATACAATTTAAGCCTACTTGTTCCTAACTGCATCCAGCCTGCCAAGGCCATGCACCCAGCTAGATGGGCATTTCCTGCATTTGTTTTTATTTGGCTGAAGAACTATGTGTCAGGGGCATGTTCTGTTTGTCAGGATTTTAAGCTCAGGCTTTGAAAAAAAAAAAAATGAAGGGAAAAAAGCATCAAGGATCCATCTTGTAATTTGAAATACATCTAGTCACTGTGTGAATCTCCTTCCTGCTTCATGTTTGTGGTTTTGTCCATGGTGCTTTTGAGCAGAATGGCATTGACTCTACTGGTTTGCTTGCTGCGTGGTAGCCTTTAGTTCATGCCAATGTACTCCAAAAACCTAAGCAATTCATCAGATACCCATTTCAGTACTACTCCTGGTTCAAAACTTCCCCACAAGAACAGAGCTTTACATCTGGATTTGGTATTTCCCTGACTGTTTTGGCTGTTGAGTCCCTTACAGCCTTCATTATCTGTCCCAGCTGCCTTCTTTAAAGATTACTCTGCAGAGTCATCTAATCACTATGCCACCTCTGTACATAACTTTCCTTCCCTTCAGTGTCATTGAGTGACCTTTTGCTTCTGCTGTTCAGTACTAAAGGTGCATTGCTTCTGACTACTTTGGAGGCTTCAAAAGTACTGTTTTGCCTTTCCTCAGAAGGCCATCCCCCTTTCCTTCAGGTTGCACTCTACTGCTTTTACCTACCCGCCTTAATATTTCATGACATGTGGTTTATTGTGAATTGTGAGGCTCTGAATTATCTATTTGACTGACAGTGATCTTTCACCATCTGAATGAAGGGTGTCTGCTGTCCTAGATAGGGACACATTTCAGATTAGTACTTGATCTTCAAATGAGGCAAGAAAATAGGAACCCCACTATGCAAGCATTCCTGCATCTGTAAGCTCAGTGACCATTTAGCACCATTGTTGATACAGATAAAAATTCCTGGTACCATATTACGTGTCCAGAGAAGGGCAACAAACCTGGGGAGGGGTTTGGAGCACAGCCCTGTGAGGAGAGGCTGAGGGAGCTGGGGTTGCTTAGCCTGGAGAAGAGGAGGCTCAGAGGAGACCTTCTTGCTGTCTACAACTACCTGAAGGGAGGTTGTAGCCAGGTGGGGGTTTATCTCTTCTCCCAGGCAACCAGTACCAGAACAAGAGGACATAGTCTCAAGCTGCACCATGGGATGTTTAGGCTGGATGTTAGGAAGAAGTTCTTCCCAGAAAGAGTGATTGGCCATTGGAATGTGCTGCCCAGGGAGGTGGTGGAGTCACCATCACTGGAGGAGTTTAGGAAGAGACTGGATGGGGTGCTTGGTGCCATGGTTTAGTTGATGAGATAGTGTTGGATGATAGGTTGGACTTGATGGTCTTGAAAGTCTCTTCCAACCTGGTCTGGTCTATTCTGTTCTATTCTATTCTATTCTATTCTATTCTATTCTATTCTATTCTATTCTATTCTATTCTATTCGCTGACATCTCTTGTGCTGAGAATCTCACCTCCTCAGTGAAATGTTCAATCTGGCCCTTGTTCAGTTTTCTTATCTGCTAATTTATTCAGAAGAAGCCAGAATTAACTAATGTGAATAGGTATCCCCTTGCTTGATTTTTTTTTTCTGGGGCTGCTTTGGTGTCTGTGAACCACTCTGTGACAGCACACTGTTCTCATCAACCCTTGAGAAAGGAAAGGTGTTGCAGGACCTGGTTTTGGTCCTGAAAACATCACTACCTTTTAGTGGCTCCAGGATGCAATGGCAATAGTTGCTCTTCTATTCCAGGACTGCATTCCTCTGTGTTGCTTGTGCTTTCCAGCAGCAGTTACCTGTCAGAGCAAACTACAGTACCTTCCAGTGCTGCAGGATGGCAGTGCAGAATTAGCCCAGTCACCCTGTTATCAAATGATATCTAAGGTACTGGCAGCTGATTTGGCACAGATGAACAAAGCACGGTGGTGCTAACCAGCCCTCATTTACCTGCAGAAAAATTGCCCTGTGGAGGTGTTGTATAGAATATGTTGTACCTTGAATTTGTTTGCAGATTGGCTGAGCAAACTTGTACTTCTAAGTCACAACTGGAGATGCTTTCCATATCCATGAGAAATGTCTCTTTTGCTGTGTGTCAGTGACTGTGGCTATTTGCTTTAGCTATATTCCTGATGTTGGGGTGAGGTGGAAAGAGAGCTTTACTTATCCTGCTTTACTGGATTTCACTAAAGGAATTTCAGTGCAGTTGCTTTTTGGCAGGCCTACAGAGTATACACTGCCATTCCCAGTTCTACTGAGACTGAATCTGGGTTGTTTGGTGAGTGACACATTAGACTACTATTAACTTTCCAATAAGGGTGTTCCCTCTGGAAAGTGGTTGCAAGTTCTGTTTGAATTAGGGGATATTACACCCCACCCCCATTTAGCTTCTGTTCTCAGTTGTGCATTGGACAGGCTGGACAGATGGGCAGAGTCCAAGGGCATGAGATTTAACACATCTAAGTGCTGGGTTCTACATAATTATATGGATTTGTCATTATATGCAGTTCCATGTAGGAAAATTACTGACAAAGGAAACTCATTCTGATTAGGAAAGGTTTGGCTTTTAAGTTGTTTCTTAATGCAGTTAAGCCAAAGCAAATGAGAAGCAGTAGCCAGCTTGTTCTTTGCTCTTTGAACATAAGCCTGCAGTGTGCCCAGGTGGCCGAGAAGGCCAATGGCATCCTGGCCTGTATAAGGAATAGTGTGGCCAGCAGAAGCAGGGAGGTCATTCTGCCCCTGTACTCAGCACTAGTTAGGACACACCTTGAGTCCTGTGTCCAGTTGTGGGCCCCTCAGTTTAGGAAAGATGTTGAGTAGCTGGAACGTGTCCAGAGAAGGGCAACAAAGCTGGGGAGGGGTTTGGAACACAAGCCCTATGAAAAGAGGCTGAGGGAGCTGGGGTTGCTTAGCCTGGAGAAAAGGAGGCTGAGCAGAGGCCTTCTTGCTCTCTACAACTCCCTGAAGGGAGGTTGCAGCCAGGTGGGGGTTGGTCTCTTCTCCCAGGCAACCAGCACCAGAACAAGAGGACACAGTCTCAAGCTGTGCCAGGGGAGGTTTAGGCTGGATCTTAGGAAGAAGTTCTATGCAGAAAGAGAGATTGGCCATTGGAATGTGCTGCCCGGGGAGGTGGTGGAGTCACCATCACTGGAGGTGTTTAGGAAGAGACTGGATGGGGTGCTTGGTGCCATGGTTTAGTTGATTAGATGGTGTTGGGTGATAGATTTGACTCGATGATCTTGAAGATCTTTTCCAACCTGGTTAATCGTATTTGTTCTATTTGTTCTATATTTCTGTCTTTGCTACTTCTAGTAATTCATAAACACAAAGCAACTCACTGTTACACTCTGTTCCCTTAATTTGGGTCTCATTAGTGAGGTGGCCAGATGCTGTTCTAAGCTATTGAAATACAAAGATGTCTTTCTTAATGGAAAAGAATCACCAGTAACGCTTTTTAGTAAACAATTTGGACTCAGTACTCAGTGGATGGAATTTTAAAGCCAAATTCCCATTTAAATCTGTTTTAGAGAAAAGGAGTACTATTCTTGACCAATAAGCTAAAACTTCTGGAAACATTCAATATTTTTTTTTAAGTCTGTGTTTGTAAAGGGATTTGACACACCTAAAGGTTTTCCCCATTTCAAAATTTGAGATACTAATGGAGAAGATGTAGAGATCACTTCTTCAGAGAAGCAGAACACATTTTGTACTGAGATTTTTATGCTCTTACATGGAAATATTTGATAATAAAAAACCCATTTTTGTTCATAGTTTTTATGCCTTTTAATTTTTAGTGCTTCAATAGCAATAATAGAATAGAATAGAGTAGAATAGAATAGAATTGAATAGAATAAACCAGGTTGGAAGAGACCTTCGAGATCATCACGTCCAACCCATCATCCAACACCATCTAATCAACTAAACCATGGCACCACGCACCCCATCCAGTCTCTTCCTAAACACCTCCAGGGATGGTGACTCCACCACCTCCCTGGGCAGCACATTCCAATGGCCAATAACTCTCTATGAAGAATTTCTTTCTAACATCCAGTCTAAACCTCCCCTAGCGCAGCTTAAGACTGTGTCCTCTTGTTCTGGTGCTGGGTGCCTGGGAGAAGAGACCAACCCCCTGCTGCCTACAACCTCCCTTCAGGTAGTTGTAGAGAGCAATAAGGTCTCCCCTGAGCCTCCTCTTCTCCAGGCTAAGCAACCCCAGCTCCCTCAGCCTCTCCTCACAGGGCTGTGCTCCAAACCCCTCCCCAGCTTTGTTGCCCTTCTCTGGACACATTCCAGCAACTCAACATCTTTCCTAAACTGAGGGACCCAAAATCCTCACGTGTAGTACTCATCTGTAATAGGGCAGAAAGAACCTTGAGAAGTCAAGAAAGGCTCATGAAGGTCCTGGAGCACATGATATGCGAGGAGTGTCTGAGAGAGCTGGGGTTGTTCCATCTGGAGAAGAGGAGGCTGAGAGGAGACCTCATCCCTCTCTACAGCTACCTGAAGGGAGGTTGGAGCGAGGAGAGAGCCAGCTTCTCCTTGGTGTCAAGCAACAGGACTATATGAATGGTTTCAAGCTGCACTAGGGGAGCTTCAGGGTGGATACTGGGAAATATTTTTCACAGAGAAGGTTATCAAACATTGGAATGGTTTGCCCAGGGCAGAGGTGGAGTCACTGTCCCTGGAGGTGCTTAAGCGGCATGTGGACCTGGCATTTAGGGACAGAGTTTAGTGTTTGCCCCTTCTGTGCTAGGTCAGGGGTTGGACTGGATGATCCTTGAGGTCTCTTCCAACTGGATGTTTTGTGTGATTCTGTGATAAACAGTATTTCAGTAGAGACTGTGAATGTGCTTCTTCCATGGCTGTGTTACTAGCAGTTACTGCAGGAAAGGGTACTTCAGTTTTCAGGTTGTTTTAGAGTTTTGCAGATGAAAACACTACTATACAGGAATTGTATTTTGGGTCTGTCTAATTTAAAAGCTTTATTAGCACTGTAAGAGCTGATGTTAATTATTACCATTGAGTTAGATGTTCATTATTATTGCCATCACTGGAGGTGTTTAGGAAGAGACTGGATGGGGTGCTGGGTGCCATGGTTAGTTGATTAGATGGTGTTGGGTGATAGGTTGGACTTGATCTCAAAGGTCTCTTCCAACCTGGTTAATTCCATTCCATTCCATTCCATTCCATTCCATTCCATTCCATTCCATTCCATTCCATTCCATTCCATTCCATTCCATTCCATTCCATTCCATTCCATTCCATTCCATTCCATTCCATTCCATTCCATTCCTACATCTCTTGTGTCAGCTAGCATTTTTATAAGTAGGGCTTCAGACTAATTGGTGCAGTAGCTCTGTCAGGATTGGCAAGTGCAAGCTGTGGGTTTGCCCTTGTGGGATTGTAAGCTTCTCCTTGGCCTACTAAAAGCCTATAAGCTGCAAGGTAAGTAGCAGTGGGCACACAGAGTGCTTTTTCCTCTCCTTTCGTTTGCCAGTTCAGCTGTGGTGTGAAGTTAGCAGTCACACTAGGATGACATTCACTCATTTGAGGAAACCAAGTAATTTTGTTTATGAGTATGAGAAGAAAAGAAAAGCTGCCTTAGAGAAAGTGACAGACAGTCCTTAAAAGATCTTTTACATAAAAGGAGATCTCAGCTTCTGATTCCTCATTCATTTAATGATTGTGTGGTTAGTTTTCCTGAAGCAGTTCAGAGAGTTCAGTGAGTTCAAATACCATGCACATTCAAGATTTCTTCATAGAGTTTACTCTATAATCATCCATTACTTCACTGACAAATACACTGTGAAGGTAGCACACAGCCTTTTCAAAGTGAGCAGTGAAGTGCTGGTTTGTCTTACAATGCAGTATTTTAATCTCTTTGGATGGATATCCAGAGAAGGGCAATGAGGCCGGTGAGAGGCCTCGAGCACAAGCCCTGTGAGGAGAAGCTGAGGGAGCTGGGGTTGTTTAGCCTGGAGAAGAGGAGGCTCAGGGGAGACCTTATTGCTGTCTACAACTACCTGAAGGGTGGTTGTAGGCAGCAGGGCGTTGGTCTCTTCTCCTAGGCAACCAGCACCAGAACAAGAGGACACAGTCTCAAGCTGTGCCAGGGGAAGTTTAGGCTGGAGGTGAGGAGAAAGTTCTTCACAGAGAGAGTTGTTAGCTGTTGGAATGTGCTGCCCGGGGAGGTGGTGGAGTCACCGTCCCTGGAGGTGTTCAAGAGGGGACTGGATGTGGCACTTGGTGCCATGGTTTAGTCATGAGGGCTGTGGTGACAGCTTGGACTTGATGATGTTTGTGGTCTCTTCCAACCTTGGTGATTCTATGATATCCCCTTCACAACCCTGGCACACATACACATAGAGCTGGTAAGTCCTTGGTGTGGTGAGCAGAAAGTCAGGAAAATGTAGAAGTAGGTACATAACAGAATTGCTTAAAAGCTAAACCAAGTCTCTCATAATGCATGGGTGGTTTTACTGCCCTGCAGACAGTGAATTATTTTCCATGCAATTAGGTGGAAAGGGAGCACACAGTAGGTCAGACAGATATAAATTGTGGCAGGGAGTGAATTTAGCAAGCAGTAAAAGTTTAGAATAGAATAGAATAGAATAGAATAGAATAGAATAGAATAGAATAGAATAGACCAGGTTGGAAGAGACCTTCAAGATCATCGCATCCAACCTATCATCCAACACCACCTAATCAACTAAACCATGCAACCAAGCACCCTGTCAAGTCTCCTCCTGAACACCTCCAGTGATGGTGACTCCACCACCTCCCCGGGCAGCCCATTCCAATGGGCAATCACTCTCTCTGTGTAGAACTTCTTCCTAACCTCCAGCTTAAACCTCCCCTGGTGCAGCTTGAGACTGTGTCCTCCTCTTCTGGTGCTGGTTGCCTGAGAGAAGAGACCAACCTCTGCCTGTCTACAACCTCCCCTAAGGTAGTTGTACAGAGCAAGAAGGTCACCCCCGAGTCTCCTCCAGGCTAAGCAACCCCAGCTCCCTCAGCCTCTCCTCACAGGGCTGTGCTCCAAACCCTTCCCCAGCTTTGTTGCCCTTCTCTGGGCACGTTCCATCAAGTCAACATCTTTCCTAAACTGAGGGGCCCAGAACTGGACACAGGACTCAAGGTGTGGCCTAAGCAGTGCAGTGTACAGGGGCAGAATGACCTCCCTGCTCCTGCTGGCCACACTATTCCTTATACAGGCCAATTGCTTGCATTTTCTAGCTTTTATTTCTTTTTGTTTTGTTCTTCTTGTTGTGGTGCTGTGTTCTTTTCCACTTTAGTGATTTTTTTTCAGATAAAATCATCTGTTAATTTTAGGCAGGCAAAATGTAAGAAAACCAGCAGGAAAACAACAATTGTGGTCCCAGTATATTAACAATTCCCAAATCATAAAATCAGGTAGAAAATAAGATTTATTAACTCATGTTCCAGGAAGAGACAACCCAAACTCTGCTTTTGCAGAGTGGCATTAGGAATGACATTCTGCTGTTTTGGTTGCCCTGAACTGTGTGTCAGTAATGAGAAAATCTTTCCCTAAAATCACCCTGAACAGACTGTGTTCTGATCTGCCTTTCACAAGCAGTGGCAGTAATCCTTGGTTGGAATTAAGCACTGATGTCGAAACAAGGACACAGATCTGACTAGGAGAGTGCTCTGCTACCTGTGCTGTCAGTAAACATTTGATGTGGAGAAGGATAGACTCTTTGTGTTAATCCAGTAATGCCAAATCTTCCCATTGTGCCTGAGACTCAACAATTCAAAGGATGTCAGGCTTTTAACCAGATGCACTTACTTGGCCTCCATCAAAAGAGAACACAAGATGTCAAATATTTTGGTGTAACACTGGAACTGGTTTCCCTGGGAGGTGGTTGAGGCCCCTTCCCTAGAGATACTCGAGGCTTGCCAGGGCTATGGGCAACCCAATCTAGTTGAGCATGTCCCTGCTTACTGTAGCGGGGGTTGGACTAGATGACCTTTAGAGGTCCCTTCCAACCCAAATCATTCTATGATTCTATGATTTATTTGTTTCTTTTTAGTATAGCTTCTTGCAGGAGCTCCATATTATATTCTTTCAGAGACTGATCAGTAAAATGATGGAACAACTTTGAACCTTTGCTGTCTACAACTTCCTGAAGGGAAGTTACAATATCCCAGTATCAACAAGGTTGGAAGAAACCTCAAAGGTCATCAAGTCCAACCTGTCACCACCGACCTCATGACTAGACCATGGCACCAAGTGCCACGTCCAATCCCCTCCTGAACACCTCCAGGAACAGTGACTCCACCACCTCCCTGGGCAGCACATGCCAATGGCTAACAACTCTCTCTGTGAAGAACTTTCTCCTCACCTCGAGCCTAAACTTCCCCTGGTGCAGCTTGAGACTGTGTCCTCAATCATTTGTAGCCAGGTGGGGGTTGGTCTCTTCTCCCAGGCAACCAGCACCAGAACAAGAGGACACAGTCTCAAGCTGCACCAGGGGAGGTTTAGGCTGGATGTTAGGAAGAAATTCTTCCCAGAAAGAGTGATTGGCCATTGGAATGTGCTGCCCAGGGAGGTGGTGGAGTCACCATCACTGGAGGTGTTTAGGAAGAGACTGGATGGGGTGCTTGGTGCCATGGTTTGGTTGATTAGATAGTGCCGGACGACAGGTTGGACTTGATGATCTCAAAGGTTTCTTTCAACCTGGTTAATTCTATTCTATTCTACTCTACTCTACTCTACTCTACTCTACTCTACTCTACTCTACTCTATTCTATTCTATTCTATTCTATCCTGCTCTACTCTACTCTACTCTACTCTATAATACTCTAAAGTTGCATTAATGGAAGCTGGGAACTTTTAGAGCATAGCAGCATTGAGTAATTTGTGGCATTTGTTTAGTAATACCTGTAGCTTGACATTCTCAGCATTGCAAACATCAGTCCAAACAATAGGCTTTTGAAGTAGCCAAGCAGTTTTATTCATGTTTACAAACTGGAAATCTACAGCAGTGATGTTTTGATATGTCCAAGTCATGTGAGTATGTCAGTGACTTTAACTGGTATCACCAAGTGAAACTGCCCTGGCTTTGCATCTCTTCTCCTCTTACTTTTCCCCATGAGATGGAAGTGATACAAGAGAAATGGAAAGGGAAAGCTGACTGCTTCTGTTGTTCTCTTATGCTACTAGAGGAGGACCATAATTGGTTCTTTGAATTTGGTTTGTTTCTGCAGTTGAGTTGGTTTATTTATTAGTAGGGGGAAGGGTAGTGAGCCTGGAAGTATATGTACTTATCCTGTCTAGGAAATGTTTTCTTCTAAAATAAGGTTGGATAATGTTCTGTGACCTTGTTTTATGCTTAGTGACAGCGACATTCCCATTGGTTCCTCTTCCATGTGATGTTTCCAGACATCTATTTCTATTTTTATCAATCAGGGAGTAGCTTCCAGGCTTTCAGCTGAGAATAACTCATGCCACCCCTGTGTTTGCTTTGTTTGGTACAAGGAACTGTTTACTATAATCACACTGTTGTAACCACAGGTTCATTGTTGTGAGGAGCAGGTGAGCCAGCTATGCAGTGGATTTATTTGCATTTTAATGTAATTAGATTTAATTTAATTATTTTTATTTATTCAAATTATTGTAATGTATTAACCATTTTATTTATGTAGTGAGATGAGCAAATTGAAGGACCCAGGGGAGGTTTAGACTTGAGGTGAGGAGAAAGTTCTTCACTGAGAGAGTCGTTTGCCATTGGAATGTGCTGCCCAGGGAGGTGGTGGAGTCACCATCCCTAGGGGTGTTCAAGAGGAGATTGGATGTGGCACTTGGTGCCATGGTCTAATCATGGGGTCTGTGGTGACAGGTTGGACTTGATCCTTGAGGTCTCTTCCAACCTTAGTGATACTGTGACATTTCTTAAGTTCTTATGGTCTTTATGTTATACTGGGGACTGACTATAAAATGAGCAAGACTGTGGTGACTGGTTTAGTTTTACTTAAAAGAGCTTTGGAATCTAGGCCAGTCTCCAGAATGTCATCCTTTCTGTCAAAGAAGTTACTCATTACTGCAGCTCTAGTAGATCTTGTTCTCTCCCTGAGTTGCCTGTGAGACATCCTGCTTTAGGTAAAGCACTTGTAAAAGTCTGTCAGAGCAGTGAGAGCTGTCCATTTCAGACATACAATGTGGTAGCTGGCATACATTTGTGTTGAGGCATACAGGTCCTGCTACAGATAAAAAGAAGAAGCTTGGATACCCTTCTGAGGATTAAAAAATGGTAAATCACAGAATCACCAAGGTTGGAAGAGCCCTCGAAGATCATCAAGTCCAACCTGTCACCACAGACTTCATGACTAGACCATGGCACCAAGTGCCACATCCAGTCCCCTCTTGATCACCTCCAGGGACGGTGACTCCACCACCTCCCTGGGCAGCACATTCCAATCACGAACGACTCTCTCAGTGAAGAACTTTCTCCTCACTTTGAGTCTAAACCTCCCTTGGTGCAGCTTGAGACTGTGTCCTCTTGTTCTGGTGCTGGGTGCCTGGGAGAAGAGACCAACCCCTTCCTGGCTACAACCCCCTTTCAGGTAGTTGTAGAGGGCAATCAGGTCATCCCTGAGCCTCCTCTTCTCCAGGCTAAGCAACCCCAGCTCCCTCAGCCTCCCCTCATAGGGCTTATGCTCAAGGCCTCTCCCCAGCCTCGTTGCCCTTCTGGCAACGTGTCTCTGGACACGTTCAAGTGTCTCAATGTCCTTCTTAAACTGAGGGGCCCAGAACTGGACACAGGACTCAAGGTGTGGCCTAACCAATGCAGAGTACAGGGGCACAATGGCTTCCCTGCTCCTGCTGGCCACACTATTCCTGCAGGCCAGGATGCCATTGGCCCTCTTGGCCACCTGGGCACACTGCTGGCTCATGTTTAGGCAGCTGTCAATCAGTACCCCCAGGTCCCTCTCTGTTTGGGAGCTGGGCAGCCACTCTGTTGTGTGAGTCAGTGCAATAACAATTATTTTCTTTCTTCTGCTGTTAAATTCGATATTCAGTCCTTAAGCCAGGTAATGCTTTTTTTTTCATTTGTTTGTTTGTTTCCCCCCCAGATCTATCTTCCCTATCCATCCATCCTTCAGAATAGTTGTCCTAGCAGAACCTCCTGTCATTGGGAGCAGTACCCAACAATGGCTGGGTCCAGAGTTTCTGACGCTGTTTCTCTTTCACAACGTCCGAACTTTAAGCAAGAAAGAAGAGACTGAAGTTATTAAAAAAATGGTTAGTATGTTCAATATTTTAAGCACTTTCTTACTAACTTACTTACTTACTTGCTGAATGTGATCATTTACTACATTAAAAAACATTTTGCTGTGTCAATGTAGCATAAATGAGTCTTCATTGTCATAGTATCATAGTATCAGTCAGGGTTGGAAGGGACCACAAGGATCATCTAGTTCCAACCCCCCTGCCATGGCCAGGGACACCCCACACTAGATCAGGCTGGCCAGAGCCTCATCCAGCCTGGGCTTAAACACCTCCAAGGACAGCGCCCCAACCACCTCCCTGGACAACCCATTCCAGGGCTTCACCACTCTCTCGGTGAAGAACTTCCTCCCCACCTCCAGCCTGAATCTCCCCACCTCCAGCTTCATTCCATTCCCCCTAGTCCTATCACTCCCTGAGAGCCTGAGAAGTCCCTCCCCAGCCTTCTTGGAGGCCCCCTTCAGATACTGGAAGGCGACAATGAGGTCAGCTGGGGAGCCTTCTCTTCTCCAGACTGAACAGCCCCAACTCCTTCAGTCTGTCCTCATAGGAGCGGTGCTCCAGCCCTCTGCTCATCCTTGTGGCCCTTGTCAAAGCTTACCAAAGCAGCATATCTCCTTATAAGGAGAGACTGGCTGAGCTGGGTCTCTTTAGCTTGGAGAAGAGGAGACTAAGGGGATAATCTCATTAATGTTTATAAACATGTAAAAGGTGAGTGCTGAGAGGATGGAGTCAGGCTCTTCTTGGCGATGCCCAATGAGAGGATGAGGGACAATGGGTAGAAGTTGAGGCATAGGAAGTTCCATGGAAACATGAGGAAAAAATGTTTCACTGTGAGGGTGACAGAACACTGGAACAGGCTGCCCTGGGCAGCTGTGGGGGCTCCCTTTCTGGATATATTCAAAACCCACCTGGATGCATTCCTGTGTGATCCGGTATTGGGGATCCTGCTCTGGACTAGATGATCTTTGGAGGTCCCTTCGGTGATTCTGTTTATCTTTTGATGTATTGTTATAATTTAACATTCTTAACATGGTATTAAATTATGCTGCTACAGAAAGATGTGCTTTGTGAAAGCCATATTCATTTTGGGTTGACATAAAGCAGCTGCAGCATCTGTTTGCCCATTGCATCTGGATGTAGCTGTGTATGGAACTTGCATATCTTGCAGTAGGATTAATACTGTTTTTCTTTCAAGCAGATTCCCAATGTGCCCAGTGTTGCTGTGGAGCAGTTGTTGTCACTAGCACACAAGCTTCGGGACACAAATGACACCACTGTGAGCCTTGTGTTTTGTTTTAATGTTTACTTTCTCCTCCTGTGACTGTTTGTTTTACCAATGGCTGGGTGAAGCATGCTGAGCTATAATGTTATTACAAAAGTTGCCTAATTGGAAAACCAGCTCCAGAAAATTATTGCTGGTAATTACCCCATGCTGTTCCATATCCTCATGGACGATCTGGATGAGGGCATTGAGTCCATCATCAGTAAATTAGCAGATGACACCAAGCTGGGGGAAGGAGTTGATCTGTTAGAGGGTAGGAGAGCTCTGCAGAGGGACCTGGACAGGCTGGACAGATGGGCAGAGTCCAATGGCGTGAGGGTTAACATATCTAAGTGCTGGGTTCTACACATTGGCCACAACAACCCCATGCAGTGCTACAGGCTGGGGTCAGAGTGGTTGGAGAGTGGCCAGGCAGAAAGGGACCTGGGGGTGCTGATTGACAGCCACCTAAACATGAGCCAGCAGTGGCTGGGGAATAGTGGTTGACAGTAGGCTGAACATGAGCCTGCAGTGTGCCCAGTTGGCTAAGAAGGCCAATGGCATCCTGGCCTGGATCAGGAATAGTGTGGTAATAATGAGCAGGGAAGTCATTGTGCCCCTGTACTCAGCACTGGTTAGGCCACACCTCGAGTCCTGTGTCCAGTCCTGGGCCCCTCAGTTCAGGAAAGATGTTGAGTTGCTGGAAGGTGTCCAGAGAAGGGCAACAAAGCTGGGGAGGGGTTTGGAGCACAAGCCCTCTTGAGGAGAGGCTGAGGGAGCTGGGGTTGCTTAGCCTGGAGGCTCAGAGGAAACCTTCTTGCTCTCTACAACTCCCTGAAGGGAGGTTGTAGCCAGGTGGGGGTTGGTCTCTCTTCCCAGGCAACCAGCACCAGAACAAGAGGACACAGTCTCAAACTGTGCCAGGGGAGGTTTAGGCTGGATGTTAGGAAGAAATTCTTCACAGAAGGAGTGATTTGCCATTGGAATGTGCTGCCCAGGGAGGTCGTGGAGTCACCATTCTTGGAGGGGTTCAAAAATGGATTGGACATGGCACTTGAAGCCATGGTTTAGTAGTCATGAGGTGTTAGGTGACAGGTTGGACTTGATCTTCTATGAGACCTTTTCCAACCTTACTGATTTTATGATTCTATGAATATGTACAAAATATCCAGTGTTTACAATATTATAGAGATATTTACAATTAGCAAATGATACAAAAACACCCCTGATCCAAAAGACCAGGGAAGCTGCTCCATGCACATCCCCCCCCCCCCCCCCCCCCCCAAACCTCCCAAACAACCTTGTACCGGAACCAGAGAGATAAAGTAGCTGGGAGAAAGCAGTGGGTTAGGATAGGATAGGATAGGATAGGATAGGATAGGATAGGATAGGATGGGATGGGATGGGATAGGATAGGATAGGATAGGATAGGATAGGATAGGATAGGATAGGATAGGATAGGATAGGATGGAATAGAATGGAATGGAATGGAATGGAATGGAATAGACCAGGTCGGACGAGACCTTCAAGATCATCGTGTCCAACCCATCATCCAGCACCACCTAATCAACTAAACCATGCAACCAAGCACCCTATCAAGTCTCCTCCTGAACACCTCCAATGATGGTGACTCCACCACCTCCCTGGGCAGCCCATTCCAATGGCCAATCACTCTCTCTGTGTAGAACTTCTTCCTAACCTCCAGCCTAAACCTCCCCTGGTGCAGCCTGAGACTGTGTGCTCTTGTTCTGCTGCTGGTTGCCTGGGAGAAGAGACCAATCCCCAGCTGGCTACAACCTCTCTTAAGGTAGTCGTAGAGAGCAATCAGGTCACCCCTGAGTCTCCTCTTCTCCAGGCTAAGCAACCCCAGCTCCTTATCTCAAGGTCAGCCAAAAGTGTTATCTTCTCCCAGAACAGCCAAGATCAGAGGAGAAGAGACAAGGAATGAAAAGGGAAGTGAAATGTGAAGAATTATGTTACAGCTTCCCTTATCCCAGACTTTCGTCCAGTGAATTTCAGAATCATCTTTTGTTTTCCTTTTTACACCCAGTAGTGATTTATTTATGTTTTTCTACTTTTCTGCTCGAAATCTGCAGCTAAATTTTGAGGGCATAGCCTAAAACTACCACATGTGTGGAAATGTTGTTTTCATTACTTTGTGTCAGTGATTGGAACTTCGATAGCTGAAATGTTTGGGGCTTTTCTGGGCAGCGGGAGCTACCTAGCTGTTGGACACGATGATCTTGAAGGACTCTTCCAACCTGGTTTGTTCTATTCTATTCTAAAATGCCAAAGGGCAGCAGCAAATACTCAGAAAAGGAAAAAAATTCCAGGCCTTCTGGCTGTGTTGCTTCTACAGGCTGTTCTATTAAAGCAGCCTTGTCAAGGCAAATAAGTTCTGCTGACAGAGTAACCACAAAATTCTTTAAAGAGATGCAGTCAAATCAGGGTGAAAAAAAGAAGAAAGAAATTATTGCTATGGCAACTAAAGCACTGGATGGTTTTGATGTAACTGAAATGTAAAACATTTGAAACGGAATCCAACAGTTTAACTGGTCCACAAGTGTAATCTGTTCTCCATGGTTGTTGTGATGGGTAATGGGTTTTGCATTATTGCTGTTTAAGGAGCTGTTAGACTCTTCTGAACTTAAGAAAAAATAAGTAAAAAGAATGACTTTTAGGTACACTGTTGGGACAGCATTGTTGTTTGTATCTATTTAGTATCTACACCTAATATATAAATGTATTGGTCTTATGATAGAATAGAATACAATTAAATAGGTTGGAAAAGACCTTCAAGATCATCGAGTCCAACCTATCACCCAACACCATCGAATCAACTAAACCATGGCACCAAGCTCCCCATCCAGTCTCTTCCTAAACACCTCCAGTGATGGTGACTCCACCACCTCCCCAGGCAGCACATTCCAATGGCCAATCACTCTTTCTGTGAGGAACTTCTTCCTAACATCCAGCCTAAAACTCCCATGGTGTAGCTTGAGACTGTCCTCTTGTTCTGGTGCTGGTTGCCTGGGAGAAGAGACCAACCCCCACCTGGCTACAACTTCCCTTCAGGTAGTTGTAGACAGCAAGAAAGTCTCCCCTGAGCCTCCTCTCTGCAGGCTAAGCAACCCCACCTCCCTCAGCCTCTTCTCATAGGGCTTATGCTCCAAACCCCTCCCCAGCTTTGTTGCCCTTCTCTGGACACATTCCAGCAACTCCACATCTTTCCTAAACTGAGGGGCCCAGAACTGGACACAGTCCTCAAGGTGTGGCCTAACCAGTGCTGAGTACAGGGGCAGAATGCCTACGCTGCTCCTGCTGGCCGCTCTAGTCCTGATGCAGTCCAGGATGCCATTGGCCTTCTTGGCCACCTGGGCACACTGCTGGCTCGTGTTTTGACATGCTTGGAGGCATACTGTGCTTAAACAGAGCTTTACAAAAATCCTTTCCAAAATACGTGGATGCCTATAGCATTGTGAAATTACCTAAATGAGGTATATGATGTTGGATGGGAAGTGAGTCACAGCACGGATCGAGGGAAGATTCTTGTAGATCAGCAGTGACGTGAGACATGTTGGGAACAGCACACCTGTGCAGAGGACTGAAATGTGTGCTGTGGGTATGTCAGGATATATAGAGAGTTGCCTAAGTAAGTAAGCCTTTGCCAGAGATCATTCTGAAACATTAGCCATTGTTTAAAGTGATGTTTCTAACAGAAGAATACCTGTAGACTATTCAGCCTGTGGGCATTGCCTGCAGCATTGTAATTGTTTGCTTTGTTTACAAGAGAATCTAGTGACCACAGTCAAGATCCTGTTGAACTAGAGGCCTTATAGATATATATAAGACTGTCACTAGCCTAGGTTTGAGTTTACCGCTGTACAATATAAAATACTACCAAAAAACCCCACAAAGTCACAAAAAAAGGGGAAATTTTCACCTGTGGTGCTCTCCTCTATGCTTACTTATTTTAGTGATGCTGTATGTTAGGCAGACTTTAGAATGCCACTTTACTTAGAGATTGTTTTTATCAAGGTGGCATGACACAATGTATGAAATGATTACCTCAGTTGATATGGCCCAGCTGCAGTTCTCCATCAGTGCAGTCCTATAGCTGTGACTTAGGAGGACTGCTTATCTGCCAAGACTTACTCTACCTGGGAATGTTTCAGCTGTTTAAGATGCTCTTGGAAATAGAATATAATCTTTGAAAGGCAGCAAGAGTTCTGGCTAGTGAGCAGTAATAACAAAGACAGAGAACTCATCCTCTCTCTTGTCCATGTTTCACACATGATTGAGTAGTTCTTGTTGAAATGCCATCAGAGTGTCCATAATGCTGAGTGGTAAGCTACAGTGGTTCAGAAGGTGCTTCACAGTCATCCCTGAATGAAAACAGGAGGAGCAGGAGTAATAATCTTCTTATTGCTTAGATCTGTGCTAAAGAGCTGTGGCAAAAAGCTTTACTTCTCAGCATTTGAGGGAAGTGGTGTACAATGTCATAGAACTGTTTGGTTTAAAAGAAATAATTGATGTCTGCTCATCAAAAATGGAATGGGATGGGATAGGGTAGGGTAGGGTAGGATAGGGTAGGGTAGGGTAGGGTAGGGTAGGGTAGGGTAGGGTAGGGTAGGGTAGGGTAGGGTAGGGTAATCCAGGTTGGAAGAGACCTTTGAGATCATCGAGTCCAACCTATCATCCAACACTATCTAATCAACTAAACCAATGCAGTTTTCCAGGTGACAGAAGTGATGTTAAGACATTTCTCATGTTCAAAAAATTATCAAGGGGGGAAAAAAAGCTCTGAAAGTGAAGAAGTGTTGCTTTTCTCTGTGTATTTTTCCCCCTTGCCTTAAATGGCAAATTGCAGGTTTGTTTCTTTCCCAATTGAAACAGCATCATATATTAAGAGAATGGTAACGCAGTTAGAAATCCCTTTGTATCAACCAACCCAAAACATTCTGAAATGATCTCATTAAAATACTTCACTTGACCTGGGCAAAGCATGACGTGAGTTATCAGATCACACTTATTGTTGTGTGTTTCCTGCTAAAATAAGGAACTTATTTGTATTAGATACCTTCATCCGGGAGATATAATTACGGCACGATTTCGTTCTCAGTCTTCCTATCTCTCTTTAAATCCACGGCCATTTGCTTTGGGGTTCTGTTTGTGTCTTTCTTACATTTTGCTCTATTTGGTTGAGGTCTGCCTTCCCAGGCATTGAATCTTTTTTGTAACTCTTTGCTGAATCATGTCCAGTTCTTGGCATTTTAACATGTGGACAGCAGAGAAGGACACAGTGTTCCAGCAGCAGCCTGCAGAGGAGGCGTGTGCAGAGGTGATACAATCTCCTTACTGCTGCCCAATGTTTTCTTGTTTATATGTCCAAGAGTGCTGCCAGGCCCTTTTGCCAGAGCATTACATGTGGAGCTCATGCTCCCTTCGTGAAGGGAAGATGAGTTTCTGGGACATTGACTCTTTTACAGTGGATAACCTCCTTATGATGTTAATATTGTTTTATGTTAGGTTTTATATAGTGAATAAAATTCAGTTATCAGCACACTGGTCTTCCTGTTGCTTATCAAGTGAATTTGGAAAGCTAATCTTTTGATGACATCATGATTTCCATAGCACTGAATTACTGCAACAAATACAGAATCATAAACCTGCAGATTAAAAAGCACAAAGTCCTATAAGAGGCAGAAAATAGAATAGAATAGAATAGAATAGAATAGAATGGAATAGAATAGAATAGAATAGAATAGAATAGAATAGAATAGAATAGAATAGAATAGAATAGAATAAACCAGGTTGGAAAAGAGCTTCAAGATCATCGAGCCCAACCTATCACCCAATGCTATCTAATTAACTAAACCATGGCACCAAGCAGCCCATCCAGTCTCTTCCTAAACACCTCCAGTGATGGTGACTCCACCACCTCCCCAGGCAGCACATTCCAATGGCCAATCACTCTTTCTGTGAGGAACTTCTTCCTAACATCCAGCCTAAAACTCCCATGGTGTAGTTTGAGACTGTGTCCTCTTGTTCTGGTGCTGGTTGCCTGGGAGAAGAGACCAACCCCCACCTGGCTACAACCTCCCTTCGGGTAGCTGTAGACAGCAATAAGGTCTCCTCTGAGCCTCCTCTTCTCCAGGCAACCCCAGCTCCCTCAGCCTCTCTTCATGGGGCTTGTGCTCCAAACCCCTCCCCAGCTTTTGTTGCCTTTCTCTGGACACCTTCCAGCAACTCAACATCTTTCCAAAACTGGGCACAGGACTCAAGGGATGGCCTAACCAGTGCTGAATACAGGGGCAGAATGCCTTCCCTGATCCTGCTGGCCACACTATTCCTGATGCAGTCCAGGATGCCATTGGCCTTCTTGGCCACCTGGGCAAACTGCTGGCTCATGTTCAGTCAGCTGTCAACCAGTACCCCCAGGTCCCTTTCTGCCTGGCTGCTCTTCAGCCACTCTGACCCCAGCCTGTAGCACTGCATGGGTTTATTGTGGCCAATGTGTAGAACCTGGCACTTAGATGTGTTAAATCCCATGCCCTTGGACTCTGCCCATCTGTGCAGCCTGTCTAGGTCCCTCTGCAGAGCTCTCCTTCCCTCTATGTTAGCCATAGCTTATTTGATTAGGTGGTGCTGGGTGATAGGTTGGACTCAGTCTTTTCCAACCTGGTTAATTCTATTCTATTCTAAAAGTTGAAATAATTCCTTCTGGATTACTTTTTTTTGTCTTGATTTGTTTGATTGAAAGTCTGAGATCCAGTCCCAGAGATAAACAATTAAACTACCTGATGTCTTTCTGCAGGCACAATCACTGGCTTCATCTTTATCTACTCGACAACTGTTGCGAATTTGTCGTCGGCTGTCACAACATCCAGATGAAAGCCTTTGCTATGCTGTTAATAAAGCCTGCCTCTCCAGGTAGAAGTGCTGGTTTGGGTGGAAATCAGAATCACTCAGGGTTGGAAGGGACCACAAGGATCATCTAGTTCCAACCCCACTGCCATGGGCAGGGACACCCCACACTAGATCAGCCTGGCCAGAGCCTCATCCAGCCTGCTCTTAAACACCTCCAAGGATGGGGCCTCAACCACCTCCCTGGACAACCCATTCCAGGGCTTCACCACTCTCATGGGGAAGAACTTCTTCCTCACATCCAGTCTGAAGTTCAAGAGTTCCTTGCTCAGTTGTTAAGATGCAAGATAGCTGTTAATGCATTTTAGTAGATTATACATTGGCTGTCTTGCTCCTTAAAGTCTGTATTGGTTTTAGATGTATTTGATGATTTTTGAGGCCTTTTCCAACCTTATTGATTCTATGATTCTCTGATTCTATTTCTGTGGTATTCTCAAACCCAGGTGGTCAGTGGAAATGATTTTGTGCTCTTTTCTCATTTTTATGCCCATATTTGGCTGTATTATATAAATTGGGTCCATTTTCAGCATTACCTCATTGTCTCAAAACACTCAAATTATAACTTATATGAATGTAAATGATATTAATGTCTAGTATGACTGGATATTAGATGAAATGCTTGCTTTCAGTTCTAAAAGCTGCATCTTGAAAAGTTACAAACTATTTGGAGCACTGAAATGGCCTAGTTCTGGACAACTCAGAGTTCACTTTTTGTGTATGGATCCTGAGGTCCAAGTGAACTGAGTCAGGAGAAAAGTTATTTCCCAAAACCCCGTTGTTTCTATTGTAGCTCTTACTGGCAGTGGAATTAGGACATTACACATTTCCAGTCCTAATCCATCCTATTTCACAGCCCTGTTGCAATACTTGTTTACACTAAAGCCTTTTAAAAGGAGCCTGCCACAGGTGTAGTTTACTGCCTATGGAAAAAGCTCAGTTTCTCTCCTTTGGCATGGATGCACTGTTGAAGACTGTTTGGAGTATGAAAGGAACAGACATGCAGGGTTTGGAGTTCCAAGTAAAGTTTCATACTGACTGTAGATTGCAGAAAATACTGAACAGTTGTGGGGTTTGTTTGGTTGTTTAATCCCTTAAAATACAACCTCCCTATTATTTTTCTTCCTTAGGTTTTTGCCAAACCTTGCTAAATCAGCTCTACAGAAGCATCTGCAGGACTCTGGTATTGAGACAAGTGCAGATGACGCGAAGAAACAAGATGAAAAGGATTACACATGTAAGCTTCTGCCATCTTTTGCCCTGTTCTTCATAAATGTTACTCAGAGTTCAGCACATAAATGTGTTTTAATTACCCTCAGAAAAAAAGTGCAGTTTGCTCCAGTTATAGTCCTTTGACTTTGATCTACTAAGAACACAGTGTGGCTCTCAGTATGTTATGTTGACTACTGTATTCCCAGCCCATAATGTTCTTCATCATGTTTAAGTTTTTCCATGGAACTGGGGTTGCTTAGCCTGGAGAAGAGGAGGCTCAGGGGAGACCTTTTTGCTCTCTACAACTACCTGAAGGGAGGTTGTAGCCAGGTGGGGGTTGGTCTCTTCTCCCAGGCAACCAGCACCAGAACAAGAGGACAGTCTCAAGCTACACCATGGGAGTTTTAGGCTGGATGTTAGGAAGAAGTTCCTCACAGAAAGAGTGATTGGCCATTGGAATGTGCTGCCTGGGGAGGTGGTGGAGTCACCATCACTGGAGGTGTTTAGGAAGAGACTGGATGGGCTGCTTGGTGCCATGGTTTAGTTAATTAGATAGCATTGGGTGATAGGTTGGGCTCGATGATCTTGAAGCTCTTTTCCAACCTGGTTTATTCTATTCTATTCTATTCTATTCTATTCTATTCTATTCTATTCTATTCTATTCTTGGAATCTGGGGTTTTTTTCCTCCTTTGTTTTTTTCCTCCCTGATAACTACTCTTCTGTACAATCACAGTCTTCAGTCTCAGTTTGATCTTAATATTTCTTTGTCCTGTTTTATGCCATCACTTTTTTCTCTCCATGGTTAAAATCACCTTTTTTTTTTCCTCTTTTAAAAGCCTTGGATTATGTTCTGTGCCAGAATGCAAGCAAACTTCTTTATTAGCTTCCCTTCTTTAAATTGCTGTGGTTGTTAGGTGTCGTCGTTATTATGCAGGTCTTTTTTTCTTTACTTCACTCAACTTGTACTCATTTGCTCAAAGGATGCTGTAAGTAATGGATTTGCTTGTTTCCTGAAAAATGTCTAGGTGAAATAAAGGATGGGATTCTGAAGATAGGGTCTGTGACAATGCCAATTTATAACTCCACTGAGAAAATGAAAGTGCCTGATGTTTTGTTCTATGAAAATGCACAAGTAAGTACAAATCTCTGGCTGCTGAGGTACAAGAAGTTTGTTAAATGTGCATGCTCACAATAGATTAAATAATGTCCTAAGTGAATGTGGTGGTTTGAGCCTCAACTGGGACTTAAGAGCTCAGATGGGGGCAAGGCTGAGAATCCCTGCACCCCGCGCCCCCCTCCTCATTCCCAATAGAGAGGAGAAAAAAGAAAGGGAAGAAGCAAATCCACCAAGAAATAATGTGGAGCCGGCTTGGAAGTAGAGAAGTAAAGAATTTTCTTTAGTATACATATATATGTATGTAATAATAACAGGTAGGGTTCACAAGGGTAGGGAACAAGGCTGGATGGGAGAAAAAATAAGAATACAAAAGCAGTCTCTTTGAAGAGGTGTGGAGGTAGCAGGGAGAAGGATCAGGCCTGACCACGTGGGAGTGAAGCAGGAAGCCACCAGCAGTCCTCATCCAAGCAAAGGCAGAGGCCTAGAGAAAACTAATGGCTGCAGTATCCTCCTTTTTATAGCCTTACTGGACAAGGAGGGGGAGTGGAACAGACCAATTTAGTTTCCCAGGGGGAAAACCCCCTGCAGGGAGGGCAGTGCTCTCACAAGCCCTCCCTGCCCTGCTTCCAGGATGGGCATAACCCATCACAGTGAATTTTAAAGATAGGTTTGTTTAGGCTAAATTTTTTTTCACAGGAATTGGTGATCATTTCAGATGTGTCTTCCCCATCCCTTTGTAAAGAGATGATTACAATCCTGTAGAACATTCACAAACCATGAGTAAGCAGCAACTGAAACAGAATTTTTTAGAACTATTTGGTCAGATGTTGAGTGATTTTAGTTTTCTCTCTTGCTGCTGCTGTACTGAGCCAGTTCTAGTCTGAGACTGTTTAACAGGCTTGTCAAATGGAGTTGTACTTGCCTTTTAGCTGAATGGACACTGAATGTGTTTGAAAAGCAAGGGGAAGTGCAATCAGTTAAATGGTTATTAGTTAATGGCTTACACATTCTTTTAATGAGCTTATTAATTAGTCATTAGTGTTAATTAGCTTGTAGTAAGAGTAATTAGTGAACACAAGGAAAAAAGAAGGGCTTGGTGACTGTGCTTTTTTGGGTTTTGTTTCCCTCCACCCCTTTGGTAGAGGTAGATGTACTGCAGCTTGCTTCTCCATCTAGCCTGGAAGCCTCAAAACTGTCACACAAGAATATCCTTAGGAAGAAAATTACCCTCTGACTTGCCTTTACAATATTTTACCTCTGAAAGGCACCAGTAATAGTGTGATCTTTTGATATAGTTGTCTTTTAGGAGCCTGGTGTGGATTTGCTTCCTTCTCCTTTCCTGTTCTTTTTCCTCCTCCCTTGCTTGCAGTTTCTTCACAGAAAGACTATTCTGCATGGGTATCACCTCCTGAAGGTGATGACAGGCCATGCAAAGGGAACAGATGATTCACTTCTTCATCTTCCCCTCTAAAATTTCATGTGAGATTACTTTGTGTTGCCATTATGGTAAAGCACTTCATTTGGCTCTGTTGGAAATGAAATCCTGGCTTACAGGATGTAAGTCCTTACTAGGACTTACATCTGCATTGTTTTTTCCACCTTCTTGCTTATAGCTTGGGAAAACTATACACCACCTGTGTTCAGATAGTGGGCATCAGCTTCATTTAGGCAATGTCTGTTGAAAATGCTGCAGAGATTGACTTGTTCTGTATCTGCCCCTGGTAGTTAATGCACTCTGCATGCTGGAGGAAACAAGAATGAAAGAGCAGTCAGGAGAGAAATTCCCATTTCTGAAATAATTCTGCCCTTGTTTTCTGTATTGCTGGTTTGTAGTTCAGTCATTCAAGTGCTGTAATGACTGCTTAGCAAAACCTGCAGGAGAGCAAATCTGACAGATGAGTCTAGTGCAATATGTCCTCTCCATTACCTAAAAACTACAGATAGAGGAAAAAACCCACATCCTCAGCCCTTCCCAGTGCTGCATGATGCAAGGAAGTACCCAGTTTTGCCCTCTGTGTGTTTGGCCTTGACACATTCCATGTTGCCCTGGAATTTGGCGTTGCTGTGGAACATTGCTGTCGGTCCACAACTGGCACAGGGTTGGAAATAATTTTCAGTTGGTATGCCAAATGCCACTTTCAGGCCAAGCTTTAGGGAGCACAGATTTGTAAAGATGACATGGTACTTATGTGTCTACTTACAAGTCCTCTATGTAAATAACTCATCTGAAATGTCTGTGTGCATCTTAATACAAGGATAGTTTAGGTCCTGGTACCAGGAAAAAAAAAGCAACCCCAAGGTTCAGTACATAGTTTCTCACGTGGGAAAGCATCAAAGGGGAGTATTCATGCCTTAGAAATAGAATAATGCAATCAGTGTTCATGGTAAAACTGATTCCCTAGAATTTATACTGTGTCTAGTCAAAGTTATTCTCATCAGTTATAAATTTCCACTCTATGTGCCTGCCAGAAAATGTAGTGATTTGCCTTGAAGTCAGTCCTCTGCTTAAATTGTGTGGTGAGTGTTCAGTAGTCTTTTGACATGCCTGGTTAGGATTTTGTGGTATTAAGCTGTGTTTACAAGCGTGTCTTCCCCCACCCCCAGCCGCTGAAGAGATTTGGAAACCTAAGAAACATCTTTCACACAGTTAGAAACAGCATTTCTGTGCTCAGAAGTTACAGGCAAGCTACTGATTAAAAATTGTTTTAAAGTCAAGCACTGGAGATGATAATATGTAAAAAAAAAAAAGTATATGTTTATCTGAAGACAGCCACTCATTTCTCTAAGTAGGCTGTCTGACCTACTTACAGATGACCTATTTTCCTAGATACAGTGGAGAAATATACATGACTGTGGCAAGTAAAGTAGCCTGCATTGCCACACTACCCTTAAACCCTTCCAATCCTTTTAGACAAGTTTTGTGTGAGGAGCAAGATGGGGTTAAATGATACACAGGATGTTCTACCTTTTATGATACTGGATGTATGTAAAATCCACCTTGAGCATTTTGGCTGTGCTTCAGGAACTCTCCTCTCCTATGAGGACAGACTGAAGGAGTTGGGGCTGTTCAGTCTGGAGAAGAGAAGGCTCCCAGGTGACCTCATTGTGGCCTTCCAGTATCTGAAGGGGGCCTACAAGAAGGCTGGGGAGGGACTTCTCAGGCTCTCAGTTAGTGATAGGACTAGGGGGAATGGAATGAAGCTGGAGGTGGGGAGATTCAGGCTGGAGGTGAGGAGGAAGTTCTTCCCCATGAGAGTGGTGAAGCCCTGGAATGGGTTGTCCAGGGAGGTGGTTGAGGCCCCATCCCTGGAGGTGTTTAAGAGCAGACTGGATGAGGCTCTGGCCAGCCTGATGTAGTGTGGGGTGTCCCTGGCCATGGCAGGGGGGTTGGAACTAGATGATCCTTATGGTCCCTTCCAACCCTGACTGATACTATGATACACCATAAACACTTTCAGACTCAAGCTTGTGTTTTCTTATCTTTGCTTTCCTTGAAAGTAAAGTTTGATTAGCACAGAAAAATGTATTTGCCACTAAGCTAGGCCTGGTGTTTAATATGTAATAAAATAAAGGTGTATTATTTACATAGCTGTGCCAGCTGCCTTTCATTCCCTCTATTGGGTTTCTGTAAACTTCTACCAGGATACATTTTTTGCTTCCTCCCAGTACAATTGCTGGAAAATTGTGATACAGTTGTTATTGAAAGCTCTTACACTCTGACTGACAAGCATTCAGCTAGCCTAAAAGGAAATGCATTTGGAGTGATTATGGAGAATTAAATATATTTAGGGAAGTCAGGCACCCAGTATCAGTTGGAGCAGAGGAAATACGTAAGGAGAGGTAATGGTTTTTTGTTTCATTGTTTTGGCCACTGGGTACTTTGCTTCTGCTATCATTGGCTGAGAGAATCTTGCTAGGAAATAAATAAGTATAAAGCTCAAAAAACAGTTGGCCTCAAATCCTGAATGTAAAGTTCCTGCTGCACTGCTATCATTAGTGAATGTATAATCTTGAGAGTGTGAAAACAGAGGTGAAAATGATGGCTTTGTTTCTTTAGCACATGATGGTAATGGAAGATATGCTAAAGGACTTTCTACTGGGAGAACATCTTCTTTTGGTTGGCAATCAGGTGAGTTAAACATCTCTTACCATGGAAGACACTCATTATTTAATAGTAAGCGTTTGGTTGGCTTCATTGAAATGGTATTAATTTGTACTGCTGAGGTATTTGACTCATTTTTTGATTCTCTATCTACTGTGTCTTTTGGTTTATGGACACTTACCTGTGGAAAATGTAAATGCATTTTTATTTTATTCTTTTTTTAGCATTGCTATAAGAGTAGAAAGTCAAAACATGAAGATGTGACATCATTACCAATAAACTTTTTAAGTAAGGGCTTTGGTTACCTTTCTTGGTGATATATCAAACCTCTCCTTTAAAACCTCCAATGGTAGATAAGGTGCATACACATAAGTATTGTCTTGACACTTGGTGCCATGGTTTAGTTGATTAGATGGTGTTGGGTGATGGGTTGGACTTGATCTCAAAGGTCTTTTCCAACCTGGTTTATTCTATTCTATTCTATTCTATTCTATTCTATTCTATTTCTATTTCTATTTCTATTCTATTTCTATTCTATTTCTATTCTATTTCTATTCCTATTTCTATTCTATTTCTATTCCTATTTCTATTCTAATTCTATTTCTATTCTAATTCTATTATGTTCTATTCTGTTCTTATTCTATTCTATTCTATTCTATTCTATTCTATTCTATTCTATTCTATTCTATTCTATTCTATTCTATTCTGTTCTGCTCTGCTCTGTTCTATTCTATTCTCAGAAGAGACCTTATTGCTGTCTACAACTATGTGAAAGGAGATTGTAGCCAGGTGGGGGTTGGTCTCTTCTCCCAGGCAACCAGCACCAGAACAAGAGGACACAGTCTCAAGCTGTGCCAGGGGAGGTTTGGGCTGGATGTTAGGAAGACATTCTTCACAGGATGAGTGATTGGCCATTGGAATGGGCTGCCCAGGGAGGTGGTGGGGTCACCATCACAGGAGGTGTTTAAGAGGAGACTAGATGGGGCACTTAGTGCCATGGTTTCATTGATTAGATGGTGTTGGGTGATAGGTTGCACTCGATGATCTTGAATGTCCTTTCCAACCTGGTTTATCCTATTCTATTCTATTCTATTCTATTCTATTCTATTCTATTCTATTCTATTCTATTCTATTCTGTTCTGTTCTGTTCTGTTCTGTTCTGTTCTGTTCTGTTCTGTTCCGTTCCGTTCCGTTCCGTTCCGTTCTGTTCCGTTCCATTCCATTCCTTATTGACAGCAAAATATTTTCTCTAACAGAGACAGACATTTGCCTTATTCTTTAACTGGTTTCTTTGTTGAGGGAGAATTTATTGGTGAGGTCATGGAGAGTTCTGTTCTTGCAGTTGCTTGGTGCTGTTTGGTGCCACTTTCTAACAGTTCATAGGCTCCCCTACAACTGAGGTATGGGCAGGTGGTGTTCTCCAGCTGGCATGTTTGAAAGTTGTTGCTCATGAGAATCATTTAAAACTATTACTGGAACTGTTTGATGACTGGAATGGGTTTGTATCTTTTGCCAGTTAGCTCCTGGCAGGGAGTGGGAGAGGGGAAAGCTTTTCTTTTGTATGTTTGAAGTGTTTAGGAAGGTGATACTTCCCAAGCTACCAGGTTGGTATTTCCCTCATAAAGTAATCTGCCTGTAGTTTTAACTTTCCCTTAGCAAAGATACCACAGTTTTCTAGCATGTATTTCTCTCCATGTTTTGCAGTAGCCTTTGGGGAAAGTCTAATGTGAAACACTAAATGGTCTAACCTAAATGGCAAAGACTAGAAAATGCTAATTGTCATTAATATGCATGTATTAAAATTGCAGCATACAGTTATATACAATCTCATCTGTTTATCCAAGCCCTTGTTCACAGCTTGGATTTGTCAAGATCTTGTACTTGAAATCTTTGTAGACTACTGCTGAATGATGCCAGCATTTCCTGAAAGGTTTCATCCATTCATAGAATCATAGAATCAAACAGGTTAGAAAAGACCTCAGAGATCATCAAGTCCAACCTATGACCTAATACCTAACATCTCATGACAACTAAACCATGGCTCCAAGTGCCACATCCAATCTTTTTTTTGAGCACCTCCAGTGATGGTGACTCCACCACCTCCCTGGGCAGCACATTCCAATGGCCAATCACTCTGTGAAGAACTTTATCCTCACCTCGAGCCTAAACTTCCCCTGGCACAGCTTGAGACTGTGTCCTCTTGCTCTGGTGCTGGTTGCCTGGGAGAAGAGACCAACCCCCACCTGGCTACAACCTCCCTTCAGGTAGTTGTAGACAGCAATAAGGTCTCCCCTAAGCCTCCTCTTCTCCAGGCATAGAATGATCCAGGCCAGAAGGGACCTCCAAAGGTCATCTAGCCAGACCTCCCCACAGTCAGCAGCGACATCCCCAACTAGACCAGGTTGCCCAGGGCCTTGTTGAGTCTTACTTTGAATATCTCAAGGGAAGGGGCCTCAACCAAATCCCTGGGCAACCTGTTCCAGTGTTCACCACTCTCACGGTGAAGAACTTCTCCCTGATAACCAATCTAAATCTGCCCTTCTCTAGTTTGAAGCCATTGTCCCTCATCCTGTCACTGCAAGCCCTTGTAAACAGTCTATTCATAAACAGAAATTAATCTGTTTCATAAATAAAACAAGAGCTATTTATTCTGTTTCATTGGCCATTGGAATGTGCTGCCCAGGGAGGTGGTGGAGTCACCTTCCCTGGAGGTGTTCAAAAAGGGATTGGACGTCGCACTTGAAGCCATGGTTTAGTAGTCACCAGGTGTTGGGTGACAGGTTGGACTTGATGATCTCTGAGGTCTTTTCCAAACTTATTGATTCTATGATTCTATGATTGTGATCTCTCTGCCAGCTTCCAAGTTGCTATTGAAAGTGTTAAGATTGCCTGCAGAGCCTACTGTCAGGGAACAGCAAGAGCTGTACCACAGGGGAACTGAGGCAGGGACAGTGTCCTTAATAGCAGGGTCTGCACTCTGACAGTGTCCAGCAAGAATTGCAGGTCTGGAGGCAGCAGCCATGGTCAGCCAAGTGCCCACTGGCTGCCAGAGAGGTTCTGTGGTGATGAGGCAGGGCTGAGGATAAGTTGGTGGGTCCAGGCTGTGAGCAGTAAAGTACACTCCAGACACATAGCATCACCACAGTGTAGTTTGGGAAGTAGCATAAATGCAGCTCCCAAGCCATGGGGAGCAAAGGGGACCCCACTGAGGCAGCAACATTTCAACACAGGCAAGTAAAACCCTAGGTGGGGGGGAAGAGCTTGCAGATCCCAGTGGTATGCTCAGAGCCCTGACACATGCTTCATATGTTCTACCAATGTGGCAATAAGGTTTTGATGACTACCCAGCTATGATTTTGAGAGTATAAGGTATTTTCCAAGCAGTGGTACACTCATATTTAATGTGTGCCAAGCTTGTGAAACTCTAATTGAAATGATGTTACAAGGTTTAACTCGACTGAAGTACTGGAACATAATGCTTTGGTTCCAGACATTGGCTCACCTCTATCATGAAGTTGGAACAATGATAGATTTACTGTGATTTCTCTTTGGCAAATAATACTTAGGTTTTGCATTTTAATTGCTAACACACTCTGTGACTATTTCCAGCTTTACTCTCTACTAATGTCTATGAATTTAGGAAGGATATTGAGATACTTGAACATGTCCAGAGAAGGACATAGAATCAATAAGGTTGGAAAAGACCTCAAAGATCATCAAGGCCAACCTGTCACCCAACACCTCAGGACTACTAAACCATGGCTTCAAGTGCCACATCCAATCCTTTTTTGAACACCTCCAGGGACGGTGACTCGACTACCTCCCTGGGCAGCACATTCCAATGGCTAACAACTCTCTCAGTGAAGAACTTTCTCCTCACCTCCAGCCTAAACTTCCCCTGGCACAGCTTGAGACTGTGTCCTCTTGTTCTGCTGCTGGGTGCCTGGGAGAAGAGACCAAACCCCACCTGGCTACTACCTCCCTTCAGGTAGTTGTAGACAGCAATAAGGTCTCCTCTGAGCCTCCTCTTCTCCAGGCTAAACAATCCCAGCTCCCTCAGCCTCTCCTCATAGGGCTGTGCTCAAGGCCTCTCCCCAGCCTTGTTGCCCTTCTCTGCACACGTTCAGGTGTCTCAATATCCTTAAAGTGAGGGGCCCAGAACTGGACACAGGACTCAAGGTGTGGCCTAACCAGTGCTGAGTCCAGGGGCAGAATGTCTTCCCTGCTCCTGCTGGCCACACTATTTCTGATGCAGGCCAGGATGCCCTTGGCCTTCTTGGCCCCCTGGGCACACTGCTGACTCATGTTCAGCCAGCTGTCAGTCAGTGCCCCTAGGTCCCTTTCTGTCTGGCTGCTGTCCTCTCTTCTCTGCTCTCTGGCTGCTCTCTCTTCAACAATTATTATTAAGGCTTAATGGAAGCTGGAGTTCTCTGTCTTGTTCTGGGTTTCCTATTGCTTATGTTCTGTTTTCAAAAGGAACACCAGCATCGATAATCATTAAGAATAATCAGACATGCCATTCATTCCCTGATTAAATTTAGTGCTGAATACAGAAAGCATTTAGATTTTGTCCTTCTTCATTTAGTGGTGTGGACATTTGGATTGTACTGACTGTTCAAAATTGTTCTCCCTCTACTTCCTCGTGTACCAGGAAATCACTTTGCAAGGCGATAAAACAAGCCTGTTCTTGAATAGCTTGCAGTCTAATTCGATGATGTACACATCAGGGAAAATCAGAAAGAACTGTGAATTAAAATAGGAATGAGGAATTCTATAAAAGTGCTAAATAAGGCTGTAAATTGTTTGAAAGAAGACCATGAGAAGGTCTCTGGCAGCAGTTAGTGGAACAAAGGTTGATGTGAGTCTACAGTAAGCAGGCTATCACAAATACATTAAAAGAGCTTAGAAACATAATGGCCTTTTGGCACAGCTGGTAATTTATTTCCCTGTCAGAACAATGTAATTTCATCCTTTTTACTGCCTTTCTTTTAACTGAGAGATCAATCTGAATGAACTCCTTGGGCTCCCACAAGGAATTAATTTTATACTTGAAGAGTTTAGGAGGACAAATGATTGAGTCTTTTAAAAAGATATTTAAACAGGCATGCTTTAATGGATTTACCCTTCTAAGATAATATTGTTTTTAGTATTTCATTGTAAAATTGAATTAACTGCTGAGAGTGAGATAATAGCAGGCATGAGAAAACTGGAAATAGCAAACAGCTGGCATTTGGGCTCTTCTAGAAATAAAGGACTTTGGTTTCTTACTGAAATTTATGTAGAATAGAATAGCATAGAATAGAAATAGAATAGAATAGGATAGAATAGAATGGAATGGAATGGAATGGAATGGAATGGAATGGAATGGAATGGAATGGAATGGAATTGAATTGAATTGAATTGAATTGAATTAACCAGGTTGGAAGAGACCTTCGAGATCATCGTGTCCAACCTATCATCCAACACCATCTAATCAACTAAACCATGCTACCAAGCACCCTATCAATTCTCTCCCCCTAAACACCTCCAATGATGGTGACTCCACCACCTCCTCAGGCAGCACATTCCAATGGGCAATCACTCTCTCTGTGTAGAATTTCTTCCTAACCTCCAGCCTAAACCTTCCCTGGTGCAGCTTGAGACTGTGTCCTCTTGTTCTGGTGCTGGTTGCCTGTAAAAATGGACAGCCTCCTCTCCAAGGGAAGGATGCACTATCCCAAACTGATTTTCATTGTTATTATGAACATGAAGAAACTGAGTTCCAAGTGAGCTGAGTTGGGTGAAATCACTATTACTTTTTTGCCCAAGAAATGCTCTGTGACAAGGTGGAAAACTTATTATATGGATTATATTTCTCTTTCCCTTGCTACAGTCATTGCAGTATTTGCACATATCAGAACAGCTATGGTCTTTAAATGTCTTTCTTCTTTCTGTCTTTACAAGTTGTGCTAAAGAACCAGAATTTAAAGACAATCAATTAATTGATTCTCCTTGCAGATATTTCTCCCCACAGATTCTCTTGTACACTTTTCATATGCTTCCCTCCTTTGAACCACAGTTGTCTTATCACTGGAAAAGTGAAGATCATATTTAGCCTGACATGGCTCTGGGCTGGAGGTTATACTTAAGGGCAGAAAATGCCCCTTAAGTACCCTACAAGTGTATCTAGGCCTGTAGAGAAGAGATGTATCTGAAGCATCCCATTCATGAGTTCTATTAGAGAACGAAGTTTGCTTGTTCTTGTACTGAAATTTGATTTTTTTTAGTCACTGTTTTTTTGCATGCCCCAAGTGATAAACTCTTAATAAAATAATGAGGTGCAGGGAGGTCACTGTGCCCCTGGATGCAGCCCTGGTTAAGCCACATCTTGAGTCCTGTGTCCAGTTGTGGGCCCCTCAGTTTAGGAAAGATGTTGAGTTGCTGGAAGGTGTCCAAAGAAGGGCAACAAAGCTGGGGAGGGGTTTGGAGCACAGCCCTATGAGGAGAGGCTGAGGGGGCTGGGGTTGCTTAGCCTGGAGAAGAGGAGGCTCAGGGGAGACCTTATTGCTGCCTATAACTACCCAACTACCTGAAGGGAGGTTGTAGCCAGGTAGGGGCTGGTCTCTCAGGCAACCAGCACCAGAACAAGAGGACACAGTCTCAGGCTGCACCAGGGGAGGTTTAGGTTGGATGTTAGGAAGAAGTTCTATGCAGAGAGAGTGATTGCCCATTGGAATGGGCTGCCTGGGGAGGTAGTGGAGTCACCATCACTGGAGGTGTTCAGGAGGAGACTTGATGGGGTGCTTGGTGCCATGGTTGAGATGTTTAGGTGGGTTGGATTGGTTGATAGGTTGGATGTGATGATCTTGAAGGCCTCTTCCAACCTGGTCTATTCTACCTTTTCTATTTTTTTCTATTATAGCCTCTTTAATTCCTTCAGTATGACCTGCAAATCACTTAAAAGAAAATAAAACTGAGGCAGCACAATTTAGACTTTTTTTTTTCAATGGTGCTTTTTTTTTCCCCCATAAGAAACAAGCTATTAACTTCAAAAAACTTGGGTCCATTGCTATTGGATTTATTTTGGCTGTGTAGGGAAGAAATTTGACCCACTACTGTATTAGCTGCATCCTGAATTGCAAAATGCCTCCTGGGACCTGTAACAAGCCTGTTTGTATTTGAAACTACAGTTACTGCTGGAAGATTAAGTCATTTTATCCTTGGTAACAAGTGTTTACAATGCCACTTAGGAGAGTTTTTAACTAAGGGATTATTTTGCCTTCTAATTGCTTGATTTTCTTTCTGCTATTCATTAGTGCAGCTATTTACTTCCCATTTTTCTGGTGCAGTTGTCCCATATGTCTGATGGAGTAAAGATTGTCTAATATTTGCTTTCTGAAATATTTTCATTCAGTTCAGCTCCAACACCAACACAGATGTTCTTTTCTCTCCAATTAGTGTGTTTGTAGTTCTGTTAAATTAAGTAACTGCAGCAGTGCATATATAAATAACATGCAGCAAGCATTAATGGCACCCTGGTTTGTCCTCTGAACGCCACCTCAGGCTGCAATAATTGCAAATTACATGTTAGGACATTCTGAATCCAGTCCAAGCTCAACTCAGTCTTTTGGTATGTTCATATGAAAGATAGTTCTGATTCTTTCTGCTTAAATAGTTGACTGCTAGCTGTGTGAGCTAGCACCCAGGAGGTCTGGTTTCATCGTTGCGACTGAGTCTATGCTCAGAGTAGTGCTACAGGCTGGGGTCAGAGTGGCTGGAGAGCTCCCAAACAGAAAGGGACCTGGGGGATACTGGTTGATAGTAGGCTGAACATGAGCCAGCAGTGTGCCCAGGTGGCCAAGAAGGCCAATGGCATCCTGGCCTGCATCAGGACTAGTGTGGCCAACAGGAGCAGGGAAGTCATTGTGCCCCTGGACTCAGCACTGGTTAGGCCACATCTTGAGTCCTGTGTCCAGTTGTGGGCCCCTCAGTTTAGGAAAGATGTTGAGTTGCTGGAAGGTGTCCAGAGAAGGGCAACAAAGCTGGGGAGGGGTTTGGAGCACAGCCCTGTGAGGAGAGGCTGAGGGGGCTGGGGTTGCTTAGCCTGGTGAAGAGTAGTCTCAGGGGAGACCTTATTGCTCTTTACAATTTCCTGAAGGGAGGTTGTAGCCATGTAGGGGTTGGTCTCTTCCCCCAGGCAATCAGCACCAGAACAAGAGGACACAGTCTCAAGCTGCACCAGGGGAGGTTTAGGCTGGATGTTAGGAAGAAGTTCTTCATAGAGAGAGTGATTGGCCATTGGAATGTGCTGCCCAGGGAGGTGGTGGAGTCACCATCACTGGAGGTGTTTAGGAAGAGTCTGGATGAGGCCCTTGGTGCCATGGTTTAGCTGATTAGATGGTGTTGGGTGGTAGTTTGGCCTTGATGATCTCGAAGGTCTTTTCCAACCTGGTTAACGCTATTCTGTTCTATGAGTATAGGAGGGTGACTTGGGACTTTGATGCCGTTTCTGTCATTCCTTGTTTCTGAAGTGCAAGTAACTCATTTCAAAGAGGGTTTTTTCCCAAACTAGGTTAGTATTTTCCACAGTCTGTGTTTTCCTGTAGAAGGCTCCCAGGCATATTCTGTACCCCAGGTGAAACTGGAAAAACACTACTCTTCTTGACCTTACAGTAATGGATAGTGCTAAAAGAATGAGCTCATCCAAGCACTTTTTTACAGGTTTTCAGTATTACTAAAGAGCCTTCTGAATAGCTTTCCCCTCTTCTTTCCTTTCTGTTATATTGTGCCTTCTCAGTGCAGTAGCTGAGACAAAGTGGTAGCTTGTCATGATGTGGAGGGATGGAATCAAAAAGCTTTTACTTGAACTTTGCTCCAGCTACTGTTGCCAGCCAAGGATTTTTATGTGGTACACCACAGCCTCTGTGAAGGCACATGATGTACTCTGAAGCAGTTAAGTCTAGGAGTTGGGCAATGATAACATGTTTATAATAGCTAAAATCTGGTGGGAGTGCCTTTTGTTTTATGAATACTGCATGCACCTTTAAAAAAACATGCCATGTTCTGAAGTCAAGGTATACTTAAAGTGAAAGAACAGGAAGTGTGCAGAGAGTCTAGTGAGATGCACAAACACAAATGAGGAAAGGACAAGATGTGGTCATGGCACAGCTCCCACTGACTTCACTGTGTTATTTTGGTAACTGTGCTATTTGCCTTCCTGCACAGTGGTCCTGCACCAGGCTTGTGTTCTTTAAGCATTCTCTCAGAAGTGAGGTGCACTCTTTTTATTGCTCTCACAGCTAACAGCATGGATAGAAAGACACAAACCCAGCTATTTGGTCCTCTTTCTATTGCAACAGGAGAGGGGGAGGTGGAAATCTAGTATTACTATTTTGCAGTTGGAAAAATAATCTTTTCAGGCTTGCTTTTAAGAATCTATTCTAACCATAAACAGCATGTGCACTTCCCATTAGTGCACATTGTGGTGGGCTGAAGTTTCCCCCAGCATTCACTTTTAGCCAGACTAGCCAAATTATGATACTGCTTTTTTACATTACACTAACCATTTCATTTGATATTAAGTGTGTTTTACATGGATTTAATATGTTGAACTACTTCATCTTTGCACTTGCCACAGCTGTCTGGAATCACCCTCTGCAGCAAATAGGGTATGCAATCTGCTTGGGATTGGTACTCAGCACTGGTTAGGCCACACCTTGAGTACTACTGTGTCCAGTTTTGGCCCCTCAGTTTAGGAAAGATGTTGAGTTGCTGGAAGGTGTCCAGAGGAGGGCAACAAAGCTGGGGAGGGGTTTGGAGCACAAGCCCTATGAGGAGAGGCTGAGGGAGCTGGGGTTGCTTAGCCTGGAGAAGAGAAGGCTCAGGGGAGACCTTCTTGCCGTCTGCAACTACCTGAAGGGAGGTTGTAGCCAGGTGGGGGTTGGTCTCTTCTCCCAGGCAACCAGCACCAGAACAAGAAGACACAGTCTCAAGCTGCACCATGGGAGGTTTATGCTGGATGTTAGGAAGAAGTTCTTTGCAGAAAGGGTGATTGGCCATTGGAATGTGCTGCCCAGGGAGGTGGTGGAGCTGCCATCACTGGAGTTGTTTAGGAAGAGACTGGATGGGGTGCTTGGTGCCATGGTTTAGTTGATTAGATGGTGTTGGGTGATAGGTTGGACTTGATGATCTTGAAGGTCTTTTCCAACCTGGTTAATTCCTATTCTGTTCTGTTCTGTTCTATTCTATTCTATTGTGTTCTGTTCTGTTCTATTCTATTCTATTCTATTCTATTCTGTTCTGTTCTGTTCTGTTCTGTTCCGTTCCGTTCCGTTCCGTTCCTTTCCGTTCCTTCCAATTTCATCCTATTTCAAGGCAGTAAAAAGCTTTGTTACCAGGGGCAGTTTTCAGAAATGACTGGTGGCAGGTACTGTGTTGCAGTTACAAGAATGCATTGGCAGGTATGACAGAACTTTAGGGAAGCAATCCTCTTTCTGGTTATTACTAATGAAATAAATAAATATATTGCACATACACATAAAACTAAATATTACTAAGCAGTGTCTGGAATTCTTTGATGCAGATTGAAATTGTATTTGCCTATAAAAGAATCTGGAGACTATTTTAATAGTTTGGACAGTTTTCTTTCTTTATAATACTTAAATGCATGCATCTATTTTAGATCTCAATATTATCTTTATTCACTGCAGGGTGTTGGGAAAAACAAGGTTGTTGACAGATTCCTTCACCTTTTGAACAGGCCCAGAGAGTATTTACAGCTGCATAGGTAAGAATGTGTTACATTTCCATGCTTTGGATTCATAGTCTCATATCTCACGTTTCAAAAGTCTTGTTTCTGAAGTGTAATTTGTTCTTTTGTTTGGGCAAAGGACTATTATGGTAGGTGGAACACAGACCACAAAAAGGGGCTGCAAGAATTTAGTGCAATTGCTTCGCTTAATGTAAGAGGAATTGAAAGTCAGAGCGCACTGACGTTAAACCATGCTCAGTAACATAGTAGGATTTCGCAGACATTTCATAGGATAGAATCATACAATGAATAAGGTTGGAAAAGACCTCAGACATCATCAAGTCCAACCTGTTGTCCAAGACCTCATGACTACTAAACCATGACACCAAGTGCCACATCCAATCCCCTCTTGAACAACTCCAGGGATGCTGACTCCACCACCTCCCTGGGCAGCACATTCCAGTGGCTAACAACTCTCTCTGTGATGAACTTTCTCCTCACCTCCAGCCTATACTTTCCCTGGCGCAGCTTGAGACTGTGTCCTCTTGTTGTGGTCCTAATTGCCTGGGAGAAGAGACAAACCCCCACCTGGCTACAACCTCCCTTCAGGTAGTTGTAGACAGCAAGAGGGTCTCCCCTGAGCCCTCTCTTCTCCAGGCTAAACAATCCCAGCTCCACCAGCAATTGCAATACTGATGATGTGTGAATTTCAAACCAAAATAAGAGCAAGTTCACAAAAAACCTCCACCAAAACAGTTTGCTGCTAAGCTGAGTGAGCTGGGGTTGCTTAGCCTGGAGAAGAGGAGACTCAGGGGTGACCTTATTGCTCTCTACAACTACCTGAAGGGAGACTGTAGACAGGCGGAGGTAGGTCTCTTCTCCCAGGCAACCAGCACCAGAACAAGAGGACACAGTCTCAGGCTGCGCCTGGGGAGGTTTAGGCTGGATGTTAGGAAGAAGTTCTTCATAGAGAGAGTGATTGGCCATTGAAGTGGGCTGCCCAGGGAGGTGGTGGAGTCACCATCACTGGAGGTGTTCAGGAGGAGACTTCATGGGGTGCTTGGTTGCATGGTTTAGTTGATTAGGTGGGTTGGATTGGTTCCTAGGTTGGACATGATGATCTTGAAGGTCTCTTCCAACCTGGTCTGGTCTATTCTATTCTATTCTATTCTATTCTATTCTATTCTATTCTATTCTATTCTATTCTATTCTACTCTATTTTGTGGGAAGAAATACAGTCAGTAGTTTATGGCATAGATGTATTTTATTGGCGAACATACTAGAACATGCACTTAGACTTTGATAGCCCTGAGTGTTTCTGCAGATTTCCTGGCTGGTTACCATGAGTCCTGTCAAGCATGCCAATGAAAAATATTTCTAAACAATATGGTGCTTTAATGGTTCTCATACACCTGAACAGCAGATCTCAAGTAACTGAACAGTCAAACTATGCATTTTAGTTGATTACCTTGTCATGGAAAGGTATAATATTAATACTGTCTGCTGGGATAATGTGGAGGTGATTCAGTGTCAGGTGAAGGTGGATCTTCTCTGCCCTTTCAGAAATGTGTGTGACAGATGCTACCTCATTAGTCCTTGGAGTTTGGGTTGCAGGCTCTGTTGTTCCACTTCAGCTAGTCTCTCTGGAAATTGTGTGTGCACTTGTCAGCCTCATCCTGAGGCTCTAAGTATCTAGTGAGGTATTGAATCTGTCAGAAAGTGGCCAATTATGATCTCATGAGTTCTTGAACTTGCCCATATCGATTTACTTCATGTAATTACTATAAAAACAAGTACTGTGCATGTATGTATAATAATGCCTCTATGGAATGGGTGTTGCAGCTGTATCTTGTGCTGAAGCCTCCTCTTCTCCAGGCTAAGCAATCCCAGCTGCCTCAGCCTCTCCTCATAGAGCCCCTCAGTTTAGGAAAGATGTGGAGTTGCTGAAATGTGTCCAGAGAAGGGCAACAAGGCTGGTGAGGGGTTTGGAGCACAGCCCTATGAGGAGAGGCAGAGGGAGATGGGGTTGCTTAGCCTGGAGAAGAGGAGACTCAGGGGAGACCACCTTGCTGTATACACCTACCTGAAGGGAGGTTGCAGCCAGGTGGGGGTTGGTCTCATCTCCCAGGCAACCAGCACCAGAACAAGAGGACACAGTCTCAAGCTGTGCCAGGGGGCGTTTACTCTGGACATTAGGAAGAAGTTCTTCCCAGAAAGAGTGATTGGCCATTGGAATGTGCTGCCCAGGGAGGTGGTGGAGTCACCATCACTGGAGTTGTTTAGGAAGAGACTGGATGGGGCACTTGGTGCCATGGTTTAGTTGATTAGATAGTGTTGGATGATAGGTTGGACTTGATGATCTCGAAGGTCTTTTCCAACCTGGTTAATTCTATTCTATTCTATTCTATTCTATTCTATTCTATTCTATTCTATTCTATTCTATTCTGTTCTGTTCTGTTCTGTTCTGTTCTGTTCTGTTCTATGGTATTACATTTTCCTGTCATAGTTACTGTGTTTGTTCTTGCGAGGGGTGATTTGCAAGTGTGGTACAGGGTTCATTTTAAAAATTACTACGTGTTATAGTGTGCCTTTTGTAGTTCCCTAATAAATTACAATAATCTGGTTATCTTTTCTTTCAAAAATTAACTGAGTTTACATATGTTATCCTTTTCAAAACAGATGTAGTTTAGGTGTGATCTTTAACAATTGAATTAATGGAGAGCTTTCGATTAGGAAAATTGCCTTATGGTCTTCCTACAAGCCATACTTACTACAAACTGTCCATTAATCTTTAGAGGTTAATTTTCTTTCCCTCTTTTTCAGCAGACATAATCAGTGTAAAATTTAATTACCTGCTTCCCCTATTGAGAGCACTTAAAACTACCCTTTCAGGTTTATTTTCCTCAGATCTTCAGAAGTCTAATTAGAAAAGTTGTTTCTGAAGGAGTAACTCCTTTGCTGAAGACACAGGTCTACCCAATACTGCAGAATTATGGTGTACTTTTTCTCAGAACTGCATTTGATATTCTTCTCTTGAAAGAATATAGGACCATAGAAAACAATTTAAATGAAGATAGGGCTCTGCAGTTCTCTTTTCAATAACGTACAACCCAGAAAGGCTCTCTCTGTAGCAGACTTGTTGAAGCAAGTGGCTCCAGTTCTGGGCCCCTCAGTTTAGGAAGGAGGTTGACTTGCTGGAACGAGTCCAGAGAAGAGCAACAAAGTTGGTGAGGGGTTTGGAACATAAGCCCTATGAGGAGAGGCTGAGGGAGCTGGGGTTGCTTAGCCTGGAGAAGAGGAGACTCAGGGGTGACCTTATTACTCTCTACAACTACCTGAAGGGAGGTTGTAGACGGATGGATGTTGGTCTCTTCTCCCAGGCAAGCAGTACCAGAACAAGAGGACACAGTCTCAGGCTGCGCCAGGGGAGGTTCAGGCTGGATGTTAGAAAAAAGTTCTATACAGAAAGAGTGATTGCACATTGGAATGGGCTGCCTGGGGAGGTGGTGGAGTCACCATCACTGGAGGTTTTTAGGAGAAGACTTGACAGGGTGCTTGGTGCTGTGGGTTAGTTGCTTGGGCGGTGTTGGATTGGTTGATGGGTTGGACGTGATGATCTTGAAGGTCTCTTCCAACCTGGTTTATTCTATGTATTCTAAGCTGCACTTCTTTGTTAGAAGGTGATATTGAAAATAATCATAGAATCAGAGAATTGTTAGGGTTGGAAGGGACCTTAAGGATCATCTAGTTCCAACTGCCCTGCCATAGGCTGGGGTACCTCACGCTAAATCAGGTTGCTCAGAGCTGCATCCAGCCTGGCCTTAAAAACCTCCAGGGATGGGGCTTCTACCACTGTTCTAGGCAACATGTTCCAGTTTCTCACCACCCTCATGGTGAAGAACTTCTTCCTAACATCCAATCCAATTCCACCCACTTCTAGTTTTGCTCCACTCCCCCTAGTACTGTGTGTGTTGTGTTTGTATGTTGGTGGCCACAATAAAAGAAGTCTCGGTGGCTTTTCCTGATGATTTTGACTCACAAAAATATGTGTCTAGAATATTGTCTTTTAATGTTCTACTGCAACTTTATAGTGTGTGCTTCATTCATTAAGCAGCTTAGCTTTGGAAATAAATTATAGCATGATAGATTTTTGTTATGAAAATCTGTATTGTGAAGTGCTGAAGAACAAGAGGACACAGTCTCAAGCTACACCAGGGGAAGTTTAGGCTCGAGGTGAGGAGAAAGTTCTTCACAGAGGGAGTCATTAGCCATTGGAATGTGCTGCCCAGGGAGGTGGTGGAGTCACCATTCCTGGAGGTGTTCAAGAGGGGATTGGATGTGGCACTTGGTGCCATGGTTTAGTCATGAGGTCTTGGGCAGGAGGTTGGGCTTGATGATCTTTGAGGTCTCTTCCAACCTTGGTGATTCTATGAATATAATAATGGTACAGCTAGCACCAGAACAAGAGGACACAGTCCCAAGCTGTGCCAGGGGAGATTTAGGCTGGATGTTAGGTAGAAGTTCTTTACAGAAAGAGTGATTTGCCATTGGAATGGGCTGCCCAGGGAGGTGGTGGAATCACCATCACTGGAGGTGTTTAGGAAGAGACTGGATGAGGCACTTGATGCCATGGATTAGTTGAGTAGATGGTGTTGGATGATAGGTTGGACTCGATGATCTCAAAGATCTTTTCCAACCTGTTCTGTTCTGTTCTGTTCTGTTCTATTCTATTCTATTCTATTCTATTCCATTCCATTCCATTCCATTCTATTCTGGTTCTGTTCTGGTTCTGTTCTGGTTCTATTATGTTCTTATTCTATTCTATTCTATTCTATTCTGGTTCTGTTCTGGTTCTGTTATGTTCTTATTCTATCCTATCCTATCCTATCCTATCCTATCCTATCCTATCCTATCCTATCCTATCCTATCCTATCCTATCCTATCCTATTCTATCCTATTCTATCCTATCCTATCCTATCCTATCCTATCCTATCCTATCCTATCCTGTCCTATCCTGTCCTATCCTATCCTATCCTGTCCTATCCTATTCTATTCTATCCTATCCTATTCTATTGGCTAGCCAATGTAGTGTTTATGTTTTTTTGATTCTTCTTGTTTTTCCCCACTTTTCTTAAATGCATTTTCAGTCAGGGCACATTGCAGTGCAAAGCTTCCTAGAGTTTGTGCAAGTTAATTGGTCTCGTGCTTCCAGTGTTAGCCTTTCATAAGCTGCCTGACTAGTTCTGCAATTGTCAGATTCCAGGTGTTGGAGAGCTACTTCATTTGTCTTTTTGTAGGAACTGATTTCAGGCTGCATATCCTGCTGTGTGGCTGGTACAGAGAGAAAAAGCTTAAGTTAGAGTACCCTGTTGTTTCATTTTCTTCTAAAGCTGAACTAACAGTTTCTTGCTGTTTACTTGGTGAAATCTGTTCTTATACACAATAAGGAGCTGTAGGATGTCATCTTTCTTCCTTTATGGATTTTACAGTAAGATTGAGTGAATTTCTTATGTTATAACAAATTACATGAAAATATAATGCATCTTGTTTTGAAAGATCACACATAAGTAATTCTGCAGTCAGACTTAAGTGGATTACCTGAATTAAACATATCATTCCCTTTGGCCTTTGTTCTGCCACCTGCAGTCACACTGAGTAATGAGTACCTTTGTACTTCCAATAATTTATTGGATTTTAACCAATATGTGTCCTGCTGAGTAGTTATAATGGCCTAGTAGAAAAAAAAAAGGGTTGGGGGGGGTGGGGGGTGGAATATAATTGGCACTGCATATAGATAAGTTAAAAAGGCTCTGCAGTGTCATTTTAACAGAGAAATGAGACAGCTAGTTGGCTTTTCACATATGTCAGAGTTTCCTGAATGTAGTGATCAGATCATGCAATGCAATGGCTGTATGATGGGTTGGCTATAGAAAGGAATTTGTAACTGTCAAAGTCATGTAGATTCTTTGTGTAAAGCCTGCCTGCGCTTCATCAGGGTAATCCATGAGTGGATTAGCTGACTAATCAAAGCCTTCAAATGGCCTTTGACCTTATTATTTTTCAAAGAAATGAAGAATAGCAATTATTAGAGCATGCATTTTGTGTCTCTGATTTTTCCTTTCAACTACCATAAAGTTCTCTTGGGAAATTAAGAGGAAGACCAAGCCTGAATCTGGTTTATCTAGGCTTATTACAGTGAGCAACAAGCTATAAAAAACAAAGCTGCTTGCATAGATATTCCTGTGAGACTTATTTAATTCCCTTTCACATATTTAGCACTGTTGCCTGCCAAGGAAAGGTGATCTAGATGAGATTAGCACTACCTGCATGGAAGCTGTGGGTAGAATAGAATAGAATAGAATAGCATAGCATAGCATAGCATAGCATAGCATAGCATAGCATAGAATAGAATAGACCAGGTTGGAAGCGACCTCCAAGATCATCACGTCCAACCTGTCATCCAACACCATTTAATCAACTAAGCTGTGGTACCAAGCACCCCATCCAGTCTCTTCCTAAACACCTCCAATGATGGTGACTCCACCACCTCCCTGGGCAGCACATTCCAATGGCCAATAACTCTTTCTATGAAGAACTTCTTCCTGACATCCAGCCCAAACCTCCCCTGGTACAGCTTGAGACTGTGTCCTCTTGTTCTGGTGCCTTCAGCCTCAGTGTAAGTACATATGGAAGCTAGGACAGTATACTGCAGCACTTGTAATAAGTTACTTGGAATAAATTACTTGGAATAATTCCAATGAGTATAGATATTTTTAATGTTAACTGAGGTCCTGACACTGTGTCCTGTATATGGGTGTAAGCCTCCCTGGGGACTCAAGTTTTAAACTAAACCCTTGAAATACTTTTCCATTTTCATAGGTCAGATGATAATGGGTAAATAATGGATCAAATTCTGTTTTGGTGTTTGCATTTCAATGTTCTAGGAAGTGTCAAAACATGCAATTAATATTTTAATATTTATATGTAATATAGGCAGCATTAATGCTTTTAATGATCGAGTCAGTCATCCGTAAATTTGCAGATGACACCAAGGTGGGAGCAGGTGTCGATCTGTTAGAGGGTAGGAAGGCTCGGCAGAGGGACCTTGACAGGCTGGACAGATGGGCAGAGTCCAACAGGATGGCATTCAACAAGTCCATGTGCCAGGTGCTTCACTTTGGCCACAACAACCCCTGCAGAGCTACAGGCTGGGGTCAGAGTGGTTGGAGTGCTGCCAAACAGAAAGAGACCTGGGGGTGCTGATTGACAGCCAGCTGAACATGAGCCAGCAGTGTGCCCAGGTGGCCAAAAAGTCCAATGGCATCCTGGCCGGTATCAAGCATAGTGTGGCCAGCAGTAGCAGGGAAGTCATTGTACCCCTGTACTCAGCACTGGTTAGCCAGACCTTGAGTCCTGTGTCCAGTTCTGGGCCCCTGAAGAAGGACATTGAGACACTTGAATGTGTCCAGAGAAGGGCAATGAGGCTGGGGAGAAGCCTTGAGCACAAGGCCTGTGAGGAGAGGCTGAAGGAGCTGGGATTGTTTAGCCTGGAGAAAAGGAGGCTCAGGGGAAACCTTATTGCTGTGTACAACTACCTGAAGGGAGGTTGTAGCCAGGAGAGAGTTGCTCTCTTCTCCCAGGCAACCAGCACCAGAACAAGAGGACACAGTCTCAAGCTGTGCCAGGGGAAGTTTAGGCTCGAGGTGAGAAGAAAGTTCTTCACACAAAGCGGTATTGGCCATTGGAATGGGCTGCCTGGGGAGGTGGTGGAGTCACCATCAATGGAGGTATTCAAGAGGGGATTGGACCTGCCACTTGGTGGCCATGGTTTAGTAGTCATGAGGTCTTGGGTGACAGGTTGGATTCTATGATTCCATGATTCTGTAAAGAATTTAGTGCACTAATTTCATTCCTCTAAAGAAGGATCTTTTAAACAAGTCGTCCTCCAGGTGAAATACTGCAAATTTCAGGATAAGAGAGGAACATGTTTATCCTTTTTTGCTTAATTTCTGTGTTTACACCCCACCCCCCCACCCCCCCCCCCCGCAGCTGGTTTCACCTCCTTTGTCTACAACGGGTTATCCAGAATGCTTCTAGATTTACTTTCCTTCCATCCTTGCCTGCCATCCTGCCTTATTTCAGGGTCTATCCATGGAGGTGTTCAGTTCTTCCAAACAATTCCAAATTTTTGTTTGAGGGAGATAGTGTCTACCTTGAATGGAATAAGAAGTGCTGAATTCATTGATTAGTTTCGTGTAGAGGAGGATTCCATTCTGAACAATAAAATACCTATCAGGTGCAGGGTTGTGGAGTGGTTTTTGAAACTTCAATTATTTAATAGGACTTGGGTATATCTTGAAAATCAACAGGAGCAGAATTGACTGGTCTTTGTGGTTGATGGAAATTTGTCCTGCCACATCTCATCGTTCCTCCTTGGAAAGAAGGTGTAGCTGTCAAAGGCATTACAACTGGCACAGACTAGTGTGTTCCAGGGAGCCCTCAGACCTCACAAAAAGCTGCCTTGAGGGTAAATAATGCACCAGTAGCAAAAATAAATAAATAAATGGTAGTGATGTGAGGCAATAAACAAAAAATGTCAAAAGAATTCTCAGAAGTCCTACTACAAAATCCAGCTGGTGGCCAGTCACCAGTGGCATCCCCCAGGGATCAGTGCTGGGCCCCATCCTCTTTAATATCTTCATTGATGATCTGGATGAGGGAGTTGAGTCAGTCATCGGCAAATTTGGAGATGACACCAAGCTGGGAGCAGATGTTGATCTATTTGAGGGCAGAAGGGCTCTGCAGAGGGACCTTGACCGACTGGACAGATGGGCAGAGTCCAACAGGATGGCATTCAGCAAATCCAAGTGCGGGGTGCTGCACTTGGCCACGGCAACCCCATGCAGAGCTACAGGCTGGGGTCAGAGTGGCTGGAGAGCTGCCAAACAGAGAGGGACCTGGGGGTACTGATTGACAGCTGCCTAAGCATGAGCCAGCAGTGTGCCCAGGTGGCCAAGAAGGCCAATGCCATCCTGGCCTGTGTCAAGAATAGTGTGGCCAGGAGGAGCAAGGAAGTCATTGTGCCCCTGGACTCTGCATTGGTTAGGCCACACCTTGAGTCCTGTGTCCAGTTCTGGGCCCCTCAGTTTAAGAAGGACATTGAAACACTTGAACATGTCCATAGAAGGGCAACAAAGCTGGGGAGGGGTTTGGAGCACAGACCCTATGAGGAGAGGCTGAGGGAGCTGGGGTTGTTTAGCCTGGAGAAGAGGAGGCTCAGGGGAGACCTCCTTGCTGTCTATAACTACCTGAAGGGAGTTTGTGGCCAGGAGTGAGGTGGTCTCTTCTCCCAAGCAACCAGCACCAGAACAAGAGGACAGAGTCTCAAGCTGCGTCAGGGGAAGTTTAGGCTTGAGGTGAGGAGAAAGTTCTTCACCTAGAGAGTCACAGAAAGAGTTGTTAGCCATTGGAATGTGCTGCCCAGGGAGGTGGTGGAGTCACCGTCCCTGGAGGGTTCAAGAGGGGATTGGACGTGGCACTTGGTGCCATGGTCTAGGCATGAGGTCTGTGGTGACAGGTTGGACTTGATGATCTTTGAGGTCTCTTCCAACCTTGGTGATACTGTGATGCTGTGAAATTGAGAGGTACTGTCAGAAGAGCTGCTGAGCTTCAGTAGCAAAACTTTTGTTACAACTTTTGGGCCTTTTAATCTTTGTACTTATTGCTTCTTATTCTTTTTCTGGGCAGCTTGTGAGGATGGCTTGCTTGATAAAAATACATTCTTAGGAAAGACATAAGCAAGCTTTTCATGATTTTATTTTACAATTAAGAAGAGACAAGGCAGTTCAGTTGAGTAGGATGGTAGTATGTCAGACAGCTTTTCTCACTTCTGCGTTCCTACAGTCTCACTTCTTTGTGTCAGAGCTATTTTCATCTTAGGTGCTAAATGTGATGAAATTAAGGAGGTTTTGATATTCATGTCTTACAGCCCAGCTAATGTCAAGACTTGAATATTAATCAGTGAATGTGAGTTACAGTTTTCAGTTCCTTTCCTGTGGGAGTGAAATTCCAGTCTAATGTCTTGAGTGCCAGACATATTTTACATGTAGGGAAATCTGCATACTCTATTGTTTGGAAATAGTTCAGATTTAGCAGATTTTTATTATTCTGGCTTTCAGTGTCTGCTCATTTCCATAATTCATTACAAAATGAAAATTTAAGAAGACAAACCCTAAGGAGGCAAGTTATTTTTAGCCTTTCCTTGCTATGTTTAGGTCATGCTAGGTTTCTGTAGAACAGAAATTAATGACATCTAATTGCATAGTTTATGATGCTGAAAGGAAAAGAACATTCATTTATCTGTACTAGCTCAGGCAAAATCATTTTTATAGATTTGGCTGACTGTAATAGCCTAAGCAACTGCAGGAGTTTTGCATTCAGTACATCACCAAGCTAACAGAATTAATAGAAACCATACATTTAGCTTCTATATGTGGTCAAGGCTGTGGATGTAGTCTTATCTGGACTTCAGCAAGGTCTTTGATAATGTCCCCCACAGCAAACTCCTGGCCAAGCTGTCAGCCCCTGGCTTGCACAGCAGCACTCTGTGCTGGGTTAGGAACTGGCTGGAGGGCCGAGCCCAGAGAGTGGTGGCGAATGGTGCCACATCCAGCTGGCAGCCAGGCACCAGTGGTGTGCCCCAGGGATCACTGCTGGGCGCCGTGCTCTTTAATACCTTTATCAATGATCTAGATGAGGGTATTGAGTCCTTCATCATTAAGTTTGTAGATGACACCAAGCTGGGGACAGGTGTTGATCTGTTAGAGGGTGGGAAGGCTCTGCAGAGGGACCTTGACACACTGGACAGATGGGCAGAATCCAAGGGCAGGAGATTTAACACATCCAAGTGCCGAGTTCTGCACATTGGCCACAACAACCCCATGCAGTGCTACAGGCTGGGGTCAGAGTGGTTGGAGGACGGCCAGGCAGAAAGGGAGCTGGGGGTACTGGTTGATATCAGGCGAAATATGAGCCAGCAGTGTGCCCAGGTGGCCAAGAAGGCCAATGGCATCCTGGCCTGTATCAGGAATAGTGTGGCCAGCAGGAACAAGGAGGTCATTGTGCCGCTGTACTCAGACTGGTTAGGTCACACCTTGAGTCCTGTGTCCAGTTTTGGGCCCCTCAGTTTAGGAAAGATGTTGAGTTGCTGGAAGGTGTCCAGAGAAGGGCAACAATGCTGGGGAGGGGTTTGGAGCACAGCCCTGTGAGGAGAGACTGAGGGAACTGGGAACAGGAGGCTCAGAGGAGATCTTATTGCTTTCTACAACTCCCTGAATGGAGGTTGTAGCCAGGTGGGGGTTGGTCTCTTCTCCCAGGCTGCCAGCACCAGAACAAGAGGACATAGTCTCAAGCTGTGCCAGTGGAGGTTTAAGCTGGATGTTAGGAAGAAGTTCTTCATAGAAAGAATGTTTGGCCATTGGAATGTGCTGCCCAGGGAGGTGGTGGAGTCACCATCACTGGAGGAGTTTAGGGAGAGATTGGATGGGGTGCTTGGTGCCATGGTTTAGTTGATTAGGTGGTTTTGGATGATAGGTTGGACTCGATGATCTCAAAGGTCTTTTCCAACATGGTCTATTCTATTCTGTTGTACTCTATTCTATTCTATTCTACATTGCAAATCTCTTGAAATATTTCCCTGAAATCTTAGGGCTGAATAACACCGAAGCAGATGAAAGGTGGGAACCACAGATAGATAAGGAAACAATTTAGAAGCTAGATTTCAGATGTGAGTTGTTCTTTATTTTTTAATTCTACAATTTTTTATGATTTACACAACTTTTATAATAGCAGCTAAGTAAACTGTAAACTCCTTCAGCATTCAGTTACCCCAGAGATACAGTCGTTTTGTGTTCCCTGAAGAATGACAGCATCCTAAGGATTTGTATGGGCTGCTGGTGATACTGAGCACAAGTTAGTCTTCCACATCAAGAGGGTTGTATGCAGTTCCTGTTTAACTAGAGGATTAACTACTTGCCAAAAGTAAAATACATATTTTTTGTTACAGTAAAATACCTTCTGACATTGGTGTCTTTTCTTCCATTGCCACCTGTGCCCATCCACATCACCACAGGAGATCTTCCTTTCCTGTTGTGCTCTATTCACTTTATTCTTTCATCCATTGGCAGCTTAGTGCAGATTTGTGATCTGTAAAGCATCCTCGTGGTGGGTTTGAGGCAGATCCTCCCTTGACTCCCACCAGGGCAGAAAAAATGAGACTCAAACAAACAGATTTGCAGAAGTGATAGAAAGTTTAAATGGAAAAGCAGTGAGTGGTTTACAGAGAACCACAAGCACAGTGACAAAGGAGATCCCAAAGCATACCCAGCAGCCTCCCAGCATTCCCCTTCTCCCCACCTGAGGGTACACCCAAAACCCCCAGGGCTCTTTCTTCCCCCCCCCCCTCCACTGTTTGGCTAATCTCACTGGCCAGATCTGAGATTGCCCTTCCCCCTTCTCCTCTTGGCATTAGGCCTGGCCAGGCCTAAGAGGCCTTGAGATAACTCTTCCTCCATTACCAGATAGGGAGCATCTAAGACCTTGCTGGTGGTTTTAAAGGGAGTAGGACATATTGGGATGAAATACATAGCTTCCTGTGTCCAGACCCACTGGTCTGGACCCTCAGGACACCGGGGGGGTGTCTTATGTGGCTGCAGCAGGGGGGCACCCAGCCCAGACTGCCACAATCCTGTAATGCTTCACCTTAATTTACCTTACTCTTGACTTTTGCTTTCCTTGGATATCTCTGCTTCTCACCTTTCTGTTACTTGAAAGAGATCACAGTTCACGTTTGACATACCCTTCCTTTCTCTTTTCCTCCTTGGATTAATTCCTTAGTAACCTGTGACTGTGCCTTTGTATACTCTAGGATTTGGATTACACATATTAAAATATTCTATATCTGCATAGGCTTGACCCAGAAACAATAGCTGGCACTGGAGGTAGGCTGCTAAGTACAGTCTGAGAATTTAATCCCTAAATAATCTGTGCTCAAGAAACAACTGTAGTTGGTGTATTTTTTTTATTCATTATTGATTTCTCTGCCCAGCATTGAAATGGCTAGGCAAGCAAGAGGGTAATAGAAGTTTTGTTTTCATGTCTACAGTAGGTTTTCTAAGACAGTAGATTCATTCTACTGCTTATTGTGGTGGTTTAAAAGACAACTGTATGTTGCAAGTGAGTACAATACGTATAGAACTGTTTTTAAGAGTGTTGCTGCATGTGATAAACAAGAGGACACAGTCTCAAACTGTGCCAGGGGATGTTTAGGCTCAAGGTGAGGAGAAAGTTCTTCCCAGAGAGAGTTAGCCATTGGAAAGTGCTGCCTAGGGAATGATGGAGTCACCATCCCTGGATGTGTTGAAGAGGGGATTGGATGTGGCACTTGGTGCCATGGTTTAGTAGTCATGAGGTGTTGGGCGACAGGTTGGACTTGATGATCTTTGAGGTCTTTTCCAACCTTATTGATTCTATGATTCTCTGACAGACCATATTTGTTGGGGTTAAATGAAGTGAATGTGGCCCCAGCTTTGTAACCTTTCCTCTCCTAGATTAAAGTGCAGATGAAGTAACTAAACATCAAAAATCTCTCTTACCACCCTCTCCTTTATTCCTCTGCATGGGAAGTGTTGGAATAAATCAATCATGAGTTTAAAACTAAACAAGAAATTATTAGTTGTTAGGGACAGAAATCCTGCTGACAGCAGTTTCAAATAAAGGAAATGTGCATGTTATGCTGTCAGTTTAAAACTGTAACTGGAAGCTGGCCATTTAATAGTTTGCTGCAAACAGTACTGTGTTTGATTTCCTGTACCCGTGGAGCTTATCGGAATGCTGTTGGATTTTTAGAAGGTGTTAAGAAATTAAAGATAGAACTAATGTGGATATTTGGAACAGTGAGTCACCTTAGCTTCAGCAAAGAGTTTTATTCTATGGCATGGCTGTGAAAGGTAAGAGATTTTTGTTGCATCGAATCTCGCGTGCAACACAAAGGTTACCAACCTGAGCTATCAACCGGCCCGTGGATCTCGAGCAGCTTCTGATGGGTTTTATCGTGTGAACTGTCCATCATCCTGTTGACACAGTGTGGTGGGTTAACACCCATTGTGAAAACAAAAACCAAAGCAGGGTGGAGAGCTTGCGGGTACTCCCTGCAGGGCGTTTTCCCCCTGGGAAGCTGAGTCTGTTCCACTCCCCCCGCCCTGCCCAGCTAGGGCATAAAAAGCAGGGCATTGCAGCTATTAGCTCTCCTTTTGGCTCCTGCCTCTCCTGGGTGAGAGCTACTGCAGCTGCTTTCCTGCTCCTCTGCCATGTGGTTGGGCCTGATCCTTCTCCCTGCTGCCTCTGTGCCTCTTCAGAGAGAGACTGGTTTTGTATTATTCTTTTTTGTCCCCCTGCCATCCATCCTTGTTCCTTGCCCTTGTGAACCTTACCTGTTATTGTTACATTGTGGTCGTTTGAGGCTGTGCCTTTAAGAACAAACACTGCTGGAACACACTGGCTAATGTTTTTGGTACTAGAACCAAAACATTCTGATATTCTAAACGAATTTCATTGGTTGATAAACAAAAATTCAGCTTTAGATTGTGAAGTGGTTGGAAAATTTTTTCCTCAGTTCAGTTCGGTTTGGGAGTTGGGGGAGTTTGGTGTTTCAGCCTGTTCTCCCTGCCTGCTTCTTCTGCGAACTGCTGGACTTGGCCTTCAGATAAGCAAACACTAATCCTGCATGGGCTTTTGAAGCTTGCTAACAACTCTTTTCCTTAGTAACTTGCCTTTCTCTCTCTCTAACCCCTTTTTGGGGAAAAAGGGAGGTAAGGGGGGGAGAGAGGGGGTTCCAAAGAGGGGATTTTTGTTGTGTTATTTGTCTTTGCTGTGTATTTCTATGTATATATTGTAAATACCTGTATATATTGTGTTATATATAACCTGCTTTCCATATATGCTTGTAAATATATAGCTTTTGCTCTTCGACTGAGTTAGCTGTGGTTTCTTACTCTGTGGAGGAGGGAGAGCTAAGCCCTCTCTCAACCTACCACATACATATATATATTGTTTAAAGAAAACTCTCCACCTCTCTACTTCCAAGCCAACTCCGAATTATTGTTTGGTGGATTTGCTCCTTCCTTTTTTTTCCCCCTCTCTGTTGGGAGGGAGGAGAGGGGATTGGGGGAGAGATTCTCAGCCTTGCCCCCATCTGAGCTCTTAACTCCCAGTTAAGGCTTAAACTATCACACACAGGCTAGTCCAAATTTAGAAATCCAGGAAGAAAGGGATGGCATAGCCTACTTACTTGCCCTGAGGCTGAACTGTGTATCCTGTTGCCTGTAAAACTGTGGGGGAGTTGCAGGGCTCTTCTGTCATCACCCACCTCTGGATTACACCTTAGCTCATTGATCCCTCTGAAACCCAAAGGAAATTAGGTTGGTTTTACAGGTCTTGACAAAGGTTTTGACAAGCATTTTGTACAGTCAGGAGGGATTTGCCCTGCATTTAATGGCCACAGTAGTGTTAGGTCGATGATTGGAGTTAATGATGTTAGAGGTCTTTTCCAACCAAAACAATTCTATGATTCTATGGGCATCCCTTACATAGGAACATCCAGATGTCTGTTGCTGAACCTTTCTGAATTGCAGTTGGTGTTTTATTTATCAGTCCATTTCAGCAGTGCATGGAATAGTGAAAACCAATGGTGAAAATTAAGGCACATTGCCATTGCAGATTTTTATTAAGACCAATTTAAAGACAAAAGTCATTTGTACATATTCATAGACTCATAGAATCAATAAGGTTGGAAAAGACATCAGAGATCATCAAGTCCAACCTGTCACCCAAGACCTCATGACTACTAAACCATGGCTTCAAGTGCCATGTCCAATCCCTTTCTGAATTTGAGCAATTCAATCACATACATAGAATTTCAATGAGAATTACTATGCTTTAAAGCCTCTATTCCATGCAAGGGCTTTACACCATCCATGATACCAAACGTAGTAAGTGCTAGTAAAAGTTACTCAATCTTTCTGATTGCCTTGAGACCTCTGGTTTCAACATCATTGCTCCCTAACTACATAACTATTAAGGTATAATAATCAGAGGATTGTACCAGACTAGGCAGCCTTCTGGTAACATCCCTGACCTGGGCCCCAAGGAGGCAACAGACTTCCCTGTGGGAAGGATCCGTCCGACATGTGGGGCCCTCTGTTCCCCTCAGGAGGGAATCATCAATAACAATAACCCTTCTCTTCTTTTTGAGGGAACAAGTCCTGATTTGGGGGGCAGGCTGTTTGGCTTTAGGCAACACCTCAGATGGTGTCCTCTGACATCAGAATAACCTCACCCTCAACTTCCAGTGCCCCATATTTGTTTTGCAAGGGTAGCTGGGAAGGTGAGGGGAGCCGTGAGGGTTTTACTTTACGTCTCCTAAGAGGGACCTGTATCCATTCCCCACTGCTTTTTGGGTCACCTCCCTCTGATATGGGAGCCTGCAGAGCCTGGTTACTCAAATTCAACTCCCTTTCACATTCCCTTACAGGCCTAAGCCTAGCAACTTCCTCCTTCAGTTCAGCCACTAGGTTAAGCAGATAATCGATCTGCTCACACCTAATGCAGGTGTCTGGTATGGCTTAGACAGAAATAAAACAAACTGATTTTTAGAATTCCACATGAGTATTTTTATGTTTCTTTCTCTCTCTCATTTTTTTCTTTTCTTGATGATATATGGGGAAGAGCAACAAAGACACTAATGATTTGCCTGTGATGCTGCAAATTTGTGTTTGGTTCTTATAGGGATATTTCCCTGTTTATCATGTAAATAGAATAGATTGGAATGGAATGGAATGGAATGGAATGGAATGGAATGGAATGGAATGGAATAGAATAGAATAGAATAGAATAGAATAGAATAGAATAGAATAGAATAGAATAGAATAGAAAATAACTAGATTGGAAAAGGCCTTTGAGATCATCAAGTCCAACCTATAACCAACACCATGAGCATGCTTAACTGGAAACAGTAATAACAGTAGTAATATGCCTACATGCAAAAGATACAGATTCACATTCAGTGGTTTTGTTTCCAGGGTTTATGAGGAAATGAAAACTTATGGTGAAAGCTCTGGCAGAGATAGGGATGTCGTCTTTGACCACTGAGCTGGCAGGATGTTGTCTGTACAAGTTCTTCAAGAATTTAAAAACTAAAGTAGTTTTCCTCCTCTTAGAAAAAAGGAGCCTTCATTTTTTGTGTGTGTGTGTTTGTTTTGCATTTTATCATAACATCCAGTTCTGGACCCCTCAGTTTAGGAAAGGTGTTGACTTGCTGGAACGTGTCCAGAGAAGGGCAACAAAGCTGGGGAGGGGTTTGGAGCACAGCCCTGTGAGGAGAGGCTGAGGGAGCTGGGGTTGCTTAGCCTGGAGAAGAGGAGGCTCAGGGGAGACCTTCTTGCTGTCTACAACTACCTGAAGGGAGGTTGTAGCCAGGTGGGGGTTGGTCTCTTCTCCCAGGCAACCAGCACCAGAACAAGAGGACACAGTCTCAAGCTGCACCAGTGGAGATTTAGGCTGGAGGTGAAGAGATAGTTCTTCACAGAGAGAGTTGTTAGCCATTGGAATGGGCTGCCCAGGGAGGTGGTGGAGTCACCATCATTGGAGGTGTTTAGGGGAGGAGACTTGGTAGGGTGCTTATTGTGTGGTTTAGTTGATTAGATGGTGTTGGATGATGGGTTGGATGCAGTGATCTTGAAGGTCTCTTCCAACCTGGTCTATTCTATTCTATTCTATTCCATTCCTATTCCTATCCCTGTTCTGTTCTGTTCTGTTCTATTCTATTCTATTCTATTCTATTCTATTCTATTCTATTCTATTCTATTCTATTCTATAACTATATATAACTATGTATTTTTAATTAATACTGGTTTTTTTTACCTTTCAGGGATACCACTGTACAAAGCCTTACCCTACAACCTTCGGTTAAAGATGGTCTTATTATATATGAAGATTCACCACTGGTCAGTAGTAACATTAAGACTGTATATTTGGAAGTGTTTTTCATTTAAGCCAGTAATTAAACATGCTGGCTTTTCAAACAGGAAAATTGTTTGTGATTTGATGTGATGGCATAGTCAGTCTGTTAACATTTCATCAACTTTGGTCACATTTGCCAATTTGTTGTGCCAGGAGCAGGGAAGTCATTGTGCCCCTGTACGCAGCCCTGGTTAGGCCACACCTTGAGTCCTCTGTCCAGTTCGGGGACCCTCAGTTTAGGGAGGACATGGAGACACTTGAACGTGTCCAGAGAAGGGCAACAAGGCTGGGGAGAGGCCTTGAGCCCAAGCCCTATGAGGAGAGGCTGAGGGAGCTGGGATTGTTTAGCCTGGAGAAGAGGCTCAGGGGAGACCTCATTGCTGTCTACAACTACCTGAAGGGAGGTTGTAGCCAGGAAGGGGTTGGTCTCTTCTCTCAGGCAACCAGCACCAGAACAAGAGGACACAGTCTCAAGCTGTGCCAGGGGAGGTTTAGGCTGGATGTTAGGAAGAAGTTCTTCCCAGAAAGAGAGATTGGCCATTGGAATGTGCTGCCCAGGGAGGTGGTGGAGTCACCATCACTGGAAGTGTTTATGAAGACACTGGATGAGGTACTTAGTGCCATGGGTTAGTTGATTAGATAGTGTTGGCTGATACGTTGGACTCGATGATCTTGAAGGTCTTTTCCCACCTGGTTAATTCTAATTCTAACTGGTAGAGTGGTATTTTCCTCCTCCTCTTCTATACCATGGCACACCTACCTGCTAAGCTGGACTCCAAACAGCTGTTGCAGCCATTCTTCAATTCTTTCAGCTATATGCTGGCAGTCTGGATACAAAATGCTTTTGCATTTCTCTGTCAGCACTTCCAGGTCATTCTCAGTCAGCCTCCTCACTTGCCTCCCTAGCATAGCCCATTCCACCTCTATCCCAAAGAAACAGAAACACCCACCATTCTTGTTGCAGTTGCCTCCTCTTCTCTCTGCTGCAGTTCAGTCAGAGCTTGTCAGTTCTGAGTGTGTTTAGATGTCATCACTGCTGACGGAGAAATCAGTAACAGTTTCTTGCAGGGATGGTGGGGCAGGTTTTCTTTGAGGGTTGTGATATTTTGATTCCTTTCTCTTCTAGGTAAAAGCAGTGAAGTTTGGACATATCTTGGTGATTGATGAGGCAGACAAAGCACCCACAAATGTTACCTGTATCTTAAAAACCTTAGTGGAAAGCGGAGAAATGGTTTTGTCTGATGGAAGGCGAATTGTTGCCAGTAAGTAGATAGAAAGTGTTTTGATCATCTCTGTAAATGTAAATGGTTGCTGGGTTTTAGCAATTACTTAACTAACTAGGGATCCAAAAGTGTCCAGATGGAAAAAGTACTTGATGTTAAAAGGCTAACAATTAAAGAGTTTACAGTAATTTTCTTCAATGCTTTTGCAGTAGCCACAAAAGTGTTCTTAAAGTAGCATTCCCATGAGTTTGGTGAAAAATTAGACAAAACAAACCCCAGAACTGAACAAGAAAATCCAACAAACTGTCAGTTGACCTCGCTGCTTCTCATTCACCATAAGAAATAAAGATTTAACACATCCAAGTGCTGGGTTCTGCACATCGGCCACAACAACCCCATGCAGAGCTACAGGCTGGGGTCAGAGTGGCTGGAGAGCGGCCAGGCAGAGAGGAACCTGGGGGTACTGGTGGATAGTAGGCTGAACATGAGCCTGCAGTGTGCCCAGGCAGCCAGGAGGGCCAACGGTATCCTGGCCTGCATCAGGAACAGTGTGGCCAGCAGGAGCAGGGAGGTCATTCTGCCCCTGTACACTGCACTGGTTAGGCCACACCTTGAGTCCTGTGTCCAATTCTGGGCTCCTCAGTTTAGGAAGGAGATTGACTTGCTGGAGTATGTCCAGAGAAGGGCAACAAAGTTGGTGAGGGGTTTGGAGCACAGCCCTGTGAGGAGAGGCTGAGGGAGCTGGGGTTGCTTAGCCTGGAGAAGAGGAGGCTCAGGGGTGACCTTCTTGCTCTCTACAACTACCTTAAGGGAGGTTGTAGACAGGCAGAGGTTGGTGTCTTCTCCCAGGCAACCAGCACCAGAACAAGAGGACACAGTCTCAGGCTGCACCAGGGGAGATTTAGGCTTGAGGTTAGGAGGAAGTTTCACACAGAGAGTTGTTAGGCATTGGAATGTGCTGCCCAGGGAGGTGGTGGAGTCACCGTCCCTGGAGGTATCCAAGAGGGGATTGGACATGGCACTTAGTGCCATGGTTTAGTAGTCATGAGGTGTTGGGTGACAGGTTGGACTCGATGATCTCTGAGGTCTATTCCAACCTTATTGATTCTATGATTGAGCCTTTTTTGGTAACTGCTCTTCTCATTCTAAGAACATAATTAGATTAGAAGAATTCTAAGAAGTCTGATTGAATTTGTTTAATTCCTTCGTAATCACAAAGCTGTAATGTGCAATTGATAAGTTTTATTTCTTTTCCAGATCATGCTCATGTAGAGGGAAGAGAAAATGTAATAGCTATTCATCCTGATTTTAGAATGATAGTTCTGGCAAATAGACCTGGATTTCCTTTCTTGGGTAATGACTTTTTTGGCACATTAGGTAAGTGCTTCATATTAAATGGTGCTCTTAATAGAACTGATTAATAAAATGGCTGTCCTTGCTAGATTTCATGAGGGGTTGGGGTCCTTATGCATATTGATTCTTTGTTTCACATAACACACTAGAGGTGAGATTCAGCTTGCAGGCTAACATGTGAATTTACATATCCTAACAAAAATGCCCTAACTTGCCTTAAGTGAACAGCTATGTGTTGTCATCGCCTATGGTGTGGCTCAGTTGGTAGCACATAAGACCTTTAATGGGGAAGGTTGTGAGTTCAAGCCTGCAGTGGGCACTAGTGTCCTCCCTACTCTAGTCATGAGGTCTGTGGTGACAGGTTGGACTCGATGATCTTTGAGGTCTCTTCCAACCTTAGTGATACTGAATACTGAAAACTATCAGGAGAGGCTGAGGGAGCTGGGCTTGGTTAGCCAGGAGAAGAGGAGGCTCAGGAGAGACCTCATTGCTGCCTGAGGGGTGGTTGTAGCCAGATGGGGGTTGGTCTCTTCTCCTGGGCAGCCAGCAACAAAACAAGAGGACAGAGTTTCAAGCTGTGCAAGAGGAAGTTCAGGCTTGATCTTAGAAAAAAGTTCTTCACAGAATGAGTAATTTGCCATTGGAATGGGCTGCCCAGGGAGGTGGTGAGGTCAGTGTCCCTGGAGGTGTTTAAGACTGGATGAGGCACTTAGTGGCATGGTTGATTAGGTAGAGTTTTGGACTAGGTGATCTTGGAGGTGTCTTCCAACCTGTTTGATTCAGTGATTCTTTTTTGTGGGATCTAGGCAAGCACAGCAGACAGGATTACAAGAAATCTTAGTTAAGCATGATCTCTAAGCAGCTTCATACCTGACATCAATGTTTAACACAACTGCTCACCTTTTTTTTTTTACCTCATCAAACAAGCCCTAGGCCAGGTGCTGTCCTCTTCAGTACAAGAGATAGAAGCTTGATGGACAGCTCTTTCAGCAAGGGAGGCTACAGCCTCTTCTGGTGTTAGCACTGTTCTGCCTGTTTCTTAATCCTTGTTAGCCTCTCGATGCATGTGGCCATATGTGATAGACGTTAATAATAGATATATGTTTAACAAGATACTGAATTCATCCTAGTTTCAGGTAAAGGTGTCCAAATTTCACATCAAAGTTTTTCATAACAATAGCAGTCTCATTTCAGTGGCTGGTAGGTTCTTGTGGCAGTTTAGGCTGAGTTCCTCTTGCTGCTGCTGCCACACAAGACACACCTTCGGTGCCCTGGGTGTCCAGCCCAGTGGGTGGACACAGGAAGCTGTGTATTTCATACCCATAATGTCCTGCTCCCTATAAATCCATCTGCAGTCTCATACTTCCTCTTTCTTCCCTCACTGCCCTCATGGGAGATGCTCCCTGTCTGGTACTGGAGGGGGAGTTATGTCAAGGCCTCTTAGGCCTGGCTAGGCCTAATGCCAAGAGGAGAAGGGGGAAGGGCAATCTCAGATCTGGCCAGTGAGATTAGCCAAACAGTGGAGGGGCAGAAGAAAGAGCCCTGGGGGGTTGGGGTGTACCCTCAGGTAGGGAGAAGGGAAATGCTGGGAGGCTTCTGGGTATGCTTTGGGATCTCTTTTGTCACTGTGCTTGTGGTTCTCTGCAAACCACTCACTGCTTTTCCATTTAAACTTCCCATCTCTTCTGCACTCTGTTTGTCTGAGTCTCATTTTTTCTGCCCCGGTGGGAGGATCTACCTCAAACTGGGACAGTTCTAAACATCAGCAAAGATTCCCCAGCTCTTTCTCTCACAGCAAAAGCAAGAATTCACATTGCATAAAGGCAAATGATGAAGAATTCATTGGTTTGTAGAGTCTGGTGTTAGCCTAGGTGAACCTCTGGCAAGGCTTTGGCAGTGTTATACTGGGGCTCTGAACCAAACAGCCCTCCAGACTCCTAGCTGTGTTATCTGTGTTAGCTTAGCCATTTATGTGAAGGTTTTATCTGTTATCTTTGGCTGCAATGTTTGTTCTGAAAGAAATAACACACTCATAAAGCAGGCACAGACCCAATTCTGTATTGCATGACAGCTTTTTGCTTTTCTGGTGTAGTTTCTCCTGAATGGGCATTCCATGTCAGAGACTCATGGCTCTGAATTTCACCCAGCTATGTAGCCTCTTTCTTTTTCATGACCCAATTTCCTTCCTTACACGGACCCTTTAGACCAAATTGATCATCATGGATGTATGGAAGAAGTTCTTCACCATGAGAGTGGTGAAGCCCTGCAATGGGTTGTCCAGGGAGGGGGTTGAGGCCCCGTCCCTGGAGGTGTTTAAGAGCAGGCTGGATGAGGCTCTGGCCAGCCTGATCTAGTGTGGGGTGTCCTTGCCCATGGCAGGGGGGTTGGAACTAGCTGATCCTTGTGGTCCCTTCCAACCCTGACTGCTACTGTGATTTATTACTTTTGGTCCTCATGTTCACAGCTTGGTCCCGTTCACCCTTCTAGTCTTTCTTTGCACTTTTATTCTGTTAGTTCTCCTCTTTTTTCCTTTTATGCCCCCCCTGCATTTATTTGAGTTGTGTTTCATTGTGCCCCTGTACTCAGCACTGGTTAGGCCACACCTTGAGTACTGTGTCCAGTCCTGGGCCCCTCAGTTTAGGAAAGATGTTGAGTTGCTGGAAGGTGTCCAGAGAAGGGCAACAAAGCTGGGGAGGGGTTTGGAGCACAGCCCTGTGAGGAGAGGCTGAGGGAGCTGGGGTTGCTTAGCCTGGAGAAGAGGCTCAGGGGAGACCTTCTTGCAGTCTACAACTCCCTGAAGGGAGGTTGTAGCCAGGTGGAGGTTGGTCTCTTCTCCCAGGCAACCAGCACCAGAACAAGAGGACACAATCTCAAGCTGTGCCAGGGGAGGTTTAGGCTGGAGGTTAGGAAGAAGATCTTCATAGAAAGAGAGATTGGCCATTGGAATGTGCTGCCTGGGGAGGTGGTGGAGTCACCATCACTGGAGGTGTTTAGGAAGAGACTGGATGAAGCACTTGGTGCCATGGTTTAGTTAAATTTATGGTGTTGGGTGACAGGTTGGATTTGATGATCTCAAAGGTCTTTTCCAACCAGGTTAATTCAATTCTAGTCTAGACTAGACTAGACTAGACTATACTAGACTATACCATACCATACCATACCATACTATACTATACTATACCATTCTTTTTGAATTTCTCCCTTATGACTCCCTTCATTAAAAGGACAGGAGAGATCTCCATGTTTCCAGGAGCATTGATGTTTTTCACAGCAAGTTTTTCCTTCATGTATTTCAAAGTACTTCTGTTGTGTTTTGTTTTTCAAACCAACTGGTTCTCAGCATCCTCCTGAGCCATTGCTTTTTCATTTAAGGTCTTGTATGAAACTTAAAGGGGTGTTGTGATGCTATGTATTTATAAATCACTTAACTGGCTGCTCTTTTTCTTTGTAGGGGACATTTTTAGTTGCCATGCTGTTGATAATCCCAAACCAGAGTCTGAACTGGCTATGCTTAGACAGTATGGTCCTGATGTTCCAGAGGCAATTCTTCAGAAACTGGTGGCTGCTTTTGGAGAACTCAGGAGCTTAGCTGACCAAGGAATTATTACCTATCCCTATTCAACCAGAGAAGTTGTGAACATTGTCAAACATTTGCAGGTACAGTACATCAGATTTCAATGAAACTTGAGTTCATCACTGCTGCTAATGTTTTAGTGCTTGACAGTTTTGCAAAAATACTCAGTTATTGTTCATGCATTTTTAAAGCTTTGTATGTAAAGGAATCATGTTCAGAGAGTCTGAGGTATGGACCACAGATGCGCACAGGCAGATCTTTGTATGTTTCATTTCTAGATAGAAAAGAACTCTCAGAGTCTGTTTTTGAACTGTGTGAGAAAGTATCACTTTCATTCTGTGAACATGGTATGCAGTGTTCATACTAGCTTCCATTATATACTCCATATTCAACACAGAATACTTCCAGGACAGTACAACTGTTCAGTTTATGCTGCTAAAAGTTTTTTGGCTTTAACTGTTTCTTGGGAGGAAAACAAGCTTCTGCTGCATAACAGCCACAGATCACTAGTGGAATTTTTCTAAGGAAAATGTTAGACTTACATCAACTTAGGAAACAGGTGCCTAGAATCTCTGATTGCACCCTACTCACATGTTAACTGTGAACTTGTGAATTCTAATAGAATAGAATAGGATAGGATAGGATAGGATAGGATAGAATAGAATAGAATAGAATAGAATAGAATAGAATAGAATAGAATAGAATAGAATAGAATAGAATAGAATAGAATAAACCAGGTTGGAAGAGACCTTCAAGATCACTGCATCCAACATCACCTAATCAACTAAACCATGAAAATATAGCACCCTATCAGGTCTCCTCCTAAACACCTCCAGTGATGGTGACTCCACCACCTCCCCAGGCAGCCCATTCCAATGGGCAATCACTCTCTCTGTGTAGAATTTCTTCCTAATCTCCAGCCTAAACCTGTCCTGGCACAGCCTGAGACTGTGTCCTCTTGTTCTGGTGCTGGTTGCCTGGGAGAAGAGACCAACCCCCACCTGGCTACAACCTCCCTTAAGGTAGTTGTAGAGAGCAAGAAGGTCTCCCCTGAGCCTCCTTTTCTCCAGGCTAAGCAACCCCAGCTCCCTCAGCCTCTCCTCACAGGGCTTGTGCTCCAAACACCTCACCAACTTTGTTGCCCTTCTGTGCACACACTCCAGCAACTCAACATCCTTCCTAAACTGAGGGGCCCAGAGCTGGACACAGTACTCAAGGTCTGGCCTAACCAGTGCAGTGTACAGGGGCACAATGACCTCCTTGCTCCTGCTGGCCACACTGTTCCTGATGCAGGCCAGGATGCCATTGGCCCTCTTGGCCACCTGGGCACACTGCAGGCTCATGTTCAGCCTGCCATCAACCAGTACCCCCAGGTCCCTCTCTGCCTGGCTGCTCTCCAGCCACTCTGACCCCAGCCTGTCGCTCTGCATGGGGTTGTTGTGGCCAGTGTGCAGAACCCGGCACTTGGATGTGTTCAGTCTCATGCCGTTGGACTCTGCCCATCTGCCCAGCCTGTCGAGGTCCCCCTGCAAAGCCCTCTGCAAAGATGAACTTTAAAAGAAAAGACTACAATAGAGCCTGACTTCAGTCCTTTTAAATTGATGGAATATTTTTTGTCTGAAGTATTTGAAACATCAATGATCTTAATGCTGTTTGAAATAGCAGTGGTTTTATTTTGTTCTGCTTATAATATAAAATTAGTAATGGTTTATTTTATAGATCATTTCCTGAATGACTGAACCCTAGATTGAAAAGAAGTGCTTAGTGGAAATATTAATGTAATTAGGCAATTCAAATCTCATTTCTCACAAGTTATTTGACCTACTGGTACTGTGCTTAACATTGTTTAGTATAACTGGCTTGCATGATGGGTTTTAGTTTGTGCTCAGGAAGATATTCCTGTACATTCATCCATATACACAGACATTAGAATTGCTACTTCTAAAAACCAGTTCAAGATTTCTAGGGAGGCATAGAGTTTTGTTCTTTGTAGTCTCCTAAAGATCAATGAGGTCATGAGAGAAAGGGAATTGTTATACTGTGACAATATTGTTTATTTCTTTGTGTTATTGATGACTTCAGAACTTTGTGCAAAGAGTTAACAAAATTCAGGCCTAAGAGCTGAGGAAGCCATCCAAATGGCCCACTGACCAGTGGGCAGACTGGCTGGAGAGCAGCCCTGAGGAGAGAGACTTGGGGGTGCTGGTGGACCAGAAGCTCAACAGGAGCTCTCAGTGTGCACTTGCAGCCCGGAAAGCCAATCAGATCCTGGGCTGCAGCAAGAGAAGTGTGGCCAGCAGGTCAAGGGAGGGGATTCTCCCCCTCTACTCAGCTCTGGGGAGACCCCACCTGGAGTACTGCCTCCAGTTCTGGAGCCCCTATTCCAAGAGGGATCTGGAGGTGCTGGAAGGTGTCCAGAGAAGGGCCATGAGGGTGATCAGAGAGCTGGAGCACCTCTCCTATGAGGACAGACTGAAGGAGTTGGGGCTGTTCAGTCTGGAGAAGAGAAGGCTCCCAGGTGACCTCATTGTGGCCTTCCAGTATCTGAAGGGGGCCTCCAAGAAGGCTGGGGAGGGACTTCTCAGGCTATCAGGTAGTGATAGGACTAGGGGGAAAGGAATGAAGCTGGAGGTGGGGAGATTCAGGCTGGAGGTGAGGAGGAAGTTCTTCAGCATGAGAGTGATGAGGCCCTGGAATGGGTTGTCCAGGGAGGTGATTGAGGCCCCGTCCCTGGAGGTGTTTAAGAGCAGGCTGAATGAGGCTCTGGCCAGCCTGATCTAGTGTGGGGTGTCCCTGGCCATGGCAGGGGGATTGGAGCTACATGACCCTTGTAGTCCCTTCCAACCCTGACTGATACTATGATATTATGAAATAAACACATAATCCTAGCAGTTTATTAGGGTCTATTACCAGCTGGCAGGCATTTGTTTGCCAAACTGGCAGGACATGTACATGCTGATCTCTAAACACAGAGTTGCATTTGATATGAAAGTGGAAAAGTCACATCCTTGAGAGACAGTTCTGTGCTGCTGAGAAGCGGGTGGTTTGGGTAAATGAACTCCTTCGTGTCTTCATGCTGCTTGTCTCTTCCTCCTTCTTTCCTTCATTTGTCTCCAGGTCATTTAAAGTCACACTGTCTTTGGTCACCAGCTGGTACAGAACTATAAGACAGTTGTTTATTTTTGTTCTTTTGAGTGTGAATGGCATCTAATTGTACTATACATAGAATATAATTTGTACTATACATAGAATAAACCAGGTTGGAAGAGACCTTCAAGATCATCGCGTCCAACCCATCAACCAATCCAACACCGCCCAAGCAACTAACCCACAGCACCAAGTACCCCGTCAAGTCTTCTCCTAAAAACCTCCAGTGATGGCGACTCCACCACCTCCCCAGGCAGCCCATTCCAATGTGCAATCACTCTTTCTGTATAGAACTTTTTTCTAACATCCAGCCTGAATCTCCCCTGGCGCAGCCTGAGACTGTGTCCTCTTGTTCTGGTACTGCTTGCCTGGGAGAAGAGACCAACATCCGTCTGTCTACAACCTCCTTTCAGGTAGTTGTAGAGAGTAATAAGGTCACCCCTGAGTCTCCTCTTCTCCAGGCTAAGCAACCCCAGCTCCCTCAGCCTCTCCTCGTAGGGCTTATGTTCCAAACCCCTCACCAACTTTGTTGCTCTTCTCTGGACTCGTTCCAGCAAGTCAACCTCCTTCCTAAACTGAGGGGCCCAGAACTGGACACAGTACTCGAGGTGCGGCCTAACCAGTGCAGTGTACAGGGGCACAATGACCTCCCTGCTCCTGCTGGCCACACTGTTCCTGATGCAGGCCAGGATGCCATTGGCCCTCTTAGCTGCCTGGGCACACTGCAGGCTCATGTTCAGTCTACCGTCAACCAGCACCCCCAGGTCCCTCTCAGCCTGACTGCTCTCCAGCCACTCTGACCCCAGCCTGTAGCTCTGCATGGGGTTGCTGTGGCCAATGTGCAGAACCCGGCACTTGGATGTGTTAAATCTCATGCCGTTGGACTCTGCCCATCTGCCCAGCCTGTCGAGGTCCCTTGCAGACTGGAAGAGCTACATTGCTAACTGTTTTGAGGGCACTGGCTTTCTGCTTCCATCTTCTTCACTTAACCAGATTAGTATGGTCACTTCAACCTGGACAGTGGGCACAGGTCCGCAGGGATGTTTCCCAGCTGCTAAGTTTTCACCTCTTTCAAAGTCAAGTGTAAATATCCAAGTCAATCTCCCAACCTGCAGCTTTGATTTCTTCCGTAACATTCGCTTTGAACATCCCCAGCCTCTTTGAAAGGGCGCAACATCTTGTTTACTGTACCTTGTTTTTTCATGATGAAGAGTAAAAAGGCTGGGAGCAGCCAAATGTAAACAATGAGCATAAACATAATGGTTACTCCAAAGAAAGAAGCTTTTAGGTCTTCAGGTAGCAAAGACAGAGGAAGGAGGGAAGTGAGTCAATCAAATTGCTGGTCCTTAGGAAGGAAGGAGGGAAGTTAGTCATGTTGTTAAATAATTTCCCTTACAGCAGTTCCACAGCCCCACTCTCTTTGTACCATTGTGTTCACTTCTTTCACACAATTTTGGAATTCTTTGCCTTTTTTTTTTAGAAAAGGGTTGAACATTTTGGTGAAAAAGCACATCTGAGCACTGAGGCTAGTCAGGTAACAACTGTTTTGATTTCTGGGGCATCAACAGCAGGGAAGGTGTCCAGAGAAGGGCCACGAGGATGATCAGAGGGCTGGAGCACCTCTCCTGTGAGGACAGACTGAAGGAGTTGGGGCTGTTCAGTCTGGAGAAGAGAAGGCTCTGAGGTGACCTCATTGTGGCCTTCCAGGATCTGAAGGGGGCCTACAAGAAGGCTGGGGAGGGACTTCTCAGGCTATCAGGTAGTGATAGGACTAGGGGGAATGGAATGAATCTGGAGGTGGGGAGATTCAGGCTGGATGTGAGGAGGAAGTTCTTCCCCATGAGAGTGGTGAAGCCCTGGAATGGGTTGTCCAGGGAGGTGGTTGGGGCCCCGTCCCTGGAGGTGTTTAAGCCCAGGCTGGATGAGGCTCTGGCCAGCCTGATATAGTGTGGGGTGTCCCTGGCCATGGCAGGGGGGTTGGAACTAGATGATCCTTGTGGTCCCTTCCAACCCTGACTGATACTATCATACTATCAATACATGTCCATGCAGCACTACAGGCTGGGGTCAGAGTGGCTGGAGAGCAGCCGGGCAGAAATGGACCTGGGGATAATGATTGACAACTGGCTGAACATGAGCCAGCAGTGTGCCCAGGGGGCCAAGAAGGCCAATGGCATCCTGGTCTGCATCAGGAATAGTGTGGCCAGCAGAAGCAGGGAAGTCATTCTGCCCCTGTTCTGCTTAGCCCACACCTTGAGTCCTGTGTCCAGGACTGGGCCCCTCAATTTAATAAGGGACATTGAGACATTGTCCAGAGAAGGGCAGCGAGGCTGGGGAGAGGACACGAGCACAGCCCTGTGAGGAGAGGCTGAGAGAGCTGGGGTTGCTTAGCCTGGAGAAGAGGAGGCTCAGGGGAGACCTTCTTGCTCTCTACAACTACCTGAAGGGAGATTGTAGCCAGGTGGGGGTTGGTCTCTTCTCCCAGGCAACCAGCACCAGAACAAGAGGACACAGTCTCAAGCTGTATCAGGGGAGGTTTAGGCTGGATGTTAGGAAGAATTTCTTCATAGAAAGAGTGATTGGCCATTGGAATGTGCTGCCCAGGGAGGTGGTGGAGTCACCATCGCTGGAATTGTTTAAGATCAGACTGGATGAGGCACTTGGTGCCATGGTTTAGTTGATTAGATGGTGTTGGGTGATAGGTTGGACTTGATGATCTCGAAGATCTCAATGATCTCAAAGGTCTTTTCCAACCTGGTTAATTCTATCCTATCCTATCCTATCCTATCCTATCCTATCCTATCCTATCCTATCCTATCCTATCCTATCCTATCCTATCCTATCCTATCCTATCCTATCCTATCCTATCCTACCCTACCCTACCCTACCCTACCCTATCCTATCCTATCCTACCCTACCCTATCCTATCCTATCCTACTCTATCCTACTCTATCCTATTCTATCCTATTCTATTCTATTCTATTCTATTCTATTCTATTCTATTCTATTCTATTCTATTCTATTCTATTCTATTCTATTCTATTCTATTCTATTCTTAGCAGTGGTATTCTCTTTCTACCACAGCAGCTGCTCTTATATTTCAGAGATTAGTTCTATATATTAAGTTGTGACAACATGAAACTCTTGACTAAGACTGGTGCTTCATTTAGAGTCCAGATCAAGATATTCATGAAAATTTGTCTTTGTTCCTTGACAGAAATTTCCAACTGAGGGGCTGGCAAGCGTTGTTCGAAACGTGTTTGACTTTGACTCCTACAACGTGGAAATGCGTGAGGTTTTACTCGGCATTTTACACAAGCATGGGATACCCATTGGAGCAAAACCCACCAATGTGCAGCTGGCCAAGGAGTAAGACTAACATAATATATATGATAAGAAGGAGGGGTGTCTTATGATCACTTTGTAATCATGTGCTGCTTGCTGCTAACTGCTTTGAAAGCAACCTGGAATCCTTGAAGTCAGTCCTCCTCTGATTCAAATCTATACTCCTCCAAACAAGTTGCCATAACAGAAATTGCTATAGAGCATTTGCTTATTACTAATATTTAATAGATAATGCCCATGTACATATTGATAGCCTGTATGGTGAAGATGTGTATATTAATAAAGGGAAATACTTGTTTCTTTTCCTGTGTTTTTAATTGAATTGCAAAACATGGCAGCGCTGTTATTGACCCCCTAAATGGGTAACAGAAAGAGTTGTCGTTGGTGGTAATGGGATTGTGTCCCGCTTTGGTAGTGGGGTTTGATCTTTGACACTCAGGAAAGACCCTGCAGAAATACTGCTACAGAGTAGGACAATGCACATTAAGAATAATTTGGGGTATGTGCCTGTATATCACTGTTATTCTTTAATGATGTTACCAGTTGACATATTACATCGTACATTTTGTTCAGAGGTTAGAATCAAAATGGGGGGGAGGGGGTGTTGGAATTTTTGGTGGTGTTTTTTGTTGGTGTTTCTTTTTAAGGCTGAATTGTGAGACAGATGTCACTCATTTTATATAATTCATGGGCAGCAGGCTTAAGCAGATCATATTGAAAAGCAATTAGAAAACCTGCTCTGGACTGAGCACTAATACATAATTTATTTATGAAGAAACAAATATTTCCCTTTCATGAAGAAAGCTTTTGGAATATATGAGAAGTTGAGTTTGCCATGAGACATACACATCAAATGGTTTCTAAGGAAGGACTGATTTTTATGGCATGTTGTCTTATTGAGTCATAGAATCAATAAGGTTGGAAGCGACCTCAGAGATCGTCAAGTCCAACCTGTCACCAAACACCTCAGGACTACTAAACCATGGCACCAAGTGCTCGAGGTGAGGAGAAAGTTCTTCACTGAGAGAGTCATTCACTATTGGAATGTGCTGCCCAGGGAGGTGGTGGAGTCACCATCCCTGGAGGTGTTCAAGAGGGGATTGGACGTGGCACTTGGTGCCATGGTCTAGTCATGAGGTCTGTGGTGACAGGTTGGACTCGATGATCTTTGAGATCTCTTCCAACCTTAGTGATACTGTGATGCTGTGATCCAATCCAAGTTCCAGGTGCTGCACTTTGGCCACGGCAACCCCATGCAGAGCTACAGGCTGGGGTCAGAGTGGCTGGAGAGCTCCCAAACAGAGAGGGACCTGGGGGTACTGATTGACAGCTGCCTAAACATGAGCCAGCAGTGTGCCCAGGTGGCCAAGAAGGCCAATGGCATCCTGGCCTGCATTAGGAATAGTGTGGCCAGCAGGAAGAGAGAAGTCATTGTGCCCCTGTACTCTGCACTGGTTAGGCCGCACCTTGAGTCCTGTGTCCAGTTCTGGGCCCCTCAGTTTAAGAAGGACATTGAGACACTTGAACGTGTCCAGAGAAGGGCAACAAGACTGGGGAGAGGCCTTAAGCACAAGCTCTATGTGGAGAGGCTGAGGAAGCTGGGATTGTTTAGCCTGGAGAAGAGGAGGCTCAGGGGTGACCTCATTGCCCCCTACAACTACCTGAAAGGTGGTTGTAGCCTAGGAAGGGGTTGGTCTCTTCTCCCAGGCAACCAGCACCAGAACAAGGGGATGCAGTCGGAGGTTTAGACTCGAGGTGAGGAGAAAGTTCTTCCCAGAGAGACTCATTCACCATTGGAATGTGCTGCCCAGGGAGGTGGTGGAGTCACCGTCCCTGGAGGTGTTCAAGAGGGGATTGGACGTGGCACTTGGTGCCATGGTGTAGTCATGAAGTCTGTGGTGCCAGGTTGGACTCGATGATCCTCGAGGTCTCTTCCAACCTTAGTGATACTGTGATACTGTGATTGGAGAGGACTGTGGCAATGAGAAGATCTAAGGTTTAGGAAACAGGAAGACGACTGCTGTAAGTGGGAAGTGTTCAGTCTAGAAGGAAGAAGATAGAAGGAAGATCTCATCATGCTGAATTAGGGATAATCACCTGGTCACTTCATTGATCACTGAGGTTTTATAGGATAGATGACACGTTTACAAGATGCCCACAAGATGGTCATCTAAAACTTTACTTGACTGGCAGCTGTGGGTGCATTCTGTGTCCACTGAAGGCCCTAAGGAGGAAACTCCAGGAGCAGCTGATATCACAAGCAGTTGATAAAAGCAACTTTATTCTTATATATCACTGTGCAAGACTGGGTCTGGGTTAACCACCTGGCTCTGATGATCCAGCACTCTTGGGTTTCACTTGCAACCACCACAGCTGGCATTTCAGGTTATCCTACTGTTCCATTCCAAGATGGCTTTGCTATTGATCATGAGATTTAACCCTGTCAAGCTGGTAAGCCACAAGTATATCATCTTGAATTGCAGACACATCTTTCAGGAAGTGTTCAGGGACAGCTGGTTTTACCTTGGATTAAAGGAACTTTTACATGGCCTGGCCAAATGTATTCCAGCCCATACTGCAGGCTCCCATGATGGACACATTGAGGTAATTTGGTGTCTTGGTAGGGCCAGTGCAGACAAGGTACTTCCTGAAGCTATTGTATGTTTAGAACTAGAATACTGACCTCCTCTTTTTGCTTTCCAAGAATTTGAGGGTTGGATAATGGTGCTAATCTCATCCCATTTCACTTCCTTCAGAAAACATGCCAGTTGATCTAAAACCTTCTTAATTGATTCTTGTCATGATTCATGCCTGAAAACCTTCAGAGATGGAGTTCTGTGACCTCCTAAAGCAAATTAGACTTGTTTATAAATATCCTTGCCATTAGAAATCCATTTCTAAACATGTCTAGTTCCCCATATTTTAAGGCCTCTGCTTGTTTCTATTTATATAATAGAATAGAATTAACCAGGTTGGAAAAGACCTTTGAGATCATCAAGGCCAACCTATCACCCAACACCATCTAATCAACTAAACCACGGCACCAAGCACCCCATCCAGTCTCTTCTTAAACATTTCCAGGGATGGTGACTCCACCACCTCCCTGGGCAGCACATTCCAATGGCCAATCACTCTTTCTGGGAAGAACTTTCTCCTCACCTAAACCTCCTCTGGCACAGCTTGGGACTGTGTCTTCTTGTTCTGCTGCTGTTTGCCTGGGAGAAGAGACCAACCCCCTCCTGGCTAGAACCACCCTTCAGGTAGTTGTAGAGAGCAAGAAGGTCACCCCTGAGCCTCCTCTTCTCCAGGCTAAGCAACCCCAGCTCCCTCAGCCTCTCCTCACAGGGCTGTGCTCCAAACCCCTCCCCAGCTTTGCTGCCCTTCTCTGGACTCGTTCCAGCAACTCAACATCTTTCCTAAACTGAGGGGCCCAGAACTGGACACAGGACTCAAGGTGTGGCCTAACCAGTGCTGAGTACAGGGGCAGAATGACTTCCCTGCTCCTGCTGGCCACACTATTCCTGATGCAGACCAGGATGCCATTGGCCTTCTTGGCCTCCTGGGCACACTGCAGGCTCATGTTCGGCCTACTATCCACCAGTACCCCCAGGTCCCTTTCTGCCTGACTGCTCTCCAGCCACTCTGACCCCAGAAGGAACACTGAGGTTTGTATCCCATTGAAATTGCAGGAGAAATGTAGCAGAAGGTACCAGAGACCCTTTCAAGAATTTTAGCTCAGCCTGTGACATTAACATACCTAGTACACCTTTGGAAAGAAAGATTTGCATCAAGAATAGTGTGGCCAGCAGCAGCAGGGAGGTCATTCTGTCCCTGTACTCTGCACTGGTTAGGCCATACCTTGAGTCCTGTGTCCAGTTCTGGGCTCTTCAGTTTAAGAAGCACATTGAGACCAGAAAAGGGCAACACGGCTGGGGAGAGGCCTTGAGCACAGGAGAGGCTGAGGGAGCTGATTGATTAGCCTGGAGAAGAGGAGGCTCAGGGGAGACCTTATTGCCATCTACAACTACCTGAAGGGAGGTTGTAGCCAGGAAGGGCCTGGTCTCATCTCCCAGGCAACCAGCACCAGAACAGAAGGACACAGTCTCAAGCTGTACCTGGTGAAGAGAGGGCTCAGGAGAGACCTTATTGCTGTCTACAACTACCTGAAGGGTGGTTGTGGCCAGGAGGGAGTTGGTCTCTTCTATCAAGCAACCAGCACCAGAACAAGAGGACACAGTCTCAAAATGCTTCAGGGGAAGTTTAGGCTGGAGGTGAGGAGAAAGTTCTTCACAAAGAGAGTTGTTAGCCATTGGAATGTGCTGCCCAGGGAGGTGGTGGAGTCACCATCCCTGGAGGTGTTCCAGAGGGGATTGAATGTGGCACTTGGTGCCTTGGTTTAGTCATGAGGTCTGTGGTGACAGCTTGGACTCGATGATCTTTGAGGTCTCTTCCAGCCTTGGTGATTCTGTGATTCTGTGGTTAGGTGGTGACTAATGACCATTTAGAAAAGAATTTGTGCAGTGGTTTGTTCTTGTTGTGTTGGTTTTTTTTCAACATTGGTAGATGCTAATTAATGTATTTCCAAACTTATCATCCTGTATTAGACCTGTGAAATAATGTTTTGCTTGGGCTTTATGTTTACTGCAGCTGGTTTTTTTTTACCAATCAAAATAACCGTTCTTCAATGCAGCGTCGTGCTCCCTGCTGTCAGGTTATAACGCTGTGATCCTGTCTGTGTCTCTTGCTATCATCTGTCCCATAGTTTATCATTTTTGTCAGCATTGTGTGCAAAGCAGATGGCTTGTCTGAGATGCTTTGCCAAGACATGGTGGGAAGGACAGATTACTCCTTGTACTAACTCATTATCTTTCTTTATGTGCAATTAGACTCGTTTTTCTCGTATGACATCTGTTGTGGCACATTTCTCCTCATCTGCCAGTTCAGACCATTTGCAATTCCTGGGTAAAAGCAGCATTCAGCTCTTCATTTTGGCATTTACCCTTGATGATGAAATTGCCGCTCCATCTTTTCCCTCCAGTCCTTATCCACTTCCAGGTGCTTGCTGTAGTTTGAATATTCTTTTTACATCGACTGAATTTTTCATATGGAGTGTAAATATGTACCTTTTAATGGCTGTGATTTCCTCTTGAGATTGTTGGAGTTTTTTCTTCATAGAATCATTGAGTCAATAAGGTTGGGGAAGACCTCAGAGATCATCAAGTCCAACTTACCACCCAACACCTCATGACTACTAAACCATGCCTTCAAGTGCCACATCCAATCCCTTTTTGAACACCTCCAGGGATGGTGACTCCACCACCTCCCTGGGCAGCACATTCCAATGGGCCATCACTCTTTCTGGGAAGAACTTTCTCCTCACCTAGAGTCTAAACTTCCCCTGGTGCAGCTTGAGACTGTGTCCTCTTGTTCTGGTGCTGGTTGCTAGAGAGAACAGACCAGGGGAGGTTTAGGCTGGATGTTAGGAAGAAGTTCTATACAGAGAGAGTGATTGGCCATTGGAATGGGCTGCCAGGGAGGTGGTGGAGTCACCATCATTGAAGGTGTTCAGGAGGAGACTTGATAGGGTGCTTAGTTGCATGGTTTAGTTGGTTGGGTGGGTTGGATTGGTTGATAGGTTGGACACGATGATCTTGAAGGTCTCTTCCAACCTGGTCTATTCTATTCTATTCTATTCTATTCTATTCTATTCTATTCTATTCTATTCTATTCTACTCTACCAACCCCCTCCTGGCTACAGCTACCCTTCAGGTAGTTGTAGACAGCAAGAAGGTATCCCCTGAGCCTTCTCTTCTCCAGGCTAAGCAACCCCAGCTCCCTCAGCCTCTCCTTATAAAGTTTGTGCTTGAGGCCTCTCCCCAGCCTCATTGCCCTTCTCTGGACACGTTCAAGTGTCTCAATATCCTTCTTAAATTACCTTCTTCAGGAAATCTGTAGTTGATTTTTGGATGTGTCTCATACCATATGTGTCACTTACCCATCATTTGCATTGTGGAGGAAGCAAAGAGGAGGGTCTGCACTTCACTGCCAGGGAGCAGCAAACATGTAATGGAAACCTGTTCTATATGTTTACTGCTTATATTTTTACTCAAGAGGTGTTTAAGAAAAGCACAGTGATCTGGTTGGTTAAGTCCAAGCAGGTAGGTGAGTTAGAAGTCTCTTCAGCTAGAGGAAGCACAGGCTCTTACTGACGTCCATGCACAATATATTTTGTGCCATCACTGAGCTGCTTTACAAGATTATGCATTAAGCAGCTTTTGTTTACTGTTCATGTCTGCAGCTGTACTAGTATGATAGCTGCCTGTGAGTAATTTGCATTCAGTGGGACTTCAGTCTTAAAAGAGTCATAGCCCTTTTTCAGCTAAATAAGCTAAATAAGCTAAATAACTTTATAAAGCAGGTTCTGTCAGTCTTTTGAACGCAGTTCTTTGGTATTTAGGTTTTGGTTTTCTGTTTTAAATAGGCTAAAATGATTTTATTTTCAAAAATTAAACAAAAATAAATCAAAAACCTGTGTTCTATAGGTGTACTTTCACAAAGGCATTGCAGCAGCAGAAGTCAGTAGAGTTATCCTTTGAGAGATGGTCTGCCTTAAGCCTCTTGTGCATGAAGAAAATCAGGCTAAATGGTAGTTCTTTGTGGAAGTGCCCCATCCACTATGGGTCCTGTGCAGTCACCTTTTCCAAACAAAAATACCTCCTTCTATAACATATATGGAATACATACATAGAATACATACATACATAGAATAAACCAGGTTGGAAGAGACCTTCAACATCATCACGTCCAACCCATCAACCAATCCAACAGCACCTAAACAACTAACCCATGGCACCAAGCACCCCATCAAGTCTCCTCCTGAACACCTTTTCATGGATAGCAGTGATCTTGTAGAATAATAGGATGTGACATTAACAGGAAATAAAGACTAATATTTCTGAATTTTACTTAAGCAACAGTATTTGACAGCTCCATAGGCAAAGAACTTCTTGCCCAGGTGGCCAAGAAGGCCAATGGCATCCTGGCCTGCATCAAGAATAGTGTGGCCAGCAGGAGCAGGGAGGTCATTGTGCCCCTGGATTCAGTACTGGTTAGGCCACACCTTGAGTCCTGTGTCCAGTTGTGGGGTCTTCAATTTAAGAAGGATGTTGAGACTCTTGAACGTGTCCAGAGAAGGACAACAAGGCTGGGGAGAGGCCTTGAGCACAAGCCCTATGAGGAGAGGCTGAGGGAGCTGATTGATTAGCCTGGAGAAGAGGAGGCTCAGGGGAGACCTTATTGCCATCTACAACTACCTGAAGGGTGGTTGTAGCCAGGAAGGGCCTGGTCTCATCTCCCAGGCAACCAGCACCAGAACAGAAGGACACAGTCTCAAGCTGTACCAGGGGAGGTTTAGCTCGAGGTGAGGAGAAAGTTCTTCAGAGAGAGTTGTTAGCCATTGGAATGTGCTGCCCAGGGAGGTGGTGGAGTCACCATCCCTGGAGGTGTTCAAGAGGGGATTGGAGGTGGCACTTGCTGCCATGGTTTAGTAGTCATGAGGTCTGTGATGACAGGTTGGACTTGATGATCTTTGAGGTCTTTTCCAACCTTATTGATTCTATGATCAGCAATAATTCCTTAGAACTTGTAGGTCTTGGCATTCTTACAAGATTACTGCAGTGTGTTGTGTCATTTTTCTGTTCCAGAAGCCCTGTCCAGCTTTTGAGGGATACAGAAAGTGTAGGTCACTCTTTATACCTCATCTTGAGAGTGCAGAGTTGTTTCTCACCCAGCCACTGCACTTTTTGCACCCATCGATTCTCATTGCTCACAGTTTTTTGCTGGTGGTGACATTTCCATAGTATTCTGTCTCCCTTCTACATAAATGGTGTTTGTTTAATTAATTGATCTAGTCAATTGGAAACACAGCAAGTGTGGCAGAGAACACCTTGTTACTTACAAGTCCAATTTCCCACCTTTCCTTCATGTCATGCTTATTCACTTGCAGGACACTGCTAAGATGTGTACATTTTTCCAGCCCTTCTGCACCCTCACTCTCTCCTGAAAATCATTCAGGAGGCAAACTGGTAATGTCACCAGCTTCTTAAAGAGTCTTTCTCAGACCAGAGAGCAGTGAGATGGAGTACAAAAGAATTGTCAGGTCCTGGAAGAGTAAGATCCCTCTTGGTGAAGAGCTCTGTATTATGAATCTTGCTTTCTGTTTTATTTATGAATCCTGGTTTTATTTATGAATTCATTCCCTCCTCTTTGCTGTTCATGATGACTTGGTCTGCTGCCTGGTAGAAACTAAATCACTCAGAAATAGGGAAGGGAACAAAACCTCAGGAATCTAGGAGAAATTGGTTTTCCTGAGGGAAGAGAGGAGCTATGAGCAAAGTATATCTCCAGAAAGCTAAACCAGACTGGAAATGTTTTGTTTCTTTGGGAAAGCAATCTGTCATTCTTTTGCTATATAAAGCATGGTGTTTGCTTAGAGCTAGTTATTAACATATGCTTTGGTTTAAAATTTAATAAGCCTTGATGATTATTAGTGAACCCATTGATTTCTAGGATGTCATCCATGGGAGTAATGCGTAAGGAATTGAAACCTGAGTCCCAGCCCTCGTGGAAGTTGATGTTCCATTGAGCTAACAGGAAACAATTATTGCTGATTATAGGCATATTAGAGATTATGCTACTCAGAGCCATCCCAGTTAGAAAAAAATCTGAAGTTTCTTTTTGCACACAAGACAGTTTGGGCTTAAGACAGAGCCAACATGTTGCCAATGAATCGAGTTACTGAGTTACTGTCCACATGTGAGCACTGACTTCTCCAGGTTGCTTGAGATGTGGCATCAACATACCAGTGCAAAATGGTAATGAAGCTTTCACAGTATCACAGTATCACCAAGGCTGGAAGAGACCTCAAAGAGCATCGAGTCCACCCTGTCACCACAGACCTCATGACTAGACCATGGCACCAAGTGCCACGTCCAATCCCCTCTTGAACACCTCCAGGGATGGTGACTCCACCACCTCCCTGGGCAGCACATTCCAATGACTAACAACTCTCTCAGTGAAGAACTTTCTCCTCACCTTGAGCCTAAACTTTCCCTGATGCATCTTGAGACTGTGTCCTCTTGTTCTGGTGCTGGTTGCCTGGGAGAAGAGACCAACCCCCTCCTGGCTACAATCCCCCTTCAGGTAGTTGTAGACAGCAATGACGTCTCCCCTGAGCCTCTTTTCCAGGCTAAACAATCCCAGCTCCCTCAGCCTCTCCTCACAGGGCTTGTGCTTGAGACCTCTCCCCAGCCTCATTGCCCTTCTCTGGACACATTCAAGTGTCTCAATGTCCTTCTTAAACTGAGGGGCCCAGAACTGGACACAGGACTCAAGGTGTGGCCTAACCAGTGCTGAGTCCAGGGGCACAATGACTTCCCTGCTCCTGCTGGCCACACTATTCTTGATGCAGGCCAAGATGCCATAGGCCTTCTTGGCCACCTGGGCACACTGCTGGCTCGTGAGCTGCAAAGATTAGAGGGTCTGGGTGCTTATTCCCTGAATTGCCCTCTTAAGTTCTCTGTGGAAAGAAATGTAAAATTAAAATTCATAAAATCATAGATTCTATTCATGTCTATTCTAACAGGCTGGGGGGTGTTTGTTTGTTTGTTTTGGGATCCCAATCCTCTAATATCTAAGGAAGCCATTTTGGTTAGTGGGGAGAGGGGAAATAATTGTGACAGTAGGAACGAACATAATCAGGCAGGATTGAAGAGGCCGTGCACAGACCTTTGACAAACAGTCTAAGAGAACTTCCTTAAAATAGTCTGTGGAGATATTTATAGAAACTGGGAGAAGGAATATCTTCTGTTCTCTTGCCAAGTCCTGTAGCTCTACAATAATGTGCAGTGGCTTGTAACACAGAATGTAGTTTTGATAGAAGGTTTCTTCAGGAGCAACTGAACGCGAATGAAAGAAACCAAAAGTGCTGAAGTTCATTAGCTTGAAGATATTCATGCCAGTTAATGAAGTCAAACTACATTCAGTGGTTGCAAATCACTTCAGAGGAAATAAATTTCAACTGTGTTGTCCCTGCTTTGCTGTCAAGCTACATTGTCATACATGTGGTGGTTTAGGCTGGGTGCCGGCCCTGATGCCACTGCGCAGGCCACAGCTGGGATGTTCCAAAGGGGCCCTAAATCCACCACACATACACTAGCATTTTCCTTTCCTGTACAGATGTGTTTGCCGTGGCCCATATGTTCCTTCCTTAAATAAAAGGTACAGAATGAAGTCATTAGACCAAGCCTAGCAAATGAGGCTTTCAAAGATGTCCGTATCCTTGCTGTAGACTGTACTGCCCAAAAGACAATGGGGTACTCTCACACCTCCTCTCACATCTCCTTTCATCTGAGCTGTGGCAAAATACATGGAAGTAATTTGCTGAACTTTCATTGCATGGTTAACTTGCTAGTGTTTACTGTGCTGGAGATGTTTAGGAAGAGACTGGATAGGGTGCTTTGTGCCATGGTTTAGTTGATTAGAGGGTGTTGGGTGGTAGGTTGGACTTGATGATTTCACAGGTCTTTTCCAACCTGGTTAATTCTAGTCTAGTCTAGTCTAGTCTAGTCTATGCTATGCTATGCTATGCTATGCTATGCTTTCACAGTATCACAGTATTACTAAGGTTGGAAAAGACCTCGAGGATCATCAAGTCCAACCTGTCTCCACAGACCTCACGACTAGACCATGGCACCAAGTGCCACATCCACTCCCCTCTTGAACACCTCCAGGGACGGTGACTCCACCACCTCCCTGGGCAGCCCATTCCAATGACAAATGACTCTCTCAGTGAAGAACTTTCTCCTCACCTTGAGTCTAAACCTCTTCTGACGCAGCTTGAGATTGTGTCCCCTTGTTCTGGTGCTGGTTGCCTGGGAGAAGAGACCAACCACTTCCTGTCTACAACCACCTTTCAGGTAGTTGTAGAGGGCAATGAGGTCTCCCCTGATCCTCCTCTTCTCCAGGCTAAACAATCCCAGCTCCCTCAGCCTCTCTTCATAGGGCTTGGGCTCAAGGCCTCTCACCTGCTTTGTTGCCCTTCTCTGGACACGTTCAAGTGTCTTAATGTCCTTCCTAAACTGAGGGGCCCAGAACTGGACACAGGACTCAAGGTGTGGCCTAACCAATGCAGAGTACAGTATGCTCTGCTCTGCTCTGCTCTGCTATTCTGTGCTATGCTATTCTATGCTATGCTATGCTATGCTATGCTATGCTATTCTGTCCTGTCCTGTCCTGTCCTATTCTGCTGTTTTTTCAGGTGAGCGTGCCACTGACAGGAGTTCCTCAAAGTGGTACAATCACACATTGCCTGATCTGGATAAAGCAAAGCCAAAGTTGATTTGCATATGTTTTATTACATACCTCAAATAATTCAGGCCAGAAAAGTTTTCCTTTTGAGACCATATCATGCTGCTTGTTGCATGATGCTATTTAGGCTGCACTTCTGTTAGTGTTCCAGAAGGCTAAAATTTCTGTTACTTAAAATGTAAAAGAGATTACATATTTTCTCCAGGAAGCATGTTCTGCAGGAGAATCTTCAGATGTGGCTCATTGGCAAAAGAGAGTTCTTTAAAATGACTTATTCCACCTCAGTTGCTGGTTAGTCAATGTCAAAATTCATTTGTTCCTACATTGTTCAACAGACTGCCATTGCCAGACCATAAATTTGTGGGCTACTGGAAAGTCGATCAGCCAGGGAAGGCCCAACAGAAGCTGCTGTGTCCAACAGAAACCCAAAAAATTGGTGTAAAGGTTTGTCTCTTTCTTTTATATTGTCTATTAATTCATACACTGCTATTTTAGTAAATAAAATGGAATTTATTTCTTTAGAGGAAGGTGCAAACTGTGGTCCTAGTTATGTGCTCCTGAGGTTTATATACTCACTAGAAACAAATACTAACAGTTTTTGTATTCCTAGCCCTGACACCATAAGGGATGCTTTAAAAACATGAAGCTTGGTGGGAAGTCCTTGAAAAGAGCTTATTAATAAGGCTATCAAAAATGCCATGTTTGTAGGAACTTTGCAGCTGCTTTAGATGCTTTGGGGTGGCTAATTTTAGGGAAGTCGATCAGCCAGGGAATGGCCAGCAGAAGTTGCTGTGTCCAACAGAAACCCCAAAAAATAGATGTAAAGGTTTGTCTCTTTCTTTTATATTGTCTATTAATTCATACAGTGCTATTTTAATAAATAAAATAGAATTTATTTCTTTAGAGGAAGGTGCAAACTGTGGTCCTAGTTATGTGCTCCTGAGGTTTATATACTCACTAGCAACAAATACTAACAGTTTTTATATTCCTAGCCCTGACACCATAAGGGATGCTTTAAAACCATTAAGCTTGGTGAGAAGTCCTTGAAAAGAGCTTTTTAATAAGGCTATCAAAAATGCCATGTTTGTAGGAACTTTGTAGCTGCTTTAGATGCTTTGGAGTGGCTAATTTTAGGTCCCAGATGAGGCACAGAAAAGAAGGCTGTTTGCTGTTTTGCGTGCAGCTGAATTTTCACGGTTCTTTGGCGCCGTCAAGTTTGCATCTGAACCTTTGGTGCATTCTGACCTGCAGCCAGAGCTTCTAAGTTCTTTTCAGCTTTGAGTTCTTGGATTAACTGCAGTAATTATTACTCCAGTGAATTAAAAAAAACAAAACACCCAAAACTGAACTGTTAATGTGATGCAGAGGTGAGATTTAAACTCTTTCTAACAAGAAATGGGCTTCAAACTTCTTTGAAGCAAAAATATTCTGATTTATCTTTTCTCCCCTCCTGTTGGTTGTGTTTTATCAGTATGTAGTCTCTCCTTTGCTCCCCTGAAGAATAATGGTTCCAAAACAATAAAAGGCTAAAAAGGAAAGGCATGATGGTAAAGAAAATGGCAGTGTGTCGTGCAGAGAATTTGCAGTCAAGCATTTCCTTTTCTAGTCTATGTATTTAGTAACTGATCTGTTTCTATTTTTAACAGTAGTATGTCTTGAAGAAGACTTCTAGGTTTTCATTAAAAAGGGTGAGTGGAATATTCTAGCAAGCCCTTATTGTTGTAATTTGTTTTAGGGCCCTGTGTACTTAAACATTCAAGGCTTTCCCCTGGAACGCCATGAAGCCAGGTCCCTCAGCTTCACAGAAGAACTCGCTTTTTGGAAACTGCCTTTGGATGAAGTTAACCTGATTTGTGATGTCACAGTAACAAAAGGTGGGTTAAGAAAAGCTACCAGCTTTTGTAGTGATCCCCAGTATTACAAATCTGTGAAATATCGAGGCTAGCCCACTCTGCAGTAAGCAGGAGCATCCTCAACTAAATGAGGTGGCCCAGAGCCCTGTTGAGTCTCACCTTGAATATCTTCAGGGATGGGGCCTCAACTACCTCCCTGGGCAACCTGTCCTAGCGTTCCACTACCCTCATAGAATCATAGATTCAATAAGGTTGGAAAAGACCTCAAAGATCAAGTTGTCCAACCTGTCACCCAAGACCTTATGACTACTAAACCATGGCTTCAAGTGCCACGTCCAATCCCCTCCCACCTGCAGGGACGGTGTCTCTACCACCTCGCTGGGCAGCACATTCCAATGGCTAACAACTCTTATATCCTGGAGGTGAGGAGGGGTTGGGCCATTTACTTCATAAGTACTTGCCAAAGCTACTGGCAGAATACAGAAAGGCAATATATATTATTCTAAGTGTAGTAACAACACTGCAGTGCGTTTACAATAGTGTCGGTTCCTAGGTGTATTTTAAGTGGAGTATAGGAATCATAGAATCATAAGAGTAGTCTGGATTGGAAGAAACCTCCAAAGGTCATCTAGTCTAGCCCACTCTGCAGTAAGCAGGAGCATCCTCAACTAAATGAGGTGGCCCAGAGCCCTGTTGAGTCTCACCTTGAGTATCTGCAGGGATGGGGCCTCAACTACCTCCCTGGGCAACCTGTTCCAGTGTTCCACTACCCTCATGGTAGTACTAGGAACTAGAATATGAGAATGGGGGATTTGGAGTATGGGAATGTGAGTATAGCTATAATAATGACTTTTTTCAGGCTTTTTGAGCAATAGGGAGGTTGTGGGCAGGTGGAGATGGGTCTGTTTTCCCAGGCAACCAGCACTAGAACAAGAGGACACAGTCTCAAGCTGTGTTCAGGAGGGGATTGGACATGGCACTTGGTGCCATGGTTTAGTAGTCCTGAGGTGTTGGGTGACAGGTTGGACTTGATGACCTTTGAGGTCTTTTCCAACCTTATTGATTCTATGATTCTGTGATTATACCAGCAGCTGGCAGGCACTGTAGTACCTTGGCCTACTTGTGTAAAGAGTTAATAGTGCTGTGGCAAGATTCCTAGTGCTCCTATTTAGTTAGCATCAAGAGACCATTTCTTACTTTATCAGCTGTGGTAATTTTTCTGTATGTTTTGCTACATCATCTGCTGAGTTTGACATGTGTGTGTGTGTATGTATGTATGTATGTATGTATGTATGTATGTATGTATCTATCTATCTATCTATATTTAGATGAGCCATGCAAGATGTCAGCAGCTTTTCATGTATTTTATGTTCTTGTTTCAGAAGAAGAAGCTGAAAATACTCTTTATGTTACTACATGCAATCCTGTGTCCTTGTACTTCATGAATGTTTCTAGTAAGAGTGGATACTTTGTGGATCTTTATGACCTCTTCCCAAGAACAGTTGGAAGTGTCTGGCAACCTTTTGTGACTGTGGCACCACTGGGAAATCCACTCAAAGGTCAACTGGTTCTACATGAAGAGGAGGTAAAAAAGGAAAAACTCGATGTTTAGTTATGACCAAAGTAGAATCATAGAATCAATAAGGTTGGAAAAAACCTCAGGGATCACAGAATCATAATCAGAATCATAAAATCATAATCAGAATCATAAAATCAGTCAGGGTTGGAAGGATCATCTAGTTCCAGCCCCCCTGCCATGGACAGGCACACCCCACACTAGATCAAGCTGGCCAGAGCCTCATCCAGCCTGCTCTTAAACACCTCCAGGGATGGGGCCTCAACACCCTCCCTGGACAACCCATTCCAGGGCTTCACTACTCTCATGGTAGTGAGAGCCTGAATCTCCCCACCTCCAGCTTCATTCCATTGCCCCTAGTCCTATTACTACCTGATATCCTGAGAAGTCCCTCCCCAGCCTTCTTGTAGGCTCCCTTCAGATACTGGAAGGCCACAATAAGGTCACCTGGGAGCCTTCTCTTCTCCAGACTGAACAGCCCCAACTCCTTCAGTCTATCCTCATAGGAGAGGTGCTCCAGCCCTCTGATCATCCTCGTGGCCCAGCACCTCGTGGCTACTAAACCATGGCTTCAAGCGCCACACCAGTCCCTTTTTGAACACCTCCAGGGACGGTGACTCTACCACCTCCCTGGGCAGCACATTCTAATGGCCAAAGTAGTATCATAATGGTAGGATTGCTGTGTATTCTGCCTCTATAGATTGAAATAGCCTGGCCAGCCACCATCTGAATATTCTCCTTTTTACATTACTTTAAGCTTTGGAGTTGCCTTCAACTGTGGTTTTTATGTGAAAAATCTTCCTCTTGCACTTTTTAGCTGTATAATGTCCTTTTGCATTCTTGAAGCTGAGTTTTACCTGCTTATCTTATTTCTCTTACTGACAGAGGGAGATTGGCCTTCATGGGAGAAAGTGAGATAGTGACTTCAGTTCAGGAGTCTCACTCAAGAGAGTGCACAGTGTGAAATTATTTGGTTTACACTTAAGTTCTGGCCCAGTCTTGTCCCATTTTCACTTGTCAAGGGAGTAAAGAAAAGTTAAAGATTTTTATGAGAGAGACATTTTCTGTGCCACAAAGCAAAATATTACTTGTCACTTTTCTTTTAGACATACAAAGACTAGAAGTACAAAGACTAGGGGAGAAAAAGATTGCGTAAGCCTTGATACCTAGTGCATCAGCAATGCAAATTGAGCAGGACTGTCAGCTTCAGTGTTGGTTTGACTCAAATCCTTTAAGTAAAGTGTTGCATACTTTCTGCTTCCCATTACTATCAGTGAACTGATTGGAGCATTTCCAATTCAAATAGAATAGAATGGAATGGAATGGAATAGGATAGGATAGGATAGGATAGAATAGAATAGAATAGAATAGAATAGAATAGAATAGAACAGAATAGAACAGAATAGAACAGAATAGAACAGAATAGACCAGGTTGGAAGAGACCTTCAAGATCATCGTGTCCAACCTATCATGCAACACCCCTAATCAACTAACCCATTCAACCAAGCACCCCATCAAGTCTCCTCCTGAACACCTCCAGTGATGGTGACTCCACCACCTCCCTGGGCAGCCCATTCCAATGGGCAATCTCTCTCTGTGTAGAACTTCCCCCTAACCTCCAGCCTAAACCTCCCCTGGTGCAGCCTGCGACTGTGTCCTCTTGTTCTGGTGCTGGTTGCCTGGGAGAAGAGACCAACCTCTGCCTGTCTACAACCTCCCTTCAGGTAGTTGTAGAGAGCGATAAGGTCACCCCTGAGTCTCCTCTTCTCCAGGCTAAGCAACCCCAGCTCCCTCAGTCTCTCCTCATAGAGCTTGTGTTCCAAGCCCCTCACCAACTTTGTTGCCCTTCTCTGGACACACTTCAGCAAGTCTTTGGCTTCCAGAAGTCAAAACTTCTTTGTCCAGGAGTGGGAGGAGACAGTGCTGCTGATATTAATGTTTTAAGGTTAAGAATATTTTACTATGTTACCTACAAGTCAGGGTGGTTTGACCTGGGCATTTAATCTGGTCATTATCTTTGAGAAGACTTGATGGGGTGCTTGGTGCCATGGGTTAGTTGTTTAGGTGGTGTTGGATTGGTTGATGGGTTGGACACGATGATCTTGAAGGTCTCTTCCAACCTGGTTTATTCTATGTATTCTATGTATATGTATTTGGGGTTGGGGGGTGTTTCCTTTTACTTACTGAATTTCTTCTGCTCATTTTTCAGTAGGTGTCAGGCTCTGATCTATAAGAACCTTTCCTACACTGAGTTAAGCAGTTTCCAGTAATTTCATAACTAGTGACAATTGTGCCAGGAACATTTGTCAAGTATTGACATGACTTTCTGGTCTCAACTGCTGCAGTTAAGCTTGATGCCTTTATGACAAACACAATTCTTCCACCTTCGGTTAGAGCTGCCTATACTTTCTTTGGCTTTGCCTTGGGCACTTTCCAGTGCCAACTGGAGAAAATATGATTCACCTGCTTGTGGTGATTGCCTGTGCAGTTGTCTTAAATGTCTGCAGACATTTAAGCTATTTTGAGATGCATTTGTTTGGTTCTAAACAATCCTTGGCCTTTTTTGGCAAAGTCAGTGCAGGGAATTATAAAGCAGATGGCAGTCTACGTTGTGTCTGAGAATGTTTAGAACATCTTACACGTTTTAGTGTAAAGCAATATTCCTTATTTTCTAACTCTCTGAAATTCCTACCTTGAAAAGAATTGTCCTGCTGGCTTTGTTTCTAAACAAGTCACAGAAGCATTTGGTGTCAGCAGTGAAGCTTTGATCAAAGGTTCATCGGTGAAGCTTTAGGTAGGTAACTGTGACTGGCTTTGCCTGTCCTCGTGGAATATATTTCTCAGTGACAATATGAATTAAACTCTGAAATAAACTATGGTCTGTGGAGAGACTATGGGAGCTCAGTACCCCTTTCCAGGTGACTTCAGCTTTGTTTCTCTGGCAAAGCTTAAATAGTGCCAATTTCACAGAATCATAGTATCATGGAATCAGTCAGGGTTGGAAGGGACCACAAGGATCAGCTAGTTCCAACCCCCCTGCCAGGGTGAGGGACACCTCACACTAGATCAGGCTGGCCACAGCCTCATCCAGCCTGGGCTTAAACACCTCCAGGGATGGGGCCTCAACCACTTCCCTGGACAACCCATTCCAGGGCTTCACCACTCTCATGGGGAAGAACTTCCTCCTCACCTCCAGCCTGAATCTCCCCACCTCCAGCTTCATTCCATTCCCCCCAGTCCTATCACTACCTGATAGCCTGAGAAGTCCCTCCCCAGCCTTCTTGGAGGCCCCCTTCAGATACTGGAAGGCCACAATGAGGCCACCTGGGAGCCTTCTCTTCTCCAGACTGAACAGCCCCAACTCCTTCAGTCTGTCCTTATAGGAGAGGTGCTCCAGCCCTCTGCTCATCCTCGTGGCCCTTCTCTGGACACCTTCCAGCACCTCCAGATCCCTCTTGGAATAGGGGCTCTTTCATTTCTTTGCAAGTGCCACAGGTGAACAAATCCTGTCTGAAAATGTGTGTCATAAAACCAAATTTGCTTGCAAAATTCATTGTGTATTTGTGACCCCATTGAGAAGTAATTTTATGCTTCTTGAGGAAATTCAGTAACCATTTTGCACAGAAAATAATTAGGGAAAAGAATTACCTTGTGTATTGCATGTTTGTATCCATGGACTGCATTAGTAATTTGGGATTGGTTTTCAAATGACAGGTCAGATCACAAGTAGTCTTCACAACCACCCCCATCCTTCCTTACATTAGGGCTCATGTGTTAGAATCTCTGCAGTTACCACTGAATCAAAAGAGGGAATTCTCAAGTAGTTTAATTTTTTCCACATAGAGCTTTGGTTTTATTCCCAACTCTTCCTGCAGTGAAGCCATAGAAAAATCTCATGCTTTCTTTGTACAGCTGTGAAATGAGGTGGATATTGCTGTGGTGGAGTCACCAACACTGGAGGTGTTCAGGAGGAGACTTGATAGGGTGCTTGGTTGCATGGTTTAGTTGATTAGGTGGTGTTGGATGATAGGTTGGACACAATGATCTTGAAGGTCTCTTCCAACCTGGTCTATTCTATTCTATTCTATTCTATTCTATTCTATTCTATTCTATTCTATTCCATATGGAATTAAATTCACTGATTAAATTACTGATGCTAGCAGGTAAGCATGTAGTGTAAGCTGTTCAGCCAAGTGCATCCTTTTATCTACTAGGAGGATTAAGGTGATCTGCAAGGGCGACTCCTCCCAGCTACAGAGCTGCCCTTTGGAGATGCCTCTCTCCTTCCCCTGGCTACAGAAGGAGCTTTTATACATAGTCCAGCTGCCTGCCTTCCAATGTGTACTAAGGTCATGGCAGCTGTAAGCCCAGAATTTGCAGCATCCACGTGTTAAGATAAGCAGATTAGTGGCACATCTGTATTTTGGGCAAGGCTCCAAGGGTTAGCTATTTGTGCTCCGTGAAACAGAGCTTCAAGAAAAACAAGCAATGCAAATGATGTGTGTGGTGCTTTAGAGGGTTATCTGTGCACTCACAAAAAGGCCAAGAAATATGAACACTATTGATAGGAATGAGAAGTTGCATTCAGTAACTGAAAAGCCCAATGGTTCCTAAATAATATGATCCATTCTTTAGCCAATGCCAAATGTTAACAGTTTTTCCCAAGTTTGTTTTTGTTTTAATGAAGGTCTTTGGAGAGAGATGGTTCTAAGTTCTAAAAGAGAAAGAAAAGCAAAGTAAAGAAACATTTTAAACAGATGATAGCCTTGCTGGAAAGGATGAGATTATGATATTGTGGCTTTTCAAATAGGCTTGTGTGATTTATTTCCCAGATGACATCCATCTGGATTCGATAGAGCCCTCCAGTGAAATAAAATGAAACATCACCATTCCATCCTGTCCATCTAAATAAAATTTTACTAAAACTGAAGCCCTTGGGGATTTAACTTTAATAGCACAAATCAGAGATTTATCTGCCTTTAAGCCACCTTTACATCTTCTTGGAATGAAGAGTAGATGATCCCGTTCCTCGCGGTGGCTGTTGGTCGTAGGGAACGCAGCCCGTTTTGACTCTGCTGTTTTGTTCAAGGCTAAGCTTGATAGACTTTGAAAAGACTCTGGAAATCTCAAGTCATTTCCTTGTAACATGGGACGTGCAATCATCTTTTCAAAGCAGCACTGCCTCTGCCCTCTCCTCCCCATTAGCAATTCAGGACATACCTCTATTTGCTATAAGGCTTTCTGCCCACCTATTTCACCTCTCTTTTGCTTTCTGCACCCATTGCTATTGCCACTGACAAGAAGAGCAAACACAGGCTGCAGAAGCATTGTGCTACCATTTTGCACCATTTTATATGGGATTATAAAAGGAAAGTGCACTTGGAGAATTGATTTTCATATAAATGGACTACACGCTTCTATTTTTTCCTGCAAACACTTTGCTCTGGTGAAAGGACAGAGTAACCTGCAGTCTAACTCAGGGAGCACAACAAGCTTTACCCAGGCAGTGTACTGCCAGCATCCTTTAACTGTGCTTTTATCTCTCTTGTTCAGGAAGTGAGGAAGGGAGGGAGGGAAGTGCTTTTTCCTGTCCCACCTGCTGCTGAAACTCTTTGTATCAGATAGCAAGGGGGCGAGGGAATCTGTGGCAGAGAAACTGGCAGAGAGATCTGTCTCACTTGCTACATGTAGAAGATGGCAAATCCCCTTTAAAAGAGGACATTTTTGACAGTTTGCAGATGACACCAAGTTGGGAGCAGATGTTGGTCAGTTAGAGGGTAGAAGGGCTCTGCAGAGGGACCTCCACCAAGTGGAGAGATGGGCAGAGTCCAATGGGATGGCATTTCACAAGTCCAAGTGCCAGGTGCTGCACTTTGGCCACGGCAACCCCTTGCAGAGCTACAGGCTGGGGTCAGAGTGGCTGGAGAGCAGCCAAACAGAGAGGGACCTGGGGGTGCTGATTGACAGCTACCTAAACATGAGCCAGCAGTGTGCCCAGGTGGCCAAGAAGGCCAGTGGCATCCTGGCCTGCATTAGGAATAGTGTGGCCAGCAGGAGCAGGGAAGTCATTGTGCCCCTGGACTCTGCATTGGTTAGGCCACACCTTGAGTCCTGTGTCCAGTTCTGGGCCCCTCAGTTTAGGAAAGATGTTGAGTTGCTGGAATGTGTCCAGAGAAGGGCAATGAGGCTGGGGAGAGGCCTTGAGCACAAGCCCTATGAGGAGAGGCTGAGGGAGCTGGGGTTGTTTAGCCTGGAGAAGAGGAGGCTCGGGGTGACCTCATTGCCCTCTACAACTACCTGAAAGGTGGTTGTAGCCAGGAAGGGGTTGGTCTCTTCTCCTAGGCAACCAGCACCAGAACAAGGGCCCACAGTCTCAAGCTGCACCAAGGAAGTTTTGGCTGGAGGTTAGGAGGAAGTTTTACACAGAGAGAGTTGTTAGGCATTGTAATGTGCTGCCCAGGGAGGTGGTGGAGTCACCGTCCCTGGAGGTGTTCAATAGGGGATTGGATGTGGCACTTGGTGCCATGGTCTACTCATGAGGTCTGTGGTGACAGGTTGGACTCGATGATCCTCGAGGTCTCTTCCAACCTTTGTGATACTGTGATACTGTGATAGCGTGACCTGCACGTGGAAGTACCAGCAGCATACTAGTTGTAATGTCTGAAACCTCCAGTCCCCATAGAATACTCTGGTGTGTTTTCTTCAAGAACTAGTTGACATTATTAAATTATCTTCCTTTTCTTTTTGGATATTATGTAAGACTTCCCTCAAGTACACCTTATAGAAGAGGCAAAGTGTGCTTATAAAGAAAGGTGTGCTCTGTCTATAGACAGGGTGAGGACTTTCCTGCTCTATAACCACAAAGCTTTTATCTCTACTTGCTTTTCTCCATTCACTGAAATCTCTAGTACCATCAAGTTGCCCTATCATCTGAAAGATACCACTTGTGTTAATTAGAACACCAGTAATCTACCTGCATATATTTCCAGACCTCTGAAGGCATGGTGGATGTCTGAGCCCCAAGCCATAAATTCTTACACAGACTGCTTTCATTTGAACCTAATGAACAATATGATGTATCTGTATCTCTGCCTAATATTTACAGCCTCAGGATTGTCGTGTGTATATCCCTCAAGAAGTTCTTGGGGGATGATAACAGAAAATGTGCTTGTGGGACAGGAGGCAAGAGAGGTACAGCAGGGTTATCCTGCCAAGAAAAGAAGCAGCTTCATCTGAGGCTAACAGCTGTGTTTGCAGAGAACAAAACTGAGAATGAGTTCAGGAAGAAGAGTAACAAGAGGATTAAACTGAATGATTCGTGCTGTCCTGCTCTGAAATTGTCTTCCCCTAGCTCTCCTCTCTGCCTGTGAGACCATAAGGAACAACTTCCCATACCAGCAAAGTGAAATCACAGCCCTGTTTGGTTTAAGGACTTCTAAGAGGAAAATGCTGGTTAAAAGAAAAACAACAGTAAGGAAAGGGAAACTTTGCAGCAGCTAAAAATAAAGGCACACCACTTCACAAGATTGGTTATTCCATCTGTCCAGAGTTTGGAATTCCAGACATTGGGGTCCAGAGGTCACCCAAAGGTTACTTTTCTCCCAGTCAAGAGCAAACACAGTGGAATTGCACACCAACATCTTTTCCCAGCCCACTTGAAGAGTTGCCAAAGCTGCTCTTGGATGCATTCGCAAGTGACTCAAAAATCTATTCTTGAGCACAGACAGAATATACATCAGTCACTTAGCACAGAAGGAAACCATTAACATCAAAAGGGGTGGAGTAGAGAGGGGTTTTTTTATACTGCCAACTGCTCTCGTAAATTTAACACTAAGTGGAAGAATGTAATTGATTTGTATGTGTCCTTTATCTCACATGGAAGGCTGATGCTTTGCAGCGAAGCAGCGCTGCTGAGACTTGTATAAAGAAAATGTGGCAGGAGACCAAAATCCAAAGCAAATGTCCTATTTTTACTCATTTTGTTTTTTCATGAACCACATCTCTGTGATTTTGATTACTGGTACATACGCAAATACCTTATTTTAGGAGTGTGGAACTCTGTCTGAAATTCCCAAGTGTTCCAAGCCCTGCGAGGAGAGGCTGAGGGAGCTGGGGTTGCTTAGCCTGGAGAAGAGAGGGCTCAGGGGAGACCTTATTGCTCCCTACAACTACCTTAAGGGAGGTTGTAGACAGGCAGAGATTGGTCTCTTCTCCCAGGCAACCAGCACCAGAACAAGTGGACACAGTCTCAAGCTGTGCCAGGGGAAGTTTAGGCTGGAGGTTAGGAAGAAGTTCTACACACAGAGAGTGATTGGCCATTGGAATGGGCTGCCTGGGGAGGTGGTGGAGTCACCATCACTGGAGGTGTTCAGGAGGAGACTTGATAGGGTGCTTGGTTGCATGGTTTAGTTGATTAGGTGGTGTTGGATGATAGTTTGGACACGATGATCTGGAAGGTCTCTTCCAAGCTGGTTTATTCTAAATGCAGAAGTATTTTTAACTTTGAATAACATGGCAGTGCTTTAAATGCTTCCCCGTGTTTGGTTTCAAACTACCAGCATTGTTAACTAAAGTTAATTCTCACAAATGATCCTCATGAAAGGGTGAAGCATACCCAACAAAGAATGAAACTGCTGTGACTCAGGTGGTTTGTGTTTCTTTTGTTTAGGAGAATTTGTGGGAATTAGGCGAGGAGAAAGTTCCTCACAGAGAGAGTTGTTAGCCATTGGAATGTGCTGTCCAGGGAGGTGGTGGAGTCACCGTCCCTGGAGGTGTTCAAGAGGGGATTGGAGATGGCACTTGGTGCCATGGTTTAGTAGTCATGAGGTGCTGGGTGACAGGTTGGACTTGATGATCTTTGTGGTCTTTTCCAACCTTATTGATTCTATGATTCTGTGAATTTGTGTTTCATTTCCTTAACGTCTGCTGTGCGTTATTGCAGATGTTGTACGGAGACAGCTCACTTTCAGTAAGTCCTCCCAGGACGTAACATTTCCTTGAAAGGCAAACAAAAAGATCAGCTTAAGTGTTCATGAACTTATTCTTTTATACCTTTTAAATTTCATTTGATGTGATTAAGCTTGGCCCAGAATGATTGTTCTCTTGAATTCTTAGTTGGAATGGAATGGAATGGAATGGAATGGAATGGAATGGAATGGAATGGAATGGAATGGAATGGAATGGAATGGCATGGAATGGAATGGAATGGAATAGAATGGAATAGCATAGCATAGCATAGCATAACATAGAATTAACCAGGTTGGAAAAGACCTCTGAGATTGAGTCCAATCTATCATCCAACACTATCTAATAAACTAAACCTTGGCCAAATGCCTCTTCCGGTCTCTTCCTAAACACCTCCAGTGATGGTGACTCACCAGGGAGGTGGTGGAGTCACCATCCCGGGAGGTGTTCAAGAGGGGATTGGATGTGGCACTTGATGCCATGGTTTTGTAGTCTATGAGGTGTTGGGTGACAGGTTGGACTTGATAACCTTTGAGGCTTTTCCAAACTTACTGATTCTATGATTCTATGACTCCACCACCTTTCTGAGCAGCCCATTCCAATGGCAAATCACTCTTTCTGTGAAGAACTTCTTTCTAACATCCAGCCTAAACCTCCCCTGGTGCAGCTTGAGACTGTACTGGTATGTCTCTCACCTGTAGTTGAATGCAGCTTGGACATGTAAGCCATACTAGTCTAGTTCCTAATGTTATGCAGAAGTGAATATGAGAGGTTTAGATGAAACATGATGGAAAAAATGGAATATTGTTCCAGCCCTTTTTGTACACAACCTCAGCAATGAAATTTCTCCATGATCTTTGAAATGAGCCAAGAAGAGTCAGCCTACATTTTCATACAAAGCCTGTATCATCTTTTCAAAATGTCCTGAGTAACTTCAGCTGCTCAAGTGTTTCAAATAGTTTTGTTGTAGTCTCTTAATTGGGCTTGAAATGTGCACAGCTCTGTTTTTCATTTGCAGAGCAATGCTGTGTTGTTGCTGGATACAAGCAATGGTGCCCTTCGCCGACTTCTGCTGCCAGATGATCAAGAGTCTCATAAGAAAACTTCTTGGTGGAACAGCAAGGAAGAGATGGTGAGAATAGCACCTGCCTCTGTTTGACTAAGTTTTTAAACACACTCAGTCTGGGAAAAACTGTCTGTGATAGTGAGAAAAGTTCAATTCTGCCCCCCCCCCCCCAAACCACAGCTAACTCAGTCGGAGAAGCAAATGGAAAGGCTGTATTTTTACAAGCAGGATGAAATGCAGTGAATATAGACACAATATACAGTATATACAAAGATATACAGGAAAGAAAGTAACACAGCAAACTCCCTCCTGATGGAGGAGGGTCCTCCCCAAAACCTCCTTTCCCCCTTGCTCCTTTTTTCCCTAAAAAGGATTAGAGAGAAAATGGGTTTGAAGGGAAATTCTGTTAGTTCAAAACCATTGTTAAGGGAAGAAAAGAATTAGTTTCTTATCTCATTAGTCCAAGGTTAGTACAGGAACAGAACAGGAAGAAGACAGCTGTCCAGACTGAGACTGTCACTAAAATCCTTAAAGTTACATTCCCACTGATCTACCAATGAAATTTGTTTAGAGTTATCTTTGTTTTCCTTTGTTTACACCAAAACATTCAGCTGGAGTGTTCAGTAGCTGTCCTTTCCATAAAGGCACAGCCTAAAACTGTCACACTGTCCCAGGATCATTTCTCTTGCTGGGTTTACAGCCCAAGCACTTAATTGTTTAGTCTTCTGTATGTTTGTGTGCCTGGTATATGAAATAGCATTGGTATGGAATAGTATTAAAAAGTTGTACTGTCTGTGGTTGTGTGGCTTGAAAATATGCCTCTCTGGAGCTGAGACTGGGAATAAAGATACATTTTGTTTTGAGGGAGTATGCCCAAAATAATGAATTCAGATAGGATAGGATAGGATAGGATAGGATAGGATAGGATAGGATAGGATAGGATAGGGTAGAATAGAATAGAATAGAATAGAATAGAATAGAATAGAATAGAATAGAATAGAATAGAAGTAATATCAGTAATATCAGTATCACTAAGGTTGGAAGAGACCTCAAAGATCATCAAGTCCAACCTGTCACCACAGACCTCATGACTAGAGTAGGGAGGACACTACTGCCCACTGCAGGCTTGAACTCATGACTTTGCCATTAAGGGTCTTGTGCACTACCAAGGCCCCATCCACCCTGTCATAGAATGGAATGGAATGGAATGGAATGGAATGGAATACAATACAATACAATACAATACAATACAATACAATACAGTAGAATAGAATAGAATAAACCAGGTTGGAAGAGACCTTCAAGTTCATCGTGTCCAACTGTGTCTTGGGACAAGGCAAGCTAGATAGTATTTTCAGATGTAATTAATACTATGGATTGTTCTAAATAAAGGAATAATAAAGTACACTTCCAGGGGAGGCAGGGAAACTCACTGAGATGAAGCTAATAATTGCTGTGTGCCATGTTTGTTTTACACAGTGCAACTACAAAATGTGCCGGGAGTTTTCACACAAAAACTGGCTGGTGTTCTACAAAGAAGGAGGGTGAGAGCAAATTATGTTCTTGTATTGATTTGGGAGAGATCTCCTCACACATATCCCTCCCTGCTTATCCTTTTCTTGATTTCCAATTTCACAGAAACCGCCTTGTTGTGCTGGATGTGTTGGAGGGTCAAGCTCACACCATCGCCCTGCCCATCAGTCTGAATTCTGTCTTCCTGGCAGCTGAAGATCGGTGGCTTCTGGTGGAAAACAAAACAAATCAGTTAGTTAAGCCTAGTTTTCTGGATGGCATTCTTTCTTCTTTGTGACTTGTTTACATTCAGGGGTTTCATTCCTGGTCTCACAGTTGTTTGAGTTTGTGAGACTGGCTCGGCTTAAACAATTCAAGATGCAGATTCACAGGTGTAAAGGTATAGATGTTTGGATTCGCCTAGGAGCAATGTATCATCATAGTATCAGTATCATACTATCAGTCAGGGCTGGAAGGGACCACAAGGATCATCTAGTTCCAACCCCCCTGCCAGGGGCAGGGACACCCCACACTAGATCAGGCTGGCCAGAACCTCATCCAGCCTGCTCTTAAACACCTCCAGGGACGGGGCCCCAACCACCTCCCTGGACAACCCATTCCAGGGCTTCACCACTCTCATGGGGAAGAACTTCCTCCTCACCTCCAGCCTGAATCTCCCCACCTCCAGCTTCATTCCATTCCCCCTAGTCCTATCACTCCCTGATAGCCTGAGAAGTCCCTCTCCAGCCTTCTTGTAGCCCCCTTCAGATACTGGAAGGCCACAATGAGGTCACCTGGGAGCCTTCTCTTCTCCAGACTGAACAGCCCCAACTCCTTCAGTCTGTCCTCATAGGAGAGGTGCTCCAGCCCTCTGATCATCCTCGTGCCCCTTCTCTGGACACCTTCCAGCATGTCCATAGCCCTCTTGTAATGGGGGCTCCAGAATGGATGCAGTACTCCAGTTGGGGTCTCCCCAGAGCTGAGTAGAGGGGATGAATCCCCTCCCTTGCCCTGCTGGCCACACTTCTCTTGCTGCAGCCCAGGATCTGATTGGCTTTCTGGGCTGCAAGTGCACACTGAGAGCTCCTGGTGAGCTTCTTGTCCACCAGCACCCCCAAGTCTCTCTCCTCAGGGCTGCTTTCCTCTCTGAGCTACAGACTAAACAGAGCTTTCTGTAATTGGAACAAAGGCAAATCTTCCCCAACACACAGGTATGGTTTTAGAGTATGAAATGAAAAAGGCATGCCTGCCTAAGTTCATGCCTCTGGAAATCTAGACTAGTTTTGACTGTATGCCTGTTAATACTGCTTTTACTGAAGGGGCATTGATATGTGGAAGCGAGAATGTTGGTGAACCTAGCCTTAGAAATACAGCCACGTCGTGCAGAGTTAGCACCTGCTTGCTTTACTGCCATGGTTATGTGGAAGAAGTATTGCTCTGCTGTCATAAATGCACAGCAAATGAGATGTGTAAGCAGTTACCAGAAGACAAGCCTGCCACTTGCTGGCTTCCGCTTTGCTTTCTCGCAGGCGTTTGGTAAATCAGAGTAAGCTTAGCAAGAGGTGTTGATAACCTTGTTTACATGCACGTGGAATGTTTTCCCTGTTTCAGGAGATGAAAGCCCTTGTTTACAGTTACAAGCTTAATCAGGGATTGTTATGAATGTGCATCCTTTGCAGGAAATTTCTTTTAACCAAGCGTGCCCATATGGAAGCTGAAGACGGCGAGGTTTGCCAACTGTATGCATTGAATGAAGAGCCAGCTGACATGGGATTTGGCTTGACAATGGGTATTGAATGCAAGCTTGGCTTGTTCTTTCCTTGTTCTTTTTTTCCTTTTCTTAATCATTTCTCTGTTTGCAGCTGCACAAACAAGTCTCTTACTTTAAAGGTCTTTGGATTTCTCTTTTTGGCCTCCCCTTACCGTCTTTGGTTAATAACTTTTCACAAAGCATGACGAATTCTGTGCTCAAAACTTCAGCTTGTTTGAAGAAATGATCTTTGTTTCATTGTAGCATTTTAAGACTTTCAGGAAAACCAGGCAACCAGCAGCAGAACCAGAGGACACAGTCTCAAGCTGCACCAGGGGAGGTTTAGGCTGGATGTTAGGAAGAAGTTCTTCACAGGACGAGTGATTGGCCATTGGAATGTGCTGCCCAGGGAGGTGGTGGAGTCACCATCACTGGAGGTGTTTAGGAAGAGACTGGATGAGGCATTTGGTGCCGTGGTTTAGTTGATTAGATGGTGTTGGGTGATAGGTTGGACTTGATGATCTCAAAGGTCATTTCCAACCTGGTTTATTCTCTTCTATATTTAAGGTTTCATACATGTGTGTGTAAAAAGAACAGGCCTGCAGAATGGAAAAAGAAAGAAAAAGATGCCTAGGAAGGAATTAGAACATAAGAACAGGAGGGACCAAATATGCTGATGAGTCCAGTCTGTACCATGGCAGGTCTGTTGCACAGACTGAGATGAGCTAGAAGACATTTCCCAACACTTAGAAAGACAAAATAACCTAGTTCTGCAGATAGTGTGCAGAATGCCATTGAGGCCATCACACCTATGATACAAAATGGAATCACAGAATCATAGAAGCAATAAGGTTGGAAAAGCCCTCAAAGATCATCAAGTCCAAGCTGTCACCCAACACCTCATGACTACTAAACCATGGCTTCAGGTGCCACGTACAATCCCTTTTTGAACACCTCCAGGGATGGTGACTCCACCACCTCCCTGGGCAGCACATTCCAATGGCTAACAACTCTCTCTGTGAAGAACTTTCTCCTCACCTTCAGCCTAAACTTCCCCTGGTGCAGTTTGAGACTGTGTCCTCTTGTTCTGGTGCTGGTTGCCTGGGAGAAGAGACCAACCCCCCCCTGGCTACAACCTCCCCTCAGGTAGTTGTAGACAGCAAGAAGGTCTCCCCTGAGCCTCCTCTTCTCCAGGCTAAACAATCCCAGCTCCCTTAGCCTCTCCTCATATAGAGGGAATTTATTCAGTAAAATTCACAGTTGGTTGCTAAGTATTCAAGCATGTCTTAGCTTAGAAGGTGGCAGAAATTTCCAGTGGTCATCATCCTGCCTAATAAGATTTGCCTGTCTTCAGGTCTGATGACATTTTCAACCCTGAGCATTTTGTCGTGGTGCACAAAATCCTTAGTTTAACAAAACTGGAAGTACATGTGCATGCTAACAGTTTGTAGGCTTTGGTCTATCTCCTCCAGTGTGTCTCAGAGAGACAGGGGAAAAATAAACCACTTAATATCACTTGAAGGGCGATCCTGATCCTTGTGTACTGGTGCCTGTGGCTAGCATAAGTGTGAAGAATGAGATTAGGATAGTGTAAACACAGTACAAGCAGATGTTATTGACAAGTAACAAATATGGCTTGTGTTACACAAACAACAACAAAGTGGATACCAAAGACTGACCACAGCTTAAATATCTTGGATCCTTTTTATCTCCTGTACAGTTTACTCCATCAGCTTATCAAGCTCCATCAGAGCACAGTAGTTTCCTTCCTCTTTCTACCTTATTTAGAAACCATTATAGAGTATCGTTCCTCAGATGGGTAGAGACATTATATTTTCCAGTCTCAAGAGTGTCTGCAGGCAGTTTATTGTGGCATGCTTTTTTTGTGCTATTTTTATCCTTCTCTTCCACTTCAAAAAGTTACCACATTCCCTCTCCTCCTTTTTCCAAATCATCCAGCGAGCCCCAAATGTAACATCTTCAGCCTGTTTTCATTCTTTGAGAGAGAACCCATGACAGGAGAACTAAGAAAAGGTAGACCTGTGTGGTTTCACCACTGACCTAAACCAGTAGGCCCTTCATCCTTTGAGGGGGGGAAGATTTTCTCCCGCTGCCAGGTAAACAAGATAGTCTGCCCACTGATGAGGAAACGCTCCGTGATGCCGAACTAAAGATAGCTGCTTCTGACTCTGTTGCTGGTTTTGAGGCAAGGTAAAATCAGTTGACCAGAATAAAAGTTAGATTTCCTTAGCTTAAAGAAAAAAGAAAACTAGATGGTCCTTCCCCAGGAAAGTGTTACAAACAGCATTATCTAAATTGCAAAGACAGCCAGACAGCTACCAAGAAATGTCACATTGACCCCTGTGCAAACCTACCTTTTGCATTTTTGTGCACTTGCCTTGCAACAACCTTCCATGAGATCACCTGCTGTTCTATTCCATAGGCTTCCTGGCTGATTTGCACAGCAGAGGGCAGAATTAAATGGTATAAACAACTACAAAGCTACCATTTCCTGATTTTGAGTACTGAGCTTTGCAGAAATAACACGATTTCCTGACTTCTTTTCTGTATTGCAGTCTGGCATAATCAAGTCTTCTGCTCTCTAGTAATTTTGTGTTCAAAGTAATAGCAATGATCAAGTGCTCAGCACCCTTACAGTTGATATGTTTCCTGTTGCACATCTGGATTTGATGACTCTCATTTTGTTTAACTTCCCCCTTCAGCCTCGGAGCTGTGTGTGCCGCATGCGGTTTCAAGTGACCAGCTACCTACAGAAAACCTCCGTGCAGCTGTGGAACAAAAGATCAGCTCCCCCAACAGGATCCTGTCAGATGAACATAATTATGCTACTGTTGTTATTGGCTTCCCAGACCTCTTGGTAAATACTCAGTGTTATTATACAATGAAGTAATCTGTTCTAGTTTATTAGGCAACTAGTAAAGTACCTGGTTACCAAGTTACATGGGAAGAGAAGGGAGTGAGAGTTGTAGCGGTGTGATGCTTTAGCCCACACACACCAACATAAAGCACAGCTAAGCTCAGCCAGAGAAGTGAATGGAAAGCTGTATTTTACAAGCAGTAATGAAATGCAATGAATATATACAGAACATACAGGATTTACAATATCATACAAGACTTTGCAGGAAAGAACACAAACACCGATCCTCCCGAGGAGGATCCCACCTCGGGTTCCCCCCAAACCTCTCTCCCGCTCCTTCCCTTTCCCCTAATTAGGTGAAAAAGGAGAAAGAGAGAGAAAAGGATATTAAGGGAAATTTGTTAGCTCAAAGCAGTTGTTAAGAAAGTTAGTTACTCTTATCAGTTTCATTCCAGGGTCAGCTGCATGCACTCTGGCTAAGAAACGAAAAGTCAGAGCGGACTGAAGCTGGAGTGAGTGAGAGAAAGAATGTTAGTGATATTTGCTGTGGTACATCTCACATCTGACCTGTGAAATTCATTTACAATTAATCTTCATTTTCCTTTTTACACCTAAACATTCAGCTAGAGAATTCTGCAGCTATCCTTACAGCCTCAACTGTCCCAAGAGTAAATGACAAATTCATGTGGTGTACATCATTTGGTAGGGTAGCCTCATCTGGAGGGATTTTGGTGCTGTTTGAAGTGATAAGAAATTTGGACTATGTAAGTGTCCAGCACAGACAAAATTCACTGTAGGTAAGTTCTGAAGAGTGCTGGCTAGAGGAATATTTTTTACATCATGTGTCTTTATAGACTTTTAATTCACTCTGAACTTTTTTTGTTCAGTGTGCAGCAGCTGGCAAGACTCTGGATTTCAGAAAAAGAGAAAAACATGCAGAGAGTAACCAAATTACAGAGGCCTTTCACTGTTTAATAACATAGCTGTGTCAATACTGCATGCAGTTGTGCTCAGTCCTCTGATGCAATTAAAAAGCACCAGAAAGGAAAGTGAAACTAAGGCTGTTGCAAGGAGTGGAGGGAAGCGCAAGGAAAATAAAAGCAGTATGTTTAGTTCTTTGGATTCATTATATTTGGAATGGAATGGAATGGAATGGAATGGAATGGAATGGAATGGAATGGAATGGATAGAATAGAATAGAATAGAATAGAATTAACCAGGCTGGAAAAGACCTTTGAGTCCAACCTATCATCCACCTATCAGCCCTGCAATGGGTTGTTCAGGGAGGTGGTTGGGGCCCCTTCCCTGGAGGTGTTTAAGAGCAGGCTGGATGAGGCTCTGGCCAGCCTGATCTAGTGTGGGGTGTCCCTACCCATGGCAGGGGGTTTGGAACTAGGTGATCCTTGTGGTCCTTTCCAACCCTGACTGATACTATGATAGTTCCCTCTTTATTCCAGTAAGTCTGATTGCTGCCTAACTAAAGTTTGCCTCATTATCAGAAATCTGTCTGGAGCTGTCCCCTAAAGAAGGTGAGGCTTTGCTTATAATCCAAAGTATGAAGATCTCATACATCCTAAATTGCATTTCTTATATCAGACACCAAGATGCTAGGTGATCCTGCTTTGGCAGGGGGGGTTGGACTCGATGATCTGTGAAGATCCCTTCCAACCCCTAACATTCTGTGATTCTGTGAAACTGGATAAAAAGTGGAACTTATCAAAAACCATTTGTTCTTAGGGTCAATAATAGTAACATCTTGTTCACTAGACTCCTTCTCTCTTGCAGTCTCCAAGTGAAGTTTATAGCTGGAAAAGAAACTCCTCCCTGAGCGCCAAACGTGCTTCTCCTTCTGATCCATTCTATTATGGAGCCCAGAGGAAAAGCGGGGCGGCAAAACAAAGGAACTGTGTGATTTTATTGGCTTCTAATCAAATAGTCAGACTTCTAGCACCTGGAGATGTGCCTTTGAAAGACATTTATCCGAAAGGTAAGAGGTTCATGCGCTTGTGTTCCAACAGCTGTACACGCTGCGTTTTGTTTTGTGAGCTGCAATCGCTCATGAAGTGTCCCACAACGTGTCTAAAGAATCACAAAGCAAACATCTGAGGAGGAATGAGAGCAGTTGCACTCACTTTAGAAATTAATTTGGATCTTATTAACATGTTGGTGTATACTTCTGAGGAAGTAACAGGCTGCTTACACTATGAACATCAGAGAGAGTGATTGCCTGTTGGAATGGGCTGCCTGGGGAGGTGGTGGAGTCGCCATCATTGGAGGTGTTTAGGAGGCGACTTGATAGGGTGCTTGGTGCCATGGTTTAGTTGATTAGGTGGTGTTGGATGATGGGTTGAACATGATCTTGAAGGTCTCTTCCAACCTGGTCTGGTCTATTCTATTCTATTCTATTCTATTCTATTCTATTCTATTCTATTCTATTCTATTCTATCCTATTCTATCCCAGTAGATTGGATCTCCCCCTGCACTGGGAACAGGATAACAGGAAGCTTGGTGTGACAACACCAATGTGTTTTGCATTAATTTCCTCTAGAAATCTGCAAGGAAAGTTCACTATCAAAAAGAAAAACCCCAAAATATCATAGTATCACAGTATCAGTCAGGGTTGGAAGGGACCACAAGGATCAGCTAGTTCCAACCCCCCTGCCATGGGCAGGGACACCCCACACTACATCAGCCTGGCCACAGCCTCATCCAGCCTGCGCTTAAACACCTCCAGGGACAGGGCCTCAACCACCTCCCTGGACAACCCATTCCAGGGCTTCACCACTCTCATGGGGAAGAGCTTCCTCCTCACCTCCAGCCTGAATCTCCCCACCTCCAGCTTCATTCCATTCCCCCTAGTCCTATCACTCCCTGACATCCTCAGAAGTCCCTCCCCAGCCTTCTTGGAGGCCCCCTTCAGATACTGGAAGGCCACAATGAGGTCACCTGGGAGCCTTCTCTTCTCCAGACTGAACAGCCCCAACTCCTTCAGTCTGTCCTCATAGGAGAGGTGCTCCAGCCCTCTGCTCATCCTCATGGCCCTTCTCTGGACACCTTCCAGCACCTCCAGATCCCTCTTGGAATAGGGGCTCCAGAACTGGAGGCAGTACTCCAGGTGGGGTCTCCCCAGAGCTGAGCAGAGGGGGAGAATCACCTCCCTTGCCCTGCTGGCCACACTTCTCTTGCTGCAGCCCAGGCTCTGATTGGCTTTCTGGGCTGCAAGTGCACATATTTGTCTGTGGCAGAATGGAAGCTTTTCAAAATTCATTGGCATCAGAAGCTATTCCTGATTTGTTCAGTGCATGAACTCTCTGTCCCATAGTAAGTGGTTTATTCCATATTCATTCCCTTTTACAAAATAAATGATCTAATAAGTCTTCCCTCGTTTCACACAGATTAACTTCCCTGTGTGGAGAAATCCTTTTGTTTATTACTAAAAGGATAAAACATTTACTTGACTGAAGGAAGGAGGTTGAAGTATGTAAACAGATCATAAAACTGAAGTTACCTACATTGGTAAAGAAAATGTTAGCTTTTAAAAAGATTAAGCTTGGTAAAACAGAGTTAGCATGATGACCTTGGAATTAAGTACCCCAAGTGCAACTTTTCATGCTTTATAAACTGCTGAGGGGGCAGACTGGCTAATTTTTTTTAGGCTTTCACAGGGATGAAAAACCAACTTCTCACTCTGAAGTGGATGATAGACAAATTTGGAAGGTAAATTTTCTGAGCTTTTGTTAAAATTAGCTTATTCATTTGGGAGGGAGAGATAAACCACTTCAAAATGACACCTAGACTTGAGATTCTCACAGTTGGTTCTACATGCCTTTTCAGCTGCTGTGGTAGCCAGTTCCTAACCCAGGACAGCAGCACTCTGTGCTGGCTTAGGAGCTGGCAGGAGGGCTGAGCCCAGAGAGTGGTGGTGAATGGTGCCACATCCAGCTGGCAGCCAGGCACCAGTGGTGTGCCCCAGGGATCAGTGCTGGGCCCCATGCTCTTTAATCTTTATTGGTGATCTGGATGAGGGCATTGAGTCCTTCATCAGTAAGTTTGCAGATGACACCAAGCTGGGGGCAGCTGTGGATCTGTTAGAGGGTAGGAGAGCTCTGCAGAGGGACCTCGACAGGCTGGACAGATGGGCAGAGTCCAAGGGCAGGAGATTGAACACATCCAAGTGCCAGGTTCTGCACATTGGCCACAGCAACCCCATGCAGAGCTACAGGCTGGGGTCAGAGTGGCTGGAGAGCAGCCAGGCAGAGAGGGACCTGGGGGTGCTGGTTGATGGTAGGCTGAACATGAGCCTGCAGTGTGCCCAGGCAGCCAAGAGGGCCAATGGCATCCTGGCCTGCATCAGGAACAGCGTGGCCAGCAGGAGCAGGGAGGTCATTCTGCCCCTGTACACTGCACTGGTTAGGCCACACCTTGAGTCCTGTGTCCGGTTCTGCCCCCCTCAGTTTAGGAAGGATGTTGAGTTGATGGAACATGTCCAGAGAAGGGCAACAAAGTTGGTGAGGGGCTTGGAACACAAGCCCTATGAGGAGAGGCTGAGGGAGCTGGGGTTGCTTAGCCTGGAGAAGAGGAGACTCAGGGGTGACCTTATTGCTCTCTACAACTAACTTAGGGGAGGTTGTAGACAGGCAGAGGTTGGTCTCTTCTCCCAGGCAACCAGCACCAGAACAAGAGTACGCAGTCTCAGGCTGTGCGAGGAGAGGTTTTGGCTGGAGGTTAGGAGGAAGTTTTACACAGAGAGAGTGATTGGCCATTGGAATGTGCTGCCCAGGGAGGTTGTGGAGTCCCCATCACTGGAGGTGTTTAGGAGGAGACTGGATGAGGCACTTGGTGCCATGGTTTAGTTGATTAGCTGCTGTTGGATGATAGGTTGGACACGATGATCTTGAAGGTCTCTTCCATCCTGGTTTATTCAATTCTATTCTATCATAAGATTCCTAATTGCAGTTCTGGGGCCTGGCCACTTGTTCCTGTCTGCATTCAGACATTTGATTACCTTTTCTTCAGCCTCCTGTTCTGCAGTGCTTTGTCTTTGCAAAATTGAATTTCATTGATGTGTGCTCTTAATATTTAATTCTCACCACACAGTGCTGCTCCTTCCAGTTCAATATCAGCTCTGTGTTCTAGATCTGCATCAGAATTTTTAATATGCATCTTATTCTCCAATACTGCCAAAAGACAGATCACATTTGAAAACAGTAACAAAACCTGGGTGAGGCAAAAAGTGTTGTGCAGCCCACAAACATTCATTTCTCTGGACTTCTTTTTTCCTATTCCCTATGGGTTTGATATTTCCATTTTTATTAAGACTGATAAGCTACTGTAGGTATCATAGTATCATAGTATCAGTCAGGGTTGGAAGGGACCACAAGGATCAGCTAGTTCCAACCCCCCTGCCATGGGCAGGGACACCCCACACTAGATCAGGCTGGCCAGAGTCTCATCCAGCCTGGGCTTAAACACCTCCAGGGATGGGGCCTCAACCACCTCCCTGGACAACCCATTCCAGGGCTTCACCACTCTCATGGTGTAGAACTTCCTCCTCACCTCCAGCCTCAATCTCCCCACCTCCAGCTTCATTCCATTCCCCCTAGTCCTATCACTATGCATACAACAGACACAGGTATGCATACAACAGATATGCATAAAGTGCTACTGTGGGTTATTCTTTATACTCTGATGGATTCTCTTTTACTGTGGATGTTACTGGTCTTTTCTGTGTCCTATATGCAAGCATCAACCCTTCTGCAAGTAAGATCAGGCTCTCCTTCCTATGGTGGTGGCTAGAGATAGGTGGATGGTGGAGGTGAAAGATAAGTTGTTTTAGAAGGAAATTTTGGCTTGCTTTCATGTTGTGACAGTGAAACTTTGTACCCATACTATGAAAAGCCACTTTCTATCTGGAAGCCACTTCTGATTCCAGGGCAGAGTGTGCTCATGTGTTGCAAAAGCCAATACAGGCATATATGCAATCACAAATAAATTTCTGAGGGGGGAACCATAGTATCAGCTATATTTGGAATGGAATGGAATGGAATGGAATGGAATGGAATGGAATGGAATGGAATGGAATGGAATGGAATGGAATAGAGTAGAATAGAACAGAATAGAATAGAGTAGAATAGAATAGAATAGAATAGAATAGAATAGAATAGAATCCAATCGAATAGAATAGAATAGAATAGAATAGAATAGAATAGATTAGAATAGAATAGAATAGAATAGAATAGAATAGAATAAGCCAGGTTGGAAAAGAACTTCAAGATCATCGAGTCCAACCTATCATCCAGCACCACCTAATCAACTAAACCATGGCACCAAGCAACCCATCCAGACTCCTCCTAAAAGCCTCCAGTGATGGTGACTCCACCACCTCCCTGGGCAGCACATTCCAATGGCCATTCACTCTTCCTCTGAAGAACTTCTTCCTAACATCCACTCTAAACATCCCCTGGCACAGCTTGAGACTGTGTCCTCTTGTTCTGCTGCTGGTTGCCTGGGAGAAGAGACCAACCTCCTCCTGGCTACAACCTCCCTTCAGGCAGTTGTAGATAGCAAGAAGGTCTCCCCTGAGTCTCCTCATCTCCAGGCTATTAAGCTGTCTATAAGCAGACTATCGAATGCCTGAATGTCTAAGGCTGTTGACTGTGAAGTTATAAAACCTTTGCCTACTGAGACTTTACCTGCAAAAGGTGTGGTTCAATTTAAGGCAACAACATTTGGGTTAATGCTTTTTGTGAATTTTTCATCTGGGACTCATGAGCACAGTCTTTTGAAATGCTCCTCAATGTGCTTCTGAAGTCAGACATACAGCTGTTATTATCTTCAGTGGCAGATAAATGCAGTGAGCTGGTGATTGCATTAATGCCTGATTAGTGTTTCTGTGCCATTTTGGCATTTGCTTTACAAATACATTGTTCCCTTATAATTGTGCTTGTCTGGCTGCTTACTAGCAGAGGAGTAAACCAATTCTGAATCTGCAAGTTACACCCCTGTGTTGAATGGGAAAGCTTATCATTTTCTGACAGGTTCTGTGTAATGAAATGTTGGAATTTAATCTGCTAAAGGCAAGCGCAGTAACCATGCAGCAGGAGAGGCCATGCAGCAGTCTCGGAGTGGCTGGAGAGCTGCCCAACAGAAAGGGACCTGGGGGTGCTGATTGACAGCCACCTAAACATGAGCCAGCAATGTGCCCAGGTGGCCAAGAAGGCCAATGGCATCCTGGCATGCATCAAGAATAATGTGGCCAGCAGGATCAGGGAGGTCATTGTGCCCCTGTACTCTGCACTGGTTAGGCCACACCTTGAGTCCTGTGTCCAGTTCTGGGCCCCTCAGTTTAAGAAGGACATCGAGACACTTGAATGTGTCCAGAGAAGGGCAGCAAGGCTGGGGAGAGGCCTTGAGCACAGCCCTGTGAGGAGAGGCTGAGGGAGCTGGGGTTGCTTAGCCTGGAGAGGAGGAGGCTCAGGGGTGACCTCATTGCTCTCTACAACTACCTGAAGGGAGGTTGTGGCCAGGAAGGGGTTGGTCTCTTCTCCCAGGCAACCAGCACCAAAACAAGAGGACACAGTCTCAAGCTGCACCAGGGGAAGTTTAGGCTGGAGGTGAGGAGAAAGTTCTTCACAGAGAGAGTTGTTAGCCATTGGAATGTGCTGCCCAGGGAGGCGGTGGAGTCACCATCCCTGGAGGTGTTCAAGAGGGGATTGGACATGGCACTTGGTAGTCATGAGGTCTGTGGTGACAGGTTAGACTTGATGATCTTTGAGGTCTTTTCCAACCTTGGTGATTCTGTGATACTGTGAAAACCCCCTGTTTGTTTATTTTTCAGATGTCACTCCTCCACAAGCTGCTGGATACTTGGAAGTAACAGATCTTAACTCAAAGAAAATCAAATACATTGCTATTCCAAGGTAACTGCTTTTATTGATTAGAGCAGCCTCCATCTTAGAGGGAGTTTGAAGATAATTTAATTACTACCTCAAGATAAGCAAATATTTCTTCTGATGTGGAAAGTCAGAACAGTTCTGCAGCTGATGCAGCATCTTTTGGACGTTTTTTATCTGTTTACTAGGTGATACCAGTGAGAATGTAGCACTTAACTGGGAAATAGGAAAGGTAGCTTTATCTTCTGATTTTTTGTTCTCTTTGATCTTTTCCCCTCTTCACCCTCTGTATCTACTAAACCTTTCATTTTCTTTGGCTTTTTTCCTTCCCTTTTTCTCTGTCTTTAGGGTCTTACAAAGACAGGCAGAATGATCCAGTGCTAGCTGATAGGAAACCACGTTCAGGTCCAGTATAAAGTTCAACTCAAAAATAACCTGAGCTTCTCTATGTTTAGCTACTCCCTTTGGAAAGTATTCATTCCCTTGCAAGTATCTCACATGACAGCCAAGATTCTTGTATGATCCATTCAAACAGGCAGATTTTGTGCCTTCTCTGTGGTATTAACATCTGTCTATCACAATTGTACTCAGCACTGGTTAGGCCTCACCTTTAGTCCTGTGTCCAGTTCTGGGCCCCACAGTTTAAGAAGGACATTGAGACACTTGAACGTGTCCAGAGAAGGGCAATGAGGCTGGGGAGAGGCCTCAAGCACAAGCCCTATGAGGAGAGGCTGAGGGAGCTGGGGTTGTTTAGCCTGGAGAAGAGGAGGCTCAGGGGAGACCTTCTTGCTGTCTACAACTACCTGAAGGGAGGTTGCAGCCAGGTCGGGGTTGGTCTCTTCTCCCAGACAACCAGCACCAGAACAAGAGGACACAGTCTTAAGCTGCATCGGGGGAAGTTTAGGCTGGAGGTGAAGAGAAAGTTCTTCACAGAGAGAGTTGTTAGCCCTTGGAATGTGCTGCCCAGGGAGGTGGTGGAGTCACCATCCCTGGAGGTGTTCAAGAGGGGATTGGACATGGCACTTGGTGCCATGGTTTAGTAGTCATGAAGTGTTGGGTGACAGGTTGGACTTGATGATCTTTGAGGTCTCTTCCAACCTTATTGATTCTATGATTCTATGAATTGTAGGGCATATTTCCAAAGGCTTTATGCTACAAATATGTATATATTGGTTACCAATGGTCATTCTCCTCTTCACCAAGAGCAGTAAAGGGTTTTGCTTTAAATAGCACACTCAAATCAGCATGTTTGAATAGCACATGTGTGTAACCCACACATTAGGAATTTTATACTTTTAAGTAAATCCTTCTATCCCTTTGATGTTTGTTTTGATATTATTGCTTCATACTTAAATTAATTCTGCATCATCAATAATCTGTGGCACAGGCTGGACTTGATGATCATTGAGGTCTTTTCCAACCTTATTGATTCTGTGATTCTGTGAATGTTTTCTTTAATAGAAACTTAATTTTCACTATGTTATGGTTTATCCATTGTCCTACAGCTTACACATTCATTCAAAAATGTAAAGCATTAACACAGAAATAATAGGGAGAGGAGAGGGAGAGGAGAGGGAGAGGAGAGGAGAGGAGAGGGAGAGGAGAGGGAGAGGAGAGGAGAGGAGAGGGAGAGGAGAGGAGAGGAGAGGAGAGGGAGAGGAGAGGAGAGGGAGAGGAGAGGAGAGGAGAGGGAGAGGAGAGGGAGAGGAGAGGGAGAGGAGAGGGAGAGGAGAGGAGAGGGAGAGGAGAGGAGAGGAGAGGAGAGGAGAGGAGAGGAGAGGAGAGGAGAGGAGAGGAGAGGAGAGGAGAGGAGAGGAGAGGAGAGGAGAGGAGAGGAGAGGAGAGGAGAGGAGAGGAGAGGAGAGGAGAGGAGAGGAGAGGAGAGGAGAGGAGAGGAGAGGAGAGGAGAGGAGAGGAGAGGAGAGGAGAGGAGAGGAGAGGAGAGGAGAGGAGAGGAGAGGAGAGGAGAGGAGAGGAGAGGAGAGGAGAGGAGAGGAGAGGAGAGGAGAGGAGAGGAGAGGAGAGGAGAGGAGAGGAGAGGAGAGGAGAGGAGAGGAGAGGATTAACAAGGTTGGAAAAGACCTTCAAGATCATCTAATCCAACCTATCAACCAACACCATCTAATCAACTAAACCATGGCACCAAGTGCTTCATCCAGTCTCTTTTTAAACACCTCCACTGATGGTGACTCCACCACCTCCCTGGGCAGCACGTTCCAGTGGCCAATCTCTCTTTCTGTGAAGAACTTCTTCCTAACATCCAGTCTCGCACAGCTTGAGACTATGTCCTCTTGTTCTGCTGCTGGTTGCCTGGGAGAAGAGACCAACCCCCACCTGGCTGCAGCCTCCTTTCAGGGAGTTGTAGACAGCAAGAAGGTCTCCTCTGAGCCTCCTCTTCTCCAGGCTAAGCAACCCCAGCTCCCTCAGCCTCTCCTCACAGGGCTGTGCTCCAAACCCCTCCCCAGCTTTGTTGCCCTTCTCTGGACACCTTCCAGCAACTCAACATCTTTCCTAAACTGAGAAAGGTGTTGATGTCAGTTGATGGAAAGGTATTTTCCTCAGTGCCCAGGTTATGTTCTTTCCTATTTTTTTGTAGTTTTATTTTTTTCTATAGCATGTTTGAAATCTTTTATGGTCTTTGTAGTTTCTTTATAAAGACTGACTATTTTCAGGCACATGAGATCCAGCACAGGATTAGGCAGCATACTCCCTTTCAGCCTGATTCTTTTATACCACTTTTTTATACTGACAAGTATCTTTTGATTACATCCATTTTCAGAAGGTGGATTGTTTCAGATAAAATAGTAAGTCTGTGGGGATTAGCTACAGCCTCTCATGTAATGAGGAGATGATCTCATTTATTTGTCACCTTAACTACAGAAATACTCATCCTCTTTTTGTTGCAGCTTCAAGAGAAATCACATTAATTCTTGTTTTTCAGTTCACAGTCCCTCTCTCCATACACATCTTGGCTTTCTCAGATCTCAGATGCTGATGCTCTGTTGGCACCGCTGGGCAAAGCAGGTTTGGTTACTGTGGACATGGGAGGTGGTGTGAGGCTTTGGGAGACCGGGCTGGAAAGCCTCCAGAGGTCACTGCTGGACTGGAGGAACATGGTGGGCCAAGAAGATGATCGTCCTGTGCAGGTAGGAGTTCACAAAGCTAAAGTGAAAAGCATCTAAGAAAATGTGTTGCAAATGAGTTTTCATTGGCACAGTCTCAAGCTGTGCCAGGGGAGGTTTAGGCTGGCGGTTAGGAGGACGTTCTAGACAGAGAGAGTGATTGCCCATTGGAATGGGCTGCCTGGGGAGGTGGTGGAGTCACCATCACTGGAGGTGTTTAGGAAGAGATTGGATGGGGTGCTTGGTTGCATGGTTTAGTTGATTAGGTGGTGTTGGATGATAGGTTGGACTCAATCTTGAAGGTCTCTTCCAACCTGTTCTGTTCTATTCTATTCTATTCTATTCTATTCCATTCCATTCCATTCCATTATATTCTACTCTATTCTATTCTATTCTGTTCTATTCTATTCTATTCTATTCTATTCTATTCTATTCCATTATATTCTACTCTATTCTATTCCATTCTATTCTATTCCATTCCATTCCATTCCATTCTGTTCTATCTGGGAGAGTGGTCAAGGGAAAGCTATGTTGAAAATGCACTGTGAAGCAGAAATATGCCTGTGAGAAAAAAAGTGGACAGATGCCTTCAATGGAAAAAAAAAAAAGTCATAATATCTTAATTTAAAAGCTTATTTGTGACCCTTGTAATTATTATTACTGACAGTCTCCTGGCAGTGTTTGTATTTTGTGCCAAATTCCAGGGCATTTAAATGCAAATAATTCTTTAACTCCTGCTGGTTTTTAAGTGCAACATTCACAATGTAGAATAATGAAATTCATTTCTAAGGAAAGAATATATTTCTCTAGAGTTCAAATACTTGGGGAAAAAATGTTGAGTCTGCACTTTAGAAAAGAAACTTGAAACCTAGGTGGAAGATGCCTTGAGTTCACAGTTGTGCCTTTGGCTAACTTTGAAAGTTCTCTCAGGTGAGCAGTGTTACAAGGGTCTCCATACAGCCATGTTCAACAGAGAATCATAGAGTCAGTCTGGGTTGGAAGGGACCACAAGGATCATCTAGTTCCAACGCCCCTGCCATGGGGAGGGACACCTCACACTACATCAGGCTGGCCAGAGCCTCATCCAGCCTGGGCTTAAACACCTCCAGGGACGGAGCCTCAACCCCCTCCCTGGACAACCCATTCCAGGGCTTCACCACTCTCATGGGGAAGAGCTTCCTCCTCAGGTTCAGCCTGAATCTCCCCACCTCCAGCTTCATTCCATTCCCCCTAGTCCTATCACTACCTGAGATCCTGAGAAGTCCCTCCCCAGCCTTCTTGGAGGCCCCCTTCAGATACTGGAAGGCCACAATGAGGTCACCTGGGAGCCTTCTCTTCTCCAGACTGAACAGCCCCAACTCCTTCAGTCTGTCCTCATAGGAGAGGTGCTCCAGCCCTCTGATCATCCTCGTGGCCCTTCTCTGGACACCTTCCAGCATGTCCAGATCCCTCTTGTAACAGGCAGATGCTGAAAATATACAGCATATACATGTACACAAGTGTTAATGTACTGCCTAGTATGTACAATCACCACTGCAACACACAAGGACACACACATTGGCCACAACAACCCCATGCAGTGCTACAGGCTGGGGTCAGAGTAGCTGGAGAACGGCCAGGCAGAGAGGGACCTGGGGGTGCTGATTGACAGCTGCCTAAACATGAGCCAATGGCATCCTGGCCTGCATCAGGAATAGTGTGGCCAGCAGGAGCAGGGAGGTCATTGTGCCCCTGGACTCAGCACTGGTTAGGCCACACCTTGAGTCCTGTGTCCAGTTCTGGGCCCCTCAGTTTAGGAAAGATGTTGAGTTGCTGGAAGGTGTCCAGAGAAGGGCAACAAAGCTGGGGAGGGGTTTGGAGCACAGCTCTGTGAGGAGAGGCTGAGGGAGCTGGGGTTGCTTATCCTGGAGAAGAGGAGGCTCACAGGAGACCTTGCTCTCTACAACTACCTGAAAGGAGGTTGTAGCCAGATGTGGTTTGATCTCTTTTCCCAGGCAACCAGCACCAGAACAAGAGGACACAGTCTCAAGCTGTGCCAGGGGAGGTTTAGTCTGGATGTTAGAAGTTCTTCATAGAAATAGTGAAATAGTGATTGGCCATTGGAATGGGCTGCCCAGGGAGGTGGTGGAGTCACCATCACTGGAGGTGTTTAGGAAGAGAGTGGTTGAGGCACTTGGTGCCATGGTTTAGTTGATTAGATGGTGTTGGGTGATAGGTTGGACTTGATGATCTCAAAGGTCTTTTCCAACCTTGTTAATTCTATTCTATTCTAAATTCAAGACTGTTCAATTGCATCTTTAATGCCTGTTAGTGATTGGAGAAGGTACCACCACTTTGATGAACTAGAGTGTGCTTTAGGAGCACTCTGCTTTTGACTAGGAAGAAACTCCCTCTATCTAAAATTGCAGTTATTTCTGTTTCATAAATTTCTGTTACCACTTTCATAGTACATAAGAATGGGAAAACAGGGTAAGTCTTTTCTATGTTGCTTCTCTCTCTGTTTTTTTCATAAGGTGTCCAGGTATCCCAGGTGTGAATGAGATTTATTAGGCCAAAACCACAGCTAATCTTTCATTTTCTTTTGCCCCTGTGAGCTCCCTTTCTGCAGGATGTTCTGCAGTTACACAAACCTGTGTGAGAAGTGATGGGTTCCTGTTACTGGCCCTCAGCAAATGCCTTTCATAAGAGTCATGAGAAAAGGAAACTCTTGCCCAGTAGAATGTTTTGTGTGGATGTTTGTTGCTTTAGGAGTGCCATTTTCATTAGCAATGCAGTAGCACTAGCACCATCTTATGGTCAGATACAGTTGGTTTACACCAGCAATGTAATCTACTGATCAGGTTGACAAGTAGAAATTAAAAGGGCCAGGAAGAACAGTTAAACTATTCTTTGATGTAATAGTTGGTTTTCCTTCTCTTCTTTTAAAGCAACTTTATTGGACTTTAAGTAATTTTATTGAGCAATCTTACTGTACTACCAACCATAGTCAACTAAATATCAGAGAATACTGGCTTGGAAATCACAGTATCACAGTCTCACAGTATAACTAAGGTTGGAAGAGACCCCAAGGATCATCAAGTCCAACCTGTCTTGACAGACCTCACAACTAGACCACGGCACCAAGTGCCACGTCCAATCTCCTCTTGAACAGCTCCAGGGATGGTGACTCCACCACCTCCCTCTTCTGAATTGTCTTTCTTCTCAACACAGGGGATGTAGCTCAAGTCAGTGGCTCATCAGAGTTCAAAATGGCATAGTGTTTGATATAAGCTAAGGGGCTGCAACAAAGCCTCCTTTGTGAACTTCAGACTCCCATGCTTATCACTGACTTCTGCTTCTCTGCTTTACACATCAGGAATAGTGTGGCCAGCCGGAGCAGGGAAGTCATTCTGCCCCATGGACTCAGCACTGGTTAGGCCGCACCTTGAGTCCTGTGTCCAGTTCTGGGCCCCTCAGTTTAGGAAAGATGTTGACTTGCTGGAATGTGTCCAGAGAAGAGCAACAGAGAAGAGCCCTATTAATAGAAAGGATAGAATAGAATAGAATAGAATAGAGTAGGGTAGGGTAGAGTAGAGTAGAATAGAATAGAATAGAATGGAATAGAATAGAATAGAATGGAATGGAATGGAACGGAACGGAATAGAATAGAATAGAATAGAATAGAATAGAATAGAATAGAATAGAATAGAATAGAATAGAATAGAATTAACCAGGTTGGAAAAGACCTTCAAGATCGTCAAGTCCAACCTATCACCAACACCACCTAATCAACTAAACCATGGCACCAAGTGCCCCATCCAGTCTCTTCCTAAACACCTCCAGTCGTGGCGACTCCACCACCTCATTCAGGCCACGGCACCAGAAAAAGGAGACACAGATGAAATGTATGCAAGAATAGGGAAGACTTCAGATTGAGAGTTTGACAGATTTCAGTCAAGAATTTCTACCCTGGGGAACTCACTGAGAATAGTTTTCTGTCGAAAATGAATGCATTTGTCTTAAATTGCAATTGCTTTTCCCAGTAGAGCTAGAGGCGTGTTCTTCTGGTTTCTGCTGTGACTAGGTAACGTTTCAGTGATCCAGTGTTTGCACAAAGCATGAATCATTGTGACTGGCTGAATGGAGAAATGAACAAAGTGGCATTGGCCATACATAACCACTTCTCTTTAGAAACCTCTAGTCATTTAAGGATAGGATAGGATAGGATAGGATAGGATAGGATAGGATAGGATAGGATAGGATAGGATAGGATAGAATAGAATAGAATAGAATAGAATAGAATAGAATAGAATAGAATAGAATTAACCAGGTTGCCAAAGACCTTTGAGATCATCGCATCCAACCTATCATCCAACACTATCTAATCAACTAAACCATGGCACCAAGCGCCCCATCCTGTCTCTTCCTAAACACCTCCAGTGATGGTGACTCCATCACCTCCCTGGGCAGCACATTCCAATGGCCAATCTCTCTTTCTGTGAAGAACTTCTTCCTAACCTCCAGCTTAAACCTCCCCTGGCACAGCTTGAGACTGTGTCCTCTTGTTCTGGTGCTGGTTGCCTGGGAGAAGAGACCAACCCCCACTTGGCTACAACCTCCCTTCAGGTAATTAGGTCTCCTCTGAGCCTCCTCTTCTCCAGGCTAAAAATTGCTTTGATTTACATGAAATTAATGTCTATGTTTCCCTTTACAGCAATCATGCCTTGGTTTATTAATGACTAAACTCTTTGAAAACCTGTTTCAAGGTCAGCTAACTCATGGGAGTTCATTGATCCAACTGTCTTATTAAAATCCTAACTTGTTTACAGAGGGTTGTGCTCTCTTTCATGCAATTTCTCACTAGGACTTAGGTTCACTAAACACCACACAGCCTTCCATCAGCCTTGACTGAGTGTCACCTCCCATAGAGGGTTAGACCTGATCAACTATATAACCTTTACCTCACTTCCCTCTGGGACTATATTAGATTTTTTTAAAGCACAGCAGATATCCTGTACTTAATAAATACAGTTTGGGTTCTGTAGGCAAAAGCAGTTCAGTTCAACTGCTTCAAGCAATTTTTGCATGGACTCGCACACAAGCAACTCAGGCAGGTGGCTGTGGCTGTGCTTGAAAATGTGAGGAGTAACAGCAAGGAAAAAGGAGTAGGGTCCAGCTCCAAACCTGTTGGCATTTCAGTGTGCTTCTCAGCTAAGCATGTGGGTGCCCATTTTAACCAACAAAGCTTGAAGAACTCACCCAAAGAACTCACCACAAAGGAGACACTACATGGCTCTTCAGGCACCTGATTTACCTGGGACATTCCTACCTTTAGCTGTCTGCAGTCTGGATCCAAATCTCATTCTCAGTGTGCTAGGCACAACTTAGGAATTCAAGGAAATGGCTTCTTAGAAATAGATGAGTGTTTCCTGTGTGCCTCTTTGTGTTACTTGGGTTGAGAACAAAAAACTCAGTTTAGGAAAGATGTTGAGTTGCTGGAACGTGTCCATAGAATACATAGAATACATAGAATAAACCAGGTTGGAAGAGACCTTCAAGATCACCACGTCCAACCCATCAACCAATCAAACACCACCCAAACAACTAACCCACGGCACCAAGCACCCCATCAAGTCTCCTCCTGAAAACCTCCAGTGATGGTGACTCCACCACCTCCCCAGGCAGCCCATTCCAATGGGCAATCACTCTCTCTGTATAGAACTTTTTCCTAACATCTAGTCCAGAGAAGGGCAACAAAGCTGGGGAGGGGTTTGGAGCACAGCCCCATGAGGAGAGGCTGAGGGAGCTGGGGTTGCTTAGCCTGGAAAAGAGGAGGCTCAGAGGAGACCTTCTTGCTCTCTACAACTCCCTGAAGGGAGGTTGTAGCCAGGTGGGGGTTGGTCTCTTCTCTCAAGCAACCAGCACCAGAACAAGAGGACACAGTCTCAAGCTGCACCAGGGGAGGTTTAGGCTGGATGTTAGGAAGGAGTTCTACACAGAGAGAGTGATTGGCCATTGGAATGTGCTGCCCAGGGAGGTAGTGGAGTCACTATCACTGGAGGTGTTTAGGAAGAGACTGGATGGGGTGCTTGGTGCCATGGTTTAGTTGATTAGATAGTGTTGGATGATAGGTTGGATGCGATGATCTCAAAGGTCTCTTCCAACCTGGTTAATTCTATTCTATTCTATTCTATTCTATTCTATTCTATTCTATTCTATTCTATTCTATTCTATTCTATTCTATTCTATTCTATTCTATTCTATTCCATTCCATTCCATTCCATTCCATTCCATTCCATTCCATTCCATTCCATTCCATTCTATTCCATTCTATTCTATAGTTGCTTGATTCTCTGCCATCTTTGGGTCACAATTATTACCTGCTGTTAAGACTGAACTGGGCAAAGCTGCAGTTCTTGATAAAAGCATGGCCTGGTTCAGTAGCTGGAGTGTCTTCTGACCACCACCACCCTTGCCTTCTGTATTCTCTACTTAAGACCAAGTAATTTTTCCTAGCACACGAGGGCATCAGTGAGCTAGTCACAGGGCTTGTGCTCGTTTCTTAAATACCGTTGGTGCAAGCTGCATAAATTATGAACAATGTATGCAGTGGGGAGCTTTTGTAAGTGTGAAATAACCATAGGATGGCATTCTGCAGTCCTGTGCAGGATCCTGAAAATCTTGCAATATTGCAGATTAGAGTTGCCAAGTCACTAAGTGGGTTACAAGGGATGGTTTGATAGCTTTTGCACTTCTGAGATCCATGAGCTTCAAATGCACCATTTAGGTCTGTGACCTTTGTTTTTTGGACTGCATGATAAATTTTAGCCAAGTAAGGAGTAGCAGATGTATACTGGCCCTTGAAGGAAGGCATCTGAGTATGGGGAAATGTAAGACTCAAATGCCATAGTATCATAGTATCATAGTATCAGTCAGGGTTGGAAGGGACCACAAGGATCATCTAGTTCCAACCCCCCTGCCATGGCCAGGGACACCCCACACTACATCAGGCTGGCCAGAGCCTCATCCAGCCTGGGCTTAAACACCTCCAGGGATGGGGGCCTCAACCACCTCCCTGGACAACCCATTCCAGGGCTTCACCACTCTCATGGGGAAGAACTTCCTCCTCACCTCCAGCCTGAATCTCCCCACCTCCAGCTTCATTCCATTCCCCCTAGTCCTATCACTCCCTGAGATCCTCAGAAGTCCCTCCCCAGCCTTCTTGGAGGCCCCCTTCAGATACTGGAAGGCCACAATGAGGTCACCTGGGAGCCTTCTCTTCTCCAGACTGAACAGCCCCAACTCTTTCAGTCTGTCCTCATAGGAGCGGTGCTCCAGCCCCCTGCTCATCCTCGTGGCCCTTCTCTGGACACCTTCCAGCACCTCCATATCCCTCTTGGAATAGGGGCTCCAGAACTGGAGGCAGTACTCCAGGTTGGGGTCTCCCCAGAGCTGAGTAGAGGGGGAGAATCACCTCCCTTGACCTGCTGGCCACATCAACCAGCAGAGCTCACAGATTGCATTGGGTTGGAAGGAGCTGTCAAAGGTCGTCTTCTCCAACCCCCTTGCAGTTAGCAGGGACACCTCCAACTAAATCAGGCTGCCCAGGGCCACATTGAGTCTGATCTTGAATGTCTCCATGGACAAGGCCTCAACTGCATCCCTGGGCAACCTGTTCCAGTATTTTATCACTCTCATTGCATGCAACCTAAATCTACCCTGCTCCAGTTTCAAACCGCCGTCCCACATCCTATCCCTACAGCTCAGGAAGTTCCTAGTTCTGAAAGTCTCCACTGGGCTAAGCAACTCAGATGAAACTCATTACTTCTCTTCTCTGTCAGATGCTTTTTCTGATATAAATATCTTCAGTGAAATGAGACCTTTGTTGAAGCACTACATGAACATAAACACATTCCCTTTCCTAAAGATCTTCCAGTCTAATTAGAGTAGACAGGCAAAGAGCGGCAGTGGAAATAACCTTAGCTTTCTGTTGGAGCAGCCTAATCCAGCACAAAGTTCCTCTTTCTTCCTCTCACCTTCCTGTGGAAGCCCACAGGTCTTGTGGGAGAAGATAAAATAACCTCAGGAGGCTGTCTTTCAGATCTCAAAAAGTCTGCAGCAGTGCACACTGCTGATGCAAAGGCTGGAGCTCCTACCCAGGGAAATCCTGCTGTTCCAACAAGACAAATGCATGCTTAGAAATCTGCCCTTATGGAAGTTGTTCCCTGATGAGGGAAAGGCAGTGAAAATTTGAGTCACCTGATCTGTTATACTGGTGCTAAATATTGGAGGCTTTCCTTTAGAAAACAAAGTAGCATAGCTGATCCTTAACAAGATATTCCTCTGTTTCCTCACAGAAAGAGTGACTGGCCATTGAAATGTGCTGCCCAGGGAGGTGGTGGAGTCCCCATCACTGGAGGTGTTTAGGAAGAGACTGGATGGGGTGCTTGGTGCCATGGTTTAGTTGATTAAATGGTGTTGGATGATAGGTTGGACTTGATGATCTCAAAGGTCTTTTCCAGCGTGGTTAATTCAATTCAATTCAATTCAATTCAATTCAATTCAATTCAATTCAATTCAATTGCACTGGTTAGGCCACACCTTGAGTACTGTGTCCAGTTCTGGGGCCCTCAGTTTAGGAAGGATGCTGACTTGCTGGGACAAGTCCAGAGAAGAGCAACAAAGTTGGTGAGGGGTTTGGAACACAAGCCCTCTGAGGAGAGGCTGAGGGAGCTGGGGTTGCTTAGCCTGGAGAAGAGGAGACTCAGGGGTGACCTTATCACGCTCTACAACTACCTGAAGGGAGGTTGTAGACAGACGGATGTTGGTCTCTTCTCCCAGGCAACCAGTACCAGAACAAGAGGGCACAGTCTCAGGCTGCACCAGGGGAGGTTCAGGTTGGATGTTAGGAAGAAGTTCTATACAGAGAGAGTGATTGCACATTGGAATGGGCTGCCTGGGGAGGTGGTGGAGTTGCCGTCATTGGAGGTTTTCAGGAGAAGACTTGACAGGGTGCTTGGTGCCGTGGGTTAGTTGATTAGGTGGTGTTGGATTGGTTGATGGGTTGGACGCGATGATCTTGAAGGTCTCTTCCAACCTGGTTTATTCTATGTATTCTATGTATGTATTCTAATTCCATTCCATTCCATTCCATTCCATTCCATTCCATTCTATTCTATTCCATTCTATTCTATTCTATTCTATTCTATTCTATTCTATTCTATTCTATTCTATTCTAAAGACAGATTGGGTGGGGTACTAGGTCTATAGAAAATAAGCCCTTTTCTGCTTCAACTTCCTTTTGATTTGACAATGTCCCTGCCATTTTCTGTCCAGAATATTCCAAATTGTCCTAAAGTGTCCCATCTTTCTAGCTCTTGACTGTTCAGGGTATTCCAGAAGAAAGTGAATTAACTGTTTTCATAGTTCATGGATATTAGGTGTGATAAATAACCAAGCTAGACATTGTCTGTCTGCTTTGATTATATTTTGTAGTGTATTAGCATACTGAAAAGATGGCAGCCTCACATGTTTTAGTTGAAAAGGCAAACTTTTATAATAACAGATGAAAATGGAATTTAATCATAGAATCATAGAATCAGTAAGGTTGGAAGAGACCTCAAAGATCAGTAAGTCCAACCTGTCACCCAACTCCTCATGACTACCAAACCATGGCACCAAGTGCCACATCCAGTCCCCCCTTGAGGCACCTCCAGGGATGGTGACTCCACCACCTCCCTGGGCAGCACATTCCAATGGCTAACAACTCTCTCTGTGAAGAACTTTCTCCTCACCTTGACCCTAAACCTCCCCTGGCACAGCTTGAGACTGTGTCCTCTTGTTCTGATGCTGGTTGACTGGGAGAAGACACCACCCCCCACCTGGCTACAGCCTCCTTTCAGGTAGCTGTAGACAGCAAGAAGGTCTCCCCTGAGCCTCCTCCAGGCAAAGCAACCCCAGCTCCCTCTGCCTCTCCTTATAGGGCTTGTGCTCCAAACCCCTCCCCAGCTTTGTTGCCCTTCTCTGGACACCTTCCAGCAACTCAACATCTTTCCTAAACTGATGGGCCCAGAACTGGACACAGGACTCAAGGTGTGGCCTAACCAGTGCTGAGTCCAGGGGCAGAATGACTTCCCTGCTCCTGCTGCCCACACTAGTCCTGATCCTGGCCAGGATGCCACTGGCCTTTTTGGCCACCTGTGCACACTGCTGGCTCATGTTCAGCCTACTCTCAACCAATATTTGAGACAGAAGTTTAATGCCTGTATGAATTTTAAAAGCTACCTTTTAAGAGAAATATCTGCAGAAGTCAGATAATGAAACTTGATGAGTTCATTTTGAATTATGGACAAGACAGAAAATCAGAATTAATTGAAAAGGAAAGTAATAAATGTTTTACATTGCAGTGTGGCTAATGGGGTGTTTGGTTTAGTTGATTAGGTGGTGTTGGATGATAGGTTGGACACAATGATCTTGAAGGTCTCTTCCAACCTGGTCCTATTCTATTCTATTCTATTCTATTCTATTCTATTCTATTCTATTCTATTCTATTCTATTCTAATTTCAGCATACAATTCAGGAAATGGAATGGATCCAAGCTAGAGAAGAGAGATTTAGATTAGGCATTAGGAAGAAGTTCTTCACCATAAGGGTGGTGAGACAGTGGAACAAGTTGCCCAAAGAGGTGGTGACGGCCCCATCCCTGGAAATTTTTAAGGCCAGGCTGGATGTGGCTCTGAGCAACCTGATCTAGTGGAAAGTGTCCCTGCCCATGGCAGGGAGGTTGGAACTGGATGATCCTTGAGGTCCCTTCCAGCCCTGACAATTCTGTGAGGAACAGAGTGTCTTTCATGTGTTATTATTGTCTTGGCTAATACTGAATATTTCTTTTTATGGAACAGTGACTTGTGTCCTCCGTTTTCGGCTGCTGACACGAATAGCAGTGGTGCTGTTCATGTTCAGCACCTAATAAAAACCCCCTGTATGTGATAACAGTACAAGTAGAAGTAATGGAACCCATTAGATTTGAAATTTTATTTGCCTATTTTAACCTTTGTGGTGGGTTGAAGTTTCCCTTAGCATTAACTTTAGCCAGACTGACTCAGCTAGAAGCAAATGAAGCTGTATTAACTTTAGCAGACTGACTCAGCTAGAAGCAAATGAAGCTGTATTTACAAGCAAAAACTACACTCTGCAATGGAATGCAGTGAATATGTTCCAAATATACAATATTTACAATATTATACAGATATTTACAATTAGCAGACAACACAGAAAACCCCCTGGGCCAAAAGACCAGGGAAGCTGCTCCACTGCCCCCCCACCCCCCACAAAGGGAGGTTGTAGCCAAATGGGGGTTGGTCTCTTCTCCCAGGCAACCAGCACCAGAACAAGAGGACACAGTCTCAAGCTGTGCCAGGGGAAGTTTAGGCTGGATGTTAGGAAGAAGTTCTTCCCAGAAAGAGTGATTGGCCATTGGAATGTGCTGCCCAAGGAGGTGATGGAGTCACCATCACTGGAGGTGTTTAGGAAGAGACTGGATGGGGCACTTGGTGCCGTGGTTTAGTCGATTAGATGATGTTGGGTGATAGGTTGGATTTGATGATCTGGAAGGTATTTTCCAACCTGGTTAATTCTATCCTATCCTATCCTATCCTATCCTATCCTATCCTATCCTATCCTATCCTATCCTATCCTATCCTATCCCATTCCATTACATTCTTCCAAACCCCTCTGTACCAGAGAGAGATAGAGGAGCTGGGAGAAAGCAGTGTGTCAGCTTATCTCAAGGTCAGAGAGAAGTGTTATCTTCTCCCAAGCAAAGCAGAACAGCCAAGATGGGAGGAGAAGAGAAAAGGAATGAAAAGGGAAGTGCAATGTGAAGAATTGTAATGATACAGCTTCTCTTATCCCTGACATTTATCCAGTGAATTTGTTTAGAATGATCTTTTGTTTTCCTTTTTACCCCCAATAGTGATTTGTTTATATTTTTCTACCTCTCTGCTTGAAATCTGCAGCTAAATTTGAAAAGCATAGCCTAAACCTTCCTCTCACTAGTATGCATGAAGGGATTATAATTCTTGTTTCTTTTTGTCTTTGGTAGAATCAGTTTTACAATAGAATGTCAAATCACCAGGGAACAGCCAGATTAGCTTTTGATTTGCCTGATGGGGAACTTCCATATACTGTTTGAGAAATAATGTGTATATTCATGCTGCTGCTGAAGGATGTGTTGGAGGAAAGGATGTTCTTGTGGCCTGTTAAATTCAGCCTGGGGTAATGCTGAGGATTTGAGATTGAACACATCCAAGTGCAGGGTTCTACACATTGGCCACAACAACCCCATGCAGTGCTACAGGCTGGGGTCAGAGTGGCTGCAGAGCGGCCAGGCAGAAAGAGACCTGGGGTACTGGTTGAGAGTAGGCTGAACATGAGCCAGCAGTGTGTCCAGGTGGCCAAGAAGGCCAATGGCATCCTGGCCTGTATCAGGACTAGTGTGGGCAGCAGGAGGAGGGACGTCATTGTGCCTCTGGACTCAGCACTGGTTAGGCCACACCTTGAGTCCTGTGTCCAGTTCTGGGCCCCTCAGTTTAGGAAAGATGTTGCTGGAAGGTGTCCAGAGAAGGGCAACAAAGCTGGGGAGGGGTTTGGAGCACAAGCCCTATGAAGAGAGGCTGAGGGAGCTGGGGTTGCTTAGCCTGGAGAAGAGGAGGCTCAGGGGTGACCTTTTTGCTGTCTACAACTCCCTGAAGGGAGGTTGTATCCAGGTGGGGGTTGGTCTCTTCTCCCAGGCAATCAGCACCAGAACAAGAGGACACAGTCTCAAGCTGCACCAGGGGAAGTTTAGGCTGGAGGTGAGGAGAAAGTTCTTCACAGAGAGAGTTGTTAGCCATTGGAATATGCTGCCCAGGGAGGTGGTGGAGTCACCATCCCTGGAGATGTCCAGGAGGGGTTTGGAGGTATCTTGAAGCCATGGTTTAGTTAGTCCTGAGGTGCTGGGTGACAGGTTGGACTTGATGATCTCTGAGGTCTTTTCCAACCTTACTGATTCTGTGGTTACGTTTTACCTGTTTGTGTGTGTTTATGAAGTTGTGACGTGTGACATTATTCTGGGTTCAGTTTTAGTAGATGTCTTGTATGAGGAATGATCCAAATAATGCTTAAAAGGACTTAGGAGAAAGGTTGGTTACTTGTTTGTCACTGCACAGAGCAAGGAGGAATTCCATCTATGTCTGTTATGAAGTTGTAAAATCCTGTAAGGAATGGACACCTATGTTTGAACATACCAACAAGGGCAAGAAAAATTTCATCTGGGGGAGGTTGAAAAATGGAAATGTAGTCTATTTTTGCAAGTTCAAATTGCATCCCTTTCTACCTGCAGGCTGTTAGCCTAGAATTAGGGTGTTTTTTCTGTTTGTTGTTGGTTGGTGTGGTGTTTCTCACCTTAAAGTTGTATCCCGAGTATTAAAATAAGCATTGTGCTTTGCATAAGTGATCTATCTATGAGTCCTGGCAGGGCCAGATGTATTGAAACTAAAGAGTTGAGAGGTCTGTTGCCTTGTATATTGGGCATCCTGTCCCCACTGGAAGCTGGAGTTTCTTTGCCAGTCCTCAGGCAGAAAATTGCTTTTGTTCCTGCGAGCGCCGCAAAGGAGCCGTTCTGGCAAACACTCCTGAATGGGAGGCGCTGACACATCCTGCACCCTTCAGGAATTTTAATGAAGTTAACTGAATCAGAATACAAAACTGAGCCACTTTATTAAAAGACCATCTACTCTCTAGCCAGCTTACTGTGAGGAACAGAAGCCTGTTGTGTACAGTGTGGGATGGCAGGAATATCTATGGCCCGAAAACTCCATCTACATCAGAGACACGTCCTGAGCTGGATGGAGGGGAAAGTCTTTTGCATTTTACTGGCAGTCATCACTCATTTTTCACTTTTCTCTTCAAAGCTAAAAATATCTTCCACCTTGTCTGCCTTCTGTTTACACAGTCTGAAGGATGTTTTCTAACCTGGAAGCGAGAGTTCTTTTTCTGCCAGTAGTTAAGGGCATGCTCTGCCTCGTGTTTTAGTGAGTCATCCTTTTACAAGAGTGTAATGGAGATATGGGCATCTAAGACAGCAAGAGCCATTGGTTAGATGTTCCATGTGTAACTCCCAGGAACAGAAAGAATCTTGAGTGGGACAGTACAGCAGGAGGAGAGATTCCATCTCTCACTCCTTGTCTTCATAATAAAGATAACTCCTGAAATTTTAGTCTTTACCTTACTGTAGCAGACTGGAACAAGGAGGAGCTGATGCACTGGTAAAAAGGTGGCAGTGTTGAAGGTTATGAATACTCTGAAAGGTGAATGATTGAGTAATAGATATCCTAAAGTGTTTATTTCAATTGACTATGCTAAGCACCTCATTAAATCAAATACTAATATGAAGATGTTAATAGCAGAGATCCTAGGAAAAGAGGAGGCTCAGGGGAGACCTTATTGCTCTCTGCAACTACCTGAAGGGAGTTTATAGCCAGGTTGGGGTTGGTCTCATCTCCTGGGTGGCCAGCACCAGAACAAGAGGACACAGTCTCAAGATGTGCCAGGGTTTAGGCTCAAGGTGAGGAGAATGTTCTTCACAGAAGGATTTGCCATTGGGATGTGCTGCCCAGGGAGGTGTGGAGTCGCCATCCCTGGAGGTGTTCAAGAGGGGATTGGACATGGCACTTGAAGCCATGGTTTAGTTAGTGATGGTGTGTTGGGCGATAGGTTGGGTTTGATGATCTCTGAGGACTTTTCCAACCTTTTTGATTCTATGATTCTATATTCAGTCTAAATGTACTTCGAATAGTTCCTTAAAAGCATCTCCTAAAAAGTCATCCAATGTAATTTACTGTGTTGCCATGGGACACAAAAATGCCATGTGATGGAAACTGAACTTCTTTTGTTATCTTTATTTGCTTGGCACAAGCAAATTGGGTGCAGCCAGCACTTTTTAAAGATACAGAAAGGAACAGTTGTACTACTTGGGGCTGCCTTTGAGGTGGTGAAGCTTCTTTTTAAAGGCATCTGTTCCTTCACAGTTTCATTGCAATGCATGATTAAGATTGCTGGGGGCTGGGTATGAAATTTACCTGAAGCTGTATTTGATAATGGTTTGGGTCAGTTTTACTCACAGAGCCAGAGGTCTGTTTGCAGTATATTAGAAGAAAATGACATCTAAGCTGAAACAAAAAGTCCTGTAATTGTGAAAACACCTCATATATTTGAGTGAAATACTGATTTTAATTAACAGAGTACAGCAGCCCTCTCTGTAACTGACATATGCTTGTTAATGTGTGATTACAAGCTCCATAGGATGTTAGGAAGAAGTTCTGCACAGACAGAGTGATTGGGCATTGGAATGTGCTGCCCAGGGAGGTGGTGGAGTCACCATCACTGGAAGTGTTTAGGAAGAGACTGGATGAGGCACTTGGTGCCATGGTTTAGTTGATTAGGTGGTGTTGGGTGATAGGTTGGACTTGATCTCAAAGGTCTCTTCCAGCCTGGTTAATCCTATCCTATCCTATCCTATCCTATCCTATCCTATCCTATCCTATCCTATCCTATCCTATCCTATCCTATCCTATCCTATCCCATCCTATCCCATCCCATCCCATCCCATCCCATCCCATCCCATCCTATCCCATCCTATCCTATCCTATCCTATCCTATCCTATCCTATCCTATCCTATCCTATCCTATCCTATCCTATCCCATCCCATCCCATCCCATCCCATCCCATCCTATTCTATTCTTTTGCCCAGGATTACTCAAATCAATGCAAGTTATATTTCTCATTCTTTTTTCTCCTATGCAGTGTCTTAAGAGTGCAGGCAGTGCATGGTGTACCAGGGTCAGCTGTGTTATCCTCAATAGCTTCAGCTCCTGTCTTTTATTGATGCATTTTGAAACCATCAAAGTGTGATGCCTGTCAATACTTCCTTACTCTCCAGGGGTACATTTTATTACATTGGATGATTTCACAGCAGAATTCAATCCTGCATTCACATAAGTGGCATGAGTGGGATTCTAGATCCACTTCCAAACATGGTTAAGATTTGGTTAGTACACTATATATAGTTTCCTTACCATAGTTTGCCTGACCAGCTGAAGTCTAGACTACCAGCCTTTGACTCATCTTCAGCGTGGCCTTTATTACAGATTGATGTGTTTGGCACAAATAAGACACAGGATGTTAAACACCTGGTTTCATTGTGGTGTTGAGTGCCTTAAATCAAGTGTCTGGCTTATCTGGGCCTCTTTATCTTCTTTTCATCACCATGTGAAGGATAAGATCACTTAGTTTCTAAACTGAATGTGTTTGGATCCATTTCTCTTACCAAGTCCACTTTTAGAATCCCAGCGTTAGAAAAACAAATGAAGTGCAGCAATGTCAAACTGTTTTGGCATCCCTTCATGTATCAGAGAGGGAACTGAAACAGCACAAGCTGTTGAGATACCCTGTATCACTCACTGAATGTAAAATGGGGGTTTGATTCTGTTCCTGCCTGGCTGCCCTTGCTGTCACAAGTGAATGGATGTGTAAGAATCATACAATTATAGAATCAATAAGGTTAGAAAAGACCTCAGAGGTCATCAAGTCCAACCTATCACCCACCTCATGACTAACTAAACCATGGCTTCAAGTGCTGTGTCCAATCCCTTTTTGAACACCTCCGGGGACAGCGACTCCACCACCTCCCTGGGCAGCACATTCCAATGGCTAACAACTCTCTCTGTGAAGAACTTTCTCCTCACCTCCAGCCTAAACTTCCCCTGGCACGTATTGAGACTGTGTCCTCTTGTTCTGGTGCTGGTTGCCTGGGAGAAGAGACCAACCCCTTCCTGGCTACATCCACCTTTCAGGTAGTTATGGAGGGCAATGAGGTCACCCCTGAGCCTTCTCTTCTCCAGGCTAAACAATCCCAGCTCCCTCAGCCTTTCCTCACAGGGCTTGTGCTCAAGGCCTCTCCCCAGCCTTGTTGCCCTTCTCTGAACACGTTCAAGTGTCTCAATGTCCTTCTTAATATGAGGGGCCCAGAACTGGACACAGGACTCAAGGTGCGGCCTGACCAATGCAGAGTCCAGGGGCACAATGACCTCCCTGCTCCTGCTGGCTACACTATTCCTGATGCAGGCCAGGATGCCATTGGCCTTCTTGGCCACCTGGGCATACTGCTGGCTCATGTCAGAAAATTAAGTCAAAGCAGTAACATGTCTTGATATTTGATGGTGTTTCTTTGTTTCCCTTTTCCATCAAACACTTCTTTCATATCATTGCCCCTTCAGAAAAGCTCATTCCTTTAGCATCTTCCTGACTTGCAGTCTTTGTATTCTTCCATCAATGTTTTGTTTGTTTGCTTCACTGCCATTGGAAGACCTGCAGAGCCTCCCTCTATATAGCCCTTTCAAATGCCCCTGTTCCCCATTCCTGTAAGTGCCTGAGTATGTAATACAGTCAAAGAAAAGAAGAGAACAAGAAGATTTTAAACCAGGGACTAAGATCACTGACAATTACTGATGATTTGCCCTTTGTAGAGAATGAAATAAAACTCATATGTATCCCAAGAGAGGATGGCAGTTCTGCTTCTTGTGTGGTGAAGACTTTGAAGAAGAACCTGCCCAAACAGGCAGGGGAAAGTGCTTTCATGCTCTGATCACGAATCACTGATATGCATAAACAAGTTTAGATAATGCACAATTGGAACATGCACTATGAGTGCTCTGGAAATAATGGTTATTTTGGAAACAGTGGTTGTTCTGGAAGTCAAAAGGAAGTCTCAGAAGGAAAATTTCACAGTTTCTCCAGCTGTCCTACTCTGACCCATGCCTCATAGTTGAAACTCAAGGCTACTGGAATGAATTCGCCTGTTGTTTTACAAAGCTGTGATAGGCATGCCAGGCAAGATGGAACCTTCACAATGATGCAGTCATGAATAGTGCCTTTCAGTGCATGGACAGCAAAAAAGAGCATGGATTTCTCTCAAAAAGAGAAGACTTACTCAAAACTCTCACTGAAAGAAGCAGGGTTGGTGGAAGTCGTGCAATAGATTCAAGCAGAACATGTTGAGGAGGGGACAAGTGAACTTTTGAGCAAGCAGTTTGTTTATGTATTTTGAAAGTATAGAATAGAGTAGAATAGAGTAGTGTAGAGTAGTGTAGAATAGAGTAGAGTAGAGTAGAATAGGATAGAATAGAATAGAATAGAATAGAATAGAATAGAATAGAATAGAATAGAATAGAATAGACCATGTATCCATCACAACAGTAAGGGAAATCTCAGTGCATTTAGAAAGTCCAGTCAGAGGAGCCTGGAAAAGTTACAGTGGAATTCTTAGATCTGTTTGAGCTTTTTCTCTGCTCTTAGTGCTTGTGGTTCTTATCTCCCTTCTCACTTCAGACAAACTAGATTTTTCCCACTGACTGTCTTTCAGTTTGTCAAGCTCATAATACATACGGAGAAGAGGAGGCTCAGGGGAGACCTTCTTGCTCTCTACAACTACCTGAAGGGAGGTTGTAGCCAGGTGGGGGTTGGTCTCTTCTCCCAGGCAACCAGCACCAGAACAAGAGGACACAGTCTCAAGCTGCACCAGGGGAAGTTTAGGCTGGAAGTGAGGAGAAAGTTCTTCACAGAAAGAGTTGTTAGCCATTGGAATGTGCTGCCCAGGGAGGTGGTGGAGTCACTGTCCCTGGAGGTGTTCAAAAAGGGATTGGACGTGGCACTTGAAGCCACGGTTTAGTTAGTCATCAGATGTTGGGTGGTAGGTTGGACTTGATCTTTGAGGTCTTTTCCGACTGTATTTATTCTATGATTCTGTGATTCTGTGACCATGTGAAAGTTTTTCTTTCATTTTATTGTTTCTCTTTAAAGAATCATAGTTCGTTTTGGTTGAGGAGACTGACATTACTGTTCTGGTTGGTTGAACTCAGTTCAGCTATTCTTGTTGTTGTTCTTGTTTCTGATAGGTTTCAAACCTGCCAGTTATGCAAAAGAAGGGCAGTTTATTTTGCAGGAAATCTCTTAAACTGTTGTGGTTAAGTGTCTTTCATCCTAGGCAAATGTAATTTAATGTTAATTTATCATATTAGATCTTGATTTTACACTAATGACATGGTTCCCAGAGGATGTATTGTACCTTTTTGAGTGCATTTTAAACCTATAAAAACAAAGAACATTGTATTTTTAATTGCTGCCAAGACACTGTTTTTAGAACATCCATTTTCAGTTCACAAACATGTGTGGAATTCAAGTCAGCAGGAATTTGAGCCTGCAAGACAGGGAGGTCAAAGATCACAGGTTGGACGAGACCTCGAGGATCATTGAGTCCAACCTGTCACCACAGACCTCATGTCTAGACCATGGCACCAAGTGCCACATCCTATCCCCTCTTGAACTCCTCCAGGTACGGTGACTCCACCACCTCCCTGGGCAGCACATTCCAATGGCTAACAACTCGCTCAGTGAAGAACTTTCTCCTCGCCTTGAGTCTAAACCTCCCCTGGCGCAGCCTGAGACTGTGTCCCCTTGTTCTGGTGCTGGTTGCTTGGGAGAAGAGACCAACCCCTTCCTGGCTACAACCACCTTTCAGGTAGTTGTAGAGGGCAATGAGGTCTCCCCTGAGCCTCCTCTTCTCCAGGCTAAACAACCCCAGCTCCCTCAGCCTTTCCTCACAGGGCTGTGCTCAAGGCCTCTCCCCATCCTTGTGGCCCTTCTCTGGCCACGTTCAAGTGTCTCAATGTCCTTCTTAAACTGAGGGGCCCAGAACTGGACACAGGACTCAAGGTGTGGCCTAACCAATGCAGAGTCCAGGGGCACAATGACCTCCCTGCTCCTGCTGGCCACACTGTTCCTGATGCAGGACAGGATGCCATTGGTCTTCTTGGCCACCTGGGCACACTGCTGGCTCATGTTTAGGCAAGATGAAGCTGCTCTGCAGTCCCACTGAAAACCCTGATAGTGTCATTGAGCGTCTGAGATGGCATTAATCTGTATTTTCTGGGGCACAGAAATTCATCAGAGAATTAAATGTGTTATAGTAGGTAATGTAATAATATTAGATTAAATAAGAATAACATACAATAGAAAAGGACTCACAGAATGCATTGGGTTGCGAGGGACATTTAAAGGTGTTCTAGTCCAACCACTCTGCAGTAAGCAGGGCCGTGTTTAACTAGATTGAGGAAGTTAATTTCTAGATGTTAAAGACATCAGCTTTACATCCCTGTCTCTTAAGTTTTATTAAAGGAGAGGGGAAAAAAAGCCTTAAATTGTGGAAGATTAGTAAGTGAAGGGAGGTTTACACATTACTCATTGATTCACTACGTGACTCAGGGCTGTTAACGGGAAGAAGTATTTTTACCTTCAGTCACCCACTTAAATCCAACCCCGGCCTCAAGTGACTCAGTCTTGACCATCTGACAGCTGTTGAGTGTTCAGTGCAGTCAGGAAACAGGTGTAGAAAACCCACCACTGCAGACTCTTGTGGTCATGACAGGGAAGCTCGGGATTAGGTAAGCATGCCGCTTGAACTAGCCTCCTAGTGACGAATCCCAGAGAAGGGTAGGTCATTTCTTCAGTGCCTGCTCATGAAAGGAAGATTGTTCTGCCTGCCCATCAATAAAATATGTGGAACTGTGGTTGGGTGTGTGTGAGGATTACGAGAGTGGAATATGTCCCTTATGAGGAAAAGAGCTGGGTCTCTGCAGCTTGGAGAAGAGGAGAATGAGGGGTGACCTCATGAATGTTTATAAATATATGAAGGGCATGCCAATGGCATCCTGGCCTGCATCAGAAATAGTGTGGCCAGCAGGAGCAGGGAGGTCATTCTGCTCCTGTCCTCAGCACTGGTTAGGCCACACCTTGAGTCCTGTGTCCAGTTCTGGGCTCCTCAATTTAAGAAGGACATTGAGACTCTTGAACATGTCCAGAGAAGGGTAGTGAGGCTGGTGAGAGGCCTTGAGCACAAGCCCTATGAGGAGAGGCTGAGGGAGCTAGGGTTGCTTAGCCTGGAGAAGAGGAGGCTCAGGAGAGACCTTCTTGCTCTCTCCAACTGCCTGAAGGGAGGTTATAGCCAGGTGGGGGTTGGTCTCTTCTCCCAGGCAACCAGCATCAGAACAAGAGGACACAGTCTCAAGCTGAACCAGGGGAAGTTTAGGCTGGAGGTGAGGAGAAAGTTCTTCCCAGAGAGAGTTGTTAGCCATTGGAATGTGTTGCCCAGGGAAGTGGTGGAGTCACTGTCCCTGGAGATGTCCAGGAGGGGATTGGACGTGGCACCTGAAGCCATGGTTTAGTGGTAATGAGGTGTTGGATGACAGGTTGGACTTGATGATCTTTGAGGTCTTTTCCAACCTCATTGATTCCATGATTCTATGATTCTAAGTGTCAGGAGGACAGAGCCAGGCTCTTCTTAGTGATGTCCAGTGATAGGACAAGGGGCAACAGGTGTAAGCTGGAGCCTAGGAGGTTGCACATAAACATAGGGACTCCAGGTTGATAGAACACTGGAACTGCCTATCCAGGGAAGTTGAGAAGTCTTCTTCTCTGGAGACATTCAAAACCTGCCTGGATGTTCAAGGAGAAGGAATGTCTTTTGTTCTCTTGCCAAGTCCTGTAGCTCTACAATAATGTGCAGTGGCTTGTAACACAGAATGTAGTTTTGATAGAAGGTTTCTTCAGGAGCAACTGAACACAAGTGAAAGAAAACAGAAGTTCTGAAGTTCATTAGCTTGAAGATATTCATGCCAATTAATGATGTCAAACTACTTTCAGTGGTTGCAAATCACTTCTGCTCTGTCACAGGGGCTGGACTAGATCATCTTTCTAGGTCCCTTCCGACCCCTAACATTCTGTGATTCTGTGTGAAATTTGTAAGCAGATCTACATTTCTATGGATGTAGAATACTGTGAGAGACATTCAAACTGAATTGTGTTGGCGATTACCAGTAAGCACTTTTCTGGTGTGGATCTCAAGGCCCTGAGTGGTTCAGATATGGCAGTAGTCTTAGATCTGCTGTGGATCTAATGTGCAACTCAGAAGCCCTGTTTATTCTGCTGTATCTTATTGTCCTTATGCTGATGCATTTAATAAATTAGTGCTTGCCTTACAGCTCTTCAGCAGAGCTCCTATGATATTATTAGCCTGCTGGAGTGGTTTTCCTTGTAACAGGAGAGCTTTACACCTCTTTTGTTGGTTTGGTTTGTTTTGCAGATAACCATTGAGAGGGACAGTGGTTTGGATGTCAGTTCCCCCAAACATGGAAAAGTGGATCCAGACAACATGCCACATGTTGGTGGAAATACCTGGGCTGGTGGAACAGGTTTTTCATTCTTCTTTTCCTTTAATGTATCATTGACAGATGTCTAAGGGTGATGCTGTGCCTGTAAAATGGATTTAGAATGGAAATAGAAATAGAAATAGAAATAGAAATAGAAATAGAAATAGAAATAGAAATAGAAAGAGAAATAGAAATAGAAATAGAAATGACAGGATAGGATAGGATAGGATAGGATAGGATAGGATAGGATAGGATAGGATAGGATAGGATAGGATAGAATAGAACCAGGAAAAGACCTTCAAGATCAAGTCCAACCTAATTGCCTAAAATGCCTCCTAATTTTAAGGGTATCACTGGATAAAGTGAATGGGGAACAGTGTAAACCAACAAATTCTAGGGGTGAGAGGTCTGGAGCACAAGCCCTATGAGGAGAGGCTGAGGGAGCTGGGGTTGCTTAGCCTGGAGAAGAGGAGGCTCAGGGGAGACCTTCCTGCTGTCTACAACTACCTGAAGGGAGGTTGTAGCCAGGTGGGGGTTGGTCTCTTCTCCCAGGCAACCAGCAGCAGAACAAGAGGATACAGTCTCAAGGTGTGCCAGGGGAAGTTCAGGCTGGATGTTAGGAAGAAACTCCTCACAGAAAGAGTGATTGGCCATTGGAATGTGCTGCCTGGGGAGGTGCTGGAATCACCATCACTGGAGGTGTTTAGGAAGAGACTGGATGGGGTGCTTGGTGCCATGGTTTAGTTGATTAGATAGTGTTGGATGATAGATTGGACTTGATGACCTCAAAGGTCTTTTCCAACCTGGTTAATTCGATTCTATACTATTCTACAAGTTCTGAATTCTGGGCTTTAAGGACCAAGAGCTTTGAAGAGAGGTACAAAGCTTACACAGTCTGTAGTCCCTTTTGTACAAGGTGGAAACCATTATGAATCAGGTTTCGATGGACTATAGAGACAAGGGTTCCATTGGAGTTCTTCTTCACCATGATAGGCTTTTGGGTTCCTTAATCTTTGGCAAAAAATGTTTTTACTGGGGCTCGTTGGCAACATTTTGGGAGAATCTGTGGATAGATATGGCAGTGGAAGCTATAAAGAAAATGTGGGTTTATTTATGATTAAATGCATGTTCTTAACTGTTTTGTAACTCAACCATGTTAGGTGGGAGAGACACTGCTGGGTTAGGTGGCAAAGGTGGGCCGTATCGCCTGGATGCTGGCCACAAGGTTTACCAAGTATCTCAAGCTGAAAAGGATGCTGTTCCTGAGGAGGTTAAGAGAGCTGCTCGAGAGATGGGTGAAAAGGCCTTTAAAGAGAGGTAATGTGAAAGTTTTTCTTTTCCCTTCCATTTCCATAAAAGAATTTGAAAATCATGACTGAAAAGCATTTTATTTATTGACTGGGTTTATCAGCTACCTTACTCTGTTTGCTATCATTTAGCTGAGCTTACCAGCACGTGTTCAGCTGTTCTGGACTAGATGTAGACAATGTTGTATTGAATTAACCCACACTGTTTAAAGGACTGTGTGATTTGTCAGAGTAAGACATAGCTGGGTGGATAAGGAGCCATGAATATTTATCTTTCTTATAGAGTGATCTGTCATATGAAAGCTTCTTTGAATTATGGTGTATCTAAATTGTCTGTTGTTGGGAATTCATCAGCTAACAAATGGCTTTCAAAATGGACAGTTACAAAGCAAATTGCTCCTGTTTGAAAGACCTGTTGCCAAACATTGAGGTGATTTAGAATAGAATAGAATAGAATAGAATAGAATAGAATAGAATAGAATAGAATAGAATAGAATAGAATAGGATAGGATAGGATGGGATGGGATGGGATGGGATGGGATGGGATGGGATGGGATGGGATGGGATGGAATGGAATGGAATGGAATGGAATTGACCAGGTTGGAAAAGATTTTTAAGATCATCAAGTTCAACCTATCACCCAACACCACCTAATCAACTAAACCATGGCACCAAGCACCCCATTCAGTCTCTTCCTGAACACCTCCAGTGATGGTGATTCCACCACCTCCCTGGACAGCCCATTCCAATGGCAAATCACTCTTTCTGGGAAGAACTCCTTCCTAACTTCCAGCCTAAACCTCCCTTCGTGCAGCTTGAGGCTGTGTCCTCTTGTTCTGGTGCTGGTAGCCTGGGAGAAGAGACCAACCCCCACCTGGCTACAACCTCCTTTCAGGTAGTTGTAGACAGCAATAAAGTCTCCTCTGAGGCTCCTCTTAAAGTAGAGCTTTAAGTGGGCACATCTTAACTTACAGAAAAAGGGTGTACCTGCTGTTGTAGCACAGATGTTGCACTCTCTGTTAGCCTTTTGGACAGGATAGTGTGCAGTGAATTAACTCTTTTCTTTGTGGAGGAGCACAGTTTTATTAATATGTGTTTCAAACTTGTGTATTTCAAGGTTTCAACATTTTCTGAAGCACAAAGATAGGTATTTGAGACAGAGTTGCCAGCTGCTGATCTTCAAGGACAGATTTAGTACTGTGTCTTCGCTTAGCCTTTGTGTTAAAACATGGATCATATGTTTAAAATACTCCGACAGTGAAGTAATGGCACTCCTGATCCTTTTATGTACAGATAGCAGCACCTGAGCCAGTGAAACTTCTAGAATTTGATCACAGTTTTCAGAACATCTGATTTACTTGCCAAACATTGCAGCAGTAATCAGTTTTAATGTGATGCAATCCCTGTTGGACACTGGGGATCTCCCGTCCTGTCAAAACTTCACACAAGCCGCAGCTGCTTCTTCGGTTTGTCTCTCCTGTGTGGTTATAACAACACAAATCTCCCCTGCTACCAAATAAATGAACTTGTAATTTAGATCCATAAATGGGTTGTATGCTTCTTTCCTAATCTGTTTTGTAACTCCCTGTTCTTTGCTTTAGGTTGAAAGAGATTCGGATGAGTGAATATGATGCATCAACTTATGAGAGGTTCTCTGGAGCAGTGCGGCGTCAAGTTCAGTCACTCCGCATCATCTTAGACAATCTGCAGGTAATCTTAGATTCACTGATGAAGGAACATGGTGAGCTCATGGTGAGGCCCAAAATACTATCCTCCTAATATCATGTTACCATCTGATGATTATACCTTTGAGGGCTAAAAGCAAATTCAGGTTGCTGTCATGGTTAAGACAGTTCATACTGCAGCTTCAGAGGCAGTTTTTAAGTAGGTCCCAGTGCTCATCTCTGTAAGTATTCCCATAGAATCATGGAATCAATAAGGTTGGAAAAGACCTCAAAGATCATCAAGCCCATACCACAGCTTGCACACAATTTAGTGAAAGAAAATACTTTATGTTATCAAAAGAATTTGTGGTGTTGTATAGATCACAGACTTCATCTTTACCTCCTGTCTGAAAGACTTTTTTTTAGCTTAGAGGTGTAAATGCCATGGTTTAGTAGTCATGAGGTCTTGGGTGGCAGGTTGGACTTGATGATCTTTGAGGTCTTTTCCAACCTTATTGATTCTATGATTCTGTGTTAAAAGAATCACTCACTACAGGTCATAGCCTTACTGCATGTACAGCTGAAACCACCAATTTTTCTCAGTTTTGCTTTTAACTCTTGCTACTAAGAGCAGGTGTGACCCAAATCTAAGTGCAAGCTGACCAAAACCACCAGTTTGCCTTTCTTCTCATAAGTGGTCCTGTGATTTTCCTAGGTTTTCTCAATGCTGGTGTTCATAAATGGGGTAAATAGAATTACAAGTGCATTGGTGTTGTAGTGTGATTATCGCTCTCTTGTTTTCCTTTTTACACCAACTGTAGCTCCTAGCTTAAAGGCACAGCTTAAACTGTCACAATTGGGTTTAGGAGAAATCTGCTCATCTGCAGTGATAACTGAAATGAAGTAAATTTTACTTTTCCATAAGACATCTCTCTTTAAAAATATTTCTGTTGAAGGATACCAACCACTGGCATACAGATACTATTGGCATGCAGATACATTAGCCTATGAGTTATTCATTGTGCTGAGTCTAATCTGGATTCTTCCTTCAGCAATAAATAATATAGAATAGAATAGAATAAACCAGGTTGGAAGAGACCTTCAAGATCATCGAGTCCAACCTATCATCCAACACCACCTAATCAACTAAACCATGCAACCAAGCATCCTGCAAACCTTGCCCTGAACACCCCCAGCGACGGCGACCCCACCACCTCCTCGGGCAGCCCATTCCAATGGGCAATCACTCTCTCTGTGTAAAACTTCCTCCTAACCTCCAGCCTAAACCTCCCCTGACACAGCCTGAGACTGTGTCCTCTTGTTCTGGTACTGGTTGCCTGGGAAAAGAGACCAACCTCTGCCTCACTACAACCCCCCTTCAGGTAGTTGTAGAGAACAATAAGTTCACCCCTGAGTCTCCTTCTCTCCAGGCTAAGCAACCCCAGCTCCCTCAGCCTCTCCTCACAGGGCTTGTGCTCCAAGCCCCTCACCAAAGAAATCACTTTGCATGATGAACAGACTCCTCCTGGGTTAAAAAAACCCCAATCTTCTGGTATTGCAAGTGAGAAAGAGAACATCTTTCTTTGCTTTACTTCTATCTCTAAGCCATTGTAAATCCAACAATGCTACTGTAATCACGTATGTACACAGAGAACCATTAGCCAGTTTTATCATGAATGTATCAATTCAGAGGGTTCCTCATATAATGGGCATTTAAGGTGGTCGTGATTAGGTGATTCATTGCACCTAATATGTTCTTTGGTTCAGCTTGTAAAGACAAGTTTCAACTGAAAAATTTTAGATCTAAATCTCAGGTTTTCCTACATGATTTATACTGAGGTACTTTTATTATCATGACTCGAGTAGATGTGCCATTAGAAGCACATTCCAGGTGTGATGTGAATAAATGAATCTTCAGTTTAAACTATTTTTTTCAGGCTGCCTTCTCTGTTCCTTGGAGCCAAGATTCTTACATACAGGGACCAGATTAATCATAACCAAAATATACCATATTTTAATATAAGTGGGCATATCCTGTTGTTTTGTTTAAAAGGTCATTTTAATATCAAGGCAAAGCCTTATAAGCCTCAGTATTTTATGAGACTGCTGAGAGATTTAACACATCGAAGCGCCGGGTTCTACGCATTGGCCACAACAACCCCATGCAGTGCTACAGGCTGGGGTCAGAGTGGCTGGAGAGCAGCCAGGCAGAGAGGGACCTGGGGGTGCTGGTTGATGGTAGACTGAACACGAGCCTGCAGTGTGCACAGGTGGCCAAGAAGGCCAATGGCATCCTGGCCTGCATCAGGAATAGTGTGGCCAGCAGGAGCAGGGAAGTCATTGTGCCCCTGTACACTGCAGTGGTTAGGCCACACCTTGAGTCCTGTGTGCAGTTCTGGGCCCCTCAGTTTAGGAAAGATGTTGAGTTGCTGGAAGGTGTCCAGAGAAGGGCAACAAAGCTGGAGAAGGGTTTGGAGCACAGCCCTGTGAGGAGAGGCTGAGGGAGCTGGGGTTGCTTAGCCTGGAGAAGAGGAGGCTCAGGGGAGACCTTCTTGCTGTCTACAACTCCCTGAAGGGAGGTTGTAGCCAGGTGAGGGTTGGTCTCTTCTCCCAGGCAACCAGCACCAGAACAAGAGGACAGAGTCTCAAGCTGCACCAGGGAGGCTTAGGCTGGATGTTAGGAAGAAATCCTTCCCAGAAAGAGTGATTGCCCATTGAAATGTGCCGCCCAGGAAGGTGGTGGAGTCACCATCACTGGAGGTGTTTAGGAAGAGACTGGATGGGGTGCTTGGTGCTATGGTTTAGTTAATTAGATGGTGTTGGGTGATAGGTTGAACTTGATCTCGAAGGTCTTTTCCAACCTGATTAATTCTATTCTATTCTATTCTGCTCACTGCCTGGCAAAATTTATAACAGCTAAGCACAGAGCTAGTAAATGAAAAAAGAAACCAACTCAGTGAATTTGGAAAAGCTGGCTCATAAAGTAAGAGCAGCATTGAGGTCTTCTCACTTCATACATTTTTATGCAGATTTTGGTAGGGGTTTGTATTAGCAGATGCAGGAGGAAAATGAAGGTAACTGATAAAAGGAGTTACTCAGTTGCAAAATGTTTTCTGTTAATTGGGAAGCTGAGTCCAAGTGTGATTCATGTTATCTTTCTGAGAAGATAAAACAATTCATTTGAATTCTTCACCATGGTAAGTCATTCAGAGCTGCTGAAGGACCAGGTGCCTCTGTCTCCCCTGTTTTCTGGGGAGTCCTGTGTAAACTGTTGGTTCTCAGCTAAAACTGTTTTCTTTCTATTATCAGTCAGACATTCCTCATATCTCAAATAAAAAGCCAGTGGCACAGTCAGTTGCAGTAAACTTTGCAGCTCAGAAGTCTGTGTGAGGACAGTCTTCAAGCTGCACCAGGGGAGGTTTACGCTCGAGGTGAGGAGGAAATTCTTCACAGACAGAGCTTTTAGCCATTGGAATGTGCTGCCCAGGGAGGTGGTGGAGTCACCATCACTGGAGGTGTTTAGGAAGAGACTGGATGAGGCACTTGGTGCCATGGTTTAGTTGATTAGGTGGTGTTGGGTGATAGGTTGGACTGGATGATCTTGAAGGTCTTTTCCCAGCTGCTTAATTCTATTCTAAGTAGTCTAAATAATGTTTGCATTGTTTTGGAAAGAGGTTAGGTCAGATTTTGTCAGGCTTCTTTCCTGTTTTAGTAGTCAATGTCATCTCTGTGGTCCTCCAATAATATTTCAGTTCAAATACTGGCTTCTGTTGCATAAGCTTCAAAAGGTATTAAGTGGCTTGTAGCTATGTCCATAACTGAAAGAAATTTTCTTCACAAACTGCTGTTCCTTGACCAACAAATAGCCACAAAGCTAGAGCACTGCCAACAAAAGCAGTGGTGAAACCACTTGAGAATTGGCTCAATGAAGCCAAAGCTTTAGCATCTTTAGACAGACTCTGTTCACTCAGCAGAACCTTATCTCCAGGAGCATTTTTTTAATGGTCAATTGGAGTGTTGTTGAAGTTTGCCTTGTGTTGTCCTACTGCATTTTTTACAGCTTGGAAACTCCTCCACTGTGACATCTTGATGGAACATGTTTAGGTCGTGGAATTTGCAGGTGTCTTTTTGTGATGCTGCACAGTGCTTTCAGGTAGCAAAGCAATTGATGGTGCTGTGAAAGCAGTGACTTCAGCTTCATCCCAAGAATATAAGGGGTGACCTTACTGCTCTCTACAACTTATTGCTCTCTACAACTACCTGAAGGGGGGTTGTAGACAGGCGGAGGTTGGTCTCTTCTCCCAGGCAACCAGTACCAGAACAAGAGGACACAGTCTCAGGCTGCATCAGGGGAGGTTTAGGCTGGAGGTTAGGAGGAAGTTTTACACAGAGAGAGAGATTGCCCATTGGAATGGGCTGCCTGAGGAGGTGGTGGGGTCGCCGTCGCTGGGGTTGTTCAGGGCAAGGCTTGACAGGATGCTTGGTTGCATGGTTTAGTTGATTGGGTAGTGTTGGATGATAGGTTGGACACGATGATCTTGAAGGTCTCTTCCAACCTGGTTTATTCTATTCTATTCTATTCTAATGATAGTGGAAACTGCTGGTTGGTGGTACAAACTAGCTCATGGATGCCCCACTGCCAAAGTGGGTTAAAACCAGTTGACTGTAGCACTGTGAAGTTGTTGTGTCAGGGAGTGCAAGTGACTGAATTCACAACCTAAGTGACCTTTTCCACTTTCCCCTCTGATTTACCAAAAGGCTGAGGTTTCTGTGTTAGGGCATTTTTTACCTCCCATCAGGAAGCATCTGTAAGGCTTTTTACACTACCTAACTTAAAAACTGTGTTTGTCACTACTTGGGTGGAGAACAGGTAACAAACAGTCAGTCTTGCATGCCCCTGTGGTTGTATGTTTTTCTCCCCAGGCTTCTTACACAGATTTCCAGCACATTTGCAAGAAAAAAGTTCTACATTTCTGCAGCCCCCAGTTCAAGTCCCATAAGCAAAACAACCTAAAAAGACAAAATTACAGAGGGACCATTTCCTGTTCAGCATTATTTCTTTCCTTCCAAGAAAAAGAGCAAGACAGCTAGGATAATGTGTTCAGATTTCTTTGACTCGTGCCAAACTATCACAGCAGTGCGAAGAAGCTCCATCCGTATGTTGTGCTTGGTAAGCCTTAAATTGTCTAATTCATGTCACTGAGTGAATTAAGGCATCTTTTTTCTTGCAGGCAAAGGGTAAGGAAAGACAGTGGCTGAGGCACCAGGCTGTTGGAGAGCTAGATGATGCCAAAATCATTGATGGGCTGACAGGAGAAAAAGCCATATATAAACGACGGGGAGAACTTGAGCCACAAGTAAGTATCTAATATGTAGCAGGGAAAGTTAGGGAAGAGCTTACTCCATGTAATGATTTCATTGTGGCTTTTACAGCATCTGTGTTGGGACTTTGGGTAAATTATAGGGATTAGAAACTCACAAGAATCATCTCTGGTTTGGGAAGTCTCTGAGACAGAGGCAACCACAAGATGGAAAATTTGCCTCACCTCTTCTTATAGTTTCCTAAACATCTTTGCTATTGGCCACCTTCAGAGGGAGAATGCTGATCTAGGCACTGCTTGGTTTCAATCCAGTGCAACAGGGGTGTCCTTATTTTATTTTTTAATGAGCTGAAGGCAGAGAGGGACCTGGGGGTCCTGGTTGATGGTAGGATGAACATGAGCCTGCAGTGTGCCCAGGCAGCCAGGAGGGCCAATGGCATCCTGGCCTGCATCAGGAACAGTGTGGCCAGCAGGAGCAGGGAGGTCATTCTGCCCCTGTACACTGCACTGGTGAGGCCACACCTCGAGTACTGTGTCCAGTTCTGGGCTCCTCAGTTTAGGAAGGATGTTGACTTGCTGGAACATGTCCAGAGAAAGGCAACAAAGTTGGTGAGGGGCTTGGAACACAAGCCCTATGAGGAGAGACTGAGGGAGCTGGGGTTGCTTAGCCTGGAGAAGAGGAGGCTCAGGGGAGACCTTCTTGCTGTCTATAACTACCGGAAGGGGGGTTGTAGACAGGCAGAGTTGGCCTCTTCTCCCAGGCAACCAGCACCAGAACCAGAGAGCACAGTCTCAAGCTGCACCAGGGGAGGTGTAGGCTGGAGGTTAGGAGGAAGTTCTTCCCAGAAAGAGTGATTGGCCATTGGAATGTGCTGCCCAGGGAGGTGGTGGAGTCACCATCACTGGAGGTGTTTAAGAAGAGACTGGATGGGGTACTTGGTGCCGTGGTTTAGTTGATTAGATGGTACTGGGTCATAGGTCGGACTTGATGATCTTGAAGGTCTCTTCCAATCTGGTCTATTCTATTCCATTCTATTCCATTCTATACTATTCTATTCTAAAGTTTTGAATGAAAAAAAAAACCATAGGATTTAATGGGCCCTGTCTCTCCCTTTCTTTTTGGGAGGACAGGCATGGCACAGTCTGTGAAGAGAATAATTAAGACAGTAAGGAACACAAATGCTTGCCATCTTTCATGGGTAAAAGAAACATTTTATTGTTTTAATAGTTTTTTTCCAGATCACCTTCAGTAGCCTTGTACTTGAGTACAGACTCATCTCTCTGCACTCTAAATACAACACCTCCCTTGAATGTCCGGTGCCAAACATTGTTAAAACAGATGGGGATTGTTTTGAGGAAAACATAACAATTTCATCATCAGAATGAAGAAGAAACCAGTAGTTAGTAAGGACAAGATTTCAAACATTTTGGGAATGTTATTAATCTCAGCAGATGAGTTTTTGCAGTTTTTCACAGGTCCCTGTTAGCACCCTAAGCCAAGGAAAAGCATTTCCATTTCAAGGCCTTGGCAGAAAGAGCAAATCCGAGAGTCTCCTTGCTGAAATAAAATGTTAAGAATCAAAACTGAGGCAGAAAAGTATTTTCCCCTGCAAGCATGTGTGGAATCTTTCAAGGTATTTTGTTTCCAGTCATTGAAGGTGAGGGGAAAGAATTAATGGAGGCATCTGTCCTTTGCTGATTGACAGCCACCTGAACGTGAGCCAGCAGTGTGCCCAGGTGGCCAAGAAGGCCAATGGCATCGTGGCATGCATCAAGAATAGTGTGGCCAGCAGGAGCAGGGAAGTCATTCTGCCCCTGTACTGAGAACAGGTTAGGCCACACTTTGAATACTGTGTCCAGTTCTGGGGCCCTCAGTTTAAGAAGAACATTGACACTCTTGAATGTGTCCAGAGAAGGGCAACAAGGCTGGGGAGAGGCCTTGAGCACAAGCCCTGTGAGGAGAGGCTGAGGGAGCTGGGATTGCTTAGCCTGGAGAAGAGGAGTCTCAGGGGAGACCTTAATGCTGTCTACAACTACCTGAAGGGAGGTTGTAGCCAGGAAGGGGTTGGTCTCTTTCCCCAGGCAACCAGCACCAGAACAAGAGGACACAGTCTCAAGCTGCACCAGGGGAAGTTTAGGCTGGAGGTGAGGAGAAAGTTCTTCACAGAGAGAGTTGTTAGCCATTGGAATGTGCTGCCCAGGGAGGTGGTGGAGTCATCATCCCTGGAGGTGTTCCAGAGGGGATTGGATGTGGCACTTGGTGCCATGGTTTAGTCATGAGGTCTGTGGTGATGGGTTGGACTCGATGATCTTTGAGGCCTCTTCCAACCTTGGTGATTCTGTGCTTCTGTGATCATGTCAAGTTTTGTTCCAGTTACCAGTGTTTGCAGAGTAGAAATGTCTTGATTTGCAAACTGCATCGTGTTCTCTTTCTGAATTGTTTTATCATTCCTGATGTTTAGCTTTCCCATTTATATTGTGCAATAACATTCTGCTGTTTTCTGGCCAGCCTGGGAGCCCCCAGGAGAAACCCAAACGCTTGCGCCTGGTGGTGGATGTTTCCGGTAGCATGTACCGCTTTAATGGCGTGGATGGACGACTGGAACGCTCCATGGAGGCTGTCTGCATGGTCATGGAAGCTTTTGAGAATTATGAGCAGAAATTCAAGGTAATTACAGCTGGGCTGGGAGCTCTGTGGTTATTGCACAGGCTGTGTGGAGCAGTGGAAAAAGCGTTTCAGCAGTCAGTCTCGCCAAAGAGCGTTATTCATTCCCGCAAGGAAATAAAGGCATTAATCTGTTTCTGGCAAACTGAAAAGCAATGCTAGTGAATGGAGAAGAAATATTACACACTTCAGCAGGAGAGAATTCAATCTAAAACTTTTCAAGACTTTGATTTAGTGAAATATCCTGCCTTTTTTCTGCTTTTATCTGTTTCTTTGAGTGGAAATGCCTGCATCTACAGAACAGAGTAAATAAGAGCTGCGGGACATGCAAAGATACCCTGCCCTTTGCATCTGCCCAGAGTACAGACAGCAGTTCTGTCATGGGAAAAGAGCAACATTCTTTGTCCCTTGCAGTTAACTGAAAGCAAGAAAATAATGTATTACAGTGAAACATACTGGGTTCCAAGTGTTGTTTAATGGTGGTGGTAGTGTTATTTAATGGGGTGGTGGAGTCACCATCCCTGGAGGTGTTCAAGAGGGGATTGGACGTGGCACTTGGTGCCATGGTCTGGTCATGAGGTCTGTGGTGAAGGGTTGGACTTGATGATCTTAGAGGTCTCTTCCAACCTTGGTGAAGAGGATGCTCAGGGGTGACCTCATTGCTCTCTACAACTACCTGAAAGGTGGTTGTAGCCAGGAAGGGGTTGGTCTCTTCTCTCTAGCAACCAGCACCAGAACAAGAGGACACAATCTCAGGCTGCGCCAGGGGAAGTTTAGGCTGGAGGTGAGGAGAAAGTTCTTCACTGACAGAGTCGTTCGTCATTGGGAATGTGCTGCCCAGGGAGGTGGTGGAGTCACTGTCCCTGGAGGTGTTCAAGTGGGGATTGGACGTGGCACTTGGTGCCATGGTTTAGTCATGAGGTCTGTGGTGACAGGTTGGACTTGGTGATCTTGGAGGTCTCTTCCAACCTTGGTGGTTCTGTGATTCTGGTAGCCTGCAAAGGAAATGTAAATAAATGTAATAGTCCTTTTCTCTCAGTAAGCCTAAAGAAGGTCTATGGTATGTTTCTTTAACCTTAAGAAAAGACAGGAATGGCCAGTCTCATATTAATTCTTGACAGACTAGGTGTTTCGTGGAATAATAAGGATATCTGATACCTTTACCAAACAGTATTTTAGCATAAGACTTAAATTAAACACATCTGAAGAGAACATAAATCCCCTAAACAAACTGAATAGAAAACTTAGTCCAGATCAATTCAGCCAAATATGCTTCACATTGTTCCTCCAGCAGCACAATACTGCAGGTTTATGAAAGATGTTGAGTTGCTGGAACATGTCCAGAGAAGGGCAACCAAGCTGGGGAGGGGTTTGGGGTACAAGCCGTATGAAGAGAGGCTGAGGGAGCTGGGGTTGCCTAGCCTAGAGAAGAGGAGGCTCAGAGGAGACCTTCTTGCTCTCTACAACTACCTGAAGGGAGGTTGTAGCCAGGTAGGGGTTGATCTGTTCCTCCAGGCAACCAGCACCAGAACAGGAGGACACATTCTCAGGCTGTGCCAGGGCAGGTTTAAGCTGGATGTTAGGAAGAAGTTCTTCCCAGACAGAGTGATTGGCCATTGGAATGTGCTGCCCGGGGAGGTGGTGGAGTCACCATCATTGGAGGTGTTTAGGAAGAGAGTGGCACTTGGTGCCATGGTTTAGTTGACTAGATGGTGATGGGTGATAGGTTGGACTTGATGATCTCAAAGGTCTTTTCCAACCTGGTTAATTCTAGTCTAGTCTAGTCTAGTTTATTAAGTTTTATACAGCTCCTCTGAAGGTTTCTATTCTTACACAGAATCTGCTGTATAATGAAGGTCATACAGGCCTCAGGCATGTAATTCTAGAATGTCTTTTAAAGTTCAGTCACTCAGACTTCTACTTATCAGGGAAATGGCTAAAAAAGGAGAAGGAAATAAGACATGTGGCACCATGGTCTCTGACAGTACTGCTTTCTCCCCCATAAACACACTTAAACAGAGCATGTTGTGCAATTTTAAGCAAGTTTTTAACCCTGGGTTTGTTCCCAATTACACTCAGTTCCTGCAAATGTCATGAAAGCAGGCCAGATAGAGAGTGATGCTCTGTATTCCTGCTGGAGGAAAATGCTATAAATGTAAGCTTAGACCTTAGCCCAGAGAAGCCATGTGGGAGCCTAACTGTAATTAAGAAAAGAATGGGAAATTAGGAGTTTATTGGTTCAGCTGCTCATGTATCTTCTGCTCACTGATAATAGAAGAGTTAATGGCAAATATTAACAGGGGCAGTGTAATTATACAGCACAGTTTGAGCAGCTTGGTAAATCAGGCATATCTGAGCAACAGGCCTATTAGTATGGCCACATGCTGGATCATCCACAAATGAAAATTAAAGAGGAGCAGTGGATGCAAGGATCAGTATGATACATTGGGTTATAGTCAGCATGGCTTTTGTGAAGGGAAGTAATGCATTCTGAAGAGCCTGTGGTGAGCAAGACTGATTGCTGGAGTCTCTGTAGCCAGAAGCATTTGGTGTCCCTTGCTAGAAGCTCATGAAGAAATTACACTGCTTTGGGGATAAATGGGAAAGGCTTCAGATGAATGAACTAATGCTAAAAATGCAGGAAAGGGACCAAGTGGTCATTTGTCAGAGTGAAGAAGTGAAAGAAAAGGGCACTGGTGGAACTGTACTGGGATTTGTGCTAAAGCCCATGCTGAAATGTCAGTCTGTATATTCATAAGTGACCTACAAGAGGGGATGGGTGGTGAGGTGACAAAAAATTGCTAGCTGTATGAAATCCTTTGAGAAAGCAAAAAGGGAAATCCAACTGCATGAAATTTGAGAAGAAGGGTGGCAGGAAAATAAAATGTCAGAATAGAATAGAACAGACTGGAATAGAATAGACTAGAATGGAATAGACTAGAATAGACTAGACTAGACTAGACTACACTAGACTAGAATAGAATAGAATAGAACAGAACAGAACAGAATTGAATTGAATTGAATTGAATTGAATTGAATTGAATTGAATTGAATTGAATTGAATTGACCAGGTTGGAAAAGACCTTTGAGATCATTGAGTCCCAACCTATCACCCAACACCATCTAATCAACTAATCCATGGCACCAAGCACCCCATCCAGTCTCTTCCTAAACACCTCCAATGATGGTGACTCCACCACCTCCCTGGGCAGCACATTCCAATGGACAATCTCTTTTTCTATGAAGAACTTCTTCCTAACCTCCAGCCTAAACCTCCCCTGGCACAGCTTGAGACTGTGTCCTCTTGTTCTGGTGCTGGGTGCCTGGGAGAAGAGACCAACCCCCACCTGGCTGCAACCTCCCTTCAGGTAGCTACAGACAGCAAGAAGGTCTCCTCTGAGCCTCCTCTTCTCCAGGCTAAGCAACCCCAGCTCCCTCAGCCTCTCCTCATAGGGCTGTGCTCCAAACCCCTCCCCAGCTTGGTTGCCCTTCTCTGGACACCTTCCAGCAACTCAACATCTTTCCTAAACTGAGGGGCCCACAACTGGACACAGGACTCAAGGTGTGGCCTAACCAGTGCTGAGTCCAGGGGCACAATGACTTTCCTGCTCCTGCCTGCCACACTGTTCCTGCTACAGGCCAGGATGCCATATGGTGTTCAGTGCTATTTAATGCAAAGTGCTGCAGGTGGACAAAAACAATTCTGATTTTAAACATGCAGCGAGGAAGTCTCAGCTCTGTGGTAGTGCTCACTCTCAGCTAGATATTAGTGCCAAACAAATATTAATAATTATGCTGTATGGTTCTCCAAGCACTGAGTGTCCACCAGCTATCAAAAATGCGAATTGAATGTTAGAGACAATTAGCAAAAGACCAGAGAATGTAGCAGAAGGCTTCAGAACGTCACTGAACGTCACAGCCGTAGCGCGTTCACCTCAGGAGCGATGTGTGCTACTTTGGTTCCCCCATCTCACAAAAAGTTATTGTAGAGCTGAAAAAGAAGAGAGGAAGACAAAGATCATGAACAGTATGGAAACATCCTCATGCAAGAAATGGCTAAATAGGTAACAACTACTCCATTTGGAGAAGGTAAAAATCAAGGAGCTGATACAATTTTAAGTGACCAGGGGACAGTTGCTCATTCTGTTCTGCTACAGCCATTCTACTCTTGTTTAGGTTTACCCACCTGAGAACTGTGATTTAGAAGGTGATAAGGCTGCAAAAAGATGTAGGGCAGGGGTGTGTAACAGCTGTCCTTAATTTCCAGTGTAGCTTTTGTGGCTGAAAACCCAGACATGACCCTCAGTTGCACAGTAAAGGAATAACATGTAGAAATAGACAGCCCACTGTGTGGAATTAAGATCATGAAGAACTCTCATTAGTTCTGGGATTTTAAAATCTACATTTCATTACCCTTCAAATCCCTCTGTGTCTATTATAGATTCTGGGCCCCTCAATTTAAGAAGGACATTGAGACACTTGAACATGTCTAGAGAAGGGCAACGAGGCTGGGGAGAGGCCTCGAGCACAGCCCTGTGAGGAGAGGCTGAGGGAGCTGGGGTTGTTTAGCCTGGAGAAGAGGAGGCTCAGGGGAGACCTTCTTGCTGTCTACAACTACCTGAAGGGAGGTTGTAGCCAGGTGGGGGTTGGTCTCTTCTCCCAAGCAACCAGCCCCAGAACAAGAGGACATAGTCTCAAGCTGCATCAGGGGAGGTTTAGGCTGGATTTTAGGCTCTCTACAACTACCTGAAGGGGGGTTGTAGTGAGGCAGAGGTTGGTCTCTTCTCCCAGGCAACCAGTACCAGAACAAGAGGGCACAGTCTCAGGCTGTGTCAGGGGAGGTTTAGGCTGGAGGTTAGGAGGAAGTTTTACACAGAGAGAGTGATTGCCCACTGGAATGGGCTGCCTGAAGAGGTGGTGGGGTCGCCGTCGCGGGGGGGTGTTCAGGGCGAGGCTTGACAGGATGCTTGGTGCCATGGTTTAGTTGATTAGGTGGTGTTGGATGATAGGTTGGACACGATGATCTCAAAGGTCTCTTCCAGCCTGGTTTATTCTATTCTATTCTAAATTCTTCCCAGAAAGAGTGATTGGCCATTGGAATGTGCTGCCCAGGGAGGTGGTGGAGTCACCATCCCTGGAGGTATTTGAGAAGAGACTGGATGGGGCACTTGAAGCCATGGTTGACTTAGTCATGAGGTCTGTGGTGACAGCTTGGACTTGATGATCTTTGTGATCTTTTCCAACCTTATTGATTCTATGATTCTATTGGCTAGTATTTTGCCCTGTGCATAGATGAACGTCTGCATGTGCTGGACCAAATAGCTTAAAATGCAGTTAGTTGTAACTGTGACTGTGCTTCTCTAGCAGCCACTGAACATGCATAAAACACACAAAAAAGCATGTGCAGTTATTAGATGTGGATATCTCCACTGTCTGATGATAATAAGACAGGAGAAGTTATGTTATCCTTACAATCTCTATTTGTCAAGACACCTTAAGGCCAATTTTACACTTAAATGACAGTGGTGAGGAAGATGCTGGAAATGGTAATGACATACCAAGGGAAAAAAGTTGTCATCAGCTTCTACATCTGTTCAACTTCAGTTGCCTCTAGCATAACTCTCCTCCATTTAAGGTCTCCTTCCACCAGTTAGAGAACTTAATGAGGGCAGTAACAGCCTTCTCATTCATGGCTGGCAAGATCCGGTGTCAGCTCTGTCAACTCCAGAGCTGCTTTTGCCTAATGGAAGAGAAGTAGTTTTCTTCCTCCACATCTGTCTGTGCTGCCTCCTTGGGATTCAATTCAAAGTACAATATGATCTCGAAGATCTCTTCCAACCTGGTCTATGCTATGCTATGCTTTGCTATGGCATTCTATGCTATGCTATGCTATGCTATGGCATTCTATGCTATGCTATGCTATGCTATGGCATTCTATGCTATGCTATGCTATGCTATGCTATCCTATTCTATTCTATTCTATTCTATTCTATTCTATTCTATTCTATTCTCTACAAGAGCAAACTAGAAATGAGTAAGAAAGCAAACAAGATGTGGCATTATGTTTCACATAAGTGGCCACTGAATGTGTCCCCTAAAATGAGAACAGACCCCTCAATTTAAGAAGGATATTGAGACACTTGAATGCATCCAGAGAAGGGCAATGACACTGGGGAGAGGTCTGGAGCACAAGCCCTGTGAGGAGAGGCTGAGGGAGCTGAGGTTGTTTAGCCTGGAGAAGAGGAGGCTCAGGGGAGACACTTTTAGTCATGAGAAATGTATGCTACTTTTGCAGACATACCAAAATGTCACATTTGTCCTGAGAAAAACTAGCAGCACCTTGTGAAGTGTCAGTGTTTGACTGGAGTCAGTGGTACTGTAAAATAATCAGTGTCTCTCTTACAGAATCACAGAATTGACCAGGTTGGAAAAGAACTTTGAGATCATTGAGTCCAACCTATCACCCAGCACGATCTAATCAACTAAATCATGGCACTAAGTGCCTCATCCAGTCTTATTTTAAACACCTCTAGTGATGGTGACTCCACTAGCTCCCTGGACAGCACATTCCAATGGCCAACCACTCTTTCTGTGAAGAACTTTCTCCTCACCTCAAGCCAAGTTTTACACCAAGTTGCAAGCATCCCTACACCTGCCCATGTGACCTAACTGGAGAAGACTTATGTCACAACTTACTCTCTGAATTAATAAGGTTGGAAAAGACCTTGGAGATCATCGAGTCCCACATATCACCCAACACCATCTAATCAACTAAATTATAGCACCAGTGTCTTCCTAAACACCTCCAGTGATGGTGACTTCACCACCTCCCTGGGCAGCACATTCCAATGGACAATCACTCTGTCTGTGAAGATTTTCTTCCTAACATCCAGCCTAAACCTGTCCTGGTGCATCTTGAGACTGTGTCCTCTTGTTCTGGTGCTGGTTGCCTGGGAGAAGAGACCAACCCCCACCTGGCTACAACCTCCCTTCAGGGAGTTGTAGAGAGCAAGAAGGTCTCCCCTGAGCCTCCTCCTTTCTAGGCTAAACAACCCCAGCTCCCTCAGTCTCTCCTCACAGGGCTTGTGCTCCAAACCCCTCCCCAGCTTTGTTGCCCTTCTCTGGACACATTCCAGCAACTCAACATCTTTCCTAAACTGAGGGGCCCAGAACTGGACACAGGACTCAAGGTGTGGCCTAACCAGTGCTGAGTACAGCAGTACAATGACCTCCCTGCTCCTGCTGGCCACACTATTCCTGATGCAGGCCAGGATGCCATTGGCCTTCTTGGCCCCCTGGGCACACTGCTGGCTCATGTTCAGCCAGCTGTCCACCAGTACCCCCAGGTCCCTTTCCACCTGGCCGCTCTCCAGCCACTCTGACCCCAGCCTGTAGCACTGCATGGGGTTACTGTGGCCAATGTGTAGAACCTGGCACTCAGATCTGTTAAACTATTAGGACAAGGCTGAGCATGTGGCTTCTCTTATCTCAGCCACTCCCACACTTGTCTTTAATAAGGCACCTCAGAGGAAGCGTGGGTGGGATGACATTGGAGGAAGGCTTTGAAACATGGCCATTAATTTAAATGGATTTCCCGACTGTGGGATGAGCCTCCCATTTCCCCCCTGACAGGGAATGATTCACTGCCTGCACTTATGGAAATGGAAGCTGGCAGGTTGTCCTACGCCAGCATAAAAAGCTGCCACATACTGGCTGGCTGTTTGCGAAGTATACCTTCATTAGCTGCTTGGTGCACTCACACACACTATACTTAGCTCTCCTGTATAAGAATGCAAGGAGAAACTCTTCTCTACCTTCACTCAGTGCTGGAGAAGACCAATCATTAGAGAATGGAATGAAATGGAATGGAATGGAATGGAATGGAAAGGAAAGGAAAGGAAAGGAAAGGAAAGGAAAGGAAAGGAAAGGAAAGGAAAGGAAAGGAAAGGAAAGGAAAGGAAAGGAAAGGAAAGGAAAGGAAAGGAAAGGAAAGGAAAGGAAAGGAAAGGAAAGGAAAGGAAAGGAAAGGAAAAGAAAGGAAAGGAAAGGAAAGGAAAGGAAAGGAAAGGAAAGGAAAGGAAAGGAAAGGAAAGGAAAGGAAAGGAAAGGAAAGGAAAGGAAAGGGGAAAGGAAAGGGAAAAGGAAAAGAAAAGAAAAGAAAAAAGAAAAGAAAAGAGAAAAGAAAAGAAGAAAAGAGAAAAGGGGAGGGGAGGGGAGGGGAGGGGAGGGGAGGGGAGGGGAGGAGAGGAGTTAACCACGTTGGAAAAGACCTTCAAGATTGACTGCAACCTGTCACCCAACACTATGTAGTCAACTAAACCATGGCACTAAGTGCCCCATCCAATCTCTAGAACACCTCTAGTGATGGTGACTCCACTAGCTCCCTGGACAGCACATTGCACATTCCAATGGCCAATCTCTCTTTCTGTGAAGAACTTCTTCCTAACATCCAGCCTAAACCTACCCTGGTGCAGCTTGAGACTGTGTCCTCTTGTTCTGGTGCTGGTTGCCTGGAAGAAGAGACCAACCCAATCAATACCATCAGTGACATGGGGAAAAGCTCAGCTGGCAGAATAAAATAACCAAGGAAAAACCCATCTGATTAATTCAGAATCTTCTTTAGCAGAGATCTAAATTGAGCATCAGCACAAAAGTGACCTTGAGCAAAGGCCAAGAATTGGTTTCCAAAGTTTACACTGCAGTTAGACAGCAGAAGGGAACCTTACTACGTAAATATCATTTGAATTCTTTGCTCAACAAGCCTGATGGCCTCCAGTGTTCAACACCTTGTCCAAGAGACCCTTCAGATTTGCAGCACATGTTGTTGTGGCCCTTGCAGATGGGGCTATGACAGAAACAGCTAACAGGAGGCATATCTGGAGGCTGAAAAAGTCTGTTTTTATAAAACTGGGCAAGAGGAGCATAAGGAAGAGAGAGAAGAGTGATAAACTGCAGACTTCTAACTGCACACTACACAGTTGTGTGTTCTTTTCTCTGTCCCCTCCCCCAGGCTGGGGTCAGAGTGGCTGGAGAGCTCCCAAACAGAGAGGGACCTGGGGGTACTGATTGACGGCTGCCTAAACATGAGCCAGCAGTGTGCCCAGGTGGCCAAGAAGGCCAATGGCATCCTGGCCTGCATCAGGAATAGTGTGGCCAGCAGGAGCAGGGAAGTCACTGTGGCCCTGGATGCAGCACTGATTAGGCTGCACCTTGAGTCCTGTGTCCAGTTCTGGGCCCCTCAGTTTAAGAAGGACATTGAGACACTTGAACGTGTCCAGAGAAGGGCAACAAGGCTGGGGAGAGGCCTTGAGCACAGCCCTGTGAGGAGAGGCTGAGGGAGCTGGGGTTGTTTAGCCTGGAGAAGAGGAGGCTCAGGGGAGACCTTATTGCCCTCTACAACTACCTGAAAAGTGGTTGCAGCCAGGAAGGGGTTGGTCTCTTCTCCCAGGCAACCAGCACCAGAACAAGAGGACACAGTCTCAACCTGCGCCAGTGGAGGTTTAGACTCGAGGTGAGGAGAAAGTTCTTCCCAGAGAGAGTCTTTCACCATTGGAATGTGCTGCCCAGGGAGGTGGTGGAGTCACCATCCCTGGAGGTGTTCAAGAGGGGATTGGATGTGGCACTTGGTGCCATGGTCTACTCATGAGGTCTGTGGTGACAGGTTGGACTCCATGATGCTCGAGGTCTCTTCCAACCTGGGTTATACTGTGATACTGTGTGAATAGAATAGAATAGAATAGAATAGAATAGAATAGAATAGAATAGAATAGAATAGAATAGAATAGAATGGATTCTTCCTAACATCCAGCCTAAACCTTCCCTGGTGCAGCTAGGGGTCAAATATGTTCCTCCAAACACCGCTTGGCCCCTTTACATGTGTGGATGCATTGTTTATACAGATGAGTTACAATAACCAAGTTATTTTGCAGGATTAATGTTCTTACACCTTTTGCACAGTACATTTTAGGTGACAGTCATTTGAAAGCATGCAGAAGGGCAGTTTATTCTTGATCTGAGGTAGTATTATCTCTGTCCCACAAAGCATATGCTTTCACATCATCCCTAATTGCCATCATTTGCACACATGATGACAGATTTAGGAGGCATGGCCAGAAAATTATCCAACAGCAATTGTTTGGAAGTCTTTAAAGCATTGTTAGTGGCTCAATAAATAGCATGTTATGTAACTGATAGGAAAAGCCTGAATTGTTGTTTATAACTCTATTAAAGGGGTATTGCAGGTTTTAGACATCCATTTCAGCATGCTCCATTTATGAAATGTACTATGGAGGCAGGACTGGTGGTTCTGGGAAAGAAGGAAAGAAATAGGATAGGATAGGATAGGATAGGATAGGATAGGATAGGATAGGATAGGATAGGATAGGATAGGATAGGATAGGAAGAAGGATAGGAAGACTGAAGGGGGGTTGTAGTGAGGTGGAGGTTGGTCTCTTCCCCCAGGCAACCAGTACCAGAACAAGAGGACACAGTCTCAGGCTGCATCAGGGGAGGTTTAGGCTGGAGGTTAGGAGGAAGTTTTACACAGAGAGAGTGATTGCCCATTGGAATGGGCTGCCTGAGGAGGTGGTGGGGTCGCCGTCGCTAGGGGTGTTCAGGGCGAGGCTTGACAGGATGCTTGGTTGCATGGTTTAGTTGATTGGGTGGTGTTGGATGATAGGTTGGACACGATGATCTCGAAGGTCTCTTCCAACCTGGTTAATTCTATTCTATTCTATTCTAAAAGGAATGGAATGGAATGGAATGGAATGGAATGGAATGGAATGGAATGGAATGGAATGGAATGGAATAGAATAGAATAGAATAGAATAGAATAGAATAGAATAGAATAGAATAGAATAGAATAGAATAGAACAGAACAGAATAGACCAGGTTGGAAAAGACCTTCGAGATCATTGAGTCCAACCTATCACCCAACACCATCTAATCAACTAAACCATGGCACCAAGCACCCCATCCAGTCTCTTTTTAAACACTTCCAGTGATGGTGACTCCACCACCTCCCTGAGCAGCACATTCCAATGGCCAGTCACTCTTTCTGTGAAGAATTTCTTCCTAACATCCAGCCTAAGCCTCCCCTGGTGCTGCTTGAGACTGTGTCCTCTTGTTCTGGTGCTGGTTGCCTGGGAGAAGAGACCAGCCCCCACCTGGCTACAACCTCCCTTCAGGTAGTTGTAGAGAGCAAGAAGGTCTCCCCTGAGCCTCCTCCCCTCCAGGCTAAGCAGCCCCAGCTCCCTCAGCCTCTCCTCAAGGGCTGTGCTCCAAACCCCTCACCATTTCCACGTGCTTGGCAGAATGAATACCTGCTTTTCAATAATAGACAAAAGGTTTGAAATGAATGCAGGGAAAGCCCAGAATGTTCAGTGTTGTCCAAAGAATGGATGAATGCATGAAGATCTCGCCCTCCGGCAGAGGCAAGTCTAACTGACGCTGCCTTTTACATTCAGCGTGCGTCTTCTTTCTGTTCTCTGTTCTTCTTTCTGTTCTCTGAATGCCTTCAGAAATTAAACCTTTTGACATGGCAGCTGCAGAGGACAAAGTCTTCCATTTTACCCATTTCAAGCATCAGCAACCATCCATTCAGTGCAAAATGTGGCATGGGAATAGAGATTGTTGTAACCTGTAAGGAAAGAAACCAACAAAACGATGCTATTGGGAGAGACATGTAGACATGTCGTGCACTCATAGCTCTGAACAGAGCAGTTCTTGTCAAGTGTACCTGAGGCTACTGCAAAATGAGCCACTGTGTGCCATGCTAATATATGAAGTCAATTAAGCCTGCACCATAGCAAACATGTGTCTTGCTGCCAGGTTTGTCCTGAGAGCCTGTGCTTGCAATCTCTTTTGTAAAACAAAAACAACAGTCACTTCCAAGTAAGATAATACCACAGCTCTTCTCTCACTTGTAACCCCAGCCACAGAAATTCTCCTGCTTCTCAGAGGCCCTTTTTCTTTGTTTGTCATTAGCTACTCTGAAGGAAGGAAATTGGTTTTGACAAAGTGTGCATGTGCCTGCATGTGCTGGGGCTCCCAGCTGGCCAGGGCTGTGCAGCTGTCTGCACCTTTGCTTTAAAATGAGTGCACCACAGTAGCATCAAACCACTGTGAGTTCATTTTACTAGAACACAAATCAAGAGGTAATAATATACTGAAGGAGGGTGGGAGGTTTAACTTCTCATCCTTTGGCCTGGCCTGGTAGTCTGCTTTGCTCCAGTTTTACTCCTGACCTAATCTCTGTATCCCTAAATTGCTCCATACAGGCAAACATCTCCCTTCTGTCACCTCTAAAGATTGGCTGTGAGCCCAAGGAGGGTCTCCCAAGCTGCATGCCTATGTTGACTTAAATTAATCCAAGTCAGTGCTGCAGTGTTTCAGTCCCTCCCCCACTGGGGCACACATTCCCACACCCTCTTTCATTGAGCCACAAGTACTCATACAGACTTACAATTTAGGGCCTTCTGAAAATCAGGGTGAGATCCTGCTGTGCTGTAGAAAAGAAAGGCTGCAGTCACCAGCCCTCACATGGTCCTCTGATCCTCCTGGAAGTTAAGGAACAGAAGCAGCCAAAACCTAACAAGTATGAGCTCCCTATTTGACTTGGAGTGCAGCAGCCAGGGTGATGCAAACAGCCACTTCTTCTCTGCTCCTACATTCCATTTCTTGAAATCACAAATGCCATAGTGACCTGTCAGCAAAGAAACAAGGAAACAGATAACATCTGGGCACACACAGAAAATAATAAGCAGCTGGCTGAGGAGGGAGAAGATAGGACATGATGTTCCCAGGTGAACGCCTTTACATGTCTGTGGTAGTTTGCTGAGATGATTTCAACCTCACCTTGCCCATTCCTGGGTTGTATGTTCCCACCTGCTGCAAGAATGTGGAAGGGGCCCAACTGTAGGGTCACCCTCTGCTGTTTCATCCAGCAGCTACAGAAGTTCCCTTTACACAGCATGTCACACTGAGTTTAAACCCAGCCTTTTTGAGAGGAGAGGTTGGTCTGTTATTAGCATGTGCCAAGAGCCAAAGTGTTATTCCAAACCAGCAACATTTGTCCTGTTCCCATGAGCTCAGTAGAGCAGAGCTGATACCAGGACACCTGGTGGGAGAGGTCCCAGGCTGGGAAGGAGGGGCACGATTCTCTGCCCCCAGCATAAGGACATAGAACTGCTGGAAAGGGTCCAGAGGAGGGCCACGAAGATGATCAGGGGACTGAAGCACCTCCCCTGTGGGGACAGGCTGAGACAGCTGGGGCTGTTCAGCCTGGAGAAAAGCAGGTTTGGGGATGACCTTATAGTGGCCTTCTAACACCTTAAGGGGGCCTACAAGAAAGCTGGAAAGGGACTTTTTATGAGGGATGGTAGAGTTAAGACAAGAGGGAATGGATTGAAGCTTGAGAAGGGCACATTTAGACTGGATTCTAAAGAGAAAATTCTTACATTAAGGGTTGTGAGACACTGGAACAAGATGCCCAGGGAGGTCATGGATGCCCCCTCCCTGGAGGTGTTCAACACCAGGCTGGATAAGGCCTTGAGTAACTTGGTCTAGTGGAAGCTGTCTCTGCCCATGGCAGGTAGGGGTTGGAACTCAATGATCCTTAAGGTTCTTTCTAACCCTAACCATTCTATGAATGTATGGCCTGCATCAAGAAAAGTGTGGCCAGGAGGAGCAGGGAAGTCATTGTGCCCCTGGACTCAGCACTGGTTAGGCCACACCTTGAGTCCGATGTCCAGTTTTGGACCCCTCAGTTTAAGAAGGACATCGAGACACTTGAACGTGGCCAGAGAAGGGCAACAAGGCTGGGGAGAGGCCTTGAGCACAGCCCTGTGAGGAGAGGCTGAGGGAGCTGGGGTTGCTTAGCCTGGAGAAGAGGAAGCTCAGGGGAGACCTTCTTGCTGTCTACAACTACCTGAAAGGAGGTTGTAGCCAGGTGGGGGTTGGTCTCTTATCTCAAGCAACCAGCACCAGAACAAGAGGACACAGTCTCAAGCTGTGCCAGGCGAGGTTTAGGCTGGATGTTAGGAAGAAGTTCTTCACTGAGAGAGTTGTTAGCCATTGGAATGTGCTGCCCAGGGAGGTGGTGGAGTCACCATCCCTGGAGGTGTTCAAGAAGGGATTGGATGTGGCATTTGGTGCCATGGTTTAGTCATGAGGTCTTGGGTGACAGGTTGGACTTGATGATCTTTGAGGTCTCTTCCAACCTTGGTGATTCTGTGATTCTGTGATCTTTGAGGTCTTTTCCAACCTTGTTGATTCTATGAAGGCATCAGCATTGTTTATACACAGGAGAGTGACAGCCTTGATCTTTCCATAATTACTTTGCTGCTGATTTAAAAAGTGATGGTGGGTAGGAAACTGCTTCAGCAGAAGACATGCAAGAGTCTCATAATTAAGAACCTGCCCTGAAGAGCTGTGGAGGCTTCTGACATTACGTAAGAGCCACATCAGCGCTGTATAGTTTCTGCTCCATTAAGCCACTGCTTTTTTCAGTCTCTCTGATTTTAATATCTCTACTTTCAAAACAATGTGCATGCACATTTGGGGGGGGTGTGATTCACAGTCTGGGTTTATTGAAGTGTGCTAAATGTAACCTCAACATTGCTCTCAAGATTTGTCTGTTTCCCTTTGCCGTGTCTTCGCCTGGGAAAACAACAGGTTCAGGAAGACAGAAGCACCAGTTCAATATTCCTCAGGAAAGAGGGATTCTGAAGCATTATTTGTGATAAGAAATAGCTTTTGAAGAGAAAACATGTGTCAGACTGGAAGCTTCACATGAGACTGGGGAGCAGATACTAGAGATGGAAGAGCTGAGGAGAGCAGGAATTGAACCAGACCACAGATCAGAAAGAAATGAGATTGTGTGGGGACTGGGTTATATAACAGTTTCCTAGAGGAAGGAAGTCTGGGTTACATGAGCCTGTCATCAAATGCTCTGACCTTGGGTGAAATAATCTATCCTATGGGTATGTTTCTCTTCTGCAGAGGGAGGTGTCACCTTTAAAAGTGTTGTTCCAGCTGCTATAGCTTTCTTTACTCTTGATAAGCATGTTGGTGATGTGGAAGCAAATAAAAAGAGCTTTGTTGATAAATAGAGAAGAGGAGGCTCAGGGGAGACCTTCTTGCTGTCTACAACTCCCTGAAGGGAGGTTGTAGCCAGGTGGGGGCTGGTCTCTTCTCCCAGGCAACCAGCACCAGAACAAGAGGACACAGTCTCAAGCTGTGCCAGATGAGGTTTAGGCTGGATGTTAGGAAGAAGTTCTTCCCAGAAAGAGTGATTGGCCATTGGAATGTGCTGCCCAGGGAGGTGGTGGAGTCACCATCACTGGAGGTGTTCAGGAAGAGACTGGATGGGGTGCTTGGTGCCATGGTTTAGTTGATTAGATGGTGTTGGATGATAGGTTGGACATGATGATCTCAATGGTCTCTTCCATCCTGGTCTGGTCTATTCCATTCCATTCCGTTCCATTCTATCCTATCCTATCCTATCCTATCCTATCCTATCCTATCCTATCCTATCCTATCCTATCCTATTCTATCCTATCCTATCCTATCCTATCCTATCCTATCCTATCCTATCCTATCCTATCCTATCCTATCCTATCCTATCCTATCCTATCCTATCCTATCCTATTCTATGATGCTATTTCTCCAGTCTACAGGACCCAACATATACCAAATAAAGTGGTCTTCAATGGGAAAGAAAAGACAGGAAACCTTTGAGGAACAGACCTCCCCTTTACCAAGTGATTATGTGGGAATTAGAGGTGGGGAATCCAGCAGGGCCATACTTGAATAAAAGGTAACAGAAAAGTGAAGTATTGCACAAGGGCTCTCCATCAGCTAAAGACAGGTCTGTGCCAGCTAGTCAGGGGAAATACAGGCGTGTTCATGTTGAGGAATTGCCAGCTCAAGTCTCTCCAAGCTCAGGGTCCATGCATTGTACTCTATTACTTGGTGAAGACAGCTCTTAAATCCACTTTTGCCCTACTCATGAATTCCCCCTGGGTTGCCTGCCACATCCACAATACAGGGGGCAGGGCAGGACCTTGCCATAACTCAGCTTGTCTTGGGTTTCATGTAACCACGATAAACCTCTCACATAAAACAAAGACCTTCCCAATATTGCATTATTTGTTCAACAAGCTATGTGCACTGTTACAGCCCCACATGTAATTTGTGCTGTGTCTTTCGCAGGGAGACTGTTGTGCACACCATCTCCTTTGAAAATGAACAGAGGCTCTGGGAGTTCATCTCTTACACATTTTTAGCAAGGGCTTTGATCTGCTGTGCACAAAACTAAGGAGGGCTGATGGTCAAAAAAGGAAGGATTATAATACTTCTCAGAGCAGAATGAGGTCACAAAAAAAGAGCCATCAAACACTTGCAAACAATGAGCTTCTTGTTTGGCAGGCTCAAGAGGACAGAAATTGCTACTTTGGCAAAATACACAAACAATGTGAGAGGGCAAGGTCCTGATCTTATGCATCACTGCTCTGCAATTGGTGGGATGATGTGAAAAAACAGACCATGGAATAAGTAACTTCTTTAATTTCATTATTTAGCAATTCTTTCCCGTGTTTTGGGGTCAGAGTGGCTGGAGAGCTCCCAGACAGAGAGGGACCTGGGGGTGCTGATTGACAGCCACCTAAACATGAGCCAGCAGTGTGCCCAGGTGGCCAAGAAGGCCAATGGCATCCTGGACTGGGTCAGGAATAGTGTGGCCAGCAGGCGCAGGGAAGTCATTGTGCCCCTGGACTCTGAATTGGTTAGGCCACACCTTGAGTCCTGTGTCCAGTTCTGGGCCCCTCAGTTTAAGAAGGACATTGAGACACTTGAACGTGTCCAGAGAAGGGCAACGAGGCTGGGGAGAGGCCTCGAGCACAGCCCTGTGAGGAGAGGCTGAGGGAGCTGGGGTTGCTTAGCCTGGAGAAGAGGAGGCTCAGGGGAGACCTTCTTGCTGTCTACAACTACCTGAAGGGAGGTTGTAGCCAGGTGGGGGTTGGTCTCTTTTCCCAGGCAACCAGCACCAGAACAAGGGGACACAGTCTCAAGCTGTGCCAGGGGAGGTTTAGACTCGAGGTGAGGAGAAAGTTCTTCACTGAGCAAGTCATTCATCATTGGAATGTGCTGCCCAGGGAGGTGTTAGAGTCACCATCCCTGGAGGTGTTCAAGAGGAGATTGGATGTGGCACTTGGTGCCATGGTCTAGTCATGAGGTCTGTGGAGACAGGTTGGAGTCGATGATTCTTGAGGTCTCTTCCAACCATAGTGAGACTGTGAGACTGTGAGACTGTGATGCTGTTTTCATGTCAGTGAGAAACTGCAAGTAGTTTCCTTAAGCAGCTCATAAAAACAGAGGCAGGGAACAGTATTTGTGTTTTCCAGTTGAAAGCAAGTTGCCTTTGATCTGTCTGATGTCATTGTGACCTAAGGGCCATTTGTGAGTACCAGATGACTGATGAGGTTTCTTTCTTGCAGTATGACATTGTTGGACATTCAGGAGATGGCTTTAACATCGGCTTGGTTGGGAGTGGCAAAGCCCCGAAGAACAATAAGCAGAGATTGGAGATTCTTAAGGTAAATCCTACTGATGAGTGATGCTGGGTAATTAAGGGCTTTATGACTGTGAAGATAAAATTGAAGGTGGGTCACAGAATGCAAAACCTGAGGCTAGTTAAATAAAAGAAGGGCAAGGAAGTAAAATCTTCAGTCTTGTCTTGAAATTGAAGCAAGACCTCGCAGAGACTTGGCAGCAAACAAATTCTGCCAGAACAGCAGAAGCTGGGTGTGCCCTTTTCTGGGCTGTTGTGTCACAAGTGTGTAATTTTGGCTACCTGTCAAAGGATGCATGAAGTTCCAAGCATTATACAGTGATGTATTTATAGCTAGCTCTGCCTCAGGCGTGTGGTCGTATTGTTGGTGCGTAAAGCAACTCATTCAAAATGTAGAGGAATCCCAGGTCGGTGATTTAGCCTTCAAGAGGCTGTGTCATAGCAGCTGTGGGGGAAAATGTGCCAGTGCTAGATGGAAAACATGTTAAATCCCAACTGCAAAGTGAGTGGAATTCACCAAGCTTCTGCTATGCTGGGATCAAGAAAAATGTAATGTGTTTGAGGGTTTAGCTGGTTGGCAGCCTGCTAGGTTAGAGCTGTGTATTTGTGCTTCCTTTGAAGAGTATTTTTAAAACACCAGCAGCTGCTTGGGTTAGAAGGTCTGGGTTTCCTAACATCTCAAATTCCTTGCCTTCTGCTTAGGAACCAGCTTCATCAGTTAAAGCTGTGTATTTATTTAATAGAAGCTCAAAGTATTTCAACGTCTGTAAACCTTGCTGCCGCTGTCAGGAGTCAGGTGTTTTACAGTAACTGTGACACTGCCCAGGGAGGTGGTGCAGTGAGTCACCATCACTGGAAGTGTTTAAAAAGAGGCTGGATGAGGCACTTAGTGCCATGGTTTAGGTGATGAGATGGTGTTGGGTGATAGCTTGGGCTTGATGATCTCGAAGGTCGCACCTCGAGTACTGTGTCCAGTTCTGGGCCCCTCAGTTTAGGAAGGATGTTGACTTGCTGGAACGAGTCCAGAGAAGAGCAACAAAGTTGGTGAGGGGTTTGGAACATAAGCCCTACGAGGAGAGGCTGAGGGAGCTGGGGTTGCTTAGCCTGGAGAAGAGGAGACTCAGGGGTGACCTTATTACTCTCTACAACTACCTGAAGGGAGGTTGTAGACAGACGGATGTTGGTCTCTTCTCCCAGGCAAGCAGTACCAGAACAAGAGGACACAGTCTCAGGTTGCGCCAGGGGAGGTTCAGGCTGGATGTTAGAAAAAAGTTCTATACAGAAAGAGTGATTGCACATTGGAATGGGCTGCCTGGGGAGGTGGTGGAGTCGCCATCACTGGAGGTTTTTAGGAGAAGACTTGATGGGGTGCTTGGTGCCGTGGGTTAGTTGCTTGGGTGGTGTTGGATTGGTTGATGGGTTGGACGCGGTGATCTTGAAGGTCTCTTCCAACCTGGTTTATTCTATGTATTCTATGTATTCTATGTATTCTATGTCTTTTCCAACCTGCTTAATTCTGTGTTCTGTAAATATCACTATTAGGATCTGCAAGTTATAAACAGGCAGAAGCTGGTCAGAGAATTAGGAAATGAAACCCTGTTTCCCCCCCCTAAATACATAGTAATATAGCTGCTCAAACAGCAGCTGAGGCCCAGTCTAATTATGGCCATACGTGAATCATAGAATCATTGAATCGATAAGGTTGGAAAAGACCTCAGAGATCATCAAGTCCAACCTAGCACCCAAACCCTCATGACTAACTAAGCTGAACTTTGATTGTTTGACCCACTGTGCTTTTAAGAAGTGATGCCTGTCTGAAAATATGGCTCAGTATGTACAAAAAGCTGCCTCTTCTGCAGTGATCTGGAGCGTCGTCCACGTTCCTGAAGCATCCCCTAATCGGCCATAAATAAGTATTTACTTCCCCCCCGTGCTAGCCAGAATGAATGTTTATTCCTGAAGTCATCTCACATGTTTCCTCTTGGTTATGCTGTGCACACAGACCATGCATGCCCATGCTCAGTTCTGCATGAGTGGAGACCACACCTTGGAAGGGACAGAGCACGCCATCCGTGAAATCGCCAAGGAAGAGGCCGATGAGTACTTTGTTATCGTCTTGAGCGACGCAAACCTTGAGCGGTACGGGATTCCGCCATCAAGGTTCGCCCAGGTCTTGACCTCCAATGCTCAAGTCAATGCTTTTGCCATATTCATAGGATCTTTAGGAGACCAGGCAGATAGGTAAGTGTGTTTGTTTTGCACCTTCTGTAGTTTTCTTTCTTGCCATTCGTCCGAAATCTGAACCACGCTTTTATTGCTGTGGGGTCAGACGTAGCTGACCACGTGTGGTGTTCTGCACTAAGGGTTTGATCATGGTGCTAGAAAATCATAGAATGGTCTAGGTTGGAAGGGAGCTTTTAAAGAGAATCTAGTTCCAACTTCCCTGTTGTGGGCAGGGACAGCTTTTACTTGGTAGGTTGCTCAAATCTCACCTTGAACATTTCCAGTGGTGGGGCATTATGGTGGCTCTTCTGGGCAACCTGTGCCAGTGTTTCACCAGCCTGTGGTTCCAGTGTCCAATCTAAACCTGCCCTCCTACAGTGTAAGATTCTTTCTCCTCTCACTACAGGCCCTGGGAAAAAATCTCTCTTATGGCCTCTCTTTATATATTGAAAGGCTGCAATAAAACCTCCCTTGACTTCTCTCTTCCATCATGCTGAACAACCCCAACTCTCGCAGTCTGTCCCCACAGGAGAGTTGTTCCATCTCTCTGATCTTTTTTTGTGGTCCTCTTCTGGACCTGCTCTAACATGTCCACATCTTTCTGGTGCTGAGGACCCCAGAACTGGGCACAGTACTCCAGATGGGTTCACATCAGAGTGCAGCAGAGTGGCAGAATCATGTCCCTCAACCTGCTGGCTACGCTTCATATCGCAGTATCACTAAGGTTGGAAGAGACCTCAAAGATCATCGAGTCCAACCTATCACCACAGGATCCTGCATCCCAGGATATGATTGGCTTTCTGTGCTGCAGACACACATTGCTGACTCATGTCCAGTATTTCATCCATCATTGTTTTCTGTTGGGGTTTTTTTGTGTTCTTTTTAACTACTAGCAAGAACCAGTAGCTTCTGACTTGTGCCAGGGAGGAAACTAGTTTGTGGGTCCTTGCAGACATCCTTTGTGTTCAGCTAGTTCAATGTATTCTGCATATCCAAAGGGAGCACCTGAAGCTGTCCTCCCACTGAGGATGTGCACTCTCCCTGTATGATAGTATCACTACTTCTTAGTCATGACAGAGATATGGTGCCTTTGCCATTGCAGCTTGAATGTGTATGGGGCCTAAGAAAAGAGCTTAAAGCAGAAGCTGGAGTTGAATGGTCTTCAAAATGGCCAAATTTTTGACTCAGGTATTCCCATTGTGTTAGAGGCATAACTTCCTTAGAGAGTCTGAGCCAGGAAGCCTATATTTATTGTTACCATATCATTTCACTTCAAATTCTTTGGGCAGAGGGGTAAAGAAGGAAATTCTGTCCCAGGCATCCCTCAGTTCCACATCCACTGAGAACTAGTACCTGCAGCAAAAGAGCTGCATATAGCCACAAAGGCAGCAAATTACAGCCACAAATATCAACAATGCCTTTTCTGCCTCTGTTTGAGTCTTCCAGTAGAGCAGAATGAGAGAAGGACCGAAAGGAATTGGCCTCAGTACGTAGTTTTAGTAAGAAAAGGGTTGAAAGGTACAGCCACTGTCAGTCACATCTGCAGGGCTGCACATCAGAGCTGTGTTATGCTTGAAGACAGAATCTGTTCTGGAAGATCATAATTACAGAAAGTCCTTTTACTTCTGCTAGGAACAAAGAAAAGAGGGGGGGGGAGGGGAAGGCAGTCCTGCTGTGTAAGAGGAGATCTCATAATTGGCTGGTTCACAGGGTGTGGAAAATGCACACAATGCTGTCACTGAAATGCATTTCTATGTACATGGAAGTGCAGAATTAGACAAAGCCTTCCTGTAACTGCTGTGGGGGAAGGAGAAGGGAATTCTCTGTGGCAGCTTTTTTAAAAACTCACTTTCAAAGTGAGACTTCAACTTAGCATTGGAGAAATAAGATGCAGCATAGCCTCTGAAAAGCAGTGAAAAACCATGCCAGACCTGCTGCTTGGGCTCCAGGTTCGCAACCTGCGTCTCGTTGGTGAGGCTGCGAATAACAATGTGTCAGGATAACCCTGACAGAAATGTATCTTTGCATCTAATCTGCTGTGGTCTCAGAGAGGAAATGCAAACAGCACATTTAGATTCACTGGAGGTGTTGAACTGAAAGAGCTGGTGTTCTGTTTAGAGTAAGTCATAGGATCATAGTGTCATAGTACCAGTAAGGGTTGGAAGGGACCACAAGGATCATCTAGTTCCAACCCCCCTGCCATGGCCAGGGACGCCTCACACTAGATCAGGATGGCCACAGCCTCATCCAGCCTGGGCTTAAACACCTCCAGGGAGGGGGCCTCAACCCCCTCCCTGGACAACCCATTCCAGGGCTTCACCACTCTCATGGGGAAGAACTTCCTCCTCACCTCCAGCCTGAATCTCCCCACCTCCAGCTTCATTCCATTCCCCCTAGTCCTATCACTCCCTGATAGCCTGAGAAGTCCCTCCCCAGCCTTCTTGGAGGCCCCCTTCAGATACTGGAAGGCCACAATGAGGTCACCTCGGAGCCTTCTCTTCTCCAGACTGAACAGCCCCAACTCCTTCAGTCTGCCCTCATAGGAGAGGTGCTCCAGCCCTCTGATCATCCTCGTGGCCCTTCTCTGGACACCTTCCAGCACCTCCAGATCCCTCTTGGAATAGGGGCTCCAGAACTGGAGGCAGTACTCCAGGTGGGGTCTCCCCAGAGCTGAGTAGAGGGGGAGAATCACCTCCCTTGCCCTGCTGGCCACACTTCTCTTGCTGCAGCCCAGGATCTGATTGGCTTTCTGGGCTGCAAGTGCACACTGAGAGCTCCTGGTGAGCTTCTCCTCCAGCAGCACCCCCAAGTCTCTCTCCTCAGGGCTGCTTTCCAGCCAGGCACTGCCCAGCCTGGATTTGTGCCTGGGGTTGCCTCGACCCAGATGCAGGACCCTGCCCTTGGTCTTGTTAGTCAGTATCTTAATTTTTCAGAGTAAATCTCTAGCTGCCCTCAGGAAACCAGTTCTGGGGTCACTGATACCTTGATCAAAACGAAGTTTTCTGCACATCAGAAAGAGGACATGAATAGAAATCTCTAGAAACACTCTTGATTGTCTTTCTGAAAGGACCTCTGTGACTTAGCTGCTCTCAGTGATTCCTCACACTGCTGTTTTCCCAAGCCTTTAATTGCATGGTGACAGCGAGGGAAGCAGTATGGAGTGGAAAGGTATTCAAAAGGGGAAAACTGCTCGTTCTTAAGTAACCTCGGCTTGTGGCAGGGAGGATAATTTGAAATGGTAATTGTGTCTTGTTCCTCATTCTGCTCCTTAGGCTGCAGAGAACGCTACCAGCAGGTCGGTCTTTTATTGCCATGGATACCAAAGAAATCCCCCAGATTCTGCAGCAGATCTTCACATCCACCATGCTGTCAAGTGCCTAAGCATCGCTGATGTCGGGGGTGCGTGAACTCAAAGAAGAAACCCTCACCCCCTGGGGAGAGGAGTCCTGAAGCCGAGGACGAACACAGTAATTAATAAAATGCCTATACTGTTCTCAAAGCGGCGAACCCACCCACATCTGTACAGCAGCTGAGCTGTAAAGCTTCCCCCCACATCTCTCAACCAACTTAGCGCATTCAAAGGATGGGAGCAGAGTGGAGGTAAATCACGGGATGGCGACAGAGCAAATGTTTTTCCGGAGGCACAAACAAACAGAAGGCTGTTTGCGATCGTTCCTCTGCCTGCCGCCTTGCCAGCGCTGTGCTATCATCTCCCTCTGTTTTATTAAACACGGTTCACTTGGAGCTGATAATGTTGTGCAAGGCAGAGCCAGGCAATCTGTCTCAGTGTTTCTTGTGCATATGTTTGAATGGGTAGTTAACTCCAGCTCTGATTTAAACAGGACTGCTCTTGTCGGGCAGGAAACCCTTCCTTCCTCTGTTGTTGCTTTCTTGTCCTGATGGGCATCAGGGCTTCACCGCTGGATGCTGGGAACAATGAAGCAGTTTGGAAACACTGACAGTGGCATGTAAACATCCATTATCTGATCAGGCACGGTGCTCAGAGCTTTCAGGTCTAGAGAAAGTGGCTGGGAAGAAGAAAAGCAAAGCAAAAATTGATTCGTTCAGTTCTGCCTTTGAAAAGTAAAGGGAGGGAACTCCTGCCCTGTCTCCTTTGTATGACCAACGATGCCGTCCTGCTGCACTGTTGCCCAGAATGCCTGGGATGGCAGCACCCTCAGTACGTGGAGGTGCTGCTTTGGTTGGGAGACAAAAATGTTACTAATGCTTTGCTAGAACCCCTTCAGGATCTGTTTTGCTTGGGTCTTTTAAAGATGGAACATCCAGGCATGAGAAAATAAGTTCTTTTTTATGAAGGAAGAGGGGGTGAAAAAAAAACTGTGTTGAGGTATATTTAATATGCAGGATCGCTATAGAGACTTACTTCATAATTCAATCAGATGGTGTTTGGCTCATCCAATGAGCCAATAATCCTTCATCTGCTACAGAATCTTGATCTTGTACTGCATCAGGAGCACTGGAATACTTAATGAATTGAATGTATGGTTTAATTAATCTGGGGCAGAGAGTTTGTATCAACACTGATACTCTGCTGATATTCATCTGAAGGTAGCTGAGTAGGAAGAAATCAAAGGAGAATACTTGTAGAAGGCTGAAGGAGGAGTTGCAATACTTCACTGTGCTGTGAGCAGTGTATTTGGAGGGGAGGAGGCAGAGCAGTAGAATCATGTTAAATGTAACCATGGGTGTTTTCAAGGGTCCAGTTTCTAGTGGTCTTTCTCTGCTCCACCAGTCCTGCAACAAAAATCTTTACCAGGGCATCACAAAACCATCTCATATGGAGGATGAAGCTTGGGCAGCTTTGAAACTCTTTATGGCAAGAGACACAATGGAAGAGGTTTTTCAAAGGCTTGTTAGTATTGTTATGATAACTATGTATGTGACAACAAAGAGGCTGAAGATGCAATTCCTGTTTGTAGGGAAGGGAACTGGGAGGAGAAGGTGGAGAAGGTTGTGCCTGGCTGGGACAAATGCATGCACAGACACACAGACACAGCTACTGAGGGGAAAGTTGCTTCAAAATACAAGTATCTTGGTCCTGTAAAGATGTGATTAACATTTTCAATGAACTATGATGAAATATGCTAGATGCAATAAAGAATTAGCATGTTAATAAGTCTACTAGTGAATGTTACTAAGTCTACTAGTTATGTAATAACTACATGTTAATAAGCCTGCTAGTAAATGTGGAGTACATGGAAATTCCCTCAGCACCACTGTTTGTATTGCCAGCAGTCTTTCAAAAGAAGAAGCATTTTGTTACAGTTCATTAACAAATGTACTCTGCACTTTCTAGATAACTTGAGGGGGATAAACTTTCCTACCTCAGGTTTCCCTGTACTGTAATACTGATGTCTTTGTTGTAAAAAATCAGAATAGCATAGCATAGCATAGCATAGCATAGAATAGAATAGCATAGAAGAGAGAAGAGAAGAGAGAAGAGAGACTCGAGGAGAGGAGAGGAGACTCGAGGAGAGGAGACTCGAGGAGAGGAGACTCGAGGAGAGGAGACTCGAGGAGACTCGAGGGGAGGGGAGGGGAGGGGAGGGGAGGGGAGGGGAGGGGAGGGGAGGGGAGGGGAGGGGAGGGGAGGGGAGGGGAGGGGAGGGGAGGGGAGGGGAGGGGAGAGGAGAGGAGAGGAGAGGAGAGGAGAGGAGAGGAGAGGAGAGGAGAGGAGAGGAGAGGAGAGGAGAGGAGAGGAGAGGAGAGGAGAGGAGAGGAGAGGAGAGGAGAGGAGAGGAGAGGAGAGGAGAGGAGAGGAGAGGAGAGGAGAGGAGAGGAGAGGAGAGGAGAGGAGAGGAGAGGAGAGGAGAGGAGAGGAGAGGAGAGGAGAGGAGAGGAGAGGAGAGGAGAGGAGAGGAGAGGAGAGGAGAGGAGAGGAGAGGAGAGGAGAGGAGAGGAGAGGAGAGGAGAGGAGAGGAGAGGAGAGGAGAGGAGAGGAGAGGAGAGGAGAGGAGAGGAGAGGAGAGGAGAGGAGAGGAGAGGAGAGGAGAGGAGAGGAGAGGAGAGGAGAGGAGAGGAGAGGAGAGGAGAGGAGAGGAGAGGAGAGGAGAGGAGAGGAGAGGAGAGGAGAGGAGAGGAGAAACCAGGTTGGAAGAGACCTTCAAGATCATCGCGTCCAGCCTATCATCCAACACCATCTAATCAACTAAACCATGGCACCAAGCACCCCATCCAGTCTCTTCCTAAACACCTCCAATGATGGTGACTCCACCACCTCCCTGGGCAGCACATTCCAATGGTCAATCACTCTTTCTGTGAAGAACTTCTTCCTAACATCCAGCCTAAACCTCTGCTGGCACAGCTTGACACTGTGTCCTCTTGTTCTGCTGCTGGTTGGCTGGGAGAAGAGACTAACCCCCTGCTTACAACTTCCCTTCAGGTAGTTGTAGACAGCAAGAAGGTCTCCCCCGAGCCTCCTCTTCTCCAGGCTAAGCAACCCCAGCTCCCTCAGCCTCTCCTCACAGGGCTTGTGCCCCTAACCCTCTCCAGCTTTGTTGCCCTTCTCTGGACACCTTCCAGCAAGTCAACATCTTTCCTACACTGAGGGGCCCAGAACTGGTCACAGGACTCAAGGTGTGGCCTAACCAGTGCGGTGTACAGGGGGAGAATGATCTCCCTGCTCCTGCTGGCCACACTGTTCCTGATAAAGGCCAGGATGCCATTGGCCTTCTCCCTGGGCACACTGCTGGCTCATGTTCAGCCTACTCTCCACCAGTACCCCCAGGTCCCTCTCTGCCTGGCTGCTCTCCAGCCACTCTGACCCCAGCCTGTAGCTCTGCATGGGGCTGCTGTGGCCAATGTGCAGAACCCTGCACTTGGGTGTGTTAAATCTCATGCCCTTGGTTTCATTTAGAGAACCTCTAAGGTGAATCAACTTTTAAACCTTTTGTTTGCTTATCCCTGTAAACTACATTTCATGTCATGCTAGTTGAAGTTGCCTCTCTTCTTTGTTTCAGGAGGTGTCTGTTGTGTTTCATTTCAAGGATATAGAAAGCCATTTCTGGGGCCAAGTCTGGCTGGTAGGACAGCTAGGAGAGGGAGAGGGTGGGATCAGTGCCTGGTAGATTTTGAGAGAGAGAAGAAATGAATGGAAGTTTCTTTCTCTCTCTCTTTTCTCTATTTTTTTTTCCAGAGGGAAGGAGAGGGGTTGGGTTTGCTTTCAGCAATGCTTTTTTTTTTTGCAAAGCATATTTGACCTGACATCTCTGTCTCCCTAAATTGTAACAATTCAGGGCAAAATGTTCCCCAGGCTCTGCATCTCTCACCTGCCTTAATGCCCATCGCTACCCCAGGCAAATCAAAGCAGCAGCTGTGCTTCTCTCTGTCTCACAAGGACTGGCAGTGTTACTTCACTGCTCAGAAATCCAGCACTTGCTCCTCTTTCATGTCCCTGGGACTAGCAGAGCTGCTTAATATGCATTGATCTTTCATTAGTAAAATACTGAAAGCAGTGTGGCTTGTGCTAACAGCAGCACCAGTGAGCACTCTTGGTGCAGTGCATGCAGCAGCATTGTGTGTCACTCATTCCCTCTGAGGACATGTTAAGGTATTTTTCATCTCCTCCCACTTTGTGAAGGCACTTTCACACACATCAGTTTGTATGAAAAGGCAGCCTTTCAAGGAGTGAACAGAGCTGCCAGCTGGAGCAGGCCCTGACCTGCTGATAATGCTTTAGTGGCATTAGTCACGTCAGCAGCAGTGATTTCAACTGCCTCTTCCAATGCAGATTTGGGTCTAGTTCTGCTTATATATGCAATGTCTTCATACCCAATAGCCAGTTAGGAACAGGACACAGGCATTTAGGGTTATTGTTTCACTGTGGTGAAAAAGAAAAATTAAAAGGAAGCCTGGACAGATTGATTTCAGTCACAGCAAAGCGTGTTCAATAGTTAGAGACACCAGAAGCTTTGTGCAACTATGTGTAGAAGTGATGGGTTAGCACGAATTGCAAAGACAGCTAGGAGGGATTCCAGAAGAATCTTTGACTCCTGCAGAATTAGAATTAGAATTGGAATGGAATGGAATGGAATGGAATGGAATGGAATGGAATGGAATGGAATGGAATAGAATAGAATAGAATAGAATAGAATAGAATAGAATAGAATAGAATAGAATAGAACTGAATTGAATTGAATTGAATTGAATTAACCAGGTTGGAAGAGACCTTTGAGATCATTGAGTCCAACCTATCATCCAACACCATCTAATCAACTAAACCACGGCACCAAGCACCCCATCCAGTCTCCTCCTAAACACCTCCAGTGATGGTGACTCCACCACCTCCCTGGGCAGCACATTCCAGTGGCCAATCACTCTTTCTGTGAAGATTTTCTTCCTAACATCCAGCCTAAACCTCCCCTGGTGCAGCTTGAGACTGTGTCCTCTTGTTCTGCTGCTGGGTGCCTAGGAGAAGAGACCAACTCCCACCTGGCTACAACCTCCCTTCAGGGAGTTGTAGAGAGCAAGAAGGTCTCCCCTGAGCCTCCTCTTCTCCAGGCTAAGCAACCCCAGCTCCCTCAGCTTCTCCTCACAGGGCTTGTGCCCCTAACCCCTCTCCAGCTTTGTTGCCCTTCTCTGGACATGTTCCAGCAAGTCAACATCCTTCCTAAACTGAGGGGCCCACAACTGGACACAGGACTCAAGGTGTGGCCTAACCTGTGCTAAGTACAGGGGCAGAATGACTTCCTTGCTCCTGCTGGTCACACTATTCCTTATAAAGGCCAGGATGCCATTGACCCTCTTAGCCACCTGGGCACACTGCTGGCTCATGTTCAGCCTACTATCAACCAGTATCCCTCTCAGCCCCTGTGTATGTTGTAGAGTTGCAGCATTCAACACATGGAGGCATCTCACATGGTGTGCTACACATGGAAGACATTTTATCTGATGTAAGAGGTGTCTTAAGAATCCTTGAATATCACACAAGGTAAGTTACAGTGTAATGGGTTGGGGCAGATCCCCTCCCCACCACAGGCAGAAATAACGACTCAGACAAACGGATTGCAAAAGTGATGAAAGTTTAAATAGAAAGCAGTGAATGTTACAGAAAACCCAAAGCGCAGTGACAAAGAAAGATCCCATCCCCACCTGAGGGTGCATGCAAAACCCCCAGGGCTCCTTCTTCCCCCTCCCTCTGCTGGGCTAGTCTCAGCTGGCCAGGCCTGAGACTGCCCATCCCCCTGTGGCCTTGGGCCTAATCAGGCCCATGGCCGGGAGATCTCTCCCCCAGTTACCAAGTCTCGGAGAGGGAAGCAAAGAGGAAGTGCCAGACTCCGCACTGGATCTTATAGTGGTGCAAAGAATTATGGTAGGGAATACACAATTTCCTGTGTCCATCCCCCTGGGCTGGACTTCTGGACACAGGAAGTGAATGCACCAGGGGGGCACCCAGCTCAAACTACAACATGCCACCCCTGTATTTCATACCATAATCTTTGCACCCAAACACATCATCAGATCAGAAAACTTCTGACGACATGTCCAGCGGAGTCCATATCTTCATCTGGGCGTCCACTCAAACAGTCTCTCATTCAGGCTCAAGCATCAGTCCATTCCAGTTGTTCTTCCTCATGTGATGGAACCTCCCAGCGACGCAGTCCTTCTCCTGCAGTGTGAATTCCTTGTGGGCTCCTTGGGACATCCTGGTCACCTGGAAATACCTCACAACTTCTCAGCCAAGCCTTTACTCTCCTATTCAGCGGCAAATTCTCCACCCCTGGGGCAGGCCAGTCGGAACAATCCGGCTCCACGACTGCCTTTTTCAATCCATCCAGGGTGCCGCAGCCAACCGCTTTCACGCGGACCAAAGCTCCACGGATGCATGTCAGAGGCACTCCGCACCCCCCGGCTGGGCGCTCGCGTACCGAGGCAGGACAGCATCCGGCTGCACAACCTCCACCCCCGGAAGAGGGAGGAGCTGCGCCACAGCCCGCTGAAGAAGCAGGGAGGCGGAGCCAGGTGCTCGGCGCCATTTTCGGAACACGTCCGAAAACACCAGGGAAAGATTTACAGCTGCCGCCGCCGCCTGAACGCAGCCCGGCTCGGGCGGTGCCGCCGCCGCCGCTTGAACGCGGCCCGGCCCGGCCCCCGCCGTCTCTGTCGCCGCGATGCAGAGTCCGAGTCACCTCCAGCAGTCGCTTGCCCGCTCGCCGCGGGTGTCCGCTCCCCGCAGCGGCCGCGGGCCGACCACGCTCTGCTTGCCGCTGCCCCTCCTCCGCTCCCTGCCGCTCCGCAGAGAACGAGGAGAAGGCAGGTCTCGCCTTCTTAGGCTACTCGAGCATTCTTAAGCTACCCTGGGCAGAAAGTCACAGAAAGAACCACCCCTCGCTGTTCCCAAACAACAGGAGGGACTTCCATGCCATCAGCTACGCACCAGCTATCCTTCTGCAGTCCACAGGAGTTCACACAGTCGCCCCGGTAACACAAAACCTGAGCCCCAACTTTCCAAACCCAAACCGACGCCCAGAACTAAATTTAAACTCTCCATCTTTTGCAATCCGAGCTGCAGTTGGCCCCACGTTGGGCGCCAAAAAATGTAATGGGTTGGGGCAGATCCCCTCCCCACCACAGGCAGAAATAACGACTCAGGCAAACGGATTGCAAAAGTGATGAAAGTTTAAATAGAAAGCAGTGAATGTTACAGAAAACCCAAAGCGCAGTGACAAAGAAAGATCCCAACCCCACCTGAGGGTGCATGCAAAACCCCCAGGGCTCCTTCTTCCCCCTCCCTCTGCTGGGCTAGTCTCAGCTGGCCAGGCCTGAGACTGCCCATCCCCCTGTGGCCTTGGGCCTAATCAGGCCCATGGCCGGGAGATCTCTCCCCCAGTTACCAAGTCTCGGAGAGGGAAGCAAAGAGGAAGTGCCAGACTCCGCACTGGATCTTATAGTGGTGCAAAGAATTATGGTAGGGAATACACAATTTCCTGTGTCCATCCCCCTGGGCTGGACTTCTGGACACAGGAAGTGAATGCACCAGGGGGGCACCCAGCTCAAACTACAACACAGTCCTTAACCCAGGGTTCTGGTAGTCTGGGTGGTATAGCTGTTGAATGTTACTGGATGTTAGGAAGAAGTTCTTCCCAGAAAGAGAGAGTGGCCATTGGAATGTGCTGCCCAGGGAGGTGGTGGAGTCACCATCACTGGAGGTGTTTAGGAAGAGACTGGATGGGGTGCTTGGTGCCATGGTTTAGTTGATTAGATGGTGTTGGGTGATAGGTTGGACTCAATCATCTTGAAGATCTCTTCCAACCTGGTTAATTCCCTTCCCTTCCCTTCCCTTCCCTTCCCTTCCCTTCCCTTCCCTTCCCTTCCCTTCCCTTCCCTTCCCTTCCCTTCCCTTCCCTTCCCTTCCCTTCCCTTCCCTTCCCTTCCCTTCCCTTCGAGTCTCCTCTCCTCAAGTCTCCTTAAAGGTGGTTGTAGCCAGGAAGGAGTTTGTCTCTTCTCCCAGGCAACCTCTTCCAGTCTCCTCTCCTCTCCTTCATCACCAGTCATGAACTGATCTGTAAGCAGGCTACTTTAGAAAGTCTGCCAAATTGCTGCATGAGCACAGCTCTGTCAGTGCTTTTTTCTCAGTGTGCACAGTGCTGCAGTATCTGTTCAGCACTGTCAGTCCTGAGAAAGAAGAAAACTGAGTGATGCTCTGACATTACAAGCATTAAAAAGGTTATTTGTGTTGTTCAGTCTTCAAATAGAAGAAACCCCCCCTGAGCTTCGTGGTGTCATCAAGATAAACCAGTAACAAATTGCCCAGCTCAAGTCCTTCTGCTTTTGAGAGATTCTGACGATGCAGACAGCAGTGTCAGCAAAAAAAAAAGACAGTTTTGAGTTCCACTAATTTTCTGGGACATGATGTGGGAAGATTGGAGGAAGAGCTTCGGTGTTCTGCAGGATGAAGGTGATGGTGATGTTTTGCTGGGTTGGGGCACGAGTGATAAAAGTTAAATTACTCATCTTTCGTCACTGAATGTTCTCCAAGGTTTGACAGCATAAAGGAGCACATGAGAATCTGCTTTAAAAAACACAAACACATATCCTTGACATTACTCACTGCATCATCAGTCTGAACATCTGGCAGGATTGCACGCAAAGGCATCCTGTGTCTTAACAGCACACAGAAGTAACCCGGTTGGAAAAGACCTTGGAGATCACGGAGGCCAACTTGTCACCCAACACCATCTAATCAACTGTACTCAGCACTGGTTAGGCCACACCTTGAGCACTGTGTCCAGTTCTGAGCCCCTCAGTTTAAGAAGGACATTGAGACTCTTGAATGTGTCCAGAGAAGGGCAATGACGCTGGGGAGAGGCCTTGAGCACAGCCCTGTGAGGAGAGGCTGAGGGAGCTGGGGTTGTTTAGCCTGGAGAAGAGAAGGCTCAGGAGAGACCTTATGGCTGTCTACAACTCCCTGAAGGGAGGTTGTAGCCAGGTGGGGGTTGGTCTCTTCCCCCAGGCAACCAGCACCAGAACAAGAGGACAAAGTCTCAAGCTGCACCAGGGGAAGTTTAGGCTGGAGGTAAGGAGAAAGTTCTTCACAAAGAGAGTTGTTATCCATTGGAATGTGCTGCCTAGGGAGGTGGTGGAGTCACTGTCACTGGAGGGGATTGCTTTGGACAGACTGAGTTGTGCAGTCGGCTGGAAACTAGATCCTGACTCTGGTTGCCAGAGGTGTAAATCCCTGGGTGTCATCACAGAATCACCAAGGTTGGAAGAGACCTCAAAGATCATGAAGTCCAACCTGTCACCCAAGACCACATGACTAAACCATGGCAGCAAGTGTCTAGTTCTGGGCCCCTCAGTTTAGGAAAGATGTTGTCTTGCTGGAACGAGTCCAGAAGAGGGCAACAAAGTTGGGGAGGGGTTTGGAGCACAGCCCTATGAGGAGAGACTGAGGGAGCTGGGGTTGCTTAGCCTGGAGAGGAGGAGACTCAGGGGTGACCTTATTGCTCTCTACAACTACCTGAAGGGAGGTTGTAGACAGACGGATGTTGGTCTCTTCTCCCAGGCAGCCAGCACCAGAACAAGAGGACACAGTCTCAGGTTGTGCCAGGGGAGGTTTAGGCTGGATGTTAGGAAGAAGTTCTATACAGAGAGAGTGATTGCCCATTGGAATGGGCTGCCTGGGGAGGTGGTGGAGTCACCATCACTGGAGGTGTTCAGGAGGAGACTTGATGGGGTGCTTGGTGCCATGGGTTAGTTGTTTAGGTGGGTTGGATTGGTTGAGGGGTTGGACATGATGATCTTGAAGGTCTCTTCAAACCAAAGTTTTAAAGTCCCTGGAACTTCTCACTGAGGGCAGAAGCATCCACTAGGCATCTATAAACTAAATACACCTCACAAATATGGAAAAACCCAGAAGTCCTCTTTATAACAGGACCTGGCAAAGCCCATTACTAGCAACAGACTTTTCAGTTCAGACCATTACATGACTATTTTGTGTTAACTTCTCTGGCCAGGCTCTCTGAGTAAGATGCCAATATCACATGCAGACAGTGGTTTGGAGAAGGTCCAAACCCCAGCATTACTGACTCAGAAAAAATGCATTACATGGGAGAGTGATAGGAGGAATGGTGTCACACATATTCTGCTGTCATCATGACTACATCTTGTTCCATGCCATCTGTACCAACATCTGGATTTCAGCTTGGCTTGGTTTGGCATCTGTAAGGTCACCTACTGTAGCTTCCAATTTGACAATTGTCAATAGATTTGGGTTCTTCAAAAGAAATGAGTTTGTGTAGGGCTGGAGATGCTCCTCTGCCATGATATACAGAGAAGCGTTGAAGCAAGGAGCTTGCCTCCCTGTGAGAGTGCTGCACACACTGTCCCCATCCCAAAATACTTGGTGGTAGCAGAGGAGCAACCTTAGCATGGCCTCATCCCCTCCTCCTGCTCGGGTAGGGCAGGAAAGAGCAGTGCAGGGACAGATTTAGCAGGGGCGAGGATATCGAGGCGTCTCCAGTGCCCGCACCGCCCGTGTGCCTACATTCAAGCCACTGACCCAGCCAGCTGCTCCTCTCCTCATCGATCCTTCCTCCCAGCTGGAGATTGTGGTCCTCTGGGACTCTGCCAGCCTAATTCACTGCTTCTAGCTTGTGAGAAAGCCCAAAGTCCATTTTAATGACAAGCCTGCAAGCTCTGCATTCAGCAGCACAAAGTGTGGTGGGATTTTGATGTGCCATAATATTATCCAAATTCACAGTCTCACAGCATCACCAAGGTTGGAAGAGACCTCAAGGATCATCAAGTCCAACCTGTCACCACAGACCTCATGACTAGACCATGGCACCAAGTGCCACATCCAATCCCCTCTTGAACACCTCCAATGATGGTGACTCCACCACCTCCCTGGGCAGCACATTCCAATGGCCAATCTCTCTTTCTGTGAAGAACTTTCTCCTCACCTCCAGCCTAAACTTCCCCTGGTGCACCTTGAGGCTGTGTCCTCTTGTTCTGGTGCATTCAGTATCGGTTTCAAGTAGCAGAATGAGAGAAAATGGCCTCAAATTGTGCCAGAAGAGGTTTAGATTGGATACTAGAAAAATTTTCTTCACTGGAAGAGTGGTCAGGCACTGGCACAGGCTGCCCAGGGAGGTGGTGGAGATGCCATCCATGGAGGGGTTTAAAACAATGTGTAGACACGGTGCTGTGGGACGTGATTTAATGGCCATGGTGGTGTTAGGTTGATGGTTGGCCTCTATGATCTTAGGGAATAGAATAGAATAGCATAGAATAGCATAGCATAGCATAGCATAGAATAGAATAGAATAGAATAGAATAGAATAGAATAGAATAGAATAGAATAGAATAGAATAGAATAGAATAGAATAGACCAGGTTGGAAAAGACCTTCAAGCTCATTGAGTCCAACCTATCACCCAACACCATCTAATCAACTAAACCATGGCACCAAGCACCCCATCCAGTCTCTTCCTAAACACCTCCAGTGATGGTGACTCCACCACCTCCCAGGGCAGCACATTCCAATGGCCAATCTCTCTTTCTGGGAAGAACTTCTTCCTAACATCCAGCCTAAACCTCCCCTGGTGCAGCTCGAGACTGTGTCCTCTTGTTCTGGTGCTGGTTGCCTGGGAGAAGAGACCAACCCCCACCTGGCTACAACCTCCCTTCAGGTAGCTGTAGACAGCAAGGAGGTCTCCCCTGAGCCTCCTCTTCTCCAGGCTAAGCAACCCCAATGGAGAGGACTGAGTACTTCACTGCATCCCTTCAGCAAGCCACATGTGCCCCCAGTGATCAAATTCGTACTAGAAATACAGCTGCCATAGCCCTCCTCACTCCCTCCATGTTCTGACACAACCCACTTGTGATGTAGCACATTTCCAAGGCAGCAAGACAGATGCAAGAGGAGAAGCAAGGCCTTACATTTCATCGGTGTATTTGCTGTAAGACCCTAACATAAGGTCTGTGTTTATGTTTGAGCACAGACAATGGCAAAATGGGCAGGAAGCCAAAGACTGGCAAGCGTGCTTGTAAAGGGGAGACATGCCAGGCTCGCTGTGAGTTGACATCTGAGGGCAGCAATCATATTAAGAAGAGTGAACAGAACCTCTTGGTTCCTATTTGCTCAGGGCCATGCTGACCTGGTGCACATGGGGCTGAAGTACTGCAGCTTCTTCCTGTGGCCATCACCAACATCTCTGTTGTTACCTTCTCATTTGAAGAGGAAAAAGATTGTTTCCCACTCCTTCCAACAGAGCGTGTGACAGGGAGCAACAACAGTTAGCTGTGATTTCACACATTCATGGCAAAGGTTATGGCTGAGCACTGAACAGGCATAGTCTGGCAGGAGCAGGGAAAGTCATTGTGCCCATGGACTCAGCACTGGTTAGGCCACACCTTGAGTCCTGTGTCCAGTTCTGGGCCCCTCAGTTTAAGAATGATATTGAGACTCTTGAGTGTGTCCAGAGAAGGGCAACGAGGCTGGGGAGAAGCCTCAAGCACAGCCCTGTGAGGAGAGCTGAGGGAGCTGGGGTTAATTAGCCTGGAGAAGAGGAGGCTCAGAGGAGACATCCTTGCTGTCTACAACTCCCTGAAGGGAGATTGTAGGCAGGTGGGGACTGGTCTCTTCTCCCAGGCAACCAGCACCAGAACAAGAGGACACAGTCTCAAGCTGCACCAGGGGAAGTTTAGGCTTGAGGTGAGGAGAAAGTTCTTCACTGAAAGAATTGTTGGCCATTGGAATGTGCTGCCCAGGGAGATGGTGGAGTCACCATCCCTGGAGGTGTTCCAGAGGGGATTGGATGTGGCACTTGAAGCCATGGTTTAGTAGTCCTGAGGTGTTGGGTGACAGGTTGGACTTGATGATCTTTGAGGTCTTTTCCAACCTTATTGATTCCTTGATTCTGTGATTCACTGAACAGTGAAGGGAGGGCAGTCTCTGCAAGCATCACCAAGAGGATTTGTGCAGGAGGCAGTTCACTCTGCCTTATTCTGCCATTTTCAAGTCACATTCTGACATTTCACTCCAGAAGCTCTCCATGCCCATGAAACAGCAGCTTTCCCTCTTTGTCAGGGTGCATTTACGAACTGTAAGCTCTTCTACCCTTTCGTGCCAGCTGGAATGAACAAATAAATCTTAGCACCACCACCCCCCCCCCATGAAACTCACTGCAAATAGTTCCAGCAGACCAAGGAGCCTCTGTAGGGCCTGGTATTTTGCAGGCAAGACAAATTGGAAACAGAAGATGTTAAATACACAAGATCTGGATTAGTGTAGCACAAGCCCACGCCACAGCAGTCAGGAGCCAAGCCCTGAACTGCGGCACGCATACCCAAGCGGCGGGCCAGCCTTCATGCTGCTTGTGAAGTGGATGCCAAGAAGGACAAATTCTTGTATTTAGGGTTTTGGCATGTGATATTATAGCTCTGAACTCATTAATAACCTTGATAAGGCAATGAAAACAGAGACTGTCTTTCCTCCTCTGCTTTTTAATTCAGCAGCTGTGAGTTTTGATCCCCCGTGCAAAGGAGTGGATACATTTCTCAGCTGAGGAAGAACTAGACACGGCCAAAAAAGCCAGGATCTCATTTAAAACTAGTAGTAGTTTATACTGTTAAGCCAACACTTGGAGACATATAATGTAAGCAAAGCATCTCCAGAAATGCAGCTCAATGATTTCAAAGCAGTGGAAGATCCCAAAGCCTTAACTCATCAAAAGCAGGTCAAAGCCTATTCGCTGCTTGGATTTTGTAATCATCCTTTCTCTTTAATACAGCAGCTAAGGCAGCTCAGGATTGATAGGCAAACAGCATTTACTTTATGCCTAAGTTGAATCTCAGTCACCACTATGTGCAAGGCCCCTAAATGAATAGAACAGAATAAACCAGGTTGGAAGAGACCTTCAAGATCATCGCATCCAACCTATCATCCAGCACCACCCAACCAACTAAACCATGGCACCAAGCACCCTATCAAGTCTCCTCCTGAACACCTCCAGTGATGGTGACTCCACCACCTCCCCGGGCAGCCCATTCCAATGGGCAATCACTCTCTCTCTCTGTAAAACTTCCTCCTAACCTCCAGCCTAAACCTCCCCTGGCGCAGCCTGAGACTGTGTCCTTTTGTTCTGGTGCTGGTTGCCTGGGAGAAGAGACCAACCTCTGCCTGTCTACAACCCCCCTTCCTCTGTTCCTTTCTCAGCATCCTGAGCAGATCTTCAAGGCCAGGTTGGATGAGGCCTTGAGCAGCCTGAGGAGAGGAGAGGAGACTTGAGGAGAGGAGACTCGAGGAGAGGAGAGGAGAGGAGACTCGAGGAGAGGTGAGGAGAGGAGAGGCGAGGAGAGGAGAGGCGAGGAGAGGAGACTCGAGGAGAGGAGAGGCGAGGCGAGGCGAGGAGAGGAGAGGAGAGGAGAGGAGAGGAGACTCGAGGAGAGGAGACTCGAGGAGACTCGAGGAGAGGAGATTCGAGGAGAGGAGAGGAGACTCGAGGAGAGGAGACTCGAGGAGAGGAGACTCGAGGAGAGGAGAGGAGAGGAGACTCGAGGAGAGGAGAGGAGACTCGAGGAGAGGAGAGGAGACTCGAGGAGACTCGAGGAGAGGAGAGGAGACTCGAGGAGAGGAGACTCGAGGAGAGGAGACTCGAGGAGACTCGAGGAGAGGAGACTCGAGGAGAGGAGAGGAGAGGAGACTCGAGGAGAGGAGAGGAGACTCGAGGAGACTCGAGGAGAGGAGAGGAGACTCGAGGAGAGGAGACTCGAGGAGAGGAGACTCGAGGAGACTCGAGGAGAGGAGACTCGAGGAGAGGAGACTCGAGGAGAGGAGAGGAGAGGAGACTCGAGGAGAGGAGACTCGAGGAGAGGAGACTCGAGGAGAGGAGACTCGAGGAGAGGAGACTCGAGGAGAGGAGAGGAGAGGAGAGGAGAGGAGAGGAGAGGAGAGGAGAGGAGAGGAGAGGAGAGGAGAGGAGAGGAGAGGAGAGGAGAGGAGAGGAGAGGAGAGGAGAGGAGAGGAGAGGAGAGGAGAGGAGAGGAGAGGAGAGGAGAGGAGAGGAGAGGAGAGGAGAGGAGAGGAGAGGAGAGGAGATTCAAGGCAAGGCGAGGCGAGGCTGGGCAGGGAGGGGATTAACCAGTTTGGAAAAGACCTTCGAGATCATCAAGTCCAACCTATCACCCAACACCATCTAATCAACTAAACCATGGCACCAAGCACCCCATCCAGTCTCTTCCTAAACACCTCCAGTGATGGTGACCCCACCACCTCCCTGGGCAGCACATTCCAATGGCAAATCACTCTTTCTGTGAAGAACTTCTTCCAACCTTCCAACCCAAACCATCCTATGGATCTATGAATCATCCAGATGCTCTGGCTGGAAGATTTTTACCAGCCAGCAATATATGCTACATGTCTGCTTCCAGTCACTACACAAATGCCTAAGCATGACCCTCACAGCAAACTTTCATGTGTGCCTTTTGAGATGTTATTTGCATCCTCCTCACAGCACACCTGTGACAGAATCTCCTACAGAACATGCAGTCAACATGTGGTTTTCAGAGGCATCCTGCTTCTCTAGCACTGCTATGCACCCTCATTATTGTGCCTCAGTAATGTGATTTGCAGGGTGAAAAAACAAAAGCAGCAGCTATGCCCTGAAAAGAAAAGAGTCCAAGTATTGCTCCCTGAAGAGGGAAGAAGGAAAGCAGGAGAGGAGAACTCATTTAGCTAGAATAAATGAGACAGAAATAGATGCGAGAGGGGCTGGCTAGAAAGAGGTGGGAAATGATCCAGAGTCAAGCTGAGGCAAACAAAGGCAAGTGGCTAAGAATAAGTGTGCCCAGGCACAGATGGAGACTGAAGAGACCCTAAGAGAACTATTTTCCATATCTATTTAATCCTCTTGAGTGCTGTGGAGAGTGGCTCTGAGTAGGTGTCAGGCTCTAGACTTGGTGTCTCCTCATGTGCCCAGCAGCTCTCTGGCCACCCTCACCCTTCAAGGCTAGGGCATTGCAGGACAGCACTTCCCTGTGCTTTCCACTAAAACCTGCTCAGTGCCTACTCCAGAAGCCAAAGACACCTCTCCAGAGAGGTGGTCCTGGGCATCCTGTCTGTCACAGCTTGCAAAGCCCAGCCTAACTCGAGATGATGGCAGGCAGCAAATCAAAAGGTCGCAAAGTTGCTTCCATTGTAAGGGAGGATTCTGAAAGCAGCACTATTGAACTCAACTGGCTGCTCTTAACAACAGACACATTGTTTTCTCTGGATGATTTCTTCTAGGAAAAGCATGTCTGTGAATGTGGGAAACTCACTGAATGTCAAAGTTGTGAATGCAGTGAATGGGGAAAGAAAAAAAAGGAAAGAAAGGAAAAAAAGAAGTCAAAGTTTAGTGATTTTTTTCCCCCCCCCTCAAACCAGGAACCCAACAATTTATGGGTTAGGAAAAAATAGGCACAAAAACCACACACAAAACCAAACAAACCCCAAACCAGCTCCTATCCATAGAATCATGGAATCAATAAGGTTAGAAAAGACCTCAGAGATCATCAAGTCTCAAGCATTTCTAGTTCTGGGCCCCTAAGTGTAGGAAAGATGTTGAGTTGCTGGAAGGTGTCCAGAGAAGGGCAACAAAGCTGGGGAGGGGTCTGGAGCACAGCCCTGTGAGGAGAGGCTGAGGGGGCTGGGGTTGCTTAGCCTGGAGAAGAGGAGGCTCAGAGGAGACCTTCTTGCTCTCTACAACTACCTGAAGGGAGGTTGTAGCCAGGTGGGAGCTGGTCTCATCTCCCAGGCAACCAGCACCAGAACAAGAGGACACAGTCTCAAGTTGCACCAGGGGAGGTTTAGGCTTCAGGTGAGGAGAAAGTTCTTCACAGAAAGAGTAGTTGGCCATTGGAATGTGCTGCCCAGGGAGGTGGTGGAGTCCCCATCACTGGAGGTGTTTAGGAAGAGACTGGATGGGGTGCTTGGTGCCATGGTTTAGTTGATTAGATGGTGTTGGGTGATAGGTTGGACTTGATGATCTCAAAGGTCTTTTCCAACCCTATTCTATTCTATTCCATTCCATTCTATTCCATTCCATTCCATACTTAGTGCACAACACTAACTTTGTGTTAGATACCTGTCCCATGGGATTATTTAGACCTTGCAGTTATTTCCCTTTTCACATCCAATGATAATTTATTTGCATTCTATCCCTTTCTGCTGAAGATCTGTGGAAAATTTTCCAGGCACAGCCTAAAACTACCACAGAGGTCAGGACAGGAATTAAGATGCCTGCAGGAAGCCCATGATTAAGGCAGTTTTGATTTAGCAAGTGCTCTTGCCTATGAATATCTGAGCATCTGAATAGCCTTTTCTAGTAACTGAAACTCCCACTATCCCTGCATCAGCCATGGAGCCCTGCTTAACACTGAAAAGCACCAAGGTGAAGCAAACCTTTCAGGGAGGCAAAGACAGAGACTTTCCAAGCTGGCATAAAATTAACTACTTCTATTACACCGAGTTAGGGTTGGAATATGGTTTATTTTCTGTTCCAATGCTGTAGTGTTTGTGTGAAGACACAGCTGGTTGTGCAGTTTAACCTTATTCTTCTGGGTCATACTTGTGGTAATTGATTCAATCTTACTGTTGATTTCATCACCAGGAAGCTTTGCAATGATCATTGGCTTATGGAGAAAACTTAAAGCAAAGAGAAAGCTTCACCTTTATCAAGGAAAAATTAAAGCATCCTATGATCACATTAACCTTTGTGCTGCCAGGACCAATGGAACCTCCATGCCAGTTTTGGCACAACTGGATTGTATCAAAGTGCTGTTAGACAGGCCCAACTCCATCTTGCATGTCCATCTGAGGATGACTCCCTTGATTTAGGCTGATGGGATCTGTGGATTTATGCTGTGTGTACCTCAGGCATATTAAAGTAAAATAGTAAAAAAGAACAAGGAATCATAGAGTCATAGAATCAATAAGGTTGGAAAAGACCTCAGAGATGATCAAGTCCAACCTGTCACCCAACACCTCAGGACTAACTAAACCATGGCACCAAGTGCCAGGTCCAATCCCCTCTTGAACACCTCCAGGGACGGTGACTCCACCACCTCCCTGGGCAGCACATTCCAATGGCAAATCACTCTGTGAAGAACTTTCTTCTCACCTGCAGCCTAAACCTCCCCTGGTGCAGCTTGAGACTTGGTCCTCTTGTTCTGGTGCTGGTTGCCTAGGAGAAGAGACCAACCCCCACCTGGCTACAACCTCCCCTCAGGTAGTTGTAGACAGCAAGAAGGTCTCCCCTGAGCCTCCTCTTCTCCAGGCTAAGCAACCCCAGCTCCCTCAGCCTCTCCTCACAGGGCTGTGCTCCAAACGCCTTCCCAACTTTGTTGCCTTTCTCTGGACACCTTCCAGCAACTCAACATCTTTCCTAACCTGAGGGGCCCAGAACTGGACACAGGACTCAAGCTGTGGCCTAACCAGTGCTGAGTCCAGGGGCAGAATGACCTCCCTGCTCCTGCTGGCCACACTATTCCTGATGCAGGCCAGGAAAGGAAAGAGCAATCAGAGGATTTTGAAGGGATATCTTCCCTCTCCCGGTGGGCATGGCAAGTGTGTTGGCTTCCATCACTCAGGGACCACCATGCATAAAGCAGCAGCAGGATGGGAGCGCTCTGGGTCAGATGTAAGAGGGTCAGCTCCAGCCCCCAGTGCACAGGAGGAACCCAAAGCACAGGCAAATGAGAAGCTCAGTAAAGTGACTAATCCATCATCCAAGGTCCTGCTGGCTTGTAGGCAGAGTGCCAGCACACAGTATCCTTTTCTCTGGCTCTGCCCAGACTTAGACTGCACAATCAGTGGCCAATTCATTTTCCATGGTTCCTGCATCTTTTTCAGCACAACCCTATTGTAAGGCCCTTAACATAAATAAACAATCATCTCCAGTTCCTCCAAACACAAGGACAGAGTTTGTCATTAAAACCCCAGAACTTGCAACTTGCAAGCCAACTCCTCATTGTGCTTTGTGGTCACCAGCTGGGGTTTGTGAGATTTGTTCCTTGAAAGAACCATCTCCTTTGTGCAAATGACTGGAGGACTAGGGAGTATAACAAAATGACCCTGCATTATAGGTAACCCCAGCCTCCTCTGGGTGCAGGCCACCAGCCATTGCCCCATTGCTGTCAAGAGGGCAGGTGGGCTAAGCCAGGCCTGGGAGCTAACCCTTCCCTTGGCTGGAGGAACATTTGGCACATTGCAGACCTCCCCTGCCAGGCACTTCATCCTTCAGGAAACTGGATGGATGCTGGGACAGGGGAGGCTCATGGTGGGGACAGATCAGAAGCTGCACTCAGTTCCCCTGGGTGAGCCATCCACATCCATCTTTCTAGCATTTTCCTAAGCCCTGTGAGTTCAGGAAGTCCCAGTTGCTAACCAATCTCTCATTATCTTAGAACTAAAAATCCTGTTAATGGCTTTACCTCATACACTGCAGCTCTGGAAACCTGCCCAGCTCCTTCTTGAGTTACTTACTTCAGCTGATGGGTTTGGCAGGTTTTTCCCCCAGATATTGGCTACTGGTCCTTGGAGAACCCATGCCTAAGCCTCCTGCATTGTGGTTGTCTGTCCTCAAGCTTGGCTCCATGGGGCATTTGTTCCTGCACTGTTCATAGACTGATAACTGAGCCAGCAATTAAACAGTGCCCTGAGCAGAGGCTCACAGGGCACCTGAAAACATTTAACAACTTCTCCAGGTGTTCATTAGTTAAGAAAACTTCTCCATGCATCCCCATCTCCTGGTCTGAGTTAGGACTGAGCCAAATATAGGACAGAACTAATTCTATGCAGTGGTTTTCTTTTTCAGCTCAGCTTCTTCTCAGTAACTGCACTTTCTGAAGCTAACATTAATGTCTTTTTGAGGCCAGTTTCTGCTTCTAGTAGTGCTGAAACTTGATCTTTACAGTTAGTACCAAGGGCTGCTACTCAGACTGCCTTAGTTCAGGCCCAGCTGGCAGCTGAGCAGTGTTGTAGTAGCAGCCTCTCACACAGTTGTCCCCACCACCATCAGGCCTCCAGTGGGATGAGGAGGAGGATCAAGAGAAAAAGGCAAAACCTCCTGGGTTTAGATACAGTGTACAGAAGAGCACAAGAAGACGACCACATCCTGGTCTCCAAGCTGGTGACACATGGGTTTGATGGGTGGACCACTAGATGGATACAGAACTGGCTTGATGGCTGCACCCAAAGAGTGGCTGTCAATGGGTCCATGTCCCACTGGAGGCCAGGGACAAGCAGAGTCCCTCAGGGATCAGTCCTGGGACCAGGCTTGGTCAACATCTTTGTGGGTGCCATGGACAGTGGCATTGAGTGCACCCTCAGCAGGGTTGCTAATGACACCAAGCTGTGTGGTGCAGCAGACACACTGGAGGGAAGGGATCCATCCAGAGGGACCTTGACAGGCTGGAGAGGTGGGCACAAGCCAACCTCAGGAGCTTCAACAAGACCAAGCGCAGGGTCCTGCATCTGGGTCGAGGCAATCCCAGGCACAAATCCAGGCTGGGCAGTGCCTGGCTGGAAAGCAGCCCTGAGGAGAGAGACTTGGGGGTGCTGGTGGAGGAGAAGCTCAACAGGAGCTCTCAGTGTGCACTTGCAGCCTGCAAAGCCAATCAGATCCTGGGCTGCAGCAAGAGAAGTGTGGCCAGCAGGGCAAGGGAGGTGATTCTCCCCCTCTACTCAGCTCTGGGGAGACCCCACCTGGAGTCCTGCCTCCAGTTCTGGAGCCCCTATTCCAAGAGGGTTATGGAGGTGCTGGAAGGTGTCCAGAGAAGGGCCACGAGGATGAGCAGAGGGCTGGAGCACCTCTCCTGTGAGGACAGACTGAAGGAGTTGGGGCTGTTCAGTCTGGAGAAGAGAAGGCTCTGAGGTGACCTCATTGTGGCCTTCCAGTATCTGAAGGGGGCTACAAGAAGGCTGGGGAGGGACTTCTCAGGATCTCAGGGAGTGATAGGACTAGGGGGAATGGAATGAAGATGGAGGTGAGGAGATTCAGACTGGATGTGAGGAGGAAGTTCTTCCCCATGAGGGTGGTGAAGCCCTGGAATGGGTTGTCCAGGGAGGGGGTTGAGGCCCCGTCCCTGGAGGTGTTTAAGAGCAGGCTGGATGAGGCTCTGGCCAGCCTGATCTAGTGTGGGGTATCCCTGGCCATGGCAGGGGGGTTGGAACTACATGATCCTTGTGGTCCCTTCCAACCCTGACTGATCCTGTGATACTATGATACAAAGAATAGCACTAATGCAGTGATACATACAGAGGCTGATACAAAACACAGCAGTGACCCTCATAGCACTGACCCTGATGGCCCTACCTGGCTGTGAGAGACTAGATCTTGTCTCTTGGTGCGAATCAACAAAGATAAAATCCCCTCTGCTCCTTGCCCAGACAATAGCTGATGTGTATTGGGCAGGCACTGGATAACGACCCTCTGGAATGTGCATGGACACCATCATCCCTACCCATCAGTTACCCTGGAAAGGGAGGGTGGTGAAAAGGACACCTGGACCCATGCCTAAGAAACTGTATAAAAGACCTGAGCAATACTGGCTGAGAAGAAGGAAAAGCCCTGGGCAATGCTGCTCTGAAGGAAAAAACACAAAGAAAATACCAGGAGAGAAAAGGGCAGAGACACCACCATGTAGCCTGGAAGAAGCAGACCAGGAGGAACCCTCTCTCTGTGTCTTAAGTTCTGCCTGCTGCAACTCATGAGCTGAAGAGGCTGCTCAGAGAAGGACTTGGGCTTTGGGATCTCTCCCTCCTCTCCTCCAGCAGAGCCAACAAGGCAGCACCCTTCCTCCACAGACCCAAACCGTCTTGGGGGGTAGGGGGTGGGAATATAATTCTTCTCTTCTTCTCTCTTCCTCTTCTCTCTCTCTCTCTCTTTTTTTTTCTCTCTCTCTCTCCTTCTGATCCATCCACTTTATTCTGTTAATAAATAGCCTCACTGTTGATATTTTGGCCTTGTTTGTGCCTCTAATTTCATAACACAGGAATACTCAAAAGAACTGAGTCTCTTACCCTCTCTGGACTGAGACGCCAGCCTGGCCCATCTACCTGGTCCTGCACCACAGCTCCTAAGAGGAAAACTGGGACTCTTTTATCCCTCATGAGAGAACCAAAATACTCTTGAGTGGGCTCAAATAGTTTGTCCTTTCCAAGTTTCACTTGCAGACCTTCTTTGCCCTACTACATGTCTCCTTAGAAGACCATTCCTCTCTTCAGCCTGGTAGATTGAAGGACTTAGATTTCACAGAATCACCAAGGTTGGAAGAGACCTCAAAGATCATCAAGTCCGACCTGTCACCACAGACCTCATGTCTAGACCATGGCACCAAGTGCCACGTCCAATCTCCTCTTGAACACCTCCAGGGATGGTGACTCCACCACCTCCCTGGGCAGCACATTCCAATGGCCAATGTGAAGAACTTCCTCATATCCAGCCTAAACCTCCCCTGGTGCAGCTTGAGACTGTGTCCTCTTGTTCTGGTGCTGGTTGCCTGGGAGAAGAGACCAACTCCTTCCTGGCCACAACCTCCCTTCAGGTAGTTGTAGAGAGCAATAAGGTCTCCCCTGAGCCTCCTCTTCTCCACCGCTCACATCCCATTGCTATTTCCACTTTGTTCCAAGGCTAACAGCAAATAGCAAATCTGGGGGTCATGCTCAAAGTACACCAGCTGCTGCACCATGGAGTAGGAACAAAGCAAAACTATGTTCCCAGGCCTGGCATCTCCCAGCAGAACAGCCTCCTCTTTGTGGCTTCCGAGAGCCCGGTGCTATTTATGGCACTTGGGTTTCTATTCTTCAGTAATTTCATGTTCATTGAAGAACAGCTCTCTAATTTTGTAAGGCCACACCAAAAGCACAGGCAGGATGGATTTGTCAGCTGCTGCTGTCTGGGGGGGAAAAAAGCAGAAATGAAAAATCAGTAGTTCTACTACCAAGTCTTCCATCAGTGAACCTGTTCTCCTTCTCCCTCAGCAGAGATTTCTCTCCCATCAAAGAGCTTTTGCAGGCTCTGCCTTTGCATGTGGATGAGTATCTCACCTTTGGCAAAGGGCTTCCTTGCAGCCAGTGGCTGCATGGGGAAGAAATCCACAGGGCAGGACTCACAGAAGGCCATTTTGCATTTTCTGGCTTGGGAACAGCTGTGAAGCCTCATTGGAAGTGGGGGTTAAGGTTTTCAAGACAAGATCACAGAATCACCAAGGTTGGAAGAGACCTCAGAGATTATCAAGCCCAACCTGTCACCACAGACCTCATGACTAAGCCATGGCACCAAGATCAGTGGAGCTGTTGCCCTCCTGGACTCACCACAGCTTTGCTTATCCATCCTTCTGGCCATACTTGTTTTGCTGTGCACAAAGAGGGTAGTTGATGATGTCTATGTGACAGATGAGCTGAAAACCTCCTCTGAAACCAGTAGTCCTCATGTACACAACAGTACAATACAAAAGATGGAAAATGGCATGACTGTGTCCCTTCCTGTTGGACAAAACCATTGAAGAACAGAGGTGTGGCTTGCCTTTATTTGCTGAATATATCTGGAGGCTTGTGTGAGAGCCTCTGAAAGCAGTCTTGGAGAGCAGCAGTCAGAAGGACACTTTGCTGGGGAGCAGAGAGGTGTTTGGGAATGGGTTTGGGGTTAGGTGATGACACTAGGCCAACACTTCCCCTCACAAAGTTCTCAAAGCCTAAAGAATAGAATAGAATAGAATAGAATAGAATAGAATAGAATAGAATAGAATAGAATAGAATAGAATAGAATAGAATAGAATAGAATAGGAATAGGATAGAATAGGAATAGGATAGAATAGGAATAGGAATAGAATAGACCAGACCAGACCAGGTTGGAAGAGACCTTCAAGATCATCGCATCCAACCTATCATCCAACACCACCTAATCAACTCAACCATGGCACCAAGCACCCTATCAAGTCTCCTTCTGAACACCTCCAGTGATGGTGACTCCACCACCTCCCCAGGCAGCCCATTCCAATGGGCAATCATTCTCTCGGTGTAGAACTTCCTCCTAACCTCCAGCCTAAACCTCCCCTGGCACAGCCTGAGACTGTGTCCTCTTGTTCTGGTGCTGGTTGCCTGGGAGAAGAGACCAACCTCTGCCTGTCTACAACCTCCCTTCAGGTAGTTGTAGAGAGCAATAAGGAGTTGTAGAGAGCAATAAGGCCAGAGCAATAAAGCCAGATCATTGCTCTGCTTGCAGGCAGCTGCAGCTTCCTTGTCTCAAGCATCTTCTGCCCCTGCCTGGCTTTGTCGTCCACATCCCACAGAAGGAGAAAGTTTTGTCAATGAAAGCAGTGATGCAGTCAGTAATTTAAAAGCCTTGGATGCCTTTTCACGTGCTGGAAAACTTCTATCACCATCTGCTGCTGCCAATATTTGGTCACAGGCACGTCTCCACCTCATATCTTGGCTGCAGACCTGTGTCCTCAACCAGCCACATCCTATGGGCTCCGAGCAGAAATACAGAGGAAATCCAAGGGCCTACATTCAGCACAGAAAATCAGACTAAATGCTCACAACAGTGTCTTTTAACCTTGCCTGACACCTGAATACAATCCAAAATGGAAAGCTTGGATACCAGCTGCAGGGGACTGATGACCAACTTGTCCCCCAAACAGCACATGAGAGCACTGCTCTGAGATGTTGCAATCGGCTTCTCAAAGTCAGTTTGTGTTCTGGGGTTAAAGACTCTCAGAAAGGGCCCCCAAGGGAGCTACAGCTTGAGGCTGCACCCAGAAAGGGAGGAGGCACATCTCCAGTGAGTCACCTCCTTTTGGAAGAGGAATGCTTGCTTGCAAGGCATCCTTAGCTCAAGCAAACTCAGTCACTCCTGCATCATGCCAAAGCAACACTACATGACCAATCAGGTGGAAAAAGTCCTGCTTGCATCCTTTCCTGTGTAGGGCAGGTGGCAAACTCCATGCTAGAACATGACAACATACATCTGCAGCCCTGGTCCCTTCCAGAGGGCCTTTGATGCTCTCAAAATCCTGATCCTCTGAAGTGGACAGAAAAGAGTTGGAAAGGATCTCAGAGTTCAAGCTGGAGTTTTCAGCTCCCCAGGAGGAATGTGATTACGGCCTGTACACCCCCTGCAGTGAGTCAGAGGCCTGGAGGACACCCAAATTGCACCACCCCAGCTCTTGTCCAGTTGTGGAGGCCCATTGCTCTGGTCACAGGAGAGCCTGCCAGCCCCAGCTCCTGTTAGCAAGAGTAATTCATCGGGGTGGCGCACGGGGGGAGCACAGAAGGCAAGAGAGGAGAAGAGGAACGAGAGGGGAGCAAGTGGAAAGAGGACATTTCCCAAGGAAAGCAGAAAGCCATCTACACAGGCTACAGAAATCAGTTCTGCTGTTCTGTCCCTAATTTTGACACACATGATGAAAACAGACCTCTTGGTGTGGCTGCTGATGGATCCAGGGGACATGTCAGCACCTGCAAGGAGTGTTCCTAGGGTGGGCAGACACTCCACAGGGGGTCTCTTTATTTCAGGTTGTAGAAAAGGGAGAGGTGCAGACATCCATCCACTGCCCCTTCTCACAACCCCTGCAGACACAGCAGCTGAAAAGCCCCAGATACTGTGCAGCAGCCACAAGGAAAAGGCAGGATTCCTCCAGGCACACAACTTGAAACTCCTTTGACCCCCAATTTCCTATCACTGAAGCATCTGGTAGAGCCCTCAAGGTTGCAATTATATACAGAAAAACAACAAACCAACACCACCAAACCCACCCTCCCCCTCCCCTCCCCCCCCAAATAACAATGACAACCAAAACCCAAACAAAAAAAACCCCACCCCACCCCAAAAAAAACCCCAAACATAAATGGGAGGTTCTGTTTCTTCATGGCTTATAAAGAGAGAATACCTATGTGTACATAGCAGGAGAAACCATCCACTTGCCCAGGAAGAAGACCCATGTGAAGCCTCTTGTTCCAAACCTCCATCATTCCTCTAGAATTTCTAAAGGCTTGGGTTGATGTGGCTTGCACATAGGAACCATCAGAGGAGACTTTTACATGGGGTCAGGTAAAGGAGCTTGAGGTCTTTTAGAATGGAATGGAATGGAATGGAATGGAATGGAATGGAATGGAATGGAATGGAATGGAATAGAATAGAATAGAATAGAATAGAATAGAATAGAATAGAATAGAATAGAATAGAATAGAATAGAATAGAATAGAATAGAATAGAATGGAATAAACCAGGTTGGAAAAGAACTTTGGGATCGTCGAGTCTAACCCATCACCCAACACCATCTAATCAACTAAACCATGGCACCAAGCACCCCATCCAGTCTCTTCCTAAACACCTCCAGTGATGGTGACTCCACCACCTCCCTGGGCAGCACATTCCAATGGTCAATTTCTCTTCCTGGGAAGAACTTCTTTCTAACCTCCAGCCTAAACCTCCCCTGGCACAGCTTAAGACTGTGTCCTCTTGTTCTGACACAGGTTGCCTGGGAGAAGAGACCAGCCCTCACCGGGCTACAACCTCCCTTCAGGGAGTTGTAGACAGCAAGAAGGTCTCCTCTGAGCCTCATCTTCTCCAGGCTAAGCAACCCCAGCTCCCTCAGCTTCTCCTCACAGGGCTGTGCTCCAAACCCCTCCCCAGCTTTGTTGCCCTTCTCTGGACACCTTCCAGCAACTCAACATCTTTCCTAAGCTGAGGGGCCCAGAACTGGACACAGGACTCAAAGTGTGGCCTAACCAGTGCTGAGTCCAGGGGCACAATGACTTCCCTGCTCCTGCTGGCCACACTATTCCTGATGCAGGCCAGGATGCCATTGGCCTTCTTGGCCCCCTGGGCACTCTGCTGGCTCATGTTCAGCCAGCTGTCAATCAGTACCCCCAGGTCCCTTTCTGCCTGGCTGCTCTCCAGCCACTCTAACCCCAGCCTGTAGCACTGCATGGGGTTGCTGTGGTCAATGTGTAGAACCCAGCACTTAGATATGTTTTGAATGTTGCTACACAACAGCTAGTAACTTCCAGCATGATGCTGGCAGTAAGTCACTTCAGCTTCTGATCCAGGTTGCTGAGGTTTCACAGCACAGAGTCAGCAGCTTAGTCAGCTCTGGTTAAAGCAGCTAGTGAGCTAAATAGGAAAAAATGGTCTGAAACCAGGCCTTTAAAAGCTGAAATTACTGTGGCTTACACAAAACCCACTACTAAAGGAGGTCTTGATTTTTATTGAGCTAGTTCTCTGGTCCACATTCCTGCATTGGCTCCTTCAAGTTTCATCAGGTGGGAACACCACACTGCTACTTGTTTGCAGCTTGGACTGCAGCTTAGTTTCCAAAGGAGCAGCCGACACGCCAGGTAGGTTCAATCTTGCTGCACAGCAACAGCTTGTGTCAGTAGAACAGAGCAGAACAGAACAGAACAGAATAGAATAGAATAGAATAGAATAGAATAGAATAGAATAGAATAGAATAGAACAGAACAGAACAGAACAGAACAGAACAAGCCAGGTTGGAAAAGACCTTCAAAATCTAATCCAACCTATCACCCAACACCATCTAATCAACTGAACCATGGCACCAAGCACCCCATCCAGTCTCTTCCTAAACACCTCCAGTGATGGTGACTCCACCACCTCCCTGAGCAGCACATTCCAATGGCCAATCACTCTTTCTGTGAAGGGCTTCTTCCTAACCTCCAGCCTAAACCTCCCCTGGTGCAGCTTGAGACTGTGTCCTCATGTTCTGGTGCTGGTTGCCTGGGAGAAGAGACCAACTCCCACCTGGCTACAACCTCCTTTCAGGTAGTTGTAGACAGCAATAAGGTCTCCTCTGAGCCTCTTCCTCTCCAGGCTAAGCAACCCCAACTCTCTCAGCCTTTCCTCATAGGGCTGTGCTCCAAACCCTGCAAGCTTTGGTTAAAAGCAGTTTATCTTTCCCAAAGCTTTGGCCAGCAACTGAATATGCTAGAAGGGGCAAGAGGCACAAGGCCTATCCATCAGCTTCCTTCCTCTGGATGACTGACAGTACTATTAGCACTGCAGTCCATCTATCCAGCATATCTCAATATGATTCAGGACCCATCTTAATGCAGCCCCCTTTTCAGGGTACCAAGTGAGGGTGCCCAAAGCAGAGGGCATGAAGATTTGAATAGATTTTCATTCTATTAGTCCTGCTGTTTCTCAAACCTCCCTTTAGCTGCTGCTAGATGGAGGAGGAATGATTTATTTCAGCTGGTAAAGCCTGCAGCCAACTTCCTTTAAACCAATAAGTTAATTCCCAAAGGGACTGGACACTGCACCCAACAAGTTCAGCATAACTTAGAATCAATTAATGATGCTTGCCTGAATCTATGATGATCTTGAGGGTCTCTTTCAACCTGGTCCATTCCATTCCATTCCATTCCATTCCATTCCATTCCACTGAGAGTTTGACACAGTAGCTGATAGTTGTAGGGTCCCAAAACAAAGGCATCTCTGCTCACTTTGGGGATGACTAATCATCCTGGGGTCTTTTGTTCACACAGTCCAAAAAGGGATGGGATCATCCAGGTGGCAGTGGCAAGGTCATAGAATCATAGAACCAGTCAGGGTTGGAAGGGACCACAAGGATCTTCTAGTTCCAACCCCCCTGCCATGGGCAGGGACACCCCACACTAGATCAGGCTGGCCAGAGCCTCATCCAGCCTGGGCCTAAACACCTCCAGGGATGGACCCTCAACCCCCTCCCTGGACAACCCATTCCAGGGCTTCACCACTCTCACGGGGAAGAACTTCCTCCTCACCTCCAGCCTGAATCTCCCCACCTCCAGCTTCATTCCATTCCCCCTAGTCCTATCACTACCTGATATCCTGAGAAGTCCCTCCCCTATGAGTCCCTCTCATAGGAGAGGTGCTCCAGCCCTCTGATCATCCTCATGGCCCTTCTCTGGACACCTTCCAGCACCTCCAGATCCCTCTTGGAATAGGGGCTCCAGAACTGGAGGCAGTACTCCAGGTGGTGTCTCCCCAGAGCTGAGTAGAGGGGGAGAATCACCTCCCTTGCCCTGCTGGCCGCACTTCTCTTGCTGCAGCCCAGGATCCGATTGGCTTTCTGGGCTGCAAGTGCATGCTGAGAGCTCCTGTTGAGCTTCTCCTCCAGCAGCACCCCCAAGTCTCTCTCCTCAGGGCTGCTTTCCAGCCAGGCACTGCCCAGCCTGGATTTGTGCCTGGGATTGCCTCGACCCAGACGCAGGACCCTGCCCTTGGTCTTGTTGCAGCTCCTGAGGTTGGCTTGTGCCCACCTCTCCAGCCTGTCAAGGTCCCTCTGGAGGGCATCCCTTCCCTCCAGCCTGTCTGCTGCACCACACAGCTTGGTGTCATCAGCAAACAGGTCCCATGGGGACTGCAAACAGAAGCAGCAGAGAAACACTCACCCAGTAAATGTGTATGCACTCACATACCATATAAATAAATAAAGGTTTGGGTCTTCTCCTTCTCTAGTTTCACCAAATTGGCTGAAGACCTCAAACTGGGCACTGCATGGAGGCTAACAAAGTACTCACCCCATGAACTTTGTCCATCTGGAGACTGGACATCTTTTTTCTATCAAGAACAGGAGGCTGCTGTAATTCTGGCACTGAGAGGAGCTGTGGACAACAGTTTCCATGCAAATCCTCATGATATCAGCCTGGGTATGGAAAAAAGAAGAGTGACAACACAGCAGTTGGATGAAAGCCAGACAGGCAAAATGAGAGGCTGAGCTCTTGCCAGAGCAAGGCTAGGAGAGGTCAGTTTTCCTGCCTGCTCCCCATAGCATGGTCAGTTTGCAGCCACACATTGCTGCCATATAGTTGTGCTCCTTCTTGACAGAAAAGTCTACATTTGCATGGCTGGCAGGTCTGTCATCTTGCCATTTGGCTCTCACAAAAGCCAGGAGAAAAAATGAATGTTTATCTTGAGAGCATTTATTAAAACAGACAAAAAATACAATGGATCTGAGCTGGCTTTGGGAAATGGTCTGCAAACCACAGAGGAAAGCCTCTGAAATGATAGCAGTGATTTAACAGACATCTATTACTAGTCCAGCACTTCTACATAACAGATGTAGAGCAGGAATTGTGCTTTTGCAGGAGCAGCTTCCAGTCTCTTAGCAAAGACACACCAACTCATCTGGCTCTGGTTTATGGCAGAAGCTGAGAAAGCAAACCATCACAGCCCAGCAGCCTTGAAATCCCACCTGCCATTTCTCTGCCTCAGCAGCTTCATCAGGGATCAGTGCTGGCTCCAGTCCTGTTCAACATCTTCATCAATGACACTGATGAGGGGACAGAGTGTCTGCTCAGCAAGTTTGCTAATGACACCAAACTGGGAGGCTTGGCTGAGACACCTAAAGGCTGTGCAGCCATGCAGTGAGGCTTGGGCAGACTGGAGAGCTGGGCAGAGTGGAACCTAATGAGCTTCAACAAGGATCAGTGCACAGTCCTGCACCTGGAAAGGGATAATAAACTGCACCAGCACAGGTTAGGAGGTGATCTGCTGGAGAGCAGCCCCATGGAGAAGAACCTGGGAGTCCTGGTGGACAGCAAGTTATCCATGGGACATCAATGTGCCCTCGTGGCCAAGGCCAAAGGGATCCTGGGCTGCATTAAGAGGAGTGTGTCCAGCAGATCAAGGGAGGTTCTCCTCTCCCTCTTCTCTGCCCTGGTGAGACCTCACATGGAATATTACATCCAGTTCTGAGCTCACCAGTTCAAGAGGGACAGGGATCTGCTGGAGAGAATCCCAACAGAGAGCTACCAGGATGATTAAGGGACTGGAGCACTGCCCTGTGGGGAGAGGCTGAGAGCCCTGGGGCTTTTTAGTCTGGAGAAGAGAAGACTGAGAGGGGATCAAATAAATGTTCATAAATATCTGAGGGTTGGGTATCAAGAGGAAGGGGACAGGCTCTGCTCAGTTGCACCCTGTGATAGGACAAGCAGCAATGGATATAAACTACAGCACAGGAGGTTCCACCTCAACAAGAGGAGGAACTTCTTCACTGTGAGGGTCACAGAGCACTGAAGCAGGCTGCCCAGAGAGGTTGTGGAGTCTCCTCCTCTGGAGACTTTCAAGACCCATCAGGCAACCAGCACCAGAACAAGAGGACACAGTCTCAAGCTGAACCAGGGGAAGTTTAGGCTCAGGGTGAGGAGAAAGTTCTTCACTGAGAGAGTTGTTAGCCATTGGAATGTGCTGCCCAGGGAGGTGGTGGAGTCACCGTCCCTGGAGGTGTTCAAGAGGGGATTGGACGTGGCACTTGGTGCCATTGTTTAGTAGACATGAGGTGTTGGGTGACAGGTTGGACTTGATGATCCTTGAGGTCTCTTCCAACCTTATTGATTCTATAAAGTCATTCCTGTGTGACCTGCACTAGATTCTGTGGTCCTGCTCTGGCAGAGGGGTTGGACTTGATGCTCCAGAGGTCCCTTCTAACCTCTAACATCCTGCGATCCTGAGGCCTGTGCCACCAAGCAAGACCACTTTAAGGACCATCCCTGTCAGATTTCAGGCCAAGGTTTTACATGTGGGGTGTGTATATATATATAATGTGCCAAACACCAAAAGGAAAGGCTTTCCTTGAGGAACTGGACCAATTCACAGTCTGTTTCCTACTTTGGCTATTGTCATCACCACACCAGCTGCTTGCCCCCGGGTGGAAAGCAGCTTGAGAAATAAGAGCTGCCTGAAAATTTTTGGTCAAAACCTAAATGCATCACTACAGTGAAATGCTTTCAAATGGAGGCACTCTGAGAGCAAAATTTCATCCACGGAAGAATAGCTCCAGAAAGGTTTCCAGAAATGTTTGAGTGGCTTTATTCTTCCTCCCCTTCATGTCATGAGGTGCTAATAGGGTAGAGAAGGGTAGAGAAGGGTAGAGAAGGGTAGAGAAGGGTAGAGAAGGGTAGAGAAGGGTAGAGAAGGGTAGAGAAGGGTAGAGAAGGGTAGAGAAGGGAAGGGTAGAGAAGGGAAGGGTAGAGAAGGGAAGGGTAGAGAAGGGAAGGGTAGAGAAGGGAAGGGTAGAGAAGGGAAGGGTAGAGAAGGGAAGGGTAGAGAAGGGAAGGGTAGAGAAGGGAAGGGTAGAGAAGGGAAGGGTAGAGAAGGGAAGGGTAGAGAAGGGAAGGGTAGAGAAGGGAAGGGTAGAGAAGGGAAGGGTAGAGAAGGGAAGGGTAGAGAAGGGAAGGGTAGAGAAGGGAAGGGTAGAGAAGGGAAGGGTAGAGAACAGAGGGAAGGGTAGAGAACAGAGGGAAGGGTAGAGAACAGAGGGAAGGGTAGAGAACAGAGGGAAGGGTAGAGAAGAGAGAGAAGGGAAGAGAAGAGAGAGAAGGGAAGAGAAGGGAAGAGAAGGGAAGAGAAGGGAAGAGAAGAGAAGAGAAGAGAAGAGAAGAGAAGAGAAGAGAAGAGAAGAGAAGAGAAGAGAAGAGAAGAGAAGAGAAGAGAAGAGAAGAGAAGAGAAGAGAAGAGAAGAGAAGAGAAGAGAAGAGAAGAGAAGAGAAGAGAAGAGAAGAGAAGAGAAGAGAAGAGAAGAGAAGACCAGGCTAGGTTGGAATGTCATAAGACAGCACAGAAGCTCAACTGTCCTACTGTATTTTGACTATCAATCAATACTCAGCATCAACTTAAACCACCTTTTTTCAGTGTCAGGCTTTCATTACACAGGAGCCAAGAGACATTTTGGAACAAAGATGCTATTCAAAATGCATAGGGAATCTGACCTAATTGTGGCCTTCCAGGATCTGAAGGGGGCCTCCAAAAAGGCTGGGGAGGGACTTCTCAGGCTATCAGGCAGTGATAGGACTAGGGGGAATGGAATGAAGCTGGAGGTGGGGAGATTCAGGCTGGAGGTGAGGAGGAAGTTCTTCCCCTGAGAGTGGTGAAGCCCTGGAATGGGTTGTCCAGGGAAGTGGTTGGGGCCCCATCCCTGGAGGTGTTTAAGCCCAGGCTGGCCAGACTGATCTAGTGTGGGGTGTCCCTGCCCATGGCAGATGGGTTGGAACTAGATGATCCTTGTGGTCCCTTCCAACCCTGACTGATTCTATGCTACTAAGTCTGTCTCTTCAGCTGGATAGTGTAAACCCCTAAGTTCTGCCAAAAAAAGAAGTCAGTTTTGTGAAAGGTCAAGGAGAAAGCACAAACGGCAGATGCTGAGGATGGCTGAGTGACTCCTCCTGATTTAGCCACCAGGCTGTGAAGACTAGGGAAGAGCAGCAGATGGCCCAGCCATCACTGGCAGAAAAGCTGGCTTTAATCTTAAACAGAAGCCCACAGGCTCCAGAGGTTAAATGTGAGCCCTTATGGCTGCATCATATTAAAGAAATAATAAAAAGGGCTCTGACATTTTAAATATTCAAACATTTCCCAGTTGAGCTTGCCCACTGTTTTGGTGTGTGCTCCCTTCCCCTCCAGCCCCATCCTGACAGGGATAAACAAAGCAGCTCATACAGCCGGGGCCCGTGCTCTGAAGCTGAGCCTTTTAATCACAAGGAGAAGAGAAAAAAAACCACAACAGGCAGCAAATTCCAATAACTTGGTGTCAATGCTCCTAATTGTAGAAGTCTGTGTGGGAGGAAATCGTTGCAAAGATGCAGACTGGGCTGCTGATACTGCTGGATTGTTATTTTGCCTTTCCTAAGGGGGCAAGGAAAACAAAGAGCCAAATAAGGGTAAAAACTGGCTGTCTTTAGGTGCACTTCTAAGGTGAATGTGGGTCACAAGAGGAGAATTTAGTGATCTCAGGGGAAAAGGAACTGCCAGGCAGTGCTTCTAGGTATTTTGGTTTGTGGGTGTGTGGATTTGTGTATCAGGGATGTTTACAAAATCAGTTTCTGCTCCCCGGTACACTCACATTCTGTTCAGTCATTGCACTCCTATTCCCACTTCATATAGAATAGAATAGCATAGCATAGCATAGCATAGCATAGCATGGACCAGACCAGACCAGACCAGACCATGTTGGAAAAGAACTTTGAGATCATCAAGTCCAACCTCTCACCCAACACCATCTAATCAACTAAACCATGGCACCAAGCACCCCATCCAATCTCTTCTTAAACACCTCCAGTGATGGTGACTCCATCACCTCCCTGGGCAGCACATTCCAATGGGCAATCACTCTTTCTGAGAAGAACTTCTTCCTAACATCCAGCCTAAACCTCCCCTGGTGCAGCTTGAGACTGTGTCCTCTTGTTCTAGTGCTGGATACCTGGCAGAAGAGACCAACCCCCTCCTGGCTACAACCTCCCTTCAGGTAGTTGTAGAGAGCAAGAAGGTCTCCCCTGAGCCTCCTCTTCTCCAGGCTAAGCAACCCCAGCTCCCTCAGCCTCTCCTCAGAGGGCTTGTGCTCCAAACCCCTCACCAACTTTGATGCCCTTCTCTGGACATGCTCCAGCAATTCAGCATCTTTCCTAAACTGAGGAGCCCAGAACTGGTCACAGGACTCAAGGTTTGGCCTAACCAGTGCTGAGTCCAGGGGCAGAATGACCTCCCTGCTCCTGCTGGCCACACTATTCCCAATACAGGCCAGGATGTCACTTGGGCACACTGCTGGCTCATGTTCAGCCAACTATCAACCAGTACCCCCAAGTCCCTCTCTGCCTGGCTGCTCTCCAGCCACTCAGACCCCAGCCTGCAGCACTGCATGGGGGTGCTGTGGCCAATGTGCAGAACCCAGCACTTGGATGTGTTCAATCTCATGCCCTTGGCCTCTGCCCATCTGTCCAGCCTGCCAGGGTTCCCTGTCATGGGCAATGCTCTGATGCTCTTCTTCAGGGTGGAGAAATGGCAGCACTTTAGCACAAGCATTTCACAAAGTTACCTGCTCAGCCACCTGTGGGAAAATATGATTCTATGGTGCCCTAGCAAGGCATTTCACTTGAGGGCAAAGTAGAACTGAAACGTGCTGCTAAAGTCAAATGCTGAACAGAGATGATTGATACCCAGGGAGCAGAAGGTGCTGCTACTGCTGCCATTAATGAGGTTTTCCAGAATTGCCTTGTCTTCAAAAGAAGTTTCCTATTCTAGTAAGATGAGGAGAACTGTACTCCTGTGGAAGTGAAAGAGATGAGGGTGTTGGAATTTCCTGGTCTGATCCTCTCCTAGCAAGGCTGGTAATCAGCTGAAGCTGAAGCTCGTCCTTGCTGGAGCTGAAGGAATAACTTGTCAGCAGCCAGCTGGCAGGTCAGCTTTGGGACACAGTGGAAAAAGAGCAACATGGGCTAGAGTTTCTCAAACACCCACAATTAACATTTATCAAGTGCTGGAAAGACTCCTCAAACCAAAGAAGCCACCCAGTCATCTGCTTGTATGGGACTGTAGGGACTCTGGCCTTGTGGACACAGCAACGGTGAAAAACCTCCATGGCAGGATGACTCAAAGACCTCAGAGACACCCCCAAGGCACACATGTGCTGCTCACATCAAGCCACACACAGTGAGGAAGGATATGAGAGCAACCTTGGGAGAGTTTGCCAGCACAGGCAGAGCCCTCAGACTGCAGCTACTGGGAGGACCAGGAGATAAAGAAAGGGAGCTGGGGGTCCTAGTGGGTGGAAAGATGACCATGAGCCAGCAATGTGCTCTTGTGGCCAAGAAGGCCAATGGTATCCTGGGGTGTATTAGAAGGGGTGTGGTCAGTAGGTCGAGAGGGGTTCTCCTTCCTCTCTATTCTGCCCTGGTGAGGCCACATCTGGAATATTGTGTCCAGTTCTGGGCCCCTCAGTTCAAGAAGGACCTCAGGGAACTGCTTGAAAGAGTCCAGCACAGAGCCACAAAAATGATTTAGGGAGTGGACCATCTTCCTTATGAGGAGAGACTGAGGGAGTTGGGGCTCTTTAGCTTGGAGGAGACTTAGGGGTGACCTCATTGATGTTTATAAATATGTAAAGGGTGAGTGCCAAGAGGATGGAGTCAGGCTCTTCTTCATGATGCCCAATGGCAGGACAAGGGGCAATGGAAACAGGAGTGTGTACAAGATTTACTTCTACACTTCTCCTTTGCTTCTACAGCTCAAGGGGCATGGAGCCAGCTAGGATACAGGAGATTCAAAATCTTGGTGAGATGCACAGAGTCTCATTAGCTTGGTTCTGGCTCAGACTGCTTTCCACCTCTGAGGCTACAGGAATGGGGCTCAAGTATCTTGCAGCACTTCCCACAGAAGGCCATAAGAACATTGATCCACAAAAGGCAGTGAAGGAGGAAGAGAAGTCTGCAACCTCTGGCTGTGTCTCTCTCCTTTCCTTTTGCTTTGCCACAGATGAACTGGTTGCATATGGATTGTGATGCTCATCTTTTGGCCCAGTTTAAGAGAGGGACAGTGGAAGGAGGAGGTTTTTCTAGGTACAAGAGAAAGCAGAAGAAAGAGAAGAGCTCATGGGAAGCATGTTGTGTTAAGACAGACCTTGCACAGCTAGTGAAGGTGTGAAGAACCACATGGTCCTTGATGAAACACCAATCAAGGATGCTAATGCTTTGTAGACAAGGTTCTGGAAACTCTGTATCTTCCCCCTGCAATCAACAGAGCTGGACTTACACAAGAGCAAGCTCAGGGAAAGATAAGCCACCGAGTTGCTGCCCTTAGCTTTGCTCACAAGGGCTTGGGAATGCCAAAGACACTTGCTAGGGCAAAGCATTTTCTGTGAGATTATTTAAAGCTGCAGAAGTGCTGTGAGCAAGAGGCCTTAATCCTCAGCATTAATGCAGGCTTTGGACAAATAACACCACCAGCTTCCCCTGGCCCAGCCATGGGGTGAGTTACAAACTTTCACCATCTCCCTCTAGGTTAGGTTTGCTGTGTGCTGGAGAAATCTGCCTTGAGCTTTAAAGTGGTATTTATTAGAGCATGCCAAAGAGATTCAAGACAGCTGATGTGTAGCTGCTAATGTGCAATAACTACTGCTATATTAGCAGCATGTTTTACCAGCTGTCAACAAAATGTCTGGGATGCTATTTGGAGACTGGGAGCTGAGCTGTTCCCTTTGGCCTCTATGAAAACCATGCATTTTGTTTCACATCATAAACTCCATACACAAACAAACATAAAGCTACACCTCATAAATCAGCTTTCCAAGACCACAAAGCCATCAAACTACACACAGCTTTAAGAACCAGTCTGTGAAGAAACATTGCCAGTGCTTAACACTGCACGAGAGCCCACTGGAGTCACAGCCTGAAGGTGCAAAATATTTCTGGGTATCAGCCCTTAGCACAGCCCTGCTGCCAAGATCCACAGAGGAACAGTGACAAGCCCCATTCAACATCAGGAATCCCAATAGAATAGAATAGAATAGAATAGAATAGAATAGAATAGAATAGAATAGACCAGACCAGGTTGGAAGAGACCGTCAAGATCATCGTGTCCAACCCATCAAACAATCCAACCCACCTAAACAACTAAACCATGGCACCGAATAGAATAGAATAGAATAGAATAGAATAGAATAGAATAGAATAGAAATTAACCAGGTTGAAAAAGACCTTTGAGATCATCAAGTCCAACCTATCACCCAACACCATCTGATCAACTAAACCATGGCAACAAGCACCCCATCCAGTCTCTTCCTAAACACCTCACAGTATCACAGTATCACCAAGGTTGGAAGAGACCGCAAAGATCATCAAGTCCAACCTGTTACCCAAGACCTCACGATAGACCATGGCACCAAGTGCCACATCCGATCCCCTCTTGAACACCTTCAGGGATGGTGACTCCACCACCTCCCCAGGCAGCACATTCCAATGACAAACGACTCTCTCAGTGAAGATTTTCTTCCTAACATCCAGCCTAAACCTCTCCTGGTGCAGCTTGAGACTGTGTCCTCTTGTTCTGGTGCTGGTTGCCTGGGAGAAGAGACCAACCCCCACCTGGCTACAACCTCCCTTCAAGTAGTTGTAGAGAGCAACAAGGTCTCCCCCGAGCCTCCTCTTCTCCAGGCTAAGCAACCCCAGCTCCCTCAGCCTCTCCTCACAGGGCTGTGCTCCAAACCCCTCCCCAGCTTTGTTGCCCTTCTCTGGACACCTTCCAGCAACTCAACATCTTTCCTAAACTGAGGGGCCCAGAACTGGACACAGGACTCAAGGTGTGGCCTAACCAGTGCTGAGGATAGGGGCACAACAACTTCCCTGCTCCTGCTGGCCACACTATTCCTGACCCAGGCCAGGATGCCATTGGCCTTCTTGGCCCCCTGGGCACACTGCTGGCTCATGTTCAGCCTACTGTCAATCAGTGTCCCCAGATTCCTTTCTGCCTGGCTTCTCTCCAGCCACTCTGACCCCAGCCTGTAGCACTGCATGGGGTTCTTGTGACCAGTCTGTAGAACCTGGCACTTGGATGTGTTCAACCTCATGCCCTTGGACTCTGCCCATCTGTCCAGCCTGTCCAGGTCCCTCTGCAGAGCTCTCCTACCCTCTAACAGATCAACTCCTGCCCCCAGCTTGGTGTCATCTGCAAATTTACTGATGATGGACTCAATCCCCACACCCAGATCATCAATAAGATATTGAACAAGATGGGGCCCAGCACTGATCCTGGGGGAACACCAAGGACCACTCTACTTCTCTCTCTACACTCACCTGGGGAACACTCTACTTCTCAGAGAGATGGACAAAAAGCAGGGGACAAGCTTACCCACTCACGTTTAACCTAGATAGTAAGCTAAAGGTCTCCTGAGATTTTTAAATAGCATCCAAAAACTTCAGTTTGCATTGCATGAGCAAGATGATGCCCCTTGCAATTTGTCAGACCTCGTGGAGCCATCAACCCACAGATACTAGTCCACCTGCAAGTTTTTCCTGTACAATTCATGGGCATCCATTTGATGCTCAGCCACTAAGCCACTCATCATGGATCATTAACCTAGAAATCATCTGCAGCTGAGGGAGCCACTGGCATCATCCTAGAGTACTTTTTAAACTAAAATACATGAGAATACATAGAATAAACCAGGTTGGAAGAGACCTTCAAGATCACTGCGTCCAACCCATCAACCAATCCAACACCACCCAAACAACTAACCCATAGCACCAAGCACCCCATCAAGTCTCCTCCTGAACACCTCCAATGATGGTCACTCCACCATCTCCCCAGGCAGCCCATTCCAATGGGCAATCACTCTCTCTGTAATAGAACTTCTTCCTAACATCCAGCCTAAACCTCCCCTGGTGCAGCCTGAGACTGTGTCCTCTTGTTCTAGTACTGGCTGCCTGGGAGAAGAGACCAACATCCACCGGTCTACAACCTCCCTTCAGGTAGTTGTAGAGAGTAATAAGGTCACCCCTGAGCCTCCTCTTCTCCAGGCTAAACAACCCCAGCTCCCTCAGCCTCTCCTCATAGGGCTTGTGTTCCAAACTCCTCACCAACTTTGTTGCCCTTCTCTGGACAAGCAGAGCCAGCAGTGTGCCCAGGTGACCAAGAAGGCCAATGGCATCCTGGCCTGTATCAGGAACAGTGTGGCCAGAAGGAGCAGAGAGGTCATTCTGCCCCTATACTCAGCACTGGTTAGGCCACACCTTGAGTCCTGTGTCCACTTCTGGGCCCCTCAATTTAAGAAGCCTATTGAGACCTTTCACCATGTCCAGAGAAGGGCAACGAGGCTGGTGAGAGGTCTCGACCAACCCCCACCTGGCTACAACCTCCCCTCAGGTAGTTGTAGACAGCAATAAGGTCTCCTCCAGTTCAAAGCCTCCAAACCAGGTAACCCAGGCCAGCTCTACAGACAATTACACTCTGAGGTGAGCTGTGGGTGGGTTTATTCTGACACACACATACACACTTTTCTTTAGCCAGCTGATGAAGAAGCCCAAGTGAGAAGTCTGCTTCTCTGTACTCTTTTACAGTATTCACTGGGGCAAAGGAACATCATTAGGGAAGAACTCAGCCTCCCTGTTCTTCTTGCAGTGGTTACTGAAGGAGCCATGGGCAACATCCTAACTGCAGTGTTTTATCTAAGTGTCTAAGTCAGGAGGGATTGGTGCTGAGCCTGATGTGACACACCATTGCACTAGTTTAATCCCTGTCGGCATCTAAGCACCATGCAGCTGCTCCATCACTCCTCTGCACCTCAGTGGGATGGGAAGGAGAATTGTGGAAGGAAAAAACCCCACAAAACTTGTGGGTTGAGATAAGAACAGTTTATTAATTGAAATAAAATGTAATAATAATACCAGTAGCAGGCAGTAGTAGCAATGAAAAGGGAGATAACAAAGGGAGAGAAATAGTTATTACTCTTTTTTGAAGGCAAGTGATGCATGATGCAATTGCTCACCATCTGCTGGCTCATGCCCAGCCAGTCCTCACACAGCAGCTGGCCCCAGCCAGCCTCCACCATAGTTTATGTACTGGGCATGCTGTCATATGGTATGGAACATTCCTGTAGCCAGGACAGGCAGGAGAGTCAGGCAGAGACAAACCTCATGAAGTTCAGCAAGAGAAAGTGTAGAGTCAAGCCACTTTCTATTGTTTACCTGAGGTCCTGGCTAACTGGGGAGGTCCCAATGGACTGGAGAGTAGCAAATCTAACACCCACCTACAAGAAAGGAAGAAAGGAAGATCTAAGAAACTATAGACCTGTCAGTCTGACCACAGTACCAGGGAAGGTCATGGAACAGATCATCAGGGGTGTTCAGGGCAAGGCTTGACAGGATGCTTGGTTGCATGGTTTAGTTGATTAGGTGGTGTTGGATGATAGGTTGGACACAATGATCTTGAAGGTCTCTTCCAACCTGGTTTATTCTATTCTATTCTATCTCAAGCACCATTACATGACATACAGAGAACAACCAGAGGATCAGGCCAAGTCAGCATGGGTTTATGAAGGGCAGGTCCTGCCTGACCAGCCTGATCTCCTTCTATGACAAGCTGACCTGACTGTTGGATGAGCCCTCCTACCCTCCAGCAGATCAACAGCTGCCCCCAGCTTGGTGCAAATTTCCTGATGATGGACTCAATGCCCTCATCCAGATCATCAGTAAAGATATTGAAGAGGATGGGACCCAGCAGTGATCCCTGGGGCACACCACTAGTGCCTGGCTGCCAGCCGGATGTGGCACCGTTCACCACCACTCTCTGGGCTCAGCCCTCCAGCCAGTTCCTAACCCAGTGCAGAGTGCTGGGTTCATCCCACAAGCCAGTCTACAGCATTAAGTGATGGCTTCTACTCTGTAAGGAAGAAAAATACCTTGAAAATACTTGGTTGTAAACCAAGCCAACGAGATACAGACAGCAGCCAGGATCATTTTACATGATTGTGAAGTTATTTAGACAGCCAGAGCTGTTAGCCAGGCTGCAATTAAGTCAGCAATGTAGAAACTAAAGTAGAAAACAGGAGTTACCCCACTGAGAATATGGAGCTCACACAGTCAGTATGTGGAGCTGGGTTTGATTCAAGAATTGCTGCTGTCTTAGTGATACTTGTTTTGCTTCCAAACACCACAACCTTGGAAGGCTCTCAACAGCAGTCTAGCAGATGTCATGTATAACACATATAGGTAAGATGGGCTCTGTGGGTGATGCAAATACCTCTCAGATGGTCAACCAGGTCCACCTGAGCTGACCACTACCTGGGATCAGCTCCACCTGAGTTGCTCTACAGAGACCTATGCTGGATGGACCTGTCCCACTGGTCAATTCTTCTCACTTCATGCAGGGTATGAAGCAGCTGAACAATGATCTAATAGCAACAATTAATGATCTGAAACCAAAAATGTTGTGTTTACAGACACAACTGTTTCCCAGCTGAGTATGAAGCACCCTGTGTAGGTTAGCTCTTTGCAAGTATCCACTACTAAAATCAATGTTTCAATGAATCTGTGAAGCTCTGAACATGCTTACTCCTCCCCTCTTCGACCCTTTGCATTAGGCAACCCTGCTGAAAATCAGTTCCACACCCAGTGTATACTACAAAGCAAATATCAGTAACAAAAAAAGGGGGGAGAAAGGCACCAGGACAACAGGGTAGGGTAGGGTAGGATAGGATAGGATAGGATAGGATAGGATAGGATAGGATAGGATAGGATAGGATAGGATAGGATAAACCAGGTTGGAAGAGACCTTCGAGATCATCAAGTCCAACCTATCACCCAACACCATCTAATCAACTAAACCATGGCACCAAGCACCCCATCAAGTCTCTTCCTAAACACCCCCAGTGACAGTGACCCCACCACCTCCCTGGGCAGCCCATTCCAATGGCCAATCACTCTTTCTAGGAAGAACTTCTTCCTAACATCCAGCCTAAACCTCCCCTGGTGCAGCTTGAGACTGTGTCCTCTTGTTCTGGTGCTGGCTGCCTGGGAGAAGAGACCAACCCCCACCTGGCTACAACCTTCCTTCAGGGAGTTGTAGAGGGCAAGAAGGCCTCCTCTGAGCCTCCTTTCTCCAGGCTAAGCAAGCCCAGCTCCCTCATCCTCTCCTCACAGGGCTTGTGCTCCAAACCCCTCACCAGCTTTGTTGCCAGCAAAGATTAAGCCCTTCTCTACAAGCAAGCTCTGGCCCTGCCAACACAACTGTTTTACTCCCTCCCAAAACCTCACCTGTCTGTCAGTGCACCAATAGTGGCTTCAGACACATGTGGCCAGGAGGAAAAAAAATGGGGGGTGGAGGAAAAACAACAACAACAACAAAATCAAACCAACAAGCCCTCTCTTGTCTGTCCTTTATTAAGGACTCAGAAAAATGAGCCTTCACCAAGCTTAATTAGTTACCACCTATCACCTGAACTTGGCACAGAGGACATACACAGCCAATCACAAATCCAAGATAAGAAACATGAGCTCAGCTCTCAGTGATGGAGATTTAAACTAATCCATTTGACCTTGAATTTGCAGTAGATGAAAAACATATGTGCAAATCATTTGTTGTGCCTCACCTTACACAGGTTACTCTGTGGCAACACTTCTGCTTAGTATAAGCTGCTCGTTGCCATTTCTGGATGTGTGGCATTGGCAGGCAGGGCTGAAGTCCCTTTTGAATGCAAATTCAGCATCACAGCATGAGAGGGAGGTCAAAACAAGGATTAAAGGGTCAGGCTGGTCCATAAGGACGGTGATGCTCGCTGAGGACAGAGTATTCTCAAGGAAGCATTTTTCAGTGCCATATGTAATTAGATTAGGGACTTAAATCAGGAGCATGCTCCAGTGAAATGACATCTACGTGAGTGCCTTCCTTCTGGCACAGCAAGGCATTCAAAATCAAGCAAAACAAGCTGGAAGGAATCCAGATCAACAGCTCTGCAGGAGACACTCCTACATTTCAGACCAAACCATCTCCAGAACTGCTGTATAAGCAGGGAGAAGTCTCCACCTGTTCATGTGAAAATAAGATTAAAAGCCCCAAACAGATGGTGACTTAATCCTCAACTCCATCCCCAGCTGACATTACACACACTGTGGAACACGCCTTGCTTTAAACCTTGGCTTATACTGGAGAAATCTTCAAGTCTGGGTGTCTGTGAGGCCAAAGTATTGTCATTCCAAAGGATGGTGCTAATTTGATGATTTCACTCTACAACAGGAGACATCCAACTTTAAATACCCACTACAGGCCCAGAGCTTTGGATGGGATCGAGTGACAGCTGAATGTGCAGAGAGAAAGCTGAAAACTCATGCTCAAAGCCTCAATCAGTCCAGCCTGAGGAATGGAGGAGCCATCCACCTCCCCCCACTTCCTGGGCACTTGAGGCAGCCTCCTCTAAAACTCTTAACTATTTAACACACTCTAAGTGGGAACACTTTGGCTTTGGGATGGTAACATCTACCATTCACCACTTCTCCATCATTCACCCTACCAATCATAGCATCATAGAATCAATAAGGTTGGAAAAGACCTCAGAGATCATCAAGTCCAACCTGTCACCCAACACATGACTACTAAACCATGGCTTCAAGTGCCATATCCAATCCCCTCTTGAACACCTCCAGGGATGGTGACTCCACCACCTCCCTGGGCAGCACATTCAAACGGCAAATCACTCTTTCTGTGAAGAACTTTCTATTCTCCTCCAGCCTAAACCTCCCCTGGCACAGTTTGAGACTGTGTCCTCTTGTTCTGGTGCTGGTTGCCTGGGAGAAGAGACCAACCCCCACCTGGCTACAACCTCCCTTCAGGGAGTTGTGGACAGCAATGAGGTCTCCCCTGAGCCTCCTCTTCTCCAGGCTAAACAACCCCAGCTCCCTCAGCTTCTCCTCACAGGGCTTGTGCTTAAGACCTCTCCCCAGCCTTGTTGCCCTTCTCTGGACATGTTCAAGTGTCTCAATATCCTTCTTAAATTGAGGATGCAAATGCAGGAAACCAGCCCAAATGATTGCTACTGCTATTCAAGCAACTTTAAAAGCAGGCTTTATGTTAGTGGTGCTTCTTAAAAGTGCCAGCTTGTCTTTGCTGTCCTGCTTCTCCTTCTCTCAGCCACTGCTGAATGGCACAGTGCCTCTCTCTCCCCTTCTAACAGCAAGTCCTACACCTGCCCAGGAAATTTGCCTCACTGGCTTTGCAAAGCAACACATCCTTTGGATCTGGGACTAGGCATAAAGGCCAGGCTCTCCTCTCAGTTTCACAGATGAAGCCAAAAAGAAAATTTGTTCCTCTGTGTGCTTTATTAGCCATGTGAATTTCCACACTGCTCTGGCTTTGCCTATCTTGCTGCTCAAAATGGATGCAGGAGCCTCTGGAAAGGTCCTAATGCATGCAGAAGCACAACGCTCTCTCAAATTTGAGCCATGCCACCCTCCTTCAAAAATGTTATGGTTAACCTACAGCAAAGTGAAACTTCACTCTCCTAAATCAGTTCACCCCACTGCTACTCCAAGGGACCATTTGCCAACTGAATCTGCAGCAGGAAATGCTGAAGGGAACCTGGGGGTGCTGACTGACAGCCAGCTGAACATGAGCCAGCAGTGTGCCCAGCTGGCCAAGAAGGCCAACGGCATCCTGGCCTGCATCAAGAATAGTGTGGCCAGCAGGAGCAGGGAAGTGAATGTGCCCCTGGACTCAGCTCTGGTTAGGACACACCTTGAGTCCTGTGTCCACCTGTGGGCCCCTCAGTTTAAGAAGAGCATTGAGACACTTGAATGTGTCCAGAGAAGGGCAATGAGGCTGGGGAGAGGTCTTGAGCACAGCCCTATGAGGAGAGGCTGAGGGAGCTGGGGTTGCTTGGCCTGGACAGGAGGAGGCTCAGGGGAGACCTTCTTGCTGTCTACAACTCCCTGAAGGGAGGTTGTAGCCAGGTGGGGGTTGGTCTCTTCTCTCAGGCAACCAGCACCAGAACAAGAGGACACAGTTTCAAGCTGTGCCAGGGGAAGTTTAGGCTGAAGGTGAGGAGAAAGTTCTTCACTGAGAGAGCTGTTGGGCATTGGAATGTGCTGCCCAGGGAGGTGGTGGAGTCACCGTCCCTGGAGGTGTTCAAGAGGGGATTGGACGTGGCACTTGGTGCCATGGTCTAGTCATGAGGTCTGTGGTGACAGGTTGGACTTGATGATCTCTGAGGTCTTTTCCAACCTTGGTGATGCTGTGATTCTGTGACATTCTGTGAATGCTTCCTCTTCAGAGAAACACCCCATCAGCTTGCATTGCCCTCCTGCCTGAAAGAAGGGAAAAACCCACACAACCACCTCAAAGCTGTTTCAGACTGATTAAAAAGTTCAGAATTTCATCTTCTTCCCAATCATTAATGCAACCAGAAAAAAAAGCATCTGGTGTGTAACAAGAACCAGATGTTTTGGTCAATTGCTAGGAAATCTGAAGCAGGAAGATGGATTTGCATCATCCTGGTGTTCCCATTAGCAAAACCACAGAAGGTAGATCCAATCCATCCTAATGCCCCCAGGCAACTGGCTAGTAGCTGTGACAGGCACAGACACATCCTTCTCCAGACCCAGACACACTTAAAGACAACAGACCAAGGGGATACAATATCTGAACCACTCAGGCAACTGCTCACTAGCCTGCTGCAGTCAAAATAAGACCTGGAGTTCAGATGAGCTCAGCTGACTCGGTCTGAACAGATTAAAGAGCAATTGCGTGAGCAGCTCTGACAGCAGATCCAAGTGCAATGCCTGCAGCAAGCAGAGGCAAGCTCACATAATGACATCACCAGTGCTCAATGCATATGGAAAGAATCAGGTTCCCCATAAAAACACAGGTTCACCTTCCACTCTTTCAGCATAACACTGACAGCCAGGAAGTCTTTTTAAGAGTGGTAGACTGCTCTGGACCCAAGGGTCTGGTATCAGAAATATCCAGACACTTAAGTATTTTCTTGGTGCTATAGGATCTCTGTATTTTTAAACCCATGGGCCTGAATGTCTGACCTCCCAACTAGTGCTTTGTGCAGAAGGGTTATTTTAAAGCTAGCTGTTGCATAGGGTTTGAATCAGCTGTTGTTGCTCAGCTCTGTACCAATCACAGTATCACTAAGGTTGGAAGAGACCTCAAAGATCATCGAGTCCAACCTGTCACCACAGACCTCATGACTAGACCAAGGCACCAAGTGCCACCAAGTCAGCATTTAACTTGTACTGAAGCAAATCTAAGTAAGTTTGACCAATTTTATTGTTTCCCTCACTGTATTCATTTCACCTTGTACAAAATGACCCTAATTTAACTGATTTGAAAAGAAAAATAGGAAGTTCCCCATGAAGCTGGAGGGCTGAGCCCAGAGAGTGGTGGTGAATGGTGCCACATCCAGCTGGCAGCCAGGCACTAGTGGTGTGCCCCAAGGATCAGTGCTGGGCCCCATGCTCTTTAACATCTTTATTGATGATCTGGATGAGGGCATCGAGTCCATCATCAGTAAATTTGCTGACGACACCAAGCTGGGCGCAGGAGTTGATCTGCTGGAGGGTAGAGAGGCTCTGCAGAGGGACCTCTACAGGCTGGGCAGATGGGCAGAGCCCAGCGGCATGAGATTGAACACATCCAAGTGCTGGGTTCTGCACATTGGCCACAACAACCCCATGCAGTGCTACAGGCTGGGGTCAGAGTGGCTGGAGAGAAGCCAGGTAGAGAGGGACCTGGGGGTGCTGGTCGATGGTAGGCTGAACATGAGCCTGCAGTGTGCCCAGGCAGCCAAGAAGGCCAGTGGCATCCTGGCCTGCATTGGGAACAGTGTGGCCAGCAGGAGCAGGGAGGTCATTCTGCCCCTGTACACTGCACTGGTTAGGCCACACCTTGAGTCCTGTGTCCAGTTCTGGGCCCCTCAGTTTAGGAAGGAGGTTGATTTGCTGTAACGTGTCCAGAGAAGGGCAATGAAGTTGGTGAGGGGTTTGGAGCACAGCCCTATGAGGAGATGCTGAGGGAGCTGGGGTTGCTTAGCCTGCAGAGGAGACTCAGGGGTGACCTTATTGCTCTCTACACCTACCTGAAGGGAGGTTGTAGACAGGCAGAGGTTGGTCTCTTCTCCCAGGCAGCCAGCACCAGAACAAGAGGACACAGTCTCAAGCTGCGCCAGGGGAGGTTTAGGTTGGAAGTTAGGAAGAACTTCTATACAGAGACAGTGATTGCCCATTGGAATGGGCTGCCTGGGGAGGTGGTGGAGTCACCATCATTGAAGGTGTTCAGGAGGAGACTTGATGGGGTGCTTGGTGCCACGGGTTAGTTGTTTAGGTGGTGTTGGATTGGTTGATGGGTTGGACATGATGATCTTGAAGGTCTCTTCCAACTTGGTTTATTATTATTATTATAAGTTCCCACATTTTGCCTATCAGGACCCTCCTCAGGTATTTTCAAGCTTGGTGTTTTCAGTGAGAGCTTAATTTGTCCTTATGTTTCAGAGTTCACATGCTTGTATGAAGCTTTCAGACACCTGGATTCCAGTTTAGGGTTTATTTGCATACAAAAATATATTATAATGGGGGGGGTGTGTGGTTGGGGGGAAGCATTAAAAGTTCTCAACTCTATAAAATTACAAATATATTTTCATAAAAGCAACTTTAAATTAAAATCTGAGCTATATCTTGAAGCAAAATACAGCTGCAATGCTTCAGTTCTTATTCCAACCGCTGCAAAACAACAGAAACGATGTCGGCGGCTAAATGCTTGGAGGAGTTCACAAAGGTTATGTTCAGAAGGTGAGCATCTTGGGTAGCAGAGTTATCACACAAGGGCAGCAGTTCTCAGTGACTGATGTCACTTATCCTTCAGAAGACATTCCATGGGCTAGCATAGGAGCAAAGGTTCATTTCACATGTCTGGGAATAAAGAAACCCGAGAAAGATCATTAAGTTCTATACTAAATAAGACTGCAGGTTGTCAACACACCTGGCACCCCACACCCAGCCTGCTAGATTGCCTGCCTGGCCAGAATTATGTCTCTGGTTATCAGGAGAGCCAAAATGTTGGCATGTAAAAAACACCCCACATTTAAAGGCAATTATGGTTCTAATGGCTGCATTAGACTTGAAAATACTGAAGAGGAGAAGAGAGGAGAAGAGAGGAGAAGAGAGGAGAAGAGAGGAGAAGAGAGGAGAAGAGAGGAGAAGAGAGGAGAAGAGAGGAGAAGAGAGGAGAAGAGAGGAGAAGAGAGGAGACGAGAGGAGAAGAGAGGAGAAGAGAGGAGAAGAGAGGAGAAGAGAGGAGAAGAGAGGAGAAGAGAGGAGAAGAGAGGAGAAGAGAGGAGAAGAGAGGAGGAGAAGAGAGGAGGAAGATAGAGAAGAGAGGAGAAGAGAGGAGGAGAAGAGAGGAGGAGAAGAGAGGAGAAGAGAGGAGAAGAGAGGAGAAGAGAGGAGAAGAGAGGAGAAGAATAAACCAGGTTGGAAAAGACCTTTGAGATCATTGACTCCAACCTATCATCCAACACCATCTAATCAATCAAACCATGGCACTAAATGCCCCATCCAGTCTCTTCTTAAACACTTCCAGTGATGGTGACTCCACCACCTCCCTGGGCAGCACATTCCAATGGCCAGTCACTCTTTCTGGGAAGAACTTCTTCATCCAGCCTAAACCTCCCCTGGTGCAGCTTGAGACTGTGTCCTCTTGTTCTGGTGCTGGCTGCCTGGGAGAAAAGACCAACCCCCACCTGCCTACAAGCTCCCTTCAGGTAGTTGTAGACAGCAAGAAGGTCTCCTCTGAGCCTCCTCTTCTCCAGGCTAAGCAACCCCAGCTCCCTCACAGGGCTGTGCTCCAAACCCCTCCCCAGCTTTGTTGCCCTTCTCTGGACACCTTCCAGCAACTCAACATCTTTCCTAAACTGAGGAGCCTACAACTGGACACAGGACTCAAGGTGTGATCTAACCAGTGCTGAGTACAGGGGTACAATGACTTCCCTGCTCCTGCTGGCCACACTATTCCTGAGCCAGTCCAGGATGCCATTGGTCTTCTTGGCCACCTGGGCACACTGCTGGCTCATGTTTAGGCAGCTGTCAATCAGCACCCCCAGGTTCCTTTCTGTCTGGCCCCTCTCCAGCCACTCCGACCCCAGCCTGTAGCACTGCATGGGGTTGTTGTGACCAAAGTGCAGCACCTGGCACTTGGACTTGTTGAATGCCATCCTGTTGGACTCTGCCCATCTGTCCAGCCTGGCAAGGTCCCTCTGCAGAGCCCTTCTACCCTCTAACAGATCAACACCTGCTCCCAACTTGGTGTCATCTGCAAATTTACTGATGATAGACTCAATCCCCTCATCCAGATCATCAGTAAAGATATTGAACAGGATGGGGCCTAGCACTGATCCCTGGGGCACACCACTGGTGCCTGGCTGCCAGCTGGATGTGGCACCATTCACCACCGCTCTCTGGGCTCAGCCTCCAGCCAGTTCCTAACCCAGCACAGAGTGCTGCTGTCCAAGCCACATAATGATCCATAGGACTAACAAGCTGAAAGTTAGGTTACACAGAACTGTCACTACCCTCCCCTCTTTCCCCAGTGCATTGACTTCCATCATTCTTTGACAACACCAAGTGAGATGCAGCCTGCTAATAAAATCCTACTTACTTGCTAGTGTCCTGTCAAGATCAGCAATGAAGTCCTCCAGTTCTTTTGTGTCTCCAAGCTTTGCTGCAAAATAAGAGTCAAGGCTGCTCAGAAGGAACACTGGAACCACACCACCCTCCAAACAGAATAGAATAGAATCTGTTTCAGTGGTATCAAATATGCTGTGGATTGCTTTCAGGAAAGTTAAACAGGGTTGCTGCAACACCCAACTGCATTGTTAGAAAACAGGAGATGACTGAATAAACATTCTGGTCTTCTTAATTTTTCATTTGACAGAAGCAAAGCAAATAAATCCCCTCTTGAGTTTCCCTAAAGCAGAGGTTGAAGTGAGGGGGGATAAAAAAGCTGTATATCAGGTCATTTGTGTCCTTGCTACTACAGGAGTCTTCCTTATTGCATCTGGACAGATACTGCATCCATGGCCTTCATGAAACCACACCCAGTTAGCTCCCAGTCCTATCCAAATCTAGTCCTCTTAATGTCAGTATCACTGGTCTGCTGTGAGGTCAGGTCCTTTGATCTTGGTCCATGCACTGCAAACTTGGGTCCAAACATCCACACAAGTTTCCACTCCTGAGAGCACCATTGCTTCCATTCAATCTAGTTTTACTGCGAGTAGCTGCCTTATCTTACTTGTGTGGTCTCTTCCAAGCCAGTTCCAATTCCACTTCTGTCCTGTCTTATCAGGAAGAACATCTTGACCTTTAGTGTAGTTCCTTGCAAGAATTTCCTGCCAGTTTAACTGAATTTTTTTTGCTACTTGTTATTAGCTATTCCTCATTATTCCTCCCTAGTACCATGAAAATTGGGGAAAGCATTCAACTTGGGAGTGCTTGTGATAGGTTACTGTGTAAAAGACATGAAAACTTGGAAAGTTTTAGAGCCTGCATCTGAGAAGAGTAGAATAGAATAGACCAGACCAGACCAGACCAGGTTGGAAAAGACCTTTGAGATCATTATGTCCAACCTATCATCCAACACCATCTAATCAACTAAACCATGGCACCAAGTGCCTTATCCAGTCTCTTCCTAAACACCTCCAGTGATGGGGACTCCACCACCTCCCCAGGCAGCACATTCCAATGGCCAATCACTCTTTCTATGAAGGGCTTCTTCCTAACCTCCAGCCTAAACCTCCCCTGCTGCAGCTTGAGACTGTGTCCTCTTGTTCTGGTGCTGGTTGCCTGGGAGAAAAGACCAATCCCCACCTGCCTACAAGCTCCCTTCAGGTAGTTGTAGGCAGCAAGAAGGTCTCCTCTGAGCCTCCTCTTCTCCAGGCTAAACAACCCCAGCTCCCTCAGCCTCTCCTCCCAGGGCTGTGCTCCAAACCCCTCCCCAGCTTTGTTGCCCTTCTCTGGACACCTTCCAGCAACTCAACATCTTTCCTAAACTGAGGGGCCCAGAAGTGGACACAGGACTCAAGGTGCTGAGTACAGGGGCAGAATGACTTCCCTGCTCCTGCTGGCCACACTATTCCTGACCCAGGCCAGGATGCCCTTGGCCTTCTTGGCCACCTGGGCACACTGCTGCCTCCTGTTCAGCCTCCTATCGACCAGTCCCCCCAGTAGTTGTAATGAAAGCACTATGCAGTACAGATCTGATACTGTGCATTTATTGGTATGTCTGCTGCAGAGTCAGCCTGAATGAAACAAGCTTCTGCACAGCTGCAAGATTGAGGCCACTTTGAAAGACCATAGCTAAAAAAAGACTAAAGAAGGAAGGGTTGTGTCAGCAGTGCAAGGCCTATATGGATCTAAGTAACTGTGCTAACTTCAGTGGCAGCATACAGCTTCAGAAGAGTCACCTACTGCACACCCTGGCATTCAGGGTAAGTATGTCTGTATATAGATGGGAGACTTAAGCTAATTACTTGCTTCACCACCAGAACAAGAGGACACAGTCTCAAGCTGCACCAGGGGAGGTTTAGGCTGGATGTTAGGAAGAAGTTCTTCATAGAAAGAGTGATTGGCCTTTGGAATGTGCTGCCCAGGGAGGTGGTGGAGTCTCCATCACTGGAAGTATTTAGGAAGAGACTGGATGAGGCACTTGGTGCCATGGTTTAGTTGATTAGATGGTGTTGGGTGATAGGTTGGACTCGATCTCAAAGGTCTTTTCCAACCTTGGAAGGTATCTGCTGACCTGGTTAATTCTATTCTATTCTATTTTTTCTATTCCATTCTATTTTTTCTATTCCATTCCATTCTTTCTATTCCATTCCATTCCATTTTTTCTATTCCATTCCATTCCATTCCATTTTTTCTATTCCATTCCATTCCATTCCATTTTTTCTATTCCATTCCATTCCATTCCATTTTTTCTATTCCATTCCATTTTTCTATTCCATTCCATTCCATTTTTCTATTCCATTCCATTCCATTTTTCTATTCCATTCCATTCCATTTTTCTATTCCATTCCATTCCATTTTTCTATTCCATTCCATTCCATTCTTCTCTACTCCTACTCCATTCTATTCTACTCCATTCTATTCTACTCCATCCTATTCTATTCCATTCTTCTGTATTCTATTCTATTCTTCTCTTCTCTATTCTATTCTATTCCTCTCTATTCCATTTCAGTAAGCAGTGGCATAAGTTAGTTCTTAAGTGAAACATTCTGTAAAGCATCATTACAATTCCCCATCAACCTAAAAACAAACAAACAAAAACATTTCTAGAGCTTGCTGTTACAAACCCAAAAGATATGCCAGGTCACCTGCAGCAGAAGTGCAGAGGCAGTGCCCTGTCGCTGTTCAGCAGCAAAACAATAACACATGGACCTGTAGTGTCATTTTGTTGTCATTTCCAAAATGCCAATGCACCCATGTCAATCCTGGCCTACAGAAAGGCTCCTGCATGGCCAACAGCTAGAAATGCCAACAGTTAAAATTAAGCATACCTTTACATGGGGTTGCTGATGGAGATGGCAAGCTCAGAGTAGATGCAGATGGAGAGTTCAGCTTCTCATCACTGAGGCTGAAACTATTTCTGTAGAGTGAATCTGCACCTGTAAAAAAAGTACATCATAAAGTAAAAGATGTTTCCTCAGCTGCAGGCTGATTTGTCCATTTGTTTCTTCCATGCTAGCTTCCAAGCCTAGCTCTGAAGGTTTGTGTGAGAATTGGTGGCCAGGTGGCCAAGAGGGCCAATGGCATCGTGACCTGCATCAGAAATAGTGTGGCCAGCAGCAGGTGGGAGGTCATTCTGCCCCTGAACTCAGCACTGGTTAGGCCACACCTTGAGTCCTGTGTCCAGTTTGGGGCCCCTCAGTTTAAGGACATTGAGACACTTGAATGTGTCCAGAGAAGGGCAATAAGGCTGGGGAGAGATCTCAAGCACAAGCCCTGTGAGGAGAGGCTGAGGGAGCTGGGGTTGCTTAGCCTGGAGAAGAGGAGGCTCAGGGGAGACCTTCTTGCTGTCTACAACTGCCTGAAGGGAGGTTGTAGCCAGGTGTGGGTTGGTCTTTTCTCCCAGGCAACCAGCACAAGAGGACACAGTCTCAAGCAGTGCCAGGGGAAGTTTAGGCTCAGGGGGAGAGAAAGTTCTTCACAGGACACATTTCTTCTCTGGACAGAATGGGGTTCAATGACTTCCCTGCTCCTGCTGGCCACACTGTTCCTGATGCAGGCCAGGATACCATTGGCCTTCTTGGCCACCTGGGCAGTCTGCTGCCTCATGTTCAGCTGACTATCAACCAGTACCCCCAGGTCCCTTTCTGCCTGGCTGCTCTCCAGGATAAATAGATAGATAGATAGATGGATGGGTGGATAGATAGACAGATAGATAGACAGAAAGACAGACTAAAAGCTAGAGAACAATGGCTACAGCACTGAGTGCACTGTGCAGTCTATGCTACTAGTATCCAGACACCAAATGTCATGATGCTGGTAATTTCTGTCACAAACCAAACTTTCCCCTACACCAAACCTAAAGCTTCTGTTCTTCTTGAATTCAGCACAAACAAAACCTTCTTTTTGCAAATGCTTGTGAGGAGAACTCACATTGCAAAGTTTTAATAAACCATTTAAACTGGCTACAAACTATTCACACCATTATTGATGTCTATGAACACATCCATGCTAGCAGTCACCTTTGAGTCTTTGTGCAGTTCTCTCCACATTCCCTTCTACGAGCAGCTGGAAGTACTGCCTGCTCACCCTGCAATGTTTTGAAACCAGAAAATGTTGTTTCATCCTGGCTTCTTATGCTTGGGAATATTTACAGCTGGGTAAAGAGAAAATAACACAAGACTGTGGCTTTAAATATCTTCACCATGAGGGTGGTGAGACACTGGAACAGGTTGTCCAGGGTGAAAGCCTCACCCCTGGAGGTTTTTAAGGCCAGGATGGATGTGGCTCTCAGCAACCTGATCTAGTGTGAGGTGTCCCTGCCCATGACAGGGGGGTGGGAACTAGATGATCTTTGAGGTCCCTTCCAACCCTAACATTTCTATGATTCCATCTGAATGCTTTTCTTCTAGTTTCAAAAGGTGAAATGTTTTGACAATGTAATGGGTTGGGGCAGGTCCCCTCCCCACCACAGGCAGAAATAACGACTCAGACAAACGGATTGCAAAAGTGATGAAAGTTTAAATAGAAAGCGGTGAATGTTACAGAAAACCCAAAGCGCAGTGACAAAGAAAGATCCCATCCCCACCTGAGGGTGCATGCAAAACCCCCAGGGCTCCTTCTTCCCCCTCCCTCTGCTGGGCTAGTCTCAGCTGGCCAGGCCTGAGACTGCCCATCCCCCTGTGGCCTTGGGCCTAATCAGGCCCATGGCTGGGAGATCTCTCCCCCAGTTACCAAGTCTCGGAGAGGGAAGGAAAGAGGAAGTGCCAGACCCCGCACTGGATCTTATAGTGGTGCAAAGAATTATGGTAGGAAATACACAATTTCCTGTGTCCATCCCTCTGGGCTGGACTTCTGGACACAGGAAGTGAATGCACCAGGGGGCACCCAGCTCAAACTACAACATGCCACCCCTGTATTTCATACCATAATCTTTGCACCCAAACACATCATCAGATCAGAAAGCTTCTGATGACATGTCCGGCAGAGTCCATATCTTCATCTGGGCGTCCACTCAAACAGTCTCTCATTCAGGCTCAAGCATCAGTCCATTCCAGTTGTTCTTCCTCATGTGATGGAACCTCCCAGCGACGCAGTCCTTCTCCTGCAGTGTGAATTCCTTGTGGACTCCTTGGGACATCCTGGTCACCTGGAAATACCTCACAACTTCTCAGCCAAGCCTTTACTCTCCTATTCAGCGGCAAATTCTCCACCCCTGGGGCAGGCCAGTCGGAACAATCCAGCTCCACGACTGCCTTTTTCAATCCATCCAGGGTGCCGCAGCCAACCGCTTTCACGCGGACCAAAGCTACACGGATGCATGTCAGAGGCACTCCGCACCCCCCGGCTGGGCGCTCGCGTACCAAGGCAGGACAGCATCCGGCTGCACAACCTCCACCCCCGGAAGAGGGAGGAGCTGCGCCACAGCCCACTGAAGAAGCAGGGAGGCGGAGCCAGGTGCTCGGCGCCATTTTCGGAACATGTCCGAAAACACCAGGGAAAGATTTACAGCTGCCGCCGCCGCCTGAACGCAGCCCGGCTCGGGCGGTGCCGCCGCCGCCGCCTGAACGCGGCCCGGCCCGGCCCCCGCCGTCTCTGTCGCCGCGATGCAGAGTCCAAGTCACCTCCAGCAGTCGCTTGCCCGCTCGCCGCGGGTGTCCGCTCCCCACAGCGGCCGCGGGCCGACCACGCTCTGCTTGCCGCTGCCCCTCCTCCGCTCCCCGCCGCTCTGCAGAGAACGAGGAGAAGGCAGGTCTCGCCTTCTTAGGCTACTCGAGCATTCTTAAGCTACCCTGGGCAGAAAGTCACAGAAAGAGCCACCCCTCGCTGTTCCCAAACAACAGGAGGGGCTTCCATGACATCAGCCACGCACCAGGTATCCTTCTGCAGCCCACAGGAGTTCACACAGTCGCCCCCGGTAACACAAAACCTGAGCCCCAACTTTCCAAACCCAAACCGACGCCCAGAACTAAATTTAAACTCTCCATCTTTTGCAATCCGAGCTGCAGTTGGCCCCACGTTGGTGCGCCAAAATGTAATGGGTTGGGGCAGGTCCCCTCCCCACCACAGGCAGAAATAACGACTCAGGACAAACGGATTGCAAAAGTGATGAAAGTTTAAATAGAAAGCAGTGAATGTTACAGAAAACCCAAAGCGCAGTGACAAAGAAAGATCCCATCCCCACCTGAGGGTGCATGCAAAACCCCCAGGGCTCCTTCTTCCCCCTCCCTCTGCTGGGCTAGTCTCAGCTGGCCAGGCCTGAGACTGCCCATCCCCCTGTGGCCTTGGGCCTAATCAGGCCCATGGCTGGGAGATCTCTCCCCCAGTTACCAAGTCTCGGAGAGGGAAGGAAAGAGGAAGTGCCAGACCCCGCACTGGATCTTATAGTGGTGCAAAGAATTATGGTAGGAAATACACAATTTCCTGTGTCCATCCCTCTGGGCTGGACTTCTGGACACAGGAAGTGAATGCACCAGGGGGGGCACCCAGCTCAAACTACAACATGACAAGACAGCAAGCAGTCCTAAGGAGAGAGACTTGGGGGTGCTGGTGGAGGAGAAGCTCAACAGGAGCTCTCAGTGTGCACTTGCAGCCCAGAAAGCCAATCAGATCCTGGGCTGCAGCAAGAGAAGTGTGGCCAGCAGGGCAAGGGAGGTGATTCTCCCCCTCTGCTCAGCTCTGCTGAGACCCCACCTGGAGTACTGCCTCCAGTTCTGGAGCCCCTATTCCAAGAGGGATCTGGAGGTGCTGGAAGGTGTCCAGAGAAGGGCCACAAGGATGATGGAGCACCTCTCCTATGAGGACAGACTGAAGGAGTTGGGGCTGTTCAGTCTGGAGAAGAGAAGGCTCTGAGGTGGCCTTCCAGTATCTGAAGGGGGCCTACTAGAAGGCTGGGGAGGGACTTGTCAGGCTATCAGGGAGTGATAGGACTAGGGGGAATGGAATGAAGCTGGAGGTGGGGAGATTCAGGAGGTATGGAGCTGAGGTGGGGAGATTCAGGAGGTATGAAGCTGGAGGTGAGGAGTAAGTTCTTCCCCATGAGAGTGGTGAAGCCCTGGAATGGGTTGTCCAGGGAGGTGGTTGAGGCCCCGTCCCTGGAGGTGTTTAAGCCCAGGCTGGATGATGCCCTGGCCAGCCTGATCTAGTGTGGGGTGTCCCTGGCCATGGCAGGGGGGTTGGAACTAGATGATCCTTGTGGTCCCTTCCAACCCTGACTGATTCTATGATACTATGATTATCCTCTGCTGGGTTGTCACATCAATAGTTGCAGGAAAATATCAGCATTTATCAAAAAGCAAACCCATGCTTTAGCTACTGCTTTACACATTCCAGCAAGCAGCAGAAATTTTGGTGGTAGGAGGAGGGCATTGACTCCACCATCAAGGTCATTGTAACTGCTGAAAACAATGTACTGTTAACAAAAAAACCCAACATACTTGTGAGATCTACTGCACAAAAATATCTGCTTTGGCAAAGTGTGGCTGGAGGGCAGAGAGCTCTGGGAAAAGGCCACTCCAGTCCTCGTGCTCTACCAGCTGCCACAGCCAAGATCTGCTCATTCACCTCTCATAATGGCCCCTGGAAGATTTGCACTGCCACACAAACACAACATCCTCTGCAACCTGATAACCAGAGGCTGGTGCCAAAAATCTCTCCTCACTGCTGTCTCTACTCATTCAGCTCCTTTTCTCCCACTGCAGTTCAAGACTATCCATCCCTCATTGCCTCTTTTTCACTTTGAATCTTTGATTTTGCTGCTTGCATACACATGTAAAATGTTTCTGGACAGAACACTCTGTAATACTGCTGCCTTGAAAACCCCAAACAACTTAAAAACTTGACCTTCTTGCTCTCTACAACTACCTGAAGGGTGCCTGTAGACAGGTGGGGGCTGGTCTCTTCTCCCAGGCAACCAGCACCAGAACAAGAGGACACAGTCTCAAGCTGTGCCAGGGGAAGTGTAGGCTTGAGGTGAGGAGAAAGTTCTTCGCAGAAAGAGTGATTTGCCATTGGAATGTGCTGCCCAGGGAGGTGGTGGAGTCACCATCCCTGGAGATGTTCAAAAGGGGATTGAATGTGGCACTTGAAGCCATGGTTTAGTTAGTCATGAGGTCTTGGGTGATGAGTTGGACTTGGTGATCTCTGAGGTCTTTTCCAACCTTATTGATTCCATGATTCTGTGATTCTATGAACAGTGAAGTGAGGGGAGGTTTAGGCTGGATGTTAGGAAAAATAAATACATCAAATCTGAGACTTAAGCTGTGGAGTTTACTTACATGAATTAAACTAAGCCAGTGACTGAAATTAGGGGGTTGGAATAAACACGGGTGTACTGTACTCTGGCAAAGACATCTGTAGTTAGTATTGACCTTTGCTGTTCCAGTATTAAGCCACGAAGAAAAACCACAGAAATGCCACTTAAATATAGCAATTGAAAGGCTCTGGGCAGTAATTCACTGAAGGAGGAAAACCTCAAACTATTTCATTTTAAAACAGGCAACAGAAAAGTTTATCTCTCTGCCTTGCTTAACATTGTGCTCTTTCTAGTACCACAGCTCAGGATACGATTTTAAGGAGGTGTGGTCGTTTGAGGCTGTGCCTTTAAGAACAAACACTGCTGGAACACACTGGCTAATGTTTTTGGTACTAGAACCAAAACATTCTGATATTCTAAACGAATTTCATTGGTTGATAAACAAAAATTCAGTTTTAGATTGTGAAGTGGTTGGAAAATTTTTTCCTCAGTTCTGTTCGGTTTGGGAGTTGGGGGAGTTTGGTGTTTCAGCCTTTTCTCCCTGCCTGCTTCTTCTGCGAACTGCTGGACTTGGCCTTCAGATAAGCAAACACTAATCCTGCATGGGCTTTTGAAGCTTGCTAACAACTCTTTTCCTTAGTAACTTGCCTCTCCCCTCTCTCTAACCCCTTTTTGGGGAAAAAGGGAGGTAAGGGGGGGAGAGAGGGGGTTCCAAAGAGGGGATCCCTCCCTGAGGGAGGGATTTTTGTTGTGTTATTTGTCTTTGCTGTGTATTTCTGTGTATATATTGTAAATACCTGTATATATTGTGTTATATATAACCTGCTTTCCATATATGCTTGTAAATATATAGCTTTTGCTCTTCGACTGAGTTAGCTGTGGTTTCTTACTCTGTGGAGGAGGGAGAGCTAAGCCCTCTCTCGACCTACCACATTTATTGGCGCCCAACGTGGGGCTTGCTGACAAATTAGTTTGATTTATTGCTTGCTTAAGTCGAACGAGCAAACATGAAGGTGTTTTGGCTTTTTGAGCGTCTGCTCTTCTCGGTCTTCAGTGTATTGATCTACAAGTATTGCCTGGGTATGATTATCGATAAGATAGGTAAATATATAATGCAAAAATTATATTTGTGGTTTAAGTACAAGATGCAGCTCCTGTATGATCAGTGCCTGGAATTCTTTTATGTTAAAAAGTACAGGAATGTTACATCTAGCACACTCCCTATTGAGATAAAAGAGTTTAAGATTCCGCTCGGTGAAAGGGTAATTTTAAGTGATGGCTGGGATCCAAAGCTGATTTTCTTGATGTGTGTAGTCCTGCTGATGATGATAATTATTGTGTATTTGTTGGTAGCACTGTACCGGGGGAGAAAAAAGTGTCCAAGGCATGTTTTGTTATAAAACGGAGGGTTAAGAGACGAAAACGCCACCCTAGCTCTGTTTCAGGAACATCCAGTGAGGATGATAATGGAGAATCTGTGTCAGTTAAAGATAAAGCTAAAAAGTCAATCGGCAAGGCAGCTCTGAATAGCACTGCTAATGATTCTGGCAAGCAGCCAGGGCTGCAGTTGCCCCAAACATGGCGGCTCCCGTGTCCCCAGCAGCCACCATTAACGAGGCAAAGTCATTTCCTCCTTCTTCCATGGCAGGAGCGGAAGCGTCCTCCAAAGCAACTAATCTGTCTCAAAGCTTATCAGCTTCTGATAATAAGGCAGCTGGAAACCCAAACACAGCTCCAGTAAAGCAAGTAGCAGTTTTAACAACAAGGAAGGGTAAGACTAAAGCTGATTCAGGAGCTGACGGGGATGCACAGCAAGGTTCTTCTGCTGGGAGGAAGAGAAAATCTGTCTTAAAAATATAGCTGAGTTATTGAGATCATCAGAGGATCGAGATGCATCTCTTGGTAGGACAGCAGCTAGTGGTGGTGCTTCTCAGCTTAAAGGGATCCTTGAGAGGTTGTTGGGACCACAAGTTGAGGAACAGGAGGCAGAGGAGCAAGAACAAGATGACATAACCGACTGCTCTTCACCACGTGAGGAGCTTAGAAATGTAAGAAAAGACTATCTCAGAGCAGATAAGGAGCCAGTTCTCGCTTGGCTTGGTAGATGTTATGATACAGGTTGCTCCAGCTCTAATGGTTGGAGACAAGTCAGCAGCCCAGCTAGGAACTCTCTCAAAGGATAATGGAATAGATAGACATCTAGGCAAGGCTCTCGGTAAGGTTAATCTGTGGATACGCCTTCTAATGGCGGTTCTCATGAGATACCCTTCCCGAGATGATCTTCCATGGAATCCTAAGCCCTGGACTACCATAGATGAGGGAATCAAGCGTCTGAGAGAATTTGCTGTTAGAGAGGTACTCTATGGTGAACATGAATCTCTGAATCCTGATGATGTTCCTGTAGGAAATGGTCTTACTAAAAAGCTCATCAAGCTTGCTCCTTCTAATTATGCAAACATTCTGGCAAGCAGAATTGTAGCAAGAAATTATGGTGGAGCTCCTCTTACGGTTGGCCAATTCACTGATCAATTGAGACAATTGGATGATAGCATGACACGTGTTTCTTTGGTTTCAGCCATTGAAACTCTGTCTGGAAAACTGGAGAATTGCATGAAAGAGCTGAAGGATGAATTTAAAAACACCATCTCCCAATTGGCACAAAGAGATGATTCCAATTCTTCCTCCAGGTGGGTACAGGTTTCATCTGTGAGGAATAGACATCCTCCAAGGAGGTCATTCCAAAACAGATCAAACCAAAACAGACCACCAAGGCAGTCACGTAGGACTATTTGGATTACCCTGCGTGATCAGTTTGGTGAGAACATGAACAGGTGGGATGGTCAACCAACTTCTAATCTTTTCAGGAGACTGAGAGAACTGCAAAGTGGCAGAACCCGAGGTAGCAATACCAGAAGGGTAGCTGTTACTTCTACAGTTCCCCAGGACAACTCTAGTAGCTCCAACAGTGGCTCCAGTTCTAACACTGCACAATGTGCTCGTTGCACCTGTGGACATGTTCCCCATAACTAGGGGTGCCCTGCCTCCCGCCAGGGGGAGGAGAGGGGTAATACAGATAACAGAATCTATTGGGATGTGTACATCCAGTGGCCTGGCACTTCACACTTTCAGAAGTACAGGGCCTTGGTTGACACAGGAGCTCAGTGCACCATATTGCCATCAAATTATCAGGGATCAGAGTCCATAACTATTCTGGGAGTCACTGGTGGATCTCAAGAGTTAAGTAAAGTGGAGGTTAATATAAGCTTAACTGGTAAACAATGGAAAAAGCATACAGTTGTGACCGGACCTGATGCACCTTGTATTTTGGGAATTGATTTTCTGAGAGAAGGGCGTTTCAAAGACCCTAAAGGTTACAAATGGGCTTTTGGAGTAGCTTCTGTAGAAATTGATGGACAAAAACTGAAGCTGTCTGCTAGACCTGAGCTTTCTGATGAATCTGCAGTTGTGGGACAACACAAGATTCAGGACATTAAGTTGCCGGTTGCTTCTCGGACTGTGCATCACAGACAATACAGAACCAACCGTGACTCTTTGTTGCCCATTCAGAATCTGATTCGTCAGTTGGAGAGTCAGAAAGTCATCAGCAAAACTCATTCACCTTTCAACAGTCCAGTGTGGCCTGTGCGAAAGCCGAATGGAGACTGGCGTCTGACAGTGGACTACCGAGCCCTGAATGAAGTAACTCCGCCTATGAGTGCAGCAGTACCAGACATGATGGAACTCCAGTATGAGCTGGAATCCAAAGAGGCCAAATGTATGCTACCATAGACATTGCTAATGCCTTCTTCTCTATTCCCATAGCAGAGGAATGCAGGCCTCAGTTTGCTTTCACCTGGAGAGGAATCCAGTACACTTTCAACAGACTGCCAATGGGCTGGATCCACAGCTCCAGCATCTGTCATGCAGTAATCCATGATGCTCTGGAGGAAGGTGGTGCTCCAGAACACATCCAGTTCATCGATGATATCATCGTCTGGGGTAAAACTGCTGAGGAAGTCTTCGAGAAAGGTAACAAAATCATGGACATTCTCCTGAATGCAGGTTTTGCCATCAAGAGAGACAAAGTGAAAGGTCCTACCACAGAGATCCAGTTTCTGGGAGTGCAGTGGCAGGATGGACGCCGACACATTCCAGTGGATGTGGTAAATAGAGTCTCTACCATGGCAAATCCCACGAACAAGCAAGAAACTCTACGTTTCTTGGGGATAGTGGGATTTTGGAGACTACACATTCCTGGATACAGTCAGATTGTGAAACCTCTGTATGATGTGACTCGAAAGAGGAACAGTTTCCACTGGGGACCTGAACAACAAGCAGCCTTTGACCAGATAAAGCAAGAAGTGGTACAAGCAGTGGGTCTGGGACCTGTGCGAGATGGTCCAGACATTAAGAACATTTTGTACACGGCTGCAGGTGACAATGGTCCAACCTGGTGCTTGTGGCAAAAAGCTCCAGGTGAGACACGTGGACGACCTCTTGGTTTCTGGAGTCGAGGTTACAGAGGTTCAGAGGCTAATTACACTCCAACAGAGAAAGAGATTCTAGCTGCCTATGAAGGAGTGAAAGCAGCTTCTGAAGTAATTGGAACTGAGTCACAACTTCTCTTAGCTCCCAGATTGCCAGTTTTGAATTGGATGTTCAAAGGCAAAGGTTCCACACCACATCATGCCACAGATTCCACCTGGTCTAAGTGGATGGCCCTGATAACACAGAGAGCTCGAATGGGAAATCTTGAAAGACCTGGTCTGGTGGAGGTGATCTCAAGTTGGCCTGAAGATACCAACTGTGCTAAACCTCCAGAGGAGAGAGTAACTTGTGCTGAGGAAGCTCCTCCTTACAATGACCTTTCTGATGATGAAAAGAAATATGCTTTGTTCACAGACGGTTCCTGTCGTCTCGTCGGGAACAAGCGAAGGTGGAAGTCTGCCGTGTGGAGTCCAACACGCCGAGTTGCAGAGGCGAAGGATGGAGAAGGAGAATCCAGTCAGTTTGCAGAGGTAAAAGCTGTCCAGCTAGCTCTCGACGTGGCTGAACGTGAGAGATGGCCAAAGCTTTATCTCTACACCGACTCATGGATGGTAGCCAATGCTCTATGGGGTTGGCTAAAGAACTGGAAAAAGAATGGCTGGCAGAGGAAAGGAAAACCCATCTGGGCAGCTGAACTGTGGCAAGACATTGCTGATCGAATCGAGAGAATTCCAGTGAAAGTGAGACACATTGATGCTCACATTCCCAAGAGCAAAGCTACTGAGGAACAGCAGCACAACCATCAGGCAGATCTAGCTGCAAGAGTTTCTCAAGTAGACAAGGACTCTGAACTTGATCTCGACTGGAAACACCGAGGTGAGATATTCTTAGCTCGGTGGGCTCACGATTCGTCAGGACATCAAGGCAGAGATGCAACATACCAATGGGCTCGTGACAGATCCATAGACATTTCCATGGATGCCATCACACAAGTCATCCATGACTGTGACATTTGTGCTGCTATTAAGCAGGCAAAGAGAATTAAGCCCTTGTGGTATGGTGACAGATGGTCCAAATACAGATATGGTGAAGCTTGGCAGATTGACTACATCACTCTACCACGTTCTCGTTCTGGTAAGCAGTACGTGCTTACTATGGTAGAGGCAAACACTGGATGGCTGGAAGCTTACGCAGTCCCACATGCAACTGCACGCAACACCATTCTCGGTCTGGAGAGACAGATCCTGTGGAGACACGGAACTCCAGAGAGGATTGAGTCAGACAACGGAACTCACTTCAAGAACAACCTTGTAAAGAGCTGGGCAAAAGAGCACGGTATTGAGTGGATTTTCCATATTCCCTACTATGCACCAGCTGCAGGGAAGATTGAACGCTACAACGGTTTGTTGAAGACCACTCTCAAAGCCATGGGAGGTGGATCTTTGAAAAACTGGGAGAAACATTTAGCACAAGCAACCTGGCTGGTGAACAGTAGAGGTTCAGTGAACCGAGCTGGACCTGCACATTCTGATCTGCTACAGAAAGTAGAAGGTGATAGAGTTCCTGTTGTTAGGGAAAAGAATCTGTTAGGTAAAACTGTTTGGGTATTTTCGCCCTCAGGAGAGGCTAAACCTGTCCGAGGGGTGGTTTCAGCAGAAGGTCCGGGTCACACTTATTGGGTAATGCAAGAGAATGGTGAAATTCAGTGTATTCCACAAAGAGATTTAACTTTAGCTGAGAGAGTTTAATTTCAGAATGTTGTACAGCTACAGCGCGTCCAAAGGAAAGAGTCCCTGAGGAATCTACGGTGCACGAACCCTGAGAACCCTGAGAGCCCTGAGTCAACTGAGAGTCCCTGAGTCCCTGTTTCCCTTTTTCTTCGCTTCGTCTGCGGAGAGACAAACTGTTTTCCATTTTCTTGATTTTGGATTTTCTTGGACTTCTGAATCATCTACATCTGAGTATAGCCGGAATGGACGATGAACTTAACTTACGAACTGTAAATATTGTTCTGGATTGGATGGACAGTACGAACAGCCAATGAAATTGTTTAGAAAGGGGTGGACTGTGGTCGTTTGAGGCTGTGCCTTTAAGAACAAACACTGCTGGAACACACTGGCTAATGTTTTTGGTACTAGAACCAAAACATTCTGATATTCTAAACGAATTTCATTGGTTGATAAACAAAAATTCAGTTTTAGATTGTGAAGTGGTTGGAAAATTTTTTCCTCAGTTCTGTTCGGTTTGGGAGTTGGGGGAGTTTGGTGTTTCAGCCTTTTCTCCCTGCCTGCTTCTTCTGCGAACTGCTGGACTTGGCCTTCAGATAAGCAAACACTAATCCTGCATGGGCTTTTGAAGCTTGCTAACAACTCTTTTCCTTAGTAACTTGCCTTTCTCTCTCTCTAACCCCTTTTTGGGGAAAAAGGGAGGTAAGGGGGGAGAGAGGGGGTTCCAAAGAGGGGATCCCTCCCTGAGGGAGGGATTTTTGTTGTGTTATTTGTCTTTGCTGTGTATTTCTGTGTATATATTGTAAATACCTGTATATATTGTGTTATATATAACCTGCTTTCCATATATGCTTGTAAATATATAGCTTTTGCTCTTCGACTGAGTTAGCTGTGGTTTCTTACTCTGTGGAGGAGGGAGAGCTAAGCCCTCTCTCGACCTACCACAGGAGGGGAGAAGTTGGAAACACTTCGACTGCAGTTTTCAGTGAGGAAAGTTTTAGAGGGAGAAGTAAATCAGGTAGTGTAAGCTTTTCAGAGAGGAGCTGTAAAATTGCACCTATGTCTCTACAAGCCTCAAATTTATGGAATAAGAGTTCAGCATTTCATGTGCAGGCTGCAAAACTTAATCCTAGCCAGAATATCACAGAATCACCAAGGTTGGAGGAGACCTCAGAGATCATCAAGTCCAATCTGTCACCACAGACCTCATGACTACTAAACCATGGCACCAAGTGCCACATCCAGTCCTCTATTGAACACCTCCAGGGATGGTGACTCCACCTCCTCCAATGGCTAACAACTCTTTCTGGGAAGAACTTTCTCCTCACCTCGAGCCTAAACTTCCCCTGGCACAGCTTGAAACTGTGTCCTCTTGTTCTGGCGCTGGTTGCCTGGGAGCAGAGACCAAGCCCTACCAGGCTACAACCTCCCTTCAGAGAGTTATGGAGAGCAAGGTCTCCCCTGAGCCTCCTCTTCTCCAGGCTAAACAACCCCAGCTCCCTCAGCCTCTCCTCACAGGGCTGTGCTCCAAACCCCTCCCCAGCCTTGTTGCCCTTCTCTGGACACGTTCAAGTGTCTCAATGTCCTTCTTAAACTGAGGGGCCCAGAACTGGACACAGGACTCAAGGTGTGGCCTAACCAGTGCAGTGTCCAAGGGCACAATGACTTCCCTGCTCCTGCTGGCCACACTATTCCTGATGCAGGCCAGGATGCCATTGGCCTTCTTGGCCACCTGGGCACACTGCTGGCCCATGTGCAGCTGGCTGTCAATCAGCATCCCCCGGTTCCTTTCTGTTTGGCAGCTCTCTAATATAGAATATAACCTAATTGCTAAAATATTATTATTAAATTAATAATTATTAACATTAATAAAATAACATTATTAAATAATTATAACAATAACAATAATAATAACAACAACAATAATAATAATAAATGTCTCATGCAAATAGCAGAAGTGAGAAATATTCACGATGTAAAGAGCTTGTTTCACCATATGCATGCTGCAGCCCTCAAGGATAGTGTTTATTTCTCTCATAATCACAGCTACACTTGGCTGCAAGTTTTACTTGTGGTGGGCTTGGCATAGCTAACAAACATCTGTTCCAACACCCAAAAAAACCCCCAAACTCCAAACCTCCACACCTTTTCATTATCTATGTGTCTAAGCTTTATTATTTAAAACTATTTCAAATCAGTGGCAAGGAAGTTATCTGGGAAGCCCAAAATTCAGATGTAATAGCGTGCTTGCCCATTGTATATGAAGCTTCCTTTTCAGTCCCACCACGCTTACTACTGTTATGCAGTGTTTCCAGCTCCAACCTTTCTCTTTACTAATGTTCCCTTTCTAAAGTGTACTAGAAACAAATATACTGGAGAGGCAACAGGAGGTCTTTCATAGAATAGAATAAATAGAATACATAGAATAAACCAGGTTGGAAGAGACCTTCAAGATCATCGTGTCCAACCCATCAACCAATCCAACACCGCCCAAACAACTAACCCACGGCACCAAGCACCCTGTCAAGTCTTCTCCTAAAAACCTCCAGTGATGGTGACTCCACCACCTCCCCAGGCAGCCCATTCCAATGGGCAATCACTCTTTCTGTATAGAACTTCCTAACATCCAGCCTAAACCTCCCCTGGCGCAGCCTGAGACTGTGTCCTCTTGTTCTGGTACTGCTTGCCTGGGAGAAGAGACCAACATCCGTCTGTCTACAACCTCCCTTCAGGTAGTTGTAGAGAGTAATAAGGTCACCCCTGAGTCTCCTCTTCTCCAGGCTAAGCAACCCCAGCTCCCTCAGCCTCTCCTCGTAGGGCTTATGTTCCAAACCCCTCACCAACACTGTTGCTCTTCTCTGGACTCGTTCCAGCAAGTCAACCTCCTTCCTAAACTGAGGGGCCCAGAACTGGACACAGTACTCGAGGTGTGGCCTAACCAGTGCAGTGTACAGGGGCAGAATGACCTCCCTGCTCCTGCTGGCCACACTGTTCCTGATGCAGGCCAGGATGCCATTGGCCCTCTTAGCTGCCTGAGCACACTGCTGGCTCATGTTCAGTCTACCGTCGACCAGCACCCCCAGGTCCCTCTCAGCCTGACTGCTCTCCAGCCACTCTGACCCCAGCCTGTAGCTCTGCATGGGGTTGCTGTGGCCAATGTGCAGAACCCGGCACTTGGATGTGTTAAATCTCATGCCGTTGGACTCTGCCCATCTGCCCAGCCTGTCGAGGTCCCTCTGCAGAGCCTCTCTACCCTCCAGCAGATCAACTCCTGCCCCCAGCTTGGTGTCGTCAGCAAATTTACTGATGATGGACTCGATGCCCTCGTCCAGATCATCAATAAAGATGTTAAAGAGCATGGGGCCCAGTACTGATCCCTGGGGCACACCACTAGTGCCTGGCTGCCAGCTGGATGTGGCACCATTCACCACCACTCTCTGGGCTCAGCCCTCCAGCCAGTTCCTAAGTGCTGGGTGCTGCACTTTGGCCACAGCAACCCCATGCAGCGCTACAGGCTGGGGGTCGGAGTGGCTGGAGAGCAGCCAGGCAGAAAGGAACCTCGGGGTACTGGTTGATAGTAGGCTAAATATGAGCCAGCAGTGTGAACAGGTGGCCAAGCAGGCCAATGGCATCCTGGCCTGCATCAGGAATAGTGTGGCAGTAGGAGCAGGGAAGTCATTGTGCCCCTGGACTCAGCACTGGTTAGGCCACACCTTGAGTCCTGTGTCCAGTTTTGGGCCCTTCAATTTAAGAAGGACATTGAGACTCTTGAGCATGTCCAGAGAAGGGCAATGAGGCTGGGGAAAGGCCTCGAGCACAAGCCCTATGAGGAGAGGCTGAGGGAGCTGAGGTTGCTTAGCCTGGAGAAGAGGAGGCTCAGGGGAGACCTTCTTGCTGCCTACAACTACCTGAAGGGAGGTTGTAGCCAGGTGGGGGCACAATGACCTCCCTGCTCCTGCTGGCCACAATATTCCTAATGCAGGCCAGGATGCCATTGGCCTTCTTGGCCGCCTGGGCACACTGCTGGCTCATGTTTAGGTGGCTGTCAATCAGTACCCCCAGGTCCCTCTCTGTTTGGCAGCTCTCCAGCCACTCTGACCCCAGCCTGTAGCTCTGCATGGGGTTGTTGTGGCCAAAGTGCAGCACCCGGCACTTGGACTTGTTAAATGCCATCCCATCTGTCCAGTTGGTCGAGGTTCCTCTGCAGAGCCCTTCTACCCTCTAACTGACCAACATCTGACATCAACACACTGCAGAGACACACACAGTTTACACAGTCAAGCCTGCACTTGTCTTTGCAAACAAGAAGCAAATGAAATCTTTAAGAGTTCATCAGTATAGCTGCACCTACACTGAGGGCTCTTTGCCAGGACAGCACTCACTGACACAAATCCTAATTTATCACAGTCAACATATGCTCTAAATAGCAAAGAGTTCTATGGTATCCCTCAGCTTAAGTTTCAGTATGATTAATAACCTAAAGGACAAAGCTGTTACAACTTCGATCCAGTTGCATGTGTCAAGTTGAAACTTAACTGGTACTCCCTCCCAGTCCAGCAACTCAAGAATGTCTCTTGGAGCAACTCACATGTTGCATCATGATTTCCAGCACTGAGCCAGTCAGCTGTTGTGGTTAATGTAATACTTGTGGGGGCCAAGTACTAAGATCATTGTGAACATCTGCACAGGCAAGCTTTCCCGTTACTGTAAGGTCTGGAGTCCGATGTGCTATGTACAATATTTAGCCACAGCTAAGACAGACATTGTCCAAAGATCATTTAGTCAAGTACCAGGATAACATGAGGGAGAATCAAGCATTATCATAGCCATAGTGTCTTCAGACTTTTTTTTGTTCCTTAAGAGCCTGAAAATGGTAATGTAAGAATTTCAATGAGTAGTTTTGGAGCTAGCTCCCTCAAGAGGAGATTTTAAGGTTAAGAGCAATATTTTGCAGGGTTAACCATATTGAAAAAGGTCTTTCAAGTATTTGCTAAATAGGCTCATCCTCACGTCAGAAACCCTGGGAAAGACTTTTCTCACCCTACTAAACAGAATCACAACATTTCAGGGGATGGAAGAGACCTCAAAAAGAGCAGGGTCACCTACACCAGATCACACAATATTGTTTTGAGTATGATCACTTGCCGTCTACAACTCCCTGAAGGGAGGCTGTAGCCAGGTGGGGGTTGGTCTCATCTCCCAGGCAACCAGCACAAGAGGACACAGTCTCAAGCTGCACCACGGGAGGTTTAGGCTGGATGTTAGGAAGAAGTTCTTCCCAGAAAGAGAGATTGGCCATTGGAATGTGCTGCCCAGGGAGGTGGTGGAGTCACCATCACTGGAGATGTTTAGGAAGAGACTGGATGAGGCACTTAGTGCCATGGTTTAGTTGATTAGATGGTGTTGGATGATAGGTTGGACATGATAATTTCAAAGGTCTCTTCCAACCTGGTTAATTCCATTCCATTCCATTCCATTCCATTCCATTCCACTTGGTATCTGTTACTAGCCTCTCATAAAGCTGAATTTCAGACTGATTTAGGGGCCCTGAAACAAACAGTTGCAGTAGGTTTAAAATATTAACTTCCCCTTACAGTCCCACTTCAGACTCAATAGGTATCAAGACAGGAGTGGTCAGAAGATACACACAGCCACAACCTTCACCCACACCACTTCAGTTAGGAAGATTAGATTAACCAACAAATAGGAAGAGACAGCAGTAAAATGCAATAGTCTGAACTATTCTGTACATACAGACTTGGAGTAGTCTTGGTGCTGGCTAAGAAGATTTTTGCAAAGAGAGTGCTCACAAGCAAGACAGTTCAAGTTTTCTGCAGATACTGTTGGAACTTCTTTTGCATTGCTACACAGTTGTGCTGTCAGAACTTGCTCATTCAGCCCAGTTTCTCCCTGACCCTGCAGTGCTGTTCAATGGAAGCATTACGACAGTAAAGTCACTAATTCAGCACTGAAAACCAGAGACCAATGAAAAGGTGAAGCTAGGGGGGAAAAAAACGACCTTGAGTTTGAACAGAAAGAGCCTGGGTAAGTAGGAAACTCCCTGCATTTATTCTTAAAATAGATGCAGGGAGCATGGCTGGATTACATCAGATACTGGAGCCTGGTTTATAAAAGGAGCTCTTCATAAATCTGCTCCTTTTTTCCCCCCCCCCAATCCAACTATAACTTCAAAATAAGAAGTTACCTCCACTGAATGATGCCTTTAGGGAGAAGAGTTTTACTGGGCCTTTTCTGAGAAATTAGGAGAACTGGCTGGTTTTCTGCTTCCCCCTTAAACACACCCTCATCATACACTTGTCACTGTGGGATGCTTACAGGTCACTCTCAAAGCACCTCCCTGGTTCAGTACACGTCAGCGTCCAGAAGACAGTGACTTTGATTTCTCCAGAGCTACCTTTCACTAGGGAGGAACCCTGGCACAAAATGGGATTGGGAAGCTTGACAATTTCCTCACAAAAAATCCTTGAGGACTTCATATAGAACCACCAAACCCTGTCTATCCTGCTACCCCATTAGCATCTTTAGCCTAAATCAGTGTGGATATGTGAGCCAGATTTTTCTTTTCCAGATCTTCCTGAAGATCTGGTTTGTCCATTTACATGAGCGTGCTGTATCTCACCAGGCCTGCTGTCCCTCAGCCTCTCCTCACAGGGCTTGTGCTCCAAACCCCTCACCAGCTCTGTTGCCCTTCTCTGGACACCTTCCAGCAATTCAACATCTTTCCTAAACTGAGGGGCCCAGAACTGGACACAGGACTCAAGGTGTGGCCTAACCAGTGCAGTGTACAGGGGCAGAATGACCTCCCTGCTCCTGCTGGCCACACTGTTCCCGATGCAGGCCAGGATGCCATTGGCCTTCTTGGCCACCTGGGCACACTGCTGGCTCATCTTCAGCCTACTGTCAACCAGTACCCTGAGGTCCCTTTCTGCCTGGCTTCTCTCCAGCCACTCTGACCCCAGCCTGTGCACAGCCTGGGGTTGTTGTGGCCAGTGTGTAGAACCCGGTGCTTGGATGTGTTAAATCTCCTGCCCTTGGACTCTGCCCATCTGTCCAGCCTGTCAAGGTCCCTCTGCAGAGCTCTCCAACCCTCTAACAGATTAACATCTGCCCCCAGCTTGGTGTTGTCTGCCATCTGCCCAGCCTGTCCTTCCTGTCAATCCTAACAGAGCAATTTGAAGCAGAATTTGAGATTTAGGTTTCCTGAATCATGTCAGGTACACTAAGTTCTGGGCCTCTCAGTTTAGGAAGGATGTTGACTTGCTGGAACGAGTCCAGAGAAGAGCAACAAAGTTGGTGAGGGGTTTGGAACACAAGCCCTACGAGGAGAGGCTGAGGGAGCTGGGGTTGCTTAGCCTGGAGAAGAGGAGACTCAGGGGTGACCTTATTACTCTCTACAACTACCTGAAGGGAGGTTGTAGACAAACGGATGTTGGTCTCTTCTCCCAGGCGGCCAGTACCAGAACAAGAGGTCACAGTCTCACGCTGCTCCAGGGGAGGTTCAGGCTAGATGTTAGGAAAGAGTTCTCTACAGAGAGAGTGATTGCCCATTGGAATGGGCTGCCTGGGGAGGTGGTGGAGTCGCCATCACTGGAGGTTTTCAGGAGAAGACTTGATGGGGTGCTTGGTGCCATGGGTTAGTTGTTTGGGTGGTGTTGGATTGGTTGATGGGTTGGACGCGATGATCTTGAAGGTCTCTTCCAACCTGGTTTATTCTATGTATTCTAAGTACCCACAGTTGGTTTTATCAGTGCAAGAAGAGTAAGTGTTGGTACTGTTTGGTGAAGATTCTTTTTCCATAGTTTTCTCAACAGTAGTCTATTTCACCCTACCATTTAAGTGTCTCATATATGATAAGAGCATGTGAGAAGTTAATGTATTACAATACTGAAGACTGCACACAAAACAGTAACACTAGGGTTGTGTCGCTGTAGTTAATAATAGACTTACATGGGTAACAGCTCACAGACTACATCAGCTTGACTCAGTAAAGACAGACCTCACCTGACTCACCCTTAGGCATCCAAAAGGCTAGTGTCCAGCCTAAACTGGGCAAGCATTTGCAAATCTTCCTCAGAAGGAGAGAGATACTTACAAGGAGTGATTCACTCACTACACTATGAAACAGCAGAATAGCATCTTGATCCACATATCTCCACTGACTGCAGGCAAGGTAACCAAGTTCAGGGCAGGTGAAACATTACCTCTCAATGAAATGAAAAGAATCCTACCCATGGTGATGATGAAATAAAGGGTTCTGATAATGTGGAGAAGCTGTGCTCTCACAGCTTAAGTACTAGGAAGATTACACAAATGTTTTAGTGCTAAGTCAACAGAACTGTGCACTAAGTCCCTGAACTAATAAAGCTGTGCAACAGAAATGAAAGGAGCAAATAGCTGAAAACCAGGTAAGTTTCATAAAGCTCCCTGAAGAGTTATGAACTTAAAACCAGGGTACAGGTTATTTTTAGCAGAACTTATCCTCTGACCAAGTTGCCCTGAGTCTACTGCTCCCAAGGAGAACATCAGTTTCCAGATTCATTGTCTGTAAGAGGAAAGATATCTTCTCTCCCTGACTAGCAAAAAAACCCCCAAACAGGTAAAACCTTTTTCCAAGTTAGTTAGAGGGGGGGAAAAGGGGGAGGAAAAAAAGGCAAACAAAACCCCCAAACAAACAAAACCAAAGCCAACGACAAACAAACCACATATAAACCCCAACCAAAGAAAACACACTAAAACACTCCCCACAAGCAGACAAACAAACAGCGTAGTTCCAGTCCCGTGTTTTCTTGCTCAAAGCAGGTCACAAGTCAATACCAGCTTCCCACCCTTCTTATGCTATGTGCTGCTATGTGTACATCTAGTACACTTGGGCACAAGGTAGCTTTAAATTATCAGCTTTGAAACTGTGACAACGCTAAACCAGAAAGCTGGATGAGTTTCCATCGGTTCTGGAAAGCACACTTCAGTTCACTCTCTCCTAAATAATATTCCAGCTGCCCAGATACAACAGACAGTCTCTGTTAACCTAAGGCACATCTTATTTTTAAGACTCGAGAATGCCTCCTCGGTGCTTTAGCAGCCGGCTGGCAACTTCCCCTTCTCCCGTAGCGATTTTATTAACCCTGTCCGCTCTGAAGCCAGACTTCATGCGGCTTCCCTCCAGCAACTCTCGCCCTCCCTTCCCTTTCTGCTATTCAGCACCGGGAGACTAAAACCATCACGGTCGGATCTCGTATCCTTACGACTCCTAACTTCAAAAGTAGGTGTTTTTTATAGACAGGTTTCTCGCTCACTGGTCCCTGCCGCTCAAGGCGAGGGGCGCGCTGACTTAACATGCGGTTTTAATTATCCCTTCAGGGTCGGGGCACGGCCGGGACCGGGGACCGGCTGACACTCACTCTCCGAGTCGCTGAGGCCGCTGCCGTCGCTGACGCTGGCGCTGCTCCGCCGCTTCATGCGCTCCAAGTGCTCGCCGTAGTAGAAGCGGCGCCGGCCGGCAGGGCAGTTGAACTCCGCCAGCACCGCGTCGAACTCCCCCAGCGCCTCCGCCAGGTCGCCGCCGCTGTTCTCTCCCAGAGCTGCCGGGCAGGAGCAGCAATAGCATCAGGACCGGCCGGGCGCTGCCCTCCCCGGCCCCCCGCGCTGCGCTTGCAGGGGAGAATCTACCGCCCGCCCGTGCCTCCATCCCAGCGGAAAGAAGGGGAAAGGGTCTCGCCGCCCCCTTTCAACCCGCTGCTCCTACCTTGACTCGCCGGCCGCTGGGCCTGAGGCGACTTCATGGCGATGGCGGCGGGTGGGGATGCCCCACCACGGCTATCACCCCTGCTTCTCACCGCCAGCATGAGCAGCGCGGCTCCGCCGCCGCCGCCGCTTCTTATAGCCCGCCTGGGCTGGGGGCTGAGGCGGAGGGGGCGGGAGGGGGAGGTGGCGCCGCGGACTGGCCCGGCCCTGCTGTGCCCTGCCGGCGGCGGGGGGTCGGGCTGGCGGTGCAGGTGCGCCCTGCCGGGGCGGGGAGTCGGAGGGCCGAGCCACGGTCTGCAAGCCGGCTTCGGTGCTTGGCCAGCGGTTGGGATTTCCAGATAGCTTGAGTCCCTGTCACAGTTCACCGCTACCACAATGGGAAGTGTCGCCCCTCATTCTCTGAGCATCACCCCGACAGCGCGGTCGCTTGTTGTTTTGGCTGACTTCAGTTTGCTGCTCCTAACTACTTGAGGCTCAAAAGTCTGCACTTGGTCCATGCCGGGCTGTTGCTGGAAGGCACAGAACACCAGTAGCACATCGAAGGAGAGAATCTCACCAAAACACGACTGGATCATCCTTACCATGGCTCTTTGTCGCCGTAGCTATAGAGCAGGAGGAAGAGACAGCAGCCTGCCTTCTGTTGCTTAATTTACATGAGCCACGTTGAGCCTGTGGCTCCACATACAGTGGGGCATCGCACAGCCGCTGCTGGGAGCCCCATCACCATCGCTGCCCGCCCACTGCCCTGTGCTGTGCTGGCAGCTCGTTGTGATGGCATCTGTCTGTGGTTATTGCTCAGCTCGACTCGCTAGCGAGCTGTGAACATGGCCACAGGGGCAGCTAGGATGGCTCCTTAGAGAGGGTGAACTGAAGAGAGGAGCAGGTGGCGGGGGGGTGTGTGTGTGTGTGGGTGACATGGGGAGGTGCTCAGGTACAGGAAACTGTGGCTTCCCGTCTTCTCCTAGGCAACCAGCACCAGAACGAGAGGACACAGTCTCAAGCTGTGCCAGGGGAAGTTTAGGCTCGAGGAGAGGAGAGAGTTCTTCACTGAGAGGTGGTGGAGTCACTGTCCCTGGAGGTGTTCAAGAGGGGATTGGACGTAGCACTTGGTGCCATGGTCTAGTAGGCATGAGGTCTTGGGTGACAGGTTGGACTTGATGATCCTTGAGGTCTTTTCCAACCTTGTTGATTCTGTGATCAGCCAGCATGTTTTCCACTGCAGAGGTTCTTTAGAGAAAGATAGTAACACTTGTCCTGAAGACAGGTCAACCTAATGTTTATCCATGCCATAGCTACTGAGGATTGCTTTTGCTCTCTCTCTCACTGGTTTTAAACATAAACTGTCTGAGGAGCTAAAATACCAGTTCTGTTAACTACCCACTGGGGAAGCCTCTGTCATGTTTAGTTACAGCCAACAACATGAAAACAGGCATCAGGTGCTATTCCCTGTGTATGCATCAGGAACTGTGATGGTATTTGTGTGTTGATGAGAATATTAAAATAGAAGAGTTGAGGAGATGGAAAAGGAAGGGGGGGGGGGGAAATCTCTCCAAAACTTCTAGACACTTTCAGACATGTTGTCATTGCTCCTACAAGGCATAAAATGACAAAAACAGTGCTCTGGACAATAAACCATCTGTATTTAACAGATTTGTTCACCTCTCCTTACTGGCAGATAGGGAGGTATTTATTTTTGCAGTGGATCAAAAGAAATTCTCACGGTGAAGTTCAATTGCTATTTATTCTGCAGCTTCCTTCTTTCTTGTGGTCTTCCTCTGTTTTTATTTTTCCTAATAAAAAGGGATACAAACAATCCTTTGTGAAGACACTAGCGACACAGATGGAAAACAACGTTTAAAAGCAGGGAACAAGGAGGTGGGAGGGCATGACGTCAAGAGCATGGGCAGGATGAACGACAACAGACGTGGCAGAAAGGAGATATGTCGTGTGTGGCGCTAGGTAGAAGTCACCAGCCTCAAAAGAGAATGATCTGGCCATGCAGTTGACATCAATTCATTGTTTTGCCCAAGCACCTACACATATGATCAACACTACTGTCTGCACACATCCCCATCATGCTCTGATTAGAATAGAATAGAATAGAATAGAATAGAATAGAATAGAATAGAATAGAATAGAATAGAATAGAATAGACCAGACCAGGTTGGAAGAGATCTTCAAGATCATCGAGTCCAACCTATCATCCAACACCACCTAATCAACTAAACCATGCAACCAAGCACCCTATCAAGTCTCCTCCTGAACACCTCCAGTGATGGTGACTCCACCACCTCCCCAGGCAGCCCATTCCAATGGGCAGTCACTCTCTCTGTATAGAACTTCTTCCTAACATCCAGCTTAAACCTCCCCTGGTGCAGCTTGGGCAGTCCTCTTGTTCTGTTGCTGGTTGCCTAGGAGAAGAGACCAGCCTCTGCCTGGCTACAACCTCCCTTAAGGTAGTTGTAGAGAGCAATAAGGTCACCCCTGAGACTCCTCTTCCCCAAGCTAAGCAACCCCAGCTCCCTCAGCCTCTCCTCAGAGGGCTAGCGTTCCAAGCCCCTCCCCAGCTTTTTGCCCTTCTCTGGACTCGTTCCAGCAAGTCAACCTCCTTCCTACACTGAGGGGCCCAGAACTGGACACAGTACTCAAGATTTGGCCTCACCAGTGGGGCAGAATGACCTCCCTGCTGCTGCTGCTTTAGAATAGAATAGAATAGAAAGGAAAAGAAAAGAAAAGAAAAGAAAAGAAAAGAAAAGAAAAGAAAAGAAAAGAAAAGGAAAAGAAAAGAAAAGAAAAGAAAAGGAAAAGAAAAGAAAAGAAAAGAAAAGAAAAAAGAAAAGAAAAGAGAAGAGAAGAAAAGAAAAGAAAAGAGAAAGAAAAGAAAAGAAAAGAAAAGAAAAGAGAAGAAAAGAGAAGAAAAGAGAAGAAAAGAAAAGAAAAGAAAAGAAAAGAAAAGAAAAGAAAAGAAAAGAAAAGAAAAGAAAAGAAAAGAGAAGAAAAGAAAAGAGAAGAAAAGAAAAGAGAAGAAAAGAAAAGAAAAGAAAAGAGAAGAAAAGAGAAGAAAAGAAAAGAGAAGAAAAGAGAAAGAAAAGAGAAGGAAAAGAGAAGAAAAGAGAAGAAAAGAAAAGAGAAAAAAAGAAAAGAGAAATAAAAGAAAAAGAGAAGAAAAGAAAAGAAAGGAAAAGAGAAGAAAAGAGAAGAAAAGAAAAGAGAAAAGAAAAGAAAAGAAAAGAAAAGAAAAGAAAAGAAAAGAAAAGAAAAGAAAAGAAAAGAAAAGAAAAGAAAAGAAAAGAAAAGAAAAGAAAAGAAAAGAAAAGAGAAGAAAAGAAACTAAAAGAAAAGAAAAAAGAATCAATTATTTGGTCCTACTCTTGTTTGTACAGCAGCACATGACTTGGAGGCCAAAAATGTTTTGGATCTGACTCGAATATATCTGTGTGTTGTGTGGAATACAGGCAAAATAACCAAAGGCTGAAAGTCATCCTGTGCCCTTCCTATTATTTCTCACAGCTGTCTGGGACGGGGTTGTAAGGTCACATCACAAAGAAAGGGCATGCATCTAGGGGGGTGAATCTGCACAATAAAATTTGAGTTGTTCAGGGGCCTTGGTGCCACAAAACAGGGGATGACCTGCTCTACTTATTGTACTCCGGGTTTGGACTTTCTGCATGTGTTTGTAGTGGGTTTGTCTCATCTTCCACTGAGCCAGCTCAACACATTAGAACAACAGAAAACTAACCCAGCAAGAAAGTGAGCAATTTTCTGTTGGACTGAGTTGAATGGGCTCAGATCATCTAGGCGAGCTCTAGAGATAATAAAAGGAGAGAATTTAAGGGGACATGTACCTCTTCTGTGAGGACAGACTGAAGGAGTTGGGGCTGTTCAGTCTGGAGAAAAGAATGCTCTGAGGTGACCTTATTGTGGCCTTCCAGTATCTGAAGGGGGCCTACAAGAAGGCTGGGGAGGGACTTCTTAGGATATCAGGCAGTGATAAGACTAGGGAGAATGGAATGAAGCTGGAGGTGGGGAGATTCAGGCTGGACGTGAGGAGGAAGTTCTTCACCATGAGAGTGGTGAAGCCCTGGAATGGGTTGTGCAGGGAGGTGGTTGAGGCCCCATCCCTGGAGGTGTTTAAGAGCAGGCTGGATGAGGCTCTGGCCAGCCTGATCTAATTTGAGGTGTCCCTGCCCATGGCAGGGGAGTTGGAACTAGATGATCCTTGTGGTCCCTTCCAACCTTGACTGATTCTATGATTCTATGTGTAGAGGAGAAGAACAACTGCTTCCCTGTAGTAATGCAAAAGTTTATACCTGGCTTTCTCTTTAAGTTATGAATTCAACACTCAAATTTACCATTTTCAGCAGAACTTCTAGGCACACTGAAGAAGTGATGCCATAAACTTCCCTTCTTCACAGCCATGTGTTTAGGAATAGAACAGAACAGAACAGAACGGAACAGAACAGAATAGAATAGAATAGAATAGAATAGAATAGAATAGAATAGAATTGAATTGAATTGAATTGAATTGAATTGAATTGACCAGGTTGGAAAAGACCTTCGAGATCATCAAGTCCAACCTATCACCCAACCCATCTAATCAACTAAACCATGGCACCAAGTACCTCATCCAGTCTCCTCTTAAACACCTCCAGTGACAGTGACTCCACCACCTCCCTGGGCAGTCTTCTTTCCTTAAGAAAACTTGGGCTTAAAAATCCTTGGTCATGTTTCCTTCTCCACAGACAAGCCTCTTGACATCTAGACCACGGAGCCATGCACCTCACCAGATATTTCTGAAGGACTCCAACATCCTTCCATCGAATTGGATGCATTTTTGCCATTGATGCCAACAGGAGCAGCCTGCATCTGCAAACAGAAGGATTACAAAAAGCACAATAGACTTAAAGGCCGTGAGAATGAATCCCATCAGACAGCTGCCCTGTTTCATGTGGATGTTTCATGTCTCTAGTGCTGGCCTGCAAGAGCTCACATACAGACATATATATTCTGTGATATATCAGAAAGCCAATGAGCTAAGGTTACATAGAGGACCAACCCCATGTACTTGGTGTGTCAGGGATGCTGTTTTCTTGAGTCTTAAAATGCCATTAAAAAAATAATAATCATTAAGGGTATGTATAGAAGAAGAGGTTTTGGGGTAGGATTAGTGCACTATGAATGAGTGGAATTGATATGAGATATTTGGGAGCATGGGTCAGTAGGGCCATGGTGCTGGGACCTACTTCACAGTGCAAGAAAATCTTTTCCTATCAGCCTCCTTCCTTGACAATTTTAGCATTGCATTCTTAGGTCTTACCAGTACCAGAACAGGGGAGGTTTAGGCTGGATGTTAGGAAGAAGCTCTTCCCAGAAAGAGTGATTGGCCATTGGAATGTGCTGCCCAGGGAGGTGGTGGAGTCACCATCACTGGAGGTGTTTAGGAAGAGACTGGATGGGGTGCTTGGTGCCATGGTTTAGTTGATTCAATGGTGTTGGGTGATAGGTCGGACTGGATGATCTCTGAGGTCTTTTCCAGCCTGGTTAATTCTGTTCTGTTCTATTCTATTCTGCAAAACAAGGAGTGCAGTGCCTTGAAATGCTGCAGACTGACGCTCTTGTTTATGGGTGGAAACACCCAATACAACTTGCAATGTAAACCTCAGCTACTGAGTCCCTCCCATCTTCTAGGCAGCCGTCCAAGGTGTATTTAAAGTGAGTTTCTCCGTGACTATTTGACACAGTGTCTCCAGATCCTCCTCAGCTGGTGACGCAACGCTAACGGTTGTTTTCCTACTGCGTGTTTAAGCTCACAAACTGGTGAGCCACATTGCTATTTCAATCAGCAAATCCTGACAGCAAATAGGCTTCTGGGAAAGGCTGTTAAAACATTAGCAGGCACTCTGATATAGCCAAGTTGCAAGGTTCACAAGGTACCAGTTCTCTACAGGAAACATGGAGCAATTTGGGACACAAAACCTTGGTTTATACAGGCACTGGTCCTGCAGTTTTCCATCTACTGGTTTTCAGACATGACCCAGAGATGCCTGCAGAACCCTGAACAACTTCTGAAGCACTCATGTAAAACAGGAAGAAAAATGTAGGTCAATTCACTGGGAGCAGGTTAAAATTCACAGCCCACATGCAGCCACACCTTGAGTCCTGTGTCCAGTTCTGGGCCCCTCAGTTTAGGAAAGATGTTGAGTTGCTGGAGGATGTCCAGAGAAGGGAAACAAAGTTGGTGAGGGGTTTGGAACACAAGCCTTATGAGGAGAGGCTGAGGGAGCTGGGGCTGCTTAGCCTGGAGAAGAGGAGGCTCAGGGGAGACCTTCTTGCTCTCTACAGCTACCTGAAGGGAGGTTGTAGACGGGCGGGAGCTGGTCTCTTCTCCCAGGCAACCAGCACCAGAACAAGAGGACACAGTCTCAAGCTGTGCCAGGGGAGGTTCAGACTGGATGTTAGGAAGAAATTCTACACAAAGAGAGTGATTGGCCATTGGAATGTGCTGCCTGGGGAGGTGGTAGAGTCACCATCACTGGAGGTGTTTAGGAGGAGACTTGATAGGGTGCTTGGTTTAGTTGATTAGCTGATGTTGGATGTGATGATCTTGAAGGTCTCTTCCAACCTGGTCTGGTCTATTCTATTCTATTCTATTCTACTCTATTCTATTCTCCATTCCATTCCATTCCATTCCATTCCATTCCATTCCATTCTATTCTATTCTATTCTACTCTATTCTATTCTACTCTATTCTATTCTCTATTCTATTCCATTCCATTCTATTCCATTCTATTCTATTCTATTCTATTCTATTCTATTCTATTCTATTCTATTCTATTCTATTCTATTCTACTCTACTCTACTCTACTCTACTCTATACTATTCTATTCTATTCTATATGTAGAAACTGAAGAGGCAGAAGGGGAAAATTTGCAGGTCAGAAGTGGCTGGAAAACTCTGGCCTGATCAATCATTTCCTTTCACCACTTCAAAGATCCAGAATACCCCAAAATATCAATCCTGTTGAATAAGCATCATGTTCCCACAGTTAAAGGCAGATGCTTTGTGGAATCTAAGCCTGTCTTCTCACTGTTATTGGTGCTAGACAACAGCCAGAGTGAGAGATGCCTGCCCATGGAAGCAGCCTGGAGTTTTGAATATATAACTTCCATGAGTCTTCTGATGTTTTTCAATCTGTGAAAAGAATAACTCTTTACCAAGGTAACAGAACCCAGTGGGTAGAGTCGATACTTCATCTAAAACCTGGAGGTGACAAACAGAAGCCCAGCATCACCAAAATTCTAGCTGAGGGAAAGCAGTAGAACCCACAATTTAGACAGCTGTGAAAAAGAAAACTGAAAACTAGGGGGGGAGGTGGTGAAAAAGCACAGGTGCCAGCCAGACTGGCACTTGGGGAAACCCAACTCCTTGAGCCACAGAGCAGGAATAGACCAAGTATCATGAGTATAAATTGCCTCCCAGTTCAGCACGTCACAACCCTGCCCTTAGGATGCTCTTTTGAAGGATGACAGAGTGGATATAACACTCCAGCCTTATTTGATCGTTCATGCTGCAAGTGGAATTGCCTATGTGAGTGAATTGCTAAACTTGATCTGTAATGAGGACACCTACCTAATTGAAACCTGGCTGGGATGAGCCCTGCATGTTACATAGGCTACCTAACTACCGTCAGAGGCGTAACAACCTGCATGTGCTGCCATCTGGGCTGATACAAGCCTGTGACCTGTAGCAAAATCCACCACAACTGTGGGAAGAGCCAGTGACCTATAGCAATATAATTGATAATGAAAAGTTGCCCTCCAAAAACCCTTTTGGCAGACATGACAAAAGAACATGACTTTTCTTCCTCTTCTGCCAGCCTTTTCTCTAGACTTTAAACCTCAACCTGAACTTGCTACAAACTAATGTAATTCCTTTTATTTCATAGAATCATAGAATCAATAAGGTTGGAAAAGGCCTCAGAGATCATCAAGTCCAACCTGTCACCCAACACCTCAGGACTAACTAAACCATGGCTTCAAGTGCCACGTCCCTTTTTGAACACCTGCAGGGACAGTGACTCCACCACCTCCCCAGGCAGCACATTCCAATGGCCAATCACTCTTTCTGTGAAGAACTTTCTCCTCAGCCCTAGCCTAAACTTCCCCTGGTGCAGCTTGAGACTGTGTCCTCTTGTTCTGGTGCTGGGTGCCTGAGAGAAGAGACCAACCCCCACCTGGCTATAACCTCCCTTCAGGTAGTTGTAGACAGCAAGACGGTCTCACCTGAGCCTCCTCCTGTCCAGGCCAAGCAACCCCAGCTCCCTCAGCCTCTCCTCACAGGGCTGTGCTCCAAACCCTACCCCAGCTTTGTTGCCCTTCTCTGGACACATTCCAGCAAGTCAACATCCTTCCTAAACTGAGGGGCCCAGAACTGGACACAGGACTCAAGGTGTGGCCTAACCAGTGCAGTGTCCATGGGCAGAATGACCTCCCTGCTCCTGCTGGCCACACTGTTCCTGATCAAGGCCAGGATGCCACTGGCCTTCTTGGCCACCTGGGCACAATGCTGGCTCATGTTGACTAAGCTACAAAGCAATGACTAAGTTATAAAAGTAAACACAAGAGATATTGGGCTGGACAGTCTCAAGCTGTGCCAGGGGAGGTTTAGACTCAAAGTGAGGAGAAAGTTCTTCACTGAGCGAGTCGTTCATCATTGGAATGTGCTGCCCAGGGAGGTGGTGGAGTCGCTGTCCCTGGAGGTGTTCAAGGGGAGATTGGACGTGGCACTTGGTGCCATGGTCTAGTCATGGGGTCTGTGGTGACAGGTTGGACTTGATGATCCTTGGGGTCTCTTCCAACCTTAGTTATACTGTGATACTGTGATACTGTGATATAGCCAGCTTTTGGAGAACCTTCAATCTTGAGTTCACTAAAAGTCACAGCAGATGTTCATGTCCCTCAAAATCCAAATGCACAGAACATGCACTGACCATAAAGTATATAGGCAGTAGAGCATGGAATCATACAATAGCTCAAGTTGGAAAAGACCCATAAGTATCATTGAGCCCAAATCCCTGCTCCTTGCAGATTACCTAAATATAACCCTGTGACTAAAAGCTCCTTGAACTCTGGCAGAGTTGGTGATGTGGCCACTTCCCTGGGGAGCCTGTTTGAATGATTGGCCACCCTGTCAGTGAAGAACCTTCTCCTAATGTCCCTCCGAGCTTCCCCTGACACAACTTCATTGCACTTCCTTGCATCTTGTTTCTGGTCATCAGAGAATGATCAGCACCTCCACCTCTGCTGCCTCCCTTGACAAAGTTGTCTGCTGTGATGAGGTCAACCTTCAGTCTTCTGTTCTCCAAGAGGAACAAGCCAAGTGGCCTCAGCTGCTCCTTGCAAGTTTTTGCCCTTGAGACCTTTCACCATCTTGGTCATTCTCCTCTAATAACAGATACGAACAGATAACACTATAGTGGCAGTGGAGAGACACATCAAGCTCCTTTTTAGAGTGAGATCACTCCAGATATAGGAGAAATCAACCAAAACACTGCTTGAAAGCTGCACTGGTGTTTCTGAATCTTAATGGAGATGGATGTTGTCTGGTGGTTTTTGTCTTGCAGTGCAAAAGAACAACAGAGAGGAAGCGGAGAGAAATGGTCAAAAAGCCAAGTAGACAGCAAGAGAAATGTAAGCAAAAGGGACCATGGCAGTAAGCCAGGAGGGGAAAGAGTCTGGCAGCTCCAGTGCTGTGTGGTAATTGGAAGTGAAAAAATGGCCTCATTTTGACTGTGGTTTCAGGAAAACAAGGCTGTGCACATGTCTTCTGCATGGGCAGGTTGCACATGAGACTCTGCACAGGACGGAGTGAAGAAAAGAGTTTGATCTTCTTCCGTTAAGTTCTCTGCCAGCAAACATCACCCAAAAGAGTCTGGTAGAAGCAAGCATCAGTTTAAAATGGTAATGGTTTTAAAAGAGTCCCACAAACAATAAACAAACAAAACCAAGGAAAAAGCATAGATATAGAATACATAGAATAAACCAGGTTGGAAGAGACCTTCAAGATCATCGCGTCCAACCCATCAACCATTCCAACACCACCTAAACAACTAACCCATGGCACCAAGCACCCCATCAAGTCTCCTCCTGAACACCTTCAATGATGGTGACTCCACCACCTCCCCAGGCAGCCCATTCCAATGCAACTTTACTTTTGGTGTCACTAGCTCAGGGCAAGCCTCTATTTCTACCTCTACCTGATACTGCTGCCACCATAGTGGGATTAGTATGACTTCATAGAATCATAGAAACAATAAGGTTGGAAAAGGCCTCAGAGATCATCAAGTTCTATCTGTCACCCAGCACCTCATTACTACTAAATCCATGGCACCAAGTGCCACGTCCAATCCCCTCTTGAACACCTCCAGGAATGGTGACTCCACCACCTCCCTGGGCAGCACATTCCAATGGCTAACAACTCTCTCTGTGAAGAACTTTCTTCTCACCTTGAGCCTAAACATCCCCTGGTGCAGCTTGAGACTGTGTCCTCTTGTTCTGGTGCTGGTTGCCTGGGAGAAGAGACCAAGCCCCTCCTGGCTACAACCACCTTTCTTCTTGATGTGCTGGACCATGGAGAAGCCAAGTTCTTTATTTTATATCCAGTTTTGCTTCAAAACCTTGCGTGATTACTACTCCATCAGGAAACTTGTACCATATTGTGGCCTTCCAGTATCTGAGGGGTTCCTACAGGAAGGCTGGGGAGGGACTTCTTAGGGTATCAGGTAGTGATAGGACTGGGGGAATGGAATGAAGCTGGAGGTGGGGAGATTCAGGCTGGAGGTGAGGAGGAAGTTCTTCCCCATGAGAGTGGTGAAGCCCTGGAATGGGTTGTCCAGGGAGGGGGTTGAGGCCCCATCCCTGGAGGTGTTTAAGACCAGGCTGGATGAGGCTGTGGCCAGCCTGATGTAGTGTGGGGTGTCCCTGCCCATGGCAGGGGGATTGGAACTAGATGATCCTTGTGGTCCCTTCCAACCCTGACTGATTCTATGATTTTAAACACAAATGAGAAGCAGTTTCTGTTTTCCATGTGATTTTTCCCCTCAGTTGTTGAGAAATTGAGGAGTTAAGATGGTTGGGTGCTGTGCTACTTCAATAAATGGTAATTTTGTCAAGAGGAGAAGGAAAGTTGACTTCGCAGTGGGTGATCACATACAGGAAATAAATGGGAATGTAAGGCTTGAGAGGCTTCTGTGTCATGAAAAAGGTCTGACACACAAACCACATTGTAAACAAATGTTAAGTCTAGTGAAGTGGAACGTATAAAGGAGCTCTTATATATTCAAGTGATAAGACATCTCTCTTAATTCATCTCTGTAAGTAAAATAAAAGGCAGTGAAATTTTCAGTCAGATGTGTTTTACATCAGTGTTATTTGCTCCATCAGAAAAGTACATCTGTTTTTGCTCAGTCATCTCGTTCTTCACATCCAGCCTTGTTTGGGAACTGCTATGTTTCCCAAGCCTTAAACCTGGCCAAGGAATATAGAGCCTAAACTGATGTAATTAATACTTACTGTGACAATCACAGTATCAGTCAGGGTTGGAAGGGACCACAAGGATCATCTAGTTCCAACCCCCCTGCCATGGGCAGGGACACCCCACACTAGATCAGGCTGGCCAGAGCCTCATCCAGCCTGCTCTTAAACACCTCCAGGGACGGGGCCTCAACCACCTCCCTGGACAGCCCATTCCAGGGCTTCACCACTCTCATGGGGAAGAACTTCCTCCTCACGTCCAGCCTGAATCTCCCCACCTCCAGCTTCATTCCATTCCCCCTAGTCCTATCACTGCCTGAGATCCTGAGAAGTCCCTCCCCAGCCTTCTTGTAGGCCCCCTTCAGATACTGGAAGGCCACAATTAGGTCACCTCAGAGCCTTCTCTTCTCCAGACTGAAGTATACTTGTGGCCAAAACACCTGCCCCAAAAGATACCATCCACACCCAAAGGAAAAAGAGTTCCTATTAGGTTTTCCTGAAGCACTGAACGTCCTCTGGCTTTTGTGGTGTTTTGGTTTTTCTCTTTAGAAATGTGCCCAAGTTTCCATGCTGTCTGTTTTCTCTTCCCTTGTGTGACCAAACAGTTGTTTTGGTTTTCCCTTGGGCCAGAAGCATCTTTCTCTTGTATTGCACCAGTCTCAAGGTAACTCAGGGCCAGCATAGCCACAAGAACAGGGGAAGCCGGGAATAGCAGGGGGTGCATGATGCCATTCGCATCCACCCTGGCTGCAAGTGGAGGCAGAGTGCAAGCAGAGTGGAAAATCAAGTCTTACCCTCCCATGCTCTATTGGCTTTAAGGCAGTGGGAGGCAAAAGGAGAAGCCAAGACCACTTGTTTGCTGAAGGCATGTGGTCGCATATGTTAGATCAGAAGTGGAGCTCTTCATTTATTTGTGCTGCAGTGGTGCCAATCACGAACTGGGACCCCATTGAGTCAGTCACCATACAAATGTAGAACAAAAGCAGTAATCCTTCAGCTTTGCTTAGCCAGTAAATCACCCTCCTTTAAGGGATGGGGATTTGCATATTGATGGTTGGGAAATAACCATGCTTTGGCCCACGGGAGCCCCTCTTATTACGAGCGCACAGTGGGTTGGGTAGATGGGGAGAAAAGAATTAGCGTTACAGGCAGTGACCAGGAACTGCATCCAGCTCTTTCCTCTGACTGAGACAACTGCATTTCAATTTAACAATAATTATTAGAAGCCCCAGTTTTCCCCTGGTTTCCTCAGCCTCAAATAATTGTTGTGACAAGCCATAGCAGCATCCTGTCTTTCTCACAAATGAAAGTTAAGTAAAACCATGCTCTAATTCTCCCAGCCAGAGGGAGGATCTGTGGCAGCAGCTTCTTCCATGTGCTCATTTTTTTTGTTTCCAACCCTTATTTCATAACTAGCAGGCTTTCAAGTTGTTTATTTTTGACTCCATACAGCCCAGTGTTGATTTTTCCAGTGGTACTTCTACAGCAGAGGATTTGCATACAAAGCTAGAGTCAGAGCACTGACTCCAGGAAAGCAGTCTAAAAAAGAATAATTGAATATAAAATAGCACTGGAAAAATACAGGCCTCATTACTGCAGACACTTCAAACCCCAGCTCTGCACACTCAGGTTTCTCCTGCCAGGGTGCTGAGAAACATGTACATGATGCCATAGTGTCCAGGGTTACTTAGGTCATGATCCTTCCTGAAAGCACAGTTCAAAGAGCACTCACCAGCTTAATACTTGCACAGCATTGTGCTGGCCTCAGCACTTGACACAGACATGCATTTTATGCCATTAGAATCATAGAATCAGTCAGGGTTGGAAGGGACCACAAGGATCATCTAGTTCCAGCCCCCCTGCCATGGGCAGGGACACCCCACACTAGATCAGGCTGGCCAGAGCCTCATCCAGCCTGCTCTTAAACCCCTCCAGGGACGGGGCTTCAACCACCATAGCCATACTTTGAGCAAACCCAGAGCTTCCCCCCCCCCAGAAAACCCCCATACTTCCTATGTTGGGAGGTATTTGAGTAAAATGTGTATCTTCCCTGACTGGAAGGTCATGAACAAAACATTTATAGCTTGATACCACTATGTGTGTGGGCTGCTCCTCAAATAGTCTTTTCACTGCCTATCTAGATATAATTGGTAGATAACCAGCCCACATTTGCCAGGTTAGGTTCCTGCTAAGCTGTTAATTTGAATCTGTCACAGAAGCAAACAGCAAGTGCCAGAGCCTGAAGCAGGGGGAGAGGCTGGAGGACAGTGAGGAGAAGACTGTAAGGTTTTAGCAACAAACTGCTAAACAAGCTCAAGAAATCACGTGGCTACGTATCTCTCAGCACAGCAAGTTACAGTCTAGGTCAGAAGCAAAAAGAGCATGAGCCTTGCAGACCTCAGTACTGCAGTGACTGCTTTAGATGTTTGGCATCCTGAGGTGCCCACAGCACTGAGTTCAATACAGGGATTCCCTGACAGCAGAGCTGTCCAAGCTTTTGGTTTCTGAGGAATTTCCTCCTTACTAAGAAAGAAAGTCTCTAATGGCACAGTAGGCTCCTAAAGAGAAGACTTACATCTTTTGGTGTCACTGCAAACCTGTTTTCATTACCTTTGTTTCCTGGAGAAGCAGACACTCCAGCATTTACAAATCATGCAGCTGAGTGATGCAGTCATGAACAGTGCAACAGCAGGAGGGTACCTGCTGACATTTCTGTATTGATTCACATGTGGATGCTCTGCAATGCCCAAGCTAAGCAATGGTATATATCCTCACCACCTGGATTAACACTCCTAACTCCTGATCTCCTGTGGATCCCAAAGCAATAAATTCATCCATGGCAAAACTGCCTGATTTAGTCCATTGGTTTGAATTTCCTTAATGAGTGCTATTAATAATAGAAGTACCTTCAGGTATTCTCTGGGCTCATTTCAAATATAATCAAGTATCTGGATTAGCTAAAATGTGATTCGGTATCTCCAGTGACAACTGACAGACTCCTTTGGTGCCTGATGCCTTTTGTGGATCCCTGGACATGTTCTGCACTGCTATTTACAGAGCCAGGCCTCAGGCAGGTGCAGTTTGCTCACATTTACAGATAGGGTTTATGACAGTTTATTACCTGTGGTATAAACCCTTCTCTTCAGCTACAACTGCTCTGTGCTAGGCACTACGCACAGGGAAAGGATGACAGCTCTGGCTCTCACTTTAGAATAAAATGGAATGGAATGGAATGGAATGGAATGGAATGGAATGGAATGGAATGGAATGGAATAGAATAGAATAGAATAGAATAGAATAGAATAGAATAGAATAGAATAGAATAGAATAGAATAGAATAGACCAGGTTGGAAGAGACCTTTGAGATCATCGAGTCCAACCTATCACCCAACACCATCTAATCAACTAAACCATGGCACCAAGCACCCCATCCAATCTCTTCCTAAACACCTCCAGTGATGGTGACTCCACCACCTTCCTGGGCAGCACATTCCAATGGGCTATCACTCTATGAAGAATTTCTTCCTAGCATCCAGCACCTTGAGTCCTGTGTCCAGTTCTGGGCCCCTCAGTTTAAGAAGGACATGGAGACACTTGAACATGTCCAGAGAAGGGCAACAAGGCTGGGGAGAGGCCTTGAGCACAGCCCTGTGAGGAGATGCTGAGGGAGCTGGGATTGTTTAGCCTGGAGAAGAGAAGGATCAGGGGTGACCTCATTGCCCTCTACAACTACCTGAAAGGTGGTTGTAGCCAGGAAGGGGTTGGTCTCTTCTCCCAGGCAACCAGCACCAGAACAAGAGGACACACTCTTAAGCTGCGCCAGGGGAGGTTTAGACTTGAAGTGAGGAGAAAGTTCTTCACTGAGAGAGTTGTTAGGCATTGGAATGTGCTGCCCAGGGAGGTGGTGGAGTCACCATCCCAGGAGGTGTTCAAGAGGAGACTGGACATGGCACTTGGTGCCATGGTCTAGTCATGAGGTCTTGGGTGACAGGTTGGACTCGATCCTTGGGGTCTCTTCCAACCTTGGTTATACTGTGATACTGTGATACTGTAAGGTCTCCCCTGAGCCTCTCTTTCCTAGGTTGCTTTACTTCCTAGGTTGCTTTAAGTTTGACCTTTTAGGATATGAAATCAGTCCTGGATATAACATGCATTTCCTCCTTCTGCCTTACAGCATACCTAAAATACCTCTAGGAACCCTCTCAAAACCCATACCTACTCTTAAGCATTAACAGCACACTCTCAGACACTTTGTCTAGACTTGAAATATTTTCAAAGCAAAGTCTGAGCAGCGTATTTGCCCCATGATAAATGAACTGGAGCAAAAGCTAATCTTCAGAGCAAATACCTTCTGACCTCCCTTCAACAGCCTGAGATGAATAAGGCAGGAAATGGATTGACTGACCCTTTCCACAAATAACACAGAATCTCCCAAAAGGCCAACCTGACCATCTGTGGCTTCAGATTGCCGTTTCTGCTGTCTCTATTCTCAGCTAGTATGAAATAAGGCCAGGCCACAATGCCCTCAACTTCACACGCCCAAATCGATGCCTGTGGACAGCTGGGTTACACACAAGCCTAATTCGGCCAATTAAGCATATAAAACCCATCGATGGCCTCCCTGAAGGGGGAAAAAAAAGGAGACAGGCGTTTTCCTATCTTCTTGCTACAAAACCAGGAAACACCTGAACATAAACACGACCGCAGCCCTTCCTTCCTAAGAAAATATTCTGGGTGCACGGCTTCCCTCTAGTGGAAAATCTATGAACCGACCACCCTCAACCCCTGCTGCTCGGGCTGGAAAACAACGAATGCCAGTGTGGCTGCTGAAATAGTAAGAGGTAAGTGCGTTCGGAGAGCAACACATTACAGTATCACAGTATCACAGTATAACCAAGGTTGGAAGAGACCCCAAGGATCATCAAGTCCAACCTGGTTTGACAGACCTCAGGACTAGACCATGGCACCAAGTGCCACGTCCAATCCCCTCTTGAACACCTCCAGGGACGGTGACTCCACCACCTCCCTGGGCAGCACATTCCAATGATGAATGACTCGCTCAGTGAAGAACTTTCTCCTCACTTCGAGTCTAAACCTCCCCTGGTGCAGCTTGAGACTGTGTCCCCTTGTTCTAGTGCTGGTTGCCTGGGAGAAGAGACCTTTGATTACACTTGGATCTTTTTTGTCACACTTGAAGCTTGACCTCTTCCTACGTGAGGGACTCATTATTGGACACAACAACCCCATGCAGTGCGACAGGCTCAGGTCAGAGTGGCTGGAGAGCAGCCAGGTGGAAAGGGACCTGGGGGTACTGGCTGAGACTAGGCTTAACATGAGCCTGCAGTGTGCCCACATGGCACACATACATCCTGGTCTGTAGTAGGAACAGTGTGGCCAGCAGAAGCAGGGAAGTCATTGCGTCCCAGGACTCAGCACTGGCTAGGCCACACCTTGAGTCCTGTGTCCAGTTCTGGGCCCCTCAGTTTAGGAGAGATGTTGAGTTGCTGGAAGGTGTCCAGAGAAGGGCAACAGAGCTGGGGAGGGGCTTGGAGCACAAGCCTTATGAGGAGATGCTGAGGGAGCTGGGGTTGCTTAGCCTGGAGAAGAGGAGGCTCAGGGGAGACCTTCTTGCTGTCTACAGCTCCCTGAAGGGAGGTTGCATCCAGGTGCGGGTTGGTCTCTTCTCCCAGGCAACCAGCATCAGAACAAGAGGACACAGTCTCAAGCTGTGCCAGGGGAAGCTTAGGCTGGATGTTAGGAAGAAGTTCTTCACAGAAAGAGTGATTTGCCATTGGAATGGGCTGCCCAGGGAGGTGGTAGAGTCACCATCACTGGAGGTGTTTAGGAGGAGACTTGACGGGGTGCTTGGTGCCATGGTTTAGTTGACAAGATGGTGTTGGATGATGGTTGGACTTGATGATCTCAAAGCTCTTTTCCAACCTGGTTAATTCTATTCTATTATTGGGGAAATCTGGAGATGCTAGGGCTGAAGAGCTGTGAGAAACTGTCCCTTCCACTGTAACTGCTAGTTCTGGGCTAAACATTTGTTATCCCATGCAAATATCAAGTATGGGATTTCCTATTAAGGTCTGGGCTTTTGGGGCAGGCTTACTCTCTATGACGAGAAGTTTGTTAGCCTTAGGGCATGCCTGCCTGCCTGCCTGTGGGAACTAGAGAAGGAGAAGGTACTCATGTGAGATGGCAGTAGTACCTCAGGAGCCTACATGAGACTGGATGCTGGGTCACTGAGTTCTCATGGCACTGATGTTGTGAACCCAGTAATTTGATTTGTGTGAGGAGAAGCACACAACCAGCACAGCCCCACAACAAACCAGCTCAAACCAAAACGGTTTTGAAAGTTCCACAAAGACAGTAAGTGTATTTAGTTACTGCAATTTACAGCAAACAAAATTAATGCATCAATTGTTTCACATCCACACTAAGCAAAGCTTGAAGGCTGGTAATGAAGAAATGGAAGCCTAACCAACCTATACATATACACCACAGAGGAATAACTAACCTGATCATGGCCAGGTGGCCAAGAAGGCCAATGGCATCCTGGCCTGGATCAGGAATAGTGGGGCCAGTAGGAGCAGTCACTGTGCCCCTGGACTCAGCACTGGTTAGGCCACACCTTGAGTCCTGTGTCCAGTTCTGGGCCCCTCAATTTAGGAAAGATGTTGAGTTGCTGGAAGGTGTCCAGAGAAGGGCAACAAAGCTGGTGAGGGGTTTGGAGCACAGCCCTGTGAGGAGAGGCTGAGGGAGCTGGGGTTGCTTAGCCTGGAGAGGAGAAGGCTCAGGGGAGGCCTTCTTGCTGTCTACAACTACCTGAAGGGAGGTTGTAGCCAGGTGGGGGTTGGTCTCTTCTCCCAGGCAACCAGCACCAGAACAAGAGGACACAGTCTCAAGCTGCACCAGGGGAGGTTTAGGCTGGATGTCAGGAAGAAGCTCTTCCCAGAAAGAGTGATTGGCCATTGGAATGGGCTAGCCAGAGAGGTGGGGGAGTCACCATCACTGGAGGTGTTTAAGAAGAGATTGGATGAGGCACTTGGCACCATGTTGATTAGTATTGGGTGATAGGTTGGACTTGAGGATCTCAAAGGTCTTCTCCCACCTGGTTTATTCTATTCTAGCAACTAACCTGATCATACAGCTGCTATATGAATGCATGCCTGCAGATCGTCTGTGGAGGATAGCAGCAAACACATGTAACCCAAATTCAGTCACAGAATGCTGTGGACTGGAAGGGACACTCATACATCACCAAGCCTAACCTCCTTGCAAAGGTGGACCACTTAGGGCAGGTCACACAGGAACATGCTCTGACAGGGGGTTTTGACTGGATGACCTTTTGAGGTCACTTCCAGCCCCTAACATTATGCAATTCTGTGTCCAGACAGGTTTGGAAGATCTCCAGAGAAGGAGACTCCACAGCCTCTCTGGGGAATGTGTTCCAGGCCTCTGCCACCCTCACAACACAAGTATTTTTTCTCATGTGGAGATGGAATTTCCTGTGGCTAAGTTTACATCCATTGCCCCTTGTCCTATCACTGGGCATCACTGAAAAGAGACTGGCTCCATCCTCCTGACAGCCACCCTTCAGCTATTTGTAGGCATTGGTAAGGTCCCCTCCAAGCCCTCTCTTCTCCAGACTAAACAGCCCCAGGTCTCTCAGTCTTTCCTCATAGGAGAGATGCTTCAGCCCCTTAATAGTCCTTGTAGCCCTTCACTGAAATCTTCCCAGTAGCCCCCTGCCTCCCTTGAACTGGACACAATAAATCAGATATGGTCTAACTAGGGCTGAGTAGAAAGAGAGAAGAACCTCCCCCAGACTGCTGACACACTCTTCTTAATGCACCAGAGTATAGGATAGGCTGCCTTGGTGTGAAAGGCACCGTGCTGTCCCAGGGATAACTTACTATCAACCAAGGTCCTTCTCCTTGGAACTACTCTCCAGCAGATCAGTCCCTAATGTGTACTGGTGCATGGTGTTATTCCTCCCCAAACCAGAATTGTGCCCTTGCCTCTTTGTTGTGTACAAAGTATGTGTTTAAGAGATGCTGCTGCAGCTACCTGCTGTCTCACAGGCCCTGAGAAGGGCACAGCCCCAGTAGATCTGGGCTGAGAAACTCAGACACAGGGGCAGGGTCCTGCTGTCAAAGGACAGGCAACGTTTTTGGCACCCTGCTGTTCAGAGTGGATAAACTGCAGACAATGATCTGCTGCACCCAGTCCCAAGAAGATGCACATCACACTACACAGCAATATGCTCACGTTGCAACTGAAGAGGAGCTGGCCTGTCTCAAATTGCTTTCTGTGCTACTATTTTCCCTGCACTAGGATCTGGAGTCAGCTGATGAATTAATTCATTAACCATAAGAAATTAAACCAGAAAAAAAAAACCAAAAGAAAGTAAAGGATTCTTTCCTGGCAGTTCAGCAAAAGCTGAATCAGCAGTTTACTAAACACCACCCTGAACTACCTAATAGAAGTACAGAATTAACCAGGTTGGAAAAGACCTTTGAGATCATGAAGTCCAACCTATCACCCAACACCATCTGATCAACTAAATCATGGCACCAAGCACCCCATCCAGTCTCTTCCTAAACACCTCCAGTGATGGTGCCTCCATCACCTCCCCGGGCAGCACATTCCAAAGGCCAATCACTCTTTCTGGGAAGAACTTCTTCCTAAACTCCAGCCTAAACCTCCCCTGGCACAGCTTGAGACTGTGTCCTCTTGTTCTGGTGCAGGTTGCCTGGGAGAAGAGACCAACCCCTCTCCTGGCTACAACCTCCCTTCTGGTAGTTGTAGACAGCAAGAAGGTCTCCTCTGAGCCTCCTCTTCTCCAGGCTATAAGAAGCCTGTTCAGTTTGATGCCTGTTCCAATTGAAGCTACTGAAAAGACACCACACCTTCCTAGAAGAGGTTAGGAAAAAGCCTTTCCTTGACATCTGTTCTTCTCCCATTAGTTTTCTTGTCCATTCCCTACTACCCCTTCCTGTTCTTTGCAATGGTCTGTGGGACTGTGAAGCATGCATTACTGCAGGCAGTTAACACTTGTGACAACAGCCCCTAAGACAACAGAGCAAGTTATGCCTCCAGCAGTTCCAGGAGAAAACCAAGCCCCACACTTGAGTGACAGCAGCTTCAGCTTTTGTTTTTGGAATTCTCACATGAAAAGAATTCCTGCAACTCTCACTCTAGCAATCAAAGCCATTCCTCTTTCTCAAGGAATAAACTGCTGAAAAGACACTCCAAAGCATGCTGAAGTCTGATTTGAAATGTCATATTAAGCAGCTACCAGAGGAACAGGATTAGCAGTCTCAAAGCCCCCCAGTCACTTCCTTGCCATGCAAGTGTCATCACTATAAAAGGCAGCAGACCACCACTGCCATTTCAAGTCTTCACTTTCTGTGGGCTGCTAAAGTTCTCTTCCAGGGTAATGCTGAGCCAACAGTCCCATTATGGTAAACAACCTCACCCTGCTTGAGGCATTTGAGCAAGTTGTTGCACAGCACATGGTGCACAGTGAATACATAAAAGACCTCTTGCCATTATTTCTCAGGGTACTACGTTACTCTATGTGGCAATGCTAGCGAGGAGCAGTGTGAGCAATCTGGCAGTGCAGGCCTACAGCCTGACATGGTGGTAGGCCATGCTCAGCATAAGTGCAGAGCCAGTTATCAGTGTACCAAACAGTGCTGCCTTGCAGCATGTAACTAAAACAAGACACTGGTAGCTATAAACACAGCAAGTTATCTTGGGACAACAGGACATGCACCTGCATCAACAAACCTCGCGTGTCATCAGTAGTTGGACCAATAATCTATACTAGTGTGATGTGTGGTCACTCATAGGGAACCAATGAGGCCATGCCAACAAGGCACTCCAAGTTTATATCAGTTGTAGAAGTTCCCTTGCTACGCACTTTTGCCTTTCCTGTCCCTTCTCTTTCCATGCTTTACTTTACTGTGTTATACTCGCACCATAGGCCTGTGCCATAGGCCTGCACTACTGGAACAATAAAGGAACGATACTAGATCATACTGATCAGCTGTATTGATTCCAACCTCCATCGTCCGATAACTATATATAGAGATACACGTCTCAATGTGCTAAGCAGCAGAGCTTTTTTCTTCACTAGCTACTTACAGAGTCCATGGTAAACAAGTGAATAGAACAGAATAAATCAGGTTGGAAGAGACCTTCAAGATCATCATGTCCAACCTATCATCCAACACCATCTAATCAACTAAACCATGGCACCAAGCACCCTAACAAGCACCTATAACCTCTAGTGATGGTGACTCCACCACCTCCCTTAGCAGCACATTCCAATGGGCAATCACTCTCTCTGTGTAGAACTGCTTCCTAACATCCAGCCTAAACCTCCCCTGGTGCAGTTTGAGACTGTGTCCTCTTGTTCTGGTGCTGGTTGCCTGGGAGAAGAGACCAATCTCCACCTGGCTGCAACCTCCCTTCAGGGAGTTGTAGACAGCAAGAAGGTCACCCATGAGTCTCTTCCTCTCCAGGCTAAGCAACCCCAGCTCCCTCAGTCTCTCCTCATAGAGCTTGTGTTCCAAACCCCTCACCAACTTTGTTGCCCTTCTCTGGACTCGTTCCAGCAAGTCAACATCCTTCCTAAACTGAGGGGCCCAGAATGATGCAATTGAATGGGAAACCACTGATGGGTTGAGGTTTGATGTCCACAAACAGGCAAAGAACTCCAAACCAAAAGCAAGTGTGTACAAAATAATTTATTACAGCATAACATATGTTGGCAATATTTTACAGTGAGTTTTCCACTCAACAACTTGGAATCTAAACAGATGACACACAAAGGAGAATTTTCATTAGAACAGTTTATTTGCCTTAATAAAATCCCCTCCCTCATGAACTTACATTTGCCTTGGAGGGGCTAGTTAATCTTACTGTAAATATTTACATTGCAGTGAAATAAAAACAAACTTGAGATTGAATGATTCCATTGCAGTTCCAGAAAATGGATTTCCTGTACAAGCCACAGTATAGTTATGTTGTGATAGTAGTTCTTATAGGATGTAAAGCTGTCATATGTAGCCATTTTTGTCCAGCAATACTATACTTTAAATAGGTATATTAGAGTCAGGCTTCCCTTTTGATGCCTTGGATATTTTAGAGTTAATGCACCAGAATACAAAGTAAGAAAAAGGTTCATTATGATTTGTAGTCAGACTCTTTGTGCTCCCTTAAAGGTAAAACCTACCCCTCAAATACTATTTGCTTTGCAGCACCTGAAGCAATAGTATTTAGGCATGAGAAGTACTGGAGCGTTGACCTTAAGTGGACAACTAAGACTTTTAATGGAGGCAATACAGTGAACTTACCAATTATTTTGTTTCATCATGTAGAGAAGGAACTGTATTCCCCATTGCTGTACCTTCTGCATTTGCCCAGAATTGGAGCAGCTTGTTCAACTTAAGTGCCAACAGATGGGGAGAAACCAGAAGGAAAGAGGAGGAAGGGGGAGATGGAACAAGCCAGACAGACAACAGTATAAAACTCCTCTTGTTTTCACAGGGAATTGCTTCAGGACACTCAAAAGAGAATGTCAAACTGACCATAAACTTAAGGAAACAACAGCTCTGGAACACAAGGTAGATTAGTTTTCCAAAAGCCTCCTTTTTTTAGTAAGTTTTTCTTGGTTGGTTTTTGGTTTGTTGTGGTGGTTTATTTACCTGGGTTTTTTTTTTCCTTACATAAACCTAATCTTCATATCCATCACCACTGGTTCCATATAAGACACACACCTCTGACAAAAACATGCAAACCCTCTACGCTTCCAAGTGTCACTGTGCTCCAAAAGAAACCAAAAGTGACCAAAAACAGAACTAAGAAAGAAAGGAAAAAACCCAAACCAAAACACCCAGGGGGGGAAAAAAAACCCATAAACCTAAAGAACAGTAAACAACAAAGAGGGCAATCCAAGCAGCAGTTCAGCCTTAACCTGCTAAAACAACTCTCAAACAATAATTAACAAGATATGATCACATTTCTCTGCATATGTAATGAGACATGTCAAAGCAGTCTTTAAAACCTGTAATTTGGGGGGGGCTGATGTAGTAATAAAAGACTTAAAACTGTACAAGTATAAACAGGAAAATGCTGATTGAGGATAATGTTCACATAAATATTGGCAGTTTTTTGGTTGGGGGGGGGAAAAAATAACTAATAGCATACTCCATTTCATATAACTATCCAAATAATTTGTTTTTATACCTGTTAAAGATACTAAAATACAACCTGGAAAAGGAACCCTGATCTGTATCCAGCCAGCACGTTAATGAGAGTCAGAGTTTTGTGTGCATGTAGGTATACACACACACACACAGACAGAGGGGCTTGCACACCCTGCTTCAGATTTCATTGGACAGGAAATCATGGTTAAGGGCTGTATGATTGACAGATGCAATGCTGCTGTCGTCCTCATTGGTGGCAGGCATAAAGGCAGATGTAAAAGGAAACAGTTTATGACAGGCTGCTTGATATTCTTCACATTGAGTGTGGCAGCTTCCGAAACTGCCATCAAGCAGCGCTTCAAAAACCTTTGTTAGTGTCTGCAGAAAGAAACAAACAGAAAAATCAGTCAGTGGGAATTAATAGAATAGAATTTTAATAGAATAAACCAGGTTGGAAGAGACCTTCAAGATCATCGTGTCCAACCCATCAACCAATCCAACACCGCCTAAACAACTAACCCATAGCACCAAGCACCCCATCAAGTCTCCTCCTGAACACCTCCAGTGATGGTGACTCCACCACCTCCCTAGGCAGCCCACTCCAATGGGCAATCACTCTCTGTATAGAACTTCTTCCTAACCCCCTGCCTAAACCTCCCCTGGCACAGCCAGAGACTGTGTCCTCTTGTTCTGGTGCTGGCTGCCTGGGAGAAGAGACCAACATCCGCCTGTCTATAACCTCCCTTCAAGTAGTTATAAAGAGCAATAAGGTCACCCCTTAGTCTCCTCTTCTCCAGGCTAAGCAACCCCAGCTCCCTCAGCCTCTCCTCACAGGGCTGTGCTCCGAACCCCTCACCAGCTCTGTTGCCCTTCTCTGGACACCTTCCAGCAATTCAACATCTTTCCTAAACTGAGGGGCCCAGAACTGGACACAGGACTCGAGGTGTGGCCTAACCAGTGCAGTGTACAGGGGCAGAATGACCTCCCTGCTCCTGCTGGCCACACTGTTCCTAATGCAGGCCAGGATGCCATTGGCCCTCTTGGCTGCCTGGGCACACTGCAGGCTCATGTTCAGCCTACCATCAACCAGCACCCCCAGGTCCCTCTCTGCCTGGCCGCTCTCCAGCCACTCTGACCCCAGCCTGTAGCACTGCATGGGGTTGTTGTGGCCAATGTGCAGAACCTGGCACTTGGATGTGTCCAATCTCATGCCCTTGGACTCTGCCCATCTGCCCAGCCTTGTCGAGATCCCTCTGCAGAGCCTCTCTACCCTCCAGCAGATCACAACTGATTTATTACTAGAGAGATGAACTGATCAACAACACTCATCTGAGCAAATGCAGACTCTTTGTGGTATTCAGATATGTTACAGTTATTTGGGTGGAAAAAATGAATGCTGTTCTTTCAAATACTCCTCATTTATCATGATATATGTGAAGCATGCATATTGTCCTGCAGTTCACTCTGCATTACTTAAGAACCCACAGAGTATTTTGCCTTCAAAATACAGTATTTACCTTCACATTTTTGTCTCTCATGTTTTTATCCAATCTAGTAGCAACAGCAATTGCTTTTTCTTGTCTTGATTTGTCCAGGAAATACATCATTTTTGCACCTTATTGGAAGAAAGATCACAACATTTAGGTAATAACACTCCTTCACAGTATCACAGCATCACCAAGGTTGGAAGAGACCTCAAAGATCATCAAGTCCAACCTGTCACCACAGACCTCCTGACTAGACCATGGCACCAAGTGCCACGTCCAGTCCCCTCTTGAACTGCTCCAGGGATGGTGACCCCACCACATTCCTGGGCAGCACATTCCAATGGGCAATCACTCTTTCTGGGAAGAACTTCTTCCTAACATCCAGCCTAAACCTCCCCTGGTGCAGCTTGAGACTGTGTCCTCTTCTTCTGGTGCTGGTTGCCTGGGAGAACAGACCAACCCCCACCTGGCTACAACCTCCCTTCAGGTAGTTGTAGACAGCAAGAAGGTCACCCCTGAGCCTCCTCTTCTCCTGGCTAAGCAACCCCAGCTCCCTCAGCCTTTCCTCATAGGACTTCTGCTCCAAAATAGTTTAAGATTCTGCTTATCATTCTTTTACTAGCAATCATTTTAAGCCAAAACACCACTCACTTGTACATAGTCTAAATTTAGACTGACTCTCTGACTTAAATGTAAAGGTGTGAAAGACTTAACCTTCTCAAACTTGTATTAAAGATGACAGTTCATCTGTACTGTAGGTTAATCAAGCACCTCAAACCTGTTTTGCCATAGACAGAAAACTTGACACATCTGTGAAGACCTAAAGCTATCCAGGTCATGCCTAGGGGTTAAGTTCACTCCTGATTTCGCTTTAGAAGCGTACTCCCACATTTGTTCCCACTGCTTGTAAATTGATGCACTGCTTGATCACACTAATCAAGCCAAGGGGCTTTTTACACACCTCCACTGAATGTGAACAGACTTGCCTTCTTCAAAGGGGTCCTGGACATCTTGCTAGCATGGGTGCCACAACTGTCAATGATTTAGCCTAGGTTCTTATCAGAGATACTAGACAGTGTGAAGCCAGGTTTGGAAGTACAACAACCTGAGCCTGTACAATCACTGTGGCAGAATGACTACTGTTTTCTGTAACAAAGGAGGACCCACCAAGTGGAACTTGGAAAACATCCAGTTAGATGCCCAACAATTCCAAGAGTGGAAGAACACATCTGCAACAATCAGGAACCACATTCTCATTGGTGACCACAAAGCAGAAAAGTGGAAGTTTAACAGGTCTGACATGGTTATTTGTCTTGATGCTGTTGCTACATGACAAAGCTGTGAGTAGGAACAGAGACATTCCAGCTGATAAGAGAGAAAAGAACTGCTGGATAGATTTGGAGTTTGTTTTTGTGGGGTTTTATTGTACTTTTCTAATCTTCTCAGATTAGAAAGCTTCAAGGGGAAGGATGTCAGTGCTTCCTTACTTGAGTATCTGTAGGTTTGATCACAAATTTTGGAGCCAAGAAGCAGGTTCTTTATGCATCTACTAAGAGAAGTCAATGTGGTAAAATAAGGCAGGAAAAACCTTCATCTGAACAGGTTCATTTCTGACTCAGGGGAATTTATGCATGAATTATGGCTTGCAGATGAAGACTCTGGATTTGAATAAACTGCTCCCTTTTCAAAAGCATTATAGAGTTAAAACAAACCTGATAGCTGGTGCTGAATGGAGGTAGCATTGTGTTTGAGAAATTCTTCATTAAAACTTTCCAAGTTTTTATTAACAAAGATCTTCTGCATTTCTTGAGTTAGGACCTTGCTCACAATTTCTGGGAGGTTACTGTGGTCAGATACTAGAAGGTGGAAGATAAGAGGGAGAGAAACAAGAGAAACCCCATTTAACACAGCTGTAGAAAACCACATGGAACTATTAAAAAGAATCACTAAATACATTTCCATTTTTAATATCTGGCCACAGAGAAATAAAAACTGCAGTTCAAAACAGATCAACACAAGCATTAGCAATGCATTTATAGATGAAGCATTCATGAAGGGCACTGCTATGTAAACTTTCTGCTACAAGTTCACAAAGCACACTTGGCTTTAGTCAGAATCTTCCTCCCACATCTGCCACTTGTTTTATTTACAACTTAAGAATGTCAAGGATCTTGGGAAGACCTACTTCTCTGGGAAATCCAGCCAAAAAGAGTTATTTGGGCCACCTGGTGGATTAACAGAAGGAGGAGTATAATATAACATATACACAGTCCCCTGCCTAGCACAACCTGTGTCTTCAAGTCAGTTTGTATCTCAAGATTATCTCTGCATTACAACAACATGCAGTTATGTCCTTGCACAATAGAAAGGCTCCTGTATCTGTATACATACACTCATAGCTCCTACACACATACCAGCTTTCGAGAACTTAATCAAGCATTCATGTAGCCACGGGTTATTACTGTTGATAGCAAAAGCTCTCTTGACAGACTGTAACATTAACAGAAACTTTCCTGTGGGAAGGAGAGAAACAAAAACATACCAAGATTAAGAACACAGAACTTTTTTTTTTCCCCTCTTGGTATCAACTACTGTTTTCTTTAGTAAATCCAGTAGGAACATTAAAAACATCAATGGCTACAGAGAATTTAAAAGGAGCTTTATTTTTCCCATCCAAATTGCTCAGTGAAACAGAAATGCCTGTTGCTTGAACTGTGGCAACACTAAACAGATGATGCTACTATCACAGTATCACCAAGGTTGGAAGAGACCTCAAAGATCACCAAGTCTAACCTGTCGCCACAGACCTCATGACTAGACCATGGCACCAAGTGCCACGTCCAATCCCCTCCTGAACGCCTCCAGGGATGGGGACTCCACCACCTCCCTGGGTAGCACATTCCAATGGCAAACAACTCTCTGCGAAGAACTTTCTCCTCACCTCGAGCCTAAACCTCCCCTGGTGCAGCTTGAGACTGTGTCTTCTTGTTCTGGTGCTGGTTGCCTGAGAGAAGAGACCACCCCCCTCCTGGCTACAATCCCCCTTCAGGTAGTTGTAGAGAGTAATGAGGTCTGCCCTGAGCCTCCTCTTCTCCAGGCTAAACAATGTCAGCTCCCTCAGCCTCTCCTCATAGGGCTTGTGCTCAAGGCCTCTCACCAGCCTTATTGCCTTTCTTTGGACACATTCAAGTGTCTCGATGTTCTTAAACTGAGGGGGCCCAGAACTGGACACAGGACTCAAGGTGTGGCCTAACCAGTGCTGAGTACAGGGGCACAATGACTTCCCTGCTCCTGTTGGCCACACTACTCCTGATCCAGGCCAGGATGCCATTGGGTTTGGTTTTTCCCTTACATAAAGATCATACTACAAATACCTTTCTACAGCATTCATAAGTGTATACTACAACTTGCTTTGCTCTTGATTAAAGGATACTTAAACAAAAGTACTATTTCCCCTATGGATACAGTGCAAATGATTTGAGACCACACTCAAACAACACAGGCTGCAGAGAAAGGATAAAACTGTGTGAAGAACAAAAATGATGCAGTACTTTACCTTTTCTAAAGTATATTTCAAATGCTAATAAATGTGTTTCTATCTCATCTCCAATAAGATTCTTAAGCGGCGTGAGGAACTTAATGGCTTCTTCTAATGGATTCTCTACCTGTTTTAATAAAATCACAGTGAAATTTAAAGCTTAAAATCAATGTCAAATGAAACCACCAAGAACATTTTTTTTTCTGGTTCAGGACATTTAAATATAAATCAGTGCCCAAAGGTGTACTGAAGCAGATGAGTATTTTTATTTGAGCAGCAAGATCAGAATAGGATAAACCAGGTTGGACGTGATGATCTCGTCCAACCTATCAACCAATCCAACCCACCTAATCAACTAGACCATGGCACCAAGCACCTCATCAAGTCTCCTCCTGAACACCTCCAACGATGGTGACTCCACCACCTCCCTGGGCAGCACATTCCAATGACCAATCACTCTCTCTGTATAGAACTTCTTCCTAACACCCAGCCTAAACCTCCCCTGACACAGCCTGAGGCTGTCTCCTCTTGTTCTGGTGCTGTTTAACCAGGTTGGAAAAGACTTTTGAGATCATAGAGTCCAACCTATCACCCAACACCATCTAATCAACTAAACCATGGCACCAAGTGCCTCATCCAGTCTCTTCCTAAACACTTCCAGTGATGGTGTCTCCACCACCTCCCTGAGCAGCCCATTCCAAAGGCCACTCTTTCTGTGAAGAACTTTCGCCTCACTTCGAGCCTAAACCTCCCGTGGCACAGCTTGAGACTGTGTCCTCTTGTTCTGATGCTGGTTGCCTGGGAGAAGAGACCAACCCCCACCTGGCTACAACCTCCTTTCAGGGAGTTGTGGAGAGAAATAAGATCTCCCCTGAGCCTCCTCCCCTCCAGGCTAAGCAACCCCAGCTCCCTCAGCCTCTCCTCAGAGGGCTTGTGTTCCAACCCCCTCCCCAGCTTTGTTGCCCTTCTCTGGACTCATGTTATAAGCTTTTATTGGTTATCACACAAATTGATCACGAAAGTCCATGCTAACCCTTTCCAGTTTTTCAGGAACTAGCTCTTCCCTGGGTCCACTAGTTTCCTCCTCCTCTTCATCCCGCTTTTTCTTTTGATTCTTCTGTTGTCGCTCTCTTTCTGCATGTTTTCTTTCCTCTTCAAGTTTTGCTTTCTTCTGCGCTCTTCTTTGCTTGCTAAGCATTTTCTTCAGTTCTTTGGCAGACAGATTTTCTGCAGATAAAGATAATCAGGTAACTGAAGATTAACAAGAGCACTTAGAATAGAATAAACCAGGTTGGAAGAGACCTTCAAGATCGTCGCATCCAACCCATCATCCAACACCACCTGATCAACTAAACCATGGCACCAAGTGCCCCATCCAGTCTCTTCTTAAACACCTCCACTGATGGTGACTCCACCACCTCCCTGGGCAGCACAGTCTAATGGCCAATCACTCTTTCCATGAAGAACTTGTCTTACCCTGTAGACAAGCCTACTGAATCCTACAGGCATAGCAGGCAAATGAAACAACACAACTTCAACTCTTTCCCACCTTAGTTTCTCTAACACAACTGCTATCAAGATTCTCTGTCACACAGCAGCCTTAATTCAGAACCAAACTGAAGAGAAAATAGACACAAGTTGACCTATGCTGTGGAATGTGCCTCAACATGTACTTCACTAATAAAAGGCAGATATGGAAACATTTATTATACACCTCTGAATGAAAGGCAAGATTGTACTGGCAATAGTAAGTGGCATTTTTGGTTTAGTTCCCCCCCCCCCCCATCAAATATTCTTCCCCTTGCAAAGAGTTAGGCAATCATTTCCCCCTCTTTAGTCAACAGCCACTGAAGTGTTGACAGTAGCTGCAACTCTGCAGGAGGAACAGCAACAACTATTTATCTTCAAAGAAAAACAAAATACAAACAAAATCACAGCTTGTCATTGTACCCTTGGCTTTCCAAACCAGATGCCACTGTTTCCTAAGAAAGTCTGCTTTCTACTTAGCACTGGATACAAATTCTTTCCTACATGTGCTGATTTTGCTAATACACACTTCAGCATGGATTCTTTGGTGTGATGGTTTGGCCCACCAGCATTAACAAACTGCCACATTTGGTCCTGAAGTGATGTGAAAAATGATCCATTGTAATGCAGTGTTATCTAGTACTACTGGGTAATAGAATGAATAGGATAGAGTAAGCCAGGTTGGAAGAGACCTTTGAGATCATCGTGTCCAACACTATCTAATCAACTAAACCATGCAACCAAGCACCCCATCCAGTCTCTTCCTAAACACCTCCAGTGATGGCGACTCCACCACCTCCCTGGGCAGCACATTCCAATGGCCAATCACTCCCTCCATGAAGAATTTCTTCCTAACATCCAGCCTAAAACATGCTAGATCAAAATTAAGTTCTTACAATCTTGACTGCTTTCCCACAAAAATCTATCATTTGATAAATTATCGCTGAAAGGTCATTTATCTTTTGTTTAAATTAATAAATGGCTGGACCAAGTTTGACTTTTCCTCTTAATGTTCAGGCAACCAGCACCAGAACAAGAGGACACAGTCTCAAGATGCACCAGGGGAAGCTTAGGCTTGAGGTGAGGAGAAAGTTCTTCACAGAAAGAGTGATTGGCCATCGGAATGTGCTGCCCTGGAGGCGTTCAAGAGGGGATTGGACGTGGCACTTGAAGCCATGGTTTAGTTAGTCATGAAGTGTTGGGTGATAGGTTGGACTTCATCTCTGAGGTCTTTTCCAACCTTATTGTTTCTTTTCTGAAGTGCCAGTCCTCCCCAAGTACTCAATCTGTAAGCTAGGTTCATTCATGTACTGATTTTACAACAGGATAAGAGAGCAAAGTAAGAAACCTGCAGCCTGTTATCTATGACCGCTACTCAAACATTCACTGGAAAGAAGGAAAACTTACATTACAACTCATACCACTTAGCCTAATAAGCTTTTCCATGTGTCATATACACACAAGCCTCCATTATGGTGTAGATACCTGAATTAACTTCTTGTTCTTTGCTTTCATTGGCAAGAGGATTATCGTGGAGCTTCAAGTAGATTTCAATTGCTGATCGAGCAGCCTTGAAGTAGAAGGCATGTTTCCTGAGCACATCTTCTAACCTCAGAAGGTCTACATAGGCACGAAGAGTCATCTTTCTCATGCAGTATGTGTGGAAGTCAAACTGATCATCTGTTATCTCAAAAAAATGCTTCAAGAAGAAGGAAAAAAACACAACAAGAACAAAACAAGTAAACAAAAAGCACCTCAAACCCCACAGCTTTTTTGCACTCCCTTTGCTTAGGCTATTTTTAATGAGATGGAGGGGAATAAAATTGCAAGTGATATTGTTTACAGGCAACACTTAACAGGCAGAAAAATATCCTGGTAACATTTGCTGTCCAAAAGAGCCTGTCAAGCACAGAGGAAATTCACCCAGAAGAACTTGATTTTGTTACCAAAAACTACAATGTGATTGCTCAAAAGCTCAGGCACTCATTGAAAGCCAAGTGAAATGTGATTGCTTTAATGAAAAGAACTGGCAAAAGGGAACATAAAGTTAAATGTACAAATAGTTGCACAGTTAAGAGAGACAGTGTTGTACATTAACTTCAAATAATTGCTTTTCACATAACAGCTAGGAATGGCATCTTATTACAACAAACCATCAGGTATTAACCTGTTCATAAAAATCATTATGCAAGAAACTGATGCTGATTACATCAGCAAATACCTTTACCAGTGCATGAGAAATACCAAGATAGATATTGACAGTGTTTGCCCCTACTCACCCTTTCCACTTCGTGGCACTTTTTCAAGGCATCACCATACTTCCCCAGTCTTTGATAAGCTGCAGCACACTCAGTCTGGAACCACATACACTGCATCTCATTGAGGTTCTCCATAGCAGAAGTCCCTTCCTGAAAGAAGCATCATTATCACTTTTTGCCATCATAATTTACCAGCTGCTTCTTTCAGCTATGGCTTGGTTCAGGTATGTAGTGGGAAGCGATAAATTCTCCAACTACTTGGATTACAGTAGAAAAATAGGTATAACCTTTCAATGACTGAAAATAATACTTGGTATCTTATGCTCCCCAAGAAAAAGCCATAGATATTGAAATTATTTTTAACATCTATAAACATAATTTAAGAAGGACATTGATACTCTTGAATGTGTCCAGAAAAGGGCAACAAGGCTGGGGAGAAGCCTTGAGTGTAAGCCCTATGAGGAGAGGCTGAGGGTGCTGGGGTTGTTTAGCCTGGAGAAGAGAAGGCTCAGAGGAGACCTTATTGCTGTCTACAACTACCTGAAGGGAGGCTGTAGCCAGGAGGAGGGTGATCTCTTTGCCCAGGCAACCAGCACCAGAACAAGAGGACACAGTCTCAAGCTGTGCCAGGGGAAGTTTAGGCTCAAGGTGAGGAGAAAGTTCTTCAGAGAGAGTTGTTAGCTGTTGGAATGGGCTGCCCAGGGAGGTGGTGGAGTCACCATCCCTGGAGATGTTCAAGAGGGGACTGGACATGGCACTTGGTGCCATGGCTTAGTAGTCATGAGGTGTTGGGTGACAGGTTGGACTTGATGATCTTTGAGGTCTTCTCCAACCTCATTGATTCTATGACTATCTGAACAAGATTAACTCAGGCTAGTACACATGTTCTTACTTCAACATCTTGGAGGCAAAAGCCAACACTTAGGCAAAATTTAAGAGTTTAGCAAATAATTTGTGTTTTTTTCCCCCATCAAGTAAATTGCACCTATTAGTCTAAAAATTCACCAAAACCATTCTATGAGTCTATATAGTTATTTACCTCTACAAAAAGTATCTTACAAAGGGACACTAATAAAAGATACTTTGAAAAGTCTGGTTGAAAGTTACCAACTGGCAGAGGGAAACAAAAGCTCTCTTCAACTGGATGTTAGGAAGAAATTCTCCACAGAGAGAGTGATTGCCCATTGGAATGTGCTGCTCAGGGAGGTGGTGGAGTCACCATCATTGGAGGTGTTTAGGAGGAGACTTGCTGGGGTGCTTGGTTGCATGGTTTAGTTGATTAGATGGTGTTGGATGATACACTGGGACATGATCTTGAAGGTCTCTCCCAACCTGGTTTATTCTATTCATGGAAGCAATATACTTACTCTTGTGAATTTAGAGCACATCTCCTCAGCATCCTTCACCATGTTTGCTCGCAGCATATACTTAGCACACTTAGAATTGATAAACCTGTCTGCAGTATCCAAAGACTGTGCTTCATCCATCCATTTGGCAGCTTCCTTGAGGTTACCTACGTGCTGTCAGGCAGAAATGAAACAGTTAACTTGCTGTATAAGCCTGGTAGCGAAACTCCTGAAATCTATATATAGTTACTGGTATTTCTACCTCAGAAATAACAAAGGGCAGTATTATTTGCTTGCTCCCCTCCTGCCCCCAGATTTTTTCAGAATGACAATTTACTCCATTGTGACTTGCTTCACAAAACCTAAACAAAAGGCTTTTCATTTTCTCCCTGATAGAGCTGTGCCCACATAGAAACCTGCATGAAAACCTATGCCTGCAACCACTGCTGACTGAAATACTATCCACAAACTCACACCAGCAGTTTGATGGGCTGTGTTTTGGGCTTTTGAATTCAAGCATGTACATGTCTACAATAATTTCTTACCTTGTAAATTTTTGCTTTTAAATAGAAGAGTTCTATTAACGTTGGAGTGCTTGCAATTGCAGCATTAATGTACTCCAAGGCCAAAGAACACTGGCCAAGTTTGTCAAAGTGCTGTGCCAGGAAATACTGAACCCAAAGCAGTGTCGTTGGGGGCTCCTTCTCTCCATTTTCTGCAACAAAAATGGAGAATGTTACAGCAACCAGTGAGGCTGAAGGCTGCAGTTGAAAAACAAACAAACAAGACAAGCTTGGCAAATTCAGCAAACATTTCCTGTAATGCATTCATTTACTAGGAGGCATGACAACTACTTTCTTGCAAAAAAATATCAGCACTTCAACAGTTCTTGATAATGGCCATAAACAGTGTTACTAATAGAATACTTGGCTGCAGTGTGTCCAGGCAGCCAAGAGGGCCAATGGCATCCTGGCCTGCATCAGGAACAGGGTGGCCAGCAGGAGCAGGGAGGTCATTCTGCCCCTGTACGCCGCACTGGTTAGGCCACACCTTGAGTCCTGTGTCCAGTTCTGGGCCCCTCAGTTTAGGAAGGATGTTGAGTTGCTGAAATGTGTCCAGAGAAGGGCAACAAAGTTGGTGAGGGGTTTGGAACACAAGCCCTATGAGGAGAGGCTGAGGGAGCTGGGGTTGTTTAGCCTGGAGGAGACTCAGGGGTGACCTTATTGCTCTCTACAACTACCTGGAGGGAGGTTGTAGCCAGGTGGGGGTTGGTCTCTTCTCCCAGGCAGCCAGCACCAGAACAAGAGGACACAGTCTCAAGCTGTGCCAGGGGAGGTTTAGGCTGGATATCAGGAAGAAGTTCTATACAGAGAGAGTGATTGCCCATTGGAATGGGCTGCCCGAGGAGGTGGTGGAGTCACCATCATTGGAGGTGTTCAGGAGGAGACTTGATAGGGTGCTTGGTGCCATGGGTTAGTTGATTAGGTGGTGCTGGATTAGTTGATAGGTTGGACATGATGATCTTGAAGGTCTCTTCCAACCTGGTTTATTCTATTCTATTCTAATGACCATGTAATAAGACCAAAGAAACTTACCACATGTACTAAAAAGGTCACAAGTTTTCAAAGAGGTTTCATAACCAGTAACAAGTTCTTGGATTGTGGAAACCTGTACATTAAAAAAAAGGGGGGGAGGGGAAATAAAGTTATGCTTTACTACCATGTTGCCATAAATTAATGCCCTGAAAACACCCACTTGGGCAAAATTAGACAAACTGCACTAAAACAGTCACTTCATGTGGTAAAACCCCTGCACGTATCCTCGTGCAGTTTACTTCACCTTTCACCAGTTACAGCAGGGAAACAGGTGTAATCTTGGCAGCTTACAGCAGAACACAATCAAGTACATTTGATAAGTATCCTTTATGCTGTATTTTGCCATTTCTTTTTCCTAATGCTGTTTAGGTTTTATAGTGTCCAAACTGAGCCAGCTGAAGAAAGGTGCTTTGGAAAAGATTCGGCACTAACTTCCCACAGCAATGAAAAGACATCTGTGGTTTTCTAGCAGGCCAGAATGCAGAGATGTATTTATTTCTCTTGTTAAAATGATATAATTGCCTTCCAGTATCTGAAGGGGGCCTACAAGAAGGCTGGGGAAGGACTTCTCAGGATCTCAGGTAGTGAGAGAACTAGGGGGAATGGAATGAAGCTGGAGGTGGGGAGATTCAGGCTGGAGGTGAGGAGGAAGTTCTTCACCATGGGAGTGGTGAAGGCCTGGAATGGGTTGTCCAGGGAGGGGGTTGAGGCCCCATCCCTGGAGGTGTTTAAGAGCAGGCTGGATGAGGCTCTGGCCAGCCTGATCTAGTGTGGGGTGTCCCCGCCCATGGCAGGGGGGTTGGAACTAGGTGATCCTTGTGGTCCCTTCCAACCCTGACTGATTGTATGATTCTATGAAGATGGCCTGCATCTTTTTACATAAATACATATAAATTGACTGTTTTAAGCTAATGCTTTCTGAAATCAGACCTTGTAAACATGACCCCAACTTCACCCATACTGTTTTGAACTCACACTATAGGAGTCAGACATTTAGAATACACACAGAGGTTAGTATCTGTGAATTTCATGACAAGGAATGATTCCAACACCAGGCCCATGGCTTACAAGTGCCACATGGTATTTCTAAGCATTTTATGACCTGTTTTATAGCTGCTGCCAACATGAGCATGCTATATCCAACATGCCTGCTATATCCAGCAAGTAACTAGTGTCTTAAAGAAAGATGACCAATTATGAATAAATAAATAGGATCACACTGAAGAGACTTCAAAAATACCTAAGCAACATTCACCAATTACATAAAACCTGTAGATGGTAAAAACCTCATTAGTTAGAAGAAGGTGATGCCTCATTAAAGTTGGTTGCAAAAGTCAAATAAAACATGGGAAAACAATGCAGAGAGCACAAAATTTTAAAAAGCAGAACTTGATGAAGCATAAATCCACTTAAAGATAGGCTGTGAGAGAGAAGGGAACAAACTTTCCAGAAGCCCAGGTGGTCAAGAGGGCCAATGGCATCCTGGCCTGCATCAGGAATAGTGTGGCCAGCAGGAGCAGGGAGGTCATTCTGCCCCTGTACACTGCACTGGTTAGGCCACACCTTGAGTCCTGTGTCCAGTTCTGGGCCCCTCAGTTTAGGAAGGAGGTTGACTTGCTGGAACGTGTCCAGAGAAGGGCAACAAAGTTGGTGGGGGCTTGGAGCACAAGCCCTATGAGGAGAGGCTGAGGGAGCTGGGGTTGCTTAGCCTGGAGAAGAGGAGGCTCAGGGGCGACCTCATTGCTCTCTACAACTACTTGAAGGGAGGCTGTAAACAGGCAGAGGATGGTCTCTTCTCCCAAGCATCCAGCACCAGAACAAGAGGACACAGTCTCAAGCTGTGTCAGGGGAGGTTTAGGCTGGGTGTTAGGAAGAAATTCTTCCTAGAGAGAGTGATTGGCCATTGGAATGGGCTGCCCAGGGAGGTGGTGGAATCACCATCACTGGAGGTGTTTAGGAGCAGACTTGATGGGGTGCTTGGTTGCATGATTTAGTTGATTAGATGGTGTTGGATGATAGGTTGGACGTGATTATCTTGAAGGTCTCTCCCAACCTGGTTTATTCTTCTGTTAAACTTGGAGGATACTACGTTTTGTAACTTAATTCAGCACAAAAGGCATTTTCCTTCAAAGAAAGCAGAGTAGGTGACACATCCAAGTCATACAGAGTCAGAGATAATGTCTCAGAAGTGTAGCAAAACATATGAACACATTCTGGAATGCTCTGAGTAAATCTCATAACAAATGGCTTCTGGTAGCAAAATCTCATCAAATCTAACATTAGTAGACTTCAAATAACTACAAAGTGCTAAAGGAATGTAAAGAAGTGACACCCAAACAGACAACTGCAAACAAAGGTAGCTGTCCTCTGGCCCCAGACATCTAATTACTACAAGAAACTGTCAACAGATCCAGAATTTCAGGATTGAGAGCTTTCAAGAATCTCAGACTCTCTGAAATGAGTTAAATGCTGGAGTAATTACCTTGTTCAGGCAGCAGGCTTGCAGTGTATGTGTGCAAGAGAGTAAGTGCCATCTTCTTGCTGCTTTTTACAACACACTTGAAGTTGTTTTCATCTGGCTCTTAGTAAATTCAAATTCCTTTGAGACCAAACAGCTTTACTAGACTGCAACTGAACTGTGTGTACAGTAAGAAAGACCTTTTCCTCTCTTTAATAAACACTCATACCCACTAGAAAAATAGGTTTTTGCACTACTGCACATTTGTAACATAGCTCCATGGCTGGACAAAAACTATGCTTACTGGCCAAAGAAAAGGTGCCACTGTCTCCAAACCATACCAAAGCCTTGTTTCTGCTTTGAGTCAGTGATAGTGCCTGTATCAAGGGTTACAACCTATTGAGTCATGGCTTCACCTCAGCATCCAGTTGCTGAATTACTAGTCCCATTATCAGGGGGAACTGGACAGTGAACAGACCTAGGTTACTAGATTACTAAAAGTATTTCTTCCTAGCAGAAGGGCCTTCTTCAATCAACTTACAGCAACTGTGAAACCAAATCCTCTGATCAGAGGTGATGAGAGAATAAAACGAGACCATGTTTTGAAAGATGCCAGCTTCTTACCTGCAGAACTCTGCAATGGTTTTTGGCTTCTACAGTCCAAAAACCCACACTAGGATGGTCTTTTTGAAAACTACTTTGAACAACACTCTTGGAAGCAAGTATTCAGTGAAAGCAATGTCTACAAAAATAACACAAATCAAGTACTTAGGTTATTGAAGCTATCCTTGATGCAAATGCCAGTGTAACTGTTTCTCATGAGTACTCAGACTCTTGCTAGTAACTGGGGGGGTAGGGGAAATCCAGGTTGATGTGCTGCTGAAAGGAACCAAATTATCTGGAAATAAGAACCCTAATTTCTGTGCCCATATTAACTGCAAGTTTCATTGAAAAAACATCTCTCTCTTGGATTTGCTACCATCTATAATCTGTATTCTAGAGTCACTATTGCCACCTTAAAGACAATAATGTTTTAACTATTTCTAAACACTACAACATTCACCACAAAGACAAGTTTCACCACTTCTAAACAGCAAGCTGAGGTATCTAGAAACACAAAGACACTGACCATGAGTTCATTTCAGATGTTATTATTCAATGAAAACAACAGAAACCTCACTTACTCCCTTGCCATGAATGTGAAAAAAGCACACAAAAGCAAAGGCTGAGGGAGCTGGGATTGTTGAGCCTGGAGAAGGAGGCTCAGGGGAGACCTTATTGCTGTGCACAGCTCCCTGAAGGGAGGTTGTAGCCAGGTGGGGGTTGGTCTCTTCTCCAGGCTACTGACCAATAGATACAGATTTGATGGTTACTTCAAGTAAAGAACATTTATGTTACCACAGAAGAATCATAGGTAAATGGCCAAAATACTTCACAAAGATGTGCTCTCCTATGTGCTTTCACAAAGATTTAACTGTTACAGAATTCCTATCTACACTACTAAAACACAGGCAAGGGTTACACTCTCTTGCCTTGAATAACTTCAGCAGTGACAGAGATACAGAACAGTGGGGAGGAATAAAGAGACAGTAGACAAGAAGGAAATTACATGCTGCTTGGCACAAATACATGCAGTGACACTTAAGTCACTAATGGCCTATCATCATTCATCAAATGGATCACTTCCAGGAATTAAGACAGAGCAGAAGACTGACACTTTAAAAAGCCACTTTGTTTCCTTATGGAATACCTAATAATCATACATACCAGAAGCTAAATACTTGCATGCTGATTGTGTGTTTGTGTGGGTGGGATTTTCTTTTTCCCAGGCCTGAATGTTTTGTAAACTATTCAGATATCTTAATGACAGTAATATTTTATAGAATAGAATTAACTAGGTTGGAAAAGACCTTTGAGATCAAGTCCAACCTATCATCCAACACTATCTAACCAACTAAACCATGGCACCAAGCACCCCATCCAGTCTCTTCCTAAACACCTCCACTGATGGTGACTCCACCACCTCCCTGGGCAGCCCATTCCAATGGCCAATCACTCCCTCTATGAAGAATTTCTTCCTCACCTCCAGCCTAAACCTCCCCTGGCACAGCTCGAGACTGTGTCTTCTTGCTCTGGTGCTGGTTGCCTGGGTGAAGAGACCAACCCCCACCTGGCTACAAGCTCTCTTCAGGTAGTTGTAGGCAGCAATAAGGTCTCCTTTGACCTATTTTGGCACAAGTATCAGGTATATCCTACATGGGCACTACCTTCACATAGAAGCAGTTGTTATATGGAACATTACCTTTCTAAACTTAAGTTCTCAGACAACTTTAAAGACAACTTAAGCCCCTTCTGAGAAAGATAGGTTGCTGCCAAACTTTTCCCTCTTCTTCAAAATAAGAGAGTCATTTCACAGAAACACCTTCTCTTATACTGATAAAGCATTTCTACTGTTTTAGCAAAGATGGCCCTGCGAGAAAACAGCAGGTTTCATGAACTTGCTCATCATCATTGGGTGAAGATCCTCTGTGCTGGAAATGAAATAGGATGTTCCAAATTTTCACAGTATCACTAAGGTTGGAAGAGACCTCAAAGATCATCAAGTCCAACCTGTCACCACAGACCTCATGACTAGGCCATGGCACCAAGTGCCACGTCCAATCCACTCTTGAACACCTCCAGGGACGGTGACTCCACCACCTCCCTGGGCAGCACATTCCAATGACAAACTACTCTTTCAGTGAAGAACTTTCTCCTCACCTCGAGCCTAAACCTCCCCTGGTGCAGCTTGAGACTGTGTCCCCTTGTTCTGGTGCTGGTTGCCTGGGAGAAGAGACCAACCCCTTCCTGGCTACAACCACCTTTCAGGTAGCTGTAGAGAGCAATTTGTTCTCCCCTGAGCCTCCTCTTCTCTAGGCTAAACAACCCCAGCTCCCTCAGCCTCTCCTCACAGGGCTGTGCTCAGGCCTCTCCCCAGCCTTGTTGTCCTTCTCTGGACATGTTCAAGTGTCTCAATGTCCTTCTTAAACTGAGGGGCCCAGAACTGAACACAGGACTCGAGGTGTGGCCTAACCGATGCAGAGTACAGGGGCACAATGACTTCCCTGCTCCTGCTGGCGACACTATTCCTAATGCAGGCCAGGATGCCGTTGACCACCTTGGCCAGCTGGGCACACTGCTGGCTGTAAATCAGCACCCCCAGGTCCCTCTCTGTTTGGGAGCTCTCCAGCCACTCCGACTCCAGCCTGTAGCTCTGCATGGGGTTGCTGTGGCCAAAGTGCATTATAGACAGAAGTTCTCAATTCTGGAATCTTACAATTTGACTCAGATGTCAGGCAGCTGATTTTCTTAGAATTCAAACTGTCAACACAAATGGTCTTCACCACTGGGAAGCTTAATTTCTGAGCCAGTTCTGAAGGTCTCAACTGGAAGAGGGACTGCAAACACCAACCTGCACAGGCAGTATTTCAGCATGTTGCATTTCAAGGTGGAAGGATGCATAAATGAAAAGAGCATGTGTTTGTGCCCTTCAAAAAAGGCTCTCCTATTTGTCCTTGAAGCCTGGAACTGAACCACCTCTCTCCTTAAATAAAGAATTCTCCACAGTAGTCTATTTCCTGATAAAAACTTGGATTCTTTCAGGTAACATGCATGGTGCTGACAACAGTGGCCCTGAAGGTCACAAAGGGATCCCTAGAGCACCATGAGATTTGCCAACAAACATCTCTTAATCAGATGAGTACTTCCTTGAAAACAGCAACTCCTAAAGGCACAAAAATTCCACTTTTAATAGCAAAGTATGTCTCAAAGCTGATCAATCAATTCCATTGCTTCCATCTCAAAGTACAGTTGAATTTTTACGGTGTTCCCCACCAAGAGTACTTGAAGTAGTGGTACTTAAACTAAGCTTTCCAGTTCCCTAGTAAGAACAGCATTCTTAACTCAGGAGAATGGGGCATAGTTGCATATAATAATAAACCAGGTTGGAAGAGACCTCCAAGATCGTGTCCAACCCATCAACCAATCCAACCCACCTAAACAACTAACCCATGGCACCAAGCACCCCATCAAGTCTCCTCCTGAACACCTCCAATGATGATGACTCCACCACCTCCCCATGCAGCCCATTCCAATGGGCAATCACTCTCTCTGTATAGAACTTCTTCCTAACCTGCAGCCTAAACCTCCCCTGGTGCAGCTTGAGACTGTGTCCTCTTGTTCTGGTACTGGCTGCCTGGGAGAAGAGACCAACCTCTGCCTGTCCACAACCCCCCTTCAGGTAGTTGTAGAGAGCAAGAAGGTCACCCCTGAGTCTCCTCCTCTCAAGGCTAAGCAACCCCAGCTCCCTCAGCCTCTTCTCATAGGGCTTGTGCTCCAAACCCCTCACCAACACTGTTGCCCTTCTCTGGACTCGTTCCAGCAAGTCAAAATTCTTCCTAAACTGAGGGGCCCAGAACTGGACACAGGACTCAAGGTGTGGCCTAACCAGTGCAGTGTACAGGGGCAGAATGACCTCCCTGCTCCTGCTGGCCACACTGTTCCTGATGCAGGCCAGGATGCCATTGGCCCTCTTGGCTGCCTGGGCACGCTGCAGGCTCATGTTCAGCCTACCGTCGACCAGCACCCCCAGGTCCCTCTCTGCCTGGCTGTTCTCCAGCCACTCTGACCCCAGCCTGTAGCTCTGCATGGGGTTGCTGTGGCCAATGTGCAGAACCCGGCACTTGGATGTGTTCAGTCTCATGCCGTTGGACTCTGCCCATCTGCCCAGCCTGTCGAGGTCCCTCTGCAGAGCCTCTCTACCCTCCAGCAGATCAACTCCTGCCCCCAGCTTGGTGTCGTCAGCAAATTTACTGATGATGGACTCAATGCCCTCATCCAGACCATCAATAAAGATGTTAAAGAGCATGGGGCCCAGTATTGATCCCTGGGGCACACCACTAGTGACTGGCTGCCAGCTGGATGTGGCACCATTCACCACCACTCTCTGGGCTCAGCCTCCAGCCAGTTCCTAACCCAATGCAGTGTGCTCCCATCCAAGCCATCCAGCACAGCAGAAGATACCCACTAAAGTTGGTAAGAAACCTCTGCACAAAAAGCTGAAAGCATAGCTGTACTTCTCAAAATGATCTAGAAATACTTTGCAAATTCTTTTGCAAGAGGAAATTGCCATTGTACATCATCAAAACAGTCACCATCTAGGTAAAAATGGGATACCTGAAGACTGAATGACAAATTAAGCCTTTCAACAGCAGCCCTGGCAAAGTGTTTCCCTTAGGCCAGAGGAAAACCATGCTGACATCAGCAGATAAAGTCCTTGTGGCCAAATTATTCAAAGTATCTTTCCCATGACAGGAAGGAGTACCCAGTACATACCCTGAAGCAATACTCTAAATGCCTCATGGGGAATGGGGAAGCAACAACAAAAACAGTCTATAAAAGTACTACATCAATACTTGAAGTCTTTGCTATGATGAGATGTTATCTAAGAGAGAGATAAGCAGGTGCTTACAAAGTGCAGAAGTGGTATCAATGGGCCCTAGAAACATTAATTTACTTGGCACTGTGATCATAAGGACAGAAAAACACCCCAGAGAGCAGTCACTGGCAAAAAGTTCTGCTGAAAGCTTTTGATGACATTTTCAACAGGGCTTATGGCTGGTCTGCAGCACCCAATAACAGTACCAAACCATCCCCTGAGTTGTCTTCATGATCAGGCCATTTCTGAGACAGCAGCAGTTATTCATACATGCACACAAAGCCAGCCAACACAGAGCTGAAACCCAAGAAGCTAAACCCAGCAAAGCACAACCAGGAACACTACGAAGAGCTTCTCTTCTGATGCTATGCTCTCCACACCATTCCAACCAGAACCTTCTTCACAAACAGCTTAGCACTAAAATCTGCTCTGATACAGTGATGGCACAAGCAAAAACATCCCCCCAAACACTATTTCTTGAATATTTCTGTTCCAGAAGTCCCTCTGCTCAAAGAGGCACACTCAAAGTCTCTGTGAAAAGGGTTACTTGACTACTTGTGATGGATGAGGCAGACACACAACTTGACAAGTAACTTGTTTCTTTTTCCCCAGGTTGGAAGGCACCCTCAAAGGTCATCTTGTCCAACCCCCCTACAGTGAGCAGAGACACTTCCAATTAGATCAGGCTGCCCAGGACCACATCAAGTCTGATCTTGAATGTCTTCCAGGACAGGGCCTCAACCACATCCCTAGGCAACCTGTTGCAGCGTTTCACCACTTTAAATGTAAAGAACTTCCTCTTTAGGTCCAACCTAAATCTACCCAGCTACAGTTTAAAACCATTGGCCTCATTCTATTGCTATAATTCTAACCAGTCCTTCCCCAGCCTTCCTGCAGGTTCCCTTCAGATACTGAAATGTAGTTATGAAGTCTCCCTGGAGCCTTCCCTCCTCCAGGCTGAAGAGCCCCAGTTCTCTGTCTTAATAGGAGAGGTGCTCCTGTCCTCTGACCATCTTTGTGGCCCTCCTCTGGACACAGTTCAGCAGGTCTGTCTCTCCTGTATTGGGAGCCCCAGAGCCAGACAGCACTCCGAGTACATCTCAATTTGGCCATCAAGCCATTGACCACTACATTTTGTATGCAATCATTCAACCAATTCCTTATCCACTGAACCAATCCATGTCTCCAGTTTAAAAAGAAAGATGCTGTGGGAGACTGTATCAAAGGCTTCACAGAAGTCCAGATACATGACATCTCCTGGTCTTCCCTTGTCCACTGATGCAGTTATACTACTGTAGAATGCCAGCAGGTTAGTCAGGTAGGACTTGCCCTTGGTGAAGCCATGGCTGGTTGTCTCAGAATCACTTCCCTGACCTTCACATGCTTTAGTATAGCTTCTAAGAACCACCACCCTGCTCTCTAGGAACCTAGAGACACTGTACAGGATGGCAAAGCTGCAATCTAAAGTTCCCATTTTTTTACAAAAGCAGGGACTTAAATATGAACTTTCAAGCCTGGAAGACATTGATGGATGATTGCAGAGGCATACTTCTGATGCTCTGTCGTATCAAGCACGCCCTGTCACATGATTAACAGTACTTCAATCCACTGACTGTACCTTTCTGGATGGAAACACAGATGGGAAGGAAGTTTAAAATGAAGAATCATAGAATCAATAAGGTTGGAAAACACCTCAGAGATCATCAAGTCCAAGCTGTCACCCAACACCTCATGACTACTAAACCATGGCACCAAGTGTCACATCCAATGCCCTCTTGAACACCTCCAGGGATGGCAACTCCACCTCCCTGGGCAGCACATTTCAACAGCTAACAACTTTCTCTGTGAAGAACTTTCTCATCACCTTGAGCCTAAACATCCCCTGGTGCGGTTTGAAACTGCATCCTCTTGTTCTGGTGCTGATTGCCTGGAAAAAGAGACCAACCCCCTCCTGGCTACAACCTCCCTTCAGATAGCAGCTGCTAATAAACTCAAAAATACAAAAAGTTCATGAATTCAATTAACCACATCAGGGAAAAAAAGGCAGGGGGGGAAAAAGAGAAGCTACTCATTACCAAAAGAAAAGTTTTACTACAGCCTAATTAAGACAAAGAGTGTCTTCATCTATAGCCAAGAGGTGACTGGCATTAATTGAGATCTGCTTTTTATTGAGGCAGCAGAGAAAAGAGCAGGCCAAACAAGCCAGCTGGCACACTTGCACTGCACAAAAGGTCTGAGTTCCAGCTCCTCCAGTGTATTTACACATCAAGGCATATATAGGTAGCCACATAAAGAAGTTCCACTTCCTATGGCTTACCACAAAATTAACTGAAAGAATATCAAGGATCACAACATTTGTAAGCGTAAATAGGTCACAGAATAACCAAAACACCTCTTTAGTAAGACTCACTGTTTCATTTTGTCTTTAAGGCAATATTCCTGCATTAAAAAGCATCCCTTCCAGATACTTTGAAACAGAAGACACTGACACTCAGATTTATCAGTGTAAGAAGGAACATGTGTAGGGTATGCAAAGGACTGAGTATTTGGTTTTATTCAGGGCAGCTATATACTAGCTTACCTGCAACAACTTCCTTTATCTCACTTGAAAGTTTCTTCTCTAAAGCCTATATAGTTCATACAGATTAAGCTCCTCCATGAGGTGTAAGGCACAGAACAAGCCCAGAGACTATTTAAGTATGTTGTGAAAGGTTGTTTAGTCTTATACAGAGAATTTCCACTACTTATATTTTTCAGTACATGGCTAGCATCTGATTGCAATAAAAATCACTATCAATTACAAGTGTTATCATCTTATGCCATGAAAGTAGTAAGAGGAACACATGACAAGCAGCATTCTACTGAGCACAGGTCTGTGACACACCCAGACACCAGGTTTGTTTCTGTAAAAAGCTTTACTGTTTTGCATAGTAAAAGAATAGCAAAGTGTTGCTTTGAAACTTAACAGCATTCAGATGTAGGTGCATCTCTGCTCTTACACTTACTCAACTCAGCCATCAATACTCCCTCTTGCTTGCCCAAGGAAAGCACTGTTAAATGTGTGCATACATTCCTGCATACACAAGGCAAGACATAAATCTGTTGCTTGCAGGAAAACACACATCTAAAGGAACATTCATAATCATTTTAAATGGGCCTAAAGTAGAGGCAGCTGCCAAAAGTAAAGATCAGTGAGATTTCACTTAGCTCTGTTCTTTGATTTAATTAGACATGAAGCTGCACAGAATCTTGCACCCCCCTTTCATGGTCCTGTAGCATCATTGTTAGGCCCTAGAATCATAGAATCAATAAGGTTGGAAGAGACCTCAAAGATCATCGAGTCCAACCTGTCACCCAAGACCTCATGACTACTGAACCATGGCACCAAGTGCCACGTCCAATCCCCTCTTGAACACCTCCAGGGATAGTGACTCCACTTGAACATTTGTCATTGTGTGCTGGTGAAGCAGACAAGCCCCAGGAATCCCACCTAAAAGCTACCAGCTTTTAAGAACTGACTAGCCACAAAGCATTCTGCAGTACCATATCCAAAACAAAACACAAAACTTTGGGAATCATTGAGAGCAAACCATGTCTTCCAGAACAGTGTAACTGCATTGCATTAAGCTTGTATGTAATCTGGAAACACTTGACTATGTATACACCATCAAATCCCACTGATTCAGCATCTCAAGATAATGCTAACTAGCCATGTAAGTGAAGCTTGCTGTTCCTGTCCCCACTGCTACTAGCACTGATAACAGACACTCCTGAAAACACAGAATCACCAGGGCTGGAAGAGACCTCAAAGATCATCAAGTCCAACCTGACACCACAGACCACAAGACTAAACCATGGCACCAAGTGCCACAACCAATCCCCTCTTGAATGCCTCCAGGGATGGTGACTCCACCACCTCCCTGGGCAGCACATTCCAATGGTGAACGACTCTCTCTGTGAAGAACTTTCTCCTCACCTCCAGCCTAAACTTCCCCTGGCACAGCTTGGGACTGTGTCCTCTTGTTCTGGTGCTGGCTGCCTGGGAGAGGAGACCAACCCCTTCCTGGCTACAACCTCCCTTCAGGTAGTTGTAGAGAGCAGTAAGGTCTCCCCTGAGACCTGGTTCTGAAGACAGACATACTTGAAACCCTGACTCCTGGGTTATATGTCCAGTTCTGGGCCCCTCAGTTTAAGAAGGACATCAAGACACTTGAACATGTCCAGAGAAGGGCAACAAGGCTGGGGAGAGGCCTTGAGCACAAGCCCTATGAGGAGAGGCTGAGGGAGCTGGGGTTGCTTAGCCTGCAGAAGAGAAGGATCAGGGATGACCTCATTGCCCTCTACAACTACCTGAAAGGTGGTTGTAGCCAGGAAGGGGTTGGTCTCTTCTCCCAGGCAACCAGCACCAGAACAAGGGGACACAGTCTCAAGCTGCACCAGGGGAGGTTTAGACTCGAGGTGAGGAGAAAGTTCTTCACCGAAAGAGTCGTTCGTCATTGGAATGTGCTGCCCAGGGAGGTGATGTAGTCACCATCCCTGGAGGTGTTCAAGAGGGGATTGGATGTGGCACTTGGTGCCATGGTCTAGTCATGAGGTCTGTGGCGACAGGTTGGAATCCTCAAGGTCTCTTCCAACCTTAGTGATACTGTGTATACTGTGATCAACACCCACAGAATCAGGCCTTGACATGTCACTGCCAGTTTTAAATGTGTGAACTACAGTTAATACCTCTGCCCTCTTTTATAGTACTGTGTCAAGACTACTAGCTTGTGAGATGTGACATGAGCCACAGTGTATGAGAAAACTGCCAAACAGAAAATGTGTATTGTGCTACAGTATATAAACACACTCAGAAAAACAATGTTCTTCCTTTCAGAGCACTTGACTGTTCAGTTTGAGTATTACTCTTCATGATCCAGTCAAAGCAGCTGACACAAATGTTAAGGGCAACACAAGTTCTTACTGAAAGTTTTCTGACCTTCATAGAAATGCAGTTTCAGAGCAGAGCAATGCTCTTCAGGCATCACAGTGATCATGACAACTAGTTTCATGTGCAACTGTTTCCTTTTTTTTAGAGACCTTTTAGACAAGTTTGGGGACAGTACAAAAAGTACATGATTTAATATGAGCAGAGCATCAGCAGGAGCAGCTATGAGTAGAGAATGTTGTAAGCAATTCAGATGGGTATTTGGAGCAGGTATTCCCAATGTAGACCATTTAGACTGAAAAAAACCAAACCCTCTTGATAAAGTAGTTTTTAAGTCATGTGCTGTATCTCTGTCAGCTCTTGGCCTACATGTTATCTCAGGGGCTCAAACTGTCAGCCATCAACACTAACCATTCTTATTACAGTGCAGAAGCATCCTAATCCTGGCAGTACCTACAATGAAGGTTTTCTTTCTTCTCCTTCCTCCACTTAAAATTTTCTTTTCTCTTCCTTCAGGTGTAGTTATATAGCAGAAATGATCTCTTTCTCTATGAATGTACCAGATCCTTTGCAAGTCTACTTACTACATTTCATCTCCTAGAACTACTTTCTACAAGCTGAACTGATAAGAGCCAACATGAAAAAGGATCTTACAGAGTTACTCCTGTTGAGAGGTTCCTAGAACTACTAATGGTTTTCACTTCCTTACATAATCCACCCATATTTCACAGACAGCATCTAACTACTAGCTTTAAATGTCTTCGGCTTTCCACTTCTTTCTTTCCTGAAAGGGTTAAAGACAGATCTTCACTGGAGACAGCCTACCTTCCTGTGTAGACAGTCTTACAGCGTTTTGTGAGACTGTTGTTTCTGATGTTTCTTCCAGCCAGACCTTTTCTCTCATCCAGTATTTCCTCACAGTCTCCATGTTTTTAGTAACTCAGAAAAAGGGCACATAGGCACTAAGGTCGAGCTTCAATGGAATCAATCAACGGACCTGCAACACAATCGACGCAAACCTTGATGTTGACTAATCGAAGATCTCCACTCGTTGGATCATCTCATTCATACAGATACCAGCATGTATGGGCAACCAAAGAGTACTTCTGAATACTGCTCAAGTACAACAAGGACATTTCTTGGGGGAGGCAGGAGTAGCACTTCAAGATCCCTCGCTTGCAGGGACATCCCTCTCTTGCAGGGACAAATAAAGCTGCTCAGTTATTTCTATTGCCCCCAGACAGCGGTTTACAGAATGTGGAAGTTCCCATGTCCCATGCAATTGCTTGTACTTCAAGTTACTAGTTGTACTAGTTACTAGTAAAAACACTCTACCAAGACCCACAGCTCCAGTAATTGTGTGAACACTCTCAAGAATGCAGCAGCACTCCTAAACACAAGTTTGTTGCTCTTGAATACATCAACAACATTATGACTCCTTCCCAACAGTGTGTGCGTTGTGCCAACTGGGAGTTTTATTCAAGTACAAACATATCTTGATGTGTTAAGCAGTGAACTATGCTTGCTCTTTAGAAACTGAAAGGAGATCAATTAAAATGAATAAGCACTTTTTAAATTAAAGCTTCAGCATGATAGAAAACTAAAGAATGGCTGCTCAGCTGATGCCCATTCCATTCCAACTGTGTTCAGGAACTAAAGCACTAAGCAAGCTGTGAAACCACTTGTAGCACAACAGAAGGGTCCAGTAGCTAGAAGTCTCCTATACCAAAGAAAAGGATTAAGACAACCATTTAAAAGTTATTTTGTATGTGCATAGATCATATTGTGTTCATTTTCCTTGAAAGTGCTCTGTGGTTTTCAGCATGCACGTAAAAATTTCAGGGTGTTGAAGGGTGGCTGTATATAGTTACTCCAAAAGCTCCAAAAGCCATGAAAATTCACTTCTAAACTAGTATGAAGTATCAACCATAAGTAAACACTCCACCATATTCACCTTCACAAACATACTGAAGACATGCACTTCTAAAGACATTAGACAGTATTTCCAAGTTGTAGACCCCACCACAGTGTCACACCAATAACCACTGCTGTATAATGATGGCTGAATGTAGGGAGTAGAACCTCAAGCAATGCTCAGCTGATAAAAGGAAATGTTTCAGCTCTTGTGAGCCATAAACTATGGGAACACACTGCAGCTGGACAGATGGGCAGAGTCCAATGGGATGGCATTCAACAGGTCCAAGTGCTGGGTGCTGCACTTTGGTCATGGCAACCCCATGCAGAGCTACAGGCTGGGGTCGGAGTGGCTGGAGAGCTCCCAAACAGAGAGGGACCTGGGGGTACTGATTGACAGCTGCCCAAACATGAGCCAGCAGTTGCCCAGGCAGCCAAGAAGGCCAATGGCATCCTGGCCTACATCAAGAACAGTGTGGCCAGCAGGAGCAGAGAGGTCATTCTGCCCCTGAACTATGCACTGGTTAGGCCACACCTTGAGTCCTATGTCCAGTTCTGGGCCCCTCAGTTTAGGAAGGACATCGAGACACTTGAACGTGTCCAGAGAAGGGCAACAAGGCTGGGGAGAGGCCTTGAGCACAGCCCTGTGAGGAGAGGCTGAGGGAGCTGGGATTGTTTAGCCTGGAGAAGAGGAGGCTCAGGGGTGACCTCATTGCCCTCTACAACTACCTGAAAGGTGGCTGTAACCAGGAAGGGGTTGGTCTCTTTTCCCAGGCAACCAGCACCAGAACGAGAGGACACAGTCTCAAGCTGCACCAGGGGAGGTTTAGACTCGAGGTGAGGAGAAAGTTCTTCACCGAGTGAGTCGTTCATCATTGGAATGTGCTGCCCAGGGATGCGGTGGAGTCACCATCCCTGGAGGTGTTCAAGAGGAGATTGGATGTGGCATTGGTGCCATGGTCTAGTCGTGAGGTCTGTGGAGACAGGTTGGACTCGATCTTTGAGGTCTCTTCCAACCTTAGTGATACTGTGTGATACTGTGTAGAGAGAAAAAAGCATGTAGCTGATTACCAACAGCCATTGTTACTCAGGGAAGCTACACAACGACCTGAGAATAGGAGCTAGTAAACATTGCAATAGAATCTTTTGTCTTCTGTCTGAACTTAGATAAGAGATGTGTGACCCTTTGTCTTTTGTCTGACACCTTTCTGAGCCTTGCAAAGGGATGTGTGTTCCCTGGCATTTTCTCAGCAGCCAATCATGAGTCTGTCACACAGACATCTAATCAAAAGCAACTTGTGATCGGTTATTATGTTAGCCTATATAAAGAAAAGACTTTGTACAATAAAGGAGACACTTTGCTTGTATCAAGCTTTGTCCCATCTCTCAATCACGGTAGTGTGACATCATGAACACAGAGGAAAGCAGGGTATCTTGTTTTATTAACAAGACCCGAAACTCCACAAACCCACAACTTATCTTACAGAAGATGAAGCTCCTTTTTTACTGTAGCTTCATCTATTACCATCACACAGACCATGTTTGTTTAAAATCAACTCAGCTGGTTACCTACAATTCTCAGTACTGAGTCTGTGGTTAGAAAAGCAACAAAGAACAACTTAACTGGACAGATGGGCAGAATCCAACGGCACGAGATTGAACACATCCAGGTGCCGGGTTCTGCACATTGGCCACAGCAACCCCATGCAGGGCTACAGGCTGGGGTCAGAGTGGCTGGAGAGCGGCCAGACAGAGAGGGACCTGGGGGTGCTGGTCGATGGTAGGCTGAACATGAGCCTACAGTGTGCCCAGGCAGCCAAGAGGGCCAATGGCATCCTGGCCTGCATCAGGAACAGTGTGGCCAGCAGGAGCAGGGAGGTCATTGTGCCCCTGTACACTGCACTGGTCAGGCCGCACCTTGAGTCCTGTGTCCAGTTCTGGGCCCCTCAGTTTAGGAAGGATGTTGACTTGCTGGAGTGCGTCCAGAGAAGGGCAATGAAGTTGGTGAGGGGTTTGGAGCACAAGCCCTATGAGAAGAGGCTGAGGGAGCTGGGGTTGCTTAGCATGGAGGAGAGGAGTCTCAGGGGAGACCTTATTGCTCTCTACAACTACCTGAAGGGAGGTTGTAACAGGAGGGGGTTGGTCTCTTCTCCCAGGCAGCCAGCACCAGAACAAGAGGACACAGTGTCAAGCTGCACCAAGGGGAGGTTTAGGCTGGAGGTTAGGAGGAAGTCCTACACAGAGAGAGTGATTGGCCATTGGAATGTGCTGCCCAGGGAGGTGGTGGAGTCACCATCACTGGAGGTGTTCAGGAGGAGACTTGATGGGGTGCTTGGTGCCATGTTTTAGTTGATTAGGTGGTGTTGGATTAGTTGACAGGTTGGACGTGATGATCTTGAAGGTCTCTTCCAACCTGGTCTATTCTATAAACTTTAAAAATACAAGCTGCTACCACATAAACTGATGATGCAGTTGAGTATTTTATGGCAAACTCAATAAAATCAAGTGAATATATCACCCAGTGTGTATTTTAAATAATGTTCAAATGAAAATAACTACAATTACTCAAAACACTCTCAACATTCACCTTGCTATATGCAAGCACCTCTCTCAGCACATGAATATTCTCTAAATTATGTGGGTGGATCTTCTAAATGAAGACAGCTAGAGTTTTTTGTCATGTTTAATGCAACCATTCTTTTAGAGATTGCTACTCAAGAAACAGTTTAAGCTGTTGCCCTTTTAGTCAAGTAACACATTAGGAAAACGACCCCCCAAAAAAGGCACAAACTTAAAGCTGTAGAAACTCAGAAACTGGTACTCAAACAACTGCACTGTTCCCTCAGCAGAAGTGACAACTGAAGGACAAGGGTGGGTTGGACAATTGGGAATGTGTTTGTGACTCAGAGCCCTTAGATAATACATTTTGAATTGCATGACACGACATGCCTATGAATCAGTTCCCCAAGTATCATCTGCTGGAGTTCTACAAATTCTCTTCCTGGCATTCTCACCTCCAACATAGTATACGAAGGTCACAAACCTCCCTGGTTCCAGATTTACATGAATTAAAACTCCAAGATGAAGATGATAGATCATGGGACTTGTGTTATCAACTCTCATAAAGCACATATTCCTTCTGAAGAGATGCCGCTGCAGAGAATGGGAAGGCAATCAGTCCTTGGGATAGTGAGCCTAAGTAACAGTGATGAAGAACTGAAGTAGTGATTTCCAAAACACAGCACCTTATTTAAAGCCTAGCATATGGCACTTGGGGGGGTTGGACTAGATGACCTTCAGAGGACTTTTCCAACCGAGACCATTCAACAGTTCTATGATTCTAGCATTTGTCAACACCTCCCAACACTTCTGCATTAACAAAGGAAGTCAAGATTAGAAGCACAGCACACTTAGAACCCACCACACTGTCACCCCAATAATCACTGCTATAACACATTACAAACATCATCATGTTTGCTGGAGCAAACTGTATCAGTAGGCAAGGAGGAACATGATCTCAAGGCAGTTACAACTCTGCTAGAATTCTATCAACATCTCAACCTCCAATTTGCCTTCACAAATCTAGATGAGGGCAACTCAGCTTCAGTGAACAATTACATAAGACTAGGGGGAATGGAATGAAGCTGGAGGTGGGGAGATTCAGGCTGGAGGTGAGGAGGAAGTTCTTCCCCATGAGAGTGGTGAAGCCCTGGAATGGGTTGTCCAGGGAGGGGGTTGGGGCCTCATCCCTGGAGGTGTTTAAGAGCAGGCTGGATGAGGCTCTGGCCAGCCTGATCTAGTGTGGGGTGTCCCTGCCCATGGCAGGGGGGTTGGAACTAGATGATGCTTGTGGTCCCTTCCAACCCTGACTGATACTATGATACATCAACAGCTTGGCCAAGTTATTGCTGATTTCTAAGAAGTATCCTCTGCACAGTTCTAAGACTACAAGCAAATGATTGCTGACAACACACCAAATACACTACTGTTACACTATTGGAATTTGCACTGTGGAATATAGCAGAAATAGAGAGATATTGTACTTGCCACTTTAAGAGCTTCAAAATCAAGAGTGACAGATGAAGAACTGTGCTGAAACAATGATTAGATCCCTTCATATTTACAGACAGCACCTTCAATGTAACCTCATTTCACTACTGAACAAACAACTTGCTCTTTTGGCAATGCCTACCCTGAAGCAGCGGTTCCAGGATACTTCACATGCAATGAACCAAGCAAGATGAGCTGGAGGTCCTAATCCACCAGGGCAACTATGATATAGTTGCCATCTCAGAAACATGGTGGGACAACAGGCACAATTGGAGTGCTACACTGGGGGGCTACAGGCTCTTTAGGAAGGATAGGCGAGGGAGGAGAGGAGGAGGGGTGGCTTTGTATATTAGGGAGACACTTTCTGCCTCAGAACTCGAGGTGGAAGATGAGGGAATTGAGAGCCTGTGGGTTAAAATCAGAGGGCAGCCCAACAAATCTGACATCCTGGTTGGAGTCTGTTATAGACCACCCAACCAGAATGAGGAGGCTGATGAATTATTCTATAAACAACTGGAAGCTGTTTCAAGATCATCAGATCTTGTCCTCGTGGGGGACTTCAACCTGCCGGATATCTGCTGGGAACTTAATTCAGCAGAGAGAAGGCAGTCCAGAAGATTCCTGGAGCGGATAGAGGATTGCTTCCTGACGCAGCTGTTAAGTGAGCCTACCAGGGGACAGGCTCTGCTTGACTTGCTGCTCTCCAATAGGGAAGGGCTAGTGGGAGATGTGACCGTGGGAGGCTGCCTAGGGTGCAGTGACCACGAGATAGTGCAGTTTTCAATATGCAGGGAGATAGGGAGGAGTACCAACAGAACCTTCACCTTGGACTTCCGGAGGGCAAACTTCAGCCTCTTTAAGAAACTTATTTGTAAAGTTCCCTGGGTACCAACCCTCATGAACCGAGGGGTCCAGGAGGGTTGGACCTACTTCAAACAGGAGCTCTTGAAGGCACAGGAACTGGCGGTTCCCATGTGCCGAAAGATGAGCCGGCGGGGAAGGCGACCGGCCTGGATGGACAAGCAGCTCCTGAAGGATTTAAGGGAAAAAAAGAGGCTGTATCACCTTTGGAAGAAGGGGAAGGCTTCTCGAGGTATGTTTAAGGAAGTGGTTAGATTATGTAGGAATAAAATTAGAGAGGCAAAGGCCCAGTTGGAACTGAAGCTGGCCACCTCTGTGAAAGATAATAAAAAGCAATTTTACAAATATATCAATGCTAAAAAGAAGGGCAAGAAGAACCTCCACTCCTTACTGGACCTGGAGGGGAACATGGTGACCAAAGACGAGGAAAAGGCTGAGGTCCTGAACGCCTTCTTTGCCTCAATGTTTAACAGCAAGGTAGGAGTCCAGGATGAGTGGCCTCCTGAGCTGGGTAATAGGGTCGGGGAGCAGTGTAATGCCCCAGAAATCCATGAGGAATTAGTCCGGGACCTGCTGAGCCACTTGGACACCCATAAGTCCATGGGACCGGATGGGATCCATCCTAGGGTGCTGAGAGAGCTGGCAGATGAGCTGGCCAAGCCGCTCTCCATCATTTTCCTCCAGTCCTGGCTCACTGGGGAGGTCCCAGGTGACTGGAAACTGGCCAATGTGGTCCCCATCCACAAGAAGGGACGGATGGAGGAACCTGGAAACTACAGACCAGTCAGCCTGACCTCAGTGCCAGGGAAAGTGATGGAGCAGGTTATCCTGGCGGCAATAACTGCGCACCTGAAGGATGGCCAAGGGCTCAGGTCCAGCCAACATGGATTTAGGAAGGGCAGGTCCTGCCTCTCCAACCTGATCTCCTTCTATGATCAGGTGACCCGTCTGGTGGATGTGGGGAGGCCTGTGGATGTAGTCTATCTGGACTTCAGCAAGGCCTTTGACACCGTCCCCCACAGTAAACTGCTGGCTAAGCTGTCAGCTCGTGGTTTGGACCACAACACTCTGTGCTGGGTTAGGAACTGGCTGGAGGGCCGAGCCCAGAGAGTGGTGGTGAATGGTGCCACATCCGGCTGGCGGCCAGTCACCAGTGGCGTCCCCCAGGGATCAGTGCTGGGCCCCATCCTCTTTAACATCTTCATTGATGATCTGGATGAGGGGGTTGAGTCAGTCATCAGCAAGTTTGCAGATGACACCAAGTTGGGAACAGATGTTAGTCAGTTAGAGGGTAGAAAGGCTCTGCAGAGGGACCTTGACCGACTGGACAGATGGGCAGAGTCCAATGGGATGGCATTTAATAAGTCTAAGTGCCGGGTGCTGCACTTTGGCCACGGCAACCCCATGCAGAGCTACAGGATGGGGTCAGAGTGGCTGGAGAGCTGCCAAACGGAGAGGGACCTGGGGGTGCTGATTGACACCCGCCTAAACATGAGCCAGCAGTGTGCCCAGGTGGCCAAGAAGGCCAATGGCATCCTGGCCTGTATTAGGAATAGTGTGGCCAGCAGGAGCAGGGAGGTCATTGTGCCCCTGTACTCTGCATTGGTTAGGCCACACCTTGAGTACTGTGTCCAGTTCTGGGCCCCTCAGTTTAGGAAGGACATCGAGACACTTGAACGTGTCCAGAGAAGGGCAACAAGGCTGGTGAGAGGCCTTGAGCACAAGCCCTATGAGGAGAGGCTGAGGGAGCTGGGATTGTTTAGCCTGGAGAAGAGAAGGATCAGAGGCGACCTCATTGCCCTCTACAACTACCTGAAGGGTGGTTGTAGCCAGGTGGGGGTTGGTCTCTTCTCCCAGGCAACCAGCACCAGAACAAGGGGACACAGTCTCAAGTTGTGTCAGGGGAGGTTTAGACTCGAGGTGAGGAAAAAGTTCTTCACTGAGCGAGTCATTCGTCATTGGAATGGGCTGCCCAGGGAGGTGGTGGAGTCGCCGTCCCTGGAGGTGTTCAAGGGGAGATTGGACGTGGCGCTTGGTGCTATGATCTAGTTGTGAGGTCTGTTGGAACAGGTTGGACTTGATGATCCTTGGGGTCTCTTCCAACCTTAGTTACTGTGATACTGTGATACTGTGATACATACTCACATTTAACACAATGTTAAGGCAAGTCTGCAGTTACTCACCCATGTTTTGAAGATAATATAAAAGGCATATTCTGTGACAAGCACCTCTTTTCCCACTTTGTGAATAGCCCAAGAAGGGAGAAACAAGAATTTCTAGGAACTGATTAGGAGGGCTATGCTAGTAAACTAATATAAAAATCAGAACTAAGACTCCAAATTGCAGCACCCAGATTAGGGATCTCAAAGGATGCTCCTGCCCATTAGCACACCCAGTTTTGGGTTTATGTTTCTGCACTGGATCTTAGGACTGCTAGACTTGCATAAAATGTACTTGTCCCAGTACTGAAGCATCAGCTGCAGACCTAGTTTAGAATAGAATAAACCAGGTTGGAAGAGACCTTCAAGATCATCGAGTCCAACCTATCAACCAACACCATCTAATCAACTAAACCATGGCACCAGGCACCCTATCAAGTCTCATCCTGAACACCTCCAGTGATGGTGACTCCATCACCTCCTTGGGCAGCCCATTCCAATGAGCAATCACACTCTCTGTGTAAAACTTCCTCCTAACGTCCAGGCTAAACCTCCCCTGGTGCAGCCTGAGACTATGTCCACTTATTCTGGTGCTGGCTGCCTGGGAGAAGAGACCAACTGTAATGGGTTGGGGCAGGTCCCCTCCCCACCACAGGCAGAAATAACGACTCAGGCAAACGGATTGCAAAAGTGATGAAAGTTTAAATAGAAAGCAGTGAATGTTACAGAAAACCCAAAGCGCAGTGACAAAGAAAGATCCCATCCCCACCTGGGGGTGCATCCAAAACCCCCAGGGCTCCTTCTTCCCCCTCCCTCTGCTGGGCTAGTCTCAGCTGGCCAGGCCTGAGACTGCCCATCCCCCTGTGGCCTTGGGCCTAATCAGGCCCATGGCCGGGAGATCTCTCCCCCAGTTACCAAGTCTCGGAGAGGGAAGGAAAGAGGAAGTGCCAGACTCCGCACTGGATCTTATAGTGGTGCAAAGAATTATGGTAGGAAATACACAATTTCCTGTGTCCATCCCTCTGGGCTGGACTTCTGGACACAGGAAGTGAACACACCAGGGGGGGCACCCAGCTCAAACTACAACACCAACCTCTGCCTGTCTACAACCTCCCTTCAGGTAGTTGTAGAGAGCAATCAGGTCACCCCTGAGCCTCCCCTTCTCCAGGCTAAGCAACCCCCAGCTCCCTCAGTCTCTCCTCATAGGGCTTGTGTTCCAAGCCCCTCACCAACTTTGTTGCCCTTCTCTGGACACGCTCCAGCAAGTCAACATCTTTCCTAAACTGAGGGGCCCAGAACTGGACACAGGACTCAAGGTGCGGCCTAACCAGTGCAGTGTACAGGGGCAGAATGGCTTCCCTACTCCTGCTGGCCACACTGTTCCTGATGCAGGCCAAGATGCCATTTGCTTTCTTGGCCGCCTGGGCACACTGCAGGCTCATGTTCAGGCAGCTGTCAATCAGCACCCCCAGGTCCCTTTCTGCCTGGCTGCTCTCCAGCCACTCTGACCCCAGCCTGTAGCTCTGCATGGGGTTGTTGTGGCCAGAGTGCAGCACCCAGCACTTGGATTTGTTGAATGCCATCCTGTTGGACTCTGCCCATCTGTCCAGTCTGTTGTGGTCCCTCTGCAGAGCCCTTCTACCCTCTAACAGATCAACATCTGCTCCCAACTTGGTGTAATCTGCAAACTTGCTCATGACTGACTCAGTTCCCTCATCCAGATCATCAAAGATGATGTTTAAGAGCATGAGGCTCAGCACTGATCAAAGCATATTCTTACAAATAAACAGAAAATTAAGTTTGTCAGGAATGAGCTAATTGTTTGAATGATACATAGCAGCTACCTAAAACACACCACAGAAACATCAAGCAAATTACTCTTTTATCCACACTTGGGCAAAAATTATGCTTCGTAACACACATAATGAAATTATCTACTCAATACAGCATGGTGTTGGGTTGATGGTTGGACTTGAAAATCTTAGAGGTCTATTCCAACTGTAATGATTCTAAATGCCTCAGAAGCTTAATTCTCTCAAATCTCAGTGGGTTAACAACTCACCACTAGAAGGTAACAAACAATATTGCTGAGACTGATAGAATAAACCAGGTTGGAAGAGACCTTCAAGATCATTGCATCCAACCTATCATCCAACACCACCTAATCAACTAAACCATGGCACCAAGCACCCCATCAAGTCTCCTCCTGAATACCTCCAATGATGGTGACTCCACCACCTCCCCAGGCAGCCCACTCCAATGGGCAATCACTCTCTGTGTGTAGAATTTCCTCCTAACATCCAGTCTGATGAAACATGCAACTGAAATGCTTATCCTAGGTTTCACCATACCAGGTCTGTTATGTTTTAAGGCATCCAAGTTTCAATCAGTTAGCAAATCTTAAGCAGTTTCCAGTCTGACTATAAAGTCAAATATAAACCTCTGCACGCTGCAAACTGAACACAAGGCCAACATAGTTTTTTCTGCCCCAGACTTTTAGGAATGAGACTGCATAACAAAGGATACTGAGGCTTGTTAAAGATTTATTATGGAAGATTCTACCTCAGAAGTAATTTTTGAGCATGTCCACAGCAAAAGCTATATATAATCTTTCTCTACCAGAAAGTTTTAAGATGGTCATACCTCTGGTTACTTGAAGAAAGGATCTTCCAGCAATAAACTTATTTTTACACAAAGCAATTAGCTTTACATGATTTTACTATGATGTCTCTCCCACTAACAGTACCCTTCTGTGACTTCTATGCTATTAATTCCTAATTAATTCTATTAATTACTAATTCTATTCTATTCTACAAGAAAAGACACTGGGGGTGCTGCAGGGCACCCAGAGATGGACAATAAAGCTGGTGAAAGATCTGGGGAACAGATCTTATGAGAAGTGGCTGAGGGAACTGGGGTTGTATAATCTGCAGAAAAAGAGGCTGAAGGGAGACCCTCTTGCTCTCCACAACTGTCTGAAAGGAGATTGTAGTGAGTATTGGTCTCTTCCCCTTAGTACCAGTGATAGGAGAAGAAGAAATGGCCTCAAATTGCACCAGGAGACATTTAGATTGGATATTAGAAGAGACCTCCACCAAAAGTGTTAGCAAACACTGGAATAGACTTCCCAGTGAGATGGTTGAATCCCCATCCCCAAAGGTGTTTAAAAGACACATAGCTATGGTGTAAAGGGATATAGTTTGGTATGGGACTTTACCAGTAGAGTTAAATAATGGTTGGACTTGATGATCTTAAAGGTCTTTTGAACCAAAGTGATTGTGTTTTTTTCCCCCCCAATTTTTTCACCCAAATGATACAATAGTTCTAGCTTAAGTGTGGGAAAAAAGATGGAAAAAAAACCTCATTTCTTCCTTACACCAAAGTATCCTCAGTGATTAAGTTCTGCTCCACCCCTTTCTCTACATACTTCCACAAATCTTAAGTAAACAATCTCAAGAAAGAAGGCAGGCAAGAGTGCTAGGAGGCTGGCATGAATGAACAAGGTACTCCTAGACTTGCTTGGGCAAAAGGAAGTCTGTAAGCCATGGAAGCAAGAAGGGGCCACAAGGGAGGACAGTAAAGAAGCTGTCTGAGCAGCCACGGATCAGGATAGGAAAGCAAAAGTTTAGATTGATTTCAGACTTATACTGGGACATTCATTAATTCTTTTTAGAAGTAACTGGTTACACTTCCTCAAGGTTAGTTTCATAAATGTGAAGTACTTGTATAACAGACACTCTGGGAACAAGCATAAGCAGTTCCCAGCACAAGTCAAGTGAAACAGATGGGACATGGCACTTGGAGCTCAGACATCTACAGTTAAATAAGCAATCTATTTGCCTGTGCTCTGTCTACAATCAAAACAGTTCTGCCCAGCACAGTCAAAGGAAGCCTTGATAGCTGATCAACTGTTACTATGCAGGAAACCACATATGGCAGGGTAAGCTGAAGGATTCTGATTTGACTGACCTGAATCTGGAACTCAAATGTTATTCCTTGTCTGGTATTTTTGTAATGGTCAACATGGGAGACAAGCAACTAAAAACAGGCAGTTTCTGAAATCTGAACACACATCTGCCTAAAACAATTCATCTACCCCAAAACACCCAAAAGAAAGTAAAACCAAAGAAAACTACAAGTATCTGGTGCTAAAAATTATGCTTAGCATACAAAACCTCTGCTTTTGTAATCAAATGCATTGAAAATGATCTGAAAGACCTGTTACAAAAAGCTATATTAAAACAAGATGACAACATCCCCTGCCTTCCAGATCCTTTAGACACAGCTTATTGATCCTCAGTGATGTGTCTCAGATTTCAAGCAACAACATAGATTCAGACACCTAGTCTTTGTAAATATAGTGTAGCAAATATGCAAAACCAGGAGCTGACAAGGATTTTGTCCAACAATTCTCAAAACAAAACCAAGTGTACCTAGAAGAAGTTTAAGTTTTAATTTACAAGATATTCAACCCTTACTCTCGTGTATTTGATGTATTTGAATATTCATTTGTTGAGCAATTAACCTTTTAAGCTTAACTCCTTAGACTCTTCCATCAAGTAGATGTGAAAATACAGCACTGCTGGTTGATCACCAGATGATCATCAAAACACAGTTGAACTAACTTCTTCAATAAACAATCAGTTTTCCCCATTTTTTCTGATATTACTTCCACAATAACAGCAAACATGGTTTAGATCTTCACCACAACAGTGTCTATGCATAGCTTCCAACCTTTAATTTGGTATTTGTAGTCTAAGCAATATAAATACTGTAAAATCTACCTGAACAACCTTCTCTTTCATCTGGGCAAGCCCTGAAGATTTGCAGGTCTGTACACCTGAAGCTACATTTCACTTCAAACTGTGAAGTAATGTTAAACTATGTGTTTTTCCGATACAAAAGTACCAGCAATTTTTTGTTTAAAACACTTAGTATGAAGTATGAGCAGCAGACAATGTTTTCCTAAACACATCTGACAAACATCTGCCTTTTACACGACCACTTTTCCCCTTGTCTTATCCAAACAGAAGGGGGAACATCAGTGTTCTTCCTCTACAAACAGCTCCTCTTTACCTCCTCACACAGTTGTAAAAAGTGTTCTTAACATGAAAATGTTGAAGAGATACCTACTGAGAAATACAATCCTCATCTTGAGACACTGATTTGATACCATGAAGATAACTAGCAGCAAGGCACCTTCCTGGTTAAGTCTTCCACAAAACATGGTAGTCCGTATTTCAGTCCTCATTTACCCATCATAGCAAAACCAATGAAGACTTCCCCCCCCACACACACTAAGTTTAACTCCTAGATTTTTGTACTTTGAATGGCAGAGGTAAAGCTTTCACACCACAGACTGTACTTCTATCTAAACAGTGTCTCACCAATTTTCAGGCCAGTTTCAGCAGTTTATATTAAGAATGCACTAGAAGCAGTCACTGTAGAAAAGCTTGCACTAAACGATTGCAGAGCCCACTAAAATTGTGTCAACCATGGAGACAGTACAGAGAACATTCTCTAAACAGAAGTGTTTTGAAAAATTCCATGTTCAGAAAGCTAGTAAAGATGCTTTCAAAAGAGAAGAGTAGTTTTACTTCAAACAAAGAAATATCCAGTACTGTTTGAATAGCTGCAGCATGGGTTTTTTCCAGCTACAAAAATCTCTTCTTAGCTAGCAATTGACGGATTGGAATACCCAGCCTCACTGCTTGTAGCAAACTCAGCAACATCTGAATAGACTGGTCTTTATTTTCTCTTCCACACATTTCAGTACCATGCTTCATTCTGAAAACTGATTTTTATTATAGCTAACTAACTTGGAACAAAGAGCTACATCTGAAACAGTAGGTCAAACGTGACACAGTCAAAACAGTGAGAGCTTGGAAGAGTGAAAACTTAAACGCTCAAGTTTTAACACCTTCTTTCTGATTTCAGTCTTCAGTTGTGGTAAATACTACTGTACTCATGCAGTTCAGAAGGGTACATACAGCAATAGCCATCTGTGTGGTATTTTAAAATCATTGACTTCTGGTGACATCATAAACCATAAGTTGAAAGAATCTTGCCATACACTCAATCACATAAAAATAAAGCCACTGGTCATCTTTGATGGTTCCCCCCACAAGGACTTCAGTGCATTCTGCATCCATTCAACTTCAAATACTATGACATCAGCTGTCTGTGAAGGTTTCATATATATAAAGTGTCAAGTGATGATTCATGAAGGACAAGTTAGCACATTCAGGAGAAAAATGTTCAACAACAGTTATTGTTAAGTTACAGGAAAAGCTACATAAAACAAAGAGTCTATTAGAAATTCAATACAGAAGGCTTCATTAAAACCAAATAAATACTGAATTTTACCTTTTCTGGATTGTAATATAAAGATTTCAAAGTGGTAAACAAGGGTGGGCAGCCTTTACTGAAGTTAACCCTCAGGAACTTATCCATTAGTTCTCTAAATTTTTCACCTAGAAACAAAAGTGTATTTGATTACATATCAGAGATTGCAAGTGATAGATAAATATAAGCACTAATTGCTGCATAATAGAGTAACTGAGAAACTGCAGTTAAGGGTTTTCTTTTTCCTCTTATTCTTAAGTAAGATGCAAATGTGCTCCAGATAAAAAAGATCAGAGAAAAACACTGCTAGTGCTCAGGAGACTGCTGACAAAGGCATGGTAACAGTTCTCAAAACCCTAAGATGTATTAAAAGGGCAGAGTATTAAATGCTGGCTACTGAGGATGTAGCAAGAGCTATTTCCAGTTAAACACTGGAAGAAGTGATAATGGTAAGCAGAGCTAAGGGCTGGAATAGGCTACATTGGAGATCTAAATGCTCCATCATTGGAGGTTTTTAAGATAGAGCAGTATTTACTAGGACTAGTGCAACTATAAAGTTATCCTGCTTTGAGGGAGAAGGATAGATGAAATGAACCCTCTCCCTCTCTTCTAGTCCTACTTTAATGAGTAGGACATGACTTCCACTGATAATGATTTGTTTCTGGAAACAGAAACAATAGAGGATTTAGTTTCAAAAGAGTAACACCATATCAGAGCCATCTTCATAAAAACAGAGCATCAGAAAGCTATAGGTCTGATTTCATGAAGTTACCAGATAATGATCACAGTACTTGCAGAAGGCCACATGTCTGATAAATATTTTGAAGTGAAAGCACAAACCAAAACAATAACCAGCAAGACTCCAGAGAGAGCATAAAAAGTTATCCATTTAGGAAAACAGTTGCCCTTCATATTTTTATCTCCATCATGAAAAGTGGTTTTGTTCAGTTGTTTTAATTCTTGTCTGGGGTTTCTTTCATTGGAATGAAGTTGCTACACTTAACTGCCTACTCCTGCTGTGGACTGCAAGTCTAACAAGGGAAGTACCACACTTAACATAATGCTAACACGCTCCCATAGAACTGACGAAGTAAACTTATTCCTTAAGAACAAATCACAAGTGTGATTAAGATTGTTTGTAGATATTCAGATACTACTCCTTTGTATGTAACAATCTTATGTACTTCCACCAATTCTTAAGTGTCCCACACTTTTTGTTATCAGCATTAAGTAACTCATGTTGTCGCCTCGCTGTACTAAAGCAAACCATTGTGTAAAGAAAGTCCTACTCCCTGTGGATGGACTGGGCCATAAGCACATGCTTTATTACAGACAGATGGGTTAAAACTTTGTTTGAAACATCAAGAAACACCCCTACACGAGCCCCCCCTCCCAAAAAAAAATCCATCTCAGTCACTTCAGTTGAATTACTGTAATTTATATTCCTAATGGAAGAACTGTCATTCAGAATTTAGTAAAGCAAGATTCAAGTTTCCATTCAGTGCATATTTATATCAAAAAAACCCCAAACCAGCTTTAGAACAAGCTCTGAATAGTGCAAAATATACAGCCAGGCACCCAAATGTAACACGAAGCCAAGCTCATAATTTAGTCTGAGGCACAGAACAGATCTGACTACAGGAACAGTGAACCCACAGAAACATGCCCAAATCTAAAACTGGATGGCCAGACTCCAACCTCTCACCCTTGATCAGTCTGAAAATTAACTGTTAACAGCCTTCCTCCATAAAGGTGGGTGGCTTCCTGCTGGATCAAGCAGCTAATTTTTATCAAACACAAGGTTATTAAGAAGCAATGCATGGCAAGGTCTAGGAATGACTGTCCTTTTAAAGCCAGTTCCAAATTAATCATGCTGGTCTCAAGCAACTGGTGAGTGACAATGAAAAAAAATTTAATGAGCATTCATAGCCCCCTGAAATTTTCAAGTATTTCTGCAAACAAATGCATTTCTAAATCTTAGTATTCTCGCTATTAACTTTTGACAACAGCTATTTTTACCTGCTGTGCCTATAAACACAAGAAATCATTAAGTACATAGCTGAGTTTTTAGGGGATCAAACCCAGTCTAACACATCCATGTCTGATACAAGCTTAAAGCAGCAAAACCAAGTTAGGAATACTTACAAAAGACTGTAGAAAGTAGCCTACTGTGGGGTTTTTCTTGACTGATCTAATAATGAACTTTGCTTTCACTGACACCATTGTTATTGCAGGAACAACCAATCCTTGTTACTAAACATATTCCTATTTAAATAAATGCTAACTGTGAAGCTACACTGTCAGATGCAAGGTAAACCAGGCAAAGCATACAGTGAAATTAATTCAACAGCAAAATAGACCACCACTAAAGATATGGAAAAGGGTTTTGCAATTTATCACCTTGGTTTCTGTTCATTATCACAACTTTATTACAGGAGGAAAAACACTTACTTGTTACTTCACTTTTCAAAGCCAGCTGAACTGCCTTAAAATTTGCCCTAGCACTTTCAAAGAAACAGAGATATCTGGGATTACATAAGGCACAAGTACTGACTTCAGGGCTAAATCTCTTGGGAAGCAGTTAATCCTGTGGTTTTACACATGAAAAGGGTATGCAACATACAGATTTGATTAACAATCCAAAAGTTTACTAGCTATGCCCTGCAGCATGGTAAGGTGCAACAAATGCAGTGCTCAGTAAATGAGCTAAACTAAAAACTAACCTCACGAAATTGAAAGCATGAACAAGCTGGGCATGTGCATTTGAACTTAAGCCTCATGACTTGTGGTATCTAACTTCTGTAGACAATAATTACTTCCAAAAGTGTTCTACTGGACTTACAGCAGTTAGCTACATAAAAAAGTGCATACTCTCACAGGATTTACCATTTCATTTAACCTCCCTCCTTGTATTTTGGCAGGTCACAGCTTCCCGATTTGAAAAAGTATATACATATTGCCTCCAGAACTGAAGCTCTGTGTGTGCTGCATTTCAAAAGAGCTTTTGGAAGGACAGTCACTGAAAGAACTTAGCTGTACAATTTTTCTTCCTATTTGTACGAAATCAGCAGTGCAAAGCCAGCTCCTCTTAGCTTTAAGTTCTGATGGCTCTACAACAGTGCTTTACGCTCCAGATATTCAGAGATGTCAAAAGAGAGAGTTTCTCCTGTACAGCAGAAAACCTGCACAGCACAAAAAATGTTATATTTCATCCCATGCTGTTGTGATTGCTGTAAGCATTGTTTACACTTGTTTTCAGCATTTATAAAGTGCATTTTAACAGCTACAGTGTTAATTCAAGGGTACAATACCCCCAAAGCTTCCTAGCTTTTGAGTCTTAACCTGCATGACACAGAAAAGATGCACGCAAGAACTCCTACAGTTGTTCTGTAGCTCAGCTTGACCAATACAAACATCACATAGTTCAATATCACCATATTAGAGCATGTTAACTTCATCATCAGCTCCCAAAAGTTAATTAAGTTTGTCTATTCCAAGAGAAATGCATCTGATGTGTACAAGTATGAACAGGTATTAAATGCACCATGAAAACAACACAAGAACTATTATGGAACAGATATGCAACTTGTTACCTGAAACAAAGTTTAAAGGTAATCTTCTAGGTGAAACTGCTCTGGGATGTCTTTTACTAACTTCTTCATAAATCTGAAGCCTCTCTTCTAAAGTGCCTAGTATCAGTAAATATAACAGATATAAGTCACAAATTTAAGAAAGAAACCTATTCTTCTAGATGTTTAAGTGCTGCAATTTAGCTACACTTCTTGTACAGTTTGGATTTGGAACATTTTTAACATACCACTCTATTTTTTTTTTCCCTGTTAAATCACAAACATAGCCATGTAAAACTGTGTGCTGAAAACAAACATGCTGCATGTACAAATACACAGCTACCAGCATTAATCACTGTAAAAAACAACTGCAAACAGGACAATTACCTGGCAAATACAGTCATACAGTACTAGAGTGTGGGTTCTTTCAGTTACATGCAGGCCTATTGACAGAATAGGTTGACATACATAGCTTCATTGAACTGTCTGGGTTGGGTTGGTTTTTGTTTTTCCCCTCACTCAACATCCATTTCAGACATGCTTATAGCATTCACAGAAATAGTATTGCATTTCTAAATACTAAATCTACAAACAGTACACTATACAAGCATGCCTTTTTTATAGGTCCTCTGCTAGCAGCAAAATCAATGCACAATACTGCCAGTGTAAACACTAAGCACCACAACTTAGTACCTTAATGTTTAATGAAAATAAAACTAAAGATTTTCTTCCCACTCCTCCCCTTTCCCCCATAATATGCTTTGGAGCTCCAATGTGGTTAGAACTTAAATAAAGCTAATCTGTTGCTTTAAGACTCCAGTTTTGCACCATTAAGACTGATTTTGCTTCCAAATGTTATCAATTTCATCAAGTAATTTAAAACACAACTGAATGTAAAGATCAGAATCATGACACAAGAGATTTCATTAATAGATCTGTTTTCCTTTCACAAGAAAACTTTTGTCACTGAGCTCAAACGTTGGGGAAGGGGGGGGAAAAATGTTACCCAGTGGCTCCAAGAGATGTAGAGTTCTTACATGTTACACTAAAATAATGTTTGGATTGGAACTAAAACATATAAAAGCCCTAATTGAAGTCACAAGTTGGAGCTCCAGAACTTACCATGGGGGAGGAAATAGTCCTAAGACCACCTAAAAAAATAAAGTAGCATTATTAGTTTTATAAATTAGTACAGTTTTAATCTACATAGGATTTCACTGTAGCATAAAAAACTACCAGGTTGGTTCTTTGTCAAGAACCACACACTGTCATCAACACTTATTGTAACAAACAGAGTATCAAGTTCTTGGGCAATTTGTTTTGTGAGACAACTACAATGTTCAATTCCATGGATACAATAGGAACACCGAAGGGCAAGACTGCTCTGCATAAAGGTAACACACTAAATTGCTTTCAATGCCCAATCACAAACTGTATTCCCAGACCTTTATCAAGCCCAACTGCAGAACTTTGTAGAAGAAAGCTGGTTGATAAGCATACTTCAGGTACAAGTGCTACAAATACTACTCTTGTGAGCTTATGATTTATGATGTCATCAGAAAAATCCCAATAAAAACTTCCACTAATTAGGCAGCATTGAAATAAGCAAACCATTCTTGTGTAAAAGTAAACACTTGGGACAGTTACTAGTACAAAACCACTTAGTTTAACTTGTTGCAATATTGCAATTGAAAGTGACCCACAAAAAAAGGACAATTAGCTATTTTCCTGGAAGGAAAGAACAGCATCATGTGAACAAGCGTTAGTATAACAAAGATTTCAAACACATTTATCACTTCCTCCTCCAAAGGACAGTCAGATTAGATGGTGGTTTTTTTTCAGACAGCCCATCTTGAAAAGGCCATCTGAAACAAATATTTGAGTATTGCTTTGCTAAAGAAAGAGGTAGCATCTAAACCAGTTACTGCGGTGCATGACAGCAGGCTGACAGACTCCTAGACAGGAATGAACTGCAGTTTGACTTCCACGTTCGTGTGGGCCAAGGAAATGTACTTTGTGCAAGCATGCTAGCAAAAGCCACCTTGAGCATCAAGAGGATGAAGATGTGATGTTGGCATTTCCATGAGGTTTTTCAGTGAACAGTTACTAAAAGGATAACCACACCACTACACCATGTTCAAGACTGGAAGGTACATCATTTCCTGATGAGTAAAGTTGCTGAACTTCAACCAGTAACATATCAAACAAAGTTTAAAATTGAAGATACATATACTGGATGTACTTATTTGGGTATCTTAACTTACTAGGTTGCAGGGCCTTTTCCAAGCCTTCATAGTAACACCAGTTCTCTGCATTGCGCTCAATCAACTCTTTGTATACTTCACCAGCTTCCTTCAGCCTTCCCAACTTCAGTAACATCTCTCCTGAAAACAACGCAGCAATGAACTGTTACTTGTGAGAAAAAAAAAATATACTGATGGCTGGGGACCAAGTTTTACAGAACTATATACATAAAATTGGGCTTCACCATATGTAGACACTTAACAAGCATTGTTTCCAAAGGCATTTACTGCACAGTGCAACCTGCAGCTACCACACAGCTCAACAGGTCAGAGCATTCAGCACTTATGAAGATTTGACTGGCAACAGCTGAGTATTTATTAAAGAAACAATCAATTCTTGGACTCCAACACATGCCTAAGCTGGGGTCAGAGTGGCTGGAGAGTGGCCAGGCAGAGAGGGACCTGGGGGTACTGGTCGATGGTAGGGCGAACATGAGCCGGCAGCGTGCCCAGGCAGCCAAGAGGGCCAGTGGCATCCTGGCCTGCATCAGGAACAGGGTGGCCAGCAGGAGCAGGGAGGTCATTCTCCCCCTGTACACTGCACTGGTCAGGCTGCACCTTGAGTACTGTGTCCAGTTCTGGGCCCCTCAGTTTAGGAAGGATGCTGACTTGCTGGAATGTGTCCAGAGAAGGGCAACAAAGTTGGTGAGGGGTTTGGAACACAAGCCCTATGAGGAGAGGCTGCTTAGCCTGGAGGAGAGGAGTCTCAGGGGTGACCTTATTGCTCTCTACAACTACCTGAAGGGAAGTTGTAGCCAGGTGGATGTTGGTCTCTTCTCCCAGGCAACCAGCACCAGAACAAGAGGACACAGCCTCAGGCTGTGCCAGGGGAGGTTTAGGCTGGATGTTAGGAAGAAGTTCTATACAGAGAGAGTGATTGCCCATGGGAATGAGCTGCCCGAGGAGGTGGTGGAGTCACCATCATTGGAGGTATTCAGGAGGAGACTTGATGGGGTGCTTGGTGCCACGGTTTAGTTGTTTAGGTGGGTTGGATTGGTTGATAGGTTGGACACGATGATCTTGAAGGTCTCTTCCAACCTGGTTTATTCTATTCTAATGTAATACCTCCGAGATTTCCCTCTGTTCCTGTGTCAGCCCAAGTTAAACTACCTGCAACCACTATCCACTTCAGCAGGGCAAGTTACTTGAGCACAAAAAAACCCCCAGTAAATATGGTGTCACCAGTTTCCCTGCAGTAATTGTTTCACATCAATTAAGAGGTGTGACATTTTTTCCTTTTCCTGCTTTACCATATCTGAAAGCCAGCAGTAAATGTTTAGAACAGACTTGGCCAAGAAAAGAATGACTTACCTTTGATTTCTTCCACTATTAGTTTATCACATATTTGCTTTTCATACGTCTCTATATGTTCTAAAGACTCCTGAAATAGATCTGCCTCTCTCATCACTTGATTTTGGTATAAAATCAGTTCACTATATTCATAATCTATTTTATTAGGTGGAATCTAGAGAGAGAAAAACAAGTACTGTATTAGTTAAAGTTTATCTCTACCTCAGCTGTATGCAGTATTACAGAACACAAGAGTTAATGTACAAAATACAATCAGGTGTATTTCTACACCTATCCAAACATTCAAGCTGTTACACACCCATCACTCCCAGTCAGATCTGATTCCTTGAGGATGATCATTTGTAAGGGAACAGTTTGAAAGAATGCCTGTATCCCTTTGTTCTCCATCACTACAGTGAGCCAATTATTAACAGAATTCCTGCCTTCTCATCCAATTCCATGATTCGCAAAGATCTAGGTAGTCTTCTGAAGGACTCATTTACTCCACACAATTTTGAGCCAAGTTCCAGAGCTGACTGCTGGGATACCACAATATACATTTTTACTATTCCAAAGAATCTGGCTAAGATTATTTCCAAGAATAACAAATCATCCATGCCATGGTGGTCTAGTAGTCATGAGGTCTTGGGTGACAGGCTGGATTTGATGATCTTTGAGGTCTCTTCCAACCTTGGTGATACTGTGATATAGCTTGACAACTTCGCAGACAGAATGCTTACACTGTTTTTCCTAAACAGGTGTTCTCAGTACTAAATTTCTGTGCCCCAGGAAGTACAGTGCACAAGCACCCAAGGAGTTATTGTCAAGCATGTAAGTTTATCTGGAGATCTGCTGCCAGTAGCATACCTAGGACTTTATCTACAGGCTATAAGTGAGTCATCCACCTTCCAGGGATACATCAGCTACTGCAACAGGATGTCATTTGAGAAGTATTCACTTCTAGGGATAACTCCCTGAAATATGTTTAGGCAATAAGAAGTCTTGTCAGAGTTACATAATTCTTTCATACTAAATATTCTTCACTAACACACAGAAGTTACCTCAGCTATGAATAAATTGCAAGAGTTTCAGAGACCAAATGCAGAAGAATGCAGACAATCCCCAGCAGATCTCCAAAACAAGCTATGTGAAATATGCTGCCTATCAACAGAAACTGTAGAAAAAATAGTTACAGTCTAACATGATTTCTTTATAGAAAGAGTAACTGGCCATTGGAATGTGCTGCCCAGGGAGGTGGTGGAGTCACCATCACCGGAGGTGTTTAGGAAGAGACTGGATGGGGTGCTTGGTGCCATGCTTTAGTTGATTAGATGGTGTTGGATGAATAGGTTGGACTCTATGATCTTGAAGGACTCTTCCAACCTGGTTAATTCTATTCTAAAAACAGGCTTGGTGAACACTCATGAGTTTCTTTCCCATGACAATACATTGTTTCGTCCTGAACAAGCAACACTTCAAAGACAGACTGGTCACCAAATATTATAGAATAGATTCTTCATTTCCCCCAGTAAAGTACACTGGAAGTGTCAACATTCAAACACATTTCAGTAACTGCCGACATACATAAAACAACAGCTAATAGAATAAGACCAGACCTTGCACATACTGAAGTCAGCAGGTAGCATGAAATCTCCTGTGCTTCCATTTCCTCTATCTGTAGATCCATTTGTTTGCACCTTTGTGCAGTTTTTATCCAACATTAAGTCAGTTTATCCAAGTTTCATCCAAACATTAAGTCACCAATAAAAAAACATGACCTCAAAAACATCTTTAACTGCTTCACAGAACTGACCCATGCAAAAAGGGTTAAGTGTTTAAGCCTGTCTTCCTGCTTGTTCTTACTGCAATAGCACAGAACTGAAAACACAGAGCACCAACTTAGGTCTTGCTTCTTCTCTTCCCCATAAAAACATCCTGTCCTCCAACTCAATGCACATCTAAATCCCAGAAGTAGCACAGCTTTTTGGCACATCACCAAATGGCTTTAGGCCTTCTAAACATGGATTAACCCCAAAATCCTTAAGAAAACAACATACAAGACAAGAAACAGGTATCAGTTATCCTATAGAGTCTATCAGAAGGCACATGTGTCACCTCTTAGTTAGTTATTTTCTACTAGCATGCATGTAATTAAGGCATACAATAGGTTAAAATAACAATGTTTTAGGCAGAGGCTGGGGAGAGGCCTTGAGCAGAAGCCCTATGAGGAGAGGCTGAAGAAGCTGGGATTGTTTAGCCTGGAGAAGAGGAGACTCAGGGGAGACCTCCTTGCTCTCTACAACTACCTGAAAGGTGGATAGAGAGAGGAAGGGGTTGGTCTCTTCTCCCAGGCAACCAGCACCAGAACAAGGGGACACAGTCTCAAGCTGCACCAGGGGAAGTTCAGGCTCGAGTTGAGGAGAAAGCTCTTCACTTGAGAGAGTCATTCATCATTGGAATGTGCTGCCCAGGGAGGTGGTGGAATCACCATCACTGAAGGTGTTCAAGAGGGGATTGGACGTGGCACTTGGTGCCATGGTCTAGTCATGAGGTCTGTGGTGACAGGTTGGACTCGATCTTTGAGGTCTCTTCCAACCTCGGTGATACTGTGGTTGGATGTGCTGTTTTCTCTCCTTCAGTTACAAGGTGTTTACATTCTTTTCAGAGTCAAAGACAAAACGTAGCTTTCCCTAACTTGAGTAAAGGCAAATCTTCCCTATAGCCTTCCAAAGCCATCCGAAGACAATCCTCCTCCCACACTGTAGCTCTCCTGGCTAAGCAAGGCTTCAAAAGAAAAAAATTAGGAAGTGCAAAAAAATCAGATGAACTCCCTCTTACACAGAAGGCAAACACACCAGAAAGATACTGCATTTACTGTTACTCCATTAAAAAAAAAACCCACAACACCAAAAAAACCCTCCCAACATTAAGCTGCTGCATCCAGTTCTGGAGCCCCTATTACAAGGGAGATCTGGAGGTGCTGGAAGGTGTCCAGAGAAGGGCCACAAGGATGATCAGAGGGCTGGAGCACCTCTCCTATGAGGACAGACTGAAGGAGTTGGGGCTGTTCAGTCTGTACAAAAGAAGGCTCTGAAATGACCTAATTGTGGCCTTCAGTATCTGAAGGGGGCCTACAAGAAGGCTGGGGAGGGACTTGTCAGGCTCTCAGGTAGTGATAGGACTAGGGGGAATGGAATGAAGCTGGAGGTGGGGAGATTCAAGCTGGATGTGAGGAGGGAGTTCTTCACCAGGAGAGTGGTGAAGCCCTGGAATGGGTTGTCCAGGGAGGTAGTTGGGGCCCCATCCCTGGAGGTGTTTAAGAGCAGGCTGGATGAGGCTGTGGCCAGCCTGGTCTAGTGTGGGGTGTCCCTGGCCATGGCAGGGGGGTTGGAACTAGATGATCGTTGTGGTCCCTTCCAACCCTGACTGATGCTATGATACTAAGTTAAGTTTAAGAGATTTTGAAATCTCCTGATGTAAACAAGCAATTCATCAGAAGGCAAGTAGATTATAACCCTAGTACTTAACCTGAATAATCAGACTACTATAAATACTAACACCCTGTAATGAGTTTTCCACACCATTTTTATTGCTGCTTTATTCCTCCCTTGCCCCAGAGGCCTTATGGTTCTTGTATACAAGATGTCTAGCTTACTCCTGAAATCAATTCTGACCTTTCACAATAAATTTCTTCTTCTATTGGACAAAAAAAAAATCATCAAAAATTCAACTTTACAACCATGGGTGCCCTAATGTCACTGTAAGAATGTGACAAGAGACAGCCAAAACATACCTAGGAGCAGACCCTCCCCAAAATTCCAGGTTTTCTGTCCATATCTGTAATTGTGGGCCTGATGCAGAGATTAAGAATGAAATAGAAATTAAGGATAAAAACCTTCTTCTGGAAAAGGAAAAATGGAGCATACAACAGTCAAGCAAATTGAATAGCTGCCTTACACCTTAGATCCCAAAGTTTGAATTTTGAAGTGACTCTTCAGTCATTTAACTTGGACAGCACAGGCTATTTATTATGTTTCCTATAGTAACAACTGCATTTAACCTTACAACCTGGCTTTGATTGAAATATTGTGTATCTGCCTGATTTACAGCTTTCATGTTTTTCTGGATACACTGCAGTAAGAAATCACAACTTCCAATGATAAGCACAGTCATTAGAATAAAATGTTCAGAGACAGTGATTTCTCATCCTAATTCATTGCTCAACTTCCTGCCTGTACTTGTTCCTTCATCTTCACCCTGCTAAATAATCCTCCTATTATTCTTCCCCAGAACCAGTCTCTAAAAAGTGTACAAGAATCACCTATTTCTTCTCTGCTCTAACAAACTATCTCCATCTTTCACTACTCAGTATTTTATCTAGTTTCCTTATCTTCCCATATTGTCCTCTTCATCTTCTAGCTTTCTGAAAACAGGGTCACCAGTAAGTCTGGGTTTCCGTCAGAAAAGGAGAAAAGTCTTTGCTTCTCAGAAAGAAGAGTGGAGTTTGCTTTTTACCCATAAAGTGTGTCCTGAGGGACAATTTCACAAGAAGCTAAGTCAATCTAACTGCAGCTTGGATCAACAAAGGCAGCTCACTTCCCTCTATTATTCCCCTTCCTCTTTCCCCTCTCACCTCACAGTTGTTCAGCTGAGCCAATCAATCCTTCAAAAGACTGAGGTTTTATTTTGTTTTGGTTTGTTTCTTTTCCTGTCACTTTGGCTTCCTGAACCAGCCCACCACGAGTCAACCAATGCTGCACAAGGAAGCAGTGGGAGCACACAGGAAAACGTCAGACTGCTGGTTTTGGCAAAAGCTTGTAGCTAGATTAGCTTCATTATTTTGTAACTGCATCTTCAGATACCTAAAAGCACTAAAATGGTTAATTTCTTTAACACTTTCTTGGCTTTACTGCTTGGTTTTGGCTGTGTTAATTCACATCTGAATGGACTGAGTAATCCAAGTAAATGACTACGTTCACCCTACATCACTAGTAGTTACCAATGATTACAAAAGCAGCATTTTACATAGCATGTAACATTTACTTCTTTATTCAGTAACAGTCATGGTAGACAGTACCACATCCAATATAGATTGCCACAGCAACCCCATGCAGTGCTGCAGGCTGGGGTCAGAGTGGCTGGAGAGCAGCCAGGCAGAAAGGGACCTGGGGGTACTGATGGGGGTAGGCTGAACATTGAGCCTGCAGAGTGCCCAGGCAGCCAAGAGGGCCAATAGCATCCTGGCCTGTATCAGGAACAGTGTGGCCAGCAGGAGCAGGGAGGTCATTCTGCCCCTGTACTCAGCACTGGTTAGGTCACATCTTGAGTCCTGTGTCCAGTTCTGGGCCCCTCAGTTTAGGAATGATGAGAGGCTGAGGGAGCTGGGGTTGCTTCGCCTGGAGAAGAGGAGGCTCAGGAGACCTTCTTGCTCTCTACAACTACTTAAAGGGAGGTTGTAGACAGGCAGAGGTTGGTCTCTTCTCCCAGGCAACCAGCACCAGAACAAGAGGACACAGTCTCAAGCTGTGCCAGGGGAGGTTTAGGCTAGGTGTTAGGAAGAAATTCTTCCTAGAGAGAGTGATTGGCCATTGGAATGGGCTGCCTGGGGAAGTGGTGGAGTCACCTTCATTGGAGGTGTTCAGGAGGAGACTTGAGGGGGTGCTTGGTTGCATGGTTTAGTTGATTAGGTGATGATGGGTTGGATGCAATGATCTTTAAGGTCTCTTCTAACCTGCTTTATTCTGTTCTATTGCCATAAGACTCCTAGAAAACATCTCTGTTGAAAATTCCCATTCACTAGTGACTTGGAAACCCATCCATTTTTCAGCCCTTTTTTCAACCCTGGGAAAACACCAATCTTATTGCAGTCACATGCAATATTCTATCAAGTCAGTCACAAAAGCTCATCTATTGAGGTGCAGTGCATTCAAAGCACAGGCCCAGAGGGAGACCTCCTACATCAAGTAAGGGAGAAGTGTACATCCTGAACGATTAGTATCATAGAATCAGTCAGGGTTGGAAGGGACCACAAGGATCATCTAGTTCCAACCCCCCTGCCATGGCCAGGGACACCCCACACTAGATCAGGCTGGCCACAGCCTCATCCAGCCTGGGCTTAAACACCTCCAGGGATGGCACCCCAACCACCTCCCTGGACAACCCATTCCAGGGCTTCACCACTCTCATGGGGAAGAACTTCCTCCTCACCTCCAGCCTGAATCTCCCCACCTCCAGCTTCATTCCATTCCCCCTAGTCCTTTCACTCCCTGATAGCCTGAGAAGTCCTTCCCCAGCCTTCTTGTAGGCCCCCTTCAGATACTGGAAGGCCACAATTAGGTCACCTGGGAGCCTTCTCTTCTCCAGACTGAACAGCCCCAACTCCTTCAGTCTGTCCTCATAGGAGAGGTGCTCCAGCCCTCTGATCATCATCGTAGCCCTCCTCTGGACACGCTCCAGCACATCCATATCCCTCTTGCAACAGGGAATATAGTGGACTATAAATATCCAGAGGCTGCAAAAACATGGTGTTCAGGGCATTTTATGGAGGAGCCAAAGTGTGGCAAAATTGAACTGTGAACTTGTTTGGGTTTTCCTGATATGGCACATTGGTTTTTCTCTTCTAGTGGCTGGGGCTATATACAGGCCTGCACTCCCCAGGATGCTAGCACAGCAAAGCACAAGCCACTCTGTTTACAAGAGAACTGAAACTGATGTGGTTGGTCATCCTTATTTTTAGTGTATTGGGTGAGAAAACAGAATGACTCAATTCTCTACCAACCTCAGAAAAGAGGAAGGACTTCACAACTAATTTTCTATAAACTCATGTTCAACATTTTTACTGTTATTTCTCTTCCTAAATGTTTAACTATCTCTTCCACCATTAGCCTGTGACTGACATTATTCTAATCAACACTTAAACAGCTCACCACTCAAGTAAAGATTTCCCTCCTCATGGAAATTTCACAAGTCTTTTCAGTTTTACTTAAAAATCAGAGCTTCTGAGTGATTCTTTTGGTTTAGGCCTGTATCAGGAACAGTGTGGCCAGCAGGAGCAGGGAGGTCATTCTGCCCCTGGACTCAGCACTGGTTAGGCCACACCTCGAGTACTGTGTCCAGTTCTGGGCTCCTCAGTTTAGGAAAGATCTTGAGTTGCTGGAAGGTGTCCAGAGAAGGGCAACAAAGCTGGGGAGGGGTTTGGAACACAAGCCCTATGAGAAGAGGCTGAGGGAGCTGGGGTTGCTTAGCCTGGAGAAGAGAAGGCTAAGGGGAAACTATATTGCTGCACCTACAACCTGAAGGGAGGTTGTAGGCAGGTGGGGGTTGGTCTCTTCTCCCAGGCAATCAGCACCAGAACAAGAGGACACAGTCTCAAGCTGTGCCAGGGGAAATTTAGGCTGGATGTTAGGAAGAAGTTCTTCATTGGAAGAGTGGTTGGCCATTGGAATGTGCTGCCTAGGGAGGTGATGGAGTCACCATCCCTGGAGGTGTGTAGAAGGAGACTAGATGAGGCACTTGGTGCCATGGTTTAGTTGATTAGATGGTTTTGGGTGACAGATTGGACCTGATGATCTTTAAGGTCTTTTCCAACCTGGTTAATTCTATTCTATGTTTCCAGATTGTGATAGCTTGCACAGGAGACTCAATTATTAACTACATTCACCTATGACAGCTGGTATTTTAATCTGGCTTAGTCAAAGTCTGAAAAGCATATCATCATACTGCACTCAAGCAGGCATGTTTACACACCACCTTTTAGAAAGGACAACATTAACAGAATCACTTCCATTCTCTCCAAGGGGCTAACACCAGAACTAAACTGCCTTAGTCCTTGAAAGAACCTCAATTTCTCCCACTTCACTTGCAGTTTTTCCATCTGTTATGCAGTAATTCAACACTGAATTCAGATTGGGCTCTGCTGACTCTTTCAAGAACCTGGGCTTTTTGGCTGTCAAAGGCCCACAAAAGATGACCTAATTTTCATTTGAACTTAGTTTTTATTCAACACTGAAACTGCAGCTCCTTTGAACTGTAATGCTATATACACCTGGCTTGCAATAGCCTTTGACCACAGCACAATGGTCCCTCCTAGCAATTACTGATTACTTTTCTGACAGTTACTACCATTCCAGCTGTGTAAGATTGTAAATGCAGTCCTCAGAAAGGATGTGGGAGTTTTTTTGTTGGCTGGGGCGGGGGGTTCTTGTTGTGTGTGGTTGTTTTGGGGTTCGTTTTCAAATCACCATCTATAGCTCAGGTGTTACCTTAGTGTCTTTATACTTCCAGCACACCTCCCAGGATGAAGTCTTCAAATACCATTTTGCTTTCCACATTACAGAATAACCCATGTATCCACTTTGTTGATCCAGACTTTATAGTTCTGCTTTATCAACACCAGAACAATGGAATGGTCTCTCTCAAAGTCATATTCCATGATTTTAGCATTTGACCACTTGGTTTACTCCCAAGTTTCAGTACCACCAAAATCTCCTTAAAGAATTTCCAGCTATGCTTTCATGTTACTTTCACACTACACACCGATTATGTGTGTAATATACAGGTATATACAAAGAAATGAAAGTTTCTATTCACATTCTCTACAGAGGTGGAATGGTATTTCAGCTGTAGTGGGATAAAGGGCAAATGAGCATGTCTGACATCAAGTAATTTCTGAAGTTTTACCTGCTGTAAAGGGACAGGATCATTACAGGCTTCCTTTAGCTACAAGCCTCACAAACATGAAGCTACTCACTTATTCCACCTCAGACTAGCCTTACATCCTCAACTGTTAACAGTCTACTGTGAAAGAAGTATTCCTGCAAAATCAGCATCAGCTGTTCAGCTCCTGGAAAGCTCAAAGCAGAAAGTGCAACAAATAAGTCTCCTCCTAACTGTTAACATTCCTATTTAGTTGTTCTTAATCACAAAGAATGATTTCCTCAGATTCTGCTTGTTACTCAGACATTCTTCTCTTTCCAGAAGAGGAAGTCTTACCTGTTGGGTTTTTCTAAACTCTTCAAGCAGTTTTAAGGCCATATCATAATCTTTCAGTAAGTGGTATGCAATGGCATATCCAATCCAGGAAGCCCGTTGTGTGGGGCGCAGCTGAAGCAGCTGGTACCTTGTCTCCTTCAGTGAAAGAAAAGCAATTGAGTAAGAGATGTTGAAGAGTCACTACACCTTTATCACGATTTCTCACCAATACTGCTAATGTTTTTAATGATCTTTTCAAAGCTCCAGTCAATTTTTTTTTAAACTCTCATAATCATGGGGAAAAGCAGCACACTTCCCTCTCCTGAATCTGGGGGCTAAATCCTAAACCCAGGATTCTCATGGTTTAGGTTCAGGCAGCAACTGAGCACCACGCGGCTCACTCCTCCCCTCCTCCTCACAGTGGGACAGGCAAGAAAAACAGAAGGCAAAGATAAAAGCTCATGGGTTGAGATAAGGACAGTTAACAGGACAATGCAAGGAGAAATGTAGTAATAACAACAATTGCTCACCCCCCAGAACCCAAGCCTGTTCCCAAGCCTTGAACCCTCTTTCCTGACAGCCAGCTTCCCCAATTATATACCGGGCATGACATCATATGGCATCAAACATTCCTTGGTTAGCTCAGGTCAGCTATCCTGGCTATGTTCCCTCCCAGTCTCCTGGGAAAACTAGCTCTCTCAGCTGCACCCATGACAGGAAGTCATGGCACAGAGCGTAACATTTGTGGGGACACAGAAATTCAGCTCTGAAATCTCAGAATGGGGTTCCCATTAGAAAGCATGAGCTCACTACCACTGTAAGAGCAGTACCAGCCTCATCACACCCAGGCAGAAAGTACTCATACTGCTGCAGTACTACTCAAACACCCTTGTGGAGTCAAATCACATAACTAAGTCAGTCACTCCTTTTTCTTGCATTAGGAAATGCAATGTCCTTAGTGAAGGGTATCAAGTAGTGCTGAACCCCATAATGCAGTCCTCTACTTCACACATAATAGGAGTTGGAAGAGGAGCAGGACTTACCCCTTTCACAACCAATCAGTTTAGCCATTTTCAAGTGACTAACATGAACATTTTCAAACAAACTCTAAGGATTTATGATAAAATCAATACTGGAGTCCATGTGGCAAGTTTCCCACATACTCAAACATAGTGTTTCCCATGCATATACTGAAGGCGTCTTTTGTGGGAAACACCATCTGCAGTACTTCACAATAGCACAGTAAGCACTGCTTCACTTGCTAAACTAAATCTCATCCTTACCTTCATTGAGAACTGGTTTTACAAGGTGATCCAAGTCAAATCACAAGTGTACTTCCAGTTCTGTTCCCAACATTACCTGGAGCTCTGCTCTGCATCTTCACACTCCCCTAACAAAACAGGGTGGCCAGCAGGAGCAGGCCATTCTGCCCCTGGACTCAGCACTGGTTAGGCCACACCTTGAGTACTGTGTCCAGTTCTGGGCCCCTCAGTTTAAGAAGGATATTGACACACTTGAACATGTCCAGAGAAGGACAATGAGGCTGAGGAGAGGTCTCAAGCACAAGCCCTATGAGGAGAGGCTGAGGGAGCTGGGGTTGCTTAGCCTAGAAAAGAGGTGGCTCAGGGGAGACCTTCTTGCTGTCTACAGCTCCTGGAAGGGAGGTTGTAGCCAGGTGGGGATTGGTCTCTTCTCCCAGGCAACCAGCACCAGAACAAGAGGACACAGTCTCAGGCTGTGCCAGGGGAGGTTTAGTCTGCATGTTAGGAAGAAGTTCTTCCCAGAGTAATTGGCCATTGGAATGTGCTGCCCAGGGAGGTGGTGGAGTCACCATCCCTGGAGGTGTTCAGGAGGAGACTGGATGGGGCACTTGGTGCCACGGTTAAGTTGACAAGATGGTGTTGAGTGATAGGTTGGACTTGATGATCTCGAAGGTCTTTTCTAACCTGGTTAATTCTATTCTATTACTGGGGAAGTCTGGAGATACTAGGGCTGAAGAGCTGTGAGAAAATGCCCCTTCCACTGTAACTGCTAGTTCTGGGCTAAACATTTGTCATCCCATGCAAATATCAAGTATGGGATTTCCTATTAAGGTCTGGGCTTTTAGAGCAGGCTTACTCTAACATCTCTTACATCTTACTTGATGATCTCAAAGGTCTTTTCCAACCTGGTTAATTTTATTCCATTCTAAAAGCTTAAACCACTTTCAAAGCAGCAAAAGCAAGTGGCAACAGAATTACTACCACTAGAAGGCTTAATAATAGAATAAAAAGACAATACAAAAGGCAGTAAATGAGAATGCAAAGAGAATACTTACTCTATATCCTTCTAAATCCCTCATCTGAATCTGCAACAGAGAGAGATCTCTCAGGATCTGCAGGTTATCTTTATCCAGTTTGAGTGCATTCCGGTAACACTTGATGGCTTCGTCGTATTTCTTATCAGAACGTTGTAAAAGACCATAGACATGCCAACCTGGTGCACATTAAGGAAGTTATATTCACAGTTTTCACAAAGTCCCTGCAATGCCTTTGTGTAACAGACCAAAGAGCTTGATAACCCCCTCGAAGATCAACACCCAAATGCGTTAAATCACTGCAGCCAGACGTTACTGACATTTTTAAGTATTAAATGCTTCCAAATAAGCTGCCAAATATCATCTATTAAAAAACAATCTTCTGTTAAGCCACATTTATATCCCCCCCCCCCCCCAAAATGCAATACAAACTGATTCAGAGATCAACAGGCCTTCAAGCTTGCATCAGAACTTCACACCCAGCTACAAGCTTCTGCAAAGGATATTGAAGGAAGCTTTATTAAAAAAACCCTCAGGCTCAGATCTGTTTCTCCGAACATTTTCTCCTAGCCTTGACTCTCTCCAGATACTGGAGCTCAAACATCACAGTATCACCCAGGTTGGAAGAGACCTCAAAGATCGAGTCCAAACAGAAACAAGGAGACTTGATGGGGTGCTTGGTTGCATGGCTTAGTTGATTAGGTGGGATGGATAATAGGTTGGAGACGATGATTTTGAAGGTCTCTTCCAACCTGGTTTATTCTGTTCTAATTGGTATTTGGGTAGTGACTTAGTATCTTAGGTGATCCTAAAATGTGGCAACAGTAGAAGAGGTTTGCCATTTCCCTAGCCTTTACCAAGTGATGGCAAGCGAAATTACTATGGCAAACATGATCTACTGGCTACTCTGGAATTCAGTTATCAGCTAGCTTAGGCTTACTGGAGAAGTAAGTCTGCACAAATTGAGAGATTCTCTGCAGAGCTGTAACAATACACTTCAACACAAAAAGTTGGAACTTCTTTCTTTGTCAAAGCTAGTTCTATGAATGCAGCTTAAAACCAACATTTGTGCCTCATCAGATTCATACCAGCTGACAATTCCTCCGAACGCTGGCAACAAAACCTGTTTCAGTCTTAAGGCAAATTCTGGTAGTCAGTAAAACAGTGATAAAAAGCCATCAAAAATGTTGGGGTTTTTAATTATCAAACTTATCTGTGTCCAGAAAGGAGGTCCCTTTAACATTCAACTCAAGTCAGATCGAAAAAAGCACAGCTTCCTGCTGGATCTGTCTTGCAGACAGTTTTAAGAGCCAGCATTAATTGAAGACAAGAATTAGCGATGCTGATAAAAGGCCACTGTAGAATTGTTTTGGAATCAGAATCCCCCAAAACTCTCAGATTCTTTTGCTCTCCAACTTCACAGTGTAAGATTTCTTACACAGATGAAAGTTGCTTTGGTATTCCTTAGGAGCTCAGCTTACAAGACCAAGAGGGAACTAATTATCTTTGATTGTTCTACCAAATACCTCTAGTAACTCAGGTATCTTACATACCCTTAGGTCAACCTCAAGCTCCCAGGATATTTAATAGAGGAATGGTGTAAACAGCCATCTCTTTGTCTTAACTAGGTGGCCATCAAAAACTGTTGCCTGTGACAATGAAGGAGAACTTTTTTTCTTTTTTAATATTAAAAACTCAAAACACTTAACAGGGAGTTTGTATTTTGTGTAAATCTGAAATGGCCTCCTGCCTGTAGCTTAAACAAAACATAGCTGCTCCCAAAGCTCCTGCTGGCTAAGCTGTCAGCTCGTGGTTTGGACAGCAGCACTCTGAGCTGGGTTAGGAACTGGCTGGAGGGCCGAGCCCAGAGAGTGGTGGTGAATGGTGCCACAGCCAGCTGGCAGCCAGTCACCAGTGGTGTGCCCCAGGGATCAGTGCTGGGCCCCATCCTCTTTAACATCTTCATTGACAATACGGATGAGGGGGTTGAGTCAGTCATCAGTAAGTCTGCAGATGACACCAAGTTGGGAACAGATGTTAGTCAGTTAGAGGGTAGGAAGGCTCTGCAGAGGGACCTCGACCGACTGGACAGATGGGCAGAGTCCAACAGGATGGCATTCAACAAATCCAAGTGCCGGGTGCTGCACTTTGGCCACGGCAACCCCATGCAGAGCTACAGGCTGGGGTCAGAGTGGCTAGAGAGCTGCCAAACAGAGAGGGACCTGGGGGTGCTGATTGACACCTGCCTAAACATGAGCCAGCAGTGTGCCCAGGTGGCCAAGAGGGCCAATGGCATCCTGGCCTGTATTACGAATAGTGTAGCCAGCAGGAGCAGGGAGGTCATTGTGCCCCTGGACTCTGCATTGGTTAGGCCACACCTTGAGTACTGTGTCCAGTTCTGGGCCCCTCAGTTTAAGAAGGACATCGAGACACTTGAACGTGTCCAGAGAAGGGCAACAAGGGTGGGGAGAGGCCTTGAGCACAAGCCCTATGAGGAGAGGCTGAGGAAGCTGGGATTGTTTAGCCTGGAGAAGAGAAGGATCAGGGGTAACCTCATTGCCCTCTACAACTACCTGAAAGGTGGTTGTAGCCAGAAAGGGGTTGGTCTCTTCTCCCAGGCAACCAGCACCACAACAAGGGGACACAGTCTCAAGCTGTGCCAGGGGAGGTTTAGACTTGAAGTGAGGAGAAAGTTCTTCACTGAGCGAGTCATTCGTCATTGGAATGTGCTGCCCAGGGAGGTGTTCAAGGGGAGATTGGATGTGGCACTTGGTGCCATGGTCTAGTCGTGAGGTCTGTTGGGACAGGTTGGACTTGATGATCCTTGGGGTGTCTTCCAACCTTAGTTATACTGTGATACTGTATTCCACATATATAAACTTCTGGAAGCCAGGCTTAGAACAGGGTAGCAGTTCTCAAGCCAGAACACCTAAATCATTATCTAAAAATCTAATAGCAAACCAGCTCTTTAGAGCACATCTAGATGGAGGGTTTTTATACCCTTTTAAGAAAGCAGCAAGCTTTAGAACAGGGCAGATTTTACAAGCCATACCTATTCTCTGCAGAAAGTAGACATTAGAGGGTCTTTTCCCAAGAGATAAACATACAAGGCATTTTTCTAAAGGGCTCTGCAAAATCATACAAAGGAAAACAAAACCTTAATCCAAGTATTTGGTTATCAATCAATATGCACTATACACACCTCAGTTCCTTCTTTTCAATATAGGCCCTGTTTATGTGCTAACATAGTAGGCACTGATGCAGCAACAAAATCATACACATAGAGGTGAGAACTAGCACAAAGATCAGGCCTTGTTTCACAAAGGATACAGACATGACTCTTTACGTCATTACGAAGTCCTTTACGAACAAATTCATAGGCTTCCTCCTTCTTCCCTAAGCAGTTCAAGGTCAGTCCTTTCATGGCAAGTGTTTCTGTAAGAAACAGCACAAACATACATCTCTCACTTCCCTTATGCCAGTTTCACAGTGCAGAATATTCTTTGGAGTTGTTACAAAGTCAAGTTCCCCATTAAGTAATAAATCAGATCAGGAGAGCAACCTTGCAGAGCTGAAGACAGTTAAATGAAAGCATTCCTTCTCCTAACATTGGTCTTAAGAAAGACCACTGCAGAGAATCATACAGAAGTTACTAACACAGACAACACAAAACTCATTTATAAAAGCCATCTGACTGTCTTGAAGGGAATTAGCAGTAAGATAAAACAATTTCAGAGATCTTGTCACTGTTTGTATTAAAAGTCCCAGGTAAGCAGAACAAGAAAATAAGATTTATTAGGTTGGGCTACACCACAAAACCACAGATCTGTCACAGGCAGCTCCTCTAGTACAGGTTGCTTATAAAGTATTAGTTAAGAGGAGAATATTTCCTGCTACAGTATTTCAGGGGTAAGCAACCTTCTCAAAGGAGTAGCATTTGAATTAGAAATATCATGGTATCAGTCAGGGTTGGAAGGGACCACAAGGATCATCTAGTTCCAACCCCCCTGCCATGGCCAGGGACACCCCACACTACATCAGGCTGGCCAGAGCCTCATCCAGCCTGGGCTTAAACACTTTCAGAGACAGGGCTCCAACCACCTCCCTGGACAACCCATTCCAGGGCTTCACCACTCTCATGGGGAAGAACTTCCTCTCCACCTCCAGCTTCATTCCATTCCCCCTAGTCCTATCACTACCTGAGATCCTGAGAAGTCCCTCCCCAGCCTTCTTGGAGGCCCTCTTCAGGTACTGGAAGGCCACAATTAGGTCACCTCAGAGCCTTCTCTTCTCCAGACTGAACAGCCCCAACTCCTTCAGTCTGTCCTTATAGGAGAGGTGCTCCAGCCATCTGACCATCCTCATGGCCCTTCTCTGGACACCTTCCAGCACCTCCAGATCCTTCCTGTAATAGGGGCTCCAGAACTGGAGGCAGTACTCCAGGTGGGGTCTCCCCAGAGCTGAGCAGAGGGGGAGAATCACCTCCCTTGCCCTGCTGGCCACACTTCTCTTGCTGCAGCCCAGGATCTGATTGGCTTTCTGGGCTGCAAGTGCACACTGAGAGCTCCTGTTGAGCTTCTCCTCCACCAGCACCCCTAAGTCTCTCTCCTCAGGGCTGCTTTCCAGCCAGGCACTGCCCAGCCTGGATTTGTGCCTGGGATTGCCTTGACCCAGATGCAGGACCCTGCACTTGGTCTTGTTGAACCACATGAGGTTGGCTTGTGCCCACCTCTCCAGCCTGTCAAGGTCCCTCTGGATGGCATCCCTTCCCTCCAGCCTGTCTGCTGCACCACACAGCTTGGTGTCCTCAGCAAACTTGCTGAGGGTGCACTCAATGCCACTGTCCATGGCACCCACAAAGATGTTGACCAAGCCTGGTCCCAGGACTGATCCCTGAGGGACTGTGCTTGTCCCTGGCCTCCACTGGGACATGGACCCATTGACAGCCACTCTTTGGGTGCGGCCATCAAGCCAGTTCTGTATCCATCTAGTGGTCCACCCATCAAACCCACGTGTCACCAGTTTGGAGACCAGGATGCGGTATGGGACAGTGTTGAAGGCTTTGCTCAGGTCCAGGTAAACCACATCAGTTGCTCGCCCTCATCTATTAATGTTGTCACCTGTTCATAGGAGGCCACCAGGTTGGTCAGGCAGATTTGCCCTTGGTGAAGCCATGCTGACCGTTCCCAATCACCTCTTCACTATTCTTCTGAGTCAGGAGTGCCTCCAGGAGGATCTGCTCCATGATCTTTCCGGGCACAGAGGTGAGACTGACTGGCCTGTAGTTCCCTGGTTCCTCCTTCTTACCCTGTTTGAAAATGGGGGGAATGTTTCCCCTTTTCCAGTCTGTGGGGACTTCCCCAGACTGCCATGACTTTTGGAATGGAATAGAGAGGTTTAGCAGCCTCATCTGCCAGTTCTCTCAGTACCCGTGGGTGTATCTCGTTGGGTCCCATGGACTTGAACACTTTAGGTGATCACAAACCTGATCTTCACTTATGATGGGCAGTTCTTCCTCCCCATCCCTGGCATTGTCTTCCATAACATCAGGAGTGTGGCTAGAGGCCCTTGCAGTGAAGACTGAGGTAAAGAAGTTATTGAGTACCTCAGCCTTTTCCTCATCACTTGTGACCATTTCACCAACTTCCTTTCTGAGGGGGCCCACACCTTCCCTAGTCTTCTTCTTCCCATTAATAATAAACCTGTAGAAGTTTTTAGTGTTCCCTTTAACATCCCTGGCTAGATTCAGTTCAAACTCTGCTTTGGCTTTCCTAACCAGGTCTCTTGCTGCTCAGGCAACTTCCTTATATCCCCCCTGTTCTAGCTGCCCTTCCCTCCATTTCCTGTAGAGTTTCCTTTTAAGTAATAGTGTGCCCAGTAGCTCCTTGCTCACCCAGGCAGGCCTCCTAGCATTCCTTCCTGCTTTTCTCTTCGTTGGTATACACAGATCCTGGACACAGAGGAGGTGGTCCTTGAATACTGACCAGCTGTCCTGGGTCCCTGTTGCCACCAGGGCTTTGTCCCACAACACAATCAAAGTCTGCATGCCTAAAGTCTCGGGTCATAAGCTTAGAATACTTCCTCCTGATTGCCCTGAGGAGATTAAATTCAACTGCTTCATGGTCACTGCAGCCAAAGCTGTCTCTGAGCCTCACATTGGTTACCAGACCTTCCAAGTTGGTGAGAACAAGGTCCAGCATAGCACCTTTTCTTGTTGGTTCCTCTACCATTTGGAAGAGGAAGCTGTCTTCTATGCAGTCCAGGAACATCCTGGATTGCTGGTGCCTCACTGTGCTGTCCCTCCAGCAGATGTCAGGGTGGTTGAAATCACCCATGAGGACCAGGGCTTGTGAACTGGAAGCTGCTTCTATTTGCCTGTGGAGGGCCTCATCTGATTGGTTCTGCTGGTCAGGTGGCCTGTAGGAGACCCCCACAGCAATATCTCCTTCCCCTGTCTTGCCTTTAATTTTAACCCATACACTCTCAACCAGCTCATCATCCCTCCCCAGGGGGAGCTCCACTGATTCCAGCTGATTATTGACAGAGAGCAACACCTCCTCTTCTCCTTCCCTGCCTATCCTTCCTAAAGAGCTTATACCTGTCCATCCCTACATTCCAGTCATGGGAATCATCCCACCAAGTTGCAGTAATAGCAATAGGCCCCCCCATGCAGATATAATGGTATGATACTGCTCCCCCTGCTCCCTCACTCTTCAGGTGACACTGTGGGAAACAGGTTACATGTTATGCATGCACTGACTGAAAGCTGTAGCTGTTCTAGACCTTTCCCCCCCCCTAAACAAGAGACCACTTAGTCAGGATCCCTACCAGGAAATTAATCTGATTTTCTTCCAATTGCAACCTTTTCCCCAGTATTAATTGTAACAGCTCATCATCTCAGTACCAGCTGGAACAGCAGTTGAAAGTTTCACTGAGAGACCTGTTTAAGACCCTTTTCTGCAAAAGCACACCTAAAAAGAATGATGACCAAAAAGAGAAACAGAAGGGTTTTTTGTGGTTTGATAGGTGTTGGTTTTTATTTGTTCTGCCTCTACGCTGTAAGAACAGAGAAAGTTACAATGATACCTTGCCAATATTAAGAAGCCTGAAAAAGAATATCCCCACTGTAGGGAGGAGGGCAAGCTACTCCTATGTTCACATATCAGGAAGATAACTGTCCAGCCACAGCCATCCATCTGTTTACCACCTCCTCCTAAAGTTTTCTCAGTTCTTTGTCTCTGAAGCTATATGTGACATCAGTGCAGCTACATATCAGACCATTAGCTTAGTTCTGCTTCAGATTGTTTGCTCCAGGCTTTGCTCTGAAGCTTGAAAGCCATTATTGGCTCAGAGCCCAAGTAGTATGTGGACCCCACCTGGAGTACTGCGTCCAGTTCTGGAGCCTCTATTCCAAGAGGGATCTGGAGGTGCTGGAAGGTGTCCAGAGAAGGGCCACGAGGATGATCAGAGGGCTGGAGCACCTCTCCTGTGAGGACAGGCTGAGGGAGTTGGGGCTGTTCAGTCTGGAGAAGAGAAGGCTCCCAGGTGACCTCATTGTGGCCTTCCAGTATCTGAAGGGGGCCTACAAGAAGGCCTGGGGAGGGACTTCTCAGGATATCAGGGAGTGATAGGACTAGGGGGAATGGAATGAAGCTGGAGGTGGGGAGATTCAGGCTGGAGGTGAGGAGGAAGTTCTTCCCCAGGAGAGTGGTGAAGCCCTGGAATGGGTTGTCCAGGGAGGTGGTTGGGGTGCTGTCCCTGGAGGTGTTTAAGCCCAGGCTGGATGAGGCTCTGGCCAGCCTGATCTAGTGTGAGGTGTCCCTGCTCATGGCAGGGGGGTTGGAACTAGATGATCCTTGTGGTCCCTTCCAACCCTGACTGATGCTATGATACTATGACTGCCAAGTCAGCTAGCTGTCCTAGAAAAGTTTGAGCTAGCAAGAGCAGAAAAGAGATGTACACCAATACATCAAAAAAAAAAAAACAACCCAAACCATAAGTGCTAGTAGACAAATGCATTAGGTCACAGCAGGACAAGTCACTCCACATCTGAAGCAACAAGAACTGTATTTTTGTCTTAAGGGAAGTAACAGCAGACAGAAGGAAGCATGAGAAGTGTAAGTTGAACATTTTGTCAACATCTGGCAGTGTCAAATAGGACACAGTATGTGAACATTCAGTGCTATGTAGCTTCAACATGAGACAGACAAGATAAATACCACTGTCAGAAAGATGAGCTCAACCATGCAACAGAAACTACAATACAGTAAAGACAAAGTATCTTATTGAGGATTAGGTTTTGACAGATGTAAACAGAAGCAACAGTTTGCTGTCCTGCTTCCCCCAATATTTATCAGAACAGGGTCTCCTGATTCCGTCTTCAAGTCTTAGCTGCAACAACATTTCACTTAACTTCACTCCTTTTAAGTGACAATTTGGTATGCAGCACAAAACTTAAGAGTATGAATTTCACCAAAAAAGCAAAATTTGTAATACACTGGCAAAAAAATCTTCACATTAATAGTAAGGGAGAAAAAAAAGGGCTGGAGATGCTATTAAACAGGAATATAAACCATCATCACATAAGCATTCTGACCCAGAAACCTAGAAAGGCATCCTGCTTGGAAGCTTCACTGAAATTGTGCTTCCACCATATATTTTTGTCTTCAGCATCCCACCACACTGGAGTTTTTGACTGAGCTAGGGTGGGAATTTGATCTACATGCACAAAGACTGAAAATCTGGAGTAATTGCTCAGTCGTTAGGACTGAATCATACCGAGACAAAGGCTCCTTCCTTTCTTAACAGCATGGAATAGACTGATCACACATTTAAGCTAATGACAGGAGGGCAAAAAGAAAATACAATCTTTTGAATCTGCAGTTACCTCCATGCTCAGCAAATTTGGGGTTAGAGAGGATCATCTTGCAGAACTTGAGTCCATTTTTGTACTGTTTCTGTTCGTAACATTTCTGGAAAAAAAAGATGGAATACAATCACTGAAGTGTAGGTAAAACCAGAGTGCCTCAACATAGTCTTGCAAGTGTAGCAGTTCTTTCAGGGAGGTATAGTAATCAGATCACTAATGAGCTCTAGGTGAACATGATTACTCATATTACAGTGCCTTTTTCATCATTCAGAACAGTATCTGCCCTCATTTACATGCAGCCAACGCTCTACCTCAGAGTCTTCTTTTTGTAAGAAGTCAGCAATTCCTTCTCAACAGAAATAAGAAAGGCAAGTAGGAATGTCTACTTCAGTTCAGAAACTCTGAAGATAAAGAGCCAAGTTGGAAAGCTTGGCTCAATAGACCTTTTGCAAAGAGTTAAGTCTTGAAAAGTTCCAACATTTTTCCGCATTCCTTTTCCATGGCCTAGTGACCTTCAAGTAAGAATCTCAGACAGAAAGCTTTCCTTCTTGCCCATGTAGAGTTTTGGGAGGGACAGAGAAACCATGAAGTAGGATAGACCTACTGTAACCTCAGAACAACCCTACATGGATATTTGAAGAGGAAGAATTTAACTGGGTATTAAAAAACACCCAATTTCTAGCTGAAGTAGTACAGCTAAGGGCTCCTTCTAGCTTTATTTAGGCCACCATTTATTTAACCCCTAGGGAAAATGGCAAACAACACTGTTCAACTATGGAAACACAAAGCAGGGGGGAAGCCCCAGACAACCAAACCTTAAGAAACTCTTAAGAACCTGTGTCACTTTTCTTCTTTTAAAGAAGGTATTACCTGACATTAATAAATTCATAAGGTCTTCACAATTTACAATCAATTACTGATCACTGCAGTTGAACACTGTAAAACAAGGTCAGTTAAAGGCATGCTTGTGTCAGTAACCACAAAGGCAACTTAAGGTCATTTAAACTTCTTAACTTGAAAGGAAAAAACCAAAAACCCCCACGTCAGCTTAACTTGAGAGCATTTTCAGTTAACAAGGTATATTGTCCTCTTGTAATTTCAATAGCTGTTCTCAGGAGTATGTAATTTCAGTTATGTGTTTGAGTACTTCAACTGTCTCTTACAGATCACTTTCATTCCATCAGTCTTCCAGGACAGGGGTTAAAATCTGTGTCGAGTGAAGGCGGTGTTTTGCAGCCACAATACATCATTACCTTGTCTCTGTGGGTACAAGCAGTGCAAACACGTGCCTATGCTCACTTGTGGATAATCAGACCAGGTGCCAAAACAAGGGTCCTCCAAAATAAGGGTCAGTGGGAAGAGGCTTAACTGCAGACTGTTTTTATGTCCTTGCTGCCTGAAACTCAAGACACTTGCAGTTAACCATGATTAGAGTAGAGACTAAATCACAGAATTTAGAGTCAGTAGAAACCTTTGTTTTGTGGGTGATTTAGGTGATCTCCAAAGGACAGCAAACCTTGGTATTAGATCAAGTTGCTCCACCTGGCTGACTTCTAGCAAGACAGCCAGGGAGCTCTTATCAGAATCAAACAGTTAATACTGTGGCAATTAACCTTTGAAGAACAGCAACAAAAAGCACTGAGAATTTTAAACTGAGGCCTAGTTTCCACATCTTCCTCTGAAATAACCCAGGTTGCAGCTATATTTGAAAGTTTCCTCTAGGGGAAGGCTTTTCAGTTTGGTGGGTTTTTTTGTTTGATGGTTTTGTTTTCTTTCTTAACCTAGATAAGTAATTTTAAAAGACTCCATGAGGAAATGCCAACAATGCTTTATATATGTTTGTGTCATGACTTAACACCAGCTATCAATTACACACTCCACAGCCACTTGCTTACTCTCTTGACCCAGTGGGATGGGGAAGAACAGTTGAGGAGGGGAAAGAAAAAGGCAAGACTCTTGAGTCAAAATAAAAACACTTTAATAGCACAGAAAAGGAAGGGAGAACACCTATGGAATAAACAAAACAAGCAATGCACAAAACAATTGTTCACCACCCACTAACCAATGCCCAGCCAATCCCTCACAGTTTTCATACTGGGCATGACATCATGTGGTATGGAATATCCCTTTGACTTGTTTGGGTCAGCTGTCCTTCCTATGTCCCCTCCCAACTTCTTGTGCACCTTTGGCCTCCACCGGCAGGGCCTTAAGAGCAGCTGAAGAGTCATTGACTTAGAATAAGCAGCCCTTAGCAACAACCAAAACAAAGTGTTAAAGATTATTCTCATCCTAAATACAAGAAAAGAAAAGGAGTAGTACACCAAATTCTAGGAGGAAAGTAACCCCAGCTAAAACCAGGACAGCTTTCTAAATTTATTCAGGTACAGCTAAAGAAGTAACAGAATAGTGCACATTCACCCATGATTCTGCAACCCCTGTGAATTGAAGTGAAACTCCAAATATGCAGCAACACTTAACCATAGAGCAGAAGCTATTCAAGTCAACTGTGCACTTAAAATAGATTAACTACTTGAGAAAAAGCATATCTACTATACTTGTTCTGACATTTTTATCTTAGAGTTCAGTCTCAGGCCTAGAATAAGAACTGAACTTAGATATAATTATAGACATAGGAGACTTTTTGGAGGACAAACAAGGAAACATTTTCCAAAGGCTAACAGATGGATGAAAGAGAGAAGCTAATGCTCTACACCAAGAGAAGCAAAAGTTCAACATGGAAGTTGCTTGGCTTGCTGACAGACAATCAGCAATAAATGTCAATAAAGAGGTGAGATCGAAACCCAACACATCATTTCTTGCCCATATGGTAGTTACTAATTAAGGCTGTCTACAGAAACAATGAATCAGTACAAAATTTGGCAGCATGTTTCCAGGGCTCAATATTTGGGTCTGCTCTCTTTAGCAAGGACCTGGACAAGGAGATCAAGCACATCCTTCACATTGGGAGAATCTAGGTTTAGATTATACATTAGAAAGAAATTCTTCCACATGAGGGTGGGGAGGCCCAGAGAAGTTGAGAGCTTCAACCCTGGAAGCATTCAAAGTCAGCTTGGATGGGACCTTGAGTAAGCTGGTCTAGTAGAGGCATCACTGCCAATGGCAGGGCAGTTGGAACTAGGGCTTAAACTAGATGACCCTCTACTACCAGTTTCCTGGCAGGATGTTACCTCCTCTGGCAAACATGTCATCATGGTTTATTTCCTTTTGCAACACTAAATCCATGATATAATCTATTTGTAGACCTTGCCATAAAATTAAGTGAGACATCATTTTATGCACTTTCAATTAAGCACCAGGTGCCTTCTAACACAGAAGAAATAGGCACAGCACCTAGGACATAACTATAAAAATACACAGAGAGCAAAAGGAGACTTCAATCCTGTATTACAATGCTTTGGTGCTTCTACTTAGAGAACTGCCATTCACAAATTCTAATTCACTTTTGTACCATGCCTGCTTTTTTTTTTTAGAAGAGACAAAGGTCCCTTCCATTACTAAATATCAGAGTCATGGATAGGAATGATTTGCTAACATCACTTATAAACCAGAATGACCTCTATGCCATTTATATGTAAATTAAGTTTGACTATTTGCAGCATCACACATAGTAAGGTTAGTAAAGCCACACTTTTACAGACCATCTCCCTAGACAAAGCATGTCACTTCAAAGAAGTCTGGTATTGAGAAAACAGCGATGATTTTCACATACTGAATGCACAATTTAATACACAGATGGGCAATTTCATGGCAGAGAAGCCATGGTTCATTATAGCACTCAGACATGAACACTCACTTCTGAGAGGGTAGCTAACAAAAAAATCTCTGCTGGCTGCTCAAAGAGACTGCAGTTGCAGCAAACAACTCCCTTCATCACTAGCTGTCCCCAGTACCCATGAATGTACACAAGTGACATGACAGTATTTCATAAACCACTTACATGCAAAAGCCAAATAACTATAGTGTCACATCAAACCAAACAGTAGTATTATGCACAGCAACCACGCTTCCTTGATCAGCCTCAATAGCATAAGTTGTTTAAGAGGGTGTATGACTACAACAGACCTGCAACAATGAAGTTCAAACCAAATGAGACACTGAGCATGCGTAAAAAAGGCTTACAAGAAAGATGAGGACAGCCATTCTAGCAGGGCCTACTGTCAAAGGACAAATAGCAATGACTTTAAACTAAGCAAGGGTAGATTTAAGCTAGAAGCAAGAACTTTGTGGGTGAAGAAATGGCACAGGTTGCCCAGAGAGGTAGTAGATGCCCCGTTCCTGAAAACATTTAAGGTCAGGCTGGAAAAGACTCTGGGCAACCTGATGTAATTAAAGATGTCCCTACCTCTAAGAGTGGTGTTGGACTAGATGACTTTTAAAGGTCCCTTCCAATTCAAACTATTCTATGATTCAACATGCAATTTTCTTCAGTAACAATACTGCAATTTGGAAGTTAGTTTTGTTGTCTCTTGAGAATTACTTCTCAAACTAATTCCAAAGGACTATCAGCAATTCAACACTATTCTCAGATCCTGCCTGCACAGCCTATTAATACAGGCCTGCACATCAATAGGCAGCCTCTTGAGAAATATGCTGGACCATCAGAAGCACCAATAAGAAAAAGCATTTCAACTGATTTAACCCAAAGTGGTTTAAAAAAACCCAACAGCTTGAAGTTTTATTAGAAGAATGTAATTTGTTTAAGTTCCCTGCACTTCCATATAACCCTGCTTTGAGACCTCTCAGCACTTGCCAGTTTTATTCTTGCCAAGAAGTACCTTCTCTCATTGCCAAGATTTCGGTGCAACACCCAAGATTAAAATTATTCAGATGAATCCTAAGTTCTCAATGCTTACATCTTTAATTTTTAAAGCAGTATCTACTGTGTAATGCTGATAGGGGTGCTGGATAAGGAAGAAACTCAAGAACTAAATGTGGAACATCTGAGCCTAGTAAAAAGAGCAGGGTTTATACACCAAGCCCTATGGAAAGAATGCCAACAGCCAGTTGTGCTGGAAATCTGCCCAAGCCATAATGGCAATCAAGTTCAATAACAAAAAAACCCTGGAAAAATTACCACTGATTGTGATTCTCAGCAGCAGCTTGTCCTGGGAGTTACCTGGCATGTATTCAGGTGCTGTTCGTATCAATACACATTGCTGACCCAAACCAGGTACAATCTTTAGAATATCATCCTACTGTCACTATTCTTAACTGGCATTTAAGATCTGGATCTTCTGAAGTCTTCCTTGTTTTACTGCACATCTATAAACCAAGGCCATCTGCATCTAACAGATAATCTATGTTTCTTCACAGAAGCTGAGCAAATTAGTTATGCAAGAGCCTTAGTAAGATTTTAGGCAGAACTCAGTATATGCTGTTCTTATGCTAGTAAATAATAATTACCACATTATTCAGCAGTCTGATAGCAAGGTCTCACACGATCTTGCTTGAGTGATATGCAATTAAGCTCCAAAATAGTTCAGCATCTGTGTTGGAAATGGTCCCTCTATCAAGAAATACTTGGATACTTTGCATTACTGATACAGGGAAGGAAAGCATTATGAGATCATCCAGTTTCAGAAAGACTACATACCTTTGCATGAGGTTTCCCCAAACAACAATCCTCCCTCACCACTGATTTCAGTTCACTTATGTTTGAGAGAACACAAAAAAGTATCAGCTGGAAGCAGCTTCAGCTCACACAGGCTAAGGCAGTTGTTCATTACTGCCTTCCCACTCTCGTAGCATCTTACATTTCTAGTCCCAGGACAGTATTACAGAATCACCAAGGTTGGAAGAGACCTGAAAGATCATCAAGTCCAACCTGTCACCACAGACCTCATGACTAGAGCATGGCACCAAGTGCCACGTCCAATCCCCTCTTGAACACCTCCAGGGATGGTGACTCCACCACTTCCCTGGGCAGCCCATTCCAATGGCGAACGACTCTCTCCATGAAGAACTTTCTCCTCACCTCAAAGCCTAAACTTCACCTGGTGCAGCTTGAGACTGTTTCTCCCAAACTCTACTGGTATTTTGCATGTGCAGCCATCATCTCTCCTCTCCACTAATAAGAGTGGTTAACCTCACCAGTCAAAATGAAAAGTTGAGGAAGACAGCCTAGCCCCAGCCTTGATTGCTTCAGTTCTCAAAATGGAGAGGCCACACAGTTCTTCCCCAGGCCTGGGGATATGGCAATGAACAACCATGCTAAGTCAGACCACAGTAACAACTCAAAGTACAAATTGTCACAGGAACACCTAAGCTTTCACTGTCATGATTCTCTGAACCCAAAAATATGCTTTCCTTCAACGAGCTTTTCCCAGTTAAATTCAAATCTACAGAATACACAAAACATATCAAGAGCAAATAATCTTGAGTACCATGACATGTACAGGAGAACCTGGTGATCAAGGTCCAGGCAGCACAGGTTTATGACAATGAGGTCCTGCCTGACTAACCTGATGCCCTTCTATCACAGGGTGACCTGCTTAGTGGATGAGGGAAAGGTCAGAGACATAATTTACCTGGACTTCTGTAAAACCTTTGACACGGTTTCTTACATTGTCCTGGAGAAACCAGACGCTCATAGCTTGGACAAGCACACCCTACACTGGATTAAAAAATGGCAAGATGGTTAAGCCCCAAGAAATGTGACAAACAGAGTTAAATTCAGTCAGCAGCCAGTCAGTAGATGTGTTCCTCAGGGCTCATGTGGTGGTAGGGCCAAACAGGCCCAAGAAACCCAGAACAAGTCCTGGCATGTCCAGGCTTGATCCCCTTCTCCCCCTCCCCCCTGCATGGGAATAAGACAAAGAACCTAAGCATTAGAAAGTCTGTTCAACACACACACTGCCCATGCTTCACCTAGACTAGGTTTATGTCTTCACATAATATGGTCACAGCCTGCTGAAATCCCATTGTACTGGTTGCCAATTGGCCAAATTGATCCTGGGGTAAATGATAAAAGCAATAAAAAGCAAAGCCAAATTGTAAACAAGGTGCCTTGCCTTAGAACTGCGAAGACAAGCCACAAGGCTTGTAACTCAAACTTTGCCGTGCTTCAGTTTAGCTGGAAAGATGCAAGTCCCTTTGCATAAGCTGCACTTATGCAAACCATAGTCAGCTTCTTGGTGTTGTACAGCCCAGGAGCCCACAGGAGTCTCTTGCTGTCCAGAAAGGACAAAGCCTGGGTGAGCCAAGACCCCAAGAACCATCCCCCTGCAGCGGTGACTTCTAGCCTAAGCACCTGCTTCTCAAATGCACATCTCGCAGCCAAGTGCCAAGAGAAACAGGCTATTGTCCAAGAGCCTGAAAACCCCAGCCAGCCTGCTAACCCTGGGAAGCTTCAAGAGCCACCTGCTGTCATGCAGCCTGGCCCTTGGGGCAGTGAAACAACCCTGTCAGCCACCAGTGCCCAAGAGTGCCTCAAAAGCCGTTTGCTGGCTAACGTACAGCAGCAGCACCCCTTTATGTGGGTGGAATTCCCATTGCTCTGTGTAACCTATACTATATTGCAGCCCCAGAGAGAATTCCAGAGAAGTAATATTTTGAGCAATTGGTTATCTCTATAAAGCCTTTTGGTAAAGGGTTCTGTCTTAATCCTGCTGTTTTGGCACATCCACTACAGCTGTACACCATACCTATTAGTAAGTTTCTGGGCATTTTTTCATATTAATAATTTTATTAATATCATATTAGCCTTATTAATAAATCATGAGTCATTCTTAACAGCTCAGTACCAGGGCCTGCTCTCTTTAAGACCCTTATCAATGATCTGGATAAGGGGATTGAGTGCACCCTCAGTAATTTTGCAGATGACACCACGTTAAGCAGGAATGTTGATCTGCTTGAAGGTAGAGAAACTTTACACAGGGATTTGGACAGGCTGGATCAATGCATTAAGGCCAGTGGTGTAAGATTCAACAAGGTCAAGTGCTTGATCCTGCACTTTGCTCATGACAGTCCCCACAGAATGCTAGAGGCAAAGAGGAGAGTCCCTGGAAAGCTGCCCAGCAGGAAAGGACCTGGGGGTATTGCCACATCTGAGGTGAAACTACAATTTGCCTAGCAAGAACTCAAAGACAGTGCTCCATAAGCTAGTGGAATGGCATCTGTGAACAGTTCAGGAAATTAAGCTTCTGGTATCAGCACTGTTCTGTGATACTTGGTACACAGACACATAAATCTTCAAGGTTTAAAAAAAGTTGCCCTTTCATTTAAGTATCTTAGAGCAAGTTCAAGGCAACTACCAAGGGAAGACTTGAACTTCATGTCAGCCTTCCATAAAAGATTTCAGTGATTCTGGATCAGGCCACAGAGATCAGACCCACCTGGTACAGGCCACTACAGGTAAGATACAAGTGTTAGGTGCATAAGGAGAGGCTTATGAGTAAGCCAATCGGTATTGCTTTCTCAGCTTCCACTGCGCCAGGGGAGGTTTAGACTCGAGGTGAGGAGAAAGTTCTTCACTGAGCGAGTCGTTCATCATTGGAATGTGCTGCCCAGGGAGGTGGTGGAGTCACCATCCCTGGAGGTGTTCAAGAGGGGATTGGACCTGGCACTTGGTGCCGTGGTCTAGTCATGAGGTCTGTGGAGACAGGTTGGACTCGATGATCCTCGATGATCCTCAAGGTCTCTTCCAACCTTAGTGATACTGTGATACTATCTGTGCCTCCCCCATACTCCAAGACAAAGGGTGCTACCTTCACACACACAGAAAGTAAAGGCCTTTTCCCCCACAAAGTGCCTACAATTTGTAACAGCTGCTACATCTTACAGCAAAGCATTCCACAGAACAATTACCATTTTCTTAAGAACTTTATTTGGAGCCTGCTACTTTACAACCACCATTTCTCCCACAGTTAAAACTAGCATGATAGCTGGAAAATAGGTAAGTCACCACTTCTATAGATGGCTCATCATTTCAGAGTCTTCTGTTACATTGAGGTCTCTTCCAACCTTGGTGATCGTGTGTGTGTATAAGAGTGATTCTTTCTCCTTCAAGAAGGTAATTTCATACTTGCATTCATCATCTGAGTAGACTTAGGGGCAGAGAGAAGAGGGCCTCAGGGAAAGCAGCAACACACAGGCTTGCAGTGTACTTGAACAGTGGCATAACGTATTTCTTAACTCAGGATTCACCAGCTTTTGACTACTGTCCAGAGAAACTGTTTGAACAGAACTTCAAAATCACCTCAAAGTCTCAAATCTTAGGAGCAATCCAGGTTATAGACTGTGCTAGGTCTACACTAAACCAGGATTTCCAAGCCTAAAATTAATATATAAACAATTTTACTTGCCAAGGTTCAATTTAATCCAGAATCATGTTCTGCATGTTTTCAGGTGGCCTTCTTGTGCCATGAGTTGTTGAGCACAACTTAACTCTTCTTGCAGTTCATTGCTTGTTCTGTTAAATATAATCAGAGGCACCAAAGGAAAAAAATCCAGCAAAAAACCACAGTGAGACTCAACTCTGAAGTTTTTATTCATATGGGAACTTTTAAGTCCTGAGTAAATAAACCACCATCACGACTCCATGGAATCCTGCTTTATGAGCCCTTCACTATGACATTCACAAATCCCTTGGGGGAAAAAAAAAGGCAACAAGTGTATTTGCTTGGTGAAATCAAGACTCCTTCAAATCACTGACAAATGTGAAGCATGATATTCCCTTACTGACTCTTATATTCTATTACCTAGACTGCAGAATTCTGTAATTTTTAGTAGTCTGCAGGTGGTCAGCCACCCTCACCACCTCTTCTGAAAGTTGGCATCAAGGGAACTCCTCCTATGCTGCGCCTCCTTAACAGCACAAGTCACAACCACACCACAAATTAGTCTTAATTACAGCCAATTTTCACTGCCAGTCCCATATTCCTGTCTTTAAAGGAAGGGATCTTCAACAGAGGCTTCAAGTGTCCACTACTCCAGCAGTGGTTTACAACAGCTACCTTCACTATGTTACTCATTTCATTTGGGAAGCACTAGCACAGTATCATACCTTTCCAACTGAGTTTGGTAGCTCTCTCATATTATTACTAGAAAACCAACTATTTGCATACTTATAATCCATTACTTATTCATTAGTTAAAATGGAAAACACTTTTAGAATTTTCTGAATAGGGTTACATTGACTCCTACAAACACTTGCATATTTCTTTTATCAAGGAAAAAGCCTCTTCAGAGTATAATGTGTGTGTGCATGTATATATCAGAGAACAAAAAGGACACTACAGAAGACCTTCTCAGAGATGGGGCTAATTTCTAAGACATCTTCATCCAAAAACGTGGAAGATGCATGCCTTGAAGAACCATGCAACAGCAATTCACCACTACAAAGGGATATACTTGAAGACTGTGTGTTAAATTACTGAACTCCAAGGAGAGTAAATATCTAAACTGATATCACTAAGAGTAATGCCTTGTCTGAAGAGGTACTACGACTCCCTCATAGTAGGATGAAATAGTCACAGGATCATAGTTCCTCAGGGAAACCATGTGCAATTAAAGCAAACCTCATTTTATGCAACAACAGTATATGGAATTCACTGAGAAATGACATTTACATGCATGATACTATCCATCACAGTATAACTAAGGTTGGAAGAGACCCCAAGGATCATCGAGTCCAACCTGTCTTCACAGACCTCACGACTAGACCATGGCACCAAGTGCCACGTCCAATCTCCTCTTGCACACCTCCAGGGACAGTGACTCCACCACCTCCAGTTATCCATAGTTAGGAATAGAATAAAGAGCAGACAACACTATAAGATACTAGACAGAAACCAATAATTACTGCAAGACACTAAACATTTCTTAAGGACAGAAACAATTTGGCAAGTAAGCCATGAATGTATGGCAATCCTATCATTTCCCTCTAAAACACACAGAAGGACTACATCCATGCCCTGTCCAGACAGAGACTATTTGATTCTATGAAGTGAGAACTTAGAAACACTTTTAAGATGAGGCAGTTTAGAATTTGAGTTCTTGAGGGGAAAAAGAAAATAAAAAAATCAAAGCTGCTTAAAATGAACAGTAGCCTAAAGGCAAGCTTGCAACTGTTAAATACACAGAGAAAAAGATCTGCCTAGGTTTACTAGAAGCAAACATCAAATGCACATAACCAAGCTTCAGTGTTAACAAGCAGCATATTTCAGTGACCACGTGTATGTGTTATTTTAGATCGCATCTGCCCCATTCACTTAAAAGTCACATGACTGAAGACTGATTTTAAATGGCAAGAAACACACCAGCATTCCTGTATTCTCCTTTATAGAGGTCTTTCCTTTCATAAAGGGAGAGCCAGGAAGCTTTCAAACACTTCCTCCATGCCTTCTCTGAGACTTCAGTAAAAGAAGAGGCTGAAGCTGCTTAGCCCCTGTAGAAGTAAGGCTTAAATAAAATAGCCCTAGAAGTCAGGACAGTGAGGGGAAAAAAAAGAGCTCCAGCACTACCTGACAGTAGCACTGAGAAACCAGAACCTGCAGGGCAATTCGTATTAGTTCCCTAATAACATCACAGCTGGTTTTAAGTCAGCTTGCTCAAGAACTGCCAAACACATGGGCACAAAAATTGATGTGGCTTAAAGGCTTCTTGATCAGACTTTACAGCTTGCACCGCAGTTCATGAGGTTACAGTAGTTAGGCAGTTCTTTAAGTTCAGTTTGCTCTCATGCAGGCATCTTTTTCTGACCGTTGATGAAGTCTCACACGTTACATTCACACAAAGTCACTGCCTTCTGAGCAATTCTCATCATCACCAGATGAGTTTGCCCATTTCATAACTGCAAATACCCCACAGAGTGTTTGTAAAAATACTTGGTCTTACTGTATGAGTAGTTCCCTCACATCTGTTCCGAGTGATTAAACCACTACATGCCTGTAAAGTCCTACTATACAGCCTCCTACATAATCCCCTCGCCAATTTTTTAAATGCCCATAGTGTCCCTAGCAATTTCAAGCATTCTGGCAGCGCTAAAGCAGGCAAAGGCCACTTCAGTCAAAGACCCTTCAACACTACACTCCATACTACTACACTAAAATACACTGTAACATGTCAGGCAAGCAAAGGGTTTGTACTATTTAGACATTAGCATTCCAGAGAGAGGGCACCATGAAGTCAGAGCTAAATACAAGGAGTAATAATAAGTTTCAATAAGTAACACCTGAAGTGACAAGCCAAGTACTAAGTTTGTGATTAACACTTCAGGAAGTGTGATTAGCCACTACACAGCACCGATTAGGCTCAGAAAGCAAGTAACTTTCTGTATCAGTTTCAATTCATTTTATGCATCTCTTTTTTTTTACCCCCTACCTAAGCGTTTATGTTTTATCCACTACCTAAAAAAAAAAAGTGTCTAAAACATGATCTCCAGAAAACCTCCTCAGTATTTCAGTTGGGAAAAAAAAAAAACCCTTCAGAAGTGCTACTGTGAACTTGTTTGCTACTAGTAAGAATAATCACTTAACTGTTCTAATATTAGTAATTTATTTTTAGCAGAGGGAAAGAGGAGTGCTAGAATGACTTACTAAGATGCATACCATCAGCATGTAGTAAGCAACGAATCGCCATTAAGAACCAACACGTCTTTTCAAATCCACACACTACCCAAAGCAGGTGAAAAATAGCTTTGAAGCACCTGCTGAAAAGTACCACCTATATAGAAGTACAGAGGCTTACACATGCTGTTTGTTTTGAGCTCAGCTTCCTTAAGCCAAAACGCTCACCTCTCAAGCAGGGTGTTGTTTTTTTTTAATTCAACTAGCCAAAAAAATTTCCACTATAACTAAAGAAATCCATGTCTGTCAACAGATTACCTCCGGTGCTGCACAGACCTCCTCTGCCTGCAGAGTAGCAAACCGGCACAAAATGCCTCAACTTTACTGAGGTAAGAACTTCTTCCCATAAATAATTCACACTATAAAAAGCTACTGTGTTTGAATATAAACTTAGTAAGCTCTTCCTTTAAAGTCACCTCACAAATACTAGATGTCCGTTGCATCACTGTCTCAAAAAGCTGAAGCAGCACAAAACAAAACAGTCGTCCAAGTAGCCCAGCGCATGAAAGTTGAAAGAACTCTTCCAAAGGACAGAGTCGAGAGACTTGAATCCATCACACGTTTTCAGTTATGCTTACGACTGCTAGGTGAACTAGCTTTAATCTAATGGCTGTGTCAGAACCGACGTTGTTGTTGAAAATCAAGTACCCATGGAGATCAACTTAGTAACGCCAAATCCCGGCTACGTTTACGCCGTGCTTCAAGGTCTTCTTCCCGAGCGCGCTGACAGGGGTAGCAGGCGACTGCAGAGAGCGGCACACCAACCCCCGCAGCAGACCCTCAGTGTACGGCAGGCAGAAGGCGGGGTGACAATCCCCCCACCAAGCCACCGTTCCCAGCCGTCCTCAGGACGGCTCAGAGCGCGGGCAATGGTCCGCCTCCGCCGGCAGGGCCGCCGCCCGCGCGGCGGGAGGGACCGAAAGGACGGAGCGGCGACGGCGCGCTGCCGAGCCCCACAGCCGGAGCTCGCCACAGAGTTAGCGTCGCAGGCGGCGAGGAAGGCGAACCGCGGCCAGCAGCACAGCGGCGGGCGGCTCACTGTCTCTCGCTCTCTTTCCCGCCCTCGCCCGGCCGGGGGCGACACCAACCCTTCCCGGCCCCCCCCCTCAACAAGAGAGGGGGCTCGCCCGGCCTGCTCGGCGGGCCCCAGACAAAGAAAGGAAACGGGAACGAACCGAGACGAGGAGGCGGCGGCGGCGGCAAACACAGATCGCTCCAGAGCGAGCGCGGCCACTACATCCTTTTTCACTCAGCCGGAGCTAACTCCGGCAGCGGGCGAAGTAACCTCATGTAGTAACCCCAGTCGGAGGACATCGAGCGAGGCCGGTGTGCAAAAGAAAAGACGAAGGAAAAACAGCGGCAGAAAGAAGAGAGAAAAGAACGGGGCCGGTGGCTCACCAGGATCCGCTTGAAGAGGTTGCTCTCCTTGGGCGGCAGCGGCACGGACGGCATGGTGCGGGCGGCCCCAGGGCAGGCACGACTGGCGGGAGGGAGGGAGGCTGGCGGGGGTGGGGGCGGCCCGGGAAATGCGGCCGGGCTGCTGTCGGTATAATGGAAGGGAAGAGGGGATACGGAGGAAAGGAAAACCCCAAACTCGACGGGGCTAGTGGCGGCGCGACTGCTGCCCGAACGGCGGCGGCGACTCTTTAACTCATTGGCCTGCACCGCCCTCCCCGCCGGCTCCCCTCAGCCGCTGCGCGAGAGCGCGGCCCCTCTGCGCAGCTGCTGGGGAGGCCTCGCCGCCCGGCTGACGCTGCAAAATGGCAGCCGGGGTCCCCTCCGCGCAGGCGCACTGCTGCCGGGTGCTCCCTTGTCCCCCCCCTTTTCTCTTCCCCGTTGCTCCTTCTTCGGACGGGCCTTCTCTCTGTGTTGAGCCGGGGTGCAAGGGGGTTTTCCGCGGCTGTCTCGTTCATCCTTTCTACCCGCCCATCCCTTCTGCGGTCTGAGAGGAGGCCTCGATGTTTGTCGGTTGTATCTCGTCCCCCTCTCGACAGCCCTGAGGGGAATTACCTGCCGTGAGCGAGGCTGGCGGTGGGCGGCCCTGAAGAAGGGAGCCCTCGGCAACGCCCCGAGGGGAGGAGGGGGAAGAGGACTCCCGGCTGTGGAGGTTGTTAGCGGGTGACAACTCTCTCTCGCCGAAGGTCCCAATCACGACTGTTTCCAAGGCGAGGGCTGTGGAAACGGGGTGCCCAGTGTGTTGCAGCGTTTGGCCTCTCCCGTGGCTGGGAGGGCAGAAAGTCTGTTTTGCTCGCTGTCCTGTTTTTCTCTGCTCCTAGTAACCTAGTTTTCGCGGCTGCCATTCTAATCGGTACTTTAGAAGCGCTGCCCGAGAGCCGGGGGAAGGAACGAAGTCTCTCTACACTGCAGAGCTCTGAGAGGCTGCGTGCCTGCGGTGCCCTGGCTGGTATTTAAGGAAACAATAGCAGGCTTAGCAGTCAGACTTCAGCAAGCAGAGATGTTGTCTGTTGCATTAATGTGTTTTTCAGCAGTTGGTTATGTAAAAACTCCCAGCACTATTCGTGCACGCTTGGAACTGTAAGCATTTATTCATGGCTTGGCTCCTTTGCCAAAGAAGGTTTAAAGTCTTTTGAAACTTTTTTTATTTTGGGGTCTTGTTATTCCCAGGAAATCATTCTTAAATTAATCTTCACTTAAAAAAAAAAAAACCCAACCCACCCACAGACACAAACCCCACACCCAACAAACAACAAAAGCAACCCAGCCAAACCAGAAGCACTGAAACCACATGGCCCGGATCATTTACTTAGAAGGAAAATGGTTACACTTAAGAGTTACAGCCAATTAAAAAAAGACCATCTTACAGGGGAAAGAAGTGGCTTAAATTAAAACACCTGTTTATGGAATTGCTCTTTTTTAAAAGTATTAATTACATTTTGGGTATGTTTTATAATGTTAATTTTGTAATAATGCAGTTATTTTGTGAGGGGTTTGGAACACAAGCCCTATGAGGAAAGACTGAGGGAGCTGGGATTGCTTAGCCTGGAGAAGAGGAGGCTCAGGGGTGACCTTATCACTCTCTACAACTACCTGAAGGGAGGTTGTAGACAGATGGATGATGGTCTCTTCTCCCAGGCAGCCAGTACCAGAACAAGAGGACACAGTCTCAAGCTGTGCCAGGAGAGGTTTAGGTTGGATGTTAGGAAGAAGTTCTGTACAGAGAGAGTGACTGGCCATTGGAATGGGCTGCCTGGGGAGGTGGTGGAGTCACCATCATTGGAGGTTTTCAGGAGGAGACTTGATGGGGTGCTTGGGTTAGTTGTTTAGGTGGGTTGGATTGGTTGATGGATTGGATGCGATGAGCTTGAAGGTCTCTTCCAACCTGGTTTGTTCTATTGTTCTATCCACCTACTGTCCAGATGATCCCCACATTAATGGAAATAGGGAAAAGGGTATGTAACAAGAGCGAATTAGAAAACCTGTGTACTTACACTGCTTGGTTACTATATGACTTTGAGGATCCCAAGCAGTGTGTCTTTGAGTTATCACAAATCTTGCTGAAGCTGACAGGCATGATAGCTACTTTCCTTTCAGGCTAACGGAGGGAACAAGAGAGTGTACTGTTTCTTGGAACAGAGTAACAGACAGTCTGACCTGCAGACAGCTAAAAAAAGATGGTAGGCTTAAGAAGCCTCATGAGATGAAAACGGCAAAACTGAGGGGGTTGGAACTAGATGATCCTTGTGGTCCCTTCCAACCCTGACTGATACTGTGATGTTAAAAAAATACAGCATATGCTTTCCTAGTTCTTCTTAGCTGAGCATCAGTTTGTGGAAACTGTTTTTGTGGATGGTGGTGTTTGGTGTGTTTTTTTTGGTGTTGCTTTGTTAATCTGTTTAGATGAATAGCCTGTAATAAGCTTCTCAGTAGGAAGAATGTTCTGTTTATTTCTCCCTTTTTTTTTTCTGCCATGTTTTGATGATGTCAGTCACCTGAGTCACTGGTAGCAATACATGCAGTACCCAACTCACTGCTCTTTATGTTATAGTACTCCTACATCTCATTTTTTCAAAGAACAATGATGGCCAACTCGACTTTGCCCTGCTGCAATATTTTCAGAGCCACCTCCAGAACATGCATTAAGCACTTTCTATAACTAGCTGAAGCCTTGACTTTATGCCTCTAGTTGGGTTGAGTGATAAACCCAACATGCATCTCTGAGGTGGTCAGGTAAATATTGTGCTAGGTGGACATTTGCTCTTGAAGCAGTAAGGCTGTTCTTGTCAGCTAAAGGTCTCTTTTTCCCTGCTAGTCAAAACACTGGAAAGAATGCTGCCTGAAAGTAGGCGAATTGCAAGTAAGAGATGGGTTCCATTTGCATTTAGACATATGTCTGCATTACAAATGTGTATGAAAAGCAGCGAGAAAATGAAAGCAAGGGGGCAATAAAATGTTTGTAGACAAACTGGGAGTGAATAAACAAAGAAATGAACTTCTGGGGGAAGGCAGAGCTTTAGTTGAAAGTGATGTTTGGGAGCACAGTCAAGAAAACTTGTCATTTAATCCCATTGTGCTGAGCAAAACAAAGCTCTTTCTGCAGGCTTTATTAATAAACAGGGTTGTATTTGAGGCATGTGTGATTCTGTCACTAGTTCTTCTTTCAGACAGAATTTAGAAGTCTGTTGAGAGAGCTGTTTGGATTGAAAGGGGAGAGCAATCTCAAAGTGATGCATATGTTATAACAAGCTTGTGATTTTGTCATCTCTCTCACTTCATTCTGTGACCTTGCAGCATCAGCTGGTATCTGCAGATGTTGTAAGTGTGATGGTTGTAGATCATTAAACCCAGTTAGGGCCCCCTAAGCAAAAAATGGCCTCCATGTGGCTACAGACCTGCTTTGAAGCCAAGCACATTGTAAGGCCTGGAGCCTATTTTGTCTGGTGAGCTATTTCTTTGCCTCCAGTTTCTAAAGCAATTGGCAGTTTTGGATTGCCAGATTTTAAAATACAGGACCACCACATCTGTCTCAGAGCCCTGAAGCCCACCAGTATTTCTGCTGTCACTCTTTCTGCACCAGATGTCCCTTGTGGGCTGCTGTGGTGGTTGAGGAAGACAGTGGTGCCCTATTCCAAGCAGCCTCTGTTGGGTGACCCAATGCAAAGACCGTTATCATTTTGTTTCACTTAATTTCATTGAGTGAAGTGTGGTAGGGATGGCATATGGATGATGCCATCTCTCATCACTCATCATCACTCTCATCACTCATCTCTCATCATCATCTCTCATCACTCATCATCTCATCACTGCAGGCTCAGGTCTGGGGAGCACCTCTGAGTTTTCAGGGTGCTTTTTGCTGCAGCCCTTTGGTAGATTGGATCAGCTCTGAAGTGGGTCATGTTCTCTGGGAGAGCTTTTACATCTGTCTACTTTGCCTCCTGTCCAAGGGGACAGAACAGAGCCAGAGTCTGTCCTCAGATCCAAACAAGTGGTTAGTTGCCATTCATATGCTGATGAGGTTTGATCTGAATCCTCCTGAAATCTGGCCCTGTTTTCAGTCTTTAGGAATATCTACCTCACCAAACCCCAAGGATGTCATATGTACCAAGCACCAAATTATTGCCATTTGGAAAAAATCCTGTTGAACAACAGTATCTGAGAAGAAAGCTTTTTGGGTGATTTATAGATATGAAAAAAAACACAACCACAATGTTACTGAAGTCTTTTTAATAGGCAAATATAATTAGGCAGTTGTATAATCTGCTTAATATTACCTATTAAAATGTGCACATACATACTGTGTCTTACAACACACCTTATGAGGAAGCTGCAACCTATTAGCATAATGATAATCTGAACAGTAATGCTTATTTGTGTTTTGTAACAGGTGAATAGAATAGAATAGATTAGATTAGAATAGACCAGGTTGAAAGAGACCTTCAAGATCAAGTCCAACCTATCATCCAACACCATCTAATCAACTAAACCATGGCACCAAGCACCCCATCCACTCTCTTCCTAAACACCTCCAGTAGCAGTAGTTTAGTAGCATAGTTATTAATTAATTGTTAAAATATAATTGAATAGTGAGCTTTGACATGAAGTGGAACTGCTTTATGCAGACTTCTCTGAAATTAATCTTTTAATAACTAGACTTGAAACTTTTTTCAGCCCATGTTTTGGGAAAACACAAGGAAAAGTGTAACTCATGAGATGTAACTCAACAGCTTAGAGGCTGGAAACAGACCTGATTATTCCCATCTATCGTTTCTTCTGCTGTCAACTTTTGCCGAAGTTGAGAGTGTGTTACCGTGCAGCTGTGAGGAAGATACTGACAATTAAGACCGACTTTTAAGGTCACGTTCCCCATTTTTTATGTCGGGGCTTGCGTTTCGCTGAGTAAAGCAACGTCTGCCTTTACTGACAGCACTGCAGCAGCGATGCTCGCAGACCTTTGGTGCGGGTAGCGCATCCACCCTCTGAGCTGCCCGACCAGCCCTGGGGCCGACGGGCCGGGCGAGCCTCTGCCGGAGCATGCCGGGAGTCGCCTTTCCAGCAGGCATGCTGGGACCGGGAGTTTTCCGCTCTACTTCCCGTCTGCTATGGTGTCCTGTGTTGAGCAGGGATCTTTCCGGAGGCAACCTACGTGGACGGTGGGTGCCAAAGCTCCTTGATGCGTGTTGGGGATAGAAGGTCCCTGCGCCCCTCACAGCTGCCCTTCGGTGCTGCACGACCTTCAGCCGCCCCTGCCTGCTCTGCCGCCCTGCTTTCTCTCTCCACTTGTAACCTCTGCGCGGGGGCAGGGCTGCCAGAGGACTTCGGGGGGTAGCTTTCGGGGGGTTTCCTTCGGGTAGCCGCGGTGCGGGGCAGAGATGTCATGACAGATCCATAGACATTTCCCAGCACTGTCCCTTTCTTAAAGGCACAGCCTCAAACGGTCACAGATGTAGTAAAGGTGGCCTCAGAGGCATGGGGCAGAGAGGTAGTAAAGTTTAGGAAGGATGTTGACTTGCTGGAACGTGTCCAGAGGAGGGCAACAAAGTTGGTGAGGGGTTTGGAACGCAAGCCCTATGAGGAGAGACTGAGGGAGCTGGGGTTGCTTATCCTGGAGAAGAGGAGGCTCAGGGGTGACCTTCTTGCTGTCGACAACTCCCTGAAGGGAGGTTGCAGACAGGCGGAGGTTGGTCTCTTCTCCCAGGCATCCAGCACCAGAACAAGAGGACACAGTCTCAGGCTGTGCGAGGGGAGGTTTAGGCTGGTGGTTAGGAAGAAATTCTACACAGAGAGAGTGATTGGCCGTTGGAATGTGCTGCCCAGGGAGGTGGTGGAGTCACCATCACTGGAAGTGTTTAGGAGGAGAGTTGATGAGGTGCTTGGTGCCATGGTTTAGTTGAGTAGGTGGTGTGGGATGATGGGTTTGACAGGATGATCTCGAAGGTCTCTTCCAACCTGGTTTAGTCCTATTCTATTCCTATTCTATTCTATTCTATTCTATTCTAAAGGTGGCCTCAGAGGCATGGCCCTGAGGTGCGTCTGTAGCGGTTGTAGCCAGGAGGGGGTTGGTCTCTTCTCCCAGGCAACCAGCACCAGAACAAGAGGACACAGTCTCAAGCTGTGCCAGGGGAAGTTTAGGCTGGAGATGAGGAGAAAGTTCTTCACAGAGAGAGTTGTTAGCCATTGGAATGTGCTGCCCAGAGAGGTGGTGGAGTCACCATCCCTGGAGGTGTTCAAGAGGGGATTGGATGTGGCACTTGGTGCCATGGTTTAGTCATGAGGTCTGTGATGACAGGTTGGACTTGATGATCTTTGAGGTCTCTTCCAACCTTGGTGATTCTATGATTCTGTTTCTGCACATATGTAATGTAGGAAGATACCTGAAAAGGAAATACTTTTTTTTTTTTCTTTAACATGGCAAAGTTATTTTGACATTTCTGACCTCTTTGAAGGTCTGTGTCAGTCCCATACTCATGGTTTTTAGGCATTTAAACCCAATAATTTTATTTCTGAGAGCTCAGACAGAAAAATCCCATGAATCTGTTATTACTTGAGTACATTCTTAACTACACCAGTAAAAAATTAGATGGTTATAATTAATATAGTATATTGATTACATATAATATAACATTGGTATTTTAAACATTACTTACTTATGGATAGCATCTGACCAAACAAAACAGGCTCTGGCCAGCGTGATCTAGTGTGGGGTGTCCCTGCCCATGGCAGGGGGATTGGAACTAGATGATCCTTGTGGTCCCTTCCAACCCTGAGTGATACTGTGATACTATGAAAATGGACTGTGTTGATCTGGAGCAATTTCAGCTTCATCAGCAGAACTGGGAATTTTGGAATTGAGTCTACACATGCCCCATAGCAAGTAAGTTCAGGCTGTAGATCATAGAATCATAGAATCAGTAAGGTTGGAAAACACCTCAGAGATCATCAGGTCCAACCTGTCACCCAAGACCTCATGACTGCTAAACCATGGCACCAAGTGCCACATCCAATCCCCTCTTGAACACCTCCAGGGATGGTGACTCCACCACCTCCCTGGGCAGCACATTCCAATGGCTAACAGCTGTCTCTGTGAAGAACTTTCTCCTCACCTCAAGCTTAAACATCCCTTGGTGAGTTAGGTTTGTGTCCTTTACTGTGTCTCTGGTAAAGGGAACATGATCCATCTGCTGCAGCTGGTTTTAGTCCCTAGAGCAATCTCTGAAGGACATCATTTGCTTTCTGTGAATTCAAGCAGTCCTGAAGTTGCCATGGTGGGTTCAACAGCCCCTGCTGGCTGAAGAATCAGGGGAAGGTGTGGAAGCAGAATATTTTTCCCTCCTTCTATAGGCAGTAAAACAGCCACCAAGGCAAGCAAGATGAAGTAATTCTGGGTTTACTGCATATTGCTCTTTCCCCTGTGTGGACAAGTGTGTGAAAAATAGGTTAGGATAACAGGTGAAAGGAGTAGTTGGAATGTTACACTAATTTGTTGATAAAATGCTTGAAGATGTGCAGAAGCTCTTGTCACTGATGAGTAAGAAATTGTGTTAGAAAGCTGAAGTGCATGTCTCAAGGAGATGCTGTTGCAAAAATGTCATGCTCTCATGTTCTCTGGTGGTAAAAATCAGTAGACTGATAGGATTGTAGCACTGGCACAAATATTAAGGAGTGCTCCTTTATTTGTGAAACCTCTTCTCTGTGAGTAATCCTAGAATACTTTCAATTGTGGATGATTTCCATTTAATCCTCTTGGTAGACCCTTGCCCCACAATGTACGTTTTTGGAGCACAGAGAGAATCCAGAGCACAGTTTGCAGTGTTGGTGGTATAAGATGAAGAGGCAACTCCCTTTGCTAGAGCAGCAGTGATGCTCAGGGGATCCTGTGTGCTGCAAAACTGCAGGCCAAGTGGCTCAGTAAAATATAGGGGCTGTATTTCTCAGAACCAGCTTCTTAGTCACTTTTCTGGATGGAAAATATTGATGTCACTTACATGTAAATATATCATGGGAAAGAGTACAGAGGAAGCATAAAATGCTGTTCTCCTGTCTTACGTAGTAAGTAATTTGAGGTGTATGGTAGTCCCGTCGACTCAGCTATTGTGAGGTCAGCCCAGTGCTACTCATGTCCTCCTGCCACAGGTATATCCTGTTACGGCAGTGGGTGTAATTCTGCACACAATTCTGGATATTTCATACATTGCCTATATGTGCCTCTAGTACAGATTTGTCTTCTCTCTGCAACATTAGTCTTTTACCAGTAAGGTGTGGAATGGTTGGGCATAGCAAAATTAAGCTGCTGTCTGTAAAGTCGCAGCGACAGTTGCTTCTCTGCAGCATAAATAAACTGTTTGATGAAGGGAGGGAGGGGACCTTTTCCAGCCCTCAGACCTGGGGGTACTGGTTGATGGTAGGCTGAACATGAGCCTGGAGTGTGCCCAGGCGGCCACGAAGGCCAGTGGCATCCTGGCTTGGATCAGGAACAGTGTGGCCAGCAGGAGCAGGGAGGTCATTCTGCCCCTGGACTCTGCACTGGTTAGGCCACACCTTGAGGCCTGTGTCCAGTTCTGGGCCCCTCAGTTTAGGAAGGATGTTGAGTTGCTGGAAGGTGTCCAGAGAAGGGCAAGAAAGTTGGTGAGGGGCTTGGAACACAAGCCCTGTGAGGAGAGACTGAGGGAGCTGGGGTTGCTTAGCCTGGAGAAGAGGAGTCTCAGGGGAGACCTTCTTGCTGTCTACAGCTCCCTGAAGGGAGGTTGTAGCCAGGTGGGGGTTGGTCTGTTCTCCCAGGCAACCAGCACCAGGAGGACAGTCTCAAGCTTCACCAGGGGAGGTTTAGGCTGGAGGTTAGGAAGAAATTCTTCATAGAGAGAGTGATTGGCCATTGGAATGGGCTGCTCGGGGAGGTGGTGGAGTCACCATCACTGGAGGTGTTCAGGAGGAGACTTGATAGGGTGCTTGGTTGCATGGTTTAGTTGATTAGGTGGTGTTGGATGATGGGTTGGATGCGATGATCTTGAAGGTCTCTTCCAACCTGGTCCATTCCATTCCATTCCATTCCATTCCATTCCATTCCATTCCATTCCATTCCATTCCATTCCATTCCATTCCATTCCATTCCATTCCATTCCATTCCATTCCATTTGCTGGTTTAAACCAGGACTGAAACAGGAATAGTTTTATCCATGAGAGTTGGAGCGTCGGTACAATCAAAACCAGGATTTGAGCTTGATATAGCTTTTGTGTGTGTTTGGCTGTTGTTTGGTGGTGGTTTTTTGTTTAACAGAATGCTCTCTTTTTCTAGACAATAACAGTGTTCCATGTGCTGTCTACTTTTAATTTCAGGTGGTGGAAAAATAAGAAACAAAATGAAACCTTTCCGAAGCGTCTGTCTGTTCAAGAGCCTGCTTGGCAATTGCTACTGTCACAGTCAACTTCACAACTCTCTTTTTCCTCCTGTTGCAAAGAAGATAGGTTATGTGGTGAGACTGCACAACTGTGGCTTTTGGAGGCCAAACTCATTATTGGACAGATCTAGGTTCACTCTGTCTTTTCACAGTCAGTATAGGAAAAAGCATCAGAACTCTGAAGCATTGTGGAAGCATGAAGCTGTGCAGAAGTATCTGGAGACTCTAACCAAGGAATACCAGCAGGTTAGTCATCTGTTAAATGCTGACTCAATGAATGACTTTGAGCAAAGAGCCCTAAAGAGAAGATGTGCTGATCTGTCCCCCATTGTGGCTGCATTTCAAGAACTCAAAGAGGCTGAAAGAGAAGTTCGGGAGTTAGAAGCTATGTGCAGAGGTAAGGAGAACACATCCACTTACCTGTTTCAAAACACTAGATTTGCTTGTGCTCCAGGCAACCAATACCAGAACAAGAGGACACAGTCTCAGGCTGCACCAGGGGAGGTTTAGGCTGGAGGTTAGGAGGAAGTTTTACACAGAGAGAGTGATTGGCCATTGGAATGGGCTGCCCGAGGAGGTGGTGGGGTCACTGTCACTGGGGGGGTTCAGGACGAGGCTTGACAGGATGCTTGGCTGCATGGTTTAGTTGATTGGGTGGTGTTGGATGATAGGTTGGACACGATGATCTTGAAGGTCTCTTCCCTCCTGGTTTATTCCATTCCATTCCATTCCATTCCATTCCATTCCATTCCATTCCATTCCATTCCATTCCATTCCATTCCATTCCATTCCATTCCAAACCTCATCTCACAGCCATTGGGGAGAGCTTTTAAATAAGTTAGGCCATCCTTGGAATACACTCTGCTGCTGCCTGTGCCTGGGAGCTTGCATGTTGGAGGGCTTTCTGCATCCAACCACATCCCTCCATTTCTCTCCTCTCTTCACTTCAGTTTAAGGTCTTAATACAGCCAGCTTGGGAGAGTAGGGCTCATCTGGAATCACAGGGCTATCTGTCTGGCTGAAATAGTTTGGAAATGTTTGTTTTACTTTCTAATTTAGTTTATAGAACTGAGAACACTGTGACTGAAGAAGAAAGAATTCAGCAAGCATCAGATAGATGAAGGCTTCCATCAAGCCAGTTCATTTATACTTACTGAGCAAATTGTATGAGCTTCCATTAGGCCTTGAATAGTCATCTTCCAATTTAAATGGCAAAAGCTAGCATTTCATTGCAAATATTTGAGGATTCCTTCAAGGAATGGCTGCCTAAGAAGCTGCAGCTTTTCAGTACTCTGCTGCAGTATAAGTTGGGGTAAAAAAAAGAGCTAAAAAGTTGTCCCTGTCTTTGATACCATTCAGGAATAAGAAAGTATCTGGGGAGTGAAAGAATTTAAAGAAATAAATAAGGGTGAAGCATTTTGAGAAAAAAACATTGTTGAGGAATAGAATAGAATAGAATAGAATAGAATAGAATAGAATAGAATAGAATTAACCAGGTTGGAAAAGACCTTTGAGATCATCAAGTCCAACCCTAGTTGATTAGATGGTGCTGGATGATAGGTTGGACTTGATGATCTCAAAGGTCTTTTCCAACCTGGTTCATTCCATTCCATTCCATTCCATTCCATTCCATTCCATTCCATTCCATTCCATTCCATTCCATTCCATTCCATTCCATTCCATTCCATTCCATTCCATTCCATTCCCTTCCCACATTCTGATGCCTTGCATCCACAACTCCTGCATTTCAGTGATCTCATGAACAGCAGGAGGCAGGAGGTTAGAAATCTCTTTATCATCATCATACCATTATTTGTAGGGCTCACCTTTATGAGTTACATACATGTTGTTGAATATCTGGGGGGTTAGGGGCAAGTTTAGTAACAAAATATTTCCTCATGAACAATTGTAATAAGGGAAACTGAGGCACTTCTGTTTTGCAGGCATGTTGTCAACATACTTTGTCAAGTCTGTTTGCAGATTCACCCCTGAATTGGTGTGTCAGTCTGTGTGACGTAACCATCAGTACAACCCAGAGTAGCTGTCAGGCGGGACCAGCAGATACAGACTTTGAGCCATAAGGCAGAGGTTGAGGGGTACATTATCTGCTACTCCTTCTAGCACATGTGAGAAATAGGGTCATTTAGTTAGTAGTATGGATCCTGGCTTGGGCTGCTCTTGATGTTTTGTGCTGGCAGAATGCAGCTGCAAGCTTTTCTGTGTTGCAGTGCATGTCTTTGGATCCCTGTAATATGATTTGCTCTAAGCTAGGCATGATGGGCTAACATCTGTTCCTCTTGCTGGAATTTAGAGCTAGACAACAGAGATGAGAAACAACTTCGGGAGCTTGCATCAGAAGAGAAGGAAACCCTGGATAAAAAAGTCAACATGCTGTGTAGAAAGGTGAGCCCAAGGTAAAATTACACAGCTTGATAAATAGAGATGTCAGAGAAATGTTCCTTTGTGATCTTGCCAACAGACTGACACTCGTGTTTAATGCAGCAGAAGTTCAGCTTCTGTATTCTCCCTGGAAAGAAGTGGCAACTTTAATTATTAGGAAGCTTCTCACTGACAGTTGTGTCTTAGAAGCTTATTGTTTTAGTCATTTCTTGTTGCCTTGCTTGTCTGCCTGCAGAGGCTGGAGGAGATTTTAAAAGTCTTCAGTCTGTGCTATTGAGACCTGACATGACATCCTTGTAACTGTTTGTGGCAGCAGAGCATGCATTCCTGAAAGATTTCTGATGGGAAATTGCAGTCTCATTTTCTTTTCAGCTTACAGCACACCATGAGTGGGGGAATTAATTATAAGCAGAGAAGCTGTCCAGTTCTGGGCCCCTCAGTTTCAGAAGGATATTGAGACACTTGAAGGTGTCCAGAGAAGGATAACGAGGCTGATGAGAGGTCTCCAGCACAAGCCCTGTGAGGAGAGGCTGAGGGAGCTGGGGTTGCTTAGCCTGGAGAAGAGGAGGCTCAGGGGAGACCTTCTTGCCCTCTACAACTACCTGAAGGGTGGTTGTAGCCAGAAAGGAGTTGGTCTCTTCTCCCAGGCAACCAGCACCAGAACAAGAGGACACAGTCTCAGGCTGCCCCAGGGGAAGTTTAGGCTTGAGGTGTGGAGAAGGTTCTTTGCAGAAAGAGTGATTGGCCATTGGAATGTGCTGCCCAGGGAGGTGGTGGAGTCACCATCTCTGGAGGTGTTCAAAAAAGGATTGGATGTGGCACTTGAAGCCATGGTTTAGTTAGTCCTGAGGTGTTGGGTGACAGGTTGGACTTGATGATCTCTGAGGTCTTTTCCATCTTTATTGATTCTCTGATCCTATGATTCTAACTCAGTGGAGAGCTCTATGTTTGGGCTCATTTCTGTGTTCAGATTGAAACAATATGAAATGAGACTTTCTGCAAAACAGGATTAATGTCAAGATTGGTTGGGTTATGGCCAGTAACTTTGTGTTTGTAGGTAGTTTGGGCTGGAGTGTGTTGCCTGGCACCTGACTTCGCAGGAATGAATTTTCAGCTAGCTTTCCCATGGATGCTAGCTAAAATGGAGTATCCCATTTCCACACTGACTTCACTGAGTTGCAATGGCCATTGGACAGCTTTTAGCCCTACTTCCTAGTTTGCCAAAAGGTATCAGTGGTTGTGTGAGCTCAGGCTATGGCAGTTGTGAAGGCTGGGTGTAAATTAGATTAAGGGGAGATACAGAGCCATGAAGGAGATAATCACAGTCTTTTTTTTCTCTTCTCTTCTCTTCTCTCTTTAGCTTTTCCAGCTTCTAGTGCCAAAGGAAAAATATGACAGGAGTCATGTTGTATTAGAAGTGACAGCTGGCAGAACAACTGGAGGTCAGCAAAGTCTCCATAGTAAAGATTACCTCAAACATCCATCCAACTTCATTAAACCTCTTACGGGTTATTCTTAATGCCTTTTTATACTTTAATGGTATACTTTATAAGGAAGAGTGTTGATCTTGTCTAATGGCTGAACCTATAAACTAGTGGTTGCCAGTTTGTGAACTGCTGTTCATGCTGTAGTGCCCTTACATTTTTAGGAGACATCTGCCAACAGTTCACCAAAGAAATGTTTGAGATGTACCAGAACTATGCAGACTATAAACGTTGGACCTTTGACGTTGTGAACTACACACCGGCTGAGATAGGTACAGTAGTTCCTAAGACGTTCCACCAAGGCAATGAAGTACAACACAGTGTTTAGGTGCTGTATTGGTCACTTATTATTTGTCTCTCCAGGTGGGTTGCATCATGCTGCTGCTCATATTTCGGGAGAGGATGTCTTCAGGCATCTGAAGTACGAAGGAGGGACTCATCGAGTCCAGCGAATCCCTGAGACAGGCTTGTCATCGAGAATGCAGCGGATTCACACGGGGACAATGTCAGTTATTGTCCTCCCTCAGCCAGAGGAGGTAACTAACTGTAAATCAGGGTGGTAAGGCAAGGTATCCCTGCTCATCCATTTTGGCATTGCAGTAGGTGTTGTTTAAACCCATCTTACTGTTACTGTTTTGGGATTTATTGATACTCAAGTATCAATTCTTCCTGCAAGTCCCAGCAAGTGAAGGTGATAGTCCTTGGCTCTCTACCTTACATGTTTAAATGGGTCATCAGAAACAGCTTTGCAGAAATACACCATTGAATAGAATAGAATAGAATAGAATAGGATTAACCAGGTTGGAAAAGACATGTGAGATAATCAAGTCCAACCTATCACCCAACACCATCTGATCAACTAAACCATGGCACCAAGCACCTCCTCCAGTCTCTTCCTAAACACCTCCAGTGATAGTGACTCCACCACCTCCCTGGGCAGCCCACTCTAATGGGCAATCACTCTCTCTATGGAGAATTTCTTCCTAACACCTAGTCTAAACCTCCCCTGGTGCAGCTTGAGGCTGTGTCTTCTTGTTCTGGACTCGTTGCCTGGGAGAGGAGACCAGCCCCTGCCTGTCTTCAACCTCCCTTCACGTAGTTGTTGACAGCAATAAGGTCTCCCCTGAGCCTTCTCTTCTCCAGGCTAAGCAACCCCAGCTCCCTCAGCCTCTCCTCATGGGGCTTGTGCTCCAAACCCCTCCCCAGCTTTGTTGCCCTTCTCTGGACACATTCCAGCAACTCAACATCTTTCCTAAACTGAGGGGCCCAGAACTGGACACAGGACTCAAGGTGTGGCCTAACCAGTGCTGAGTACAGGGGGTACTTCCCTTTCCCATCCACCAAGCTCAGACTATGGTGCAGGTCATCCTGGACTCATCTTTCCAGTGGGGCAATACTTACTTGGATCTGCATACACTCATTTTTCCTCACTTAGATATTTTTCAGCACAGTTGCCAGACTCATTTGGGCTTGACTCACAAACAAGATCCTTGCCCTGCTGTTTAGAAGTAATGTTTTGATTATTTTATCTGTTAGTCAGACACAGATGCATGCAGACACACACACTCTCACCCCCCTTACTGCTTTCCTTGCTTTGTGAAGGACCTGGAGTCAGAGTTGGAGAAAATCAGTGAAATATTTCAAGCATCACTTGCATTGTAGAAATACTTGACTTTGGGGTGTTTTTTTAAAGTACAGTAATTAGAGCTGTTACTCAGGAACAGCTGTGAAGGAGCAGTCTTTGAGAAGTGATTACTTTTTTTTTTTTACTCTGAGTATCATTGACATTCCCATGTTTTGTTATAATTAGTCATTTCCTTCGATTCTAGGTTGATGTTAAGGTGGATCCCAAGGATTTACGTATAGATACCTTCAGGGCCAAAGGAGCAGGAGGGCAACATGTTAACAAAACTGATAGTGCTGTGAGAGTTGTGCATCTTCCCACAGGTAAGTCTGGCCATCTTTGGTGCTTCTAATCACAGGAAATAAGATAGAATAGGATTAGAATAGGATTAGAATAGGATAGAATAGGATTAGAATAGGATAGAATAGAATAGAATAGGATTAGAGTAGGATAGAATAGAATAGGATAGGATTAGAATAGGATAGGATAGAGTAGGATAGGATAGAATAGAATAGAATAGACCAGGTTGGAAGAGACCTTCGAGATCATCGTGTCCAGCCTATTATCCAACACCACCTAATCAACTAAACCATGCAACCAAGCACCCTATCAAGTCTCCTCCTAAACACCTCCAATGGTGGTGACTCCACTGCCTCCCCGGGCAGCCAATTCCTATGGCCAATCGCTCTCTCTGTGTAGAACTCCTTCCTAACCTCCAGCCTAAACCTCCCCTGGTGCAGCTTGAGACTGTGTCCTCTTGTTCTGGTGCTGGTTGCCTGGGAGAAGAGACCAACCTCCACCTGTCTACAACCTCTCTTAAGGTAGTTGTAGAGAGCAATAAGGTCACCTCTGACCCTCCTCTTTTCCAGGCTAAGCAACCCCAGCTCCCTCAGCCTCTCCTCGTAGGGCTTGTGCTCCAAACCCCTCACCAACTTCGTTGCCCTTCTCTGGACACATTCCTGCAACTCAATATCTTTCTTAAACTGAGGGGCCCAGAACTGGACACAGGCCACAAGGTGTGGTCTGACCAGTGCAGTGTACAGGGGCAGAATGACCTCCCTGCTCCTGCTGGCCACACTGTTCCTGATGCAGGCCAGGATGCCATTGGTCCTCCTGGCCTCCTGGGCACACTGCAGGCTCATGTTCAGCCTACTATCCAACAGCACCCCCAGGTCCCTCTCTGTATTCTGTAAATCTGTATCCTGAAGAGCAAACAAGTATTTTTCAGAGTGAGCTTGCAGGGTCAGGCCTTATATCAAAAAAGGAAGCAGCCCCCTCAGGTTCTGCCCTGTGTGAGGGAAGGGATATGTTCCACTGGCACAGTGGTCAGCAGGTTGCTATTACACCATTTCTGCCTTCAGAGGGAGTGTTGAATGAATGCACCATTTTTGAAGGATGAAAGAACAAATGGAGAGTGACAGGACTGAGATGGAAGATGCAAATGATTTGTGCTGTGTGCTCTGTACCTTCAAGAATAACAGCCATTGATAACCAAGGGCATGCTTTGCCTGGCTGCAATCTGTGTAGTTACATGACTGAGGAAAAAAGGAGGCTTGAAGATTATTAGTCAGTGCTGCATGCTGCCATTGTGTGTTGAACACAGAGGGAAATATGTGTTGATAGAAAGGTGGTGTAGAGTTTGGAGCACTCTGTCTTTCTCAGGGTTTGGTTTTGTTGAAACCCAGGGGTCTTCTGTCTGTCCAGAATCTCTCTGGCACAGGAAGTTCCTGTAGTGACCTGAGAACAGCTGTTTCCTTTTCTTGACTTCAGAAATCAAATGAGAAGTGAAAATAAGTGCTACATTTATTTGAAAGATACTTTTAAAACTTTATTTCATTATTTTTCATTAAGTTCAAGACTTGCCAGTATTGTTTAGACACCCCTGTGGTGGTTCAGGCTGGGTGCCCCCCCTGATGCTGCCACATAAGACACACCTCCGGTGTCCCGAGGCTCTAGCCCAGTGGGTGGACACGGGAAGCTATGTATTGCATCCCATAATGCCCTGATCCCTTTTAGCCTGGAGAAGAGGAGGCTCAGGGGAGACCTTGCTCTCTACAACTACCTGAAAGGAGGTTGTAGCCAGGTGGGGGTTGGTCTCTTCTCCCAGGCAACCAGCACCAGAACAAGAGGACACAGTCTTAAGCTGCACCAAGGGAGGTTTAGGCTGGAGGTTAGGAGGAGGTTAGGAGGGGTCTCTTCCAACCTTAGTTATACTGTGATACTGTGAGGTTCTACACAGAGAGAGTGATTGCCCATTGGAATGGGCTGCCCAGGGAGGTGGTGGAGTCACCATTACTGGAGGTGTTCAGGAGGAGACTTGCTAGGGTGCTTGGTTGCATGGTTTAGTTGATTAGGTGGTGTCGGATGATAGGTTGGACGTGATGATCTTGAAGGTCTCTTCTAACCTTGTCTGTTCTATTCTATTCTATTCTATTCTATTCTATTCTATTCTATTCTATTCTATTCTATTCTATTCTATTCTATTCTATTCTATTCTATTCTATTCTATTCTATTCCCACCTGCAGAGTCCTGCACTTCCTCTTTCTTCCCTCACCACTCCTATGGAGATGGTCCCTATCTGGTAATGGGGGGAGTCATCTTCGAGGCCTCGTGGGGCCTGGCTATGCCCAAGGCCGGGAGGAAAAGGTGGAAGGGCAATGTGAGATCTGGCCATCTGAGATTAGCCTAACAGTGGAAGGGAGGGGAGGGGTGAGGAGAGAAAGAGCCCTGTGGGGGTTTTGGGTGTACCCTCATGTGGGGAGAGGGAAGTGTTGGGCTGTTTCTGGGTGTGCTTTGGGATCTCTTTTGCCACTGTGCTTGTGGTTCTGTGTGAAGTACTCACTGCTTTTCCATTTAGCTTTCTACCACTTTTGCAATCCGTTTGCCTGAGTCTCATTTTTTTTGCCCATGGTGGGAGGGCAGGGAGGATTGGCCCTTCAACCCACCACAACCCCTCTCTGCCAGAATAATGAATGGTCCAGTCTCTATGAGCTTGTCTAGACTTAAGACTTGAAAAACTTGTGCTACAGTGTTCTAAACATGCTTCTGCAAACATTTTTAACCTGTGATGAGTAATTCGAGTGAACCCAGTTTGTGGTGGCAATGTGTCCCAGTTTGAAGGCAGATCCTCCCTTGCCTCCCACCAGGGCAGAAAAATGAGACTCACACAAACAGATTGCAGAAGGGGTGGAAAGTTTAAATGGAAAAGCAGTGAGTGGTTTACAGAAGCTACAAGCACAGTGACAAAAGAGATCCCAAAGCACACCCAGAAGCCTCCCAGAGCCCCCCACTTGGTGCCATGGTTTAGTTGATTAGATAGTGTTGGATGATAGGGTTGGACTCGATGATTTCCAAGGTCTTTTCCAACCTGGTTAATTCTATTCTATTTGAAGTAGGTTCTTCAGGTTGCTTAGCCTGAAGAAGAGGAGGCTCAGGGGAGACCTTCTTGCTGTCTACAACTACCTGAAGGGAGGTTGTAGCCAGGTGGGGGTTGGTCTCTTCTCCCAGGCAACCAGCACCAGAACAAGAGGACACAGTCTCAAGGTGCAGCAAGGGAGGTTTAGGCTGGATGTTAGGAAGAAATTCTTCATAGAAATATTGATTGGCCATTGGAATGTGCTGCCCAGGGAGGTGGTGGAGTCACCATCACTGGAGATGTTTAGGAAGAGACTGGATGGAGTGCTTGGTGCCATGGTTTAGTTGATTAGATGGTGTTGGGTGATAGGTTGGACTCCATGATCTCCAAGGTCTTTCCCAACCTGGTTAATTCTATTCAAAGTAAGTTCTTCAGTCCTTGATGGTTCATGTGAAATTTGTGTGTAAATGCACAGGTTACATGAAAGCATGGCTGGAAGGCTCCCATAGCTCCTTTTGTTGCTGCCAGAGTCAGTGTGCTTGTGGTGGGTTGAAGGGCTGATCCTTCCTTCCCTTCCACCAGGGCAGAAAAAATGAGACTCAGACAAACGGATTGCAGAAGTGGTGGAAAGTTTAAATGGAAAAGCAGTGAATGTTTTACAGAGAACCACAAGCACAGTGACAAAAGAGATCCCAAAGCACACCCAGAAGCATCCTAACACTCCCCCTTTTCCCCACCTGAGGGTACACCCACAACCCCCAGGGCTCTTTCTTCCCCCCCTCCGCTGTTAGGCTGATCTCAGCTGGCCAGATCTGAGATTGCCCTTCCCCCTTCTCCCCTTGGCATTAGGCCTGGCCAGGCCTAAGAGGCCTTGAGATAACTCCACTTCCATGACAAGATAGGGAGCACCTCCCACGGGAACAGCAAGGGAAGAAAGAGGAAGTGTGAAACCTTGTAGATGGATTTATAGGGAGCAGGACATTAAGGGTATGAAATACACAGCCTTCTGTGTCCACCCACTGGGCTGGACACCCAGGGCACCAAAAGTGTACCTTGTGTGGTAGCAGCAGCAAGAGGCACCCAGCCTAAACTACCACACAATGTCAGAAACTTGTTTGCTTCACAGGATTTTAAAGTATCCCTGACTTTTCTGCAGTGCTGAACTAAGGCCCTGGCACAGCTGTAGGGAGTTTAAAAGCATGCTAATGGCTCTGGCCATCAGAGTGTTAAAATGACTTCTTATCCTACAGCTGAAAGGCCCTACAAACCAGTGCTCTACAAGGTTTCATTTGTCTGATGTGTTAGAATTAATTTAGCTCCTTTGTTCTTTGTTCTGATGGGCTTTTGGTCTGAGCTCTCTTGAATTCCTCTGTAAAGGACTAGCAGTGGAGTGCCAGCAGGAGCGATCACAGCAGCTGAACAAGGAAATAGCTCTGCGGACACTGAGAGCTAAGCTGTACCAGCAGATCATTGAAAAACAGCTAAGTCAAGAGCAGAGTGCCAGAAAACTGCAGGTGAGAGCATGTGAAGCTGTTTACATAGAACATACATAGAATAAACCAGGTTGGAAGAGACCTTCAAGATCATCGTGTCCAGCCCCTCAACCAATCCAACACCACCTAAACAACTAACCCATGGCACCAAGCACCCCATCAAGTCTCCTCCTGAACACCTCCAATGATGGCCACTCCACCACCTCCCCAGGCAGCCCATTCCAATGTGCAATCACTCTCTCTGTAGAGAACTTTTTCCTAACATCTAGCCTGAACCTCCCCTGGCACAGCCTGAGACTGTGTCCTCTTGTTCTGGTGCTGGCTGCCTGGGAGAAGAGACCAACATCCGTCTGTCTACAACCTCCCTTCAGGTAGTTGTAGAGAGCAATAAGGTCACCCCTGAGTCTCCTCTTCTCCAGGCTAAGCAACCCCAGCTCCCTCAGCCTCTCCTCGTAGGGCTTGTGGTCACTGAAGTTTGGAGAAGGGTGCTATGTTGCAGGCTTGCTTCTGATCTTTTTGAGTGATGGTGACAGAGCACAGGAGTGTGTGTGTCTAACCAGGCTTGCTGACAAAGAAAAAGCTTATCATGGAATCACAGAATCAATAAGGTTGGAAAAGATCTCAAAGATCATCAAGTCCAGCCTGTCACCCAAGACCTCATGTCTGCCAAACCCTGGCACCAAGTGCCACATCCAATCCCCTCTTCAACATACATTTTAAAATGCTGGTCTGGTGGATCTTGAAGGTCTCTTCCAACCTGGTCCTCTTCCTCTTCCCCTTCCCCCTTCTCTTCCCCTTCCCCCTTCTCTTCCCCTTCCCCCTTCTCTTCCCCTTCCCCCTTCTCTTCCCCTTCCCCCTTCTCTTCCCCTTCCCCCTTCTCTTCCCCTTCCCCCTTCTCTTCCCCTTCCCCCTTCTCTTCCCCTTCCCCCTTCTCTTCCCCTTCCCCCTTCTCTTCCCCTTCCCCCTTCTCTTCCCCTTCCCCCTTCTCTTCCCCTTCCCCCTTCTCTTCCCCTTCCCCCTTCTCTTCCCCTTCCCCCTTCTCTTCCCCTTCCCCCTTCTCTTCCCCTTCCCCCTTCTCTTCCCCTTCCCCCTTCTCTTCCCCTTCCCCCTTCTCTTCCCCTTCCCCCTTCTCTTCCCCTTCCCCCTTCTCTTCCCCTTCCCCCTTCTCTTCCCCTTCCCCCCCCTAACATCCTGTGATCCTGTGAAATTTTCAGAGAAGCCCACTGGAGGAGATGCTCATGGCTCTAGGCCCTTTTTAACATTCAGCTCTCCTTTTGAATGAAGAGTTTGACCACACAACAATGCTACATTTGGCTTTAAAACTTTTAGGATTGCTTGCATTCTTGCTCTTTCCCACTAGAGGACTGCTCTTGGTAGTCTTACTTTCCTCCTTGAAAGAGGAGGAAGAACAGAGAGGTGCTAATTTCTGGCAGGCAGATGTCAGTGGAGCAGCTTTCCCACAAGCTGATTTTGCTGCTTGAGAGGAAACAGTCTCAAGCTGGACCAGGAGAGGCTTAGGCTGGATGTCAGGAAGAAGTTCTTCACAGAAGGAGTGACTGGCCATTGGAATGGGCTGCCCGGGGAGGTGGTGGAGTCACCACCCCTGGAGGTGTTTAGGAAGAGACTGGACAAGGAACTTAGTGCCCTGGTTTATTTGATTAGATGGTGCTGGGTGATAAGTTGGACTTGACCTCAAAGGTCTTTTCCACCCTGGTTAGTTCTGTATCCTGTGTTCTTTTGTTTAATGGTGCCTACTTCCATTATTTCTAGTGGTGGCTACAGCCCCCTCCCCAAACACTCAACATTTTGGCACTAGGAGTTGGTGTAGGTGTTACCTCTTGCCTTACATGACTTTGGAGAGTTGTGTAATTCTTCCATCTATGGATCAGGGACAGAAATGTAGTGGAGGATGCAAACACCTGGTCTGTGATGCAAAATCACAAGTAGTAGAGCTTAGTTTTGCCATAATATTGAAGAGAGTAAACAAACCTCTACTAAGGCAATGACCACAAGGTTTGTAGTTGGAACAGGCAGATCCATTAACAGTTTTTCTGGGAGTGCTGCTTTAGAGTAGTATTTGATTCTTTATTAAAAATAGCACAGGAAGGGACCTGGGGTACTGGTTGACAACTAGCTCAACATGAGCCAGCAGTGTGCCCAGGTGGCCAAGAAGGCCAATGGCATCCTGGCCTGCATCAGAAATAGTGTGACCAGCAGGAGCAGGGAAGTCATTGTGCCCCTGTACTCAGCACTGGTTAGGCCACACCTTGAGTCCTGTGTCCAGTTCTGGGCCCCTCAGTTTAGGAAAGATGTTGAGTTGCTGGAAGGTGTCCAGAGAAGGGCAACAAGGCTGGGGAGAGGCCTTGAGCACAAGCCCTATGAGGAGAGGCTGAGGGAGCTGGGGCTGCTTAGCCTGGAGAAGAGGAGGCTCAGGGGAGACCTTCTTGCTGTCTACAACTACCTGAAGGGAGGTTGTGGCCAGGTGGGGGTTGGTCTCTTCTCCCAGACAACCAGCATCAGAACAAGAGGACACAGTCTCAAGCTGTGCCAGGGGAAGTTTAGGTTTCAGGTGAGGAGAAAGTTCTTAAACAGAAAGAGTTGTTGGCCATTGGAATGTGCTGCCCAGGGAGGTGGTGGAGTCACCGTCCCTGGAGGTGTTCAAAAAGGGATTGGACGTGGCACTTGGTGCCATGGTTCAGTTAGTCATGAGGTGCTGGATGGTAAGTTGGACTTGATGATCTCTGAGGTCTTTTCCAACCTCGCTGATTCTATGATTCCATGATTCAATATAATCTAGCTTGGGTTTTTGCTGTTTTGCTACAGCTGGGAACAAGAGCCCAGTCGGAGAGAATTCGTACTTACAACTTCACCCAGGACAGAGTTACTGACCACAGGATCTCGTACGACGCACGCAACATCAAGGTAAGGGTGCAGGTGGGAGCGTTTAGCACTGGATACTTAATGTGTACCATCCAGTTTAGGAAGGATGTTGAGTTGCTGGAATGTGTCCAGAGCTGGGGAGAGGTTTGGAGCACAAGCCCTATGAGGAGAGGCTGAGGGAGCTGGGGTTGCTTAGCCTGGAGAAGAGGAGACTCAGGGGAGACCTTCTTGCTCTCTACAACTACCTGAAGGGAGGTTGTAGCCAGGTGGGGGTTGGTCTCTTCTCCCAGGCAACCAGCACCAAAACAAGAAGACACAGTCTCATGGTGCAGCAGGGGAGGTTTAGGCTGGATGTTAGGAAGAAGTGATTTGCCATTGGAATGTGCTGCCCAGGGAGGTGGTGGAGTCACCATCACTGGAGGTGTTTAGGAAGAGACTGGATGGGGTGCTTGGTGCCATGGTTTAGTTGATCAGATAGTGTTGGGTGATAGGTTGGCCTCGATGATCTCCAAGGTCTTTTCCAACCTGGTTAATTCTAGTCTGTTTGAAGTAAGTTCTTCAGTCCTTGATCATGTGAAATTTGTGTGTAAATGCACAGGTTACATGAAAGCATGGCAGGAAGGCTCCTGTAGCTCCTCTTGTCACTGCCAGAGTCAGTGTGCTCCTCACAGGCAGCTGCTGCACACCATGCTGTGCTGCTTTCACCTGGGGGCAGCCACAGAGATGTGTGAGCGGATGCACCAGTGTAAGACTGCAGGCAAAGTGCATTCCAGAAGGTCCTCATCCGAGTAGTCTGCCTTTCAGAATAATAATGATGCTTTTGTCTCTTTTTAACCTTATTCACAGGAAATTCTGAGTGGGAAAGAAGCACTGGACAAGCTCATCAGCAGACTGCTGGAGTTTGCAGAGATAGAAGCTGTCACTGAGTATCTGGAAAATCTGAAGGCTTCAGAAGGAGGAGGAGGCTGAAGACCTGGTGTGGAGTGAAAGCAGAAATGTTGTGTATGGCAGCAAAATAAATCAGGTGCACTTGTTAGGTGATGGGGGACTGAAATTTCTGCCTCTCTTTCTCAGTGTGTGATACTACTGCTCTGCATTTTGGTGCAGATTGGTTGAATTCTGCTAGCAGCATTAGCAGAAAAGAGCTAACTCGGTGTGCACATACCTTCTCTCTTGGCTGTGTGGCTTTCTTAAGCCTGTCCTTGACCATATTGCAGCTGGAAATCAGGGTGATGGAGCAGAAAAAAATACCACACAGTGCAAATGTTGTTTTGGAGGTGGGAGATGTTCCTCCCCCAGTCAAAGAACCTAGGCTCCCTAATCATAGCCTGTAGTGTGGCCTCATGATTACTGCTAATCTTTATCTATTGATTGTGTGAGCTTCCTAAACCTAGTCCCTTAAAAATAACTCTGTGTTATGGTGCTTTGTCTTTTAGAGTGAATATACAACAGCAAAGGGAGTGATCTCTGCAGAGGGACCTTGATAGGCTGGGCAGATGGGCAGAGTCCAAGGGCATGAGACTGAACACATCCAAGTGCCAGGTTCTACACATTGGCCACAACAACCCCATGCAGTGCTACAGGCTGGGGTCAGAGTGGCTGGAGAGCAGCCAAACAGAAAGGGACCTGGGGGGAACTGGTTGATAGTAGGCTGACCATGAGCCTGCAGTGTGCCCAGGTGACCAAGAAGGCCAATAGCATCTTGGCCTGTATCAGAACTAGTGTGGCCAGCAGGAGCAGGGAGGTCATTCTGCCCCTGTACTCAGCACTGGTTAGGCCACACCTTGAGTCCTGTGTCCAGTTCTGGGCCCCTCAGTTTAGGAAGGATGTTGAGTTGCTGGAAAGTGTCCAGAGAAGGGCAACAAAGCTGGGGAGGGGTTTGGAGCACAGCCCTGTGAGGAGAGGCTGAGAGAGCTGGGGCTGTTCAGCCTGGAGAAGAGGAGGCTCAGAGGAGACCTTCTTGCTCTCTACAACTACCTGAAGGGAGCTTGTAGCCAGGTGGAGGTTGGTCTCTTCTCCCAGGCAACCAGCACCAGAAGAGGAGGACACAGTCTCAAGCTGCAGCAGGGGAGGTTTAGGCTGGATGTTAGGAAGAAGTTCTTCATAGAAAGTGTGATTGCCCATTGGAATGTGCTGCCTGGGGAGGTGGTGGAGTCACCATCACTGGAGGTGTTTAGGAAGAGACTGGATGGGATGCTTGGTGCCATGGTTTAGTTGATTAGATGGTGTTGGGTGATAGGTTGGGCTCGATGATCTCGAAGGTCTTTTCCAACCTGGTTAATCCTATCCCATCCCATCCCAGGCAGGGGGGCAGAATCATAAGAGGAAGCCTGTCAGCTTTCTTCCCGCATTCTTAGGTCAGCTTAGGGTGGGTCTGGCCCACATGCTGCAGTGGCATGTAGAAGTATGTGTTCTAGTTTCAGCTTAAGTTGATGAGATTCTGGAAGGAGTCCAGCAGTGATAACAAGCAGCTCCCTGCTTCTTGGCAGGGACAGCAAGTTCATAGTGTAGATGTGTTTGAGCAGCTCGGGTAGCACTGGAATTCAGCTTCTGCCTTGATGTCTTGGGGAATGTGTGTCTGTCTGTGCAGTCCAAATAGCTGCAGACACAGTCAGCTGCCGCAGGATTTGGGCTCAGGCTCTCACCCCTGCGCGGGGTGCGGGCAGGCGCCTGTGCCAGCAGCCGTGCTGACGCACGTCACCCCACACAGGCACAGGCAAGCGCCCTGCAGCTGCGCGGGGCTGACTTGGCTGTGGCACTGTTCCCTTTTCACCCTGCTCTCCCTAGGCTATGCTGCAAACCTGCTCTGCATGACCTGCTCCACCTGAGGAATCAATTCTATGGAATGGAATGGAATGGAATGGAATGGAATGGAATTAACCAGGTTGGAAAAGACAGCGTTGATGGAATGTGTCCAGAGAAGGGCAACAGAGCTGGTGAGGGGTTTGGAGCACAAGCCCTGGGAGGAGAGGCTGAGGGAGCTGGGGTTGCTTAGCCTGGAGAAGAGGAGGCTCAGGGGAGACCTCCTTGCTGTCTGCAACTTCCTGAAGGGAGGTTGTAGCCAGGAGGGGGTTGGTCTCTTCTCCCAGGTGGCCAGCACCAGAAGAGGAGGACACAGTCTCAAGCTGTGCCAAGGGAGATTTAGGCTGATGTTAGGAAGAAGTTCTTCCCAGAAAGAGTGATTGGCCATTGGAATGTGCTGCCCAGGGAGGTGGTGGAGTCACCATCACTGGAGGTGTTTAGGAAGAGACTGGATGGGGTGCTTGGTGCCATGGTTTAGTTGATGAGATGGTGTTGGATGATAGGTTAGACTTGATCTTGAAGGTCTTTTCCAACCTGGTCTATTCTATTCTATTCTAGATGGGAAAGCAGAAAGCACCTCTCCTCTGCTACTAACTTATCAATGTACTCCAAGCAGTCATTGAAATTTAGCAGCTTTTGAAAGCTAGACCCTTCTCCCAGGCTAGTCTGGTGCATTCAGAAGGGTATTTGTCTTACTAAGCTTACACTGAAATCACTGCTGCCTGTCTACTACAGCAAAATACAGTTATCAGTCTGGACTGAGAATTTGATACAGAGCAGATCTGTAGGAGATTGCTGCCTTGTGATTTGCTTCTCCTCGTTGAGAGAGCATTATCTGAAACTGTTTACTTTCTTACTGAGCAGCAGATTTGAAAGCTTATGTTGCAGTTCTTGCACCCCAGCCTTTCTGTGGGCTGTAAGAGCCTGAGGGGTTGTGTTGGGACTTGGCTGTGGGTTGGCACTTGTCCCCAAGGGAAGGCAGAGGAGACGATTGCCATCTCGCAGGTGTTTCCAGGATGGAATACTTTGACCTTGGGCATTTCAGTTTCTCCAAGCAGCCATAGCTTTGAGCAGTGAAAGCACTAGCAGCAAGAACTACAATGAGAAAGCAATGGAGGACAAGGAAAGGGAAAGCTGACTGGGTCCAGATAAGGGCCATGAAGATGACCCTTTGCCCCTGTACACTGCACTGGTTAGGCCACCCCTTGAGTCCTGTGTCCAGTTCTGGGCTCCTCACTTTAGGAAGGATGTTGAGTTGCTGGAATGTGTCCAGAGAAGGGCAACAAAGCTGGGGAGGGGTTTGGAGCACAGCCCTGTGAGGAGAGGCTGAGGGAGCTGGGGTTGCTTAGCCTTCAGAATAGAATAGAATAGAATAAACCAGGTTGGAAGAGACCTTCAAGATCATCGCGTCCAACCCATCAACCAATCCAACACCACCTAAACAACTAACCCACGGCACCAAGCACCCCATCAAGTCTCCTCCTGAACACCTCCAGTGATGGTGACTCCACCACCTCCCCAGGCAGCCCATTCCAATGGCCAATCACTCTCTCTGTATAGAACTTCTTCCTAACCTCCAGCCTAAACCTCCCCTGATGCAGCCTGAGACTGTGTCCTCTTGTTCCGGTGCTGGCTGCCTGGGAGAAGAGACCAACATCTGCCTGTCTACAACCTCCCTTCAGGTAGTTGTGGAGAGTAATAAGGTCACCCCTGAGTCTCCTCCAGGCTAAGCAACCCCAGCTCGCTCAGCCTCTCCTCATAGGGCTTGTGTTCCAAACCCCTCACCAACTTCGTTGCCCTTCAAGGGTGACCTTACTGTAGACAGGCAGAGGTTGGTCTCTTCTCCGAGGCAACCAGCACTAGAACAAGAGGACACAGTCTCAGGCTGTGCCAGGGGAGGTTTAGGCTGGAGGTTAGGAGGAAGTTCTCCACAGAGAGAGTGATTGGCCATTGGAATGGGCTGCTCGGAGAGGTGGTGGAGTCACCATCACTGGAGGTGTTCAGGAGGGCACTTGATGGGGTGCTTGGTTGCATGGTTTAGTTGATTAGGTGGTGTTGGATTAGTTGATGGGCTGGATGCAATGATCTTGAAGGTCTCTTCCAACCTGGTCTATTCTATTCCAGTATAGCTTATTTTCATCCCTCTGCTTAGCACAGCTGAAGTATTATTTTTTTTGTTCTGTAACAAAGAGTTGGCAAAAGAGCAGTTTGACAAAAAGCTTCTGGCAGTGAATTTTATGAAATAATTGCCATGCATTCCCCACCCCTTAGACGTGCCTGTCTTTAGCTCTAGGGGCATTGCTCATCACTCCCCAGCAAACACACAGACTGCTGACTCACACTCTGCTGTCATCAGCAGGTTTATATAGTCGGCTCTCTTCTGAGTGTGACTAAATAGTGACTGCAACAAACCTTACCTGAACTCTCTTTAAGCCGTTTCAAACTTAACAATGTGCTGATTGACAGCCACCTAGACATGAGCCAGCAGTGTGCCCAGGTGGCCAAGAAGGCCAATGGCATCCTGGCCTGCATTAGGACCAGTGTGGCCAGCAGGGGCAGGGAAGTCATTGTGCCCCTGTACTCTGCACTGGTTAGGCTACACCTTGAGTCCTGTGTCCAGTTCTGGGCTCCTCAGTTTGGGTAAGATGTTGACTTGCTGCAATGTATCCAGAGAAGGGCAACAAGGCTGGGGAGGGGTTTGGAGCACAAGTGCTATGAGGAGAGGCTGAGGGAGCTGGGGTTGCTTAGCCTGGAGAAGAGGAGGCTCAGGGGAGACCTTCTTGCTATCTACAACTACCTGAAGGGAAGTTGTAGCCAAGTGGGGGTTGGTCTCTTCTCCCAGGCAACCTGTGACAGAACAAGGGAACACAGTCTCAAGCTGTGCCAGGGGAGGTTTAGGCTGGATGTTAGGAAGAAGTTCTTCCCAGAAAGAGTGATTGGCCATTGGAATGTGCTGCCCAGGGAGGTGGTGGAGTCACCATCACTGGAGGTGTTTAGGAAGAGACTGGATAGGGCACTTAGTGCCATGGCTCAGATGGTGTTGGGTGATAGGTTGGACTCGATCTCAAAGGTCTTTTCCCACCTGGTTCATCCTCTTTTAAATCAATCAGGTTGTCCTAAAACCCTTGAAGAGATGAACAACAGTAACACAGCTTGTTCAAATGAAAGCTTTATTCAGTGTTTTCATATAAACTCCACTTCAAGAGCTTGCAAGGTTCTGCCTTTGCAGGAAATGCTTCTCAACTAAGCCAAGCACCTTTCAATCACCCCACTCTTTGTCACTGTGATCTGCAGTTAGGCAAGACATGAAAATCCACTGCCTTCCCCCTGTGGTCTGTATCCTGCTGTCTGCTGGCTTTTTTAACACAGGCTCCTGGTACTTCACAAGTACAATCAAACCTGCATTTGCTGCCACACTCTGGGAATCCCCTAGGGCAAGTCTAGCCTTCTGCAGATTATTTGCCACACTCTTGCTTTGTGCAGAACTTTTATTCAAGCTACATCCTGAAACACTTCACACACCTAAAAGTTCTTAATCACACAAAGAGTTAACATGGTTTTTAAGTTAAATAACTGAGCAGGGAGAAAGTAAGAGGACTTCAGAGGTAGATACAAGAGAGACTGGAGGGAGAGGCCTGACAAACCAGAACAAAGATGCTTCCACAACAAATAGCAGAAGGTGTACAGGCAGACTTTGCATCAACTAGCGTGAAGATTTAAGGGCTGCAAACCCTGTAGGAGGAATGGAATGAAATCTGTCTGAGGAGAACAAATCAACCAGGCAAGCAAAAGAGCAGAGGGAAGCAGTCTTGCAATAGCTCGTGTGTTGCTGGAGAAGGGGTAGGGTGCTGCTTCTTCGGGGCATGATGCAAACAGGCAGCAGCAGTGCTTGGCATAAGCTGGGATCTGGAGACGGGGTGGCCTGCGTAGGACAAGATGAAGCTTTCTGCTGATCTGAGTGGAGCAGGAGATAAGGTGCAGGCGGAGGCTAGAAAGGCGGCACAGCGGTGGTAGGTAGATTTGCATACAGAGGGAGGCTGCAGGAAGACGGCCTGAGGAAGACAGCAGTATGAAAAGGACTGGAAAAGGGAGGCACAACTCACAAAGCAAATCAGGAAACCAAGAGGCATGAAAGAGGGTTTTTTCACTCCTTTCCCAAGTAACCTGCAAAACCTGCACTACACTTTTTGTCAGGGGCAGGGACATGCCCAGGTTGGTGAATTTAACTCAGAGCCGTGGCACGACCAGCCTTTCCACCTTCAAAAGCTGAAGGCTGGGACTGGATGATGCTGCAGCACAGCTTTTGTCTGTGAGGGTCAAACAAAAGGCAAACTTCACCCTATTAGGAGAGTCTGGATTTCAATCTGCAAGTTCCCAGGAGAAGGGTTAACATATAGAATAGAGCAAGAACAGAATAGAACAGAACAGAGTAGAACACAACAGAATAGAACAGAACAGAATAGACCAGGTTGGAAAAGACCTTTGAGATCAAGTCCAACCTATCACCCAACACCATCTAATCAACTAAACCATGGCACCAAGACCCCATCCAGTCTCTTCTCAAACACCTCCAGGGATGGTGACTCCACCACCTCCCTGGGCAGCACATTCCAATGGCCAATCACTTAATCTGTGGAGAATTTCTTCCTAACATCCAGCCTAAACCTCCCCTGGTGCAGCTTGAGACTGTGTCCTCTTGTTCTGTCACAGGTTGCCTGGGAAAGATGTTGAGTTGCTGGAATGTGTCCAGAGAAGGGCAACAAAGCTGGGGAGGGGTTTGGAGCACAAGCCCTATGAGGAGAGGGTCAGGGAGCTGGGATTGCTTAGCCTGGAGAAGAAGAGGCTCAGGGCAGACCTTATATGCTGGCACACTATTCCAGGCCAGGATGCCATTGGCCTTCTTGGCCACCTGGGCACCCTGCTGGCTCATGTTCAGCCTACAATCAACCAGTACTCCCAGGTCCCTCTCTGCCTGACTGCTCTCCAGCCACTCTGACCCCAGCCTGTAGCACTGTATGGGGTTGTTGTGGCCAGTGTATAGAACCTGGCACTTAGATGTGTTAACTTGCTTAAAAACACCCAGAGGCAACCATCATCAGAAACTGCAGTGATTCCCCCTCCTTCTATTGCTAATCATGTCTGTGGCAGCCTACAAAACCCACAGATGTACTTCTCACTGAAGGAGCTGGCAATAAGAGCAGGCAAGCAGATAAAAACATGCTGCAGGATAGAAAATGGCTGAGTCAGGAAAGAAAAGACTCTTCTTCTGAAAACACTGTTCTGAAACAGTAAAAGCAACATTCCTTTGTCAAAAGCCAGTGTAGCCCAGGGTAGGATTAGCAGATGAGTAATACCTACAGGATTCCTATGCTGAATTCCAAAGGCAGAAGATTTTGCAAGGTGATAGCACGGAAGGGACAAAGATCTGTGCAGTGTCTGCCTTAAATCTCACAGGAGGCAGTATTTTATGTACAGAAAATACTTGGTTTAGACACACAGCAAGGAAACTGAATGCCAGCCCAGTGCAAAACTACATGGTGCCTTTGGTTGTATCAAATTTGATCCAACTGGCCCTTCTTCTAATTCATCCTTAAGGACAAAGAATAAAGAAGTCTCTTCTCAAATTGATTTTCAGAGGTAGTGTGGAGCAAAGTGAATAGAATAGAATAAACCAGGTTGGAAGAGACCTTCAAGATCATCACATCCAACCCATCAACCAATCCAATCCACCTAAACAACTAACCCATGGCACCAAGCACCCCATCAAGTCTCCTCCTGAACACCTTCAATGACAGTGACTCCACCACCTCCCCAAGCAGCCCATTCCAATGGCCAATCACTCTCTGTATAGAACTGCTTCCTAACCTCCAGCCTAAACCTCCCCTGGCACAGCTTGAGACTGTGTCCTCTTGTTCTGATGCTGGTTATCTGGGAGAAGAGACCAACCCCCACCTGGCTACAACCTCCCTTCAGGGAGTTGTAGACAGCAAGAAGGTCTCCCCTGAGCCTCCTCTTCTCCAGGCTAAGCAACCCCAGCTCCCTCAGCCTCTCCTCATAGGGCTTGTGCTCTGAACTCCTCCCCAGCTTTGTTGCCCTTCTCTGGGCACGTTCCAGCAAGTCAACATCTTTCCTAAACTGAGGGGCCCAGACCTGGACACAATACTCAAGGTGTGGCCATGTACTTCACACTTCAGAGTGACAGAAGCAGGATGAGCACAGCACTGTGAAAGAGATTGCAAGAAAAAGAAATTGTGCTTGAAAGGAAAGCAGGGTCAGCTGTTAGCTCAGCAGTTAGCAATGGGAAAGGAGCAGAAAGAGCTGGTTGTAATGGTAAATCACAGGGCACCCACGGCAGACAGCACGATGCAGTCATGTGAAAGGCAAATGTGGTTTAGGGAAGGCATCGAGGGTTACTTCCCATACAGTAAGGACATCCTAGTGACATCACCCGTGGCCTCAATCTTCCTTGAACATAGAGTCTAGGCAAACTCAGGCTGGAATGGCTGGAGAGAAGTGCTACTGGAGCACTGAAGGATTTGTCACACAAGGACTCCCAAAAAGATGTGGTGGATTCAAGAGGGAAAAGAAGCTGCTTAGCTGGAGGGCAATACTTATGTACACGGTGAGGAAATCAGTGTAAACTGGTCACAAACACACAGAGGCTACAAGTCAGAGCAGTCTCCTAGCTGCTAGAATAGCATTCAAGTAGGAGTAAGAAGCAAAGCTAACCTTGCATATGTGGTCTTTCCTGTGGGCTACGTTGTGGATTCCTGCATCTATGACTGTGAGAGCATCCAGCCTGCATCCTGCACCTCTAAATGACAACCCAGGGCTAGGTATTGCAGGAAACGGCCCAAGTTCTCAAAGCAAACACCAAAAGACCCTGCTGAAGCCAAAGAAACACGTGGGATCAAATACAATACTTAACTCTATCCTACACACACAGCAAATGTCACAGAAGAGCAACCAAAAGGCCTGCAGCTTCCTTTGCAATCCACAAGAGACTGGATTCTCTGTTGCACTCCTTTCCCTGCCGCTCTGACAGACTGATAGCTTTTTCTCAGTACAGTCTGAGCTCAGCAGTTACAAACTCTGCTTTGCTGTAGCTGGATTCTGACAACAGCACCCTCTGGTTTTGACTGAGACTGTCCTGAACAAAATCCTCTGAGCTTCAGGAATGAGAGATGTTTGTTTAATGGATTAATGATTTCAGCCTCTATGGTCCACTGTTTGATACCTGAGCATAGCTACATTCTTACACAGCCAACGAATCTTGATGATAAATGTAGAGCCAGCCACCATGTAAAGAAATCAAAGCCACAATCCTTAAGATATGCCCAAGCCATCTTGGACAGTACAGCTCCCAGCTCTGCTTAGCCATCTTGTGTGTGGCTCTCCTAAGGTACTGAGAACAATGCAGCTTCAAGGACTCAGCCACTCTCAGTTTGGTCAGCACTTGCCAACTACTCAGTGTACTCATCAACCTCAAGGTGAAACTCACCAACCTCAAACAGGGTGAGGTATGCTGTAGCAGGGCCAGGTCTTTGGTCATGAAAATATCAGGGAAATAACCCTGGTAGTTTTGCAGAGAAAGAGACAAGAAAACAAGACCAAAACAAGAGAACTTTGTGTAAGAAGAAGAAAAAAATGTAAGCAAGACACAACAAAACAGCAAAATAGAATAAACCAGGTTGGAAGAGACCTTCAGGATCATCGAGTCCAACCTATTATCCAACCCATCTAATGAACTAAACCATGCAACCAAGCACCCCATTAAGTCTCCTCCTAAACACCTCCAGTGATGGTGACTCCACCACCTCCCCAGGCAGCACATTCCAATGGGCAATCAGTCTCTCTGTGTAAAACTTCCTCCTAACCTCCAGCCTAAACTTCCCCTGGTGCAGCTTGAGACTGTGTCCTCTTGTTCTGGTGCTGGTTGTCTGGGAGAAGATACCAACCTCTGCCTGTCCACAACCTCCCTTCAGGTAGTTGTAGAGAAGTCACCATGAAAAGATCTATTCCAACAGGGCTGGCTCTGTTGCTGTTATTAAAAGTTGAGCACAAGCCCTATGAGGAGAGGCTGTGAGGGAGCTGGGGTTGTTTAGCCTGGAGATGAGGAGGCTCAGGGGAGACCTTCTTGCTGTCTACAACTACCTGAAGGGGGGCTGTAGCCAGGAGGGAGTTGGTCTCTTCTCTCTAGCAACCAGCACCAGAACAAGAGGACACAGTCTCAAGCTGTGCCAGGGGAGGTTTATGCTGGAGGTGAGGAGAAAGTTCTTCACTGAGAGTCATTTGCCATTGGAATGTGCTGCCCAGGGAGGTGGTGGAGTCACCGTCCCTGGAGGCGTTCAAGAGGGGATTGGACGTGGCACTTGGTGCCATGGTCTAGTCATGAGGTCTGTGGTGACAGGTTGGACTCGATGACCTTTGAGGTCTCTTCCAAGCTTGGTGATACTGTGAAGTCACCATGAAAAGGTCTATTCCAACAGGGCTGCCTCTGCTGCTGTTATTAAGAGTTTCATTTTAATCAGGTGGAAATCTTCTGCAGAGGTTTTTAATACATTTCTCACACAAGCACAGCAAGAATTTGTCAGGCTGTCATTTTGGGGAGGAGATGGCACTGATGTGCCTAACCAGCTTTCAGATGATGTGTTTTAAATGCTGGCAGGCTTTCCCACCCACTCTTTTGGAAGTGCTTAGCCAAAGGTTGGTAAGCACAATATTTTCACTCATTAGCAGGGAAACTACTCCACATAAACAATCTTGGGGAATGACTTTACTCTCCCAGAGCACACAACTGATCTGTTTCCTCTGTAAATATAGGAGGTCTGCATCTTTTTTACCACACTGAGGATGGCTGCTTGCTTGCATGCTTAGAAAAGGAGTGAAAAAAGAACCCTTATGCAATGTACTTGCAACAGCATAGTAGCATAGTATCAGTCAGAGCTGGAAGGGACCACAAGGATCATCTCGTTCCAACCCCAGCAAAACCAAACTCAGATGGATGGCATGGTTAAAAATAAACCCAAACATATTTACAACACTGCCAAAGTGACACAACACAGAACTCCCATTCCCAAACCAATCACATCAAGCCACAGTAAAAATCATATTACAACTCACTCATTTTTTAATACCTATAAATCCTTCATTCCTAGCCAGTATTCTCCTTTACAAAAGCCTGGTTAAAATATGAAACTTCTGATTCCCTCTGGCTTCCACAGCATCCAAAAGGGGATTTTTGTTTGGGTAAGTGTTACTGATCACTGAGTCTTGGTCTCAAGTTTCTGGATTTCCCATTTTCAGGTTTCCTCTTCTTAAAGGTGGGCACCCCTTCTGTCAGGTCTCCAAGGGAGGTGACGGTCTTCTCCTGGAAGATCACTGTTTCTTCTTCTGGGATATCGAGCACTGGAGGTGGCAGAGTGTCGCTCTCTGTAGTAGGAAGCTCCAGGTCCACATTTTCACTGGGAGAGGAAAACATAAAAGGGTTAAACTGCTTGGAGGAAACAACACAGTGTAGTGCAAACAGGAGGGGAAGAGAAAGGAGGGGAAGAGAAAGGAGGGGAAGAGAAAGGAGGGGAAGAGAAAGGAGGGGAAGAGAAAGGAGGGGAAGAGAAAGGAGGGGAAGAGAAAGGAGGGGAAGAGAAAGGAGGGGAAGAGAAAGGAGGGGAAGAGAAAGGAGGGGAAGAGAAAGGAGGGGAAGAGAAAGGAGGGGAAGAGAAAGGAGGGGAAGAGAAAGGAGGGGAAGAGAAAGGAGGGGAAGAGAAAGGAGGGGAAGAGAAAGGAGGGGAAGAGAAAGGAGGGGAAGAGAAAGGAGGGGAAGAGAAAGGAGGGGAAGAGAAAGGAGGGGAAGAGAAAGGAGGGGAAGAGAAAGGAGGGGAAGAGAAAGGAGGGGAAGAGAAAGGAGGGGAAGAGAAAGGAGGGGAAGAGAAAGGAGGGGAAGAGAAAGGAGGGGAAGAGAAAGGAGGGGAAGAGAAAGGAGGGGAAGAGAAAGGAGGGGAAGAGAAAGGAGGGGAAGAGAAAGGAGGGGAAGAGAAAGGAGGGGAAGAGAAAGGAGGGGAAGAGAAAGGAGGGGAAGAGAAAGGAGGGGAAGAGAAAGGAGGGGAAGAGAAAGGAGGGGAAGAGAAAGGAGGGGAAGAGAAAGGAGGGAAGAGAAAGGAGGGGAAGAGAAAGGAGGGGAAGAGAAAGGAGGGGAAGAGAAAGGAGGGGAAGAGAAAGGAGGGGAAGAGAAAGGAGGGGAAGAGAAAGGAGGGGAAGAGAAAGGAGGGGAAGAGAAAGGAGGGGAAGAGAAAGGAGGGGAAGAGAAAGGAGGGGAAGAGAAAGGAGGGGAAGAGAAAGGAGGGGAAGAGAAAGGAGGGGAAGAGAAAGGAGGGGTTCAAGAGGGGACTGGACATGGCACTTGGTGCCATGGTCTAGTAGTCATGAGGTGTTGGGTGACAGGTTGGACTTGATGATCTTTGAGGTCTTTTCCAACCTTATTGATTCTATGAACAAATCACAGAATCACAGGTTTGGGTTGGAAGGGACCCTAAATATAATTCTAATCCTCTTGCCATGGGCAGGGACAACTCCTGCTGGACCAGGTTGCTTGAATCCTCATCCAACTCTGAACGCTTCTGGGGTTGGTGCCTCCACAATTTCTCTGGGTATCCCCTTTCAGTGCCTCATCACCCTCATGGAGAAGAATTTTCTCCTAAGGACATTGAGACACTTGAACATGTCCACAGAAGGGCAACAGGGCTGGGGAGAGGCCTTGAGCACAAGCCCTATGAGGAGAGGCTGAGGGAGCTGGGATTGTTTAGCCTGGAGAAGAGGAGGCTCAGGGGAGACCTTGCTGTCTACAACTACCTGAAGGGAGGTTGTAGCCAGGTGGGGGTTGGTCTCTTCTCCCAGGCAACCAGCACAAGAGGACACAGTCTCAAGCTGTGCCAGGGGAGGTTTAGGCTGGATGTTAGGAAGAAATTCTTCCCAGAACAGTGATTGGCCATTGGGATGGGCTGCCAGGGAGGTGGTGGAGTCACCATCACTGGAGGTGTTTAGGAAGAGACTGGATGGGGTACTTGGTGCCATGCTTTAGTTGATTAGATGGTGTTGGGTGATAGGTTGGACTTGGTGATCTCAAAGGTCTTTTCCAACCTGGTTACTTCTATCCTATCCTATCCTATCCTGCCACTGTTGCCACTATATGCTGAATAATTGAGAACTATAATGCTGGAGAACAGGGTGAATATGATGGCAAAGACTATTTTCATTCTCTGAACCCTAATTTCTTTAGACTCTTTGAGGGCCCTACAACAAGAAACTGGCCATAAAAGACAGCATGCTTCACTAAAGAATATAAACCATCCCAGGCACTGCAGCAGAATGACACACATCAAACCTCCTGATGAGATGCATGTTGTGAAAGCATCTGCAGTACATCAGCTGGACATGGGAGAGAGAGATAGCTTCCAGATTTAAAATTGACATAATTAGATTACACATTTTGTCTTTCATGTCCATAGCTAAATCATTACAGAAAGAGTCTCTGGGACTTACTCATAGTGACAGAGTTGGGGCTGTTCAGTCTGGAGAAGAGAAGGCTCCAAGGTGACCTCATTGTGGCCTTCCAGTATCTGAAGGGGGCCTCCAAGAAGGCTGGGGAGGGACTTCTCAGGATCTCAGGGAATGATAGGACTAGGGGGAATGGAATGAAGCTGGAGGTGGGGAGATTCAGGCTGGAGGTGAGGAGGAAGTTCTTCCCCATGAGAGTGGTGAAGCCCTGGAATGGGTTGTCCAGGGAGGTGGTTGAGGCCCCACCCCTGGAGGTGTTCAAGACCAGGCTGGATGAGGCTCTGGCCAGCCTGATCTAGTGTGAGGTGTCCCTGCCCATGGCAGGGGGGTTGGAACTAGATGATCCTTGTGGTCCCTTCCAACCCTGACTGATTCTATGACAGCAGGAAAGGTTGTGGTGATTTTTGCTTTGGTTTTGCTTAACTTGTTTTGAAATGAGGGAAGTTAAGGAACAGGCAAAAGTCTGTTACTGCAGTACTGGTTGAAAGTATGACAATAAATAGGAAGTGTCTTTTAGGCTGTGTCCTTCAAGTGACCAGTTAGTCAGTACACCACCACAAAGTGAGAAATAATTCACTGCTTGTGGCAGTAACTCAACCAAATCAGGTTGCTGGTCATTGTAGAAGGTCAAAATAGATCCTGAGCTCCAAGCAGAGTTCACTCAGCTAATAAAAAAAGAAATAGAATTTAGCCTGGAAGTTGGAGGCCCTGAGAAAGCTGTCTATGCTGGCATCCAAGGTTGAAAGTAGTTTAAAACATAGCCCCCAGAGCTTCTGAGGCAGCTGAACCAGCTTCTCGAAGGAAATTATTCTAAGGAACGGAAGCTTAGAGTAACTACATTTAAACAGTTGATATTCAACCTCTGAGAAAGATCACAGTATCACCAAGGTTGGAAGAGACCTCAAAGATCATCAAGTCCAACCTATCACCACAGACCTCATGACTAGACCATGGCACCAAGTGCCACATCCAATCCCCACTTGAGCACCTCCAGGGACGGTGACTCCACCACCTCCCTGGGCAGCACATTCCAATGGCTAACAACTCTCTCGGTGAGGAACTTTCTCCTCACCTCCAGCCTAAACCTCCCCTGGTGCAGCCTGAGACTGTGTCCTCTTGTTCTGGTGATGGTTGCCTGGGAGAAGAGACCAACCCCCACCTGGCTACAACTACCCTTCAGGTAGTTGTAGAGGGCAATAAGGTCTCCCCTGAGCCTCCTCTTCTCCAGGCTAAGCAACCTCAGCTCCCTCAGCCTCTCCTCACAGAGCTGTGCTCAAGGCCTCTCCCCAGCCTTGTTGCCCTTCTCTGGACATGTTCAGGTGTCTCAATGTCCTTAAACTGAGGGGCCCAGAACTGGACACAGGACTCAAGGTGTGACCTAACAAGATGATGAATGATAATGAGTCTTGAAATCACTTTAACTTTGTACCCATGGTGAACTTCTACACTAGATTAGAATAGAATAAACCAGGTTGGAAGAGACCTTCAAGATCATCGTGTCCAACCTATCATCCAACACCACCTAATCAACTAAACCATGGCACCAAGCACCCTATCAAGTCTCCTCCTGAACACCTCCAGTGATGGTGACTCCACCACCACTCCACTAGAACCACTCCACTCCAACCAAAACACCACCATTATCTGTCATGGAAAGCTACTACTTCACAGAATCACTGTGGGAAGAATTGTATCTGAGCTACATTTTCAGTCACTGCTGTGCTAATTCTGCCAGAATGCAGAAGGAAAAGATTCAGCCATTGACAACAAGTGCTCTGAAAACCAATATCATGGAAATACCTGTGGTAAAAGGATACTCACCATGGTTCTTCATCTTCTTTTTCACTAATGGCTTTCCATTTCCCAAGAGGCTTGGCCTCGGCTGCATCGCTGGAAGCTTCTGGGGAAGCTGATGTACTCTTCTCTTTATCAGCAGTTTCTTCTGGCTTGACTTCTTGCCATTTCCCATAAGGACTTAACTTCTTAGCTTTGGCAGATTTTTTCCCTTCCTCTGATTCTTCACCATTATCTCCTTTCCTCTAGAGAGGAAAAAACCCACCTTAAGCAAAAATGCCTAAATAAAAACACAATGTAGCTTTATTTTACATCTTTTAGTTACCAGTCACACTTTGCAACCAAGAGTAACTTCCAACAACATAAACTCCTATTGTAATAAAGTCTCTGCATTTTTTTTCTCCTTGTGCTTTCACCACATAGAGAGTTGGAAAATAAATCAATCTTAGATGGTACAGAAAGTTAAAGCTGGAAAATCCCATCCCTCAAGACTGAAGTTAGCAAGGGGTAGCTAATACAAACTTATGATGCACACACTTCACACCTGACTCCTGGTAGTAGTTTACAATTATGCACAGAGAGAGAAAAAGATGTGTTGACCCCTGCCTGTGAATCCATTTTGTATTGAAACCATTTCTGCCTGTTCTGAACTACCAGTTTGAGAAAGAACAGCTGACCAAAACAGAGCTATAATCACCCTCTGTGTCTGAAACATGAAGCAAAAAGGATTGTAACTGATAGAGATTTTGTACTATGTGCTGCCAATGTGTTTCTCAATTTATAAGGAAACTACAACCATGCCATTTTAGAACAGAACAGAGTAGCATAGAACAGAGTAGCATAGAACAGAGTAGCATAGAACAGAGTAGCATAGAACAGAGTAGCATAGAACAGAGTAGCATAGAACAGAGTAGCATAGAACAGACCAGGTTGGAAGAGACCTTCGAGATCATTGTGTCCAACCCATCACTGATCAACTAAATCATGGCACCAAGCACCCCATCAAGTCTCCTCCTAAACACCTCCAGTGATGGTGACTCCACCTCCCTGGGCAGCACATTTCTATGGGCAATCACTCTCTCTATGAAGAATTTCTTCCTAACATCCAGCCTAAACCTCCCCTGGTGCAGCTCCAGACTGTGTCTTCTTGTTCTGGTGTTGGTTGCCTGGGAGAAGAGACCAACCCCTGCCTGTTTACAACTTCCCTTCAGGGAGTTGTAGAGAGCAAGAAGGTCTCCCCTGAGCCTCCTCTTCTCCAGGCAAAGCAACCCCAGCTCCCTCAGCCTCTCCTCATAGGGCTTTTTAACTCCAAAGCATTTCCTGAAGGTCTCTCAGCAGTCACATGCACCAATGAAGGTTTGAAGTCATCCTCACACGGAAATCCAAACCGCCGAATGGATTACTTCAGAGAGATGACAGTGACCTTTCTCAGAGAGCATCACATCTCTTGCAGAATTCAACCTGCTTCTGGTGGGCTGAAGGAAGGATCATGCTTTCTGTTGTGGAACTGTGCCACTAACGGACCAAAGAATTGAATAACAATTCATTTGACTCTGCAAACAGGTGCAGCCTTCAATGTTCAGTCATACGGTTCAACCGCGGTACAGCCTATCACAAGGGGGGAAAAGATAAACCTCCTCATCCCAGAAAATTAAGGCAGTACATCAAATAGATCTGAACACTTACCTTGAAACTTCTTTCTGAACTCTGTGCTTCATTCCCACTATCTTCTGAGTCTGATTCAGATGAGTCACGTTGACTCTTCTCATTTGAAGATGAAACAAAACCATCTGGTTTCTCCCACGTGGATACTGCCCAAGACATTTGAACAAGCACATTAGTTAAAACAGCCTTCTCTTCTGCTCTGCTACTGCACTGACAACATTACCTTTCAGAAACAGAAGCTAAAACACAGCAAATGATTCAGCATAAGGCTTTTGCCTTTGTTTGGTATGTTTGTTTTGATAAACATAGTCAGAAAGATAACATTTCACTTCCCGGCAGAGATGCAGTCACGACAGCTGAGTTCACTGTTGATAAAGCTTGTTTTAATTAGTGCCTAAGAAAAATAGCAGGCACAGCAAACTGTGATTCACAAGACTGTGGTCCCTTCTCATCCATATGCAGGACAGACAGACTGTCTTCTAGAGGTGCCCATTTAATCTGAGTTGTCCATCAGTAACATACAGAATTAACCAGGCTGGAAAAGAGTTGGAGATCATGGAGTCCAACCTATCACCCAACACCATCTAATCAGCTAAACCATAGGCCACAGTACCACAGTATCACCAAGGTTGGAAGAGACCTCAAAGATCATCAGTCCAATCTGTCACCACAGACCTCATGACTAAACCATGGCACCAAGAGCCACATCCAATCCCCTCTTGAACACCTCCAGGGATGGGGACTCCACCACCTCCCTGGGCAGCACATTCCAATGGCTAACGACTCTCTCAGTCACCAGAGCGTCCTCGTGCTCAGTATTGAATACAACACAAGTTATATCCCCACTGATTTTCAGCAAGGCAAACTTCAAAGGCCATAGCACCCACTGATGGCACTAAGTTCCTCATCCAGTCTTATTTTAAACACTTCCAGTGCTGGTGACTCCACCACCTCCCCAGGCAGCCCATTCCAGTGGCCAATCGCTCCTTCTGTGAAGAAATTCCTCCTCACATCCAGCCTTAACCTCCCCTGGTGCAGCCTGAGACTGTGTCCTCTTGTTCTGGTGCTGGTTACCTGGGAGAAGAGACCAACCCCCACCTGGCTACAACCTCCCTTCAGGTAGTTGTAGACAGCAAGAAGGTCTCCTCTGAGCCTCCTCTTCTGCAGGCTGAGTGACCCCAGCTCCCTCAGCCTCTCCTCACAGGGCTGTGCTCCAAACCCCTCCCCAGCTTTGTTGCCCTTCTCTGGACACCTTCCAGCAACTCAACATCTTTCCTAAACTGAGGAGCCCAGAACTGAACACAGTACTCCAAGTGTGACCTAACCAGTGCTGAGTCCAGGGGCACAACGACTTCCCTGCTCCTGCTGGCCACACTATTCCTGATGCTGGCTAGTTTCATCAATCACAAAGACAGGATTAGGTAAAGAACAGCAACTGCAGGCCTCAGCATAGGGAAGGGTTTTATCTGCCTGGAGAGCTATGTGGCTAGGTGATGGACGGGCTCTAATTAAAGAGCTGCCAAGCTAGCAAGGAAATACAAACATCAATGTGAAAAGACAGCAAAGTATGTACATGGTATGACCTCCTTGTCAATTCCAAGGTAGGACTTCATCAAATATACAGAGATGAAATAGTTAAAAGAAAGCTGACTCAATCTTGAAATGGATTCTACTAACAGTAAGACAAAAGGACAGCCATGTTCAATCTAGCATCTTAGAGAAGCTTTCAAATGCAATAAACCTACTGTTTCCCAATTATTTTATCTATTGCCAGAGAAATCTCTGACTGAAAGCAACACTTGGTATGTGCCTAGATGAAAGAAAAACGTTTTAAGAAGCTGGCAATGAGCAGAACCATCTCTTAAGGGTACTGCTGTCCTCTAGTTTTAGACTAGTAATGGAACAAGGTGCTACAAGCAGCTAGTACTGTAAGGTGCAGCCTCCCAACACATGACTCTGAGAACTCTGAGAATAGAACAGAGGATAACAGAACAGAACAGAATGGAACAGAAAGGAACAGAACAGAAAGGAACAGAACAGAACAGAACAAAACGGAACAGAACAGAACGGAACAGAACAGAACGGAACAGAAAGGAACAGAACAGGATAGAACAGAACACCACAGAACACAACAGAAGGCTCAGAGCAGACCTTCTTGCTGTCTACAACTCCCTGAAGGGAGGTTGTAGTCAGGTGGGGGTTGGTCTCTTCTCCCAGGTAACCAGCACCAGAACAAGAGGACACAATCTCAAACTGCGCCAGGGGAGGTTAAGGCTGGATGTTAGGAAGAAGTTCTACACAGAGAGAGTGATTGCCCATTGGAATGGGCTGCCTGGGGAGGTGGTGGAGTCACCATCATTGGAGGTGTTCAGGAGGAGACTTGATAGGGTGCTTGGTTGCATGGTTTAGTTGATTAGGTGGTGTTGGATGATAGGTTGGACTTGATGATCTTGAAGGTCTCTTCCAACCTGGTCTATTCTATTCTGTTCTATCTCAAAGGTCTTTTCCAACCTGGTTAATTCTACTCCCAATCTCCTTGACTAAGCCTCTCTGGAGTCTCCCAAGTTGCATACTTGTGATAGAATAGAATAGAATAAAGCGGGTTGGAAGAGACCTTCAAGATCATCGCGTCCAACCCATCAACCAATCCAACACCACCTAAACAACTAGCCCAAGGCACCAAGCACCCCATCAAGTCTCCTCCTGAAAACCTCCAATGATGGCGACTCCACCACCTCCCCAGGCAGCCCATTCCAATGGCCAGTCACTCTCTCTGTGTAGAACTTCTTCCTGACATCCAGCCTTAACGTCCCCTGGTGCAGCCTGAGACTGTGTCCTCTTGTTCTGCTGCTGGCTGCCTGGGAGAAGAGACCAAGATCCGTCTTGTCTACAACCTCCCTTCAGGTAGTTGTAGAGAGCAATAAGGTCACCCCTGAGTCTCCTTCTCTCCAGGCTAAGCAACCCCAGCTCCCTCAGTCTCTCCTCATAGGGCTTGTGTTCCAAACCCCTCACCAAGTTCGTTGCCCTTCTCTGGACTCGCTCCAGCAAGTCAACCTCCTTCCTAAACTGAGGGGCCCAGAACTGGACACAGTACTCGAGGTGCGGCCTAACCAGTGCAGTGTACAGGGGCAGAATGACCTCCCTGCTCCTGCTGGCCACACTGTTCTTGATGCAGGCCAGGATGCCATTGGCCTTCTTGGCTGCCTGGGCACACTGCAGGCTCATGTTCAGCCTACCATCGACCAGCACCCCCAGGTCCCTCTCTACCTGGCTGCTCTCCAGCCACTCTGACCCCAGCCTGTAGCACTGCATGGGGTTGCTGCGAGGAGGTGGTGGGGTCGCCGTCGCAGGGGGTGTTCAGGGCGAGGCTTGACAGGATGCTTGGTGCCATGGTTTAGTTGATTAGGTGGTGTTGGATGATAGGTTGGACACGATGATCTCAAAGGTCTCTTCCAACCTGGTTTATTCTATTCTATTCTATTCAATGTGCAGAACCTGGCACTTGGATGTGTTCAACCTCATGCCCTTGGACTCTGCCCATCTGCCCAGCCTGTCGAGGTCCCTCTGCAGAGCCTCTCTACCCTCCAGCAGATCAACTCCTGCCCCCAGCCTGGTGTCGTCAGCAAATTTACTGATGATGGACTCGATGCCCTCATCCAGATCATCAATAAAGATGAGACACTACAACTTGGTTAAAAATTTGTCTAGTTTTCAGAGGATGAGTTCAGTGTTAACAGAACTGACAAGCACTTCTGCAGTACTTCCAAGATGCTTACAGCTATATAAGTCACACATCACTTTAAAACCTCAGAAGGCAAAGTTCTGCCAAATTCAGTGATTACAAAGACATGCTTCATGAGTGTCATGTGTCTGTGAGGAACCAACATAAAAATATGGTGTAAAGTGTATCTGAACTTAGAAGGCAATGTTAAAAAATAAACAGCATCTCCTTTCCGTTTTAAAAAGAAGAAATTGCAAATCACTTGGGCAGGGGAGGGCAGGCTTCAAAACTGAAAGGTTTTGGGCTTTTTTCCCCATTTTTGGCATCATTAGGGACACTGGAAAGAGGCCAGGCAGAAAAACACCTCTTACTGGTTGACAGTAGACTGAACACGAGCCAGCAGTATGCCCAGGTGGCCAAGAAGGCCAATGGCATCCTGGCCTTCATGAGGAAGAGTGTGGCCAGCAGGAGCAGGGAGGTCATTGTGCCCCTGGACTCAGCATTGGTCAGGCCACACCTTGAGTCCTGTGTCCAGTTCTGGGCCCCTCAGTTTAGGAAGGATGTTGAGTTGCTGGAAAGTGTCCAGATAAGGGCAACAAAGCTGGGGAGGGGTTTGGAGCACAGCCCTGTAAGGAGAGGCTGAGGGAGCTGGGGTTGCTTAGCCTGGAGAAGAGGCTCAGGGGAGACCTTCTTGCTCTCTACAGCTACCTGAAGGGAGGTTGTAGCCAGGTGGGGGTTGGTCTCTTCTCCCAGGCAGTCACCAAGAGAACAAGAGGACACAGTCTCAAGCTGTGCCAGGGGAGGTTTAGGCTGGATGTTAGTAAGAAATTCTTCCTAGAAAGAGTGATTGGCCATTGGAATGTGCTGCCCAGGGAGGTGGTGGAGTCACCAAGTCACCATCACTGGAGATGTTTAAGAGGAGACTGGATGGGGCACTCAGTGCCATGGTTTAGTTGATTAGATGGTGTTGGGTGATAGGTTGGACTCGATGATCTCAAAGGTCTTTTCCAACCTGGTTAATTCTATTCTATTCTTTTATGGCAGTGAAAGAATGTGAACAGAGGATGAAACTTCATACCCAGTATCAGAAGACACACTCACAGCCAGCAAAAAATCACTTGCTCTCCAGAAGGGCATTGCTGAAATGCTTCAAACAGATGAGGGAAGAGATGCCTGTTCTGACAGAGTTACCCAAGAGCTCCCCACGCAGGGGGAACATTGTGGAGAAGAAGTAGGAGGTTAAATTCTGTAAGCTCTCATAAATGCTAAGTCTGCAAGAGGGAAAGTTTAGGAGATCCTTATTCAGTCCTACACACTTGTCAAAACAAAGTCCTGCCCCTTTCTTGTTTCTGAACTATCATGTCAATATATACACAGAAAGGAAGATGTCTTAGTTTAGAGTTAGAAGTTGAATGTCTGAAAAGACCTGTGAAGCACAGATGTGTACACACTGATGATCCAGCTGTAAAGCCAGCATTGAGTTAAGCAACAAGTATATTCCAAATGAGGTAGCAGCTTGAAAACTCCCACAAAACTTAGCAAGGGCCCTAAAAGGCAATTGTTTGTGAAGCAAAATGCTTCCCTGAAAACCCTTGCTTCTGAAACAAAGCTTAACTAGAAAGCAAGCTCTCCTTACCTCCTGTTTGTGTGTTGTAGTAGTAGGTGTGACCATCCTCAGTGGCACCTTCTACCCACTCTGCTCCCTAAGAAAAAGACAGAGGAGCTAGTTAAAAAAGTCTGCAGGCTCAATCAAAGCATCACTTATAAGACCAGTTCGTGATTAATTCTGTTTTAAAAGCTTGAACCCCTAAAACTGTTTATAAAGTATTCCCTTTGGCTCAAATGAGATTTGATTGTTTAACTTCAATTGCTGCAAATGCACATACAGAGACTCACAGAATCAATAAGGTTGGAAAAGACCTCAAAGATCACAGAATTACCAAGGTTGGAAGAGACCTCAAAGATCGAGTCCAACCTGTCACCACAGACCTCATGACTAGACCATGGCACCAAGTGCCACGTCCAATCCCCTCTTGAACCCCTCCAGGGATGGTGACTCCACCACCTCCCTGGGCAGCACATTCCAATGGTGAACGACTCTCAGTGAAGAACTTTCTCCTCACCTCCAGCCTAAACTTCCCCTGGCACAGCTTGAGACTGTGTCCTCTTGTTCTGGTGCTGGTTGCCTGGGAGAGGAGACCAACCCCCTCCTGGCCACAACCACCTTTCAGGTAGTTGTAGAGAGCAATGAGGTCTCCCCTGAGCCTCCTCTTCTCCAGGCTAAACAATCCCAGCTCCCTCAGCCTCTCCTCACAGGGCTGTGCTCAAGGCCTCTCACCAGCCTTGTTGCCCTTCTCTGGACACGTTCAAGTGTCTCAATGTCCTTCTTAAACTGAGGGGCCCAGAACTGGACACAGGACTCAAGGTGTGGCCTAACCAATGCAGAGTCCAGGGGCACAATGACCTCCCTGCTCCTGCTGGCCACACTATTCCTAATACAGGCCAGGATGCCATTGGCCCTCTTGGCCACCTGGGCACACTGCTGGCTCATGTTCAGGCAGCTGTCAATCAGCAGCCACAGGTCCCTGTCTGTTTGGCAGCTCTCGAGCCACTCTGACCCCAGCCTGTAGCTCTGCATGGGGTTGTTGTGACCAAAGTGCAGCACCTGGCACTTGGACTTGTTGAATGCCATCATGTTGGACTCTGCCCATCTGTCCAGTTGGTCGAGGTCCCTCTGCAGAGCCCTTCTGCCCTCTAACAGATCAACAACTGCTCCCAGCTTGGTGTCATCTGCAAACTTACTGATGACTGACTCAATCCCCTCATCCAGATCATCAATAAAGATATTGAACAGGATGGGGCCCAGCACTGATCACTGGGGCACACCACTAGTGACTGGCCACCAGCTGGATGTGGCACCGTTCACTACCTCTCTCTGGGCTCAGCCTCCAGCCAGTTTCTGACCCATTGTCTTTAGTAGAGATTAATAAAAAACGTCTCTGGAAGACTCAGGCTTTTGTGAGGGCTACAGGAAACAAACAGCAACAAATATTATCACAAACCAAACATAAAGAAACATCCCAAACACTCTAAAATATGTATCTCAGAATTGATCTTCACCAAAACCAACTGAAGAACCAAACTTTGCAGAAATGAATTTACTTCTTTGCTAAGCAGTGCCCCTGTACACTGCACTGGTTAGGCCACACCTTGAGTCCCGTGTCCAGTTCTGGGCTCCTCAGTTTAGGAAAGATGTTGAGTTGCTGGAAGGTGTCCAGAGAAGGGCAACAAAGCTGGGGAGGGGTTTGGAACACAAGCCCTATGAGGAGAGGCTGAGGGAGCTGGGGTTGCTTAGCCTGGAGAAGAGGAGGCTCAGGGGTGACCTTCTTGGTCTCTACAACTACCTGAAGAGAGGTTGTAGACAGGCAGAGGTTGGTCTCTTCTCCCAGGCAACCAGCACCAGAACAAGAGGACACAGTCTCAAGCTGCACCAGGGGAGGTTAAGGCTGGAGGTTAGGAAGTTCTACAGAGAGAGAGTGATTGGCCATTGGAATAGGCTGCCCAGGGAGGTGGTGGAGTCACCATCACTGGAGGTGTTCAGAAGGAGACTTGATGGGGTGCTTGGTGCCTTGGTTTAGTTGATTAGGTGGTGTTGGGTGATGGGTTGGATGTGATGATCTTGAAGGTCTCTTCCAACCTGCTCTACTCTATTCTAGTCTAGTCTAGTCTAGTCTAAAGCACCAATTCCAACACTGCAGTGTTTCCCCCTGCTGATTAATAAGCACATGTGACATGGCAGAAGTTGCTGGAGTGCCTTTCTGGATGTGCAATTAAAATAAAGATGCTTTGCAGAATCAGCCCCAGCTGGATAATCAGTCACCATGCATGACTTAGCATCTCCTTAAGAAGCTGATTTTTGTCAACACTTACCCATACAATTATTTCACTGCTCCTTAAGTACTAATACTGCCCACTCCCCTGTACTAGACAGAACATCTATGCACCTTCACCATACATTATTTTTGCATCAATAGGTGTGTGTGTGTGTGTGTATACAGATGCACACACATATACAGGCTTTTGCCCACACATACCTATCTATTTAGAGGGTAGAAGGGCTCTCCAGAGGGACACTGACAGGCTGGACAGATGGGCAGAGTCCAACGTCATGTCATCTAACAAGTCCAAGTGCTGGGTGCTGCACTTTGGTCACAACAACCCCATGCAGTGCTACAGGCTGGGGATGGAGTGGCTGGAGAGCAGCCAGGCAGAAAGGGACCTGGGGGTACCGATTGACAGCTGCCTACACATGAGCCAGCATTGTGCCCAGGTGGCCAAGAAGGCCAATGGCATCCTGGTCTGCATCAGGAACAGTGTGGCCAGCAGGAGCAGGGAAGTCATTGTGCCCCTGAACTCAGCACTGGTTAGGCCACACCTTGAGTCCTGTGTCCAGTTCTGGGCCCCTCAGTTTAAGAAGGACATTGAGACACTTGAATGTGTCCAGAGGAAGGCAAGAGGCTGGGGAGAGGCTTTGAGCACAGCCCTGTGAGGAGAGGCTGAGGGAGCTGGGATTGTTTATCCTGGAGAAGAGGCGGCTCAGGGGAGACCTTTTTGCTGTCTACAACTATCTGCAAGGAGGTTGTAGCCAGGTGGGGGATTGTCTCTTCTCCCAGGCAACCAGCACCAGAACAAGAGGACACAGTGTCAAGCTGTGCCAGGGGAGGTTTAGGCTCAAGGTGAAAGGAAAGTTCTTCACAGAGAGAGTTGTTAGCCATTGGAATGTGCTGCCCAGGAGTCACTGTCCCTGGAGGTGTTTAAAAAGGGACTGGATGTGGGACTTGAAGCCATGGTTTAGTTAGTCATGAGGTGTTGGGTGGTAGGTTGGACTTGATGATCTTTGAGGTCTTTTTCAACCTTATTGAGTCTATGATTCTGTGATGATTCTATTTGCTTAATACTCTGCTAACACTGTGATGGTTGTTTTGGTTATTTATACAACAGACACAACAAAATCAGAAGTTAAATCTCTTGCTCCCACTCTAAGCAGGGAAAACTGTACCAGCAGGTTCAGAGCAGGCAAAGGCAAGAAAACCTTCAGTGAGCAAGTTTCCTCAAAGTTTGGTTCTCAAGAGTTTGTGTGATGGTTTCAACTACAGAAGCAATGGGCAAATTTCATGTAAGCAGAAAGGATGAAGGAACAGTCTAAAGCACAACCTATCCTTTTTGTTAGATCCCCAAGTACTTCAGAGCTGCTTCTTAGAGGCTTTTCAGCAGCTCTCTGACACGAGGCACACTGAACATCCCCACTACAAAAATGCTAACAAGATGTCAATCTGCTGAACTTATAAGCTGGTCTTCAACATGCCTTTTAATTTCTCTCTTCTCTCCATCTCTGCCAAAGCCTGGGCAGCAGGCTAATGTGCTGTTACACCAGGAGGGTCTCTGAATCTCGCTTGCACGGCATATTGCAAGCACACCCTTTAATTTCTGAACACTGAGCTCTTGTTAGAGATCTGGAATGTTCCAAGTATCTTTAGCTCAGACTAAATAAGGGAGCAATCAAATGCATGTTTTTAGCAAAAGCTCAAATAACTCAAGACATCACAAAGTCACTGAGCAGGGTGAGGGAGGAATAGCAAAATACAACCATGTGGCATCAGAGAGATAGCCAAGGCTGAAGGTGTGTGTTTATGATAGGAGATGAGCTCACTTCAAATTGTTGCCAAGAAGGGAGCTTTCCCTCCTCCCATCTGCTGGCCCTGCACTGGCATTTTTCCCATTGCCCAGGGAGATATGTAGAGGAAAGAAGCCTACAAAGTGCTAACCTAAACTCTGATCTCTTCACTCCCTGAACTACCACAGTGTCAGGGCAAATATGCATCAAGTACCACAGAAGATTAGTCACAGGACCGCTTCGTTCAGTGGAAGGCTACAGTATGACTGGCTTATAAATATTGCAGAGCCATGCCCTAACTGAAAAGATAAAGCTGAAGTGCTGGTTAGCAAGTTGTGCAGAACCAGAGGATAAAGGAATCAGAAAGCTAGAATAGAATAAACCAGGTTGGAAGAGACCTTTGAGATCGAGTCCAACCTATCACCCAACACCATCTAATCAACTAAACCATGGCACCAAGCACCACATCAAGTCTCCTCCTGAACGCCTCCAATGATGGTGACTCCACCACCTCCCTGAGAAGCACATTCCAATGGCCAATCACTCTTTCTGTATAGAACTTCTTCCTAACATCCAGCCTAAACCTCCCCTGGCACAGCTTAAGACTGTGTCCTCTTGTTCTGTTGGTGGTTGCCTGGGAGAAGAGACCAACCCCCACCTGGCTATAACCTCTCTCCAAGTACTTGTAGAATAGAATAGAATAGAATAGAATAGAATAGAATAGAATTAACCAGGTTGGAAGAGACCTTCGAGATCATCGTGTCCAACCTATCATCCGACACCAACTAATCAACTGTAGAGAGCAATAAGGTCTCCCCTGAGCCTCCTCTTCTCCAGGCTAAGCAACCCCAGCTCCCTCAGCCTCTCCTCAGAGGGCTCGTGCTCCCAACCCCTCCCCAGCTTTGTTGCCCTTCTCTGGACACGTTGCAGAGAAACAGTATCACTTCACAAGAGTGTTGTAAAAATCCTATTTTTCATGTTGTGAAGCCCAAAAATCCTGGAGTGATTAAGTATCAGGGGAAAGCCTATTAGTAATAAGATGAAATCTTTCTGTCTTTGGACTATTATGCATGTTTCTGTGCCTGATAAAAGCAAAAATCAAGTAACATGCTACAAGGTTGCTTGCAAGTATGTTCCATGACTGTAAGAAAACCAGGAAAAAAACGAGTCATGGAATCATGGAATCAATAAGGTTGGAAGAGACCTCAAAGATCATCAAGTCCAACCTGTCACCACAGACCTCATGACTAGACCATGGCACCAAGTGCCACGTCCAATCCCCTCTTGAAACCTCCAGGGATGGCGACTCCAGCACCTCCCTGGGCAGCACATTCCAGTGGCTAACAACTCTCTCTGTGAAGAGTTGTTGAAAATGACCACTTAATTGTATCCTAAAGCAAGCACACCAAAATCAGACAGTCTTTTAAAAGCAAACCAACAATACCTGATACTACAATCTCAATGTTTCCCTGAGGTAAAGGAGTCTTAACTACTTGAGATGTGTAAGATTATTTAATGAAATTTCATTCACAAAAGGTCAGACAGAACTGATTCATAATTTCCCCAAACTTTTCAGCTTTATGGCTGAAGCATCAAAGGAAAAAAGAGCAGCACACTGTGTAAAAAACACAACCATCACTGCAATTTCTGCTTCCCTGGCAAAAAAAACACCCACCATCCAAAAGAGATGAGGGGGAGAAGAGAGGGAGAAGAGAGGGAGAAGAGAGGGAGAAGAGAGGGAGAAGAGAGGGAGAAGAGAGGGAGAAGAGAGGGAGAAGAGAGGGAGAAGAGAGGGAGAAGAGAGGGAGAAGAGAGGGAGAAGAGAGGGAGAAGAGAGGGAGAAGAGAGGGAGAAGAGAGGGAGAAGAGAGGGAGAAGAGAGGGAGAAGAGAGGGAGAAGAGAGGGAGAAGAGAGGGAGAAGAGAGGGAGAAGAGAGGGAGAAGAGAGGGAGAAGAGAGGGAGAAGAGAGGGAGAAGAGAGGGAGAAGAGAGGGAGAAGAGAGGGAGAAGAGAGGGAGAAGAGAGGGAGAAGAGAGGGAGAAGAGAGGGAGAAGAGAGGGAGAAGAGAGGGAGAAGAGAGGGAGAAGAGAGGGAGAAGAGAGGGAGAAGAGAGGGAGAAGAGAGGGAGAAGAGAGGGAGAAGAGAGGGAGAAGAGAGGGAGAAGAGAGGGAGAAGAGAGGGAGAAGAGAGGGAGAAGAGAGGGAGAAGAGAGGGAACCAGCTTGGAAGAGACCTTCAAGATCATCACATCCAACCTATTACCCAACACCACCTAATCAACTAACCCATGGCACCAAGCACCCCATCAAGTCTCCTCCTGAACACCTCCAATGACGGTGACTCCACCACCTCCCTGGGCAGCCCATTCCAATGGCCAATCACTCTCTCTGTGTAGAATTTCTTCCTAACCTCCAGAGTAAACTTCCTAAACCATTCTGTATATCCAAATTGCATTTTCCTAAGTTTACCAAGAGCAAGCAATTTATCTTCTGCCATCAGAAGACTTTCAAATTGCTTAGCTTTTCTCCAGTGGGTGCTTACAAGGACAAAGAGAAGTGTGAATAACAGGATTTGATTACCGTTTGCGAGTTTTGAGAGTTGCCTTGGAAGCCTTTAGGTTTCTCCCACTGTGATTCTTAAAGAAAAGAAAAACATATTTCACCTGTCATTCAAACCTGGTTAAGCAGTCATTAGCAAAATGCAGATCAAAAGGCTATGACACTAATGTGTGCAGACATACAAGGAAGTGACACAGACACAACTTACTGGAGTATTATTAATCCTTGATCTGACTATGGTACGAACAATAAACTAAAGCATCACAAAGCATCATAGTTGGCAGCCCAACCCTCTACCAGGCTCTTCTACAGCTAGGGCTGATACACAGATACTGGAAATTGTGGTACAAAAAAAGATGGATTTTGTTTTTTAAATGGTAGCACAGGCCAGAAGAAACTAAGCACATAATATGGCTATCCTTTTGGAAATTAAATACAGCAAATATGAATGTCAAGCCTTAAATGTCTAAGAAGCCTTTTGTTATGTTCTCATTGGTCATCAAAGAGGGCTGCTTTTATGCTCTGAAGTAGATTGCAACAAAGAGCCCCTTAACCAAAGGTAGTCAGTCAGATAAACCCTTTACATGTGGAACCAAACACACACCAATCCATAACTGCTCTCATGCACTTGGGCCTCATCAATTTAGTTCACATTCACATTGCTTTTGTGCTCTGAAGCAGATTGCAACAGAGCTCCTTAACCAAAGGTAGTCAGTTAGATAAACCCTTTACATGTGGAACCAAACAGACACCAATCCATAACTGCTCTCATGCACTTGGGCCTCATCAATTTAGTTCACATTCCTGATCATAAAGCTTCTTTATGAAGAAAACACAGCTATCTTTGCATACTTAATGTGTGAAAGGCTATGCATCTCCAGAAACTGTGAAGCTAGGGCATTCTTTCATTACTAACAAACAGCAAACAGTGTATTGAATATTAAGTACTAAAAACTCCATGCAATTGTTAGTGTTTTAAGCATCAGGTTACTCCTGGGGGAGTAGAAGAGTAAAGAAATGCAGGTAGTCTTTTCCCATTTATATCCAATCACTATATCTGCATTTGCTCCTCCCCAGTTTTTACCTCCTGTTCTTGTGTTGTAGTAATATGTATAGCCTTCAGGAGAAAGTCCTTGCACCCATTCCTTGGTTTCAGTTTTTGCTGGCACTGAGGTGTCCTGAGGTGTCTTTTTTTTCTTCTCTTTCTTTTCCTTCTTTTCCTTCTTCTCTTTCTTTTCCTTAGTCTCCTCTGTGTTACTCTGTGTTTTACTCTGTGTTGAACTGGGACCTACTTCATCTTAAAGAAAAGAACAGACTCCTTTTAAAGAACAGCAACCATCTGAGTTTTCATAGCTGTCACTTCTGAGCAACAGCAAATGAGATATTTTGTTCTTATGACTGTTTGCACCCTGAAGTATTACCCTCACAGCAGGTAAACTTAAACCAGGATATTCCAAGGATGTGGCATTGCAGCAGTACTACAGAGCAGTCCAAACTACTAAGAGAGTCCAAATATCAAAAGATGAGTAACAGAAAGAGAAGAAATGCAAAGACCAGTGAGCTCTAACTCAACAACAAAAAAGAAACAGAGCTACAAGAAAAAGAGAGCTTCTACAGGAGCCTGAAACTACAAACATATCCTAAAAGATAATGTGTCTTCACATGGACAGAACAAAGGTACTTGCTGAGCTGCAAGCTGAGTAGGAGACTCTCATCTCCACTGTTTGATAGCAGTGGGAACCCAACCTCTCCTACATAATAGACACTTTTGTCTCCAACTGGCAAAGCTGAAACACAAAATTAACTAAGAGAAGCTACACTGCTGGTTCAAAGCACCAACAACTGCCTTTTCTTTCCTTGATTTCTTATCACACTGTTTAATTTTTCTACTCCAAACCAGATTGTTCCATGGAACAGATGATACTGCAGCTAAAAACATTCTGTGCAGCAACTTCTGCTCCTGGCCATTTGCAGATTTCTCTATTCCCCCCCCCAAATTAGCAAACACTCCTTTCCCATTCCCAAAACCTAATTTAAGGAAGAAAAAAACCCCAACTTTAAAATGCAATGCTCTTCCAACTCTGTCTTTAATCCTTTCTCAGCTATATGAACTACCTGGCTTGATTCCCAGCCTTTTCAAATCCTCTTGATACGCTTTCATTGCAGCCTCCTCCATCGCTGCAAATTCTTTGGACATGTTTTCTTCTTCTTTGGCCTTCTCCAAGCTTTTCTTTTTAATCTGAAGCCAAACAAATAAACCAAGAGAAATGAATTGAACAGGTGAAAGAGATGAGAAACAAGCATCTGCACAAATAAGATATTTTGAGTTACCTCACTAATTCTTTTTGCCACATTCTCTTTATGATTTTTGCCTCTCTCGTGGAAATCAATGCTCTTCAAAGTGAGAAAGGGGGGAAAAAAAGAGAGGAAAAAAACAGAGTTATGCATTATACAATCTCAATGTATTTGAATTTAGTTAGTTACAATTAAGTTAGACTGGACTTAGACACACACACTTAGACACACACACACACACTTAGACACACTTCTCTTGCTTCATGCAGATCAGATCCTGGGCTGCATATCAAGAGAAGTGTGGCCAGCAGGGCAAGGGAGGTGATTCTCCCCCTCCACTCAGCTCTGGTGAGACCCCACCTGGAGTACTGCATCCAGTTCTGGAGCCCCTATTCCAAGAGGGATCTGGAGGTGCTGGAAGGTGTCCAGAGAAGGGCCACAAGAATGAGCAGAGGGCTGGAGCACCTCTCCTGTGAGGACAGACTGAAGGAGTTGGGGCTGTTCAGTCTGGAGAAAAGAAGGCTCTGAGGTGACCTCATTGTGGCCTTCCAGTATCTGAAGGGGGCCTCCAAGAAGGCTGGGGAGGGACTTCTCAGGATCTCAGGCAGTGATAGGACTAGGGGGAATGGAATGAAGCTGGAGGTGGGGAGATTCAGGCTGGAGGTGAGGAGGAAGTTCTTCCCCATGAGAGTGGTGAAGCCCTGGAATGGGTTGTCCAGGGAGGGGGTTGAGGCCCCCTCCCTGGAGGTGTTTAAGAGCAGGCTGGATGAGGCTGTGGCCAGCCTGATGTGGTGTGGGGTGTCCCTGGCCATGGCAGGGGGGTTGGAACTGGATGATCCTTGTGGTCCCTTCCAACCCTGACTGATACTGTGATACCAGTTGAACAAGCCTAAACATAGCCCGTTCTGAAACCACAGCAAACACTGTGGCTGCAAAACTCAGGGACGCTGAGAAGCACTTAACATAGACACTACAAAACAATCAGTAACACTCCAAAATGCTACCATAAAATGCCAGAGTGTTTATAAGACTTAAAACAATTTAAATAGTACTGCCTAGCACACATTAGAGACAAGTAAGGGGAGGTCTGGGTTCCCTCTGCATGCTATCATTCCAAGTATCATACTCTGATTTCTGTTTTCACCCTCTGTTTCAATGCAAACTTTAAAGCCATATGGCTTATTTAAGTGTTCTAAATATTAGCTACAGTGCTTAATTAGATTACATTATGTTCCACAAATATCCCATTAACTAGCCTGCTGGTCCACATATCTGCAAGAGAGGCAAAGTGGGAGAGCTGGGTAGCCAAGGACAACAGACAGTCTGCAAGCAAAAAACAGCTGCCAGAAAGTCTGAAGCCAGTAGAGAACTGGAAGGAGTGCAGAAGCTTTAAAGGTACAACAGTGGAAGTCCTCATGTGGTTCTCACAAAAAACATCTGAGCTCACTTAAGTGTTCAGATGTTAGGTGCTAGGCCTGACCTAGTAACTCCAGAATTTCTCTGCACGAACCCATGTGCAGAGGATGTACATCCAGGGGATGATTCATCCAATTTAAACACAGACTTTGGAAATTACTTAAGCCCTCCCCTTGAACGTGTATTTCTCTTCACTGGCTACAGTAAGAAACACTTATCATTCTAAACTGCAGGTATCTGGGCAGGGACTGGCTGGAAAGCAGCCCTGAGGAGAGAGACTTGGGGGTGCTGCGGGAGGAGAAGCTCAACAGGAGCTCTCAGTGTGCACTTGCAGCCCGGAAAGCCAATCAGATCCTGGGCTGCATCAAGAGAAGTGTGGCCAGCAGGGCAAGGGAGGGGATTCTCCCCCTCTGCTCAGCTCTGCTGAGACCCCACCTGGAGTACTGCATCCAGTTCTGGAGCCCCAGGGATCTGGAGGTGCTGGAAGGTGTCCAGAGAAGGGCCACAAGGCTGAGCAGAGGGCTGGAGCACCTCTCCTATGAGGACAGACTGAAGGAGTTGGGGCTGTTCAGTCTGGAGAAGGCTCCGAGGTGACCTCATTGTGGACTTCCAGTACCTGAAGGGGGCCTACAAGAAGGCTGGGGAGGGACTTCTCAGGATCTCAGGTAGTGATAGGACTAGGGGGAATGGAATGAAGCTGGAGGTGGGGAGATTCAGGCTGGAGGTGAGGAGGAAGTTCTTCCCCATGAGAGTGGTGAAGCCCTGAAATGGGTTGTTCAGGGAGGGGGTTGAGGCCCCATGCCTGGAGGTGTTTAAGCCCAGGCTGGATAAGGCTCTGGCCAGCCTGATCTAGTGTGGGGTGTCCCTGGCCATGGCAGAGGGGCTGGAACTAGATGATCCTTGTGGTCCCTTCCAGCTCTGACTGATTCTATGATCTAGTTGTAAGCCACATGAAGCTCAGCTCCAGGAGCAACTCTGGCATTGAGTCAGGAATGCAAATCTTATTTTCAAGCAAGAATGGGTCTAGTAGTCTGTAAAAGGCATCCACAAGTCAGAACCACCTTTCTCTAACCCAGTAATGTTTCTGTGGGCTGTGTGAAAACAAAGAAACCTGTCTCAAACACTTAGATTGCAGGCTGTACCAGGCCTACCATTTATGTATGCCAACTTGTGCTTTCTCCTTGGACATGAAGGCTATGAACAGGCACAGGCAAAGTTGCAAGACAGATCAAATGTTAGGTTGAAGAACCAGAAAAAGCAGCATTAGATATCTCAGCTCTTATCTGTGATGCCAAGGAGAAGAGCACACATCTTGCATGCAGGTATCTGGCTCTCACACAACACACAAAGGGATTTTTGAAAGACAAATTTCATGCATCAATAGATTGGGATCAGAAGTGCTGCTCCAAGCAGGTAACTGAAATTGGCAGTGTTTGAAACCCAGTGCCACAACGTGGCAGGACTCCGTACAGGTCTGTTGTCTGCTATCCAGCACTTGCAGTAGTCGCAGAATTTTTTTGGCTGAGACTTCCAGTAATCGGCCCTGGGGAGAAGAACAAACAACAGACACAGAATGTGAAACGAGAAAGCAAGCCACAGGGTATTTTGAGATATGTATGTGCAGCTTCAGAAACTACATTTCTTCTTCTTTTGGTGACTTGAGTGCTAGGAGTTTTTCTTTCTCTATTTTAAACGAGGTACGGGGAGCAAGCGAGGGTAGCGACATGGACTGGGGTGGGAGTGGCTGGAGAGAAGCCAAACAGAATGCCACCTGGGGATACTGATTGACAGTAGCCTGAACAAGAGCCAGCAGTGTGCCCAGGTGGCCAAGAAGGCCAATGGCATCCTGGCCTGCATCAAGAATAGCATGGCCAGCAGGAGCAGGGAAAGTCATTGTGCCCCTGGACTCGGCACTGGGTAGGCCACACCTTGAGTCTCGTGTCCAGTTCTGGGCCCCTCAGTTTAAGAAGGACATTGAGACACCTGAACGTGTCCAGAGAAGGGCAATGAGGCTGGGGAGAGGCCTCAAGCATAAGCCCTATGAGGAGAGGCTGAGGGAGCTGGGACTGTTTAGCCTGGAGAGGAGGAGGCTCAGGGGAGACCTTCCTGCTGTCTATAACTACCTGAAGGGAGGTTGTAGCCAGGAGGGGATTGGCCTCTTCTCCCAGGCAACCAGCACCAGAACAAGAGGACACAGTCTCAAGCTGTGCCAGGGGAGGTTTTGGCTGGCTGTTAGGAAGAAGTTCTTCCCAGAAAGAGTGATTGGCCATTGGAATGTGCTGTCCAGGGAGGTGGTGGAGTCCCCGTCCCTGGAGGACTTTAAGAACGGATTAGATGTGGCATTTGGTGCTATGGTTTAGTAGTCATGCGGTCTGTGGTGACAGGTTGGACTTGATGATCTTTGAGGTCTCTTCCAACTTTATTGATTCTATGATTCCGTGACTACTATGCCCCTTAAAGCACAGCTCAGCATTGGGATTGTGCCTTTCTGGAAGGCAAAGTTTTTACAATGCAGGTGACACTGGAAGAACCAGAAACACAAAGAAAAACCAAGCCAGAGATAAACAAACAGCTCCAGATACTCCAGTTAAAAACAGAACTGTCAGGAAAGTGAGATTTGCACTATTTTTCATTAAAATGCATACAATAAGTGCTTCTAAGTGTCAAACTTCAGATTTGGAATAAACCAGGTTGGAAGAGACCTTCAAGATCATCAGGTCCAACCCATCACCCAACACCACCTAATCAACTAAACCATGGCACCAAGCATCCTATCAAGTGTCCTCCTGAACACCTCCAGTGATGGTGACTCCACCACCTCCCTGGGCAGCACATTCCAATGGGCAATCACTCTTTCTGTCAAGAACTTCTTCCGAACATCCAGCCTAAACCTCCCCTGGCACAGCTTGAGACTGTGTCCTCTTGTTCTGGTGCTGGTCGCCTGGGAGAAGAGACCAACCTCTGCCTGTCTACAGCCTTCCTTCAGGTAGTTGTAGAGAGCAATAAGGTCTCCCCTGAGCCTCCCCTTCTCCAGACTAAGCAACCCCAGCTCTCTCAGCCTCTCCTCACAGGGCTGTGCTCCAAACCCCTCACCAACTTTATTGCCCTTCTCTGGACTCATTCCAGCAACTCAATATCCTTCCTAAACTGAGGGGCCCAGAACTGGACACAGGACTCAAGGTGTGGCCTAACCAGTGCAGAGTACAGGGGCACACTGACTTCCCTGCTCCTGCTGGTCACACTCTTCCTGGTACAGGCCAGGATGCCATTGGCCTTCTTGGCCACCTGGGCACACTGCAGGCTCATGTTCAGCCTACTATCAACCAGCACCCCCAGGTCCCTCTCTGCCTGGCTGTTCTCCAGCCACTCTGACCCCAGCCTGTAGCACTGCCTGGGGTTGCTGTGGCCGATGTGCAGAACCCGGCACTTGGATGTGTTCAATCTCATACCACTGGACTCTGCCCATCTGCCCAGCCTGTCAAGGTCCCACTGCACAGCCTCTCTACCCTCATCTGCAAGAGGTACTGCAGGGAATGCTAGAGCAGATTGTGGCCTGTGGGGTCACAGACACAGCAGTAAACTGTTTGGATGTTTCAGTGTAAAACCATGACTATTTCTGAACCATGCAATTTAGATTAGCTGTGCATGTGTGAAGAAACTTAGGGAGAAGAGAGCTCAAAAGTTAGCACACACAAACAACCCCTCCAATTGATGTTTCTTCTTAAAAAATTGCTTTCTGATGCCAGATGAGGCTTGTGCAGAAAGAATTCCATTTCTTTCGGCTTGCAGCAACAGCTGCAGTGCTTTGCTTCAGGAGAACACATTCCAGCCACAGACTACAACATTTTAAGTTCAAATGGAAACAAACAAACAAACAAACCAACCCCCAAAAAACAAAACCCAAAGGGTAAAACCAAAACCAATGCAGGATGGACTTGATGATCTCAGAGGTCTTTTCCATCCTGGTTAATTCTAGTCTATTCTATTCTATTCCACTGAAAATGTTAGAAGAGATCAGTCAGAACAAAAAATACCAATCTGATCAATCTGCTTTCCATCTGAACAGCAGTGTACAGCTAGGAGAATATGCTGCCTGACATTTTTATTCAACAAAACCAAACCTTTCACTCCTGATAGCACCAGGTCTCAGTGCTGAACATAAAGATAAAATTTCTAAGAGGTTATAGAATAGACTAGAATTAACCAGGATGGAAAAGACCTCCGAGATCATCGAGTCCAACCTATCATCCAGCACCATCTAAGCAACTAAACCATGGCACCAAGTGCCCCATCCAGTCTCCTCTTAAACACTTCCAGTGATGGTGACTCCACCACCTCCCTGGGCAGCCCATTCCAATGGCCAATCACTCTTTCTGGGAAGAACTTCTTCCTAACATCCAGCCTAAACCTCCCCTGGTGCAGCTTAGGACTGTGTCCTCTTGTTCTGGTGCTGGTTGCCTGGGAGAAGAGACCAACCCTCACCTGGCTACAACCTCCCTTCAGGTAGTTACAGACAGCAAGGTCTCCCCTGAGCCTCCTCTTCTCCAGGTGAAGCAACCCCAGCTCCCTCAGTCTCTCCTCAGAGGGCTTGTGCTCCAAAGCCCTCCCCAGCTTTGTTGCCCTTCTCTGGACACTCAACATCTTTCCTAAACTGAGGGGCCCAGAACTGGACACAGGACTCAAGGTGTGGCCTAACCAGTGCTGAGTCCAGGGGCACAATGACTTCCCTGCTCCAGCTGGTCACACTCTACCTGATGCAGACCAGGATGCCATTGGCCTTCTTGGCCACCTGGGCACACTGCTGGCTCATGATTATTTAGAGGGGTGAATATGGAAGATACACTCTGCAACAACATACCAACCTATAAGCAATGCTGCATTAGCCACGTGCAACTTCTCCAGCACTTCTCTGGAAAGCTAGAAAGAAGCAGCTGGGCTTGCCCCAATGTAAACAGAAATCCACTCATCCCTAAATGGTGTCCTCTAGAACTGGGTGATTACTCAGTCACACATTTAATTAAAAGGCTTTTGTGATTTATATATCAGAGTGTACCAGGGCCAAAGCCTGGGAAATCACTCTGTCTGGGAAAACATCTGAGTGGGAAGGAGAAATTCAGGGTTCAGCAATACCTCAAGGCCCTTTTCCCTGTTTGAGCTGTATCTCCTGAATTGTCTCCAAATCCTTCGTTTAAGAGAAATTTCCAGCTAAAAGCTGGATTAACCTTCCTAAGGCAATGGATCAATTGTGACAGAAAAACGTGTCAACTGGGAAAAAACCTCCCTGCATGCTTTGGCTGTGTGAGAACATCTGTGTATTGCCAAGCTTAACTTAGCAGAACTGGCTTTCTCTTCACCAGAATCAGGCGTGATAGAATTCAGACTGTACAGCTGCACTCACCCAAGCCCAAGACCTAAGAGTGTGTCAAGCTGTATTTTCACAACTATGTTTCCCACTGACTGCTTTCTGAAATGCTACTGGACATCACATCTGTTGCAAACCACTGTAGCTACACGTAAAGTAATTGTGCTGAAGACCTCCAGGGCACCCTTGGGGCTTAAACATAAATCCAGGTCTTGATGACAGAAGCCATCTGTCCTCATCTCCTATTGGTTTTGATAAAGAGTGAAGCTGGTTCTCTGCTGTTACATATAAAGGTAAATGATAGTCTGTGCTGAAGCCTGGGGAACCTTAAATCCTGCATTCCATGATTAAGTTAATTATGGGATAGGATAGGATAGGATAGGATAGGATAGGATAGGATAGGATAGGATAGGATAGGATAGGATAGGATAGGATAGTCTGGAGAAGAGAAAGCTCCAAGGTCACCTAATTGTGGCCTTCCAGTATCTGAAGGGGGCCTACAAGAAGGCTGGGGAGGGACTTCTCAGGATCTCAGGTAGTGATAGGACTAGGGGGAATGGAATGAAGCTGGAGGTGGAGAGATTCAGGCTGGAGGTGAGGAGGAAGTTCTTCCCCATGAGAGTGGTGAAGCCCTGGTTGTCCAGGGAGGTGGTTGGGGCCCCATCCCTGGAGGTGTTTAAGAGCAGACTGGATGAGGCTCTGGCCAGCCTGATCTAGTGTGGGGTGTCCCTGTCCATGGCAGGGGGGTTGGAACTAGATGATCCTTGTGGTCCCTTCCAACCCTGACTGATACTATGATACCAGTTGAACAAGCCTAAATGTAGCCCGTTCTGAAACTGCAGCAAACACTGTGGCTGCAAAATTCAGGGACACTGAGAAGCACTTAACATAGACACCACAAAACAATGATGATCCTTGTGGTCCCTTCCAACCCTGACTGACTCTATGGTTCTATAAAGAACAGGGATTTTCTTTCACATTTTACTAGTCAAACTGCTCAGGGGCAGAATGTACAACAGTTCAGTGGGCTAAAGGGGAGGAAGGAAAAAAGAGTGAACATCAAGCTGCAACTTTAAAGACAGGGCAAACTCATTGCTGCAAATAGCTGTGAAGTGCAAAGGGCATCAACTTCTAAACCATTTTCAAATTTCTGAAATTAATTTACAACCTCAGGAGCAAGGAGATGGGGAGGCAGCAATTCTGCTTGAACACACCCACAATTTCAAATGAAAATGCTGAAAGTCAGAGAGAAATCTCAAGACATTTTAGTTTCCATAATTAATTTCTTTAGCTATGAGAATCACACGGATAGGATAGGATAGGATAGGATAGGATTAGACCAGACCGGATAGGATAGGATAGGATAGGATAGGATAGGATAGGATAGGATAGGATAGGATAGGATAGGATAGACCAGGTTGGAACAGACCTTCAGGATCATCGCATCCAACCCAGTATCCAACACCACCTAATCAACTAAACCATGCAACCAAGCACCCTGTCAAGTCTCCTCCTAAACACCTCCAATGATGGCAACTTCACTACCTCCCCAGGCAGCCCATTCCAATGTGCAATCACTCTCTCTGTGTAGAATTTCTTCCTAACATCCAGTCTGAACCCCCCCTGGGTTCTCCATTCCTGCACAGGAACCATGCATCCGAGAGCACACAAGGTGGGCAGGTTCTACGGACAACATTCAGAGTGTAATCTTCTGAGTATTCCAGCAGTGCTGGGGTCCAGGGCTCCAAACTGCTTCTCTTCACACCTTAGAGTATAATTTATGTTTTAACAGGTGATACAATCATCTTTCCTTATACAGGGAAGCTTAAGAAACCCTCATAAAGAAACTGAGGCAGTTTCCCCAAACTTTACTTTCAGACTGGGCTAGAGGTTTTTGTTCTTACAACACACTGGCTGAAATTAAAAGGGGACAGGAAATAAACAAGTCTTCAGGTGATTCTGAACACAAGGGGGAAAAGGCAATTTGGCTGTGCAAACAAAATCTGGAAGCATTTGCTTTGAATGTTTTAAAACATCAGACCTGGAATTTGGCAGGGACGCTGAGTGGTTTCTGTCAGGGACATACCTGTCCAAATTATAAGCCTACAGGGGATAAGAAATATCATACATATATTCAGCAGCTTTCTTTAGTTTTAATATCTACAACCTCTGAAGACTTTACACCATGTTAATATCTTGCAGCATTCTGCAGGTCTGAGCACTGGATGGCTTGTGCATGTGCCATCTTCTTGAATACAGGTGTGTGAAGTAAATAGCCTACAGATCCAAGTTCTTGACTACACAAGGAAATGAATTCATAGAATCAGCAAGGTTGGAAAAGACCTCAGAGATCATCAAGTCCAACCTGTCACTCAATACCTCATGACTATTAAACCATGGCTCCAAGTGCTGTGTCCAATCCCCTCTTAAATACCTCCAGGGATGGTGACTCCACCACCTCCCTGGGCAGCACATTCCAATGCCTCACAACTCTCTCTGTGAAGAACTTTCTCCTCACCTCCAGCCTAAACTTCCCCTGGTGCAGTTTGAGACTGTGTCCTCTTGTTCTGGTGCTGGTTGCCTGAGAGAAGAGACCAACTCCCTCCTGGCTACAACCACCCTTCAGGTAGTTGTAGGCAGCAAGAAGGTCTCCCCTGAGCCCCCTCTCCAGGCTAAACAACCCCAGCTCCCTCAGCCTCTCCTCATAGGGCTTGTGCTCAAGGCCTCTCCCCAGCCTTGTTGCCTTTCTCTGGACACGTTCAAGAGTCTCAATGTCCTTCTTAAACTGAGGAGCCCAGAATTCAGAGCAGTTATTACAGCTGCTCTGTGACAGTCACTCAAAAGCACACAGTATTCAGAAATGGTAATAAATTATACCTGGGAATACTATGTGCTTCCAAAGAAAAATAATAGTTCTGTAATGGAAAAAAAAAGTTGGAAAGAACAACAAAAAAAAACCCCAATAAATCTACAAAAGCATATATAAAAAAAATCAGTTTAACACCAGACCCTCCTCCACATGGGAAGCCATTCCAGAACAGCTAATTCTAACTCAAATAGAACAGAATAGAATTAACCAGGTTGGAAAAGACCTCAGAGATCACTAAGTCCAACCTATCACCCAACACCATCTAATCAACTAAACCATGGCACCAAGCACCCTATCCAGTCTCTTCCTAAACACCTCCAGTGATGGTGACTCCACCACCTCCCTGGGCAGCACATTCCAATGGCCAATCACTCTTTCTGGGAAGAACTTCTTCCTAACATCCAGCCTAAACCTCCCCTGTTCTGGTACTGGTAAGACCTAAGAATGCAATGCTAAAATTGTCAAGGAAGGAGGCTGATAGGAAAAGATTTTCTTGCACTGTGAAGTAGGTCCCAGCACCATGGCCCTACTGACCCATGCTCCCAAATATCTCATATCAATTCCACTCATTCATAGTGCACTAATCCTACCCCAAAACCTCTTCTTCTATACATACCCTTAATGATTATTATTTTTTTAAATGGCATTTTAAGACTCAAGAAAACAGCATCCCTGACACACCAAGTACATGGGGTTGGTCCTCTATGTAACCTCAGCTCATTGGCTTTCTGATATATTACGGAATACATATGTCTGTATGTGAGCTCTTGCAGGCCAGCACTAGGGACATGAAACATCCACATGAAACAGGGCAGCTGTCTGATGGGATTCATTCTCACGGCCTTTAAGTCTATTGTGCTTTTTGTAATCCTTCTGTTTACAGTCCAAGTGGCTGCTTCTTTTTATTACTCCCCTTTGGAACAAGAAAGCAGAGTACACAGAAGGTGCTCATTCTGACCTATATTGGTGCTGAAGATCATTTGCTTTTCCAGACCTCTTTTCTAGATTATACAAATTGAAATGTAATCACAGTATCACCAAGGTTGGAAGAGACCTCAAGGATCATCGAGTCCAACCTGTCACCACAGACCTCATGACTAGACCATGGCACCAAGTGCCATGTCCAATCCCCTCTTGAACCCCTCCAGGGATGGGGACTCCATCAGCTCCCTGGGCAGCACATTCCAATGGTGAATGACTCTCTCAGTGAAGAACTTTCTCCTCTCCTCGAGCCTAAACTTCCCTTGGCACAGCTTGAGACTGTGTCCCCTTGTTCTGGTGCTGGTTGCTAGAGAGAAGAGATCAACCCCCAGCTGGCTACAACCACCTTTCAGGTAGTTGTAGAGAGCAATGAGGTCACCCCTGAGCCTCCTCTTCTCCAGGCTAAACAATCCCAGCTCCCTCAGCCTCTCCTCATAGGGCTACAAATATTTTTAACCATACAGAACTATGCACAAGAATATCAGGGCAGGCAGCCTTCTGCATGTATGGACCTCCAATGGACTTATCTTCCCTAATTTCAGTTGTCTAAAAACTGAGATACTGAGTTGTCCAGGTTCTCCATGTCCATAGATGGAGACTGTCATCTCCAGAATGCTGCTCCTTCCATCCTACATAGACATCTGAGAAGCAAACTGAACTCCATAGGGGCACGTTTCTTCCTTAAACAGGGTACCTAAAGCAAACTACCTGACTCAGCACCTAGAAGTTAAATATCTGAAGTCAAGGATATCTACTGAAAGCAGAAGTCTGCTGCTGTAGATGTATTAGGAGGATATGGGCTATGCCAGGGAGAGTATGATAAGAATTAGAAGAGCAGAAAAAAAACAGCAACATAAATTGGGTCAGGAAACTATTCAGGTCTAATTTTAGCAGTAACTAGAATCAAGAGCACTGCTGCATGTAGCATCAGTCTGCAAGACAGGCTCACACAACCTAACCATCAAATACCTCTCCACAGAAAGACCTCAAAAAAATGTTTTGATCAGTTTGGGTTTTTTTAGTAGGGAGGTTAGAATATCTTGAAAAGTAACAGAAATGAGCAAACGTTATTGATGTGACATTTCCACTTCACAAATACCCAATCTTGGCATTTCACACCGCCATCCCCCTCCCATAAATATGGCCAGGTATTATCACAAAGTTTGTAATTAAACACTTGAAAAGCGGTAGCGATGGCCAGCAAAACCAATCACAGAGGCTTCCCCCACCGCTTCACTCCGAGCCAGAGGCGCCAAAGGAGGCCGCAGCTTGCGCGGCAGGGGCCAGTAAGACACTTTCCTCCCCCGCAGCCCTCGCAACCTCACGCTGCAGGACATTAAATCCCCCGCAGGCGGGAGGTGAAGCTGCCCGGCGTGTCCGGGAGAGATAAGAAGCCTAAAGCGCAGCAGAAACAAACAACCTAGAGAGGCAGGGGGGCGCACGGAGGGGAGCAGAACTTGAACTAGAAGGAAATAACGCGGTTAGTGAGGCGGGGGTCGCTGGCCTCAACTAGGACAGAGTCTCAGCGTGGCTACCCTAAGGCCTTCCCACGGCCTGAGGGGACGGGGGACGGGCCTGCCCCGCTGCCGACACCCCCACCCCACATTGCCCACGGTCCCCGCCAGCCCCCAGGGCAGGGGCCCGTACGCGGAACGCGGTCGGCGCTGCCCGCCCTCTCCCGGCCTCCAGCACTCACATCGCCGCTTCCCCGACAGTGCCGCTCCACCGCGCCGCGCCGGTCCCGTCCGCTCGCCACTAGCCGCGCCGCTGGGGCGGGCCGGGGCGGAGGCAGCGAGCGCCGCGACGGGAGCCGGGAGGGTTCAATTCGCGCTCTTCTCCCCCGCCCCTCTCCACCTCCTGCCCTCGCCCGCTCCTCCTCTCCCGCCCCCGGGAGAGGCGAGCGCTCTGCGGGGAGCCGCTCGGAGACGGAGCTGCCGCTCGGTGAGTGCTGTCCACCCGCTGCAGGTTGCGGCGAGCCCCGCGCTCGGGGAAACGGAGAGACTTTCCCCGTTCCCCCGCGGGGAACGAGCCTGGAGCCAAGGGTTCGAGCCCCGCCGCCAGCAGCACTCCGTGCCGGGCTGTTCCTGCCCCGCCGCGGCTGTGGGAGACGGGAGGGGTTGTGGGGGTGGGCAGTGGGGTGGAGAGGCTAAGGAGCCAGGGAGGGGGCGGCGGGCTCTGGTGCGAGCCGGCGGCGGTGCGCGCCCTCGTGCCACGGCCAGCGGCGCCCTGTACCGCCAGGCACCCCTGCCAACTTTCTGAGGAGTTCAGGCAGCGCGTGTGTGTGCGTAGGGAGGGTAGCTGCGTGCAGTCTGTGTCTCGTCCTCCTCTTTCTGCCCCAGCTGCTGCAGCCCTGTCCTCCTCTACCCGCTGGGTGCCTCTCCCCGTCCGTCGTGGGGCAGCGGCGGCTCCGCGCTGCCAGGGAGGGCGGCGCGCGCGCGTGGGACGGTTGGCGGCCGCGCGCCCTTGCGCGGAGAGGCCGCGGCGCGTGCGTGTGCGCCTGAGGCCGCGGGGGAGGGGGCCGGGGCCGAGGGCCGGCGCCGCCCCGGAGTGGCCGCGGCGGGGACGGACACGACACGTCGGCTCCGGACGGGCCGTGTTGCCACCGGGCGTGTTCGTGCCTCTGGGTGGCCGGCGCTGGTGAACCCGAAGAAGCCCATCCTCAGCTGCTTCCCCCCCGCCCAACAAAACTTCTACGGGTTTGTGTTCCACATCCCCCCCCGCCTCTTCCAGCGCTGTGTGAGTTATTTCCCGACCGTGTCGCCAGAAAAATAATGTTAATTCATCGACTACAGCTGGCAACCTTTTTGCTATAGTCACGCACAAGGGTGGAGGAGAAGCCTGTGGAGTGAGTCATGGGTTTGAGAGGCCCTCTGGTTGTTTATGGCAAAACCAGGGGGTGGTTCATTCAACATGTGGGAAATACGAGGAGTAAGAGCTGCTTAAATGCATAAAGCGATAAGACAGAGGTACTTGTGTGTATCGTGCACCCCCTGTCCCAGCTTGTTATCGAGCTGCCTTGAAAAGGGAAGTAATGTTTGTTCTTTAAGGACGACTTGTGGTCAGACTGTCATAGCTAACTGCAGCGGCTAAGGCATTTGTCAGCATTTCCATTTGAAGCGTAGTTTTCGTGTACTTTGCAACTTGGTTATAAAAATAGGCACTGGGGTTGAAATTTGGTTGACAGCCTCTTCTCCAGCAGCATCTAAGCAAATTGTGAAATGGTTCTGCTTAGATGTGAAGTGGAAATCCATTGAAAATGCTGGCTTTTTGTGTATCTCTGAACTTTAAAACTTAGCTGCTTATTATGCACGTGGACGCATTTAGAGCTGGTAGAGCAAAAACGTTTGCTCTGTCAAATTCGTTGAATTGGGGAAGAGTTGAAGGGCTTGGCCTCTGCAGGCATTGCTGTCTGTGCCCTGAGTAGCGTAGCAGGGCCTCTCTGAAGACTCTTGCAAGTTCCCTGCCACCTTGCATTAGGGCACCCACCTAGAGGAGTGACGTGGGGCACCGCATGTCTGCAGAGCTCTGGCTACAGAGTGCTGGCGGAGTTTGAGCAGCTCTTTGCTGCAGACAAGAAGCAGGTGTTAAAATGAGAGCAGAGTATGGTAACTTTGTGGGATGTTTTTATTTTCCAACTGGCTGTTCAGTTGCTGCTTCTGAGACAGAGAAAGTGCACGTAGTATTTGAGAGGTCTCATTTCTATACCTCTGTATAGACACGTATCTGGATCCCGTGAAACATGCCTGCCACCCAGTGGATGCAGGTGGTCTCTATAGAGCCTATATTCTATACATCTACTACCTGTCGGCCCTTAGCCCGACCCTGTTAGTAAGTTTGCACAGGGAAGTGCTCAGGCATTGTAAAAATGCCAGGCTCATCTGGTCGCCCTGGGCCTCTGCATTGTGATGTTGTCTGTCATGACATGATCTCCCACTGTCCTTCCTGGGTGATGAAACAGAGGTACGTCCAGAGGTGTAGCAGCTTCCCAGCTGGGCAGCAGTGACAAGAGGTAACGTGAATGAGGCAGATGATTATACTTGGAGGGAGAGGTAGTTTCATGCCTGAGATGGCTGGAGAATTGGATTTTGCAAGCCCTACCTTTGCTGTAGGATTTCCATGTAATCATAAAGGTTTTAACACGTGGGCTGATGGGTTTTCTGGGTGTCTGACCTGCTTTGCTGAATTTGTTAAATGTTTTACAGACTGAAGTTATGCTGCACATCCAGAACAAAAATCAACATCCTTTTGCTCTTAATGTACAGAGTATGCTTTCTTAGGTTCTGAGTGTGTTAAAACTGTAGTTTTTGAGTGTCAAGATTGGTCTTGGTGGCCATAGCTTTCTGCTTTAAGCTTTTTTCATCTTAGTTTCCCATCTTTAAAAACCCCATGGATACCAGTATCTTCACCCTGTGGATTACTGTGGTGATGAGAGCTGTAAAAGAATCTGAGAGAGAAGAAATCATTCCTCTGTGGTTTGAAAATATTTAGTGATGCTCTAGGAAACAAGGGCAAAAAGAGGAATTTGCATGTTAATTCTAGCAAAGCTTCTGTGGGGAAAAAAACGTGACCAGGTCATTTGCAATTAGTGATTGACCTCCATGAACATAAGGAGATGGTTAAATTGCCATAGGCCACATAGTTCTAATAATTCCTAACTTCTGCCTTCTTAATTGCAGTTTTAATACTGCTTTTTGTGTGTAATTTCCTAGGGTTTATTTCCCTTAGGAAAAGAGCCAAAAAGCAGATAGACAGCCTGGAGCTGCATGCTTGTGTCACAGTCCTGTGTCTTTGGGTTCATCGTGTAATGCCTGGGACTCTGTTGTTTGAGCTGCCTGTAGAGGATAACCAGTGGTGGTAGGTTGTGGCTGTGGTCTGTGTTGCTGCAAAGATCTGTAGGATTGGTCAGGGAAAGGGCAAGGAGAAGCAGGACCCTGGGTTGTGTCCCAAGTAGGCTGAAGGTGAGGAGAAGGTTCTTCACCGAGCGAGTCATTCGTCATTGGAATGTGCTGCCCAGGGAGGTGGTGGAGTCACCATCCCTGGAGGTGTTCAAGAGGGGATTGGATGTGGCACTTGGTGCCATGGTCTAGTCCTGAGGTGTTGGGTGACAGGTTGGACTTGATGATCTTTGAGGTCTCTTTCAACCTTGGTGATACTGTGATATTGTGAAGTACCTGGTGCTATTTTGGCCTCCACCAGCCCTGAAGTGGGAAGCCTGGAGCCTCCTGCCTTTCCCTGGCTTGGAGCATGGTTCTTTGAGTTACAGCCCTGTCTTGCATAGGCAGTGGGGGGGCAAATTGCTTATTGTGGTGAGGGTGGTCTGTGTCATCTGACCAGCACCGAGCAGAATGTGGATTTGGCCCAGCAAATACGTACTTCAAATGCACCAAGTACAATTTGTCTTTGAATGTTTGACCAAATGCAAGTGTATTTTTCATGGGGGCAGCAAAAGGGACATCTCCAATATGCAAACTCCAGGCTTCATGTCAAATTTCACCTCTGGCACCATGATCTGGAAAGGCATTATATCCTTCCAGGTTTGCCAGAGATTTCTATTAACAATGAAAAGGAGCATTTCCCCTGATCTTGTTCTGGAAACAACTGAAGTATTTTACTTTGCTTGCATTCTAATCACAGTATGCCTCTTTCTGCACCCTTTGCTCAGAGGCAACCCCTACAACACATGGAGCAAAATTTAGCCTGAGGCAGGCATTCAACTTGGAAAATTTCTACCCAAACAGTCAAAGTCTGGCTGAGTTACAAGCAGCTGGAAGCAGTGTCTTGCATTGGAAGCATTCAGCGGCCGCCTCATAGGCAGTGCTGCAAGCTTCATCGATACTGTGTGTATTTTTGTGGGAATACACTGCTGAATTATTCTATTAAGGGATAGGTTACCTGGTCAGTCAACTGGCAGCCAGTTGGGTTTGATTTATTGTGTTTGCCCCATAAAGAATTCAAACTAAAACTCTGAAGGTTAATTGGGATGAATGCTTTTCCTGACTCGCATTATTCATTGTTTTCCTGGCTGGAAAAATGAAAACTTTTTAAATGGAGCCTCTGAAGTTAGTGACAAGCCAGGGCTGACTTGTTCTGAATCTTTCAGAATGACTTAACAATTGTTAAAGACCAATTTACAGTAGAACTAGAGCAAATTGCTTCCCAGCGTTTTGAATTGTAAGAAACCACATCTCCCAAATTCCTGAGCTATTCATCAACTGCTCCATTGTGGCAGACTCACCCTATATTGTGTCCCTGATATATCTATTAACTCTGCAGTGAAGTGTGAGTTTAAAACAATTGTGCCATGCAGTCACTGTGGAATAAATACCACAAACATTGGCAAAGTTGCTTCATAAATCTCTCTCCGTTTGGAGAGGAACTGAGGCGTGCCTTTCTTCTATGGGAGTGCAGCTGTTTCTTGTGTGGTCCCCCGGGGGGCTGGATCATGGTGTAAGGCTGTTTAATATTGTATTCACAGTTTTTGTGATGATATCTCCTCGTTACCAGTAGATTACTTGCAGGTTTGTGTGTGTGTGGAACAAGTTACCAGTGCAGTATACTCCAGATGATTTTATAAACCAGTCAGCATCCAGCGTGTGTTTTTTTTATGGAGTCATATACAAAGGAAGCAGGAATGCAGTCACACCAGCAGGGTGGGAGATTGTCTTCTAACTGGTAATTTGAAAGAGGGCTTAAGAATTTGTGTGGAGAATCATCTCAACAGGAGTTTTCATTGTAGCTCTGAAGTGTGATCTTTGGCCGTGTAGCAGTGTAAATATTGCAGAGGAGTAGGAGAGTACATGGCGTGAATAAGATCACGGGAGTTCTGTGTCTGGTTTTGCTGCTCACACGTGAGGGAGGATGTGAAATACTGCTAGGAGCCCGGTGACAAAAGCGATCCAGGGTTTGGAAACTGAGCTTCACAATGTGGGGTGTACAGAGTTTATTCAGCTCAGCAAAGACAGAGGGGAAATGATGCCTGTATATATTGTATGTGTCTGTAAAGAAAGCATATTTACTGGACCCTGCAGATAGCCAGTGTCCAGGAGATGGAGTTAGGTATCTTTCACCTTGTAAGTAGCAACAAGAGCAATAAAGCATTGTATTGGATTTGCTGTTGGTAGGAGTGTTTAAAGGGAGGTGGGGTTTCCTTCTGAAAGATATGCTTTGGCCTGGTTCAGTGGAGGACATTTCCAGTGCGTGTAGAAGGGGAAAGGACTGCGCTCTGTTCACTTGCATTCTTCCCTAGATTGAGACAAGAAGATTGTTTGTGGGGCTTTGTGTGTTTTAGCACCTGTTGCTACCTTGGGCAGGATTATAATAAAAGTCATGCTGCAGAACATTGCTGGGGTTTTTTGGGGGGTTGAGAAGATCTTTTTTTTTTTGGTGCCTAATTGGACTTCTGAGGCCATGATTAATTATGCTGTACTTTCCTCCAGATCAACATCTGGTGGCAGCTGGACGCAGGATATCAGGTGCTCGCCTTCCTCACTTCCTGCTCTCTGCCAGTAGAGACCCCTCATACCTCCAGGTTGGTGTACTGTCTTTCTTTGCTCATGATACTGACAACTGCATTTAGGGATTGAGACATTTCCCCTGCCATTAGATGGGCAAGGATTTCACTCACTGATCACAAGGCACCTGCTGAGTGGGGGCTGCACCTGCACACCCACTCTCTCCCCAACTACTTCTCTATCCTTTGGGCATGCTTCTCCTGCAGTCAGATCTTGTGCTGCAAGTAGTCACCAGAGAATGGGGACGTGGGCATGCCTGCATGCGGCGTGGCGGTGTAGCACCCCCACAGCCAGTAAAACAGCAGAAGTTATGGTGGTGAAACAAGTTTGTAACCTAAAATGCATGACTGACTGTTTGAATGGAGCTGAAGCATTACCTGCAGAGCTTCTTTTCACAGTATCACCAAGGTTGGAAGAGACCTCAAAGATCATCAAGTCCAGCCTGTCAACACAGACCTCATGACTAGACCATGGCACCAAGTGCCATGTCCAATCCACTCTTGAACACCTCCAGGGATGGTGACTCCACCACCTCCCTGGGCAGCACATTCCAATGGCTAACAACTCTCTCAGTGAAGAACTTTCTCCTCACCTCCAGCCTAAACTTCCCCTGGCACAGCTTGAGACTGTGTCCTCTTGTTCTGGTGATGGTTGCCTGGGAGAAGAGACCAATTCCCTCCTGGCTAGAACCCCCCTTCAGGTAGTTGTAGACAGCAATGAGGTCACCCCTGAGCCTCCTCTTCTCCAGACTAAACAACCCCAGCTCCCTCAGCCTCTCCTCACAGGGCTGTGCTCAAGGCCTCTCCCCAGCCTCGTTGCCCTTCTCTGAACACGTTCAAGCGTCTCGATGTCCTTCTTAAACTGAGGGCAGCTTCACAATAAAGCTGAATGTTTAATTTGGCCTGGGACTTGCACTTGAGCCTAGATAGTTATGAGCTGATGTTTTACAAATTCCACAGTTTATTCTTTTTCATATAACAGACACATTAATAAAAACAGACATTTCCTCCCTTCTCCCCCCCCCCCCCAACATCTGAACTAGAATAAACGTATTTTAAGTGCTGAAGTATTTACTTCTGTAGCAATTTGGTTTCTTGCACCTGCTCTAGAGTACATATGCAAAAGGTTGCCAGGGTCTGATGTTCAGTATTTCACACGGGAGTTTTGATCTGAGATGTTTTCATTCACACTTTAAAATACCCTGTGCATGGTTAAAGGCAGCAAATGGCATTTTCTGCACAAGATGATGTTTCCTGTTGAGAAGAACTGAAACTTGAGGAGCCTCAGTTCTTGTAAATCAGTAGCTGGGCTTCTTGAAAACATGCACATAAATATTTCCGCTTCCTTGGAAATGCTTAAGCACCAAAGTACTCCTCTCAAACATGATGTCTAAAAACACTTTCCTCAGCTGCCTTTTTAAGATGTGCAATGATGACAGCACAGTCTTCCAGGGCTTGGCCCTTAGGCCTGTCACTGCCTTTGCTGGAGCTAATGATAATGCAACTATTGATTTCTAGGAGGTAGAGGAGCCACCTCACTAATGAAGTACAAAGGAGATTGGATATTTCCAGTTTTTAAGAGCCCTAGTTAGGCTAATTAATGAATTTCTGTTTCAAAAATGGTGAAATTACAGTATCAATGGCATCCTGGCCTGCATCAAGAATAGTGTGGCTAGCAGGAGCAGGGAAGCCATTGTGCCCCTGGACTCTGCACTGGTTAGGCCACACCTTGAGTCCTGTGTCCAGTTCTGGGCCCCTCAGTTTAAGAAGGACATTGAGACACTTGAACGTGTCCAGAGAAGGGCAACGAGGCTGGGGAGAGGCCTTGAGCACAGCCCTGTGAGGAGAGGCTGAAGGAGCTGGGATTGTTTAGCCTGGAGAAGAGGAGGCTCAGGGGAGACCTCATTGCTCTCTACAACTACCTGAAGGGGGGTTCTAGCCAGGAGGGAGTTGGTGTCTTCTCCCAGGCAACCAGCACCAGAACAAGAGGACACAGTCTCAAGCTGCACCAGGGGAAGTTTAGGCTTGAGGTGAGGAGAAAGTTCTTCACAGAGAGAGTTGTTAGCCATTAGAATGTGCTGCCCCAGGAGGTGGTGGAGTCACCGTCCCTGGAGGGGTTCAAGAGGGGATTGGACATGGCACTTGGTGCCATGGTCTAGTCATGAGGTCTGTGGTGACAGGTTGGCCTTGATGATCTTTGAGGTCTCTTCCAACCTTGGTGATACTGTGAAAATGTTAATCTTACTTCATTGTTCCAGCAATGTTCCAATAGCACTTGGGTTGATATGGAGATGATAATGAGTATCACCACGTGGTGTCTGTGTTCAAAGTGCAGTTATGGCTGTAGTTTGCCACCTTTTGACATCTTACTGTGTGTGTCATGTTTAGTGAGTTTTATTCCCTTGCTGGCTGTGAAGTGAAACAGTGTTTCAGGCTCAGATTAAAATTAATGCAACTTCTCATTTACCTGTGTCCATCTCAGGGGCATATCAAATTTGAACATAATGTTGCTAAATAGCAGAGGGCCTGAGATATATTATTCATTGACAGTACATCTGACAGCATAAACTTTGTGTAGGATAATTGTGCACACACAGAGCCAAATTAACAAAGGCTAGAAATAGTAGCAGGACTCTGTTCTCTGCCAGGTTTGGTTTCCCCCTTCACCAGTGCTAAATGTTATTATATCATAGTATCAGTCAGGGTTGGAAGGGACCACAAGGATCATCTAGTTCCAACCCCCCTGCCATGGGCAGGGACACCCCACACTAGACCAGGCTGGCCACAGCCTCACCCAGCCTGCTCTTAAACACCTCCAGGGATGGGGCCTCAACAGCTTCCCTGGACAACCCATTCCAGGGCTTCACCACTCTCATGGGGAAGAACTTCCTCCTCACCTCCAGCCTGAATCTCCCCACCTCCAGCTTCATTCCATTCCCCCTAGTCCTATCACTCCCTGAGATCCTGAGAAGTCCCTCCCCAGCCTTCTTGGAGGCCCCCTTCAGATACTGGAAGGCCACAACTAGGTCACCTTGGAGCCTTCTCTTCTCCAGACTGAACAGCCCCAACTCTTTCAGTCTGTCCTCACAGGAGAGGTGCTCCAGCCCTCTGCTCATCCTTGTGGCCCTTCTCTGGACACCTTCCAGCACCTCCAGATCCCTCTTGGAATAGGGGCTCCAGAACTGGAGGCAGTACTCCAGGTGGGGTCTCCCCAGAGCTGAGCAGAGGGGGAGAATCACCTCCCTTGCCCTGCTGGCCACACTTCTCTTGCTGCAGCCCAGGATCTGATTGGCTTTCTGGGCTGCAAGTGCACACTGAGAGCTCCTGTTGAGCTTCTCCTCCACCAGCACCCTCAAGTCTCTCTCCTCAGGGCTGCTTTCCAGCCACTCACTGCCCAGCCTGGATTTGTGCCTGGGGTTGCCTCGACCCAGATGCAGGACCCTGCACTTGGTCTTGTTGAACCTTCTGAGGTTGGCTTGTGCCCACCTCTCCAGCCTGTCAAGGTCCCTCTGGATGGCCTCCCTTCCCTCCAGTGTGTCTGCTGCACCTCACAGCTTGGTGTCATCAGCAAACCTGCTGAGGGTGCACTCAGTGCCACTGTCCATGGCACCTACAAAGATGTTATTATATCCAGGATAGACCAGCGTTCGGTGTTTTTATTTATTGGCATATGCTGTGCCTGCTGTATGTATGCAAACTTCCCACATGGTCCCTAATCCAGCAAATCTGTGGCCAGTGAGGATGTGATTTTTGCCTCACAGCAGAATTAATTTCCTTATTTATCTATATGCATGGAAATGTTTGTTTTTTCTTGTTAAAACCTACTGTTTCAGATTCACCCACATACTCCAGGCAGTGCAGTGTTCCAGTCTGTTTTCTTCCATTAATACAATAATGGCATTCAGCAGTTACAGTGTCTGAAGTACCTGGTCAAACAGGCATCAATGAAATTTAATGAGGTGTTTTAGCTTGCTTGACCTTGTTTTGTGACTTGTTCATGTGTCATACATTCAGGTGGGAAACCGAACACGCTCCGAGTCCTGGCTCACGTGGTGCCTGCTGCTGTAGCTTCTGTTTCAACATCTGCTGCTGCTGCTGCTGTTTAGAGAGGCACTGCCACTGTGTCATTTCCAGCAGCTCAAACATGAAGTGTGTATCACATGCTTTCAGGGTGTGCTTGTGCTTATTGATGGAGGACAGGAGCTGGTGGTTGAGAAGTGGAACTGCTGCTGGAAAAGTTGTAGGATTCTGCAACTTGCTGCAGGTCTTCAGAAACCTTTTTTAGGCAAGGAGGGATTGCAAGGCATGCTGGCATCTGTTCTCTGCTCTTTCATTTTGTGAAGAGGAAGTTAAATGAGGAATTACAAGGGTTTTTTTTGTTGATCAAGGTCTGGCTTAGATCAAGCAGGTACTTTTGAAAGGAACTTTCACTGTGCTCTGTTGCTAGTTCAAACTGTTGAAGAGTTTATGCTGCCCTGTGGCATAGGATTTGCTGCCCTGCAGCACAGGATTTTTTAATTGTTTTTTAAGTAAATGGCAATGGAAATGGTATTGTGAGTAGAAGGACAGCAAAACTACTCAGAATGGAATAGAATAAACCAGGTTGGAAGAGACCTTCAAGATCATTGTGTCAAACCTATCATCCCACAGCATCTAATCAACTAAACCATGGCGCCAAGCACCCCATCAAGTCTCCTCCTAAACACCCCCAATGATGGCAGCTCCACCACCTCCCTGGGCAGCCCATTCCAATGGGCAATCACTCTCTCTATGAAGAATTTATTCCTAATATCCAGCCTAAACCTCCCCTGGTGCAGCTTGAGACTGTGTCCTCTTGTTGTGGTGCTGGTTGCCTGGGAGAAGAGACCAACCCCCACCTGGCTACAACCTCCCTTCAGGTAGTTGTAGAGAGCAAGAAGGTCTCCCCTGAGCCTCCTCTTCTCCAGGCTAAGCAACCCCAGCTCCCTCAGCCTCTCCTCATAGGGTTTGTGCTCCAGACCCCTCCCTAACTTTGTTGTTCTTCCCTGGACACGTTGCTGCAAGTCAACATCTTTCCTTAGCTGAGGGGCCCAGGACTGGACACAAAAGGGATGACAACAGTACTTAGCATTCATATACTGCTGCAGGAATACTAATCAAATCAATTCAGAACAAGAGGACACAGTCTTAAGCTGTGCCAGGGGAGGTTTAGGCTTGAGGTAAAGAGAAAGTTCTTCCCAGAAAGAGTGATTGGCCATTGAGGTGGGAAGTGGTGGAGTCACCCTCCCTGGAGGTGTTCAAAAAGGGATTGGATGTGGCACTTGGTGCCGTGGTTTAGTTAGTCATGAGGTGTTGGTGGATAGGTTGGACTTGATGATCTCTGAGGTCTTTTGCAACCTTATTGATTCTATGATTTTGTAAATGTGTCATAACAACATGTGACCTAGAGAACAATATATCTCTGGGAAAAGAACACAGTCCTATGCAGCTTCAGAAACTTCACTCTTTTGGAGGAAAATCAGCTGATTTAAACATCAAAAATGTGCAAGCCAAGTAACTAAGTAGAGATTACTGAATCAATTCATGCATTAATATATTTCTCCTCAAGCCTAAGGAAGATCATTTCTTGTCTTCACGCAGCCATTTGTGCTGAGTGATGTGACAATGAGAGAGCTTCAACATCTTGGTGGGGGTCTTGGGCCTCCTTCTTCCCATTCTTCTTCCTGGGTTGCAGATGAATGCATCAGAAATTAAGCTGCTACCAAGCTCCAGAAGAAAGTTCAGTGCCTGACTATTTCTGTCAGTGTTTTGTCTAAACAGATGCAGCATCAGGCAGTTCTTGCACAGTGGTTTTTCTTGCTCTCCCAACACGTGCCCACTCACATGTGCCAGGCAGCACTATCTAATGAAATGGTTGACATTTAATTGATATAGATCCCAACTGCAGATAGTCCTCTTCTGTGTGAAATGTTGGGCCTGAAAGGAGGCCCTTTTGTGTGCAGGAAAAGGCATTGGCTTTTTTGTACTATCACTGAAAGTGGAGGTTTGCACAGACATCCTCAGGAGAAACAGGGCTGCAGCATAGAAAGGGACCTGGGGGCACTGATTGACAGCCAGCTGAACATGAGCCAGCAGTGTGCCCAGGTGGCTAAGGCAGCCAGTGGCATCCTGGCCTGTATCAGGAATGGTGTGGCCAGCAGGAGCAGGGAAGTCATTGTGACCCTGGCCTCAGCGCTGCTTAGGCCACACCTCAAGTACTGTGTCCAGTTCTGGGCCCCTCCATTTAAGAAGGACATTGAGACACCTGAATGTGTCCAGAGGGGGGCAACAAAGCTGGGGAGAGGCCTTGAGCACAGCCCTATGAGGAGAGGCTGAGGGAGCTGGGGTTGCTTAGCCTGGAAAAGAGGAGGCTCAGGGGTGACCTCATTGCTCTCTACAACTACCTGAAAGGTGGTTGTAGACAGGTGGGGGTTGGTCTCTTCTCCCAGGCAACCAGCACCAGAACAAGAGGACACAGTCTCTAGCTGCACCAGGGGAAGTTTAGGCTGGAGGTGAGGAGAAAGTTCTTCACAGAGAGAGTTGTTAGCTGTTGGAATGAGCTTCCCAGGGAGGTGGTGGAGTCACCGTCCCTGGAGGTGTTCAAGAGGGGATTCGACATGGCACTTGGTGCTATGGTTTAGTAGTCTTTGAGGTCTTTTCCAACCTTATTGATTCTATGATATGGTAGAGGTAAAGTCTGCTTGGTCTCCATGCCCATGGCTGCTGTGGCTCTGATAGATACCTCCTCCATCAGCTTGTCAGTTGTCTGCTGGCATTTGCTGCCCCCCCACCCCTGCCACCCCAACCAGCCAGCTGAACTTGGGAACTCTTCTGTTTCTGCTGGAACAGTTTTCATTAACTGATGTTGTTTGAACAGATTTACTTCAGTAAAAATGACTGGGGAGCCTGGGTGGCAAAGCTAAGGTAACTGTATTCAGAAGCTGCTGAGAGGTGAATTGAGGAAATTAGTGCTTTGTTAGTGGAGATGGTGGAAATGAGATGTGTCTGCAGTCTGTTGAACTGTAAACCTTCCTCCAGCCTCGTGCTGGCTGACTTGTGCATTCATGTTTCATACACAGAGAGGGGAATTTTACCCACATGTAATTATGTGCAGGGAGTAGGTCCCCCAGCACCTGTTTACATCCACTGGAGTTGTGCAGAGTTTTTTCCTCGTGTGCTTGGTTATCACTGTCCAGACACATTTTCAAGTGAAACCTTCCTCCTGAGCTATCTGAAAGGACCTTTTTTAAGGCTTTCCTAATTGAGCAAATTTTATGAGTTAACAGATTTGTTAAAAAAGTTACTAAGGCTTTTTTCAAGTTCTGTTTTCAAGTGTTAGTGTTACAGTGGAGCAAAACTCTTCAACCTTAATAAGTGTAATATTGTCATGAATAAATTAACTGGCTTCTGACCACAAACAAGACTGCAGCCAAGTTGGCAAGAGCCAGAAATACACTTTTGCATTCTTGGCAAATGGCTGTGAAAAATTTCCAGGATGCATCTATTGATGTTAAATAGCATTCATGTCCTTGTAGTCAGATTTACTTTAGCCATTGCTGTACTTTACATGCTATACTTTATACTGGCTCACTGGAGAGGTCCCAGCTGACTGGAAGCTGGCCAACGTGGTACCCATCCACAAGAAGGGCCGGTTGGATGAGCCAGGGAATTACAGGCCTGTCAGCCTGACCTCAGTGCCAGGAAAGATTATGGAGCAGGTCATCCTGAGTGCAATCACACAACACTTAGAGGATGGCCAAGGGATCAGGCCCAGCCAGCATGGGTTTAGGAAGGGCAGGTCCTGCCTGACCAACCTGATCTCCTTCTATGATCAGGTGACCCGCCTGGTGGATGTGGGCAGGCCTGTGGATGTAGTCTACCTGGACCTCAGCAAGGCCTTTGACACCGTTCCCCATAGCAAACTCCTGGCCAAGCTGTCAGCCCATGGCTTGGATGGGAGCACACTGCGATGGGTTAGGAACTGGCTGGAGGGCCGAGCCCAGAGAGTGGTGGTGAATGGTGCCACATCCAGCTGGCAGCCAGTCACCAGTGGTGTGCCCCAGGGATCAGTGCTGGGCCCCATGCTCTTTAACATCTTTATTGATGATCTGGATGAGGGCATCGAGTCCATCATCAGCAAATTTGTGGACAACATCAAGCTGGGGGCAGGAGTTGATCTGCTGGAGGGTAGAGAGGCTCTGCAGAGGGACCTCAATAGGCTGGGCAGATGGGCAGAGTCCAAGGGCATGAGATTGAACACATCCAAGTGCCGGGTTCTGCACATTGGCCACAACAACCCCATGCAGAGCTACAGGCTGGGGTCAGAGTGGCTGGAGAGCAGCCAGGCAGAGAGGGACCTGGGGGTACTGGTTGATGGTAGGCTGAACATGAGCCTGCAGTGTGCCCAGGTGGCCAAGAGGGCCAATGGCATCCTGGCCTGTATCAGGAACAGTGTGGCCAGCAGGAGCAGGGAGGTCATTCTGCCCCTGTACACTGCACTGGTTAGGCCGCACCTCGAGTCCTGTGTCCAGTTCTGGGCCCCTCAGTTTAGGAAGGAGGTTGACTTGCTGGAACGAGTCCAGAGAAGGGCAACAAAGTTGGTGAGGGGTTTGGAACACAAGCCCTGTGAGGAGAGGCTGAGGGGGCTGGGGTTGCTTAGCCTGGAGAGGAGGAGACTCAGAGGAGACCTTATTACTCTCTACAACTACCTGAAGGGAGGTTGCAGACAGGCAGAGGTTGGTCTCTTCTCCCAGGCAACCAGCACCAGAACAAGAGGACACAGTCTCAAGCTGCAGCAGGGGAGGTTTAGGCTGGATGTTAGGAAGAAGTTCTATACAGAGAGAGTGATTGCCCATTGGAATGGGCTGCCCGGGGAGGTGGTGGAGTCACCATCACTGGAGGTGTTCAGGAGGAGAGTTGATGGGGTGATTGGTGCCATGGTTTAATTGATTAGGTGGTGTTGGATTGGTTGATAGGTTGGACGCAATGATCTCGAAGGTCTCTTCCGGTCTGGTCCATTCCATTCCAATTCCAGCCATTACTGTGCTCTTTGGAGAGGGGATGATTGTGTCGTGTACCTCATCTGAGGTGAATTACTGCAACTATATTACTTGAAGTCTGCTTGTGTGACTTGCTCTGCCTCTGAATGCAGTTTTTGGGGCAGCCTAAAACAGAGGTCAGATGGCTGTAAAATCACAGCACATTTTCAGGATATTGCTTGCTTAAAATGTCTCCAAATGTTTTCTGAGAGAGAGATGTGAGTTTCATTCCTCAGAAATAAAAGCTGCATCAGAAATGGTGGTGTGTTTTATCATTGCTGTGTGACTAGCAGCTGGAAGGACAAGTCATAGTATAGTATCAGTCAGGGTTGGAAGGGACCACAAGGATCATCTAGTTCCAACCCCCTGCCATGGGCAGGGACACCCCACACTAGATCAGGCTGGCCAGATTCTCATACAGTGTGGTCTTAAAACACCTCCAGGGATGGGGCCTCAGCCACCTTCCTGGACAACCCATTCCAGGGCTTCACCACTCTCAGAACTTCCTCCTCACCTCCAGCCTGAATCTCCCCACCTCCAGCTTCATTCCATTCTCCTTAGTCCTATCACTATCTGATATCCTGAGAAGTCCCTCCCCGGCCTTCTTGCTCTTCTCTCTTCCTTGGGCTGGGAGATACTAACTGTGCTTCTGCTTGACCTTGACTGCATTGTTCTGGCTAAGTTCTAACTTCTCTGCTCCTTTTTCTTGTCTCTTTTATGCACAGGGAGGTAAAGGGGGGCAGGGAGGGAGAAGCTATTAGCTTCCCCTGGTCTTTGACCAGGGGGATCCTTGTGCTGTTTAAGTCATACCTGAGGCTAGCCAGGTGGGGGTTGGTCTCTTCTCTTGGTCTGGTGGCCAGCACCAGAACGAGAGGACACAGTCTCAAGCTGCACCAGGGGAGGTTTAGGGTGGATGTTAGGAAGAAGTTCTATACAGAGAGAGTGATTGCCCATTGGAATGGGCTGCCTGGGGAGGTGGTGGAGTCATCATCATTGGAGGTGTTCAGGAGGAGACTTGATAGGGTGCTTGGTTGCATGGTTTAGTTGATTAGGTGGTATTGGATGATAGGTTGGACACGATGATCTTGTAGGTCTCTTCTAACCTGGTTTGTCCTATCCTACCCTATCCTACCCTATCCTACCCTATCCTACCCTATCCTACCCTATCCTACCCTATCCTACCCTATCCTACCCTATCCTACCCTATCCTACCCTATCCTACCCTATCCTACCCTATCCTACCCTACCCTATCCTACCCTATCCTATCCTATCCTATCCTATCCTATCCTATCCTATCCTATCCTATCCTATCCTATCCTATCCTATTCCTAAACTTCTCCAGTGATGGTGTCTCCACCACCTCCCTGGGCAGCACATTCCAATGGCCAATGTGAAGAACTTCCTAATATCCAGCTTAAACCTCCCCTGGTGAAGCTTGAGACTGTCCTCTTGTTCTGCTGCTGGTTGCCTGGGAGAAGAGACCAACCCCCACCTGTCTACAACCTCCCTTCAGGTAGTTGTAGACAGCAAGAAGGTCTCCCCTGAGCCTCCTCCAGGCAAAGCAACCCCAGCTCCCTCTGCCTCTCCTTATAGGGCTTGTGCTCCAAACCCCTCCCCAGCTTTGTTGCCCTTCTCTGGACAGGTTCCAGCAACTCAACATCTTTCCTAAACTGAGGGGCCCAGAACTGGACACAGGCCTCAAGGTGTGGCCTGACCAGTGCAGAGTAGAGGGGCACAATGACCTCCCTGCTCCTGTCGTGGCTCTTTTGCATAGCGCAGTGTTCGTGTTTGCAGAATGGCTGCCTTTCAGCAGAGGTAGCTCTTCTAAATGGGAAGCATTAGGAAAACCACTGAATTTGGTTGCTGTGTGAAAGAAATTGGAGGACTGATGTGAGAAGACAGCTTTATGAAAACTGCCAGGGGTACTTTTCTGTTTGTGTCCTCCCCCTTTCTTATCCAGTCAGACTTCTAAGTAATGTCCTTCATTTTTCTTGCTGAACCGAAGACAAACAGAAATAGAACTTCTGAAAGCATTTTTTTTTCCCTAGCATTCTAGGGAAAATACTTGCCTTGGGATTATGTGTTTTATCTGCCAGAAAAACAAATTGCTTACCAGTTCCAGATAAGCAGCAGAGGAGATGACAACTGTACGTGGGTTCTGACTGGAACACGGTCACAGCTGGTTTAAAACCAGATGCTTCCGTGATTGTGCTCTGTGGAGCCACTGCGATCAAATTCTTCTGTCTTTATTCCAAAGTGTATCTTGAAAGTTCATTAATATGCCTGAAGAATAGGGAGTGGAGATGGGAATGAAAGCAAATAAGGTAAGACACATTAGCAAGGGAAAGAAATAGAACAAGGTAGATCTAAAGTAATTTTGAGCCAGCAGTGTGCCCAGGTGGCCAAGAAGGCCAATGGCATCCTGGCCCTGTGTCAGGAACAGTGTGGCCAGCAGGAGGTCATTCTGCCCCTGGACTCTGCATTGGTTAGGCCACACCTTGAGTCCTGTGTCCAGTTCTGGGCCCCTCAGTTCAGGAAAGATGTTGACTTGCTGGAACGTGTCCAGAGAAGGGCAACAAAGCTGGGGAGGGGTTTGGAGCACAAGCCCTGTGAGGAGAGGCTGAGGGAGCTGGGGTTGCTTAGCCTGGAGGAGAGGAGGCTCAGGGGAGACCTTGCTGTCTACAGCTACCTGAAGGGAGGTTGTAGCCAGGTGGTGGTTGGTCTTTTCTCCCAGGCAACCAGCACCAGAACAAGAGGACAGAGTCTCAAGCTACACCAGGGGAGGTTTAGACTGGATGCTAGGAAGAAATAATGCATGTGAAGTTGTTGGAATCACTTGGAACCACAACTGTTGCATAGGTATTTGGGATCTACTGGGAAAGCAGCACCCTGCTGCATGCAATTAAGGATTAGCAATAAAGTAATTAAAGGATGCTTGTTCAGGGTAGGGGAGTTTATTTTGTCATAGAACAGAGAGAAGCAGGAGTAATCTGCTCCTGGCTTGTGCAAAGCATCAAGTGCTCATAGCCTAAAATCAGCAGGCCTGAGGATGGGGGCAATTAATGAAAACAAACCAAAACAAACCCAACCACCCCAAAAACACTCCCCCCCCCCCCCCCCAATCCAAAACCAAACCAAACCTAAAAAAGCCCAAGAGTAATTTTCATTATTCTTCCTGAGTGAGGTCATTGACCACTCTCTTAGGAAAGGCTGTTTTAATTATTCTTATTCTGAGTATGAAAATAAAATCAGTTTAATGGTTCCCTTCAGTGGTGGTTGAAATACAGGAAGATTTCTGTGACCACAGTCATAAGCAGTATATTTTTGTCTTAATATGCAAAGCTGGAAAACATTTCTAATGTGTCTTGCTAAGAAGAGGGGAAGCATTGCAAGTGAAAATTCAAGTAATAGAACTGGTTGCATTGAAGCAGTGGGTGAAATGTTCTGACTTCAGGCTACCGTCCTGGAATGTGAGCACTCTGCTTTCAAATTGAGGTCTCTATTGCTTCGTGGTAGAGGGAGTAGAAATCATTTCACTCTGCCTAGTGGGGTGTTTTGCAGAGCACAGGTATCCTTAAAGCTAATGGACCCCCAGCAAAGAGAGGACAAAATGGGTTCCAAGTTTGTATAAATGTATGTGCTGAGATGCTAAATTGGCAGCATTAGACTAAACCAAGAAACATAAATATATATAAACAATATATAACAATTATATATATATAAACAATAAACATACATATATAGTACTTTGAAAGCAACATTGACAATACTGAGGCTTTATGGTAGATTACTTGAAGAGAATATTCAGCTCCCTCCATTAAATGAGTGAAGATTCACAGTGTGCCCAGGTGGCCAAGAAGGCCAATGGCATCCTGGCCTGTATCAGGAGTAGTGTGGCCAGCAGGAGCAGGGAAGTCATTGTGCCCCTGGACTCTGCATTGGTTAGGCCACACCTTGAGTCCTGTGTCCAGTTCTGGGCCCCTCAGTTTAGGAAAGGTGTTGAGTTGCTGGAAGGTGTCCAGAGGAGGGCAACAAAGTTGGGGAGGGGTTTGGAACACAAGATCTATGAGGAGAGGCTGAGGGAGCTGGGGTTGCTTAGCCTGGAGAAGAGGAGGCTCAGGGGGGACCTTCTTGCTGTCTACAACTCCCTGAAGGGAGGTAGTAGCCAGGTGGGGATTGGTCTCCTCTCTTGGTCTGATGGCCAGCACCAGAACAAGAGGACACAGTCTCAAGCTGCGCCAGGGGAGATTTTGGCTGGATATTAGGAAGAAGTTCTTCCCAGAAAGTGGTTGCCCATTGGGCTGCCTGGGGAGGTGGTGGAGTCCCCATCCCTGGAGGTGTTTAGGAAGAGACTGGATGGGGTGCTTGGTGCCATGGTTCAGTTGATTGGATGGTGTTGGATGCTAGGATGAACTCGATGATCTCAAAGATATTTTCCAACCTGGTTATGCTATTCTATTCTATCTGTGAAGCTGTGGCTGCCATAATGTCTTCTTACTCTCTTAGCCTTTAGCTCCCAATTTGTTTTCAGGACTCCCTAAATCCCAGTCAAGGAAGCTGTTTCCTGGGAGGCTTTCTGAAACCATGTCATAGTGGCTGTAGTCCTCTCAAACAGCCTCTGTGCATGTGAAATGGTATCTTCTAGCATATGTCTGAGTGCTGTACCTTGTTTTTATGGGCAGGCAACAATAGTAGAGGTGACAGTTTGGATTCTTGGCATGATCCACAGGATTGTAATCTTACAGGATTTGCCGGTAGGACAGTTCACCTGGCCAAAGATCAGTGCAGATATGCAAGACAGTTCCTTGTGCAACATGAAACGTAGCTGAGAGATCCAAATGTTGGCCTTCCTGTGGCCGGTTCACCTCCCTGCAGTGCTGAGCTCCCTGGCACTCCTGCTTTTTGTGTCCTGCAGTCTTTATTTTTACCTCTCTTCCCCATGGTTTATGAATTCACCAGTTGGTTGATGTAGCATGTATTTGGATAGGTAAAGCTGCGACTAAAAGTATTGTTTCCTGAACAAGCGCGTAATTGGGTCCTCTTTCTAGCTAGCTGTTCTTGAACAGCTCTCTACCTGAATGAGATACGAAGGAAAATGAATCATTGACATGAGCTTACATTTTTTTTTCCCCCACCACTTAGTTGTTTTTTTTCCCTACTGCCTCTTCAAGTTCTCACTTTTATTGTTTTCCATTAGTTAGGGCAGCTGGAAGAGCAGTAGTAAACGCGCTCCCCTTCCCTTCTCGTTCACATCCCGAGTAGCGCAGAAACACACTGTTGCATTCTCAAAAGCATCTAAAATATTTGTGGAACTCTAGCTCAACATGTTTTCTGAAAAAAAACAACCCTATGTTTATCTGGATTTCCTTTAATTCCTTCGATTTGGCCTGCTTCCGTAGAGGAAGTCGTCACAGGCGTACGCCGCAGCCGCTGTGGCCTGCCTAGCGTGGCGGGGCTGGAAGGACCACAGCGATCGCAAGAGAAGCAAACGGTTTCACATCGGACTTGAAGCAGTGGAAAAAACTTGCAGCAACCACCCCAGCATGCACATGTCCTTTGTTACTGTCTCAAACACAAATGGGAGTAAATAATTCCTTGGTGCTTCTTCAAGATATCAACAATGGTTTCCTGTGGCAGGGCCGACTCCTTGAGACTCTGCAGTCTCCCCGACCTAGCTCTAGCCTTAAAAACAGAAGTAAAATGCAAGCAGCTGCAGAAGCACAGCTTTGGGTCCAGAGCTGTCTAGCAAAGGGCGGTGTCTGGCTGTTCTCCCTCAGGAGAGGGTTTGATGGAGAACATTATGATCCCTCCCCCTATCCTCTCACTCTGTATAAAGGCCAAACAAGAACAGTAATAGTTACACTGCCGTGCTCTAACTTATGTGCATATCTGTGTGCTTGTCTCTGGCTGTAATAAATACTTTGTCTGTGGTTGATGGCATTCCTTGCACAGAAACTTCTGCAGATCTCAGCTTCATTCTTTATTTGATTTTTATTCTGATAAATATAGATGTAAAAAAAAATCCAGTGTGAACACTGGGTTGTTGTTTTGGGTTTGTTTTGTTTCTCCCCCTTCCCCCTCCCCCCTCCCCCCCCCTTTCTTCCCAGTATGTATTTATTATTCATGAATGTGTTGCAACATCCAAAAATGTAGTGAGTGACTCAGAGAATAAGAGGAAAAATATAGTTACAGCTTTTTAGCGAGGATTCCTCAGCCAACTACAGTGTCCCAGTTAAAAATCCACGGTTGGGACTATATAAAACCCACCCAGTGCTTACTTCTATGTCTTTTCTGTTTGTATTTGCAACCTAGTTTTACTTAGCATATGTATTTCTGTTCATTCGTTTGCCTGATTGTTTTATTTCAGTCTTGTATCAGGGATTACAGCATGGTGGCATCAAAATCAAGGCAAAAACCACAGAAGAACATGTTTACAAATAGTTCTGAATTCATTTGTGTGTGTGTGTGTAAAAAAGGAAAAGAGTAAGGCTAAGCTTACAGCTGTTGATGTAGTAACATCTTTAATAGTTTGAGATTGAGCTTGTATGCTTAAAACAGTATCCTTGCAGGGACTCCAAAGCAAATATAATCATCATGTGAAAGCAACACAGCCCTGAAGGACTATAATAGTAGGGGGGCATCTGAAGCTTACCTTGTGGGATGATGCTCAGTGCTGATCTGCTTCAAGTGTCAACACTGAATTTCCTTCTGGAAAGATCAAAAGGTTGAAACTGCTTAGGGTTTTTTTATAAAGGAGTTATCTGAAAGCATACTCATGCTATGTGCATCAGTCTTGAGATAACTTTGTCCCCTGTATGCTGCACTGGTTAGGCCACACCTTGGGTCCTGTGTCCAGTTCTGGGCCCCTCAGTTTAGGAAGGATGTTGACTTGCTGGAATGTGCCCAGAGAAGGGCAACAGAGCTGGGGAGGGGTTTGGAGCACAAGCCCTATGAGGAGAGGCTGAGGGAGCTGGGGCTTAGCTGCTTAGCCTGGAGAAAAGGAGGCTCAGGGGTGACCTTCTTGCTCTTTACAGCTACCTGAAGGGAGGTTGTAGCCAGGTGGGGGTTGGTCTCTTCTCCCAGGCAACCAGCACTAGAACAAGAGGACACAGTCTCAGGCTGCACCAGGGGAGGTTTAGGCTGGATAGCAGGAAGAAGTTCTCCACAGAGAGAGTGATTGCCCATTGGAATGGGCTGCCTGGGGAGATGGTGGAGTCACCATCATTGGAGGTGTTCAGGAGGAGACTTGATAGGGTGCTTGGTTGCATGGTTTAGTTGATTAGGTGGTGTTGGGTGATAGGTTGGACTCGATGCTCTTGAAGGTCTCTTCCAACCTGGTTTATTCTATTCTGTTCTCTTTCTAATTCTTGGGAAATCTGACCTTTTCTTTCATGCATACTTGTTTGAATGGGCAATCACTTGCTCTGTGGAGAATTTCTTCCTAACCTCCAGCCTAAACCTCCCCTGGTGCAGCCAGGATGCCATTGGTCCTCTTGGCTGCCTGGGCACAGTGCAGGCTCATGTTCAACCTACCGCTGACCCAGACCCCCAGGTCCCTTTCTGCCTGGCTGCTCTCCAGCCACTCTGACCCCAGCCTGTAGCACTGCATGGGGTTGCTGTGGCCAGTGTGTGGAACCCAATACTTAGATGTGTTAAATCTCATGCTGTTGGATTCTGCCCATCTGTCCAGCATACTACACTGTCTTCTGTCTTGTCTAAAAAACTTGTTCCTGTCTTTTCAAGCAGTAAGCTGTTCTAGATGAAAAAATACCTGTCCAGATAGTTAGCCATTTGTCGGCATAAAATCATACATTTCTCTGCCTGTGTACTTCCCATTAATTGCCTTATTTGTTTGGGGGGGGCTATGCTGGAATGGGATCTAGAGATGGTATTTCAAGTTGTTAGGGATGTTGGTCTCTTTTGATCAGTTTAGTAACTGAATGAAGGACTTGGAAGTAGCAAATTATAAATGAGCTGGGTTTCAGGATGCAGGAGACTTAACTGCCTGTCTCTGTGTGATTAGTGATAACATTAGGTGAGGCACAATGAATTCTCTTGTCTGTTACCTGAGAAAAAGCAGGTTGCTACCCATGTATTTTATAATATTTGCAGGTCATGGTTGAGTTCTTTCTGTTCTGTGATTTTTGGAGGGGTCTAAAGTGCAATGAGAGAAGTAGTGTGGGGTATAAATTTGTCCTGTCTTTATCTGCGTTTCTTTGTACGACCGCCTCAGAACTGTGGGTTTACAAGGGTAACTTTTGTCACACCTACTGGCAGGTATATTTACAGGGATTTAAATGACTTTCAGTGCTCTTTCCAGATTAAATGGGCAAGTAACATGCAGAGGGAGGGTGAAACCAAAGTAGCTCAGGTTTGAAAGCTGGGGGTTAAGCAGCACCTCTGTCCATTCTTTTCACCTGTAGCATCCCCAAAGTATCACAGTATCACCAAGGTTGGAAGAGACCTCAAAGATCATCAAGTCCAACCTGTCACCACAGACCTCATGACTAGACCATGGCACCAAGTGCCACATCCAATCTCCTCTTGAACCCCTCCAGGGACGGTGACTCCACCACCTCCCCGGGCAGCACATTCCAATGGCGAATGACTCTCTCGGTGAAGAACTTTCTCCTCACCTCCAGCCTAAACCTCCCCTGGTGCAGCTTGAGACTGTGTCCTCTTGTTCTGGTGCTGGTTGCTTGAGAGAAGAGACCAACTGCCTCCTGGCTACAACCCCCATTCGGGTAGTTGTAGAGAGCAATGAGGTCTCCCCTGAGCCTCCTCTTCTCCAGGCTAAACAACCCCAGCTCCCTCAGCCTCTCCTCACAGGGCTGTGCTCAAGGCCTCTCCCCAGCCTCATTGCCCTTCTCTGGACACATTCAAGTGTCTCGATGTCCTTCTTAAACTGAGGGGCAAAGTAATGTGCCTTGAGGTTTGTGGTTATAGTAGTAGTTGTTTGTTTATTTGTTTGTTTTCCTAGCTGTTTTGCAATCATTTGAGTCTTAACAGTGAAAAATTACCTTTCTGCTGGCCCAGTCTGGTAGTTCATTACCACCCACAGAGGAAGGTCTTGTATGCTTTGCTGGCACTGCTCATCACAGCCTTCCTGGGCTGATTGAAGAGCAGCCAGTGCTGCCCACATGCCTCAGTCAGCTTTCTGCCGCAATAATGTGTTTAATGGTATCAGTGAAAGGTCTGGCAAGTACCATATAGACCAGAACTGGTGTGAGGAGAGGATGGGGAGAGAAAAGTGGAGTTGAGATTGTTAGCAAAGTGCCAGAGAAAAAGCTGGAGTCTGCAGCTTCTGGCAGAGTGCCCCAGAGATTATCCTGTGTTGGGGTTGTATTTACTACCTGGATTTTTGCAGTTCTTTCCCTTGGAAGCTTGTTTCTCACTAGAAGGGAGGATGTAACCACCTTTTAAACCCTTCTCAGAAATACTGAGAAGTATTACTTCTCAGCAGAAGCGAACCCATAACAAAAGGAGGAAGGAAGGAACTTAGTGAGGAAAAGTGGCTATATTAGTAGATATTCCTAGAGGCTTGTCATCTCTGGGATGTGACCTAGGAATACCTTATTGGTGATCCAAGTAGAGTTTGTGCAAGGCTGTACAAGGTCAGGGATTTGTAGCTGTGTGGAATGTTGCTGTGCTGCTGGCAAAGGCTGGCTGCCACCTTGCCTCATCTGCCTTCACTAAGGAACACAGGAGGTAAACTTTGAAGCATAAAATGGATAAGGTTAAGGCTGCCTTGTCCTCAGCTGTGAATCCATTTCATTTCAAACACCTCTCTTGTTGCTTTGTCTACCAAGGCATAATTTCTGAAGGCTTGGGAGTTTCCTGACCACAGACTTGCGAAAGACTGCCTTGTGTATTTTGAAAGATGACATTTACTATCTGAAGGATTCTAATTAAACACAGGAGGGCTAGCATGCCTTCCCTCCCAGGTTGTGAAATGAATAGTAGCCTGTTCATATGCCCTTTTTTTTACTACCCCCTTTCCTTTCCTTTCCTACAAATCATCTGAAGTTGAGGGAGGTGATTCTCCCCCTCTACTCTGCTCTGGTGAGACCCCACCTGGAGTACTGCATCCAGTTCTGGAGCCCCTATTAGAGGAAGGATCTGAATGTGATGGAGCGTGTCCAGAGAAGGGCCACAAGAATGATCAGAGGGCTGGAGCACCTCTCCTGTGAGGACAGACTGAGAAAGCTGGGGCTATTCAGTCTGGAGAAGAGAAGGCTCCGAGGGGACCTTACTGTGGCCTTCTAGTATCTGAAAGGGGCCTACAACAAAGCTGGTGAGGGACTTCTTAGGGTGTGAGGTAATAGCAGGACTAGGGGGAATGGAAAAAAAATAGAAATGGGTAGATTCAGGTTGGATGTTAGGAAGAAGTTGTTCACCATGAGGGTGGTGGTGAGACACTGGAAGAGGCTGTCCAGGGAGGTGGTAGAAGCCTCATCCCTGGAGGGTTTTATGGCCAGGCTGGGTGTGTCTCTGAGCAACCCGATCTAGTGTGAGGTGTCCCTGCCCATGGAACTAGATGATCCTTGAGGTCCCTTCCAACCCTAACAATTCTGTGATTCTGAGTTCAGAAGACCAGCACAGTGAAAAAGTAGACTGTTTTGTCTCCAATGGTGCTCTGCCCTCAGCCTGTATGCACCATGCACCAAAAAAGCCATCACTGAACCAAACCCTTAAACTGCAAATTAAGAACTGTTAGCTGCATGGGCTACACTCCAAGTATCTGAAACCCTGAGTTCCCCATTTGGCCTTTGAGATGGTTTTTTAATTATGTCTCTGCCAATGCAAGAGGTTTGTAGACAGCAAACAACCCTCTTAAAAATATATCAAGCATATGGTCTGAGTTAGGGATTAAATTACTAAATAACACTATGATGAGAACTTTTCTGTACCTATGTCCTGTAGCATAGCTTGCCTTTGGAGAGAAATTACCTTCTAATATCCTGATGCAGTTTCCCCATATGTAAATATTTAGGTCATTATGCATCTGGCAGTGGTAGAAACCCACCATAATTTCAGTCTGTGTTTTATGTGGCACCTACCACAGCGTGAGGTGCTACTCCACAAATCCAAAGTACTGGGACAGCAACCCCATGGTAGATACAGGTTACATTAAAGTGTTGTGGCCATGCTACTACTGTTTGTTGTTGTTGTGTACAAGGAGAAAAGAAGGTGCAGGAGTTTGGATGCTTACTGAGGACTTGGGTGAAGGCTGGTTCAACTGTTGTCCTGGTACTGGTTGACAGTAGGCTGAACATGAGCCAGCAGTGTGCCCAGGTGGCCAAGAAGGCCAATGGCATCCTGGCCTGTATTAGCAACAGTGTGGCCAGCAGGAGCAGGGAGGTCATTTTCCCCCTGTGCACTGCACTGGTTAGGCCACACCTTGAGTCCTGCATCCAGTTCTGGGCCCCTCAGTTTAGGAAAGATGTTGAGTTGCTGGAACATGTCCAGAGAAGAGAAACAAAGCTGGGGAGGGGTTTGGAGCACAAGCCCTATGAGGAAAGGCTGAGGGAGCTGGGGTTGCTTAGCCTGGAGAAGAGGAGGCTCAGGGGAGACCTGAAGGGAGGTTGTAGACAGGTGGAGGCTGGTTTCTTCTCCCAGGCAACCAGCACCAGAACAAGAGGACAGAGTCTCAAGCTACAGCAGGGGAGGTTTAGACTGGATGCTAGGAAGAAATTCTTCCAAGAAAGAGTGATTTGCCATTGGAATGTGCTGCCTGGGGAGGTGGTGGAGTTGCCATCACTGGAGGTGTTTAGGAGGAGACTGGATGGGGTGCTTGTTGCATGGTTTAGTTGATTAGGTGGTGTTGGATGATAAGTTGGACTTGATGATCTCAAAGGTCTCTTCCAACCTGGTTTATTCTATTCCATTGTATTTTCAATTCTGTTTTGGTTGTGTCCATTGCTCAGGTGTTCTTTCCTGACAGGCTTCTTAATGGTATTTATTTCCTTCCTACAGGGATGCCTGAGATGAAATATGTTGCAAATCTTGAGATACTGGGATCTTACAAAAACAGATATGAAATGGAAGTTCCTTAGGTTAGATATTTATCCAGTCTCGAGCCAGAGTCTGATGAGGGCCCTGAATCTGTATGAGTTGACTGTATGAGCCTGATGTGAAAGCAGGCTAGTGGGATCTCCTTTTGCAAGAAGGTCTCCTCTGAGCCTCTTCTTCTCCAGACTAAGCAACTCCAGCTCCCTCAGCCTCTCCTCACAGGGCTTGTGCTCCAAAACCCTCCCCAGCTTTGTTGCCCTTCCTTTTGCAATAGTGGAGGGGAGTTAGAGCTTCTGAAGCTGCTCTAGGAATTGCACCACAGGTTCCCACATAAATGGGAGCTTGCTAGGCTCCTCATGTGTATATATGTACATATATCTTGTAGAATATAGCAGGAAAATAAAAGACAAAAAGCTTTTAAATCTTATTTTTTTTTCTCCTCCCCAACCCTTTTTAGCCCATTTTTTTAATGAGAATTAAAAAAGGATCTTTCAGCAGCATACCTCCAACCTATCTGCCCCTGTACACTGCACTGGTTAGGCCACCCCTTGAGTCCTGTGTCCAGTTCTGGGCCCCTCAGTTTAGGAAGGATGTTGACTTGCTGGAACGAGTCCAGAGAAGAGCAACAAAGTTGGTGAGGGGTTTGGAACACAAGCCCTATGAGGAGAGGCTGAGGGAGCTGGGGTTGCTTAGCATGGAGAAGGGGAGACTCAGGGGGGACCTTATTACTCTCTACGACTACCTGAAGGGAGGTTGTAGAGAGGCAGATGTTGGTCTCTTCTCCCAGGCAGCCAGTACCAGAACAAGAGAACACAGTCTCAGGCTGCACCAGGGGAGGTTCAGGCTGGAGGTTAGGAAAAAGTTCTATACAAAGAGAGTGATTGCCCATTGGAATGGGCTGCTTGGGGAGGTGGTGGAGTCACCATCATTGGAGGTTTTCAGGAGAAGACTTGATGGGGTGCTTGGTGCCATGGGTTAGTTGTTTAGGTGATGTTGGATTGGTTGATGGGTTGGACGCGATGACCTTGAAGGTCTCTTCCAACCTGGTTTATTCTATGTATTCTATTCTATTCTATGTATTCTATCTCTCTGGTCTGTCCTTGCATGGCTTCAGAGCCTCATGCTGTCCCTTGGACTGGCAGGCTGCAGTCGTTCCTTGTGCCTCCTGAGGAAGCATCCCATCCCACTGCATTCTCTGAATTGGTAGATGTGTAGCTTTCAAAGCCAGTTGAGAAGGAGGGACAGAGAAATGAGAAGTGGCTTCTTTGGCATCACGTGTGAGGCCAGGAGAAGCAGGAGCTGCGTTCAGGTCTCTGCCACCCCAGCCGCTGTGCAGCCTCTCTGCTGCACTTCGTCCCTCAGGCTGGAATTTGGCATGTGTTTCTCGGGGAGCTGAGGCCAATGGCAGCATGACAGCTGTATCATGCATTATTTATTTATTTGTTCAGCCTTAACTTTTCTGCTGATGGGCTGGTTCCACCCTCTGTTGAGCTGTGTGGCTGCACAAATATTTGCACTGGGACGCAGTGGGGGGAATGGCTTGGTGCAAGGAGCAGGCAGTCAGGATGGAGCAGAGGGCTAAAGCTGTTTAAATTGGCTTAAGCGATGCTGTTGGTCAGTGTCTAGCTATGTCTTTGGGCAGCTGATGATCTAACTTTCAGAGAAGCTCATCCCAGCAATGGGCAAGGTCACTTCTTTAGCTGAAATTATAATTAGCAAGAAACCTGATACAGCTCAGGGGATGAAAATCCACCTGCACTCTGTTTTGCTAAATATGTTTACATTTTACATATGCTTTTAAAAACAATACTGCTTCCAGATTTAGCTTAGAAACAGCAGAATGTTTATATAGCTTGTGCTCACACATCACTATGAAATGATTTTTCAGTGTAGCTGATTGCCCAGATAAGACTGTGTTGGTCTTTTTGCCCCCTCCACTGTAAAACATAACTGTTAGACTTTCTTTAATAATTAAAATGTTATTCTCCCCGTGCCTATGTTACAGTTTCCTTGTAACCCCTGTGCACCCAGGTCAGATTTCTCTCCCGAAAGCCCCATGATTTCCAAAGGGTTTTGCAGCACAGGCAACAAATACTTTAGATGTAAAATAGGATTAGAATGAAGTTGTTGGAGAGAAGGGAAGTAGAATAGAATTAACCAGGTTGGAAGAGAACTTCGAGATCATGGAGTCCAACCTATCATCCAACGCTATCTAATCAACTAAACCCTGGCATCAAGCACCCATCGAGTTTCATCCTAAACACCTCCAGTGATGGTGACTCCACCACCTCCCTGGGCAGCACATTCCAATGGGCAATCACTCTTTCTGGGAAGAACTTCTTCCTAACATCCAGCCTAAATCTCCCCTGGTGCAGCTTGAGACTGTGTCCTCTTGTTCTCTTGGTGACTGCCTGGGAGAAGAGACCAATCCCCAGCTGGCTACAACCTCCCTTCAGGTAGTTGTAGACAGCAAGAAGGTCTCCCCTGAGCCTCTTCTTCCTCCAAGCTAAGTGACCCCAGCTCCCTCATAGGGAGCCTCTCCTCATAGGGGGCTTGTGCTCCAAACCCCTCCCCAGCTTTGTTGCCCTTCTCTGGACATGTTCCATCAACTCAACATCCTTCCTAAACTGAGGGGCCCAGAACTGGACACAGGACTCAAGGTGTGGCCTAACCACATCAGTATCTGTTGTAAGATGTGGGAAATACATAGTGATTAAAATAACATTGCTGTGTTTCCTCCAGGTGGTCTTTTTTTTTCTTTCCCCTCTGAGAAATACAAATGAGGATGTATTTTGCAAAGAGGTGTGGCAAAGCTACTTTGCTAGCGACTTAATTGATACATTTACTCTCTAAGCCATGAAAAACATGCTGCTGCTTTTCTCAGCTTCTTGCACTGAAGCAGGCTGCAACACAACATGATAAAATACATCTAGTAATAGTGTACTTGAATACCTGCTCTTTAAACAATCAACTGGCAGCCAGTTTTGCCTTTGAGTGCCAGGCAGGTATCCTCAGGACTGAATTACTAGGAAATAAAAGCAAAATGTTATTCTCTGTTATTAAACATAACCAGCGGTTAGAGATACTCATGTCTATAAAACAGTGAGTTTTGCTCAGCAAATCACTTGAGGGAGGGTTAACAACAGCTGCACTTAAATCATATTTGGATTTATTTAAATTTGTTTGTTAGAAGTGGCATCAGGTTTTTAACTCCCATCTTCCCTGCTCGTTGCATGGTCACTTAGTTGCTTTCTTTTCTCTTACGCCTCCCAGCTCCTTGCCCCTGCAGTTGGAACCTCCTCTGCATGGCCTTGGGTCCTTGTACCGTATCTTAGGGCCATCCTGCTGCTTTGGACTCCATTCTTCTGGAAATTAGTGAAAAACTGATGCATGTGCCAGCCTGTGAACAGAGTGTGTACCTACCCTTCCCACTAAAACATGGTGGAAGTAGTTCTGTCCCTGCCTTCTGTGCCGTGTTGGTACGATTACATTGTCAGGCTTTTTCAGTGTGCCCAGGGAGTTTGTAGAGCTCATATGAAGGGCTTAGGTTGTCTTGTCTCTATGCCAGGTGGCTTCCAGCATGTCGTTAGGCACAACAGTTCTTGAATGTAAGGAGCACATGGGAAATTTACTGGGGAGAGCCCAGCCCTGGCTCTGGAGTGAAATGTGTTGACTGTATGGTAACCAAATTCCCTGAGTGATTTTGGCCTTCCTAATTTTTACTTTTTTAAAAATCAGTTTAGCAGGAACAAGATGGTAGGAAATACCAGATGTTCCACAGAAACGTGTTTATTTATTTATAACTTAGGGAGTAGAGTGGGGCTCCGAGATGTGAGCGCTCTGACTTGGGCTGTCTCAGTCTCCGGGGCGGTGGAGAGGATATTCAGGTGGAGCTGCCCCTATGAGCCCAGCGCTGCGGTAAGCTGGGAGAGCAAGCCACGCTTACCCACGCTCGGCACACGAGGGAAGGCAAAGGGGGGCGCGAAGCCGACCAGCCCCACTCCGGCCGCCGAGCTGCCCCATTCCCGGGCACCCTGTCAGCACACCCCGGGAGGGGTACGGGGCCGCCGCCACCTGCGGGCCGGGCCCAGCGGGGCGCTGGCCGCCGCCCGGGGCGTGTCGTGTCGAGCCGAGCCGCGTCGAGCCGAGCCGCCCGGCCCCGCGGTGACTCACCGGCCGGGGCCCGGGCACCACTTCCCCCCTTCGACGGGAGCCATTTTAGCTGCACGAAGCTGCGGGGCGGCCGGGGTGGCGCCGCGGGCCCCGCGGTGAGGCGGTACGTGCTCCCCGGGGAGGCAAGGGCGGGCGGCCGGGCCGGGGGGACGCGCGGCTTGCCTGGGGCTGCTGGCCTCTGCCGCTTCGACGTGCCGACCGCGCCTGGAGCCGCGCTTCTCGGCCGTCAGGGCAAGACTGGGGGGAGAAAAGGGAGCTTCTGGTAAAGTGCAGCACCGGGGCGCGCTTGGAAGAAACAAAAAATAAGCATTGAGTGGAGAGGAAAAGCGACGTCTCGGGGCAGCCGCGCCGTGAGCTGCCCGTAGCTGTGAGCGTGTTGCTCTGGGCAAAGGGCACTGCGGCCGCCGCTGTGCTGCTCCCAGCAGCACACTTCACAGAGTTTGCAGGTTTGCTGGCTTTTCGGAGGTTTGCTGCGTTTCGTCGCTTTTGAAGCATGTGGAGGTGTCGGGCAGGCAGCTGACCTGACCCCTTCAGTCGCCTCTCAGCTGACTGTGTGATAAACGAATTTTATTTATTCCGAGTTTGTTTATTTATTTAGCTCGACCTGATGGGCATGTGGCAAGCGGGGTCCCAAATGGTTTGGGCAGCCACGATCAGCGCTGTGGCTTGGAGCACCTTCGCTCTGCCGCCGCCGTTCACCCGGTGTGGTCCCGAGCGACTTTAAAATGGCAGGTTTGTCGTTTCAAAGACGAATGGCTCTCTGCGCCCGTGACCTTAAACTGTGGTTCTCTTTCTGCTGAAAGAAGCTCACACAGCGCTAGCCGCCGCAGTGTCATTTTAAAATAGAGGGAGTTCAATAGTTTTGTGCGGAATAAATGGACAGGTACTCGCCTTTTCCTGCAAATGATTAAGAAACGACAGTAATGGGAATGGTGTGCGCTGCGGAGGGACAGACCAATTACAAAATGGGCTTAGTGGTGGCTGTAATGAGAGAAGAAAATCCTGAAGGTAATTGTGGTACGGCAAATTGCTTTTTAAACTTTCAGTGACTGAAAACCACCTCAGTTCTTCTAATTATATACTTGTGAAGTCTAGCACAATGTTTTTAGAACAAGTGTGAGGGTTTCTACAATCTTAATAGCTGAACACAAACACAAACTAAAATCTTTAAGAGCTTTGTCTGAGTATGTGACTTTGGAACTTATATTTTCAGTCGAGGAAAAAAAAGTTGAACACCTTACTGAAAATGAAATGACAGGGAGCTCAAACTGTTGTGCACAAGGGAATACTTTTCCACTTTCTTTTACAGAGTGGAGCCTGTATCTGAGAAGTATAATGGAGTCTTGCTTAATACTGCGATTGGTTGCAGGGGAGGAAGGGAGGGAGGCAACCATTAAGTAACTGGTCATGTTTTGGATGAGGCTGTCTCTTGTCTTCAGCCTTTCCAGTGTTCTCTTGTATCTTCCCTCTTCATCTTAACAGTATGGTGCATTTTTATGACCTTTTGACTTTTATGCCTTGCCTTTTTTTTTTGTCTTTCTAAAAGCAACAGTTTTCTCAAGTGTTTGGGAGATGTATTTGGTGCGTTGTTTCACGTTGAAAAATACGCAGAGGGAATGAGAAAAGTACAGAGGAACTACTTGGAAAAAAGTGGTTTGAGTTAGTGATAGGAGTTTTTCCTTACTAAAAAAATTCTTTAAGGTAGTTTTATTTTCCAAACTTAGGGCTGGAGGAGCTACTACCTGCCATGCTTGCAGCTGGTAGAGCACAAGCCTCCCTTTCCTTACCTCTTTCCTCTCCTTCTCTCTATTGTACCTGACCCTGTTAGGACATCAAGCCTTAAAAATTTGAGTTAGGTCCTAAGTCGACTCTTAAGCTGCAGCTGCTTATCTTGGGCAGAATACTTTTTGTATGCTAAAGGGTAAGTTGCTGCCGCTGCTTTCTCTTGAGCGGCGCTTGTGGAGGAGCAGTTCCTCTTCGAAGGCTAAGCTGCCATGTTCAGGCTCTCTTGCTGCTGTGCAAGGACTATGCCAGGGCTACAGAAGCATCCGGGGTGTGATGGTGGAGCTAGCAAAAGGTTGTTTGCAAGTCTTCCAGGCCTTACAGATGGTAGCTTGGACAGATCTTCTAGAAGGCAGAGAAGTGGATTAAAACGACTTTATTTTTGGTTGATTTTTATAGCTGAAGCCTGCATTTGTCTCCAACAACAACAACAAACCTTTTCTTTCTTCCCCTCACCCTAAGGCAGGGATCTTTCAGTTTGGATTGAGTTTGTGGTTGTTGAGAGATGAGCCATGGGAGTGGTATCATTAGATGCCATTTAGCTTGAACATTATTTCCAGAGTCATGCTTCTACAAAAGCGCTTGTTTTCTCATCTGCTCTTTCCCCCCCACCCCCTTTCCATCCATTGAATATTAGAATTGCCAAATCTGTGATCTTGACACTCAAATGAGAAAGAAAAGAAGTAGTAAATGCCCACATTTGAATAATGCTGTTGGCCTGGTACAGTCTGATGGTTCAGTATTGGTGCAAACTCATACTTCAGTGTGCCTTCGTGCTGTTTTCAGCACAGCTGTATTCAAGGGAGGGGATGGCACTAGGACTGTGTGTGGTGAGCTGATAGACTGTGCAAGAAAAACACAGGATTTTCCTCTGTATCAGCTCCTCCAAACCAGCTTTCACTTCTTGGAAGTGTTAGCAAAAGCTCCTCGGATTTTGCTTGCAGGTTTTGGTGTTTTCCCTGACAACATTGTTAACTTGATGGAGTTCTGTTGGGTGTGCGAGGAGCAGCGAGGACTTTCCCCCGCTGAAGTGATTCAGCACAGGAGTGGCAGGAGGTGAAGTTCATGTTTCCAGTCTTGGTTTCAGTCTGCTCTTTAAGCACTGAAACTTTGCTACCATACGCCACTAATTTACTGTGCTTATCCTTTTAATGCCACTGATGGGCTTTAGAGATTATTTGCTTCCTCTAGTCTTACTTAAATGTTGCTTCCTTAAATCTTACTTAAATGTTCCTTCACAGATAAAGTAGCTGATGGAGACTATACATGCTAAAATTTGAAGTCTTTTGCTTATCAAAAGTCCACAACAGCCATGTGGAAGGCTCTAGATATTCTCACTCTCCTGAGCTGACAGCACTAATCTTTTTAGAGGTAAAAGTGATTTATTCTTTAATATAGGCCTGTTTTGTGGTGAAACTTCCCGCTGTGTCAGCCTTTGTGCTAAAAGGATCCCATTAGACAGGGACTGAAGCTTAGGCATTCCTACCTTGATGTGCTTTAGGCTTGAACTACCCACCACCTCTTTAGTGATGAATCAAATGGCTAGATCCCAGGTCATTTATTTGTCTTCAAGGAGGTCAGTCATCTTGGGTCACGTGTGTACCAGGCTCAGGTTTGAATGTGAAAAAGAGAGACATTATGTTAGCCTGGAAAGAACCTACAATTCTTAAACTTCCATGTAAAAATTTTTCCTGTTTTGAGGGAAAAAAATTCTAGAGTAGAGTAGAATAGAGTAGAATAGAATAAACCAGGTTGGAAGAGACCTTCAAGATCATCACGTCCAGCCTATCATCCAACACCATCTAATCAACTAAACCATGCAACCAAGCACCCTGTCAAGTCTCCTCCTAAAGACCTCCAGTGATGGTGACTCCACCACCTCCCTGGGCAGCCCATTCCAATGGGCAATCACTCTTTCTGGGAAGAACTTCTTCCTAACCTCCAGCCTAAACCTCCCCTGAGACAGCTTGAGACTGTGTCTTGTTCTGGTGCTGGTTGCCTGGGAGAAGAGACCAACCTCTGCCTGTCTACAACCTCCCTTAAGGCAGTTGTAGAGAACAATAAGGTCACCTCTGAGTCTCCTCCTCTCCAGGCTAAGCAACCCCAGCTCCCTCAGCCTCTCCTCATAGGGCTCGTGTTCCAAACCCCTCACCAACTTTGTGCCCTTCTCTGGAGACATTCCAGCAAGTCCACATCGTTCCTAAACTGAGGGGCCCAGAACTGGACATAGGACTCAAGGGGTGGCCTAACCAGTGCAGTGTACAGGGAATCGCCTCCCTGCTCCTGCTGGCCACACCGTTCCTGATGCAGGCCAGGATGCCATTGGCCCTCTTGGCTGCCTGGGCACACTGCAGGCTCATGTTCAGCCTACCATCAACCAGTACCCCCAGGTCCCTCTCTGCCTGGTTGCTCTCCAGCCACTCTAACCCCAGCCTGTAGCACTGCCTGGGGCTGCTGTGGCCAGTGTGCAGAACCCGGCACTTGGATGTGTTAAATCTTATGTTATGTTTAAGATCATGTTCTAGGCACAGGAATACTAAATGCATAGGTTGGAAACTGTGGGAAAGGGCTGGTTTTAGATGGATTGAATGTCACTGTCTGCTTCTATAATTAGACTTTTTAGTCTATTTCTAGAACACCCTATATTTAACTCACTGTCAGCATTTCTGTGTGAATATACCAAGTATTTATTTTGAGGCAAATGCTTTGCGTTTCTCGCGTGGCTACGGTTAGCCTACCAACGGTCTCCTCGCTTCTCTTGCAAGCTCCTTCCACTTTTGCCTCACTTACCTTCTTGCATGGTGGTGGTTTGACTTCTTAAGTGGGTTCAGTGTAAATGTCACCCCACACAAGACTGAGTTTCACAATTGGGAGGAGGGGGTGAGCTTGGTCGGTTCATGCTCTTGTCTGCTGTCGAGAGAGAGAGAAATGTTAATATCTGTTGTGGCTGCATGTACTGTTTTGTCATACCTTGTTCTGTTCCATGGGGCCTTTGAAAGAATTAATATTGCTGACAAGCTACCTTGCTTTTATGGGCTTTGTGTCAAGTCACTTCTGCAGTTCTCCACTTCCTGGCTACCCTGGTGTTAATTCAGTTTTATATTGCAGCTGGGGAGAGAAGCAGCAAAATGCAGTTGTGAAACTACAGTTACAACTTGTGATACCCAAGGCTGACCACTGTCAGAAGGTTAATGTTTAACTTGCTTTTCCAACCAGACTCAATTTCAAGTTAAAAGCAAGTTGAGAAGGAGCTGGTTAGGTTTTTTCCCTCTTTCTGCATGCTGTGTGTGCTGCATTAGATAATTTTGGAGCTAACAAGAACAGTTTCCCAAGGATGTGATGACATGGTTTGTTTTCAGTGGATACTGTCTTTCTGACCAGAAGATGACCCTCATAGGAAAAGCTTTTATGAGAACTGTATCTTGAAGGCACCAGGGCTTACATGTTGCCTTCTGAAAGCAAAATGTTGCCTGACATTAGCCTCAGGGGTGGTGGTTATGTTATCCAAGTGTGTTGTCTTGGTATGTACGTTGCTTTGTGGTGTTATTTCCATCCCCTTCTCCAGAGCCTCTGTTTAACAGTCTCCCCTATGTAGCTTTTCAAGCTTTGTCACAGTGCCTGTAAATTAAGCATGTGAACAAGGGTATTTGCTAGCAAGGAAGTAATTGCAAATGCCATAGAGTGCAAAGGGTGTCAAACCCACACAAACTGCAAGGTTTTACTTCCCTATCTTCCAGCGCCTCCAAACTGTCCTGTTGCGGGGTCTGTGAGCCCAGCAAAAAGGGGTCCAGGTGCCCTTGGGGGTGTGCTGCTGAGAGGCTGCCTGCTTTTATTGAGAAAAAAACCAACCAATTTCTGTTTATTTCAAAAAGAGAAAAGAAGGAACTGTAGAGAGGAAGTGACTGTTTGGGGGCTTTTTTTCTTCACAGAGGTGGTTTAGACCTATAAATGAAAATGAAACTTTCTGTGTTGAGAAATAGTCTCAAGTGTGCTGGGGATGGCTTGTGGCATTTTCAAATACACTGATCCTTTTCTGTTAAAGTGTATTTCTTTTAGTACCAGCCAAAACAACTAGGAAATACATTGCTTTTGATGCAGTGAGTGTAATACACAGGCTGCAGTATACAAACCCATTAATGTAGACCATTCAGTAACAGGCTGCGGATGGATTTCTTGACAAGAAAACCAAGAAGAAAGTTACTGCTGGTAGAGTTTCTTTCCTGCATGTATCATAGTATCAGTCAGGGTTGGAAGGGACCCCAAGGATCATCTAGTTCCAACCCCACTGCCATGGGCAGGGACACCCCACACTAGATCAGGCTGGCCACAGCCTCATCCAGCCTGGGCTTAAACACCTCCAGGGACAGGGCCTCAACCACCTCCCTGGACAACCCATTCCAGGGCTTCACCACTCTCATGGGGAAGAACTTCCTCCCCACCTCCAGCTTCATTCCATTCCCCCTAGTCCTATCACTGCCTGACATCCTGAGAAGTCCCTCCCCAGCCTTCTTGTAGACCCCCTTCAGATACTGGAAGACCACAATGAGGTCACCTGGGAGCCTTCTGTTCTCCAGACTGAACAGCCCCAACTCCTTCAGTCTGTCCTCACAGGAGAGGTGCTCCAGCCCTCTGATCATCCTCGTGGCCCTTCTCTGGACACCTTCCAGCACCTCCAGATCCCTCTTGGAATAGGGCCTCCAGAACTGGAGGCAGTACTCCAGGTGGGGTCTCCCCAGAGCTGAGTAGAGGGGGAGAATCCCCTCCCTTGCCCTGCTGGCCACACTTCTCTTGCTGCAGCCCAGGATCTGATTGGCTTTCTGGGCTGCAAGTGCACACTGAGAGCTCCTGTTGAGCTTCTCCTCCACCAGCACCCCCAAGTCTCTCTCCTCAGGGCTGCTTTCCAGCCACTCACTGCCCAGCCTGGATTTGTGCCTGGGGTTGCCTCGACCCAGATGCAGGACCCTGCACTTGGTCTTGTTGACCCTCCTGAGGTTGGCTTGTGCCCACCTCTCCAGCCTGTCAAGGTCCCTCTGGATGGCCTCCCTTCCCTCCAGTGTGTCTGCTGCACCACACAGCTTGGTGTCCTCAGCAAACTTAATGAGGGTGCACTCAATGCCACTGTCCATGGCACCCACAAAGATGTTGACCAAGCCTGGTCCCAGGACTGATCCCTGAGGGACTGCGCTTGTCCCTGGCCTCCACTGGGACATGGACCCATTGACAGCCACTCTTTGGGTGCAGCCATCAAGCCAGTTCTGTATCCATCTAGTGGTCCACCCATCAAACCCATGTGTCACCAGTTTGGAGACCAGGATGTGGTGTGGGTCAGTGTTGAAGGCTTTGCTCAGGTCCAGGTAAACGACATCAGTTGCTGCCCCTCAGCTATTAATGTTGTCACCTGTTCATAGAAGGCCACCAGGTTGGTCAGGCAGGAATGTGCAAGATGTATGTCTAATTATGACTGCTTGATGCAATACAACATTCTACCATTTGTCTTGATAAAAAGCCAGTTGTCTTTTAATATGGTCCTTCACGTGAGGTGTAGCCAGTGGTGGTGGGCTGGAAGTCATTCTCAGCAGTAAGTAATGCTGGAAAGCTTTTGCCAAGCTGCAAGATAAGAGCTTGGTCTTGCAATTGTTTTGCTTAAAAATAATAGGGATAGTTGCAGATGAGGTTTAACACTTTGGAAACCACATAGTTGGAAAGGGTGCATACTGTGTCTAGATTCTGATGTTGGTAATGCTTAATGCTTCTCTAGAGTGTACCCTGTGTTCAGGTAGACTTAGGAAGTGTTTTGTTAATTTGTACTGTCAGACTCTGTAAACAAAACAGCTGTGAGGACATTTTATTGATGAAATGTGATTTATAATGTGCACATTCAAGGGGAGAGTTGGTAGCAGGTGTTAGCTGTGAATAGCTGGTTGGATAAAATAGCTCCTGCCCTGAGAGAAGAGACACTGAACCACTGATCCATACATGCTACACAAATTAATAGAATAGATTAGAATTAACCAGGTTGGAAAAGACCTTCAAGATCATAGAGTCCACCCTATCATCCAACACCATCTAATCAACTAAACCATGGCACTAAGCACCCCATCAAGTCTCTTCTTAACCACCTCCAGTGATGGTGACTCCACCGCCTCCCTGGGCAGCCCATTCCAATGGCCAATCACTCTTTCTAGGAAGAACTTCTTCCTAACATTCAGTCTAAACCTCCCCTGGTGCAGCTTGAGACTGTGTCCTCTTGTTCTGGTGATGGTTGCATGGGAGAAGAGACCAACCCCCACCTGGCTACAACCTCCCTTCAGTTAGTTGTAGACAGCAAGAAGGTCTCCCCTGAACCTCCTCTCCTCCAGGCTAAGCAACCCCAGCTCCCTCAGCCTCTCCTCACAGGGCTGTGCTCCAAACCCCTCCCCAGCTTTGTTGCCCTTCTCTGGACACCTTCCAGCAGCTCAACATCTTTCCTAAACTGAGGGACCAAGAACTGGACACAGGACTCAAGGTGTGGCCTGACCAGTGCTGAGTCCAGGGGCAGAATGACTTCCCTGCTCCTGCTGGCCACACTATTCCTGATCCAGGCCAGGATGCCACTGGCCCTTTTGGCTACCTGGGCACACTGCTGGCTCCTGTTCAGCCTACTATTGACCAATACCCCCAGGTTCCTCTAGGAAGAAAATCAGTGGGAAGTTTTGTGATTTCATTTTTGTTGCTTTACATGAGGATTGCTGCATGGGTTGAAATCAGCAGTAAAAGATAACTCTGTGGAGAAAGCCTCTTTTTGAGAGTCTGCCTTAGAAGAACCTATTAGGCCATCTGCTGTCAACAAGCACAGCATTTAATAGCTAGATGGGAGAATGATGGTAGTACCTCAGTGCTGTCTCTGGTACCTCCACACACCCATTTGCTTACCCAGCTTACATGCACACTGAGGGTGCTTCAGCCTCACCCAGCTGCTCATTTTCACTCTTAAGTGAGGGCTGCATGCATAACCACCCCAGTTGCTCAGCGGTACATCCCATTAAACCCACATGGCAATGGTTTATGTGGATATGCCCTGAAGCACAGAAAGAGAGCTTTGGATCAAGCAAGTTTTCCACAGATAATGAGCTTTCCTGGAGGTGATGGGTTGTAAATTCTTGAATGGCTTCTTTAGCATCTGCCCAGGCCCTTAGCTTGCCCTTGGTTTCTTGACTCAACAGCTGCACTAGTTGAGCTGAAGTTGTGATTTAAACTCTAGACATACACAAGAAGGCTGGGGAGGGACTTCTCAGGATCTCAGGGAGTGATAGGACTAGGGGGAATGGAATGAAGCTGGAGGTGGGGAGGTTCAGGCTGGATGTGAGAAGGAAGTTCTGAGAGTGGTGAAGCCCTGGAATGGGTTGTCCAGGGAGGTGGTTGAGGCCTTGTCCCTGGAGGTGTTTAAGCCCAGGCTGGATGAGGCTTTGGCCAGCCTGATCTAGTGTGGGGTGTCCCTGGCCATGGCAGGGGAGTTGGAACTAGATGATCCTTGTGGTCCCTTCCAACCCTGACTGATACTATGATACTTTTTGTGAGCATACAAACTGGACTGATGGGCTAAGGTCAGCTGGATGAGGTTCAATAAGGCCAAGTGCTGGGTCCTGAACTTGGGGTCACAACAACCCCATCAATGCTCCAGGCTTGGGGCAGAGTGGCTGGAAACTGCCCAGCAGAGAAAGACCTTGGGGTGCTGGATGACAGCAGCTGAACATGAGTCAGTGTGTGCCCAGGTGGCCAAGAAGGCCACCAGCATCCTGGCCTGGATCAGCAGTGGTGTGGCCAGCAGGACAGGGATTGTGCCCCAGGACTCGGCACTGGTGAGGCTGCACCTCAAACACTATGTCCGGGTCTGGTGTCTGCAGCATAGGAAGGACACAGAGCTGTTGGAGTGAGTCCAGAGGAGGCCACAAAGATGATGCAAGGGCTGGAGCAGCTCTGCGATGAGGACAGGCTGAGGGAGCTGGGGGTGTTCAGCCTGGAGAAGAGAAGATTCTGGAGGGCCTTAGAGCTCCCTTCCAATACCTGAAGAGATCCTACAGGAAGGCTGCAGAGGACTTTTCCTGAGGGTGTCTAGAGACAGGACAAGGGGGGAATGGTTTGAAGCTGAGGGAGAGCAGGGTTAGACTGGATCTTAGGAAGAAGTTCTTCAGTATGAGGGTGGTGAGACTCTGGAATGGGCTGCTCAGGGAGGTTGTGGCTGCCTCCTCCCTGGGGGTGTTGAAAGCCAGGTTGGATGAGGCTTTGAGCAGCTGAGTCTAGTTGAGAGGTGTCCCTGGCCACAGTGGGGAGGTTGGAGTAGATGATCTCTGAGGTCTCTTCCAACCTGAGCCATTCTGTGATCAGCTCCATTAAATTAAAAATGCACCCTCAGTGAGAGTTAGAGGTGGGCATGGTTGTTCCTAGGTGTTCAAATGGCAGCAACACTCATCCAGCTGCCTCAGTGCTGTTCAAGGAGTGGCACCCTCATTTTTCCTCACTGACAGCACGGAGCTTTTCCTAGTGTTTTATTGCCCTCCCCTCCCATCCGCAGCACAAACTGTGTGAGCAACTCCTCGTCTGGTTCAGCCAAATGAGCTAAGTTGACAAGCCAGATGTCCTCACCATGGGAAGCTGCAGAGCATGACTGAACCAGGTTAGGGACTGATTTCAGAGTGGCAGAGCTGTAGAGTTTGTAAGAGCTGGGGTTGAGAAATAAGGGGGAGGACGTAGCAGCACATTTGTCGTTGGAAGGGAACTCCATGGCCAAAGCGTCAATGAACTAATAAGCAGGACACCAAACTTTATTCTACACATCACATCTAAATTCTTAGAATAGAATAAACCAGGTTGGAAGAGACCTTCAAGATCATTGTGTCCAATCTATCATCCAACACCACCTAATCAACTAAACCATGCAACCAAGCATCCTGTCAAGTCTCCTCCTGAACACCTCCAGTGATGGTGACTCCACCACCTCCCCAGGCAGCCCATTCCAATGGCCAATCACTCTCTGTGAAGAACTTCTTCCTAACCTCCAGCCTAAACCTCCCCTGGCGCAGCCTGAGACTGTGTCCTCTTGCTCTGGTGCTGGTTGCCTGGCAGAAGAGACCAACCTCCACCTGTCTACAGCCTCCCTTGAGGTAGTTGCAGAGAGCAATAAGAATAGAATAGAATAGAATAGACCAGGTTGGAAGAGACCTTCAAGATCATCGCGTCCAACCCATCAACCAATCCAACCCACCTAAACAACTAACCCATGGCACCAAGCACCCCATCAAGTCTCCTCCTGAACACCTCCAGTGATGGTGACTAAGGTCACCCCTGAGACTGCTTGTCCCCAGGCTAAGCAACCCCAGCTCCCTCAGCCTCTCCTCACAGGGCTTGTGTTCCAAGCCCCTCCCCAGCTTTGTTGCCCTTCTCTGGACTCATTCCAGCAACTCAACATCTTTCCCAAACTGAGGGGCCCAGAACTGGACACAGGACTCAGGGTTTTCCAAGCAAGTTGTCTAATCAATTAGAATCTGCCCAAAATTATGTAGAGGCATAGGTCTTGATAACATGAAAAGAAAAGATGTTTGGTTTTAAGTTTGGGAGCTTGCAAATAAAAGCTTTTGGCGGAGGGAGAAGCTTGGGCTTTTTTTGTTCTTTAATCCTTCTGGGAGAAGAAGGGGAAGGAAATGCAGGGATGAGAAGCACACCACTGCATCTCCTTGAAAGAATGTTAACTTCTTGCCTTGTTTAAAAATATTCTAGTTATTCCTGTCTACTAGATCAGGTTATTCAAATGAATCCATGACCTTTGCTCTGAGCCTGCAACAATACAAGAGGAAAGCAGGTGTTGGGGAGGATTAAAGCTCCCACCTCCTGATCTGTTCAGACAGCACTGAAGCTCTGAGGATGCCATATTGTTGCTGAGGCAAAAAAGAATATGTAAGAACAAGGAAGAATTTTGAAAGTTGATTATGGTCAGTTGCCAAGAGCTGTGCTGGGATAAATTATTAACTCATTGCACTGTACTGCCTTGTAGTGCAAACAGAATGGCTGGTTATTGTGCTCTGCTTGGTAAGTCAACACTGTAAAAAATTCCTTGGTTATCTGGAAAATATCTTCTTTGAGGGGTTTATTAAAGGGACACTGTAGGACTAGAATTCATTTGCCCCTCTGTTGAAGCTGGTTGATAAAAAGAGGGAATCTGTGAAGGCAGATTGTTTCTTGCTGTCCTGAGAGCTCGGTCAGTGATTGGCAGTCAGCTCAGTTTCCTTTTTGCTCCTGTCTCTGTGGGCTGCTTCTGTGAGGTGTGATCCCTCCTACCTCCCCAGAGAGCACATCAGTAGCAAGGCAGTTGGGTTATTAGTTGCAGAGGAATGAAACAGGTTGACTCATAGCTGTTCTGCAGGAAAAGCAGTTCTGTGGAGACCACTCCTGCCCTGTTACCTGTAGTTGAGCTGGAGGCAGAAATGCAGGGGACAGGCTGTTTGGAGCATGTGCCTTGCTGGTGGAATAAATCATCAGTTTTGTAGGAACTGAGAGATCCTGATTGTTGTTTTGCTTTTATAAACATCAATACCACATTTATGTCATTTTGTCCTTAACATACCCCAGGCCTGAAAACTTAGATCAGAATCAATAAGGTTGGAAAAGCCCTCAAAGATCATCAAGTCCAGTCTGTTTTAGAATAGAATAGAATAAACCAGGTTGGAAGAGACCTTCGAGATCATCATGTCCAACCTATCATCCAACACTACCCAATCTGTTACCACAGACCTCATGACTACTAACCCATGGCACCAAGTGCCACATCCAATCCCCTCTTGAACACCTCCAGGGATGGTGACTCCATCACCTCCCTGGGCAGCACATTCCAACGGACATCAACTCTCTCTGTGAAGAACTTTCTCCTCACCTCCAGCCTAACCCTCGCCCCTGGCACAGCTTGAGACTGTGTCCTCTTGTTCTGGTGCTGGTTGCCTGGGAGAAGAGACCAACTCCCTCCTGGCTACAATCCCCCTTCAGGTAGTTGTAGACAGCAAGAAGGTCTCCCCTGAGCCTCCTCTTCTTCAGGCTAAGCAACCCCAGCTCCCTCAGCCTCTCCTCACAGAGCTTATGCTCCGGACCCCTCCTCAGCCTCATTGCCCTTCTCTGGACACATTCAAGAGTCTCAATGTCCTTCTGAAACTGAGGGCCCAGAACTGGACACAGAAGTCTCAGTTCTCAGTTTCAGTCTCAGGTCTTTTTCCCCAGAGCTGCTCTTCAGCAGGTCATTCCCCAACCTGTCCTGATGCATGGGGTTACTCCTCCCTAGGTGCAGTACCCTACACTTACCCTTGCTGAATTTCAAAATGGTGAGAGACTGCACACAGGAAATTTGAGGTGACACCCTCTGACTAAAGAGAAGATTTGGGGCAATATCTCCAGCTGAATGTACTTTTTTGCCACTTTTTGGATTGGCAATGATGATCTTGAGGTGCCTTGCCTTATTCTAGTCCTATGCTTGTGTTACATTGCATTTTCCGGCTAATTTAATAGTGCATAATCAATATAATAGAGATGACTGTGCTTGTAAATGCAACTTTTTGATGTTAGGCATAGAGGTAGTGCAATAGGAATACACTGAAGATAGAATAGAATAGAATAGAATAGAATAGAATAGAATAGAATAGAATAGAATAGAATAGAATAGAATAGGAGTAGAGTAGAATAGGAGTAGAGTAGAATAGAGTAGAATAGACCACACCAGGTTGGAAGAGACCTTCAAGATCATTGTGTCCAAACTATCATCCAACACCACCTAATCAACTAAACCATGGCACCAAGCACCCCATCAAGTCTCTTCCTAAACACCTCCAGTGATGGTGACTCCACCACCTCCCCGGGCAGCCCATTCCAATGGCCAGTCACTCTCTCTGTGTAGAACTTCCTCCTAACCTCCAGCCTAAAAACCTCCAGCCAGATACACAGATATGAGAATTTTGGAATGCTTGCTGCAATAAAATTCTTAGCATGTTATCAGAACTCAGATGAACATGCAGGGTTAAAAAGAACATCCAGTTTGAGAGTAAACCACTTCTGGATCAGTGTCAGCTTCTGCCACCCTGGCTTTCTTAGGAAAACATTGAATCCTGCCAGTACATGTTGCAAGATATGACCAACGTGACTTACAAACTAAGAAGCAGATCTACAAAATGCTGTTGGCTACAGAGTATTGTTGGAATCTGAGATGGAAAAATACTACCCCCCTCTCCCCGCCCCCCCAGTTCTTCTCTTTTTGCCAGTCCCCTAAAATTTAGTAAGGCTCAGATCGTGCTACAAAGCTTTTTGTTCAGAAAGGCCTTTGAGCAACCAATAGTTTGTATTTCCATTTAAAAAACTTGTTGTCTGCTTGGGATTACCTTCTTGCTCTCTACAACTGCCTGAAGGGAGGCTGTAGCCAGGTGGGGGTTGGTCTCTTCTCCCAGGCAGCCAGCACCGGAACAAGAGGACACAGTCTCAGGCTGTGTCAGGGGAGGTTTAGGCTGGAGGTTAGGAAGAAGTTCTTCACAGAGAGAGTGACTGGCCATTGGAATGTGCTGCCCAGGGAGGTGGTGGAGTCACCATCCCTGGAGGTGTTTAGGAAGAGACTGGATGGGGTGCTTGGTGCCATGGTTTAGTTGATAGGATGGTGTTTGATGATGGGTTGGACTCAATCTCAAAGGTATTTTCCAACTTGGTTTGTTCCATTCCATTCCATTCCATTCCATTCCATTCCGTTCCGTTCCATTCCATTCCATTCCATTCCACTCGATTCCATTCCGCTCTGCTCTATTCTATTCTATTCTATTCTATTCTATTCTATTCTATTCTATTCTGTTCTGTTCTGTTCTACTCTGTTCTGTTCTGTTCTGTTCTAGTCTATTCATCAAAGATGGGGCTTGGGTTTTAGTGGAACATCAGAAATGGTGCAGAAATGAGCTTCCGCTACAAGTTCTTCCATAGGCTTTCTGTTAGTGTCTGATGGGTCCTGGTCTAGGGCTTCTGTTACAACTTTGAAGACATGAAGGGATTGGGTGTCCAGTGATATAGAGGGATGTACTCTGTATCTTTTGAAGCACTGGACAGCTGTAGTTCTCTGGGATTACCCAGGTGATCAAAAAGATGGGATGGGAGCACATGAAAGCCGGGGACGAAGCATGCTCTGGTGGAGGAACCAAGTTAAAATACACGTTTCTAGTTAGAAATGAGGACAGTTTGGAGCCTGAAACACAGACCACAGACTTTGAGATGGCTGTTCTACTAACAGAGCCAGTCACCATGTGAAGGCATTTTTAATCCAAACTATTCTGGGGTGGGGATGGAGAGCACCTTAGGGAGGGAGAGCACTTAAGGAGGGAGGGCCTCAGTTCCACAAAGGGTAAAAATTGCCAGAAAGTCCATGAAATCATAGTATCATAGTATCAGGGTTGGAAGGGACCACAAGGATCATCTAGTTCCAACCCCACTGCCATGGCCAGGGACACCCCACACTACATCAGGCTGGCCAGAGCTTCATCCAGCCTGCTCTTAAAACACCTCCAGGGATGGAGACTCAACCACCTCCCTGGACAACCCATTCCAGGACTTCACCACTCTCATGGGGAAGAACTTCCTCCTCACCTCCAGCCTGAATCTCCCCACCTCCAGCTTCATTCCATTCCCCCTAGTCCTATCACTCCCTGAGATCCTGAGCAGTCCCTCCCCAGCCTTCTTGGAGGCCCCCTTCAGATACTGGAAGGCCACAATGAGGTCACCTCAGAGCCTTCTCTTCTCCAGACTGAACAGCCCCAACTCCTTCAGTCTCTCCTTATAGGAGAGGTGCTCCAGCCCTCTGCTCATCCTCATGGCCCTTCTCTGGACACCTTCCAGCACCTCCAGATCCCTCTTGGAATAGGGGCTCCAGAACTGGATGCAGTACTCCAGGTGGGGTCTCCCCAGAGCTGAGTAGAGGGGGAGAATCACCTCCCTTGCCCTGCTGGCCACACTTCTCTTGCTGCAGCCCAGGATCTGATTGGCTTTCTGGGCTGCAAGTGCACACTGAGAGCTCCTGGTGAGCTTCTCCTCCCCCAGCACCCCCAAGTCTCTCTCCTCAGGGCTGCTTTCTAGCCAGGCACTGCCCAGCCTGGATTTGTGCCTGGGGTTGCCTCGACCTAGATGCAGGACCCTGCCCTTGGTCTTGTTGACCCTCCTGAGGTTGGCTTGTGCCCACCTCTCCAGCCTGTCAAGGTCCCTCTGACAAGCTCGTGGTGGGGAGGCAGGCATGGCTGTGCAGGCAGGAAACTCGTCACTGGGTCCTGGTATCTTTGGCTGTGCTTCCTGTCAGTTAAACCACGAGCAGGAGAGCAGATGCACCCAGAGATGATGACTCCGCTGTTTGCCCCAGACTGCCACTGTGTAACAAACTGTCTTCTCAAGAGTGTACTCATACCTGTATGCCCTTGACTCTCTCTGTACAAGACCCTTCTCTGAGACTATTCCTGAGAGTGAAGGCCAGAATTTAGAATAGAATAGAATAGAATTAACCAGGTTGGAAGAGACCTTTGAAATCATCGAGTCAAAGCTATCACCCAACACCATCTAATGAACTAAACCATGGCACCAAGTGCCCCATCCAGTCTCTTCCTAAACACCTCCAGTGATGGTGACTCCACCACCTCCCTGGGCAGCACATTCCAATGGCCAATCACTCTTTCTATGAATAACTTCTTCCTAAACATCCAGCCTAAACCTCCCCTGGTGCAGCTTGAGACTGTGTCCTCTTGTTCTGGTGCTGATTGCCTGGGAGAGACACCAACCCCCACCTGGCTACAACCACCTTCAGGTAGTTGTAGACAGCAAGAAGGTCTCCCCTGAGCCTCCTCTTCTCCAGGCTAACAACCCCAGCTCCTTCAGCCTCTCCTCATGGGGCAGAGAAAGTAGTGAACTGCAGAGATAGCAGTACTTGAACTCCTGAAGCATGAACTGTAAGAGAATATCCACAGGTGTTATCCTACTGCGGTGAGACCTGAGCTCCAGTGTTTCTTTTTCCATTGCTACCAGTCTAGGAGTTTTTAAAGGCATATGAGAAATGTGCAATGTCATGTTAATTGCCACATTGCTTGGCCACCCTGTCCAGAGAGGGGCAACAAGGCTGGTGAGAGGCCTTGAGCACAAGCCCTATGAGGAGAGGCTGAGGGAGCTGGGGTTGTTTAGCCTGGAGAAGAGGAGGCTCAGGGCAGACCTCATTGCTCTCTACAGCTACCTGAAGCGGGATTGTAGCCAGGAAGGGGTTGGTCTTTTCTCCCAGGCAACTAGCACCAGAACAAGAGGATACAGTCTCAAGCTGCACCAGGGGAAGTTTAGGCTTGAGGTGAGGAGAAAGTTCTTCACAGAAAGAGTGATTGGCCATTGGAATGTGCTGCCCAGGGAGGTGGTGGAGTCACCATCCCTGGAGGTGTTCAGAAAAGGTTTGGATGTGACACTTGAAGCCATAGTTTAGTTAGTCATGAGGTGTTGAGTGATAGGTTGGACTTGATGAGGTCTTTTCCAACCTTATTGATTCTATGATCTATTTAACATGGTCTTTGGAGTGATGTTTTTATTATTGTTGTCATTAACATTTTTTTGGCATTAATCTACTTGTAGATCTGTGTGTTTCTGAGGCAGCTCTGGCTTTCAGTTAAACTTGGTGCAAGTGCACAGCAAAAGCACATCAAAGCTTCTATGGTAAAAGATCTCGTGCTTTTTAAGTAGCTCTTGTGATTTCTGAAGGTGTACATGCTGTTACTACACAGTTAATTTATTAAAGCTTGAACTCTAATAATACCTTCCCCAGCATCAGATTTTAGAGAACTGAGTACTCTGCCCATCAAAATTACATTAGAAGTGAAACTGTGTGGATTCATTTCAGCCTTTTTGCCAGATACCATGCTCTTTTCTTCCTCATGTGACGGCATAACTCTCAGAAGACTGCTTTTTTCCCCTTGGGCTGGTTGTTCACTGACTAGGCAGCAGCAAGTAGGGGTGTCTGCTGTGGGAGAAAACATTTCATACCTACATGTTCTTTAAAGTAGAGGTTCTCAGCCTGAGGGGCAGTGAGATTGGATGGGTAAGGGCTGTGAGGTTGTTATGGTTTCTTTTGTTTGTGTGTGTTTTCTTCCTTCTATCTGCATTTGGGTTATGAAGCACCATGCATGGCATCCTGTGTTGAGAGATGGGGAGGAGTTCTGGGCCCCTCAGTTTAGGAAGGACATTGAGACACTTGAATGTGTCCAGAGAAGGGCAATGAGGCTGAGGAGGGGTCTGGAGCACAAGCTCTGTGAGGAGAGGCTGAGGGAGCTGGGGTTGCTTAGCCTGAAGAAGAGGAGGCTCAGGGGAGACCTTCTTGCTGTCTACAACTACCTGAAGGGGGATTGTAGCCAGGAGGCAGTTGTGGACAGATGGATGTTGGTCTCTTCTCCCAGGCAAGCAGTACCAGAACAAGAGCACACAGTCTCAGGCTGCGCCAGGGGAGGTTCAGGCTGGATGTTAGAAAAAAGTTCTATACAGAGAGAGTGATTGCCCATTGGAATGGGCTGCCTGGGGAGGTGGTGGAGTCGCCATCACTGGAGGTTTTCAGGAGAAGACTTGATGGGGTGCTTGGTGCCATGGGTTAGTTGTTTGGGCGGTGTTGGATTGGTTGATGGGTTGGACGCGATGATCTTGAAGGTCTCTTCCAACCTGGTTTATTCTATGTATTCTATGTATTCTAGTCTCTTCTCCCAGGCAACCAGCACCAGAACAAGAGGACACAGTCTCAAGCTGTGCCAGGGGAAGTTTAGACTGGTGGTGAGGAGAAAGTTCTTCACTGAGAGAGTTGTTACTCATTGGAATGTGCTGCCCAGGGAGGTGCTGGAGTCACCATCCCTGGAGGTGTTCAGGACGGGATTGGATGTGGCACTTGCTGCCATGGTCTAGTCATGGGGTCGGTGGTGACAGGTTGGACTTGCTGATCTTTGAGGTCTCTTCCAACCTTGGTGATACTGTGAGATGGTTCTGCACTTGGCAGAAGAGCTGCTCGAACAGGAGCAGCTCGTAGCTGTTGGCAGTGCCTTGACCCCAAGGGAGCAGCTTCTGCTCCCCATGGGTTTCTGCAGGACCAGGAGCCAGCACCACAAAGGCAAAACTGCATTTTAGAATAGAATATAATAGAATAGAATAGAATGGAATAGAATAGACCAGACCAGGTTGGAACAGACCTTCAAGATCATTGCATCCATGCCATCAACCAATCCAACACCACCTAATAAACTAAACAATGCAACCAAGCACCCCATCAAGTCTCCTCCTGAACACCTCCAATGATGGTGACTCCACCACCTCTCTGGGCAGCCCATTCCAATGGGCAATCACTCTCTCTGTATCAAACTTCTTCCTAACATCCACTCTAAACCTCCCCTGGCACAGCTAGAGACTGTGTCCTCTTGTTCTGGTGCTGATTGCCTGGGAGAAGAGACCAACATCCACCTGTCTACAACTCAGGGAGATGGTGGAGTCACCATCATTGGAGGTGTTCAGGAGGAGACTTGATGGGGTGCTTGGTGCCATGGTTTAGTTGATTAGGTGGTGTTGGATGATAGGTTGGACTTGATGATCTTGAAGGTCTCTTCCAACCTGGTCTATTCTATTCTATTCTATTCTATTCTATTCTATTCTATTCTATTCTATTCTATTCTATTCTATTCTATTCTATTCTATTCTGGATGTGCCATCATTGGAAGCATTTAAAGTCATGTTGAACAGGGATTTGAGCAACTAGATCTACTTGAAGACATCTCTGCCCTTGACACAGGGGGTTGTACTAGATTATCTTTCAAAGGTCTCTTCCAACAGAAAGCATTCTTACAATTCTGGGAATTACTGGATTAATTTGTGATGATTTAGGCAAATCAGAGAAGTTCTATCACTACCTGATAGCCTGAAAAGTCCCTCCCCAGCCTTCTTGTAGGCCCCCTTCAGATACTGGAAGGCCACAATAAGGTCACCTCAGAGCCTTCTCTTCTCCAGACTGAACAGCCCCAACTCCTTCAGTCTGTCCTCACAGGAGAGGTGCTCCAGCCCTCTGCTCATCCTCGTGGCCCTTCTCTGGACACCTTCCAGCACCTCCAGATCCCTCTTGGAATAGGGGCTCCAGAACTGGATGCAGTACTCCAGGTGGGGTCTCAGCTGAGCTAAGTAGAGGGGGAGAATCACCTCCCTTGACCTGCTGGCCACACTTCTCTTGCTGCAGCCCAGGATCTCATTGGCTTTCCAGGCTGCAAGTGCACACTGAGAGCTCCTGTTGAGCTTCTCGTCCAGCAGCAACCCAAATCTCTCTCCTCAGGGCTGCTTTCCAGCCAGTCACTGCCCAGCCTGGATTTGTGCCTGGGATTGCCTCGACCCACATGTTTTCATGGGGCTGTTTGCCTCTGTGAGTAAGAAGGTGTTATATGGTGGTGCCTTTGAAGCCTTTGTATTAAGCTTCAAAGGTCATCAAAGAGTGGTCCTCTCCTGAGCTAACAAGCCTGTATGTCAAAGTCTTTATGAGCCTAATAGGTGTATTATTCATTCTGTGGAGCTGAGGTAAAAAGATGTCTCTAGATTTGTGAGTCAGTGGCTGTGATGAGATTGTGCTGCTTTCTGTTGCAGGATGAGAGCAAGTTTGGCACACAGCTTGGTCCTAGATGACCAAGCAGTTTTGTGTTTTCCCCAGGCAGTTTGGTTGCCCTCTAGCCCTTTTTCCCTGCTTCCCTCAGCAGCTGGGGAGTCAGGCTGGCTCATGGAGGCCCTGTAGTAGGGGCTGTGGCTGGATGGCACAGGGATGGGTGCAGCAGCCGCTTCTGACGCCTGATTTCATTCTGCACAAAACATGTGGGCCCGAAGGGTGAAGGAGGAGGTGAAGCTGTCATTTCTCTGCATCTGCTTTGTAGGGGTGCTGAAGCTTTCCAGAGCAGGTCCTGTAGGTCTCTTGATGTGACACTCATAAATTCTGTGTCTAGTTCATTAGCAGTGAATTCCTGTCTCTCCCAAGAGCAGATGTCTGCTCCTATGAGAGTGGCTTAGCCTTCAGTGTGGACATTTCCCCAGACATTACAAAATGAGAAATACTGGCCTGTCCAGACACTGCCTTCCCTGGAGGGACCCTGGTATCACAGTATCACTGAGGTTGGAAGAGACCTCAAGGATCATCGAGTCCAACCTGTCACCACAAACCTCATGACTAGACCATGGCACCAAGTGCCACATCCAGTCCCCTCTTGAACACCTCCAGGGATAGTGACTCCACCACCTCCCTGGGCAGCACATTCCAATGGCTAACAACTCTCTCAGTGAAGAACTTTCTCCTCACCTCAAGCCTAAACTTCCCCTGGCGCAGCTTGAGACTGTGTCTTCTTGTTCTGGTGCTGGTTGCCTGGGAGAAGAGACCAACCCCCTCCTGGCTATGACCCCCTTTCAGGTAGTTGTAGAGAGCAATGAGGTCTCCCCTGAGCCTCCTTTTCTCCAGGCTAAGCAACCCCAGCTCCCTCAGCCTCTCCTCACAGGGCTGTGCTCAAGGCCTCTCCCCAGCCTTGTTGCCCTTCTCTGGACACGTTCAAGTGTCTCAATGTCCTTCTTAGACTGAGGGGCCCAGAACTGGACACAGGACTCAAAGTGCAGCCTAACCAATGCAGAGTCCAGGGGCACAATGACCTCCCTGCTCCTGCTGGCCACACTATTCCTAATGGAGGCCAGGATGCCACTGGCCGTCTTGGCCACCTGGGCACACTGCTGGCTCACGTTCAGCCTACCATCAACCAGCACCCCCAGGTCCCTCTCTGTTTGGCAGCTCTCCAGCCACTCTGACCCCAGCCTGTAGCTCTGCATGGGGTTGTTGTGGCCAAAGTGCAGCACCTGGCATCTGGACTTGTTGAATGCCATCCTGTTGGACTCTGCCCATCTGTCCAGTCGGTCGAGGTCCCGCTCCAGAGCCCTTCTGCCCTCTAACTGACTACCCTCTAACAGACCCCACTTGTCCTTCTTGAAAAGAAATGTTTTTCCTTTTTGATGCTAATCCTGTTGGTGCTTGACTCTTGTTTCAGCACTTTTTGGGATTGCACAGTGGGAATTGTTAGTCTAGTGACAAACCAGGAGATAATTTATATGCTCTCAACAGCCAAGTTCACTAGCCTAAAATTCTCCAGACATATAGTCTCCCTTCTTAATCCCACTCCATGCAAATACTTCAGAACATAGCATTTAAGGAACACTGATAGGGAAGAAGAAAAATTTACAAGTGGCCTGGGAATATTAATTTGTGTCTTATACTTCACATCTGCAAGTTAATGTATTTGTTACTGGAATTATGCTAAACATCATGAGGCACACACATTTTTAGCACAGATTGTGTTGTAGACTCCATTAAAATTGGCAGTTCAAAAAAAATTGCCTAACTCTTAATTATGGCTTGAGTGAATAGGACCTGGGGGTACTGGTTGCCAGCCAGCTGAACATGAACCAGCAGTGTGCCCAGGTAGCCAAGAAGGCCATTGGCATCCTGGCCTGCATCAGGAAGAGTGTGGGCAGCAGGAGCAGGGAGGTCATTCTGCCCCTGGACTCAGCACTGGTTAGGCCACACCTTGAGTCCTGTGTCCAGTTCTGGGCCCCTCAATTTAAGGAGGTGCTGGTTGCTTGTGAGAAGAGACCAACCCCCTCCTGGTTACAACCACCCTTCAGGTAGTTGTAGACAGCAATGAAGTCTCCCCTGAGCCTCCTCTTCTCCAGGCTAAGCAACCCCAGCTCCCTCAGCCTCTCCTCGTAGGGCTTGTGCTCCAAACCCTTCACCAACTTCATTGCCCTTCTCTGGGCACATTCCAGCAACTCAACATCCTTCCTAAACTGAGGGGCCCAGAACTGGACACAGGACTCGAGGTGCGGCCTAACCAGTGCAGTGTACAGGGGCAGAATGACCTCCCTGCTCCTGCTGGCCACACTGTTCCTGATGCAGGCCAAGATGCCACTGGCCGTCTTGGCTGCCTGGGCACACTGCAGGCTCATGTTCAGCCTACCATTGACCAGTACCCCCAGGTCCCTCTCTACCTAGCTGCTTTCCAGCCACTCTGACCCCAGCCTGTAGCTCTGCATGGGGTTGTTGTGGCCAATGTGCAGAACCCGGCACTTGGATGTGTTAAATCTCATGCCCTTGGACTCTGCCCATCTGCCCAGCCTGTCGAGGTCCCTCTGCAGAGCCTCTCTGCCCTCCAGCAGATCAACTCCTGCCCCCAGCTTGGTGTCATCAGCAAATTTACTGATGATGGACTCGATGCCCTCGTCCAGATCATCAATAAAGATGTTAAAGAGCATGGGGCCCAGTACTGATCCCTGGGGCACACCACTGGTGACTGGCTGCCAGCTGGATGTGGCACTATTCACCACCACTCTCTGCTGCCCAAACCAGTATTTTTAAGCAAGGTAATGCTGAAGGAAAGACAATGACAAAGATTTGGTGTAATAGGAAGGTTTAAAGACAAGAGAATTCTGTCCCCTTCTCTGGGTACAATGGGGGTATATTCAGTGTCTCTGCATTAGACAAGATTATTGGGATAACCTGCACATAGAGCTCTTTGTGCCATGTGCTCCACGCCCATAAGCAGTTGGCTGTCTAGTAACAGGGTGGTTTTGTGTACCAAACAAGTTGCTGCGAGAGCCTAGGGTTCAGTGGTTTGTGTTTTCTTTTGCTTTGTGTTTTGTTTTGGTTTTTTCAAGTCCCTCTGGCTATGTTATGCTCACCTTTCCTAACCAAGGCCATCCTCCTCCCTCCTTGTCTCTGCGTTGGTTCTTTCTTAGAGTTGTTTCCAATCTCAAGTTCAGTTTTAACTAATGTTTTGGAAGTATTCCTTGAGTCCAGAGCAAACTGGCCGATGAATGACTTCACTCCCTTTTCTTGCATGCTGCAGGAGAGCCTACTAATTGTGTTTGCCTGAGCATATCTGGAGTGTTTTGTTGCTTCTTGCTTTTCTTCGTGGTGAGCTGTGCCCAGGATCGCTGGTACAAATCACCCATGCAGAAAGCACGTACCAGCTCAAAGCTGTGACTTCTTGTACTGAAGGAAAACGTACAGGTACAGCCTTCTGCTGAGAAGTGTGGCCAGCAGGTCAAGGGAGGTGATTCTCCCCCTCTACTCAGCTCTGGTGAGACCCCACCTGGAGTAGTGCCTCCAGTTCTGGAGCCCCTATTCCAAGAGGGATCTGGAGGTGCTGGAAGGTGTCTAGGGAAGGGCCACGAGGATGATCAGAGGGCTGGAGCACCTCTCCTATGAGGACAGACTGAGGGAGTTGGGGCTGTTCAGTCTGGAGAAGAGAAGGCTCCCAGGTGACCTCATTGTGGCCTTCCAGTATCTGAAGGAGGGACTTCTCAGGATCTCAGGGAGTATTAGGACTAGGGGAAATGGAATGAAGCTGGAGATGTGGAGATTCAGGCTGGATGTGAGGAGGAAGTTCTGAGAGTGGTGAAGCCCTGGAATGGGTTGTCCAGGGAGGTGGTTGAGGCCCCATCCCTGGAAGTGTTTAAGCCCAGGCTGGATGAGGCTCTGGCCAGGCTGATCTAGTGTGGGGTGTCCCTGCCCATGGCAGGGGGGTTGGAACTGGATGATCCTTGTGGTCCCTTCCAACCCTGACTCATACTATGATGCTAAAATGGACCCTTGGGGAAGCGTAATGAAGATTTGTGTTGGGATACTGCATGGACACAGTGCTGTGTCTGATTACAGAGTGGAGACAACAGGTCACCTCTTGCCTGGTGTGCTTATAACCACTGGAAATAGGTGACTGAGTACTGCATTTCTGGTATTCATGGGTGCAGTTAAATGAGGATCTTTGCGACAAACAGGTTGAGCGCTTCAGGCGTGGTTTGCAGAAATGTGTTTTAACTGATAAGCTTTAAATAAGCAAGACTGAAAATCTGATGTTTTTATCAATATTTTACCACATGTCATTGTTAACCACAGTGCAAACTTAAATATAACTTGGGGCATATGTGATACAGATGATGCTCTCAATATTGTCTAGAGTGAGTGTGGGGGGGGTCTGTGTTCTAAGCAGCGTGTAGGCTTCTGTACCAGCAGTGTAAATGCATTTTGCTGTCCATGCTGTTTTCCCCCACTATTATATTGCCAGGAAAATAGCTGATGCCTAGCTGATTTTCCACAGATCTTGAGCAGAAAGTGGTAGAATGCAAATAAATCACCATTGGATGTCAAGGGAAAAGAATGATAAGGTCTAAATAATCCCATTGGTCTGATAACTGACATAAAGTTAGTTGTATAAACAATGTTTCTTTCTTTCTCAGTTCTTCACTCTAGCTGATACTACCTGGTGGCCTTTGCTCAGCTCTTGCTGACCAGAACAAGAGGACAGTCTCAAGCTGCACCAGGGGAAGTTTAGGCTTCAGGTGAGGAGAAAGTTCTTCACAGAGAGAGTTAGCTGTTGGAATGTGCTGCCCAGGGGGGTGGTGGAGTCACCATCCCTGGAGGTGTTCAAGAGGGGATGGGATGTGGCACTTGGTGCCATGGCGTAGTAGTCATGAGGTCCTGGGTGACACGTTGGACTTGATGATCCTTGAGGTCTCTTCCAACCTTACTGATTCTATGAACTTAAGTGCTTTTCTAAATCTGGAGCTAGAATCTCCAAGACTGAAACATGTATTTAATGTTTCACGAGAGCAGCTCAGAGATGTTGGTTGGAGTCCTTTGTGATATGGGCTGTTTCTTAGCACAAACCTTCTTAGCCATTTGGTTTTTGCTTTGCTTTGTTTTGACCTGCTGTCTGATAGGTTAAAAAGTTGCTTAAGTAAAGATTTTGGTTAAAGAAGCAAGCAAATAAAACTCTTCTTGTGTGTTTCACCCATCTTCTCAGAGTTCTCTTGCTAGTGTGAGTGTAATCGTGTGAGAATTCCCTTATTTTCTCAGCTTTAGCGAAAGGGACCACTTGTACCAAGAACCAGGCTGCCTGAAAATCCTGCATGAGTTGTGTACATAGCTATTTGGTAAAACTGTTTAATTGCAAGATGTGTGATGTGCCAGGGGAAGCTTAGGCTTGAGGTGAAGAGAAAGTTCTTCCCTGAGAGAGTCATTGGCCATTGGAATGGGCTGCTCAGAGAGGTGATGGAGTCATCATCTCTGGAGGTGTTCAAGAGGGGATTGGATGTGGCACTTGGTGCCATGGTCTAGTCATGAGGTCTTGGAGCAGAGATACACTTATTTCATAGTAGTATCAGTCAGGGTTGGAAGGGACCACAAGGATCATCTAGTTCCAATCCCCCTGCCATGGGCAGGGACACCTCACACTAGACCAGGCTAGCCAGGTCTGTGGTGACAGGTTGGACTTAGTGATCTTTGAGGTCTTTTCCAATCTTGGTGATTCTGTGTTTGTGTAGGAAAGCCGAGGTACCTATCATACAAGAATATGTAAAGTGCCTTTTGTAGTCCTCTGAAGCATCACTATCACAGCTGATGTTCACAGGGATGGGCACGTATCATGCACAAAAAGAAATCACTGCTGCACTTGCTGCTGCTTAGACTGCAGATCCTGGACTGTGGAAACAGAGTTAGAAGCACACCCTCCAGAAAGGGAAGGTGGGCTGAAAGCCATCAGGGAGAAAGTAGAGGAGCCAAGCCCATGGCAGCACTGTGCCCTAGCTGAGCAGAGGGAAGTCAGCAGTGCTAGGAGAGCTGCAGGCTGGAAATGCCATCTGCTTGCACTGCGCCGGTCATGCGCTGAAAAAGCGCATGCCTGCTTCCCTCTCTAGCAGCAAGGTCTGAGGGGAGGTGAGGAATGAGTATAATTAGATGATCTTAAAGGCAGAATTAGCTGTTTAGGGTTTCTGAGTCCTGGTAAACTAAACAGCAAATGCATCCAGGCCATGGTTCTCAGTGGGGGTAGGAGAAAGCCCTCTGCAGCTGGGTCTCCGAGTTAGTTCTTGTGCACATCTCGGAGCTGCTGCTTGTGTCCTCCAGTTCATAAAATGAAATCCCATGCTGTCCTTCAGCTGTCAGGTAAGAAAGAAAGGCCACTTCTGCTGCAAACATTTTTTAGGAGATGCATTCTAGAATAAATGTTTTTCCCCTTGGTAGCAAGGGTTAATCATTGAGGGCAACAGGTATAGGCAGACTTAGGTATGTGATATGTTCGTCTGTTTTGCAAGGTGCTATAAATGTTGGCTTAGTGTAATCTGATACCAGGGCAGGACAGGCTAACTTAATGAAGGAAAATAGACAGCAATGTAAAAGAACTGGAAATTCAAGTCTGGCTGACTAATACCAGCCTGCTCCAGAGGCTTTTGAGTGTTCATATTGCTGACAGCTGACAGCAAATGAGAGGCAAACAGAAACATTACCTAATCTGCTCTATATTCATGCAGATTCTTTAAAGACACTGGAAAGGTAAGACCCTTTGCATTTCTCAAGCTGACTGAGCTGGTGAATGCAGCCTTTAACATAGCACATTGACAACAGAAATGAAGAATCAGACTGAGAATTGAAGTCTGTGTCTTCTTGTGCTTGGGAAAGGGAAGGCTTCAGCAAGTTCTGTGTGGATTAGTTTGTGCCCCTTTCCAGCTGGCGCACATCAGTTAGATTCGGGGTTTTTGAAGCTGCTCAAACACTCAAAACAGAGAAATGCAAATCACAAGAGTTATTTCTGTGGCTACAACAGACAGCAATTTGGAACTTCAATATTTTGCTTCTTGTACTTGACAGTCCAGTTGAAACAGTTTAAAAAGGCATCAAGTGCAGAAGGAAAGCCACAAAATAAATCAGTGCTGCGGGAGGTGTAATGGGGATTTATGCTGAGCTTGGTCCTACAGCACCTTCTGCAGAATGCTGAGAAAGTCCTGTGGGAGTTTAACTCTCTGAGCTAGAATTACTGACACTTGGGAAGAAAAATGTCCCTGGAATAAGAAACTTTTGACTTGAACCTGATCTTTGTTGGCCTTTCCTCCCTTCCCCCCCTAGCCCCCCAACTCCGTTTCCCCCTGTGATGTATGTATTTTGTCTGCATTTATATTCCAGATATTATAAGCAAAGTCTGCAGGATTTTTTTTCTTTGGTTTGCTTAACTTTTATGTGCAGGTGACTTAAAAATAGTGACTGTGTTAATAAATTGTGGGCAAAGTAGTTTTTAGGGAATGGTTGACAGGCTTATTCCAGTGTTGAATACAACCCAGCTACTGCTAATCTGTGAAGACTGGCACCCAGCCAAAGCAATTATATTGAGTTTCCCCAGCTCTTTCTTCTTCTCACTGCCACTGCTTCGTTCTCCTGTGTGTATGTGTTAATGAAAAGAGCAAAGCCTCTCTGGGTCAAGCAGTTCTTCCCCCTGGCACCCAGTCTTGAAGCTGAGCTCTTCAGTTGTCTCTGTACTGAGATCTTAGCCTGGAGAGGAGGAGACTCAGGGGTGACCTTTTTGCTCTCTACAACTACCTAAAGGGGGGTTGTAGTGAGGCGGAGGTTGGTCTCTTCTCCCAGGCAACCAGTACCGGAACAAGAGGGCACAGTCTCAGGCTGCGTCAGGGGAGGTTTAGGCTGGGGGTTAGGAGGAAGTTTTACACAGAGAGAGTGATTGCCCATTGGAATGGGCTGCCTGAGGAGGTGGTGGGGTTGCCGTCGCTGGGGGTGTTCAGGACAAGGCTTGACAGGATGCTTGGTTGCATGGTTTAGTTGATTGGGTAGTGTTGGATGATAGGTTGGACACGATGATCTTGAAGGTCTCTTCCAACCTGGTCTATTCTATTCTATTCTATTCTATTCTAATCAGTAAGATTCAACTTACCTGCATCTCTCTTGTTATAGTTGATTATGGGATCATGGTATTAATAGAATCACAGAATCAATAAGTTTGGAAAAGACCTCAAAGATCATCAAGTCCAACCTGTCACCACAGACCTCATGACTACTAAACCATGGCACCAAGTGCCATGTTCAATCCCCTCTTGAACACCTCCAGGGACAGTGACTCCACCACCTCCTGGGGCAGCACATTCCAATGCCTAACAACTCTCTCTGGGAAGAACTTTCTTCTCACCTTGAGCCTAAACCTCCCCTGGCACAGCTTGAGACTGTGTCCTCTTGTTCTGGTGCTGGTTGCCTGGGAGAAGAGACTGACCCCCACCTGGCTACTACCTCCCTTCAGGTACTTGTAGAGAGCAAGAAGGTCTCCCCTGAGCCTCCTCTTCTCCAGGCTAAACAACCCCAGCTCCCTCAGCCTCTCCTCATAGGGCTTGTGCTCAAGGCCTCTCCCCAGCCTTGTTGCCCTTCTCTGGACACATAATAAAATGCAAACGCCATCATTTAACAAAATGAAATCCCAATATTTGGGGCTTGGGGGATCTTTAAGTTTTTACTCCTTCAAAGGGGCTATTAAATGCCAGAAACTTCTTGAGAGTGCCTTTTACAATGTTTATTCTGTGTCACATTTGGTTGACATGAATTTCTGAACCAGATTTGGGATTTTATCACTTGACATTTTTCTTGCTATCAGATGGGCAGAGTCCAACATGATGGCATTCAACAAATCCAAGTGCTGGGTGCTGCACTTTGGCCACAACAACCCCATGCAGAGCTACAGGCTGAGGTTGGAGTGGCTGGAGAGCTGCCAAACAGAGAGGGACCTGGGGGTGCTGATTGACAGCTGCCTAAACATGAGCCAGCAGTGTGCCCAGGTGGCCAAGAAGGCCAATGGCATCCTGGCCTGCATCAGGAATAGTGTGGCCAGCAGGAGCAGGGAGGTCATTGTGCCCCTGTACTGTGCATTGGTTAGGCCACACCTTGAGTCCTGTGTCCAGTTCTGGGCCCCTCAGTTTAAGAAGGACATTGAGACACTTGAACGTGTCCAGAGAAGGGCAACAAGGCTGGGGAGAGGCCTTGAGCAAAAGCCCTGTGAGGAGAGGCTGAGGGAGCTGGGGTTGTTCAGCCTGGAGAGGAGGAGGCTCAGGGCAGACCTTCTTGCTGTCTACAACTACCTGAAGGGGGGTTCTAGCCAGGAGGGGGTTGGTCTCTTCTCACAGGCAACCAGCACCAGAACAAGAGGACACAGTCTCAAGCTGTGCCAGGGGAAGTTTAGGCTGGAGGTGAGGAGAAAGTTCTTCACAGAGGGAGTTGTTAGGCATTGGAATGTGCTGCCCAGGGAGGTGGTGGAGTCAGCATCCCTGGAGGTGTTCAAGAGGGGATTGGACGTGGCACTTGGTGCCATGGCCTAGTCGTGAGGTCTGTGGTGACAGGTTGGACTCGATGATCTTTGAGGTCTCTTCCAACCTTGGTGATACTGTGATGGTTTTTTTTAAACCAACTTTTGGAGTTTTTTGTGCAATGTGAGAAATGCTAAGATACATTCAGTACTCATGGTGTTTCTTCATGCTGGTCATTTTGTTACCTTATGACAGCACATACAACCAATCCTGCCTTTGCAAATTTACTATTGGAGAAAACAGTTTATCCTAACTGCTGTAGGAGAGGAAGTAATGAGAGGCTTTCTGTTAGCCTTTCTCTCCATAATTAGTGTTACTTGCTTCCTGATGAGCTAGGCTATATGGACACTTGCATGGTCATATCAAAATTGTAGTCCTTTTAGTCCTTTTTGGAGTGTTGAAAAAATCACCTTTTTGTGGTGGAGAATATGTAAGGGCCAGGAGTGAGCAGTTACAAAGGAAATTAAAATGTACTGCCTGTAAGCATGTGTGCCTTCAATCTGCTTTTCTGGAAGGGTTTGCCTTGTGTTATGACAAGTCTTTTCCATTCTGTTTGAGAGCCTTATGTGATGAGGCTGATTTGGTCTAATTACATTGAGCTGTTTTTAAAACATTTCTTAGTTTTTTCCTAAGCTTTGGACTTCTCTCATGTCTGTAGCAAGAAGTTTGAGCAAATGCATCTAGGCTGATGCATTTTAAATGGCTTTCCCTTTATCCTTTCAAAACTAGCTGCTCCCTGAGTTAATTGAATGTCTTCTTTTTCTTCTTTTATCAACTGGGAAATAAGAACACATGATTCCCCCCCTCCTTTACCTGTGCTGCTGAGTTAACTACAGGCACAGAATCAAAGGACAGAGCAAGTTAGTGATTACTGGGAGTTTTGGACCAGCCAACTATGGATTAGAGTGGAATAGAAATGGATTGGAATAAACCAGGTTGGAAGAGACCTTCAAGATCATCGTGTCCAACCCATCAACAAATCCAACCCACCTAAACAACTCAACCATGGCACCAAGCACCCCATCAAGTCTCCTCCTGAACACCTCCAATGATGGTGACTCCACCACCTCCCTGGGCAGCACATTCCAATGGCCAATCACTCTCTCTGTGTAGAACTTCTTCCTAACCTCCAGCCTAAGCCTCCCCTGGTGCAGCCTGAGACTGTGTCCTCTTGTTCTGGTGCTGGCTGCCTGGGAGAAGAGACCAACCTCTGCCTGTCTACAACCTCCCTTAAGGTAGTTGTAGAGAGTAATAAGGTCACCCCTGAGTCTCCTCTTCTCCAGGCTAAGCAACCCCAGCTCCCTCAGTCTCTCCTCATAGGGCTTGTGTTCCAAACCCCTCACCAACTTTGTTGCCCTTCTCTGGACACCTTCCAGCAACTCAACATCCTTCCTAAACTGAGTGGCCTCTCCCTACACAGGGAAAATACAGTAAACTATGCAGCCTCTGCATGTGCTGAAGATCTGCATGCATCTGTAGCCATTATTCAAGAGGAGAAGCAGGTCTCTGCTGTGAATATGTCCTTGGATCCATGTTACACTGCTAACTTTTGCACATGCTCATAACAAAGTCTGGGTTCTGTTAGGGTGGCATACCTTTAGATAGCCCTTTATGGAGAAGTTTAGAAAGCCTGGCAGTTGTGCTGTCAGTCAGCAGGAAGCTCGCTGTGATGATGTGCTTGTGGTCAGTGGTGAAGGCCTGACTTGCCCATATGCTTCTCCCCATTTTTGACAGTAACTATGCGAGATGTTATCTTTGCAAGACCAAGATGTTAGTGCAGCTCAATTCCCCAGGCCAGTAGAAAGACTGATGAGTTTTCACAGGCCTGTCTTACTGTGCAAGCTCCCTATGCACTGCCTTGTGGGACAGTGTCCTTGTTAGGGGTGTGCAGTTCATCTCATTTGTTTGGCCTCCAGTGGATGTGGGGAATATCAAGCTAAATACACTTGGAATGGAATGGAATGGAATGGAATGGAATGGAATGGAATGGAATGGAATGGAATGGAATGGAATAGAACAGAATAGACCATGTTGGGAGAGACCTTCAAGATCATCACATCCAACCTATCATCCAACACCACCTAATCAACTAAACAATGCAACCAAGCACCCCATCAAGTCTCCTCCTGAACACCTCCAGTGATGGTGACCCCACCACCTCCCTGGGCAGCCCATTCCAATGGGCAATCACTCTCTCTGTGTAAAACTTCCTCCTAACCTCCAGCCTAAACCTCCCCTGGTGCAGCCTGAGACTGTGTCCTCTTGTTCTGGTGCTGGTTGCCTGGGAGAAGAGGCCAACTTCTGCCTGTCTACAACCCCCCTTCAGGTAGTTGTAGAGAGCAATAAGGTCACCCCTGAGTCTCCTCTTCTCCAGGCTAAGCAACCCCAGCTCCCTCAGCCTCTGCTCACAGGGCTTGTGTTCCAGTACTTCCAGCAGCACTGAGGTGGTAATGAGCAGAAATGGGTGGAGGTCACTGAACAGGAAGCAGAGAAGGAATGCTTCTGCACATCCCCTGGCTGTATAGGGATGTGGGAGGTTTGGGGCTTTTTGCTTCTTCGGTAGCCAGACCAGCCTTTTTAAAAAGCAAAAGTGAAACTCAAGTCAGTAGAAGGGCACACATTTCCTACGTTTGTTTTGGTGTATGTGCACATACAGAAAAAGGAGGATAAAGCATGTTTATGTAACTGCAGCTGATAGCTGCATGCATGCATCTGTGCAGGCATGCAGAGTGGCTATTATGCAGTGAAGCAGCATTAGGTGGCTTTTATTTAAGTGTGGCTGAAGCAATGCAGTTTATTTGTGAGCTGAGGCTTCAGTAACCCAAATTCAATCAGAAAAGTTTCAAAGCCCTGTGGATAGCCAAGGCTGCTAGGTCACATAGCTACTTCTGAATACTTACCCTCACTGTTTTAGGTGTCTGATGTGCTAAAATTGCAGTCTGGGCAGCTGCCAAGTGGTATTTGAATCCACCCGGCAGTTCTAATTGAGGCAAGAAGTGGCAGAGAGCAAAGAAGGTTCCAGTGTCTGATAGAGTTTGAGGTGGAAGGAAGGCTGGAGTTGTGATGTCCCACCTCCCTAACCTCTTCTTTTTACACCACATACCTAACCTATGGAAACACAGCATGCAGTTATTTTCTTCTCAGGGGAATGGAGAAGCGGGGAGGAGGATTTAGACCCTTGCTTCCCCCTGCAGTGCTGTTTCTCCTTTGCTTTAGGGAAAGCTGCAGCTAAGTTTTCTTGCTGAATTTGCTCTGCTGTGCAGGAGCAAACACTTTTTGGAGAGATGACTAAAACCCTGCATGGCCTTTCTCTTTCCTGATCAGATTAGGGAGGTTTGCTCTTTATCTTAGCTGATGTTCAAATACTTAATTCAGAGCTCAAGAGCCTTAGTAGTAGAGCCGGGGAGAATGTTCCTCACCTCAGTATCTTTCAGCTTGCTGTTTACACCTGGCTGTTTGGTGGCAGTCTGATCTTTTGTTGTTGGGGCAGAAATGAATTCTTTGCAGTGCTCTACACCCTACACTGATTTGGGGCTACCTTTATGTGTTGAGTATGCTGACGGGAGAGGATACACAGGGGGGGGAAAAAAGCCTCAACCACAGTGTAATTCTCTTCAGCTTTCCCAGCAGTGATTTGCTGAGTTTACTGGCTTGGTGTAAAACAGCTGTGTTGCATAAATGCACTAAATAAAAGGGACTTAAAAATTATCAGGGAACATGGGGGATCAGAAGAGGAATGTTTTCCGGGATGGAGGAGTCTGTAAACAGTGCTGGGGCAGTTTCTGCTAATAGTCTGGGAAGGAGCCTTGCCTCATTAAATAGTCAGGCTGAAAGAGCTGCTCAGGAGAAAAAAAGCAGGAAAAAAAAATAGGAACATGTGGTTGTTTTGGTGCCAGCACATAGGAGCTTGTTGCTTGTGTTTGTGCTTTCTGTGCTCTTTGAAGAGACCAATTTATCTGAGATTTAGGGAAGGAGAGGTGTGTTTATACTCTCTTGTGTTGATTGAACTGTGTGTCAATTCCTTTCAAAGAAAATGAAAAGCTTGCTTATCTTTCATAGATGAATACTTTGTCCTCCTTGCTGTGTATGTTCTGAGAGCCTGTGGTGAGAGAAGCTAGTTTGCAGCTTGTCTGTAAAACGGGAATTTATTGATACTGATTATGGAAGGGAAGGGAAGGGAAGGGAAGGGAAGGGAAGGGAAGGGAAGGGAAGGGAAGGGAAGGGAAGGGAAGGGAAGGGAAGGGAAGGGAAGGGAAGGGAAGGGAAGGGAAGGGAAGGGAAGGGAATAGAAAATAGAATAGAATAGAATAGAACAGAACAGAACAGGACTGGTTGGAAGAGACCTGTGAGATCATCAAGTCTAATCTATCATCCAACACCACCTAATCAACTAACCCATGGCACCAAGCACCCCATCAAATCTCCTCCTGAACACCTCCAGTGATGGTGACCCCACCACCTCCCCAGGCAGCCCATTCCAATGGGCAGTCACTCTCTCTGTGTAAAACTTTCTCCTAACCTCCAGCCTAAACCTCCCCTGGCACAGCCTGAGACTGTGTCCTCTTATTCTGGTGCTGGTTGCCTGGGCGAAGAGACCAACCTCTGCCTGTCTACAACCTCCCTTAAGGTAGTTGTGGAAAGCAATTCGGTCACCCCTGAGCCTCCTCTTCTCCAGGCTAAGCAACCCCAGCTCCCTCAGCCTCTCTTCACAGGGCTTGTGTTCCAAGCCCCTCACTAACTTTGTTGCCCTTCTCTGGACATGAAACAAGACCTCTTTGTTCTTCATGAAAGCTCAGCAAAGGTCATTCTGTTGACTTATATTACAAAGGCTATTTTTTTTGCATGATTTCTCCAGGCAATGTGTATGCCTTCAGATGATTTCAGGCTGGTCCTTATATTCTTTCTTTCCTTTGTTGGTAGTACCCCCTAACTATGTTGTTTTCCTGTCTCCTTTAAGTTATGTGAGGAGTTGAAATACTAAGCCTTTGGAAAGGTTTTGTGCCAAGTAACATACATTAACTTCCTGGCCTGCATCAGGAATAGTGTGGCCAGCAGGAGCAGGGAAGTCATTGTGCCCCTGGACTCTGCATTGGTTAGGCCACACCTTGAGTCCTGTGTCCAGTTCTGGGCCCCTCAGTTTAAAAAGGACATTGAGGTGTCCACAGTATCACAGTATAACCAAGGTTGGAAGAGACCCCAAGGATCATCAAGTCCAACCTATCCCAACAGACCTCACAACTAGACCATGGCACCAAGTGCCACGTCCAATCTCCCCTTGAACACCTCCAGGGACGGTGACTCCACCACCTCCCTGGGCAGCACATTCCAATGACAAACGACTCGCTCAGTGAAGAACTTTTTCCTCACCTTGAGTCTAAACCTCCCCTGGTGCAGCTTGAGACTGTGTCCCCTTGTTCTGGTGCTGGTTGCCTGGGAGAAGAGACCAACCCCTTCCTGTCTACAACCACCTTTTAGGTAGTTGTAGAGGGCAATGAGGTCACCCCTGAGCCTTCTCCAGGCTAAACAATCCCAGCTCCCTCAGCCTCTCCTCATAGGGCTTGTGCTCAAGGCCTCTCCCCAGCCTTGTTGCCCTTCTCTGGACACGTTCAAGTGTCTCGATGTCCTTCCTAAACTGAGGGGCCCAGAACTGGACACAGTACTCAAGGTGTGGCCTAACCAATGCAGAGTACAGGGGCACAATGACTTCCCTGCTCCCTGCTCCTGCTCCTGTCCAGAGAAGGGCAACAAGGCTGGGGAAAGGCCTTGAGCACAAGCCCTACGAGGAGAGGCTGAGGGAGCTGGGATTATTTAGCCCAGAGAGGAGGCTAAGCAAGAAATAAGCTTCTCCAGGCTAAGCAACCCCAGCTCCCGCAGCCTCTCCTCACAGGGCTGTGCTCAAGGCCTCTCCCCAGCCTCATTGCCCTTGTCTGGACACATTCAAGTGTCTCAATATCCTTCTTAAACTGAGGGGCCCAGAACTCCCTTTCTGCTGGGACTGTTTGTATGTAGGCAAGCTTGTTGTGCATGTGCATGCAATTTATGCATTTCACGCTGTTTGCACATAACTGATTTGCTACTCACAGATGGATGTAAAATCAGGCAGGGAGATAAGTGACGTGATGTAGCAAAAACAATAGTCATGCTTGTGTTTGCCTATAGACAGCAGGATCCTGTGGTACTTGGAATAATGAAAGCACAGTATAAGAAAACTAAATGTGGAGGGAAATATAGAGGGTTGAGTATTATGCTGGCCTTTGTGAAAAGCTGCTCTGGTGTTCTGTGTGCCAGAGAGAGTGATAGGAGGTAAGGGAAAGTGCTTCTGCATAATTTTGCCATGCTGTTATTGCCCAATAGATCATTTGCTTTTGCTGCATACTGGTGAAGAAGTAATTAAAAATTGCCTGTAAATAACACTGAGGTGCCTAACTTTTATAAGGTTAGATATATCTTTAGATGTGTCTTTGGGTTAAGAACAGGCTGGAGGGCCGTGACCAGAGAGTGGTGGTGAATGGTGCCACATCCAGCTGGCCGCCAGTCACCAGTGGTGTGCCCCAGGGATCAGTGCTGGGCCCCATCCTGTTTAGTGTCTTTATTGATGATCTGGATTAGGAGATTGAGTCCATCATCAGTAAATTTGCGGATGACACCAAGTTGGGAGCAGATGTCATCAGTTAGAAGGTAGAAGGGCTCTCCAGAGGGACCTTGACCAGCTGGACAGATGGGCAGAATCCAACATGATGTCATTTAACAAGTCCAAGTGCCAGGTGCTGCACTTCGGCCACAACAACCCCATGCAGTGCTACAGGCTGGGGTCAGAGTGGCTGGAGAGCAGCCAGGCAGAGAGGGACCTGAGGGTACTGATTGACAGCAAGCTGAACATGAGCCAGCAGAGTGTCCTGGCCTGCATCAAGAACTGTGTGGCCAGCAGGAGCAGGGAGGTCATTCTGCCCCTGACACTGCACTGGTTATGCCACACCTTGAGTACTGTGTCCAGGTCTGGGCCCTCAGTTTAGGAAAGATGCTGGTTGCTGGAATGTGTCCAGAGAAGGGCAATGAGGCTGGGGAGAGGCCTTGAGCACAAGCCCTATGAAGAGAGGCTGAGGGAGAAGGGGTTGCTTAGCCTGGAGAAGAGGAGGCTCAGGGGAGACCTTATTGCTCTCTACAACTACCTGAAAGGTGGTTGTAGCCAGGTGGGGGTTGGTCTCTTCTGCCAGGCAACCAGCATCAGAACAAGAGGACACAGTCTCAAGCTGCACCAGGGGAGGTTTAAGCTGGGTGTTAGGAAGAAGTTCTTCATAGAAAGAGTGATTGGCCACTGGAATGGGCTGCCCAGGGAGGTGGTGGAGTCACCATCACTGGAGGTGTTCAGGAAGACACTGGATGGGGTGCTTGGTGCCATGGTTTAGTTGATTAGATTGTGTTGGATTATAGGTTAGACTTGATGATCTCAAAGGTCTTTTCCAACCTGGTTAATTCTATTCTATGAAATAAATTTCCATACCTATCTTCTCTTCTGAAAATGCTGGTAGGACTCCCTTGACCTAGATTGACCCACTTAACCCACTGGCAGTAGGAAATATTAAACTCTGTATTTTATGACTATATACTTTTTATTTTCAGGCTGGCATGCAAAATCGTAAGAGTCTGGCATGGGAAGAGTTGGTCTTAGTCCTTCTGTGCTGGTGTGTGTGTGTAACTTTTTTATAGCATTCTTACCTTCTGAAAGGCAAAGCCAAACTTAGGGAAGTTACCCAGGATGATGTGATTGCAGGTAATGCTTTCAGTGCTGTAGCCCTGCTGAAGTATGGAGAAAGTCTTGTCAGCTATTCAAGTCATGCAGTCATGGTTCCCAAAGCACATCTTTCACTGTTCCTACATGTAGCTCTCATTAATACAAATAGTTAGGGTTGTGGCTACTCTTCTGAGCCCTTTAATAGCTAATAAAAGCACTCTTTGGAAGTTGGGGAGGTTCTCCTGTTTGCATAATCTTGAGTTTCCTGATTTCTTAGAAGGATCTAGTGACTTAAATGCTTGACTGCTCTGCTGTCACCGCTTAGGAATTTGGGAATACCACAATCTATATGGGAAAAACAGCTGCTCCATTTCCTAGAGTGAGGGAGTGTGAGCCTGTGACATGATCCTCCCTAATTAAATTGCTTGGCACTGGGGAGAGGAAGATGCCCTTCATTTTTTAAAATCTTAGCCTGCTGCACAAACAAGGCAAATGTAAACCTCCTGTACGAAGGCAGAAGTTAATCCTTTCCAATGGCACTGAAGTTGCCTAGAGGCTTTCCTGTGGGCTCTCAGTCTGGAGGGGTACGATGTTAGACCCCCTACCCCTTGTTCTTCTGACGCGGCAGCTCTTAGGCAGTGTGAAGGATTTTGATCAAGACATTGGGCATTACATTTCTCTTCCTGATTTTAGACACCTGATTTTGTTGTGGGTTTTTTTCCCTGTGTTGGACACCTTAGTTGTACAAAAATACTGCATTCTGTGCTGACATTTTCCCTCCGAACTCCTACCGCACACCTCGCTGTAAGCTTCTGTTCACCGTGCTTACCTGTGTCACCGGTGAGTAAATGGAAGTCGTGGGATCTGCGGGCATGCATCCCTCCAGTGAAGCTCTTTACATTCTGTAGTCTGGGAACGATTTTTTATTGTTATTTTCTTCTTTGCTATTGTGCTCTGCAGTTTTTCTGCCTGTTCTAATTTGCCGTGACGTGGTCGGTGCCGTTTCCTTCCGGCTGCTTGGGAGCCCGCGGTAGAGATAAGGATACATTTACAGTGCGTTTTTAACAAGAAGCTGGAGAGCTGCTTCGGGGAGGAGCTCGGAGGGGGGACTCTCTGGATTGCACAAAGAATTTATTTGCTGGTTTCACCTGTTTGACACTGTGGGAGTCGAGACCTCCAGGGTATTTTTCTTGCAAAATAACCATTTTGCTAGATTGGGGCTGTGTGTGAAGAGGAAAGGTGATACGCTTGAGATATCTTACGGCTGAGTAGGTCGGCCTGGGGTTTGTATTTTCACTCTGATTATACCTTAAAGATGAGGGTTACTAATGAGTGTGAAAGCTGTGCATGTGTGTCCCATGAAAAGGTGGATTTTCTTTTTGTTCACTTTTGTTAACTTCTGTAACTACTTCTTAGTCTTAACTCTTCCATGTGAAACACTGAACTGATACGCTGGCTCGCTGATGCAGCTTTATTTTTCAGGGCATGGAAATGTGTGTGTATTAATTGGCAAAAGTAGTAACTCAGGAGGCACAAAGGTGTTGGACTTCCTCAAAGTTAGTTAGAACAGTTATTGAAGGTCTCTTCCAACCTGGTTTATTCTATTCTGTTGTATTGCTCAGAGAAAGCTTTATTGTGGCTGCTACAATTGTGGCGGCAACAAAGTTGGTGAGGGGCTTGGAGCACAAGCCCTGTGAGGAGAGGCTGAGGCAGCTGGGGTTGCTTAGCCTGGAGAAGAGGAGGCTCAGGGGAGACCTTCTTGCTCTCTACAACTACCTGAAGGGAGGTTGTAGCCAGGTGGGGGTTGGTCTCTTCTCCCAGGCAACCAGCACCAGAACAAGAGGACACAGTCTCAGGCTGCACCAGGGGAGGTTTAGGCTGGAGGTTAGGAGGAAGTTTTACACGGAGAGAGTGATTGCCCATTGGAATGTGCTGCCCAGGGAGGTGGTGGAGTCACCATCACTGGAGGTGTTCAGGAGGAGACTTGATAGGGTGCTTGGTTGCATGGTTTAGTTGGTTGGGTGGTGTTGGATGATGGGTTGGACGCGATGATCTTGAAGGTCTCTTCCAACCTGGTCTATTCTATTCTATTCTATTCTATTCTATTCTATTCTATTCTATTCTACTCTACTCTACTCTACTCTATTCTATTTTCTATTCTAATTTCACACGACTAAAGCATTCGTTTCTTAATTAGAACTTCTTTGTTTTATTCCCTCCACAGCAACAAAGGTCAGCAAGGTGAGGACAGCAGCTCAGGAAAGGATTTCCCCGTTCCTCTTTGGGAAGAGGAGAGCTCGGGAGCGCCGATGATCTGAGCCACACGAGCGCTGACACTCGATTCGATTGGTGACCCTGCCTTCCTGCCCGGCTGGACCCCGGTGGCGCTCTGCTCTTTCCCATCTGAGAGATTTTCCTTCGTATGTGGAGCTGAGACCTGGGAATGCGTTACTATGGCAGCAGTTGTGCAACAGAATGAACTTGTGTTTGAGTTTGCCAGCAACGTCATGGAGGATGAGCAGCAGGTATGGGCCAGCGTAAGAAACCGTCTGCCTACAAGCTAGCGCTGGGAATGTTAAGAGTGCATTAGGGGGGAAAAAAGTGGTGTCAAACACCACAAAAAAAGCATTGAGGTCACAATTGTTGCAGCAGAACTTTGTGGTGTTTCAAAAGCTTCCAGTTGCTTCCTGTAGCTTGCAGGGGCAGAGCAGAAATTGGTTGAAATATTCAAACTGCTCTCTCTGCGATATTGCAGAGATGTCCTCCTCGGAAAATGCTTTTCCCTTGTCGCTCATTTATGCCAGTAGAATCCATTCATCTGTGATGCTGACTTCCCTACATTCTGGTGTTTAACAGTAGTTTTAACCAATGGCATCCTGGCCTGCATTAGGAATAGTGTGGCCAGCAGGAGCAGGGAAGTCATTGTGCCGCTGGACTCTGCACTGGTTAGGCCACACCTTGAGTCCTGTGTCCAGTTCTGGGCCCCTCAGTTTAGGAAGGACATCAAGACACTTGAACGTGTCCAGAGAAGGGCAACAAGGCTGGGGAGAGGCCTTGAGCACAGCCCTGTGAGGAGAGGCTGAGGGAGCTGGGATTGTTTAGCCTGGAGAAGAGGAGTCTCAGGGGTAACCTCATTGCCCTCTACAACTACCTGAAATGTGGTTGTGGCCAGGAAGGGGTTGGTCTCTTCTCCCATGCAACCAGCACCAGAACAAGAGGACACAGTCTCAAGCTGCGCCAGGGGAAGTTTAGGCTCAAGGTGAGGAGAAAGTTCTTCACCAAGAGAGTTGTTAGCCATTGGAATGTGCTGCCCAGGGAGGTGGTGGAGTCAAGGTGTTCAAGAGGGGATTGGATGTGGCACTTGGTGCCATGGTTTAGTCATGAGGTCTGTGGTGACAGGTTGGACTTGATGATCTTTGAAGTTTCTTCCAACCTCGGTGATACTGTGATACTGGTTGCATGGTTTAGTTGGTTAGGTGGTGTTGGATGATAGGTTGGATGCGATGATCTTGAAGGTCTCTTCCAACCTGTTCTGGTTCTATTCTATTCTATTCTATTCTATTCTATTCTATTCTATTCTATTCTATTCTATTCTGTTCTATTCTATTCTATTCTATTCTATTCTATTCTATTCTATTCTATTCTATTCTATTCTGTTCTGTTCTGTTCTGTTCTGTTCTATTCTATTCTATTCTATTCTATTCTAACTTTCCTAGTGTGCTGGGATAAAATTCTGATCACCCTACAGATAACTGGAAGGAGCACCTGCTCACTGCTTTTTACAGATTGGTTTCTATGTTGTTGGGCTGCATGCCAGCTATTCAGAAATAAGCATCAAAGAAATGGAAGTTGATTTCTTTCACACTGCAGGGAAAACACATCTTGTTTCTATCTGAGGAGGCTCTCAGTTAAGTTGTTGATTATCTAAACCACATCCTGTGAGTCCTGAGGCATCAAGTGAAGGATTCCTGTTGTAAAAATCAGGCAGCTCCTATATAGGTGTTGATTCATAGTAGAGTTTTACAGTTATCAACAAGAAATTAGATGTCTGGATATTGTGTAGAGACAGTTGTTAGAAAAATCTGAGAAGTACCATGACAAGCTGTTGCTCTTTTTGTGATACTTTGAGAGATACTTATGGCTTTATCATATTTTCTCTGGGGTTTCTCTGTGGCCTGATATCTGACTGAGTCAGTGGCCTGTTTCTGCTGTCAGTCATGCAATCATTTCAATGAAGTGAGTGTTGTCTGTCTAAAGTGCTAACTCAGTTTTGGGTGGAACTAGTAATGCAACTTCCTTCCCTGTATTTTTCCAGAGCTTGTGGTAGCCTGGGGATTTAGATACGGGAATTGCACAAACACAGTTGAAAATGAGCCTTATTTGTTACCTCTGTTTGTTGTTCATTGCTGGCTTTACTTTACAAGCCAATAGGAGAGGGGAGAATTGAGATGAGGAGAAGTATTTCACTGCAGTTTCTAGAAGGCATAGTGTGAGCAAGTATGGGTTTGTTCAGTTTAACTATGTGCTCTGCCTCTTTGATGTTCTTCAGAGGCTCACCTGAAAAACTTTAAAAGTACTACAAAGCACTCAGCAGGGCTCTAAAATCTCCCTAAACAGAACTTTCTCCAGCTCCAGAGCAAACTCAACTTAGGCATTTGTCTCATAGCCCAAATAAGTCTTGCTCCCAATATAGCCTAAGGAAAGAAGGTGCCCTGTGGCACACCCTAAAGGTGGTTAAATAAAGATGCAAAAGAGAGAGAATGCACAGCAGAGGATCTGTTGCTGCAAACAGTTGGATGCAAGCTCATCTTAAGTCACTGGGTTAACTTAGCTCAGATACCAAAGAGGCAGGTAGCACAGCAGTGGATCTTAAATACTCAGTTCCCTGCATAGGGAAAGGTCCAGCAAGCTGGAGTGATGTTGAGCTCAGACATCAACCCCAAAAGACTGCTTATTGCTTATACCTGGTTCTTCTGTCAGTTGCAATGTAGGACCTGTTGCTGCTCCTGAAGGTTTTCAATTCTGGACAGATGAGTTGTATTTAGGGATGGAAAAGCACAATTTGGGTACTTGGCAGGAATGTTAGCTCTCAAAGCGAGTACAGTAGAATAGAATAGAATAGAATAGAATAGACCAGGTTGGAAGAGACCTTCAAGATGATCGCGTCCAATCTATCATCCAACACAACCTAATCAACTAAACCATGGCACCAAGCACCCTATCAAGTCTCTTCCTGAGCACCTCCAATGATGGTGACTCCACCACCTCCCTGGGCAGCCCATTCCAATGGGCAATCACTCTCTCTGTGTAGAACTTCTTTCTAACCTCCAGCCTAAACCTGGCACAGCTTGAGACTGTGTCCTCTTGTTCTGGTGCTGGTTGCCTGGGAGAAGAGACCAACCTCTGCCTGTCTACAACCTCCCTTCAGGTAGTTGTAGAGAGCAATGAGGTCACCCCTGAGCCTCCTCTTCTCCAGGCTAAGCAACCCCAGCTCCCTCAGTCTCTCCTCATAGGGCTTGTGTTCCAAACCCCTCACCAACTTTGTTGCCCTTCTCTGGACATGTTCCAGCAACTCAACATCTTTCCTAAACTGAGGGGCCCAGAACTGGACACAGGACTCAAGGTGTGGCCTAACCAGTGCAGTGTCCAGGGGCAGAATGACCTACCTGCTCCTGCTGGCCACACTGTTCCTGATGCAGGCCAGGATGCCATTGGCCCTCCTGGCTGCCTGGGCACACTGCAGGCTCATGTTCAGCCTGCCATCGACCAGCACCCCCAGGTCCCTCTCTGCCTGGCCGCTCAGTGTTGGTCAAAAGCTCAGCAAATGTTGAGCTTGCCTGCTGTACAGAAGGCAATATATTTGTACATGGATGTCATCTTACTGATTTTTGGAAAGTTATATTTCCAGTGCCCCCAAAATCTGGCATTGCAAGAACTTTGGGGTTTTTCTATTTGTCAGAGCTTTGCCTGGAGCTCTGTTGTGCCAAGAGCTGTCAAGACATGGAACAGCTGCTGGGAGAGATTCAGGGTCTAGATGGCAGCTCTGCTCAGTATTTCAGGGAAGTCATAATTCATGGCTGCTTTTTTGTTGTTTTCAAATGTCTTTGCTAAACAACTCTAAATTATGAGCAGTCTATTTGCAAATGTAAGCATTCAGCCAGTAGCAGGCACCTGTGGGAGGGACTTGATCACATGGCTCTGTGTGAATGGGAAATGCTCTGCCTTATCAGCTTTATTCTTTGTAGTTCAGAAAACAAGATTATTTTTTCCCTTGGAGGTTTTGTTTATTGCATTGTGCATGCATGGCAAGGAAGAAATGAGATGCAAATAGCTTTGTGATTTCTGAGAAGACAACAAGTGGCTTCCACTAAGGGACTGATAACCTGACTGCTGCTATTTGTCAGAGGTCCTTGTTACATAGACAGTTTGCTCTTTTTTTTGCTTCCCCTCCCCTCCCCCTGTTTCTCTTCTGTTTTTCTTGAGGGAGACTGCACACATAAAACTGGTCTGGAGCTCTAAAAGGCTTTGGCTGATTCAGTGCCACTGCCTAAAACTGGTTTTCTTTATGTTTGCATCTTTTTGTCTCAATGTCTTTTAATTTATCCCTTCTTTAACTTACAGTTAATGTGGTATTTGACCCCAGGACATTCTTGATTTAAGAAAACTGAATAAAAGTGGTCACAGAGACAGGTTCCATACTAGGAAGTTATAGAATAGAATTAACCAGGTTGGAAGAGACCTTCGAGATCATCAAGTCCAACCTATCACCCAACACCATCTAGTCCACTAAACCATGGCACTAAATGCCTCATCAAGTCTCTTCCTAAACACTTTCAGTGATGGTGACTCCACACCTCCCTGGGCAGCACATTCCAATGGCCAATCACTCTTCCTGTGAAGAGCTTCTTCCTAACATCCAGCCTAAACCTCCCCTGGTGCAGCTTGAGACTGTGTCCTCTTGTTCTGGTGCTGGTTGCCTGGGAGAAGAGACCAACCCCCACCTGGCTACAACCTCCCTTCAGGGAGTTGTAGACAGCAAGAAGGTCTCCTCTGAGCCTCCTCTTCTCCAGGCTAAGCAACCCCAGCTCCCTCAGCCTCTCCTTACAGGACTTGTGCTCCAAACCCCTCCCCAGTTTTGTTGCCCTTCTCTGGACATGTTCCAGGAACTCAACATCTTTCCTAAACTGAGGGCCCAGAACTGGACCCAAAGGTGTGTCCTGACCAGTGCTGAGTGCAGGGGCAGAATGACCACCCTCCATCTGCTGGCCACACTATTCCTGATACAGGTCAGGGTGCCATTGGCCCCCAGAGCAGAAGAAACCCCCTTCCTTATTTTACATTTCTACAGTCAGGATGGTGGTTTGATCTTTTCTCACTTGGTGACAGCTGATCTGCACAATCACAGAGAGGAGGAGGAGAAACATGTCAAACACCCAAGAATAATCTGAGAGCAGGAAAGAAGGTTGTTGCCTTTGGCATCTGAAAGAAAGCAAGATTCAGTTTGCAAGGGGTCATGGAGCATGACCAGTGCTTTCAGGGACCTGCTTGTGGGACTTTCCATGGAGTTCATCCTGTGTCTGAAGCTTAGCAGTCCTCCAAACTGTTAAAAGTTGGTCTACAGGACTAGTCTGTAGTAAGGTACAGTGAAGATTTTGGTGTCTGAGACCTCAGAAGATTTCAGTAGTTGCTCAATTCTGTGTCCAGCAGGCATGGAAGATGCATGCCAAAGCTTTAGCAGAGCTAGAATGCCCCATTTTAACTCACATTTTTCATTAGAAAGATGAAGCAGCAGAAGCAGGCAAAAGGAAAAGTACACCAATTCTTTCTCTTGTAGCCCAGAAAGCCAATCCAATTCTTGGCTGCATCAAGAAGCAGCATAGCCAGCAGGTTGAGGGAGGTGATTCTTCCCTTCTACTCCACTCTGGTGAGAACCCAGCTTGAGCACTGCAGCCAGTTCTGAAGCCCCTATTACAAAAAACTGTATAGATAGAATAGAATAGAATAGAATAGAATGGAATGGAATAGAATAGAATAGAATAGAATAGAATAGAATAGAATAGAATAGAATAGAATAGAATAGACCAGACCAGACCAGCTTGGAAGAGACCTTCAAGATCATCACATCCAACCTATTATCCAGTACCACCTAATGGACTAATCAATGGCACCAAGCACCCTATCAAGTCTCCTATTGAACACCTCCAGTGATGGTGACTCCACCACCTCCCCGGGCAGCCCATTCCAATGGGCTGGAACATGTCCAGAGAAGGGCCACAAGGATGATCAGAGGGCTGGAGCACCTCTCCTGTGAGGACAGACTGAAAGCGTTGGGGCTGTTCAGTCTGGAGAAAAGAAGGCTCCCAGGTGACCTCATTGTGGCCTTCCAGGGGGCCTACAAGAAGGCTGGGGAGGGACTTCTCAGGATAGCAGGGAGTGATAGGACTAGGGGGAATGGAATGAAGCTGGAGGTGGGGAGATTCAGACTGGAGGTGAGGAGGAAGTTCTTCCCCATGAGAGTGGTGAAGCCCTGGAATGGGTTGTCCAGGGAGGTGGTTGAGGCCCCGTCCCTGGAGGTGTTTAAGAGCAGGCTGGATGAGGTTCTGGCCAGCCTGATCTAGTGTGGGGTGTCCCTGCCCATGGCAGGGGGGTTGGAACTAAATGATCCTTGTGGTCCCTTCCAACCCTGACCGATGGAAACAGACTTGAGAGAGTTGGGGCTACTCAGTCTGGAGAAGAGAAGGCTCTGAGGAGACCTCATTGTGGCCTTCCAGTGTCTTAAGGAGGCCTACAGAAAGGTGGTGAGGGACTTTTCAGGATGTTGGGTAGTGGTAGGACTAGGGGGAATGGAGCAAAACTAGAAATTTGTAGATTCAGACTGGATGTTAGGAAGAAGTTCTTCCCCATGAGGGTGGTGAGACACTGGCACAGGTTGCCCAGGGAGGTGATAGAAGCCCCATTCCTGGAGGCTTTTAAGGCCAGGCTCCTGTGGCTCTGAGCAACCTGATGTAGTGTGAGGTGCCCCTGCCCACGGCAGGGGAGTTGGAACTGGGTGATCCTTGAAGTCCCTTCCAACCCTGACAATTCCTTGATTTGTGCATTGCTTTCTTGAAAATCACTGCTGATGCTTTAATTTATGATTTTTCAGAAGGTCTGTTACACTTCACACACCTCCTTTTCATTAGTGAGTGTAGATCCACCCTTCTATTAGAAGAAGACTGCTTTGTGATTTTGCTGTTAGAGAGGGAATTTAATTTGTCTTAATCACTACCTTCTAGCCCTTAATATAATGCTTTTCCTGTGTCTTAGTTCTCATTACACACTAGCATCAAAGGGACCTGTAGTAAACATGGGCTCTTCTGCAGCTGTAAATGTGGACAGCGTTCTTCCTGTGTCTTCAAACAGCAGAGCTACAGGAAGCTTTAGCTTTATGCTCAGTTGGGGTTTGGGCATACTCAATGAACTCAAGAACATTATAGAAGTACTGAAGTGAGGTTTTACCTCTTAACAGCCAATACATCAGCATACATTAGTAGTAGCATTTCAAATGGGATTAAATGGAGGGTAAATGAGATTAAAGGGAGGTTGTAGACAGGCAGAGGTTGGTCTCTTCTCCCAGGAAACCAGCACCAGAACAAGAGGACACAGTCTCAGGCTGCACCAGGGGAGGTTTAGGCTGGATGTTAGGAAGAAGTTCTACACAGAGAGAGTGATTGGCCATTGGAATGGGCTGCCCAGGGGGGTGGTGGAGTCACCATCATTGGAGGTGTTCAGGAGGAGACTTGATGGGGTGCTTGGTGCTATGGTTTAGTTGATTAGGTGGGTTGGATTGATTGATGGGTTGGATGCAGTGATCTTGAAGGTCTCTTCCAACCTGGTCTATTCTATTCTATTCTATTCTATTCTATTCTATTCTATTCTATTCTATTCTATTCTATTCTATTCTATTCTATTCTATTCTATTCTAACATTATAGAAGTACTGAAGTGAGGTTTTACCTCTTAACAGCCAATACATCAGCATACATTAGTAGTAGCATTTCAAATGGGATTAAATGCTTGTCGGTGAAACCTTAACCAATTGAGAGTACAGCACAAAAACTGAGGATGGTCTCTGCAAAACTGCAGTTCAAATTAGATTTGTGTGCAGTTGTGTGAGTGGTTTCCTCTCTGAATGCACATTGGAGTTGTTCCAGCTTTGCTTTCTCACAACCATGCATTGTACCTCCATAAGGTATGAGTTGGAAGCAGGTGTAACAACGGTTTCAAAATAAAAGGTCACAGGAACTTATATTTACTTTGACTGGGTTCCAAGCTGCTACTAATTTAAAGGAAACCACATTTAAAGTGTTTTACCACGTGTAAATGTTCATCTGTTGTCCTTTGGAAGCACAGCATGTCAGCAAGCTCCTTAGAAGGTCCAGTGCCAAGTTCAAGTAATCCCCTGCCGTGGATGTTTTTCTGCCTCTAGAGGCACAGTGACTGTCAGAGTGTGTGTATGATAACTGGTTTCTAGGTATGGTCCAAATACAGTTCAGCCTTTCAGAGCAGATCACATCTGGTCTTACAGATGAAGCCACCTGCTGCTGAAATGCGTGACAGCAACACTATTCACAGTATCACAGTACCACCATATCGCCAAGGTTGGGAGAGACCTCAAAGATCATCAAGTCCAACCTGTCACCCAACACCTCATGACCACTAAACCATAGCACCAAGTGCCACGTCCAGTCCCCTCTTGACCACCTCCAGGGGTGGTGACTCCACCACCTCCCTGGGCAGCTCATTCCAATGGCTAACAACTCTCTGTGAAGAACTTTCTCCTCACCTCCAGCCTAAACTTCCCCTGGCACAGCTTGAGACTGTGTCCTCTTGTTCTGGTGCTGGTTGCTTGAGAGAAGAGACCAACCCCTTCCTGGCTACAACCACCCTTCAGATAGTTGTAGAGAGCAATAAGGCCTCCCCTGAGCCTCCTCCAGGCTAAACAATCCCAGCTCCTTCAGCCTCTCCTCGTAGGGCTTGTGCTCGAGGCCTCTCCCCAGCCTGGATGTCCTTCTCTGGAGAAGATAATGTGAGTCTTATCCTAAGCACTGTCAACTCTGTTCCTGAAGATGCTGCAGCTATTGAACTGGTGCAGCAATAGAAGCAGGGAGGATGGAATGCCTTGCTTCAAAGACATGGTGGGGAGGCAGCTGGCCATTTGCCTGTAGGAGACACATGCATACAGCAGAAAGAGATACCCCAGTGCCTCCAAATTTTTATAGTGAGTGGAGAGGGAATATGCATTTTTACTGCATGATTCATCCTATTGTAGCACAGGAGCCACGTTTACAACTGCAGAAGAGACTGGATGGGGCACTTGGTGCCATGGTTTAGTTGATTAGATAGTGTTGGATGATAGGTTGGACTCGATGATCTCAAAGGTCTCTTCCGACCTGGTTAATTCTATTCTATTCTACTTGATGAAGTGGTAACAGACCATTTTCTTTCTAGCTTATGGAACATATTGTTGAAAATAAAACCTGGTTTTCTTTTGTTTTTTCTTTAATGCATCCTGTATATTATTTTTCTTAACTGTTTTCAGTGCTTTATCTTTTCTATTGACGTGGCTTTTATTTAACCATATCTATTGGTTTATTGTTGCTTGGTAGCAAAGAGTCTCAGGGATGTTAGGATCAGTAAACAGATAAGATGCACAATGTAAACATGATTATTTCTGAGTCACAGTGAGGGCCTCTTGGCCACCAGTGATTCCTAGTTTCTCAGCCCTGGCAAGATGAAACCTTGGATAGAGGTGGCCACAAAGGTGCAGGGTAGAAGATGTCCCATTGCTTGACTCCATAATATGCCCATCATCTGGCAACGTAATTGCACAAGAGGGCTTCAGCTGATCATTTGTTAATTTGTATTGATCTCCTACCATGTTACTCTCTCTTGAAGCTTAGGTTTGTTAGAGTAGATTAGGTTAGGTGTTTTGATTAAGGGTTTTTTTGCCCTTTGGTTTTGTAGAGTTGTTTTGTTTAACAGACTGTGCATGGCTTGGACAGCAACACTCTGTGCTGGGTTAGGAACTGGCTGGAGGGCCAAGCCCAGAGAGTGGTGGTGAATGGTGGCACATCCAGCTGGCAGCCAGGCACTAGTGGTGTGCCCCAGGGATCAGTCCTGGGCCCCATCCTCTTTAATATTTTCATTGATGATCTGGATGAGGGGATTGATTCAGTCATCAGCAAATTTGCAGATGACACCAAGTTAGGAGCAGAGGTTGGTCAGTTAAGAGGGTAGAAAGGCTCTGCAGAGGGACCTTGACAGACTGGGCAGATGGGCAGAGTCCAACAGGATGGCATTCAACAAATCCAAGTGTCGGGTTCTGCACTTTGGCCACAACAACCCCATGCAGAGCTACAGGCTGGGGTCAGAGTGGCTGGAGAGCAGCCAGGCAGAAAGGGACCTGGGGGTGCTGATTGACAGCTGCACAAATGTGAGCCAGCAGTGTGCCCAGGTGGCCAAGAAGGCCAATGGCATCCTGGCCTGCATTAGGAATAGTGTGGCCAGCAGGAGGAGGGAAGTCATTGTGCTCCTGGACTCAGCACTGGTTAGGCCACACCTTGAGTCCTGTGTGCAGTTCTGGGCCCTTCAGTTTAGGAGGGACATTGAGACACTTGAACGTGTCCAGAGAAGGGCAACAAGGCTGGGGAGAGGCCTTGAGCACAAGCCCTATGGGGAGAGGCTGAGGGAGCTGGGATTGTTTAGCCTGGATAAGAGGAAGCTCAGGGGTGACCTCATTGCCCTCTACCTGAAAGGCATTTGTAGCCAGGAAGGGGTTGGTCTCTTCTCCCATGCAACCAGCACCAGAACAAGAGGACACAGTCTCAAGCTGTGCCAGGGGAGGTTTAGGCTCAAGGTGAGGAGAAAGTTCTTCACTGAGAGAGTCATTTGCTATTGGAATGTGCTGCCCAGGGAGGTGGTGGAGTCACCACCCCTGGAGGTGTTCAAGAGGGGATTGGATGTGGCACTTGGTGCCATGGTCTAGTCATGAGGTCTGTGGTGACAGGTTGGACTGGATGATCCTCGAGGTCTCTTCCAACCTTGGTGATACTGTGATAGAAGCGCATAGAAACACTAGGCTGATTTCTTAATTCTTATCTTTTTCCTTCCCCAGAGTTGTTCCTGAGACATTTTACAAAGCACACAGAAATTTAAAGTGCTAACCACTGCCTTTTAAAACTTGTAATTGCACTTTCTACTTGCAGCACTTACATTCCACTCTTTCCTGGGAGGGACACGAGCTGTTGCCTGTGTTGAGCCGATCGGCCTGGTAACATTTTCCTGTGGTGGCAGCGTGCATAGAGGATGTGAGATGTGAGCAATCTCTAAGCAAGCTCACAGTCACATGGTTGGGGATTTTATCTTGTGTGGTCAAAGGAAAAAAAAAAAGAAAGGCAGAAAAAAAAAAGGCAGCTTTGTCTGTGCATATCTGTGCTCTTTCTAGAGGGTGAGGCCACATCTACATACACTGTTTTTCTCAGAGACCACATCTGCATACACTGTTTTTCTCAGAAACTTAGCAATGTTTTGGTTTGTTGTCATGTTTTTAAACCTGCCACATTCAGAATGTTGTGTATGTTTTACCCTGAGAGAACCTTAGAGCTCCACTTTCTTTCAGCCTGCTCTGCTGTCACAGGCTGTGACTTTCTTCCTGCAAATGACATTTTAAAAGACCTGCTTTGGAAAATGCTGTGTGTGTAGTAAGGGATGTTTTCTGAAAGCCTCTTCCTGTTACCTTTTCAGGGAGCTTGCATCTTGCTATTATTACTGGTCAGCTTGAGTTCTGTTTTCCCAGCTGACTTCTCTGTATCTGACGCAAAATAACTGTTGAGACAGAAGGGTGATGTCTGAAAGCAGGCATAGGAAGGAAAGTATCACAGTATCACCAAGGTTGGAAGAGACCTCAAAGATCATCAAGTCCAACCTGTCACCACAAACCTCATGACTAGACCATGGCACCAAGTGCCATGTCCAATCCCATCTTGAACACCTCCAGGGATGGAGACTCCACCACCTCCCTGGGCAGCACATTCCAATGATGAATGACTCTCTCAGTGAAGAACTTTCTCCTCACCTCCAGCCTAAACTTCCCCTGGTGCAGCTTGAGACTGTGTCCTCTTGTTCTGGTACTGGTTGCCTGGGAGAAGAGACCAACCCCCTCCTGGCTACAACCTCCCGTCAGGTAGTTGTAGAGGGCAATGAGGTCTCCCCTGAGCCTCCTCCAGGCTAAACAACCCCAGCTCCCTCAGCCTCTCCTCACAGGGCTGTGCTCAAGGCCTCTCACCAGCCTTGTTGCCCTTCTCTGGACACGTTCAAGTGTCTCAATGTCCTTCTTAAACTGAGGGGCCCAGAATTGGACACAGGACTCAAGGTGTGGCCTAACCAATGCAGAGTCCAGGGGCACAAAGACTTCCCTGCTCTTGCTGGCCACACTATTCTTGATGCAGGCCAGCATGCCATTGGCCTTCTTTGGCAGAACAAGTGGACACAGTCTCAAGCTGCACCAGAGGAGGGCTTAGGCTGGATGTTAGGAAGTTGTTCTTCACAGGAAGAGTGACTGGCCATTGGAATGTGCTGCCCAGGGAAGTGGTGGAGTCACCATCACTGGAGGTGTTTAGGAAGAGACTGGATGGGGTGCTTGGTGCCATGGTTTAGTTGATTAGATAGTGTTGGTTGATAGGTTGGACTTGATGATCCCGAAGGTCTCTTCCAACCTGGTCTGGTCTATTCTATTCTATTCTATTCTATTCTATTCTATTCTATTCTATTCTATTCTATTCTATTCTATTCCTATCCTATCCTATCCTATCCTATCCTATCCTATCCTATCCTATCCTATCTCATCCCATCCCATCCCATCCCATCCCATCCCATCCCATCCCATCCCATCCCATCCCATCCCGATGGTCTAATATGCAAATGATGTAGTATGAGTTGCAGTGTAAACCAGTAAGTGGCTAGATTGGGTTTAGTCTAACTACCATTATTTTAATGTTCCTTTTCTCCCCCTCCAGCTTGGTGACCCATCTATTTTCCCTGCTGTCATCGTGGAGCATGTTCCTAGTGCAGACATCCTGCATAACTACTCCGGCTTAACCTGCGTGGATGAACCCAGTGACATGATCACTGAGAGCTCTCTGGACGTTGCAGAAGAGCAAATCATAGAAGATGATGATATCACCCTTACAGGTTGGCAATGGAAATATGTCTGTGCCGTGTTTTCTGCACCAAGGTGGCTGTGGCTAATGGTGGAAAAAAGCTTAATGACAAAAAAACCAACAGGAAACGAAATTACAGTGGTATTGAATGCCCCTAATGCTCTACAAAATAGAGAAAATGGCATTAATACTGTTAGCAGGTGGCTTGCAGTCCCAGCTGCACAGCTGATAATGCTGAAGAGTGTCATCAATCAACAGAGATTAAGGCAAAGTCCCTCTCAGAGTATCAGGCAGATTTTCCTATGCTCTTCGTAGGATTTGTTTGCTCTTATTTAATGGTTGGTGCATGCCTAAGTAAACAGACATACCAAAAAGCAGGAGTGCACAGCTTGAGCAGCCACACTGCCTTTAGCTTCCTGAGGGTATGCAATAAGCCATAAAATGTGCGTGTTAGCGTGACTTACTGCTGTAAGTATGCTCAGCCTAGCATTCATGTTGGCCACAGCTACTCCATGCAGTGCTGCAGGCTGGGGTCAGAGTGGCTGGAGAGCAGCCAGGCAGAGAGGGACCTGGGAGTACTTGTCAGAAGTAAGCTGAACATGAGCCAGCAGTGTGCCCAGGTGGCCAAGAAGGCCAATGGCATCCTGGCCTGCATCAGGAAGAGTGTGGCCAGCAGGAGCAGGGAGGTCATTGTGCCCCTGGACTCAGCACTGGTTAGGCCACACCTTGAGTCCTGTGTCCAGTTTTGGGTCCTTGAGTTTAGGAAAGATGTTGAGCTGCTGGAATGTGTCGAGAGAATGGCAACAAAGCTGATGAGAGGTCTGGAGCACAGCCCTATGAGGAGAGGCTGAGGGAGCTGAGGTTGTTTAGCCTGGAGAGGAGTAGGCTCAGGAGAGACCTTCTTGCAGTCTGCAACTCCCTGAAGGGAGGTTGTAGCCAGGTGGGGGTTGGTCTCTTCTCCCAGGCAACCAGCACCAGAACAAGAGGACACAGTCTCAAGCTGCACCAGGGGAGGTTTAGGCTGGATGTTAGGAAGAAGTTCTTCCCAGAAAGAGAGATTGGCCATTGGAGTGGGCTGCCCAAGGAGGTGTGGAGTCACCATCACTGGAGGTGTTTAGGAAGAGAGTGGATGGGATGCTTGGTGCCATGGTTTAGTTGATTAGATCGTGTTGGATGATAGGTTGGACTCGATGATCTCAAAGGTCTTTACCAACCTGGTCTATTCTATTCTATTCTATTCTATTCCATTCCATTCCATTCCATTCCATTCCATTCCATTCCATTCCATTCCATTCCATTCCATTTTCTATTCCATTCCATTCCAATCTATTCTATTCTAATCTAATCTAATCTATTCTGTTCTATTCTATTCTATTCTATTCTATTCTATTCTATTCTATTCTATTCTATTATATTCTATTATATTCTATTCTAATTTTGCCTCTAATATTGAGTAAGGCTTAAAATACAGACGTTCTGTGAGAATGGTGTTAGCAAAGGTAGCCCCAAAGAAAAAAGCAAACATTCTCAAGAGGAAAGCTTAAAGACATGCCACATCATTTAAAAACCATCCCTTCACTGAATGCATGTAATTACAGCATTTTTTGCAGAACAAGTCTGAAAGGTGAGGTAGATCCTTCACAGCAGAGAGCATCTGTGTCATCTTTCAGCCATTAGGCTGCACAGCTGGACTGTGTCCAGGGCTGGAGACAGCTTGCTGGTTTCGATCATGCTTTTGACCTGATTTCCAAGAAAGTTTTCTAGTCTTTTATCACCAAAAGCAAAACAAAAAAAAACCAACTCAACAAAACAAAATTTTCTAGTCTTTTATCACCTGTGGTGGGTTGAAGGGCCGATCCATCCTTCCTTCCCTCCCGCCACGGGCAGAAAAAACGAGGCTCAGACAAACAGATTGCAGAAGTGGTGGAAAGTTACGCGGAAAAGCAGTGAGTATTTTGCAGAGAACCACAAGCACAGTGACAAAAGAGATTCCCAAAGCATACCCAAGAAACAGCCCAACACTTCCCTCTCCCCACCTGAGGGTACACCCAAAACCCCCAGGGCTCTTTCTTCCCTGCCTCCTCCACTGTTAGGCTAATCTCAGCTGGCCAGATCTGAGGCTGCCCTTCCCCATTCTCCTCCTGGAAACTGTGAGATGACTTCCCCCCCTGCCATTACCAGACAGGGACCAACTCCATAGGAGCAGTGAGGAAAGAAAGAGGAAGTGCAGGGCCCTGCAGGTGGATTTTGTAGGGAGCAGGACATTATGGGATGAATAGAATAGAATAGAATAGAACAGAATAGAATAGAATAGAGTAGAACAGAACAGAACAGAATAGAATAGAATAGAGTAGAGTAGAACAGAACAGAACAGAACAGAACAGAACAGAATAGACCAGGTTGGAAGAGACCTTAAAGGAACAGTGTGGCCAGCAGGAGCAAGAAAGTCATTCTGCCCTTGTACAGTGCACTGGTTAGGCCACACCTTGAGTACTGTGTCCAGTTCTGGTCCCTCAGTTTAGGAATCACAGAACCATCAAGGTTGGAAGAGACCTCAAAGATCATCAAGTCCAACCTGTCACCAAGGTTGTTGACTTGCTGGAACATGTCCAGAGAAGGGCAACAAAGTTGGTGAGGGGTTTGGAGCACAGCCCTGTGAGGAGAGGCCGAGGGAGCTGGGGTTGCTTAGCCTGGAGAAGAGGAGACTCAGGGGAGACCTTATTGCTCTCTACAACTACCTGAAGGGAGGTTGTAGACAGGCAGGAGCTGGTTTCTTCTCCCAGGCAACCAGCACCAGAACAAGAGGACACAGTCTCAAGCTGTACCAGGGGAGGTTCAGACTGGATGTTAGGAAGAAATTCTACACAGAGTGATTGCCCATTGGAATGTGCTGCCCAGGGAGGTGGTGGAGTCCCCATCATTTGGACCCTCGGGACACCGGAAGTTTGTCTTATGTGGCCACAGCAGGGGGGGCACCCAGCCTGAAGCACCACATCACCAAAACAACATAAAAAACAACTCAACAAAACAAAATTTTCTAGTCTTTGATCACCAAAAAACCAAGTCAACAAAACCCTGCCATAAGGAGCAGTTCACAGAGTAAGTTGCCATGACCTGTTCTCAGTAGCTGGGTTTTATCTGATAAAAATGACTTTTGCTTTCTGTTTTCTATACTAGCAAATTATCTGTGAAAAGACTGTGACCATCCAAATAAGTTAGCTGATGATTCAAGAAGGTTTTACATACTTAAAACATGATTTTGAGGCCTCCTGCCAACTATTCACTTGCTATTCATATTAATTCTTCACACTGCAACTGGCCTTTCCTCGGTCTGCTGCTTCAGCACCACTTAATGTGGCTGTGTGAATTTTTTCCTAGCAGATCCTCTTTATGAATCTATATCCAGTGTCATGGATTGTGTGTGAATTTTTGCTTGCATGAGTAATTGTGAAACTCCACTTTTGTGAAAGCTCTTGTAATGCTTTTTTTTTTTGGTTGCTGGTCACATGAGAAGGGTTTGCAAGTTGCTGCCAGAGGCTGAAAATATGAAATCCTTGTAAGTGATGGTGTCCAAAGGCTCTGGGATACTTTAGAGGCAGACAAGTGTGGTATTGTTCCTATCATCCATTGCAGTTCAAGCAATCTGGTTTTCTCTACAGGCACAGTGTCCTTCACTCTTATTAAGATATATTAAGTATGTGATTCTCCTCTGCAGGCTTCATCTGGCATGGGGCCATGGCAGCCCCATACAGATCTACAGGCTGGGGTCAGAGTGGCTGGAGAGCTGCCAAACAGAGAGGGACCTGGGGGTGCTGATTGACAGCCACGTAAACATGAGCCAGCAGGGTGCCCAGGTGCCCAGGAAGGCCAATGGCATCCTGGCCTGCATTAGGAATAGTGTGGCCAGCAGGAGCAGGGAAGTCATTGTGCCCCTGGACTCTGCACTGGTTAGGCCACACCTTGAGTCCTGTGTCCAATTCTGGGCCCCTCAGTTTAAGAAGGACATTGAGACACTTGAACGTGTCCAGAGAAGGGCAACAAGGCTGGGGAGAGGCCTTGAGCACAGCCCTGTGAGGAGAGGCTGAGGGAGCTGGGGTTGTTTAGCCTGGAGAAGAGGAGACTCAGCCGTGACCTCATTGCCCTCTATAACTACCTGAAGGGAGGTTGTAGCCAGGATGGGGTTGGTCTCTTCTCCCAGGCAACCAGCACCAGAACAAGGGGACACAGTCTCAAGCTGCGCCAGGGGAGGTTTAGGCTGGAGGTGAGGAGAAAGTTCTTCACTGAGAGAGTCATTTGTCATTGGAATGTGCTGCCCAGGGAGGTGGTGGAGTCACCATCCCTGGAGGTGTTTAGGAGGAGACTGGATGGGGTGCTTGGTGCAATGGTTTAGTTGATTAGATGGTGTTGGGTGATAGGTTGGACTTGATAATCTTGAAGGCCTTTCCAACCTGGTTAATTCTATTCTATTCCATTCCATTCCATTTTATTCTAATTCCTCCCCCACCATCCCCTAAGAGACCAGATTGAAATCTACCAAAAAAATCATCTGGAGTCAGTTTGGAAGTAGGAGAAGTAACTTTTTTAACTATATATATAGAGAGAGAGAGAGAGAGCAGTAACAGAGTTTACAAGGGGTAAGGAATAAGGATAAATAGGAAAATATACAAACCCAAGCCTGGATGGTCCTCTATTTCACTTGAGGTACGTGGATTTCAGTCCTTTAGAGAAACATGGATGCAGTAGGGCAAGACCTAGCCTGGTCATGTGGAATTAGGAGGCTAGCTGCAGCTGTTGGTCCTTTCAAACAAATGGGGCAGAAGCACAAAAAGATAAAGGGTCCCAGTGTCTTCCTTTTTATAGGTTTGCTGGACAGGAAGGGGGAGTGGAATAGACCACCTTTGACCCAGGGGACCCCTCCTCCTGGGAGGGGGAAACCAAGTCCATCTCTGTTCACCTGGGTCAGGTTTCTGGTGTCCCCTGGGGAAAGCAGGGCTCTCGCAGCCCTTCCCCCCCAGGATGGGTGTAACCCAGCACAATCATCTAGCTTCAGCCCTTCACAACTATCACACATTGGCAATTGTTTACCTGTAGTTTAAATTATAACCTGTCAAAAACTGGAACAGCATCTGTTTCACATGGACCCCTGGTGATAGGTGGCTAACAACCAGCCTGTTAGCTACATTACTGTCATCTTTTCCACAATGAACAGGCAGACTTGCCTTGTCATCCTCCTCTTTCAAAGTCCTTTTCCCTGGAACAACTACAATAACAATTTATATGGTCAGTTTGTTGCCCCTATCAGAGGATTAAAAATGATTAACCATCATGTAGTAACAGGTGATTACAAAATAAATTGGAGCATGAATTAAGTTTTATCTCTAAAGAGAATACTGAGTCCATTTTTTTCCCTCTGAAAAACACAGGGGATAATGTTTTGTGCAGAACAATTTCTGGACCAAGCTGACAGGTTTGCCACACCTTAGGTACCTTGTTAATGTGACTAATTATGGTTGTAAGGCACATAGGAAGGAAAAACTCCTATGGGAGTTACTTCTATGAGGACAGACTGAAAGAGTTGGGGCTGTTCAGTCTGGAGAAGAGAAGGCTCCCAGGTGACCTCATTGTGGCCTTCCAGTATCTGAAGGGGGCCTACAAGAAGGCTGGGGAGGGACTTCTCAGGATCTCAGGGAGTGATAGGACTAGGGGGAATGGAATGAAGCTGGAGGTGGGGAGATTCAGGCTAGATGTGAGGAGGAAGTTCTTCCCCATGAGAGTGGTGAAGCCCTGGAATGGGTTGTCCAGGGAGGAGGTTGAGGCCCTGTCCCTGGAGGTGTTTAAGACCAGGCTGGACAAGGTTGTGGCCAGCCTGATCTAGTGTGGGGTGTCCCTGTCCATGGCAGGGGAGTTGGAACTAGATGATCCTTGTGGTCCCTTCCAGCCCTGACTGATTCTATGATTCTAACTATATCGTGTGACCTCCTGAAAATGTTTTTTTGTTTGGTTTGGATTTTTTTAATCTTTACCATCTGAGAAGTTAATTTAGAAAAACTGCTGTTTCATGGGCTGCCTGTTCTGATGCTATTTTCATGAGATCAGGGAAGCAGTTGCTCTGAGACATTGACAGGCTGGACAAATGGGCAGAGTCCAAGGGCATGAGATTCAACACATCCAAGTGCTGGGTTCTGCACATTGGCCACAACAAACCCATGCAGAGCTACAGGCTGGGGTCAGAGTGGCTGGAGAGCGGCCAGGCAGAGAGGGACCTGGGGGTACTGGTTGATAGTAGGCTGAACATGAACCAGCAGTGTGCCCAGGTGGCCAAGAGGGCCAATGGCATCTTGGCCAGTATCAGGAATAGTGTAGCCAGCAGGAGCAGGGAGGTCATTCTGCCCTTGGACTCAGCACTGGTTAGGCCACACCTTGAGGACTGTGTCCAGTTCTGGGCCCCTCAGTTTAGGAAAGATGTTGAGCTGCTGGAATGTGTCCAGAGAAGGGCAAAAAAGCTGGGGAGGGGTTTGGAACACAGCCCTGTGAGGAGAGGCTGAGGGAGCTGGGGTTGCTTAGCCTGGGGGAAAGGAGGCTCAGGGGAGACCTTCTTGCTCTCTACAACTACCTGAAGGGAGGTTGTAGCCAGGTGGGGGTTGGTCTCTTCTCCCAGGCAACCAGCACCAGAACAAGAGGACACCGTCTCAAGCTGTGCCAGGGGAGGTTTAGGCTGGATGTTAGGAAGAGTTATTGGCCCTTGAATGTGCTGCCCAGGGAGATGGTGGAGTCACCATCACTGGAGGTGTTTAGGAAGAGACTGGATGGGGTGCTTGGTGCCATGGTTTAGTTGATTAGATGGTGTTGGGTGATAGGTTGGTGTCGATGATCAAAAAGGTCTCTTCCAACCTGGTTAATTCGATTCTATTCTATTCCTGGGTTGATGAGAGAGGAGGGACAGTAAATTTGTACTTGGATGCCTTGTGCCCTAGTCTGAATGGGGAGCATGGAAGTGTGTCTTTCCTAGCTCAGTAACAGTGCTTAGTCACCAGTTCAGAAGTTATTTTACAGCGTTGCAGAGTTCAGTAGCATTTGACTCGAACGTTTGGTGAAGCTGCAGTGTTTGTGGCACAATCCCAGCTGGTCAAGTAAGGAGAATGAAGGCAGAGAGATGTTAGGTACTGCAGCCCCACAAAAGCCCAGTGTCTTCAGTGCTACAGAGAAATCCAAGTGGTTAGGTGGAAACTGAGCTTTATACTATTAATCTGAGAGAAAGGTGCAGTATCAGAAATGGCTCACAGCTGCACATAGCACCTGGATGAAAACAGTGAGGAGGTTGGGTTTTTTATAGCTTCCTCAATGAGATAAATTTATTTACAAATTGGTAAGTCTTAATTAAAAAAGGAAAACAAAGGTAGGTCTCCTGGTATACCTGTGTTCTTAAACTCAGGTTTCCAGTGTCAGTTACCAGTCAGCTCAGAGTTAATACTAAATAGCAATTGCTTACCTTTAACAGCCAGCTATTCTGTCTAATGAAACCCTTTCTACTTTTAATATCATCATAGTATCAGTCAGGGTTGGAAGGGACCACAAGGATCATCTAGTTCCAACCCCCCTGCCATGGACAGGGACATCCCACACTAGATCAGGCTGGCCACAGCCTCATCCAGCCTGCTCTTAAACACCTCCAGGGATGGGGCCCCAACCACCTCCCTGGACAACCCATTCCAGGGCTCCAGCCCTCTGATCATCCTCGTGGCCCTTCTCTGGACACCTTCCAGCACCTCCAGATCCCTCTTGGAATAGGGGCTCCAGAACTGGAGGCAGTACTCCAGGTGGTGTCTCCCCAGAGCTGAGCAGAGGGGGAGAATCACCTCCCTTGCCCTGCTGGCCACACTTCTCTTGCTGCAGCCCAGAATCTGATTGGCTTTCCGGGCTGCAAGTGCACACTGAGAGCTCCTGTTGAGCTTCTCCTCCACCAGCACCCCCAAGTCTCTCTCCTCAGGGCTGCTTTCCAGCCAGGCACTGCCCAGCCTGGATTTGTGCCTGGGGTTGCCTCGACCCAGATGCAGGACCCTGCCCTTGGTCTTGTTGAACCTCCTGATGTTGGCTTGTGCCCACCTCTCCAGCCTGTCAGGGTCCCTCTGGATGGCCTCCCTTCCCTCCAGCCTGTCTGCTGCACCTCACAGCTTGGTGTCCTCAGCAAACTTGCTGAGGGTGCACTCAATGCCACTGTCCATGGCACCCACAAAGATGTTGACCAAGCCTGGTCCCCGGACTGATCCCTGAGGGACTGTGCTTGTCCCTGGCCTCCAGTGGGACATGGACCCACTGACATCAAGTTTAGTTTTCTTCTGGTGTTATTTTGAGGTTCTGCAGTCCCTGGTTTCATCTGTAGTAAAACCAGTGATGGATTTAAACACAGCTGTGACTTGCACAGCCCTTATCTTGGCCTGGACAAACACTTGTATGATCCACTCTCTGGAGCTGCTGGCCACTGGAGGAGCAACAGGTGGGATGGAATCACACAAGCTGGCCTAAAGTTTTCAGAAAAGACACTAGGCAGTAGTAGGGAAAGCAGGACTTTCAAAGAGGTGGGGAACTTCCAGCATGAGGAATAGTGCCATTCTCCACCAGGCTGAGAAGCACAGAAAGCCGTGTTTGGGCAAGCCTTGTGCTAACAGCCGGTGCTGATCCACAGCAAAGCTGCATTTGCAGGAACTGGGCTGTGACTGGCTGACAGGTACAGGAGCTTCCCTGGGGGGCTCACTCAGATAAACAGACCTGCAGAGTACCCTGGGTAAAAATGAACTTCCTTTTGGGTGTGATTTTTCCCTCCTCTTACAGTCTTCCCTCCCTGACCCCCCTTTTTTCCTCCCTCCATGTCCCCCTTTTTTTTCTCCCTCCCTGTCCCCCCTTTTTTTCTCCCTCCCTCTCCCCCCTTTTTTCCTTCCTCCCTGTCCCCCCATCTTTCCTCCCTCCATGTCCCCCTTTTTTTCCTCCCTCCCTGTCCCCGCTTTTTTCCTCCCTCCCTGTCCCCTCTTTTTTCCTTCCTCCCTCCCTGTCCCCTCTTTTTTCCTTCCTCCCTGTCCCCCCTTTTTTTCTCCCTCCCTCTCCCCCCTTTTTTCCTTCCTCCCTGTCCCCCCTTTTTTCCTCCCTCCATGTCCCCCTTTTTTTCCTCCCTCCCTGTCTCCCCTTTTTTCCTCCCTCCCTGTCCCCTCTTTTTTCCTTCCTCCCTCCCTGTCCCCTCATTTTTCCTCCCTCCCTGTCCCCCCTTTTTTCCTCCCTCCCCCCATTTTTTTCCTCCCTTCCCCCCCTCCCCTTTCTTTTCTTCCTCCCTTTTTCCTTCCTTTTCCCCCCCTTCCTCCTGTGTTTTCTTCTTCCCACTTCCTTTTTCCTTCTCTTCACATCCTCTTTTTAAAGGGTTTCTACCTACGTGAGGTAGCATTTGAAATCTGATCCTCCTCAGAAATTCCCTCCCCAGCCACCATTCTTTCAGTTTGGACTCTGCCAAAGTGTAACAAATAGGGTATTTCCTCCTGGTTCTTCTTAAATGTGTGACTCTCAAACTGCCAGTGACTGGAAAAGCTTTCTGCAGCATTATGAGAAAAACTGAAATAGCAGCTTCCCTTTAGTACTGGAGCTGGTTATCTCCAAGCACTATCTCAAGTGATGTGCTGTGAATGAGCATCTTGTGGTGCTCCATTTCCTCTCTTCAGTGCCCCACACTTCATTTGTGTTAGCTCTTCTAGTTCAACTTGCTCACCCAGCAACACCCTAGAAACTTCTTTTCAGCCATTTCATAGAGCTAAATTGTCTCATTACATGATCAAGAAAACATGAAGCCTGGCTGGAGTGATGTGACAGGAGTTTAGATCATGGACCAGAGGCAGAGATGGGAGGAAGAACCACAGCCCTTGGGTTTTCAGCAGCAGGGAAATACTAATTTGGCTCAAACCACCTTGTGAAGTCATCTTCTGAGAAGAAGCTGGGAGGGTGTTCATGTGGTTAAGAAACTGACTTTTGACATTCTGTATCTGTTAATAGATAGTTGGCTCTGCTTATGTTTTTCTGTGAGCATCAGGTTATATTAATTTACATGTTTACATTATTTTTTATGACTATTGTAAGTGCCTTTTGTTAGTCTTGGGTATGGATGGGCAACTCCTAGCCACATGGTGTGACAGCAATGTAATGCTGGTAACCTCTGACTCACCTGCCACTATTCAGAGTGAAGAGTTGACTATTCCATGACCTTCATGCCTGAAAGCAAGAGGGTGGGTTTGTTCCTCATACAGCTCTTGCCAGGGCAAGAGCGAACAGCAGCTGCTCCCTTCCTCTCCATCCACAGCACTGAGGTCTGCAGAGGGACCTTGACCGACTGGACAGATGGGTGGAGTCCAACAGGATGGCATTCAACAAGTCCAAGTGCTGGGTGCTGCACTTTGGCCATGGCAACCCCATGCAGAGCTACAGGCTGGGGTCAGAGTGGCTGGAGAGCTGCCAAACAGAAAGGGACCTGGGGGTGCTGATTGACAGCCATCTAAACATGAGCCAGCAGTGTGCCCAGGTGGCCAAGAAGGCCAATGGCATCGTGGCCTGCATTAGGAATAGTGTGGCCAGCAGGAGCAGGGAGGTCATTCTGTCCCTGGACTCTGCATTGGTTAGGCCACATCTTGAGTCCTGTGTCCAGTTCTGAGCCCTTCACTTTAAGATGGACATCGAGACACTTGAATGTGTCCAGAGAAGGGCAACAAGGCTGGGGAGAGGCCTTGAGCACAGCCCTACAAGGAGAGGCTGAGGGAGCTGGGATTGTTTAGCCTGGAGAAGAGGAGGCTCAGGGGAGACCTCATTGCTCTCTACAACTACCTGAAAGGTGGCTTTAGCCAGGAAGGGGTTGGTCTCTTCTCCCAGGCAACCAGCACCAGAACAAGAGGACACAGTCTAAAGCTGTGCCAGGGGAAGTTTAAGTTTGAGGTGAGGAGAAAGTTGTTCGCTGAGAGAGTCATTCGTCATTGGAATGTGCTGCTCAGGGAGGTGGTGGAGTCACCGCCCCTGGAGGTGTTCAAGAGGGGATTGGATGTGGCACTTGGTGCCATGGTCTAGTCATGAGGTCTGTGGTGACAGGTTGGACTTGATGATCTTTGAGGTCTCTTCCAACCTTAGTGATACTGTGAGAACAGTGGGTACCACTCTGGCTTTTCAGCTGTATGTGGCAGTCTGAACCCACTCCGCTTAGTGGCTTTACCTGGGCTGGATCACGGCAGGTCACCTTCCTGTCCATCCAAACAACATGAGAACTGATGGCAGCTGCTGTGGCAGTGCTGTGTGCCTGCTTTTAGGGTGACATCCTTATTGTGGTCTTTGTTACGCTAACAGATGGTATAGAAAGTTCCCATCCAGATAAAACTTGGAACCAGAAGTGGTCAGGTCAGCACTGCAGGGCCAAGCGTGGGTGTGCCTGCAGACTATGTGGTTGAGGCTTGGTTCAGTCTCCTCAGCTGGCCAAGCACACCCTAGAGATGCTGTTTGGGACTTGGGGCTGAGATGCTCCTCAGCTGAACTGTGAACTGTGTGACAAAAGCGTCAGCAGTTTGCTGCTCCATCTCACTCTCTGGCTTATGCTCTCTGCCTCCCCTTTACTTTTCACACTCTCCTTCCCCTCAGCTCTGCATTTCTCATTTCTTGAGCCTGTTTAGAGCTGCAGGCTAGAAGGTGCAGATCCTTAACTGTCTGAATGTCTGTGCAAGGTGTGGGGTGGAGGGTGTCCCATAGACAGCAAGGTGAGTTGCTGTGTGGGTAAGGCCTTCCCAACAACCATTGACTTTATTCTGTCTTAACCTGAGCCTATGGTGATCAGGGTATGGTAGAATTAAGACTAAGGAAAAAAACCTGGAAGGTAAAGAGGTTTCTCCTGAACTCCATGTGCTGTCTGTAAATCACAGCTGGGTGAAGGAGGTAGGGCTCATGTTTTTGCTATCTCCTAATGATACAAATACTGAAGCTGTAAACATCTGAAGTTAAAAAGGAGATTTTTGCTTCTTGTTGTTGTTTTTAATTGTGTGATTATTTAGTGCTAGGGAACTGGGTGCTTTGTTACTATTGTGGTATTGTGGGTTAAGAACTGGCTGGAGGGCTGAGCCCAGAGAGTGGTGGTGAATGGTGCCACATCCAGCTGGCAGCCAGGCACTGGTGGGGTACCCTAAGGATCAGTGCTGGGCCCCCTCCTCTTTAATATCTTCATTGATGATCTGGATGAGGGGATTGAGTCAGTCATCAGCAGATTTGCAGATGAAACCAAATTGGGAGCAGATGTTGATCTGTTAGAGGGCAGAAGGGCTCTGCAGCAGGATCTTGACTGACTGGACAGATGGGCAGAGTCCAACAGGATGGCATTCAGCAAATCCAAGTGCCAGGTTCTGCACATTGGCCACAACAACCCCATGCAGAGCTACAGGCTGGGGTCAGAGTGGCTGGAGAGCAGCCAGGCAGAAAGGGACCTGGGGGTGCTGATTGACAGCTGCCTTAACATGAGCCAGCAGTGTGCCCAGGTGGCCAAGAGGGCCAATGGCATCGTGGCCTCCATTAGGAATAGTGTGGCCAGCAGGAGCAGGGAAGTCATTGTGCCCCTGGACTCTGCATTGGTTAGGCCACACCTTGAGTTCTGTGTCCAGTTCTGGGCCCCTCAGTTTAAGAAGGACATTGCGACTCTTGAATGTGTCCAGAGAAGGGCAACAAGGCTGGGGAGAGGCCTTGAGCACAGCCCTGTGAGGGGAGGCTGAGGGAGCTGGGGTTGCTTAGCCTGGAGAAGAGGAGGCTCAGGGGAGACCTTCTTGCTGTCTACAACTACCTGAAATGTGGTTGTAGCCAGGAAGGGGTTGGTCTCTTCTCCCAGGCAACCAGCACCAGAACAAGAGGACACAGTCTCAAGCTGCACCAGGGGAAGTTTAGGCTGGATGTGAGGAGAAAATTCTTCACAGAGTCATTTGCCATTGGAATGTGCTGCCCAGGGAGGTGGTGGAGTCACCATCCCTGGAGGTGTTCAAGAGGGGATTGGACGTGGCACTTGGTGCCATGGTTTAGTCAGGAGGTCTGTGGTGACAGGTTGGACTTGATGATCTTTGAGGTCTCTTCCAACCTTGGTGATTCTGTGATTCTCTGATTTTGATGCTTTTTCTTTTTCCTCCCTGAACTTTAGAAATTAAGGGATAAACCTCTTGCTTTTATGCAAAGGTGATGTGTTCCAAAGTCATTGCATTATGTTTACTGGTGCATTTTTGTGCTTGCTCTGTCAGTCTGTCTCTTTTTTGATTCCTCTTTTTTTCTGACTGCCCCACCCAGAATTCCTCAAAGCTAAACAGGGAGAGAGGGCATGAAGCTGACTCATTACCAGACTGAGAAGGTAACTGAAGTTCATTGGTGTCCTAAGGAGGGAGCAGTGTTACAGCCCTTTGTACCACCTTGACAGATGCAAGTGAATTCCCCAAGGTTAGCTTCATAGGATAAGGAATAGGGAAGCCTGGCCTGTGCATTTCCATCCAGCGAAGAGTAGTTCTTAAAAGAACCTATTGAACAGTTCTAAAGAGGGAACTTGACAGGCTGGACAGATGGACAGAGTCCAACGGTGTCAGATTTAACACACCTAAGTGCTGGGTTCTACACGCTGACCACAACAACCCCATGCAGAGCTACAGGATGGGGTCAGAGTGGCTGGAGAGCAGCCAGGCCGAAAGGGACCTGGGGGTACTGATTGATAGTAGGCTGAAGATGAGCCAGCAGTGTGCCCAGGTGGCCAAGAGGGCCAATGGTATCCTGGCCTGCATCAGGAATAGCATGGCCAGCAGGACCATGGCCATTGTGCCCCTGTACTCAGCACTGGTTAGGCCACACCTTGAGTCCGGTGTCCAGTTCTGGGCCCCTCAGTTTAGGAAGGATTTTGAGTTGATGGAACATGTCCAGAGAAGGGCAACAAAGCTGGGGAGGGGTTTGGAGCACAAGCCCTGTGGGGAGAGGCTGAGGGAGCTGGGGTTGCGTAACCTGGAGAAGAGGAGGCTCAGGGGAGACCTTCTTGCTGTCCACAGCTGCCTGAAGGGAGGTTGTAGGCAGGTGGGTGTTGGTCTCTTCTCCCAGGCAACCAGCACCAGACCAAGAGGACACAGTCTCAAGCTATGCCAGGGGAGGTTTAGGCTGAATGTTAGGAAGAAGTTCTTCCCAGAGTGATTGGCCATTGGAATGTGCTGCCCAGGGAGGTGGTGGAGTCACCATCACTGGAGGTGTTTAGGAAGAGACTGGATGGGGTGCTTGGTGCCATGGTTTAGTTGATTAGATAGCATGGATGATGGGTTGGACTTGATGATCTCAAAGGTCTTTTCCTGGTCCGGTCCATTCCATTCCATTCCATTCCATTCCATTCCATTCCATTCCATTCCATTCCATTCCATTCCATTCCATTCCATTCCATTTCTACCATCTGTATTGCTTTTTGTGCTCCTGGAGTGTATTCTTGGAGCCTGCACCATAGCCCTACCTGTAATCCCCATGGATTTGAATGGTTTAGTATTCAGTTACACCTTTAGATCATATGCTCTCTATTAGAAGTTCTAGAATATTTTCCTGTCTGTGCTGCAGATTAAATGATAGAGCATCTTTCAATTGTTAAATTCACTTCTGCTGGACCACAATAAGAAGGAATCAGCAATATTTGCCTGTTTTAAAAGGATACTGTTTGGAATATTGTTTGTGGTAGTGTTGTTGCTTATTTCTCATGGGTGTTGTGTTTTACTGCATGCACTTGATCAGCAAAAAGAGTGCTTAGAAAGATGAGACAGAAATAGAGCTTGTATTGGGGTTGATTTGTTGGATTTCTCTTTTTACACAATCTGAAAGATGCAGTGTACTGAATAAATGAACTTACTGCAGTGTGCATTTGCTCAGCTAACTGGTTCCTACTTATCTAGTCCAAGACCCTGTTTACCACCTTTGTTTTCCCCTCTACATGAAATAGGAATAAATCTCATGTGAAGCTGTAAGTTCAGTTTGTAGGTGGTTAAGAATCAATTTGTCTCCCTTACTTTTAGTTGAAGCATCCTGTCATAATGGAGATGAAACAATGCAAACAATTGAGGCTGCTGAAGCACTTCTCAACATGGACTCCCCTGGTCCTATGCTGGATGAAAAAAGAATCAGTAAGTTCTTTCCTGAGAACACCTCCAATCTGGATTTGCCTTGTTCATTTGTGAAAGAAGGGAGGGATGCAGTGCAGCACAGCACAGCTGCATGGAATTGCTAAGATTATTTGGCTTCCAGGTAGCCTTTATGTATTTAGTTTGGGTGTCAGAAATTCCAAGTGGTGTAGGCAGTGAAGAAATCCTTTGTCTGGCCATTGCCATGCCAGTGTGGAACAGGTAAAGAGAAGAATAAAAAGTGACGTGGGGAAGGAGTGAATGGAATCAGGTAGCTTAGGTTGCAGTGGTTTTAGTTGATAGACACCTGGTCTGATGACATTGCCAAGATGAAGAGCATACATCTGCAGATTGCCTTATTTGTAAATGAAAATGTGGGCTCACCAGGCACTGGTGCTTTTTGGGGGAGTGGATTCTGTCACTGAATTGTTCTATTTTAGTAGTGCCTCAGCTTGTGTAAAGTGTTCCTGGCACATATATTCCCTTTTGAACTAGTCTTCTTTCCCATGAAGGCCTTAAGTGTCATAGTATTATTCTAGTCTATACTTCATTTTTGCTGTAAAAGCAATAGCTTTTAAAAGTCCTCATGGTTGTATGAAATGATTCATCTTGTCCCTTTACCTTAAGCAACTATGTTTGGCACAACTGAAGATGATGATATAGTGGCTCCTATTACACACGTGTCAGTCACTCTTGATGGGATCCCTGAAGTAGTGGAAGTTCACCAAGCCTCAGACCCTTATGCTGAATCACCAGAGACTCCAGAGTTTGAGCAACCAAAGAAGAAAAAAGGTAAGATGCAGCTGGAGTAGGAGAGCAGTGGGTGCCATGCTTGCCTCCCCTGTGGGACAGGGGTGTCTGGAAACTTTCTGAGTGTCAGGTCAAAATCATAGAGGCTGGGAAAGACCTCAAAGATCATCAAGTCCAACCTGTCACCCAACACCTCATGCCACCAAGTGCCATGTCCAATCCCCTCTTGAACACCTCCAGAGATGGTGACTCCACCACCTCCCTGGGCAGCACATTCCAATGGCTAACAACTCTCTCTGGGAAGAACTTTCTCCTCACCTTGAACCTAAACTTCCCCTGGCACAGCTTGAGACTGTGTCCTCTTGTTCTGGTGCTGGTTGCCTGGGAGAAGAGACCAGCCCCCTCCTGGCTACAACCACCCTTCCAGGTAGTTGTAGACAGCAATGAGGTCTCCCCTGAGCCTCCTCTTCTCCAGGCTAAACAACCTCAGCTCCCTCAGCCTCTCCTCACAGGGCTGTGCTCGAGGCCTCTCCCCAGCCTCGTTGTCCTTCTCTGGACATGTTCAAGTGTCTCGATGTCCTTAATTGAGGGGTCCAGAACTGGACACAGGACTCAAGGTGTGGCCTAACCAGTGCTGAGTACAGGGGCACAATGATAATGACTGAGTGGGCTGAGCTAGAAATACAGAGAAACCATTTTCTTACTGGGTAGTGTGAGCACAGATAGTGATGCTTCGATACTAATGGTGTAGAGGTAGCAATGATGGCTTGCCCCACAGAAATTTTACACAGAGAGAGTGATTGCCTGTTGGAATGGGCTGCCTGAGGAGGTGGTGGAGTCACCATCACTGGAGGTGTTTAGGAGGAGACTTGATGGGGTGCTTGGTGCCATGGTTTAGTTGGTTGGGTGGTGTTGGATGATAGATTGGACACGATGATCTTGAAGGTCTCTTCCAACCTGGTCTATCCTACCCTATCCTATCCTATCCTATCCTATCCTATCCTATCCTATCCTATCCTATCCTATCCTATCCTATCCTATCCTATCCTATCCTATAGTGTGGATGTGTACTTGTTCCCATCTGTAGTTTCTTCCTTAAGAGCATAGTTGAAATATTTAAAGCTTATGTTACTGTGAGTCCTCAAGTACTTTAATTAGCTCTTACTTAGCTTCCACTAAAGATGCTTGGTCTGTTCAGAACATGGGATGAGAATGAGGTGGATCTTTTGTGGGTTTTTTTAAATAAGAATAATACCATTTTATTTCAGTTTTTCTATGCTATAATCACAGAATCAATAAGGTTGGGAAAAGACCTCAGAGATCATCAAGTCCCATCTGTGGCAGATAACATTTACATGGTTACTTGTTGCTGTGGTGTTAGTCAGATCTTCTGCTTCTGTTTTCCCACCCTGCCTCAGTGTGGCCCCCATTCAAGGTCACAAAGCTGATGTCTGCAGGGGCAAAGTTATGCAGTGCAGTCAGATGTGAGGCATGGTTGCAACAGATATTTTTAACAAGAAAAATAAACCACAAGAGTTCTGGTGCTGGAGCTAATCCTAAGGCTGAATCAGAGCATTAGGACTGTGACAGGTTTCCTGGTGAAATAAAAGCCTTTCCAGAACAGGACTCCTGCTACCCAGCTGTACATCAGCTGAAATGAGAGTGCATTTTTGCTGTTGCTTCCAAATGTTTGGAGTCATTATCTGTGAGTGAGAGCACATGGGCCTGTGGAGATCTTGATGAGGCCTCCTGCGTCCCGTGTGTGTCATGAGGTCTGGTAGGGACTGATGTGGGTTGGGAAGTCTCCAGTTCCTGTAAGAAAGCTGAACTGAAACTGCTGTGGAGGAAGGCTTTACCAGCAGCTGCCCCAAGAGTGCTGCTGGGGAAATTACCATGCTGTGTGCACTGTTGTGAGATAACCAAACTGCAAGATGATTTCAAACTGTTGGGGTTTATTTTGTGTTTGTTGTTTTGCTCAGGTTTTTTTCTCCTTTTTAATGGGCCAAAACAAGGAGCAATTGTCTGCCAGATACTGAGCCTCTTTGGCTCGATGCTTTCACACCCTCTTTTGTACTGTGCTTCTGCTTACTCCCACTTCTTCCTCCTCCTTTGCTGTAGGTTAGAAAACCAGTTAGCAAGTGTGCTTGGTTTTGGCAGTTAGATCAGAGAGAGGAGAAATACTAGAAAAGATGCATCAGTTTAGTGCTTCATTAACTACTAGCTTTCAATGAAGCTGAGACCTTGTGAAGTAGATATAATATAGAATAGAATAGGATAGAGTAGAATAGAATAGAATAGAGTAAACCAGGTTGGAACAGACCTTCAAGATCATCACATCCAACCTATTATCCACCACCTAATCAACTGAACCATGGAACCAAGCACCCTATCAAGTCTCCTCCTGAACACCTCCAGTGATGGTGTCTCCACCACCTCCCTGGGCAGCCCATTCCAATGGGCAATCACTCTCTCTGCGGAGTGTGTCTGGGTGATGTTGAAGTGTTAACTCAAAATATCCAGGGATTTGTAAAGCATTGGTGCACAACTGCTGCAAAACCTTACTTATCTTGTAGTACACTTTAGGATGATGTGCAGTGTGTAGGGGAGGTTCCTTTGGGTGTTTTGGTTGAGTTTGTTTTTAAAGTGCAATCTCTTTTGCTTCCTTTGGCCAGTTGTGTGGCATAACAGAGGACCCTGGTCGTCTTGCCCTGTGATTTTATAGACTTCCAGCATGCATAAGCCATCAGTTAAACTTAGAGGGTTGCATTGTGCAGAGCCCTGCCAGCTAACTGAGCCAGAATGGCATTGCCAAGTAGAACTCATCCAAAAAAATGTTCTCTGGAAGTGATGGGGTGATTTAACTTCCTTTGCCTGTGGGCCTTTCTGCTGCAGCAGTAGAGCTGCATCCACCCATCTGCTCAACTCCAAACCCACATTCAGCATGATGTCTGTTCTGATGAATGTCTGAGCACTGACCTGCCAAACTACAAATCAGAAAGATGAGAAAAACAAAGTGATGTCAGAGAAAGAAACTTGGAAGTTTGCTGTACTAATACCTTCAGTCCAATTCTTTTCTGTGGGAAGTATCTCTTGGTAGGTGGTCACACATTTATTTAGGTATATTCTATATTAGATATCTACTGTTTAATGTAATTTTTACATATATGATATTGTTTTAAACAAAACTCACTGAAAACAGTGCAAGAAAAATGCATTGATGTTTTTCTGGTATGGTATAAGATATTTAATTAGAATAGAATAGAATAGAATAGAATAGAATAGAATAGACCAGGTTGGAAAAGAACTTCAAGATCATTGCGTCCAACCTACCATCCAACACCACCTAATCAACTAAACCATGCAACCAGGCACCCCATCAAGTCTCCTCCTAAACACCTCCAGTGATGGTGACTCCACCACCTCCCTGGGCAGCACATTCCAATGGCCAATCACTCTTTCTGTGAAGAACTTCTTCCTAACATCCAGCCTAAACCTCCCCTGGTGCAGCTTGAGACTGTGTCCTCTTGTTCTGGTGCTGGTTGCCTGGCAGAAGAGACCAACCCCCACCTGCCTACAACCTCCCTTCAGGTAGTTGTAGAGAGCAAGAAGGTCTCCCCTGAGCCTCCTCTTCTGCAGGCTAAGCAACCCCAGCTCCCTCAGTCTCTCCTCACAGGGCTTGTGTTCCAAACCCCTCACCAACTCTGTTGCCCTTCTCTGAACACGTTCCAGCAAGTCAGCATCCTTTATAAACTGAGGGGCCCAGAACTGGACATAGTGCTCAAGGTGTGGCCTAACCAGTGCAGTGTCCAGGGGCAGAATGACCTCCCTGCTCCTGCTGGCCACACTGCTCCTGATGCAGGCCAGGATGCCATTGGCCCTCTTGGCTGCCTGGGCACACTGCTGGCTCATGTTCAGCCTGCCATCGACCAGTACCCCCAAGTCCCTCTCTGCCTGGCTGCTCTCCAGCCACTCTGACCCCAGCCTGTAGCACTGCATGGGGTAATCAGAGTAAGCTTCTCACTGTCCGATTACCACGTGAATTTCTAGCATGAATTTCTAACCTGAGGTGTTTCTGCAACCATGGAAATAGGAAGGTAGAAATACCAATTGCAAATTCAGTTAGCTATAGAAAATTAACTTACAGCAGCCCTGCATAAGGCTTAGCCTCATGCAGATTCTCTGTCCTTCCTCTTTGTAAGATTTTCTCCTAAAAAGGAATTTAGTGATGTGCTCTGAAAGGTGACAAACTCATGCTCTGTTGAACCAAAGCAGGAAGCATGCTAATGCTTAATGCTTTCAGACATTACCTTCTCTTAAACCAAAGGGGACATATCCTGTATGTGTGTCTGTTAACTGTGTTTTTGATGGTATCAGTCAGCACCTGCAGATAATAGCTCACAGTGTCATCTTAAATCATCACTTTTAAGTATCTCTAGCCTAGGTAGAGACCAGTAACATCAACACTGCTCTGTAAATAAGTTTCACATTTTTTATCCTCATTTTGGATGTTTCTGAAAGAGAATTGTCCAGACAGAATGGCCTGAAGTAGTTTAGGCTGAAGTAGGGGAGCCTAGAATTGCTGTAGTAGTAGTCTTCATATTTAGTAGCCTAGGGTATCTCTAATCTGAAGAGCATAAATTCTATGGTACTTGAATTTCCTGAAGTTGACCAGCAGTAGCTCACTCAATGACCTAATTGAGCCCTCATCCACTTCATTTGCTTTTAAAACCTGATCTGATTTGGACACAAGATAATTAATGACATCAGAATAACACACCCCACTCCTTAATGGCTTACATTTACACCTGTACAGGAGGGGAAACAAGATGAGCACCCAGCAGATTCTTCCCATGACACAACTCTTACAGAGAAGAGCACTTAGCTAGTTACCCTGAGATACTTCATGTGGAGGAGAGGCTGATTTATTCAAGAGTTGACTTCATCCAGACATTTCTAGGGAAACCAGACATTATGCAACCAGTGAGTGGAACAAAGCTGCTACAAATGTACTGCAGTAGTTAGCTTTACATATGGTGATACATGAGAAAAAGAAAGAAAAAGAAAAAAAAACCCAACCAAAAAACACAACAGTGCTGAAGGACTTCCTCTCATCTTCATTCAAATCAAGGCAACACTGACCCACACCACATCCTGGTCTCCAAACATGGGTTTGATGGGTGGACCACTAGATGGATAAAGAACTGGCTTGATGGCTGCACCCAAAGAGTGGCTGTCAGTGGGTCCATGTCCCAGTGGAGGCCAGGGACAAGTGCAGTCCCTCAGGGATCAGTCCTGGGACCAGGCTTGGTCAACATCTTTGTGGGTGCCATGGACAGTGGCATTGAGTGCACCCTCAGCAAGTTTGCTGAGGACACCAAGCTGTGTGGTGCAGCAGACAGGCTGGAGGGAAGGGAGGCCATCCAGAGGGACCTTGACAGGCTGGAGAGGTGGGCACAAGCCAACCTCAGGAGGTTCAACAAGACCAAGGGCAGGGTCCTGCATCTGGGTCGAGGCAATCCCAGGCACAAATCCAGGCTGGGCAGTGCCTGGCTGGAAAGCAGCCCTGAGGAGAGAGACTTGGGGGTGCTGCTGGAGGAGAAGCTCAACAGGAGCTCTCACTGTGCACTTGCAGCCCAGAAAGCCAATCAGATCCTGGGCTGCAGCAAGAGAAGTGTGGCCAGCAGGGCAAGGGAGGTGATTCTCCCCCTCTGCTCAGCTCTGGGGAGACCGCACCTGGAGTACTGCCTCCATTTCTGGAGCCCCTATTCCAAGAGGGATCTGGAGGTGCTGGAAGGTGTCCAGAGAAGGGCCATGAGGATGATCAAAGGGCTGGAGCACCTCTCCTATGAGGACAGACTGAAGGAGTTGGGGCTGTTCAGTCTGGAGAAAAGAAGGCTCCCAGGTGACCTCATTGTGGCCTTCCAGTATCTGAAGGGGGCCTCCAAGAATGCTGGGGAGGGACTTCTCAGGCTATCAGGTAGTGATAGGACTAGGGGAATGGAATGAAGCTGGAGGTGGGGAGATTCAGGCTGGAGGTGAGGAGGAAGTTCTTCCCCATGAGAGTGGTGAAGCCCTGGAATGGGTTGTCCAGGGAGGTGGTTGAGGCCCCATCCCTGGAGGTGTTTAAGAGCAGGCTGGATGAGGCTCTGGCCAGGCTGATCTAGTGTGGGGTGTCCCTGCCCATGGCAGGGGGGTTGGAACTAGATGATCCTTGTGGTCCCTTCCAACCCTGACTGATCCTATGATACTATGATTACTGGCCAAAGTGGTGGCCAAACTTTCTGTCCCATCTTTGGTCATGAATCCTACCTGAATGGAAGTACACTAAGAGCACAGGGGGTCCAGTCCTGATGTAGTTCAGTGTAGAGCTTAGCTCCTAACTTACTGAAAACTGAAAACTCTGAATTGGGAAAACACATCTCTTCCCTTTTTTAGTCCATGTTCTTTTTTGTTTTGTTTTGTTTTTTTAAGCTGCAGTTGACTTACTGGTGGTTTATTTCAGGGAAGAAGCCGAAGCCGTCGCGTCCTGAGTCCCCTACTACAACGCCAAACATATCTGTGAAAAAGAAAAACAAAGATGGGAAGGGTAAGCCAGAGAGTTGTCACTGAATACTGGTTTTGAGTGACCCACTGAGAAAGTTCACTAGCTCCATTAACCAGGTCTGCTGCTCAGGGACACTTAATATCTCATCTTAAGGGAAGCTAAGAGTGAGCACGAGAGACTTCTTGGTGAAATCCCCAGCCCTGAGGGAGAAGAATATATTTGTCACTTTAATTGCATGGCTTCTTGGAAGCTCTTCAACCCCCCTGCAGAGGCTGCTGCATTTGTAGTGAAGTGTTTGGGAGCATTGTATTAGTGTTTCTTGGACTGTGGTTATTTGGACAGATGATCTTGGAAAACATTTTCCATCTGTGTGTGTCTAATTCTGCATGGGGAGCTAATCAAAGCTGCCAGTTGGCAGCAGGAAGTACCAAGCCCTGAGTTTTGAGGGCAGTCGTAACGCAGCTTGAAGACACGAGCAGAAAACTTGGAGTTTTGATATTTCTCTAATTCCTCCTGTGTTTAAGAGGAAAGAAAGAAAATAAATCCCACATTAACTGGTAGAATAAATCATTTCCTCCTGCCTGAACTGTTCAACAGAGCCTGTCAGTTTTGTCAGCAGCTCAGTTGCCGTGCTGTTGGGTCCAGCATCTGCACCCGTGCCCAGGCTGGTGTTTGAACCCGATGTCCCAGGCCCCACCGAGATCTGGTGCGCTCAGAGGGAGCTGGAAATCAGCCTTCTCTTTGTCACCACAAGAGCCTGCACACATGCCTAGGGTCTGATCTGCTTGCATGAGTGCAGTACTTCCCTGGGCAAAAGCCCAACCAAACGTGGAAGGTGGTGGCATAACAGAATAGAATTAACCAGGTTGGAAGAGACCTTTGAGATCATCGAGTCCAACCTATCATCCAACACTGTCTAATCAATTAAACCATGGCACTGAGCACACCATCCAGTCTCTTCCTAACCACCTCCAGTGATGGTGACTCCACCACCCCCCTGGGCAGCCCATTCCAATAGCCAATCAGTCTTTCAATGAAGAATTTCTTCCTAACATCCATCCAAGAACATCAGACACTCCTGAAACCCAAACAAATCACGACGCTAACAAATTGTTATCATTTGGGTTGGTTTGATTTCTGGTTTTGTGTGGGGTTTTGATTGTTTGGGGTTTTTTTCCCCCTCTTTTTAGAGGATTTTCTGCAACAACTGGAAAAAAAACTAGTTAGCAAACAATTGGCTATTTTGCCAGCAATTCTGAGTATGCATCGATGATTTATTGTTTAATGAAAACCTGATTTTTAATTAGGAACAAAAGTGTCAGAGGGACATCCAAGTAGCACTCCACTGAAATAATATAAAGGATTAAAAGCAGCTAGCCACAGAATGAAAAGGCAGAGGGGTTTGTGTTGATGATAGCATGGATATGCTGTATTTCACATTCTGTTGTTACCAAATTGCTAATTCAGAAGGAATTAAAAGAGGAGCGTGGTGCCTGAAACCGCTGCCTGTTGCGCAAAAGGCTACAGCCAAAGCATTTGGTTTGCATTTTGAGGAGCACAGAATTAAAGCAAAAGGGATATTGCTATAAACTGGCCACGGCAGGAAAGCAGACAGAACATCAGGAGGGTTGTCTGTCTCTCAGTATTCCCTAAGGGAAACGTGCATGCTAAAATACCAAGCCCTCCATGTAATTATCTGGTGTGATGCGCAGGGAAAAGAGTGTTTGCTACGTATTTCTTCTGCTGTGATGCAGAGAAAGTTCAGAGATTCTGCCTGTGAGCCAGGCAGGCTTGATTTTCACTGGCAGCCCTTTCTTCACAGTGATTTTCAGTGGCTAAGCACTGACAAATTTTCAGATTGCCTTGATGCATTTTGAGTCTAGATTACAACAGAAGCATTCACAGATTGGAAGGTGAGTGGCTGGGAATAACTCTCACTGCTGTCTGAGGAGTTTTAACCTTTGCCTTCAGGGTGTCTGAAAGTAAGCAGGCTGAATGTTTTAAGTGAATTGGTAGACATTTATTACAAAGGCAATTTTGGGTTTGGTCTCTTAATTTTGGGTTTTTTTTTCCACTCTGGAATGGAATGGAATAGAATGGGATGGGATGGGATGGGATGGGATGGGATGGAATGGAATGGAATGGAACGGAATGGAATGGAATAGAGTGGAACAGAATAGAATAGAGTAGAGTAGAATAGAATAGAATAGAATAGAATAGAATAGAATAGAATAGAATAGAATAGAATGGAATAGGAGGGAATGGAATGGAATGGAATGGAATGGAATGGAATGGAATGGAATGGAATGGAATGGAATGGAATGGAATGGGAGGGAATGGAACAGAATATAATAGAATGGGAGGGAATGGAATAGAATAGAATAGAATAGAATAGAATAGAATAGAATAGAATAGGAGGGAATGGAACAGAATAGAATAGAATGGGAGGGAATAGAATAGAATAGAATAGAATAGAATAGAATAGAATAGAATAGAATAGAATAGAATTAGAATGGAATGGAATGGAATGGAATGGAATGGAATGGAATAGAATGGAATGGAATAGAATGGAATGGAATAGAATGGAATAGAATAGACCAGGTTGGAACAGACCTTCAAGATCATAGAGTCCAACCTATCTAGTTTCCACCTGCTGAAATTGCTGATAACATTTTGTACTGCCAGTACTGATGGCTTTGCTGAATATTTGCAAGACATAGTGGATAATACAGTAGTATAGGAGTTTTAATCTCTAAGACACCTCCTCTTGTTGAAAAAAGAGTTCAGACTGGTGGTAATTAAAGTTGAAAAAACCTGCTGGGTTAAATTGAAGCTAACAAAAGAGATCCTGATGCACGGGGAATCAGTTTTTGTGAAGCTCAAAAACCCTGTGCCTGCTGTCCTTGCTTGTGGTTTTCTGCAGCTGCTTGTGGAAGATGATGCTTTCATATAAGAAGTTTTCTCATCCTTTCTCAGGCTAACAGCTTATCACTAAGAAGCTTCTGTGCAGCTTTAAGTGTCCAAAAGAACATCAGACACCAAAAGCCTTTAAAAAAAGCAGGGAAAAGACTCTCATTAGTTAGAAGAGTTTAGACTCCTCAGATGGGTTTTCAGGGAAAAAAAATATATGCAAATTTCAGTGTTCACACTCTTTGAGTTTAATGATGTTTCTTTATACGTAGTAAACACTGAACAGGTGTGACAGATTCACGTGTGTAAGTGCTTTTGCCCGCTCAATGGTACAATGAAATTTGGATGTTGTCTACCATTAAGTGCAAGCACTCATTGGATTAGAGAAAAAAATAACCTGAACTTTATTCTTGAAGGCTTGCCCACCTCTGCATGTGCCACTGATTGCCCCATATTGATCTGATTTTTGAAGCAAGTATTTGTCTAGCCTTTTAAAGGATTAGAACACTCACCTTAATTCAGCAAAGTAGTTATCACAGTATCACAGTATCGCCAAGGCTGGAAGAGACCTTGAGGATCATCAAGTCCAACCTGACTCCACAAACCCCATGACTAGACCATGGCACCAAGTGCCATGTCCAATCTCCTCTTGAACACCTCCGGGGATGGTGACTCCACCACCTCCCCGGGTGGCCCATTCCAATGGTGAACGACTCTCTCGGTGAAGAACTTTCTCCTCACCTCGATCCTAAACTTCCCCTGGTGCAGCTTGGGACTGTGCCCTCTTGTTCTGGTGCTGGTTGCCTGGGAGAAGAGACCAACCCCTTCCTGGCTGCAACCACCTTTCAGGTAGTTGTAGAGGGCAATGAGGTCTCCCCTGAGCCTCCTCTTCTCCAGGCTAAACAACCCCAGCTCCCTCAGCCTCTCCTCACAGGGCTTGTGCTCAAGGCCTCTCCCCAGCCTTGTTGTCCTTCTCTGGACACGTTCAAGAGTCTCAATGTCCTTCTTAAACTGAGGGGCCCAGAACTGGACACAGGACTCAAGGTGTGGCCTAACCAATGCAGAGTCCAGGGGCATAATGACCTCCCTGCTCCTGCTGGCCACACTATTCCTAATGCAGGCCAGCACTTCATTGCCAGCACTTTCAGAGGACACATCTGAACGTTTCTGTTCCAGATAAAAGAGCAGTGACTGCTTCTGTTACTGGATTAGGCAGAAGGGAAGTCTGTTCATAGGTAACTAATGCTGTCTAACATTGGTGGTTGGAACAAAGTGACTGTAGGTTGATTATTACCTGGTTCTCTAAGTTATAAAACAGTGGGTAGGGTGTTTGGGCACCCAGATTCTAACTAACACGAATCTCATGCCTTTCCATCACTATTTCCTAGTCTTGTGGATGGTAGAGTGTTGGTAAATATATCAGCTTATTAATGTTTAGGTTATTTACATCATTATTAAAATACAGTCAACTAATATTTGTTTCTCTCTTCTTTGTTTTTTTTTCCCCTCTGTGTCCTGATATACTTTAATTTTAGGCAATACCATTTATCTCTGGGAGTTCTTACTAGCCCTGCTCCAGGACAAAGCTACCTGCCCTAAATACATCAAATGGACTCAAAGAGAGAAGGGCATTTTCAAACTGGTGGATTCCAAGGCTGTGTCCAGGTTGTGGGGAAAGCACAAAAACAAACCTGACATGAATTATGAAACAATGGGTAGAGCTCTCAGGTATGTGCATTTTGATAATAGACTGATTTTGTTGCCTTAGTGTTTGCATGCATTAAATGGCCTTTCCCACTCCATGCAACAGGAGGAAGGTGTTAGTTTGGGAAATGCAGAAGTTATTTCAGCAAAATAAATAAGCTAACTAAAAGTAACCCTTACTAATATCAACCCATAATCATTTACCTTTGGTCTCAGCTCACACATTTTCAGTGCTACTGGGAAAACTGCATCTCCATTGTCAGCCACTGACAAAAGTAGAATAGAATAGAATAGAATAGAATAGAATAGAATAGAATAGAATAGAATAGAATAGAATAGAATAGAATAGAATAGAATAGAATAGAATCAACCAGGTTGGAAAAGACCCTTGAGATCGTCAAGTCCAACCCATCACCCAACACCATCCAATCAACCAAACCACGGCACCAAGTGTCTCATCCAGTCTCCTCTCAAACACTCCTAGTGATGGTGACTCCACCACCTCCCTGGGCAGCACATTCCAATGGCCAACGACTCTCTCAGTGAAGGACTTTCTCCTCACCTTGAGCTTAAACTTCCCCTGGCACAGCTTGAGACCGTGTCCTCCCGTTATGGCGCTGCTTGCCTGGGAGAAGAGACCAGCCCCCCCCGGCTACAACCTCCCTTCAGGTAGTCGCAGACAGCAACAATTAGGAGACCAAATGCTCCATGTTTTAATTTATTTTCTGAAAAGACAGTCATGAATTGAGGTATATTAATGAAATCATTTGTACTGGTTGAAAATCATAGAATCATTAAGGTTGGCAAAGACCTCAGAGATCATCAAGTCCAACCTGTCACCCCGCATTTCATGACTAATGAAACTGTGGCTTCAAGTGCCATGTCCAGTACCTTTCTGAACACCTCCAGGGACGGTGACTCCACCACCTCCCTGGGCAGCACATTCCAGTGGCCAGTAACTGTTTCTGTGAAGAACTTTCTCCTCACCTCAAGCCTGAGGGAAAAATAGGCTATTGAATTGGCCACTTTTTTATACTGAAGAAACTAGGCACTTAAAGTGCTATTTGCTTGTTACTGCTGGCCTTGTTTAGAGGGGGGGTTGTGACCTTTGTGTTTGGCTGTTTCCTTTGTAACAAACCCTATGTGACTTGATGTGCGTGTGTTTTAAACAGATACTATTACCAAAGAGGAATACTGGCTAAAGTAGAAGGTCAGCGCCTAGTGTATCAATTTAAAGAAATGCCAAAAGATCTCATCTACATAGATGATGAAGAAGCAAGCCCTAGCACAGAATCATCAGATTCGAGTCTGCTCTCGACTCCTGTGGCCAATAGAAACCAGTCGAGCAGATCTAGGTCGTCTGCGAACGGGGGAGCAAAGGGAGGATCGACCGCAGCGCTCAAAACAGGAAACGCCAAGCCTGCGAAGCTGAAGGAGCACATAGAAGTTGTACAGCAGCAAATGCCTGGCTTGACTTCAGAAGTTTTGAGGACAATGCAGTCTCCACAGCCAGTATATCCCACTCAGCTTTATCGGACAGTTCACGTAATGCAGCCCTTGCAGCCCCTCCCAGAAGGACATGCAGCTGTAGCCAGTAATGTTCCAGACGAAAGCTTAAACCCCTCGGTTCAGAACATAAGGTAAGAAAATGTACAGAAAGCAGATGTATAAATAGCAGTTGAATAGAATAGAATAGAATAAGCCAGGTTGGAAGAGACCTTCAAGATCATCGCATCCAACCTATCATCCAAAACCACCTAATCAACTAAACCATGCAACCAAGCACCCTGTCAAGTCTTCTCCTAAACACCTCCAATGATGGTGACTCCACCACCTCCTCAGGCAGCCCATTCCAATGGGCAATCACTCTCTCTGTGTAGAACTTCCTCCTAACCTGCAGCCTTAACCTCCCCTGGTGCAGCTTGAGACCCTCTTGTGTCCTCTTGTTCTGGTGCTGGTTGCCTGGGAGAAGAGACCAACCCCCTCCTGGCTACAACCTCCCTTCAGGTAGTTGTAGAGAGCAAGAAGGTCTCCCCTGAGCCTCCTCTTCTGCAGGCTAAGCAACCCCAGCTCCCTCAGCCTCTCCTCACAGGGCTTGTGTTCCAAAACCCTCACCAACTTTGTTGCCCTTCTCTGGACATGTTACAGCAACTCAACATCCTTCCTACACTGAGGGGCCCAGAACTGGACACAGTACTCAAGGTGTGGCCTAACCAGCGCAATGTACAGGGGTACAATGACTTCCCTGCTCCTGCTGGCCACACTGTTCCTGATGCAGGCCAGGATGCCATTGGCCCTCTTGGCTGCCTGAGCACACTGCAGGCTCATGTTCAGCCTACCATCGACCAGTACCCCCAAGTCCCTCTCTGCCTGACTGCTCTCCAGCCACTCTGACCCCAGCCTGTAGCACTGCATGGGGTTGCTGTGGCCAATGTGCAGCACCCGGCACTTGGACTTGTTAAATGCCATGCCATTAGACTCTGCCCATCTGTCCAGCCTGTTGAGGTCCCTCTGCAGAGCCTCTCTACCCTCCAGCAGATCAACTCCTGCCCCCAGATTGGTGTCGTCAGCAAATTTACAGATGATGGACTCGATGCCCTCATCCAGATCATCAATAAAGATGTTAAAGAGCATGGGGCCCAGTACTGATCCCTGGGGCACACCACTAGTGACTGGCTGCCAGCTGGATGTGGCACCATTCACCACCACTCTCTGGTCTCGGCCTTCCAGCCAGTTCCTAACCCAAACCAGTGTGTTCCTGTCCAAGCCATGGGCTGACAGCTTGGCCAGGAGTTTGCTGTAGGGGACAGTGTTAAAGGCCTTGCTTAAGTCCAGGTAGAATACATCCACAGCCTGCCCCACATCCACCAGGTGGGTCACCTGATCATAGAAGGAGATCAGGTTGGTCAGGCAGGACCTGCCCTTGCTAAATCCATGCTAAATAAATCACTAAGTGATGGCTAGATGGACTAGTTTCTTTCTTGTGCTTCAAAAATGTGCTCATCTGCCAGCTTGGTGTCCATGTGGCTGACCCTAGGAACTGGGAGTTACCGTAGCATACTTTGACATGACCAACTTTGCTGCCCTTCTCTGGACACATTCCAGCAACTCAACATCTTTCCTAAACTGAGGGGCCCAGAACTGGACACAGGACTCAAGGTGTGGCCTAACCAGTGCAGAGTCCAGGGGCACAATGACTTCTCTGCTCCTGCTGGCCATGCTGTTCCTGATGCAGGCCAGGATGCCATTGGCCTTGTTGTCCACCTGGGCACACTGCTGGCTCATGTTCAGCCTACTACCAACCAGCGTCCCCAGGTCCCTTTCTGTTTGGCTGCTCTCCAGCCACTCTGACCCCAGCCTGTAGCACTGCATGGGGTTGCTGTGGCCAATGTGTGGAGCCTGGCACTTGGATGTGTTAAATCTCATGCCCTTGGACTCTGCCTATCTCTCCATACCTTGGGCCATGAAAGCTGAAGTATTTTTTGTAGCTATTGGGAGGCACTGTAAAATAGATTGGAAGGAGTTACTGTTTTTAAGTAGACAACCTCTACTCTCATTTGTCTTCCAATTCTAAAATGCATGAGTTGAAAATAAATTGTGTTTTGCTTATTGTTCTAAATAGCTAGAATTAGTGCAGGGTGTGCACAGGGGAGGGAGGGGTTATATTTGATCAGTTTATGTGAAAGGTAAAGAATTTGAAAACAACCCCAAAAAACCCCCAAATCAAACAAAAAACACTGCAAAACAACAACAAATAAACAAACTCCCACAAACAAACAACACAACCAAAAAACCTACAAGCCAGTTTTGGAATTGATTTAGGGAATTAAAAATCAAGTGATGTCCTGTAAGTTCTTAAAGCTTAGGAATGAAGCTATTATGCAGTCTTATGATTTCAGGGTTGGTGAAGGATTTCATTGCTTGTAAAAACTGGCTAGGTCAATACAGTGAAAGGGAGCAAGTGCAGACATAATTGAAGCTCTACAGGATCATTTAAGTCAGTAGAATAGTACTATTGAACATTAATGGGGCATAAGTTCAGCAATTTGCAGGGCTGTATAGCTCTAGGCTAGACCTAGACTGGATTACATATCAGCCATTGGAATGGGCTGCCCAGGGAGGTGGTGGAGTCCCCATCACTGGAGGTGTTTAGGAGGAGACTGGATGGGGTGCCGTGGTTTAGTTGATTAGATGGTGTTGGGTGGTAGGTTGGACTCAATGGTCTCAAAGGTCGCTTCCAACCTGGTTAATTCTATTCTGAAACCAGTATTAATAGTATAGATGGTATCAAAACCATGGTAACAAGAAGTATAAACCTAGCAATGTGAGCAGGCAGGAAGTCCAGTCTAAGGTTTGGAAAGCTGCTCAATGACATTATGACATCCAATTAGTGCATTACAGTATTTCACAATTGGACCTTGAGCAATAAATGACTAAGTGGAAAAAAGTAGTAGATACATGTGTGAAGTTAGGATGAGGCAAAAGCCTTAAACCCTTAGACTTCTGTATTGTGACAGTTCTAATCCATTGTTTGCAACTTAAAGCATTATTCTACAATGTCTTTAGTGTCTTGCATGCAGGGAAAAGAAAAGAGACCCATCCCATCTGTTCTGTGCAGCACATAATTGCTGAATGGTGTGGAAGTGTTGCTGGTTAAGGAAGAATGTACTAAGGTGTGTGAGCAGTTAAGAGTGAAAATGAAACTACAACCCAGGATTTGGGGGCTCTGTCTCAAAGTGTGAACATCTTAGACCCACATAAATTTGCCTTGTGCAATGGAGTGTCTGAATTTTATTCATATAAGGGTTTTTTCTCTCTTCTTCATGGAAGTAAATTATCTTCCCTCTGCAGCAGTTTGCTGCTGTTTGCATTCTGAGAAGAAAAACTATATACATAAAATATTCAGGATTATTAGGGGTCAAAACACTTGGCTTCTTAACACTGAACTATATCCTTCAGGGAACTCTGAACACACATATTGTCTGCTGAGGAAGTTGGCAAAAGAGTCTCACTTCATGAATCTTGTGAAAGGCTCGTGTCACCATCCCTCACCTTCATGAGGCAGCACTGACTGGTAAAGTCAGAGCATTGCTGGGAGAGTGTGGGAGCCATTCCCCAGGGCCTTTCTGCCTTTCTCAAAGGAATGTGCATCAAACAGCAAGGGCTGGTTCTTCACAGGAGACAGTGGCTTCATTTATAGCTGCACAAACCTCATACAGAGTTTTGTGTATTTTGAGTGGAGGGTAGTGCCTTACTCTGAAGTGGAAAGGTCTTGGCTTTTGATGCACTGCTGTATGCAGAGGAGATAGTAAGTGTGTTTCTTACCAAGGTTAGATGCCTCTTAGAATCAAAGAATCATAGAATCAACAAGGCTGGAAAAGACTTCCAAGATCATCAAGTCCAAGCTGTCACCCAACACCTCATGACTACTAAACCATGGCACCAAGTGCCACATCCAATCCCTTTTTGAACAGCTCTGGGGACGGTGACTCTACCACCTCCCTGGGCAGCACATTCCAATGGCTAAAAACTCTCTCTGGAAAGAACTTTCTCCTGATTTTGAGCCTAAACTTCCCCTGGTGCAGCTGGAGACTGTGTCTTCATGTTCTGGTGCTGGTTGCCTGGGACATGAGACCAACCCCCTCCAAGCTACAACCTCCCTTCAGGTAGTTGTAGACAGCAAGTAGGTCTCCCCTGAGCGTCCTTCAGGCTAGACAATCCCAGCTCCCTCAGCCTCTCCTCACAGGGCTGTGCGCAAGACATCTCCCCAGCCTTGTTGCCCTTCTCTGGACACGTTCAAGTGTCTCAATGTCCTTCTTCAATTGAGGGGTCCAGAACTGGACACAGGACTCAAGGTATGGCCTAACCACTGCTGAGTCCAGGGGCACAGTGACTTCCCTGCTCCTGGTGGCCACACTATTTCTGATGCAGGCCAGGATGCCGTTGGCCTTCTTAGTCACCAGGGCACACTGCTGGCTCATGTTCAGCCAGCTGTCAACCAGCACCTCCATGTCCCTTTCTGCCTGGCTGCTCTCCAGCCACTCTGACCCCAGCCTGTAGTGCTGCATGGGGTCACTGTGACCAAAGCGCAGCACCCAGCACTTGGACTTGTTGAATGCCATCATGTTGGACTAAATGTTGCAGTTAATTCATCCTGAAGGTGACACAAGCATGGACCACAGTGGCAAGATTCTCATTCAAGAAGAGAATGAAGTAGCTGAAGGTGAACAATGTTTTTTCTGGGCCTGAGCATTCTGTGTAAGAGTAGTGATGAAGCCAATAATGTGCCCACACAGTGGATTGTCCCAATAAGCAGAGGGAGCCTTTGAAAGTCATGATGTATTGGTGGTCTCACTGCACTGATGCTGAAAAATAGACAGATTTGCCTGGCATGAGTTTGTAGACTCTGAAAAGGTGATTACAGCTGCTATTTCAAATGAATTGTTGTTGTCTTGTTCCATGTATGGAATGTTAGCTTGTGCAAGTTGTGCAGTGAATGTCACTGTGATGTCCTGTAGTTGTACTTTGCATCCTGTCTGTATTGGTTTTGCTTGAACTTGCATAACCACACAGACACATGGAGGCAGTCTGGCACTGTCCTGCTGAGATGTTGCATGGATCATCTGCTCTTGGCTTTTTCCTTAGATAAGAGTTAAATCAGCCCAACATCAGCTAATGTTGTAGCCCACCAGATTCTTGCTGTTCCTATAGGAATGGTGAATATAAACAGTCACAGGTGTCAGTCTCCTGGGACTTGATGGGAGAACATGAGCAAAGGAATACAAGGCCAGCTGAGGACTTCTAGATAATCAGAAACTTCTGGTTAATGTTTGGAAGGCCTTACTTTGATCATCCAGCACTGGTGCACATCCTTTGCTTCTCTTTGTAGTTAGATGGTAGTCTTCTGTTAGGGCAACAAATTAGGTCTTCATGCTCCAAAGCAAGGCCTGCAGTAGGAGCACTACAGCACAGAGACTAGCAGATGCTGTTGGATCTGGCTCACTACTGGCTGTAGCCTTCCCTAAAGGAAGTGGGGGGGAGCAGATCATTATTTCAAAGAGCTTATCTCTGTCACCTCTTATGTGAAGGCTTGACTGCATTTCAAGTTTCAGGGCAGTGAGGACAATGCCCTTCCTGATGGAGGTGTTGGTCAGAAATAGGCTGATGTAGTCTCAGTGGGCTTCTACAAGAAACTGAACTTACAACAGGATGTGTTTCTCAGAACATGTTTACAGCAGGGACAACTTCTATCACAGCAAAGTCTTTGTGTATAACCAAACATTTTGATGTGATTTTCCTGCAGCTAAGATAACCTTTTCTTAAGCCCACTTCTGATTTAAGTTCTGTGATAGATAGGAAGAAGGCTGCTTCTGGAAGAGATTTCAGTGTCACCTAGACAGATGAATTTTCTTTCTGCACAATAAGAAGCTATCCACAGGAGGTTGTCTGTGGCACTGTTGAAAGAGGTGGGGTTTCTGCAGCAGCAAAGTTAGTAGCAAAGTTTCTGAGTTTAAATTCAGCTGAGTGTGCAGTTCTGAAAAATTCTGGAAAGAAGACTGTAAGACACCAGACTGAAGAGTTGAGTGCTCTGTGTCTGTCCTCATGATGCATGAGATTATCCATGCTAAGAGCTAGGCAAGAACAGGCAAGTTCCACACTCCTTTGGAGGAGACTGTGTTCAGACTGGGTATGAAGGCATCAAGTGCATGCCACGGACATCTCACCCTAGACTGCTTAGCAGATTGTGTCTGCATGGCTTGTGCTCCAGAAGGGCTGGTGAGTGTGAGGCAAAATGTTAGGGTGAAGTATTGACAGGATTATTGACAATTCAGGATCACATACATGAGTGGAGCTGTGGACCAGTTTGCAGTGCTGGGCTGCTTCCTATAGTAACGTGAGAGGCTGCCTCGACTCGGGCATCTGAAGTGGTTCTAACAAGCAAATTCCACCTCTTCACCTCCCTCACTCTTCCTGGCTTCACTGAGTGGATTGCTTGTAACCAGTTAATTGTTCAAATGGTGAAAGTCCCTGGAAAGTCACCCATTTATCTCAAGGCCATCGTTTCCTGTGTAGCTGTAGACTGAACAATGTGTACGTTGGAGAGGAAGTTTGTTTGCATTACCTTTCTCTCTGTTTTGTTTAATGTTGCTTTGTTTCCTTTTCTCATTGTGCTGTGCACTACTTTGTCTACCTTGGCTTGCAGCTTCAAAAAATAGTCTTTTCAGTATCTTCTCCCTTTCTGCATTTCATAAGTTTCACATAAATCACCACGAATAAACTTGATTTGCCTGCCTGCCACTGACTGTTTGCTTTAGCACTAGTTACCTCTTGAGGAGCTAACGTGATACTGCACAATTTCTAGGCTTTTAGCAGTACCAAAGGGATCAAGGAATAGATGATAATTTCCTGCCAAGCTAAAAGAACTTCAGAATTCTTGTCATTCTTTTCTCAATTGTAACCAGATTGTTTTATGGCAGCATTTGCCTTTTCAGCACTGTTGCTCAATGTTCTTTCTGTAACCTCAGCAAGAACTGTTACTTGCCCAATAGATTTGTACCTCAGAGCAGGAGGAGTGTTAACAAATGGGCAGTGAAATTCAGAGGCAGAGAAAAATACATAGTTCAAAGTACCTAAAACAATACTAGCCCAGTGTAAACACACCACTTTAAGTAGTGTGTACATTTATGTAGGTTTTGCTGTTTGTGGGGTTTTGTGGAGGTTTTTCGGTTGGGTTTTTAATTGTAAACCAGGCAACATTATTAACCAAGACAGTGGTTTCTTCAGTGATGTTCAAGGCTAACTGAGCAGATAGGTTTTTAGTTTGTAAGCAGACACAGTTGTCAGTGGCCTTACCAGCTAAGGCAAATACCTTGTTTGGCCACCATTAACATAAATAAGGACATATATTTATGGTGCTGTGTGCTACTTAAATCTGTGCTTGTACAGGCATCTGCTGCATGCCATCCCTGTTAGCAAGCTCTGTGTGTGTATACATACATGTGTAGATATGTGTGTATCATATACGTGTCCTGACTGATGGAGAAGGTAGAGCCCCTGGATTACACTGTTAGACACAGTGCAGGTAAGGGACATGCTTTCAGGAGAAATAAAATGGTTTGACATCAATGTGCAACTGCTAATTACAGTGTGCTGAGACAGATGGTCTGGTTGGGTTCTGCAAGAGCTGTTGCTCAAAGTGCTTTGCAGAGTATCTTCTGCATTGATTAGATTTAGTTCACACTTTCTGAGGTTGTCCTTTGCAGCCACTGAGTAGCTAGACACTTTAAAACAACAACAAACAACAACCAACCAACCAACCAACCAAAACAAACAGCTAAAGAACCAGAAAGTAGCTTCCAAGTAACACTTGGATGGCATACCAGCACAGGGTAGCAGCCTTAGCTGCTGCTTTCAAAACTGCAACTATTGGGTTGATCTTAATCCTTCCAGCTCCAGAAGGTTTCTTCATGGATTAAGAAGCTTGCCTGATATCTGCTCTAATATTTTTAATCTTTTCTCATGGCAAGTGTCAGCTTTCTTTTCCTTCTTATCTTTTCTACTTCCATTGCTGATCTCTGTAGACTTCCCTGGGTTGAGCTTGTATCTATATGCATATAGATGTTGACTTGCTGGAACGTGTCCAGAGAAGGGCAACAAAGCTGGGGAGGGGTTTGGAGCATAAACCCTATGAGGAGAGGCTGAGGGAGCTGGGGTTGCTGAGCCTGGAGAAGAGGAGGCTCAGGGGAGACCTTCTTGCTCTCTACAACTACCTGAAGGGAGCTTGTAGACAGGTGGGAATTGGTCTCTTCTCCCAGGCAACCAGCATCAGAACAAGAGGACACAGTCTCAAGCTGCACCAGGGGAAGTTTAGGCTGGATGTTAGGAAGAAATTCTTCCCAGAAAGAGTGATTGGCCATTGGAATGTGCTGCCCAGGGAGGTGGTGGAGTCACCATCCCTGGAGGTGTTTAGGAAGAGACTGGATGGGGTGCATGGTGCAATGCTTTAGTTGATTAGGTGGTGTTGGGTGATAGGTTGGGCTTGAGGATCTCAAAGGCATTTTCCAGCCTGGTTAATAATGTTCTACTCTACTGTTGTGCTTTGAGCCTGATACCAGCTGGGTTACTGGAGCTGCTCTTGCTAGAGCAATCTTGTGGAGCTCAGCTAGAAGCCCTTCCCAGAGGTCTCAGCTGAGAGAGACCTGGGAAATCCTCTACGAATTTTCCTTTGCTTGTCTGCTGCTGCATTAAAACAGGGAAATGCAGCTCCCTGTGCAGTTGGACTACTGCCAGCAGCAGCATCTGCATCCACATTGCCCCATAGCCTCAGGATCACGTAAGTCCTGCTTTGGTAAGCCTTTTCTGTTGTAGCTGGGATAACCAAGGCATGGTTTTAAATTGAAATTTGGAACATGTTGAGTCTGATCTGAATGATCAGTAGCTAAATGCTGGCAAGCAGGATTTCACAGAGCTGTGAAAAGTAAGTACTATGTGGGCAGAAGGACATTCCAAGGTAGATACATAAATATAGGTAACCCTTACAGCATAGCTGAGGATCTGTCTTCAGAAGGAAGAACGTGCAGTGTTGTGCATGGGCTTGAAAGTACAAATGCTGACAGTAAATTGCTTTCCCTCTACAGTGATTTTCAGCAGGGGCATTAATAAGCTAGGAAGAAGACAAGACAGTTGGTGTTGGGTTTTTTTGGCCAGTGTCATGTACATTCAAGAAAACACAAAAGGGAGCTTAAGACTGTAAAAGAGAAGGAGGGCAGTCAGGAGAAAACACTGAAGAGAAGCAGGAAGGTTGGAGAAAACTTTGCAGAACATGCAGAAGGAAAGAATGGTGTGGCATGGTGGAGCAAGCTGTGGGAGGGTGTCAAAGCAGTTGCCCTTCCCTTCCTCTTTCCCACCCCTGTGGAAATTATTTGCCTTACCAGGATTCTGTTGTGGTTTGAGTCTTTTGTTTGGGGGTTTATTTGCATGACTGGACTCTATGCATTTCAGCCACATCTCTAAGTCACCGTTGTCCACTGTAGCAGTGTACTTCAGCACTCCAGCTGTTAACCCTCTTTGTTCTCTCATCTGTATGTACACAGAAGATAATGTGGTACCCAGGTCTGTGAGCCTGTAACTGATGGAATCATTCCCAACTGAAATGATGTTTTGGGAATAAATTCTGTTTATTTGCTTTACCAGAAGTAGTTTACAAGCCTAGCAAACAGAGAACTATTTGTCCTAGCGGTCTTGCTAGGACCAGGGAAGGTCCTGGCCATGGTTAGGGAACTGTGTTGCTGAATTCAGGTCAGGCCTAGTCCTCATTTTATTAGGAGATCAACTGCTACCTCTGGGTAAATGAAAAGTTTGTGTTGCCAAGGGATTTTTCAAAAGTAAATCTGTAATCATTGTTCAAAACTCAGTGTGGAAGTGTTCTGACCCTGTAATCTTCTCTAATCTTAACAGGACTTTACAGACTCCAACTCAAGTTCCAGTGGTTGTTTCTCCTGGAAATCAGCAGCTGCATACTGTAACACTCCAGACAGTGCCTCTTACTACAGTGATAGCCAGCACAGATCCAGCCTCATCAACAACACCCCAAAAATTCATCTTGCAAGCCATTCCTACTTCACAACCCATGACGGTTCTTAAAGAGAACGTCATGCTACAGTCTCAGAAGCCAGTCTCCCCTCCTTCCTCAATTGTGCTGAGCCCAGCCCAAGTTCAGCAGGTGCTCACCAGCAGCGTGCAGACAGTTTGCAATGGAACAGTCAACGCGTCTTCATCTCCATCCTTCAGTGCCACAACCCCTGTGGTAACGTTTTCGCCCAGCAGCTCCCAGGTGGTAGCTCACCCACCGGGCACGGTGATCACTTCAGTTATTAAAGCACCAGAAACGAAACAAATTGGCGTGCAGGGAGAGGTCAAAGAAGACGACAGCGACGACTTAGACGATACGGAGCAGCCGGAGCAGAGATTCCAGCAGCAGCCGTTTGTGATGGTGGTGTCCAATTCAAATGGTTTCCCATCCAACGTGCAAGTGAAGCAAGAAAACGAGCCCTTGGAACCCAGTTCATATTAATAAATTTGAAAAGGAAAAAAAAACCCAAACCAAAAAACCCCAAAACCAAAAGAAGATGACCCTGTGGATGATTGTTTTCATAAATGTGATGGGACCTTTTCAGTTCTGTACATACGATTCGACGCCCAAGCAAGTTGTTGCAAAGCTACTTAATTGCCGCAGTTAATTGTTAGAATTCATACTTTATAGAGTGGGGGTTTGATTTTTTTCTCTTCATTGCTAAATGTTATCCTACAGATAAAATGATCTATTACTCCTGGTGTCAGCAATAACAGGCATGAGGGAACATGCTGTCGACGCTCTGAAGGCTTTCTCCGGAGGCTGCTGGCCAAGGTGTCGAACTCGCTTTACGTCGTACGTGTTCAGCCTGTTGCCGATTTACACGGCCGTAACGTCGTCGTAGCCTTTCCTGTTTAATCCAGACGTGTATCACTTGAGTTCTACAGTTACTTTTAGTGGGACATTCTCATTCCATGTGTATGAATTTTGCTGATCAAGTATCTGTTTCACAGCGGCCAATTGCGCCGCCTTTCGGGCTTCGATCTGCAGGTGTCCTCCTGCGTTGATTCGTTCTTTTGCAGCACAAGCTTCTTGTGCGTGCAAAGTTGAATATACACTCCTGTTGAGAGTACACAAAGCATTTATTCCAGTAATGGACAAGGCCATTTCTATCTTTTATATGAAAACACCAGATATATTTAATTACAGAAGCTAACAGCATCACTACAGATGCAGAGGTTTCATGCCATTTTGCGCCTATGGAGCTTAACAGCCTTGCTTTCTACTTCAGATTATTTTGTAAGGGGCAGGGGGGAGGGCAAATTAAATACATACAATTTATGCAGGCATTTGGAGATTAATACTGCTAAGAGTTCTTCTTCTTCTTCTTCTTTTTTTATTGTAAATAATGTACATTCAATGTCACAGGGAAGTTGTTTTTTTTTTTTTTCCTCAGCTATAATTTGTTTCCATACAAATTTTTGATAGATGCAAATAAGATCATTATGTTTAGAGGTCTAATGTTATATTGTATTCATATTACAGAGTGAATTTGTATTTAAAGACAAATTTTTAAATGACAGAGCCCCCCGACCCGCGGGCCCTTGGCTTTTGTATTTTTAATTGGTTTATTACGAAAATAAATCAAGTGGAAAAACAGTCGGCTGCCTTGGTGGAGTCAGTGAAAAGGTTAGCTTAGCAGCGCCGTACCGCAGGGTCACCCAGCTTGGAAGAGACCTCAAGGATCATCGAGTCCGACCTGTTCACCACAGACCTCATGACTAGACCATGGCGCCAAGGGCCACGTCCAATCCCCTCTTGAACACCTCCAGGGATGGTGACTCCACCACCTCCACAGGCAGCACATTCAAATGGCGGGTTGTAGTGAGGCGGAGGTTGGTCTCTTCTCCCAGTACCAGAACAAGAGGACACAGTCTCAGGCTGCATCAGGGAAGGTTTAGGCTGGGGGTTAGGAGGACATTTTACACAGAGAGAGTGATTGCCCACTGGAATGGGTTGCCCGAGGAGGTGGTGGGGTCGCCATTGCTGGGGGTGTTCAGGGCGAGGCTTGACAGGATGCTTGGTTCCATGGTTTAGTTGATTAGGTGGTGTTGGATGATAGGTTGGACTTGATGATCTTGAAGGTCTCTTCCAACCTGGTCTATTCTATTCTATTCTATTCTATTCTATTCTATTCTATTCTATTCTATTCTATTCTATTCTATTCTATTCTATTCTATTCTATTCTCTGTGAAGAACTTTCTCCTCACCTCAAGCCTAAACTTCTCTCTACAACTACCTGAAGGGAGGTTGTAGACAGACGGATGTTGGTCTCTTCTCCCAGGCAAGCAGTACCAGAACAAGAGGACACAGTCTCAGGCTGCGCCAGGGGAGGTTCAGGCTGGATGTTAGAAAAAAGTTCTCTACAGAGAGAGTGATTGCCCATTGGAATGGGCTGCCTGGGGAGGTGGTGGAGTCGCCATCACTGGAGGTTTTTAGGAGGAGACTTGATTGGGTGCTTGGTGCTGTGGGTTAGTTGTTTGGGTGGTGTTGGATTGGTTGATGGGTTGGACATGATGATCTTGAAGGTCTCTTCCAACCTGGTTTATTCTATGTATTCTATGTATGTATTCCCCTGGTGCAGCTTGAGACTGTGTCCTCGTGTTCTGGTGCTGGTTGCCTGAGAGAAGAGACCAACCCTCACCTGGCTACAACCTCCCTTCAGGGAGTTGTAGAGAGCAATGAGATCACCCCTGAGCCTCCTCATCTCCAGGCTAAACAATCCCAGCTCCCTCAGCCTCTCCTCACAGGGCTGTGCTCGAGGCTACTTACCAGCCTCGTTGCCCTTCTCTGGACACGTTCAAGTGTCTCGATGTCCTTCTTAAACTGAGGGGCCCAGAACTGGACGCAGGACTCAAGGTGTGGCCTAACCAGTGCAGAGTACGGGGGCACAATGACTTCCCTGCTCCTGCTGGCCACACCATTCCTGATACAAGAAGGCTGGGGACAGACTCCTCAGGATATCAGGCAATGATAGGACTAGTGGGAATGGAATGAAGCTGGAGGTGGGGAGATTCAGGCTGGATGTGAGGAGGAAGTTCTTCCCCATGAGAGTGGTGAAGCCCTGGAATGGGTTGTCCAGGGAGGTGGTTGGGGCCCCGTCCCTGGAAGTGTTTAAGAGCAGGCTGGATGAGGCTCCGGCCAGCCTGATGTAGTGTGGGGTGTCCCTGCCCATGGCAGGGGGGTTGGAACTGGATGATCTTTGTGGTCCCTTTCAACCCTGACTGATATTATGATCCTAGGATACAGGCCAGGATGCCATTGGCCTTCATGGTTTAGTAGTCATGAGGTCAGGTTGGACTTGATGATCTTTGAGGTCTTTTCCAACCTTGCTGATTCTATGATTCTAAAACATAATTCTGGGCTGCTGTTCATCGCAGAGGTCATTGTGGCTTGTGTAAACACAACTGCTGGCCCAAACTGCCAGGGCTTCAAAACCTCACATATTGCAGTAATTCAGCAAAAGGTGGATTGAAAAGAAATGGGATGCCTGGGAAGATTAGAGGAATGCAAAAGGAAAGGAAATGTTTCCGTGATTGATCTTGTTTCATTGATTGATTTGTAGGGTTAAATTTAACTTAATAAGCCTATGAGTACTGGAAAAACTAATGGGAGCAGACTGTGGCAGAGCTGGTTGGGAGTAGTTGAATAGATGTAACTCGACAAACTGTTGTCAAATGAGCAGTTCCCTGCCACAGTTCCCTGTATTGAAATTAACTGCCCTGTTGAATTCAGTGTTTCTTCCTTCAGACTTCCACACACTTAGGCGTCCACTTGCAAATCCAATGTGCCTCATCCCACTTTCAGGAAGGCCAGCAGAATCCAAACTGAAGTGACTGCTGCCAGCTTAAGGGTGATTGTTTATCTGGCAGCACTCCCTGCAGCTAGGGAGTGCTGGCAGTACTGCTAAGAGCATGGGTATGCTTTGTGGAAGTGTTATCTGGTACAGTTCTCATGCTGAGGGCTAGTTTGGATTGATAGCACTGGAGAGGGAGGGTAGGGGTTTGAGTCAGACTGTAAGAGAGGGATGTTTTTTAGAAGTATTTCACAATACTGGGAATCTTACAATGCATCAGGCTGGAAAGGACCCTTGAAGGTCATCAAGGTCATCTGCCATAAGCAGGAACATCTTTGAACTACATCAGGTCGCTCAGGGTCCCAGCAGGTCCGACTTTGAAGGTGACCATGGATGGGGCCTCCACCAAGTCTCTGGACAACCTGTTTCAGTAAGTGGTAATGCTTGACTTTAATGAGGGAAACTATTTTGCTGAATTACTGGAAATATGCAAAAATATCAATCACACCAAAAGGTGAGAACATTACCAACAAAACAGCTTGCCACAGATGGGACTATTACAAAGGGGAGATGATTTGACAGCTTGGTTTTATGTCTGTTGGTGGAGATCTCCAGTAGATAGTAATGCTTCCACCAGCAGACTATTATGTAACCGACACCGAATGAAAATTGCTCCTTTCCCCTGTACTTCAGGCCACCAGCTGGATGCATCACTTTGGGTTCTCCTTCATATGACCAAGGAAGAGAGAATTTGGAGTAAGTAATAAAACGAGAGCTCACATTTGGAGTTCGAGCAATTTCTCCCCTCACTGCTGCCTCTGGGCCTGTGACAGCAGTGAAACAAAAACACAGCCAAACGGAAATATCCCAGCCACTGACTCTGAAAGAAAACACTGAGCCCGTCGTTTTCTGCACGCCTGTGAGGCTCCTGAGGACAAAAAGGCGCTGCTTTTTGGGGGGGGTGTGTTTTTTTTCGTTTGTTTGTTTGTGGGGTTTTTCTGAGGCGTTTCACCCTAACCTAAGGACCTATGTCCCCCTTCAGGCTTGGGAGGGAGGAGCCGTCTGCGCTTCAGACAAGCCCAGTGCCTCCCGGGCGGGCTGCCCTCCACTGCGTCCGTAAGGCTTCAGTCTTCCCCCGCGTTCCCCTGAGGCTCGCACCTCAAATGGCGCCGCCTGCCCTTTCCTATGTCTGCGTGGATCCCGTTTGGGGAGCCTCGTCTGTGCTCCAGGGTGAGCTCCGACAGACTGACGGTCGCCACCGGCCACGGCGCGCCGACGACGGGAAGAGGCGGGCGGAAGGGGCTGGCGCGCCGCTCTACCACGGGCGGTCCTCCAGCTCTATGGCACGGGGAGGAGTCGCGCCGGCCCGGGTAGCCACGGCTGCCCAGCCTCGCCCGGAGCGGCGTGGGAGGAGCCTGTAGGGCCTGCTCGCCCTGCTTCCCGTCAGGCCTTGCGCGGCTGCGGCCTTGGGGTTTGTTGCGCGGGTGCCTCGGTGGCTCCAGAAGTTTCCTGGGGGCGGCGGGCGGCATGGCGGCGGCTGCTCCGCGGTGAGCTTCCCCTTCCTCCTCCCTGCCGAGCCGCCCCCACTCCCCCCTCGCTCGCCCCCGCCTCGCTCTCTTACGTCGTTGTGTTTTCCTCGGCAGGTTCTCAGAAGCGGACGTTGACCGGGACCCGGAGACAGCGGCGCAGGTGAGGGCCGTTGCCGGCCAGGCCGGTGTGGGCTCGGAGGCGGCGCAGGCCTTGCTCCTCGGGTGTTTGAAGTTTGCTGGTCTGTCAAGCTGTTGGTGTCTGGGTGCTGGGGGGAGATGAGGCTTGCAGCGTACCCTGCCGGTCTTGGAGGTGCGGGGAGCCGCTGAAGCGTCGCTCTGCTGCCAGCGGGGGCTTGCAGAGTTTCCCTTGGAAACCTCTTGTGGAGCCCGGCCGCAGAGGGGTTCGGTGCGGTGCTGTCAACACGCTTGTGCTACATGTGTTGCAAAGAAGGAAAACAAAATCCCGGCTGTACCAACTTTCTCTTCTCTTTAGCTCTGTGGTAGTTCCAAGATCTGAATTAGTTGCTATTTGGGCTTAAGAAGGCCCTAGACTTACTGGAGAAATTCATTCAATCTTGTTTTGTTTGGGTTTTTTTCTCTATCTTGACCTATTTTTCCTTCTTTCTCTATTTTGTGGGGACCAGAACGGATTTTTATGTCAACTTGACATGTAAGATTAATTTCTTACAGTGAAAGCAGTCGTTCATTGGCACAGCCTCCCTATGGACATCATAGAATCCTCATCACTGGGGTTTCCACGACTGGACAGAGTGCTGGATAGTCTAATCTTTCACACAAAATGTTGCATGAGATCATTTTTTGAGGTCCCTTCCAACCTGGTTGCCTCTAGGATTCTGTGATTTTACCTGTTAACATGTGTTACTGTGCTTTCAGAGGTTGTTTTTACTTAAGACAGAGGCTTAATGAGGAGACAGAACTGGAGAGTGGATATGTAATTTCTGTTTAGCATACTTGGAAGGGGAGAGACTGTAAAGGTTAGTTCTGCTTGAGTAGGTGGCAGAAGCATAAGATGATACTGAGTTATCTTTCCAGAAAGGAAATGGTGAAGCTAAGTTTTACAAAGCTTTGTGGTTTAGGCTGTAGCTTGTAAAAGTTTCTTTTTCAGAAGATGGATGACACCTAAAAAGCTGTATGGAATAACCAAACATATTTGGTGTAGTAAAACTAAATGGAAGATCTAAAAAACAAAGTAAGTTTCCCATCAGGGAAGGCATGAAGGGTGGGAGGGGGAACAGAATTTTTTCTCCCCTCTGTATTAATGTAATTTCTTTGCTTTTCTAGTTTAGGTTTCGTTTCTGTGCATGTGTAGTGCTTCAAAATAATATGTGATACATTCTATAGGCAGTACTTAATATCTGGTGCAGTAATAGTCCTGCTGTCACCATGTAGCCTTTTAAAAACTGAGTTGAGCAGGCAGATTGGTTTTGGTGATCTATGAACTGGTAAATCCCATAGCTCTGCATAGCATTTTGCTGACTTGGAAGCTTGGATCTACAGGTAGTGTACAACGTGTGCAGGACCTTAGGTGTGGTCTTTCAGCTTGTGTACTCAACCCTTCTAATCTGGGACATGATGCTCTGTAAATGGTGCTGGGTAATGCTTCCACACCTGCCTAGTCTTGTGTCCAGTAAGCATGGCATTTCTGAACTCTGTCCTCAGAAATTCTCATTCCTTTACCTCTGGGAGGGCATGCTAAGGCTTTTGTCACCTGGATCTGATACAGCTGAAAGATTCTCATCCATCTTTAAATACTGTCTGGATGATAAAAAGGTCAATTCTTTAAAGAATGCTTGTAATTTTAAGTTTTCCAAGTAGGTGACTATGTGGGGACTGAAAGCACCTTGAATTCATGTGAACTCTTCCCATGAGCATGGAGGGGCCTGAAAGTTCCTGCTGTAGTTAAAATAGGCTTGCCATTTGGATGCATGGTAAGGGCCTTTAGAATCAAAATACATAGAAAACACATACTTGAGTGTTTGTATGGACAAGGTCTAAGGTTGTTCTAAGTAACTGCTGCTAGTGTCCATCATCTGAAGTTCCTGTTACTGGTTAAGTATTACTTGGCTTTCTTCTCAAGGTGCTGTGTTAGAGGAGTAACTTCTTGTGTGTGTCATGTGATGGCAAAGCCAGTGAAGAGTTTAATAGAGTTGAAAATGTTTGGGTTTCTTCGCTTTTCTGGGCTCAGGACTACTTCTGTAGGAGAATCTGTTCATATGTTGTCTGCTGGTTCAAATCAGTGCTTCTGTCATCAGTGTAACTCACAGGAAATAATGTTTGGAGTGAGAGGTGATAGGTCACAGAAGCAACTGCTTGTGAAATGCCTGCAGTGTTCAGTGTCAGAGGCAGACCCCACGTGGTTTTGAGGGTCAAATGTTGTACTTCACCTCTCAGCGTAATATCAACCAATTTTTGTATGTGAGTTACCTCATGTCCCTCCCATGTGGGATACCTACAGCCATGAGTGTTTATGGAATTATGACTTGCCTTTGAGCAACTTTAAATCTTGAGGGGGCACTGGTACAATTGGATCAAGTTACAGTTGTCTACTGCCTGCCACTTTCTTCAGAGACCCCCAAGATTTTAGATTCATATACTGTACCTATGTACAGATTTATGTATCTTAGACTAGTAAGAATTTATGTGACTGCTAGAAGAAGCTGTTGTGGCCATTTCACTCTTGGTTGATGTATGGAGAACAAGACAGTGATCAGAATTTAAAACTGAGGCAAGTCCTTCATATCTTCATTGTTCCCTCACTTGGTGGAAGGTAGTTTGTCAGCTGTGCTGTACTAATATTTATGCAGGTTTAAGTATTTTAGCTATGTCCATGCTTCCTAGATTCAGAGTAAAAGTCAACTTAGCAGAGTTACTGTTCTGCTGCTTTTGTGCCCTGCATAAATTGGAACAATCCCTTATGCTCCATAATATCATGTAAGGTGGTGTTTCATCCTGTGTTGCAGTGCTTTGACTATGTTATCCTCACACAAGTGTCTTGCCATGCTGTATATTGACTTCCAAAGTCCTGATACTGCAGTGCTTCCTCCAGTCTGGCAGACCTGAATATTGTGGAAGGGTCTTTGGAATACAGAGGATCATCTGTGCTCTAGCCTTCATGTTTAAGGCATTTGAAAGTCCTGTTTCTTCCTCAGTAAGAAACAGGCTTGGATGTGATGCATGAGATTGAACACATCCATGTGCCAGGTTCTGCACATTGGCCACAGCAACCCCATGCAGAGCTACAGGCTGGGGTCAGAGTGGCTGGAGAGCAGCCAGGCAGAGAGGGGCCTGGGGGTGCTGGTCGATGGTAGGCTGAACATGAGCCTGCAGTGTGCCCAGGTGCCCAGGAGGGCCAATGGCATCCTGGCCTGCATCAGGAACAGTGTGGCCAGCAGGAGCAGGGAGGTCATTCTGCCCCTGTACTCTGCATTGGTTAGGCTGCACCTCGAGTCCTGTGTCCAGTTCTGGGCCACTCAGTTTAGGAAAGAGGTTGAGTTGCTGGAAGGTGTCCAGAGAAGGGCAACAAAACTGGGGAGGGGTTTGGAGCACAGCCCTGTGAGGAGAGGCTGAGGAAGCTGGGGTTGCATAGCCTGGAGAAGGGGAGGCTCAGGGGAGACCTTATTGCTCTCTACAACTACCTGAAGGAAGGCTGTAGACAGGCAGAGGTTGGTCTCTTCTCCCAGGCGACCAGCACTAGAACAAGAGGACACAGTCTCAAGCTGTGCCAGGGGAGGTTTAGGCTGGATGTTAGGAAAAAGTTCTTGACAGAAAGAGTGATTGGCCATTGGAATGTGCTGCCCAGGGAGGTGGTGGAGTCACCATCCCTGGAAGAGTTCAGGAGGAGACTTGATAGGGTGCTTGGTTGCATGGTTTAGTTGGTTGGGTGGTGTTGGATGATGGGTTGGACGTGATGATCTTGGACGGTCTCTTCCAACCTGGTCTATTCCATTCTATTCCATTCCCAGGTTTTTTTGTACTTCAGGCACTGATATTTACAGAATCACAGAATCACCAAGGTTGGAAGAGACCTCAAAGATCATCAGGCCCAACCTGTCACCACAGACCCCATGACTAAACCATGGCACCAAATGCCACGTCCAGTCCCCTCTTGAACACCTCCAGGGATGGTGACATTTAATAATTAAGCTTAGTGGAGGAGAACTGAGCAGCAGGTAGACAGCTGTACCAGTGAGGAGGCTTTCTTCTGAAATGCCACTCAGTTGAGAGAGTTTGGTAGTGTGTTTCTTATGAGGCCTTCCAAGGTGCCATTTAATTCATTATTTTTCTTGTGTGTCTTTCCAGGAACTGACAGCAGCTTTGGAGAAGAATCCAGATGATGCTGAATATTATTGCCAACGAGCTTATGCTTACATTCTCCTACAGAAATATGCTGGTAACATCTTTAGCCAACATTGAGAATTCTCTCACAATTGTACTGTAACATGTTCTTTACAGAAGATGTATTCAATCTGAAGCCAAATGTAGTAATAGGAGAAAGTATTATCTGTGACTTAATATACTCTTGTACAGTTAGTGTGTAAATTGATGGTTTTCTTTGTTTTATTTCTGCAAACCTTCCAAGTCCTAGTTTTCCATCTGATTTTTATCTTAGTAATACCTTAGCAGCTTACATAGAATTCTTAGGGAGATTTTTATGTTTTGTGTTGTGTTTTCCACCCCTGTGTTTCTGTGGAGACTGCATCCTGTCATGGTAGAAATGTGATAACTGAGTAACTTAAGATTTGGTCGTTTTTTCTTTCCAGTAGAATATCCCAAACAACTAAATTCACACTTCAGGAGTCATGCTACATGTTAGGTAGAGCCCTGTACTAAATAGAATAGAATAGACTGAACCAGGTTGGAAAAGACCATTGAGATCATCAAGTCCAACCCATCACCCAGTGCCATCTAATCAACTAAACCATGGCACTAAGTGCCCCATCCAGTCTCTTCCTGAACACCTCCAGTGATGGTGACTCCACCACCTCCCTACCAAGCCCATTCCAATAGCCAGTCAATCTTTCTGGGAAGAACTTCTTCCTAACATCCAGCCTAAACCTCCCCTGGTGCAGCTTGAGACTGTGTCCTCTTGTTCTGGTGCTGGTTACCTGGGAGAAGAGATCATCCCCCACCTGGCTACAACCTCCCTTCAGGTAGTTGTAGACAGCAAGAAGGTCTCCCCTGAGCCTCCTCTTCTCCAGGCTAAGCAACCCCAGCTCCCTTAGCCTCTCCTCACAGGGCTGTGCTCCAAACCCCTCCCCAGCTTTGTTGCCCTTCTCTGGACACCTTCCAGCAACTCAACATCTTTCCTAAACTGAGGGGCCCAGAACTGGACACAGGACTCAAGGTGTGGCCTAACCAGTGCTGAGTCCAGGGGCACAGTGACTTCCCTGCTCCTGCTGGCCTGTGACCGTTTGAGGCTGTGCCTTTAAGAACAAACAGTGCTGGGACGCTCTGGCTAAATGTTTTCGGTACTAGAACCAAAACATTCTGATATTCTAAACGAATTTCATTGGTGAATAGATAAAATGCAACTTTAAACTGTAGAGCAGTTGGAATTTTTTTTTTTCTCTCGGTTCAGTTTGGTTTGGGAGTTGGGGAGTTTGGGTTTCAGCCTGTTCTCCCTGCCTGTTTCTCTGCGAACTGCTGGAGTTGGCCTTCAGATAAGCAAACACTAATCCTGCATGGGCTTTTGAAGCTTACTAACCACTCTTTCCCTTAGTAACTTGCCTTTCTCTCTCTTTAACCCCTTTTTGGGAAAAAAGGGAGGTAGGGGGGGAGAGAGGGGGTTACAGGGAGGGGATCCCTCCTCGGGGAGGGATTTTTGTTGTGTTATTTCTCTTTGCTGTGTATTTCTGTGTATATATTGTAAATACCTGTATATATTGTGTTATATATAACCTGCTTTCCATGTATGCTTGTAAATATATAGCTCTGCTCTTCGACTAGGTTACCTGTGGTTTCTCTCTCTGTGGAGGAGAGAGAGCTAGGCCCTCTCTCAACCTACCACACTGTTGTTCTGGTGCTGGTTACCTGGGAGAAGAGATCATCCCCCTCCTGGCTACAACCTCCCTTCAGGGAGTTGTAGCAAGCAAGAAGGTCTCCCCTGAGCCTCCTCTTCTCCAGGCTAAGCAACCCCAGCTCCCTCAGCCTCTCCTCACAGGGCTGTGCTCCAAACCCCTCCCCAGCTTTGTAGCCCTTCTCTGGACATGTTCCAGCAACTCAACAATATTCCTAACCTGAGGGGCCCAGAACTGGACACAGGACTCAAGGTGTGGCCTAACCAGTGCTGAGTCCAGGGGCAGGATGACCTCCCTGCTGCTACTGGCCACACTATTCCTGATACAAGCCAGGGTGCCATTGGATGAAGGATTCTTGCATTGCATTTGTGGCTAGTACATGTTTGAAAAAGTTAACTGCTAAAAAGTCTTCAGAATTTGCTGATATTTATAATGTTGTTCTATTCCTCACTTTCAAACTGATTTCCAACAGATGCAGTTGCAGATGCAAAGAAGTCCCTAGAACTCAATCCCAGTAATGCTGTAGCACTCCTTAGAAAAGGGTATGTATCACATATTGTGTTAGAAGAATACTGTGATAATCTGGGGGGCAGTGCTAGTATTTGGATTCATAGACTCAATAAGGTTGGAAAATTATGGCACTGTGCAGGTGTTCTGCCACACTGTGAAGGAAACCATTTCATGCCATACTGCTTGTAACCCATCTCTAATAAAGCTGTGTTTAGAAGAAGCAATTTGATTTGAAGAAGCAATTTGATGTGGGGTGGTGGTCTTTAACACCCTAACCATTTCAAAACCAAGCCTCTGAGGTGATGTAAGTTCTCAGATGTGTAATTTTACCCAGTACAGTATGTGAGCTAAGGATGTTGTGCTCTTCAGAACATGGATTAGACTGCAAAGTAATGACTTACTGTTTCTGTGTGTTTTGGTTTGTTTCTGTCAGGATAGGTGAATATCATATCAAAAACTATGCATCTGCTTTGGAGTCTTTCAGAGCGGGACAGAGGTTGGACAGTAAGTATTAAAATTCCTTGTGTGCACAAGTACTTTTGGCTGGCAAGAAAAAACTTCTGGAGGTATCATAGAATCAGTCAGGGTTGGAAGGGACCACAAGGATCATCTAGTTCCAACCCCCCTGCCATGGGCAGGGACACCCCACACTAGATCAGGCTGGCCACAGCCTCATCCAGCCTGGTCTTAAACACTTCCAGGGACAGGGCCTCAACCACCTCCCTGGGCAACCCACAGAATCACAGAAACATTCAGGTTGGAAAAGACCCTCAGGATCACCAAGGCCAACAAATAACCCTACTCTACAAAGTTCACCCCTAAACCATCACTGGAGGTCTTTAGGAAGAGACTGGATGGGGTGCTTGGTGCCATGGTTTAGTTGATCAGATGGTGTTGGGTGATAGGTTGGACTTGATGATCTCAAAGGTCTCTTCCAACCTGGTCTGGTCTGGTCTATTCTATTCCTCTTCTATTCTGTTGTTCTATCACTAATTACATGTGAGGAGAGATCAGTACCAACCTCTCCACAAAATCCTTTCAGGTAGTTGTAGAGAGTAATGAGGTCTTCCCTCAGCCTCCTCTTTTCCAAACTAAACAGCCCCAGCTCCTTCAGTTGCTATTCTTTGTTGCCCTCCTCTGCATTCACTCTGCACCTTTACAGCCTTCTTTCAAGTAGTTGTGGAGAGCAATAAGGTCTGCTCTCACCCTCCTCCAGACTAAACAATCTCAAGTCTTTCAGCCACTCCTCATTAGACTTGTTCTCTAGGCACAGAAAAGCTTCTAACCTGTATTGGAGCTAAATGGGGTAGCACCTTCCTATGAAGGTATTATGGTTATAGTTTTCTGTGCTGGCCATGAATTATTTCTGGTGCCACCAGGGAAGGTTGAAATCACACAGCAGGGATACAGTAACTGCTCAGGCCAAGGGCTGCTTCATTACCCACTGCTCCTCAAGCAGGAGGAGAGAGGGGGGCTTAGGGACCCCCATCCCCAGCAGCACCCATGGGGATAGTGACACTCAAGCACAGGACAGCATTCCAGCTAGATGGACTGGTGGTCTTAAAGGCCTGTTCCAACCAAAGCAATTCCATGATGAGGAGTGTTTTCCTGCTTCCTGGAGGTCCTGCAAATGAATGGTGGCATCCAGTGTCACACAAAACAGGCTCGTTACACACACAGCTGCAGTTTCTTGCTTCTTAAACCATTTGATTGATTGGTCTTTAGAAAGAACTTAAAACCTGTTGAGCATTCAAAATGGGTTTTTACCTTACAGCATGGTAGTGCTTGGAAGGGACCTCTGAAGATCATCTAGTCCAACTCCCATGCTAGAGCAGGATCATCTAGAGTAAGTCGCAGAGGAACATACCCTGACAGGTTTTGAATGTCTCCAGAGATGGAGGTTCCACCACCTTTCTGGGCAGCCTGTTGCAGTGTTCTGCTGCCCTCAAAGGGAAGAATTTTCCCCTTATGTTTACACATTACATCTCACTTAATTCCAGAGGCATATTTATTCAAGTGTTGGCTTCTTGGCTTCACCTGGGCACTTTTTGGTTTGGAGACAATTAGAGCTTTCTCCTGGGCACTTTTTGGTTTGGAGACAATTAGAGCTTTTTTTAAACCTGGCTAGGATCAGGAAGGAGTCATTTAATAGAGAAAACTTTAGCAGAAGACAGATGGTTGTGACTCCTTTCTCCCCTGTCCCCCATTTTAAATAAAACCCTGTTGTCACTCTGTTCCCTCCCTTCCCTGCAGCAGAAGGAAACTGTAAGAAAGCACCCTGAAAGGTTACCCAGAGCAGAGTGCACTAAGCTGTAAATCATTGTCTAGTGTGTTGTCTTACCTGTGCTAGTAGCTGGGACAAGAAGCCTTTAACAGAAATGTAATTACTTTGCCTCTCCCAAATGAGCAACCTGATCCTCCTGTTTAAAAGCAGACTTTTGTGGGATTGCAGGCTTACTTGTGCTTGCTTCCTACTCTTGTGCTTGCATTGCCTCTTCTTTCAGTTCATTAGCTCTGCAGAAAGCTGCCCTTCCAAAAAGTATCTCCTTCCCTGGATTAATGTGTTGAAAATGGCCCAGTGAAGAGTCAGAGTGCAGCAGAGCAGAGCTGGAACAGTGGTAATGGTAGTAGAAGGGTGACATAGTGGAATTGCAGCAATTACTAGTTGTCATCTTAGCCTGCTCAAGAACAGGAGTTGAAATTCTTGCCCCACCCCAAGCAACCATCATTGATTTGAGGCTTTTTATGAGCAAGGATTTTGTAACCTTTCTATTTTGTCAGTTGGAGTTGTTCAAAATACAGGCTACACAAAAATCTCCTCAAGACCAGAGGATCACCCTTGTTTATCTCACATCCTGCTTCAGTTGTAGGCTGCAACTGCACAGAGAGCTGCAGGTATCTTTGCAGATCAGTCAGTGAACACCAGGATCCACTTAGCTAGTGTAGAATCCCTGAAATTCACCACTGCTTGTTCCTGTGTTAACTTGCTTGACCTCTATCTGTTTGAATTTATTTTTCCATTGTTTTGCTGGTTGCTTGGCTGAAGTGTTTCTGAAGCTTCCCAGGCCTTCCTGATTGCTCTCTCATCTGAAGACAGCTTCTGCTGTGCTTCCCGTTATCTCATTACAGAGTTCTGTGCCCTGCTGTGAAATGAGGAGTCTCTTAAAGGCCTTAAAAATAAACCCCAAACCCCAGATTTTTAGTTTACTCTCTTCAATATATCACCAGATTTGCTGGCAAGTTTATGTCAGTCACAGAATTTGCCTTTGCAGTTCCATGAAGTGTTTGATGGATCCCGAATGAAAATAATTGTGAGCGTAAGCAGTAAGGCAAAAGAATTAACTTCCAGTTAAATGCAGCTGGTAGGACATGAACAAAGCACAGAGGGAAAATTTGCCACATACCACTAAGCAGGTGATAAAGAAAGAAGACTTTAGCTGTTGCTGTGGGGAAGTGAAGTGCTGTGGTGGCAAATTCTTTGCTTGGCAAGGCTGGCTCCTTTGCCACGCAAGGGGGCAGAAGTGCACCAGTACATGATCTGTGCCTTGCTGGTGTAAAGGTTGTTTTGTGCTAACAGTGATGAGCTTCTACTTGTGCTGATAGGACTGAGAGGCCTAGGGTACTACAGCAAGCTTCCCATTACCCACCTACAGGGATATCTAAATAGAACTTCATGTAATTCTGACTGGGCAGAGTCCTACATGATGGCATTAAACAAATGCAAGTGCCAGGTGCTGCCCAGGGAGGTGATGGAGTCGCCATCATTGGAGGTGTTTAGGATGAGACTTGATAAGGTGCTTGGTGCCATGGTTTAGTTGATTAGATGGTGTTGGATGATAGGTTGGATGAGATGATCTTGAAGGTCTCTTCCGGTCTGGTCTGTTCTGGTCTGTTCTATTCATTTTCTACCATTTGAGCTATTTTCCAGTGAATTAATTTCTATCTGGGGTGCTTGCTTCCTAGAATATCAAGGTCTTGCTAAACTCTTCGAATTCAGATGGTGGACCTGACACCTACTTCACACAGAATCACCAAGGTTGGAAAAGACCTCAAAGATCATCAAGTCCGACTTGTCACCACAGACCTCATGACTAAACCATGGCTCCAAGTTCCACATCCAATCCCCTCTTGAACACCTCCAGGGATGGTGACTCCACCACCTCCTGGGCAGCACATTCCAATGGCCAACAGCTCTCTCAGTGAAGAACTTTCTCCTCACCTTGAGCCTAAACTTCCCCTGGTGCAGCTTGAGACTGTGTCCTCTATTTATTTCTAGCATAGCTGAAACTTCAGAGGCTTTTACTGTAACGTTTGTGTGAAACTACCAGGAGAAAATACTTGGTGTTTGTGAAAATCTGTGCAACTTTTGGTTGCCCTTGCAGCAGACCATTTCTTCTGTTTTTCTAGAGAGGAAGTGTGTGACTGTTGGAAAAAAATACTGTTTAGAAGAATGTAAAACTATACTTCCTTTTCCAAACAGTTAGACAGGGGTTGAGCAGACTGGAAAGCAATAGTGTATTTGGGTCAGTTCAGATAAAAATACTGTGTCCTACAAATGAATCTGAATTTAATTAAACCATGTTAAATAATAAGTTGTACAAAAATAATTACAGCTTAACTAGAATGACAAGTTACAAGAAGGTAATAGCAGATAATACTTCTGTTTAGTGAAAAAGTGTTTCTGCCAAACAGAAAAGGACCTGGGGGTGCTGATTGACAGCCTAAACATGAGCCAGCAGTGTGCCCAGGTGGCCAAGAAGGCCAATGGCATCCTGGCCTGTATCAGGAATAGTGTGGCCAGCAGGAGCAGGGAAGTCCCTCTGCCCCTGGACTCAGCACTGGTTAGCCCACACCTTGAGTCCTGTGTCCAGTTCTGGGCCCCTCAGTTTTAAGAAGGACATCGAGACACTTGAACATGTCCAGAGAAGGGCAATGAGGCTGAGGAGAGGCCTTGAGCACAGCCCTATGAGGAGAGACCGAGGGAGCTGGGGTTGTTTAGCCTGGAGAAGAGGAGGCTCAGGGGAGACCTCATTGCTGTCTACAACTACCTGAAGGGTTGTTGTAGCCAGGAAGGGGTTGCTCTCTTCTCTCTAGCAGCCAGTACCAGAACAAGAAGACACAGTCTCAAACTGCACCAGGGGAAGTTTAGGCTTGAGGTGAGGAGAAAGTTCTTCACAGAGGGAGTCATTCGTCATTGGAATGTGCTGCCCAGGGAGGTGGTGGAGTCACCATCCCTGGATGTGTTCAAGAGGGGATTGGATGTGGCACTTGGTGCCATGGTCTAGTCGTGAGGTCTGTGGTGACAGGTTGGACTTGGTGATCTTTGAGGTCTCTTCTAACCTTGGTGATACTGTGATAGTACTGTGATACTGTGTCTGGGATGGATATGACAATTGAAAGGAGTTGTATGTTGTATGTGGAGTGCATGAAGTTTTAATGTTACTGTGTTTGATCTCTTCTAGATGTAGATGATACCTTTAGTATTTGGATTAAAAGATGTGAAGAAACACTAAATGGTAAGAAAAACCACATTTACTTGATAAGGAATTTGGTATGCTCCATGCTTTGAAGCTATGTCATGTTATTTCAAAGATTTACAGCTTACCTCTTACTTAGAACAAAAGAAACTTATTTCCCCCCCCCCCCCCCCCCCCCCCCCCAAAATCCCACACTTTTTCCTGCCTCTTGTTTCTGTTGGTGTAGCTCCTGAACACTTTGATCCTTCAGATTCAGAGGAACATATTATTAGGTCTTTTTAATGTAATTATTAGCTATGACAGGATAGTGTCCACTTCAGGTTCAGATGATCATCATTAATTTTCACTCATATTTATACACAGCTCTTAACTAATTTGAATTGTGGACTAACAGCCAAATAGAGGAGAACCCTTCTGTGGTGTAGAGGAATGACCACATTACTGTTACATGGTACATTTTTTTTGGCCAGGTTTGTTTTTATTTGAAGAACTCAGATGAGTGATTGCCACTCACTGTCTTGTTTGCAAAAAGTTCTCTTTGGTGACATTTTTCATAGAATCAATAAGGTTGGAAGAGACCTCAGAGATCATCAAGTCCAACCTGTCACCCAACACCTCATGACTGCTAAACCATGGCACCAAGTGCCATGTCCAGTCCCCTCTTGAACACCTCCAGGGATGGTGACTCCACCACCTCCCTGGGCAGCACATTCCAGGGAGTAACAACTCTCTCTGTGAAGAACTTTCTCTTCACCTTGAGCCTAAACTTCCCCCGGCATTGCTTGAGACTGTGTCCTCTTGTTCTGTTTGCCTGGGAGAAGAGACCAACCCCCACCTGGCTACAACCACCCTTCAGGTAGTTACAGAATCACAGAATTAACCAGGTTGGAAAAGACCTTCAAGATCATCAAGTTCAACCTATCACCCAACACCATCTAATCAGCTAAACCATGGCACCAAGTGCCTCATCCAATCTTATTTTAAACACTCCCAGGGAATGGTGACTCTACCACCTCCCTGGGCAGCCCATTCCAATGGCAAATCACTCTTCCTGTGAAGAATTTCTTCCTAACATTCAGCCTGAACTGCAAAATTGTTTTAGAATCACAGAATCATAGAATTGTTGGGATTGAAGGGGACCTCAAGGATCATCCAGTTCCAACCTCCCCTGCCATGGGCTTGGACACTTCACACTAGATCAGGTTGCCCAGAGCTACATACAGTATGAGGAGAGACTGAGGGAGCTGGGGTTGCTTAACCTGGAGAAGAGGAGGCTCAGGGGAGACTTTCTTGCTGTCTACAACTACCTGAAGGGAGGTTGTGGCCAGGCAGAGGTGGGTCTATTCTCCCAGGCAACCAGCACCAGAACAAGAGGACACAGTCTCAAACTGCACCAGGGGAGGTTTAGGCTGGATGTTAGGAAGAATTTCTACACAGAGAGAGTGATTGCCCATTGGAATGTGCTGCCCAGGGAGGTGGTGGAGTCACCATCACTGGAGGTGTTTAGAAAGAGTCTGGGTGGGGTGCTTGGTGCCATGGTTTAGTTGATTAGATGGTGTTGGATGATAGGTTGGGCTAGACGATCTCAAAGGTCTTTTCCAACCTGGTTAATTCTATTTTACTCTAATCTAGGAAAAAATACTTAGTGGAGGACATACTGAGCTACAGTTTAGATCCCAGTGTTACAGTATGTTTAAGATCATAGGACTGACATTCTATGCCAAGTTCCTATCTCGTTCCCCAGCTGGGTTGCCTAGCCTGAGATACAGATTTGGTGAGAACTTTGAGCTGTTGCTATGGATGGATGATCAACCTAGTACAGACTTGCAGGACGTGATTTTTCAAAGCTTTTGTTTGCCATAATGTTACTTATGTTAAAAAGAGGTCTGTACAGGTTTCTGATAAGCAAGGGAAAGTAATGGGAAATGTGCTCCTTCTGTAAATCCAAAGCATGTTCTGATTACAATTGTCTCTTTGCACAAGTTGCTGATTGATTAAAAGAAGCAGTATTGGAAAAGCAAAATAGTAGAGGTAGAACTGGCATGTCTGGAGTGACTGAGGAGAGCTAGAAACAGTGTATGCTTTGGCAGTTCAATATGTCTTTTCCTCAAAATGCAACTTTTTTCTTTCTGCAGGATCACAGACAGATGTGGTAAGATGTTTTCCTTACTATGTTTACTCTTTGTTTCTTTGTTAAGCTAGAGCCTGCTTTTAAGCTGCAGTGACTTCTTGCATTTTTCAGGCTTTAAAAACAGTCTCTTCTATTTCATGAAATTCTGAAGCATTTGCCTTTTCTCCTAAATACATGGGGGTTTAATTTGAGACCAAGGTTGCAAAATCTGAACCCTGAAAGCTCTTGAGAATGGCAGACAAAGCAGACAATTACTCTACACTTGCTGAAGTAAAATTGAACTTCTTGGCTTGCATTCTGCAGCCTCATTTACAGATTAACCAGCTCACCTTGTCATTATGAGCTTGCTTGTGACTGCTAGAAAGTAACTTTCCAAGTGGTTTATGCAGAGTTCTTTTTGGCTGTGACTTGTTTCAGTTTCCTGTTCTTATTGGAAGTTTTCAGAAGTGCTGGAGTTGTTCCCCTCTTCCTACCCCCTTTTTTTTCCCCTTGGGACAAATAAAAGTAAATGTAATTAACATTGATTGAGTGCTCTGCTCCCTCTTCCAGTTACTTCCCATTTTCTACATTTTAGGAATAGGGTAGAGCAGGAGAGTGTACCTAAAACATGGAGGGTTTCTGTAAAGACAAATCTCACAGTTAAATGCTTTTTAGGTTTAAAAGTTACACCTTGAGTTCTCAGGTATGTTTTGGGTTTCTTTCATGACTTCTCCATTAGCAATGTAGCCATTGTATGTCTTTCAGGATTAGGATTGGACCAGTTTTAGGATTAGGATTGGACCAGGTTTAGGATTAGGATTGGACCAGGTTTAGGACTGGGCTTGGGCTTAGGCAAGACTGAGACTAGGACTAGAATAGAATTAACCAGGTTGGAAGAGACCTTTGAGGTGGGACTTCTTATCCAGGAAGAAAATGAATTAAAGCTGAACCTTTTGCTGTCTGTAAAAGGTCTGAAATACATATTCTGAACACTTAGTGAAAATTGAAAGGTTTTGGTTCTTAATCTGGGATGAAGAGGAGAGCAGTGAAGAGCTTCACCTGTAAGCTCATGATCATACATAAGTAAAGGGGAGCAATCAGTATGACAGTGATTTAGTGTCTTTGAAACGTGCCTCACGGTGTGTTTTCACTTACGCTGACATCATTTTCTTTCCGACGGAATGTGCTTCGACTAGAATACACAGCAGCAACCTCTGCCACCAAAGATCAAGTAAGTTGACCTGAACTTTCCTGTGAGAATTCAAATAATTGACATGTAACTGTTCTTTGACTTGGGAATTGGAGAAGCAAGCTAATGACTCCAGAAATTCTTTTGGGTGAACTTTATAAACACGGCAGTCCAGCTGAAGCGTCGCTTACTGTCACCACTTGAGTTCAGACTGAATTGTGCTTTCAGAAGATTATTCCTCACTGTGAGAGTGGGAAATGGAGTAAGCATTTGGGCTTTTGTTTCCAATTCTCATGCTGAGCTTAGTTCAAGGACTGCCTGATGGTCTAATATGTAGGTAATGTTTTTGAGATACGCTTTTAAGATCCTACAGTAAAAGGTGCCATTTAATTTATCAATGGCAAGCAATATTATGAACTGGCTAAGAAAATTACCTACTTCTATATGCTTCCTGGTGAGAAAAAGATTTTGTCCTTTAACTACTTATCTTGTCAGTTCTGTAACTGCTCCTCTTGTAGAGGAAGAAATCTAAATTTGTATGTCTTCTCTCTTGCATTAAACTGTAAAGCTACACAATGTACCGTTGCAGCTTTTGGTGGTATTCTCTGGTAAAACTACACAATGTACTGTTGCACCTTTTTGGTATTATTCTCTGTATTTCTTTTCCATCAGTTTCTCCTCTCTTTTTCTTTCCTTTTTTTTTTTGTCCTCCTTGTTTCTTTTTTAGGTATGACTGGTACCAAACAGAATCTCAAGTCATCGTGACCATAATGATCAAGAACGCGCAGAAGGAAGATGTTAGTGTGCAGTTCTCAGAGAAAGAGGTGATTCATGTTGGTTATTGATATGCATCCCTAGGCTCCCTAAGATGTAGTAATTAAAACAGTGAACATTCTCTTCTGCAGCAGCATGAAGAGAATGGTACAGCTATATTAAACTTGAACATCATTGCTATCACATGGTATTATGAGAAAGATTACTGAACTTCCTTGAAGTATATACTTTGCTGCCATTACAGGAGAATAGAATAGACCAGACCAGGTTGGAAGAGACCTTCAAGATCATCATGTCCAACCAATCCAACCCACCTAAATCAACTAACCCATGGCACCAAGCACCCCATCAAGTCTCCTCCTGAACACTTTCAATGATGGCGACTCCACCACCTCCCCAGGCAGCCCATTCCAATGGGCAACCACTCTCTCTGTATAGAACTTCTTCCTAACATCATAGTCTCAAGCTGTGCCAGGGGAGGTTTGGGCTGGGTGTTAGGAAAAAGTTCTTCACAGAGAGAGAGAGATTGGCCATTGGAATGTGCTGCCCAGGGAGGTGGTGGAGTCGCCATGACTGGAGGTGTTTAGGAAGAGAGTGGATGAGGCCCTTGGTGCCATGGTTCAGCTGATTAGATGGTGTTGGGTGATAGGTTGGACTCGATGATCTGGAAGGTCTTTTCCAACCTAATTCTGATAGCTTTTTCTGAAGTACAGTCATGCTGTATGTGTGTGTATGCTCAACTCACTGGAATAGAATCCAGTGCCACAGCAACATCCATAGGATTTATACACATGCGTAGTGTAGTCCGTGTGCTGCCAAGGGAGCATCTGGGTTTCAGTTGCCTGTGTCTGGAGGGGTGGGAGAGGTGATCCAGACTTAAAATGAGTATACATGCATCTGGATAGGAATGGCAGAGACAAGGTACTCTAAAATAGTAATAAATACTATCTTGCTTTAGGAAGGTTACAGAAAAAGAATGAACGTTGATGGGTGGGACTCTCTGGCTCTTGGCTTCACTGAAGTTAATAGAGTAGAATAGAATAGACTTAACCAGGTTGGAAAAGACCTTTGAGATCATCATGTCCAACCTATCACCCACCACCATCTCATCAGCTAAACCATGGCACCAAGTGCCTCATCCAGTCTCTCCCTAAACACCTCCAGAGATGGTGACTCCACCACCTCCCTGGGCAGCACATTCCAATGACGAACGACTCCCTCCATGAAGAACTTTCTCCTCACCTCAAGCCTAAACTTCCCCTGGTGCAGCTTGAGACTGTCCCCTTGTTCTGGTGCTGGTTGCCTGGGAGAAGAGACCAACCCCTTCCTGGCTACAACCTCCCTTCAGGTAGTTGTAGAGAGCAATGAGGTCTCCCCTGAGCCTCCTCTTCTCCAGTCTAAGCAACCCCAGCTCCCTCAGCCTCTCCTCATAGGGCTTGTGCTCAAGGCCTCTCCCCAGCCTTGTTGCCCTTCTCTGGACACATTCAAGTGTCTCAATGTCCTTCTTAAACTGAGGGGCCCAGAACTGGACACAGGACTCAGGGTGTGGTCTAACCAATGCACAGTACAGGGTCACAATGTCTTCCCTGCTCCTGCTGGCCACACTATTCCTAATGCAGGCTAGGATGCCATTGGCCTTCTTGGCCACCTGGGCACACTGCTGGCTCATGTTTAGGCAGCTGTCAATCAGCACCCCCAGGTTCCTTTCTGTTTGGGAACTCTCCAGCCACTCTGACCCCAGCCTGTAGCTCTGCATGGGGTTGCTGTGGCCAAAGTGCAACAGCTGGCACTTGGACTTGTTGAATGCCATCCCATTGGACTCCACCCATCTGTCCAGTTGGTTGAGGTCCCTCTGCAGAGCCCTTCTACCCTCTAACAGATCAACAACTGCTCCTAACTTGGTGTCATCTGCAAATTTGCTGATGACTGACTCAATTCCCTCATCCAGATCATCAATGTGGGAGAGCAACACACAGCATTTCGTTTTCCTGTTCTGTGATTACTATGTTGCTAATTTGTTTGCCATATAATTCTTTCCCAAAAAACCCACAGCTCAAGCTGACAAGATAATAGGCTTTTTGAGTACTTGCTGGCCAAGAGTTGCAATCTCCTGCTCATTTTCCAGCATGCTTTAGCAACACCTTGTTCAATAATGCAGTAATGTAATGGCATTGTCTGAAATTCTGACACCTGATGCTTTAAGTACCCTCGTGAAGGGTCATTAATTTAATCACTCAATATTAGTGCCCAATGACAGTCCTCTTTTGGGAAATGGAAAACTGCTCTCAAAGCTGACCAGAGATGTTTTCAATTGTCAACAGATGAATGCATCAGTGAGGCTTCCAGCAGGTGAAGACTACAACTTAAAGCTCGTTCTTCGTCATTCGATAGTGCCAGAGCAAAGTACGTTTAAAGTGCTTTCAACAAAGGTGAGCTGCTTAAAGTGTAAATTATTTCTTTGACTGTGTACCTGATGTTGAAAACATTTCTGCTCTATTGTCTCTCTGCAGCAGTCATAATACCTTGCTTTTCATATAGAAGTGCTTTTTCTTTCTTGAAGGTGCCTTTCAGCTAGTGGGAGGCTTTCTGTGCATGGACACATTCAGAAATAGTAATACGATGGTGCTGATTGAAGTGCAAATGACAGTTCTGTTGAGGATGATTTTACTTGTGCTGTAGAAAAAAAGATGCTGGTCTTCACTCTTAAAATTCACATACTAGAATAGGAGCACCTCTTTACTGAACTTTGAGGGGCAAGTATTACCTTGTGAAACATTATCTTTGTGTGCCTGGAAAATACAAAGTCAGACTTCGAAGATTTCGTAGTATCAGTGTCATAGAATCAGTCAAGGTTGGATGGGACCACAAGGATCATCTAGTTCCAACCCCTCTGCCATGGGCAGGGGCACCCCACACTAGATCAGGCTGGCCACAGCCTCATCCAGCCTGCTCTTAAACACCTCCAGGGACAGGGCCTCAACCATCTCCCTGGACAACCCATTCCAGGGCTTCACCACTCTCATGGTGAAGAACTTCCTTCTCAGATCCAGCCTGAATCTCCCCACCTCCAGCTTCATTCCATTCCCCCTAGTCCTATCGCTATCTGATACCCTGAGAAGTCCCTTCCCAGCCTTCTTGTAGGCCCCCTTCAGATACTGGAAGGCCACAATGAGGTCACCTGGGAGCCTTCTCTTGTCCAGCCCCAACTCTTTCAGTCTGTCCTCATAGGAGAGGTGCTTCAGCCCTCTGATCATCCTCGTGGCCCTATTTCAGTGTTGAAATACTCTTTATCCTTTCAGGACTTCTTGCCTGGTAAAGATTGGCCATATGGTTAACTGTTCTTGGCTCTTCAAGACAGTGTATTCCATGCTGTTCCTGGAAATAGTACTTGCTTGCAGACATTTGAAAAGCACATGGTATGGGAGGGAATGCTTCTTGCTCAACTTTTGTTTCTTCTGTATTATGGTTATAGAAAATTAAGGTACTGGTCAGTGGCTGGCTGGAGGCCCCATACCTGGAGACATTCAAGGTCAGACTCAGGTCTCTGACTAACCAGACCTAAAGATGTCCCTACTCACTGCAGGGGGTTGGACAGGATGACCTTTGAGGGTCCCTTCCAGCCCAATACATGCTAAGATCATGGTCTGCCATAACATACATTTTTGGTAGAGCACATAGACATGTACATGCTTTGTCCATAGAGCCATGCCTGAATCTCAGGAACAGGAATGTGGTGTTGATTCTTTCCTTGTATTTCAGCAGTGGTTCTTCAGAGCTTTTGGAAATGCCTTTGTGTTCTCATGTTCCATTTCACCCGTTCCCTTCTCAGGAAGGTGCCTCTAGTAGTTACTACATCATTTCAGGGAAGAGGGACTTCAAGGTAGCACGAGAGGATTGGCACAGAATGTTGGTTTCATTTTTCCCCTTCTTGCTAAGAAGGCTGGGCAGGTTATATAACTGAGCCACATGAGCTCTTGCACCGTGGGAGAGAACCAGAGTGCTCAAAGGAGGTAGAAAATCTGTTAGTCCATTAGTATTTGTACCAATTTGAGTGGATGGGGCATGGACTTTGACAGGAGTAGTAGGTGTGAGGTCTTGCTTGCTTTATGTTGCTGTCTGTCTTGTGTTCTACTTCTCATTAGTCTTGAAGCTTTTACGATTGCTCCTGTGAAGCGTTTGCGTGCTGCTGAGCACTGTTGACATGAACTTCATTTTTCTACACAACCAGGTCTAGCCTGGTTTAATCTTTGAAATAATCTGTAACAGCCTAGGGACTGGCTTAGGCTGAGTTTCCTCAAGTGATGTGAAAGCTTGAGTTACGTTCAGGCAGTGTCTGAACTGTAAATGTTGTGCATTTATTATCAAATGTTGCTGTTCCTCTTTGATTCTGAGAGCATCTTTTTTGAGGTGAAGCAGGGTAAGAGAGATCACAGGAGGTTTTTCTAACAGCAGAAGTCAGGGCTTCAACATGTTCTTCTGTTTGCAGAAAAAATAGTTTAAGGACATCTGTGAAGGAATAAAACTTAAATGATGCCCCAGCTAGTTCTGGTTCCAACCAGCAGATGGAGTCTGTCTGAAGAGGAAAAAAAAAAGCAAAAGCAGATCTGTGCTAAGCCTGCAAAGACCTCTTTAAAGGCTTAAAATATTTTACTTTGAAAAACATTAAGAGCTTTAGGGGAATGGTGCAGCCTTAGTGTTTGAATGCCAGAGATTCATGTTTCTTAATTTCATATATGTACTTTGTTCTTACGAGTGGTATGGAAGATGCAGAATTAGTACTTTGAATTAGTGATCCTACTGCTTAGAAGTTCTCAAACCCTTTACAAATTACTCTGTACCATTTACATGAAGTCCTTTTGGTAAGGACTTCTAAAGAAAGGCATCATCTCATTATCTTCCCAATTTTATGAACTTCTTTCATCACACTCTGTTCAGTCTGGAGAAGAGAAGGCTCCCAGGTGACCTCATTGTGGCCTTCCAGTATCTGAAGGGGGCCTACAAGAAGGCTGGGGAGGGACTTCTCAGGCTCTCAGGTAGTGATAGGACTAGGGGGAATGGAATGAAGCTGGAGGTGGGGAGATTCAGGCTGGAGGTGAGGAGGAAGTTCTTCCCCATGAGAGTGGTGAAGCCCTGGAATGGGTTGTCCAGGGGGGTGGTTGAGGCCCCATGCCTGGAGGTGTTTAAGCCCAGGCTGGATGAGGCTCTGGCCAGGCTGATCTAGTGTGGGGTGTCCCTGCCCATGGCAAGGGGGTTGGAACTAGATGATCCTTGTGGTCCCTTCCAACCCTGACTGATACTATGATACTATGAAATAATGTCTCTGTGGGTTAGGAACAGATCTGTTCTTGTGGATTAATAGTTTCAGATAAGAAAAACTGCATGTGTTCACACTGCTTGCTTTTTATTGCTGCTTTGAATGTGCAAGCTACATAACCATTGGCATTGTGGCATTTTCACTGGTCTTTCCTTTCCAATAGCATGAGGAAACACAGGAGGAAAGAATGGAACATATGGACAGATTATGTAGTGGATAGCCCAGGTTTGCTGTTAACTTCTTGAAGCTAATGAGTGTAATGGATAGAGGATGTAACAACAGTGCTGTGTGCTCTTGGTAACTAAGGGAAACTGGAGAGGGATTTCTCAGTACTGCTTGAAATTCAACATCACTTGGCAAATGCAAAGGAATGAAAGTCAAGATACAAATTCAGGAGAAGAAAGTGTCCTTGATGGTGTTTGCAGAATTACAGATTCTAAAATAAGGGCAAAGAGCCACAGAGAATTGCTCTGGGATTGGTTTATTTGGGGAATGTTAACAGTGGTGAAGAATGCAACTGATACCTTAAGAATTGGTTCTTTCCTAGAAATGAAATAGAAATCATACCTTGTAATCAATCCATGCTGTGTCCTGTCCTGAGATAGAAAGGCCCTGTTTGGGGAAGACCAGATCTAGCAAATGGTGCAGGTAGAATAGGGGTAAGTATTTGAACTGTTTCTGTATGAGCAAAAGTAAACTAGTGTGGAAATTGGCAGACTTTTGACTTAAAGCTGTGAGCTAAAAGATACTGGGCACCAAATCAAGAACAGCATAATGTGTGGATAAAAGCCAGTTTTGAGAGAACACCTTAATTTCTTTGTGCATTGTATAGTCTCTGGTTGATGGTAGGCAGAACATGAGCCTGCAGTGTGCCCAGGCAGCCAAGAGGGCCAATGGCATCCTGGCCTGCATCAGGAACAGTGTGGCCAGCAGGAGCAGGGAGGTCATTGTGCCCCTGTACACTGCACTGGTTAGGCCACACCTTGAGTCCTGTGTCCAGTTCTGGGCCCCTCAGTTTAGGAAGGATGTTGAGTTGCTGGAATGTGCCCAGAGAAGGGCAACAAAGCTGGTGAGGGGTTTGGAACACAAGCCCTGTGAGGAGAGGCTGAGGGAGCTGGGGTTGCTTAGCCTGGAGAAGAAGCACTCAGGGGAGACCTTCTTGCTCTCTACAACTACCTGAAGGGAGGTTGTAGCCAGGTGGGGGCTGGTCTCTTCTCCCAGGCACCCAGCACACGAGTCTCAAGCTGCACCAGGGGAGGTTTAGGCTGGATGTTATGAAGAAGTTCTTCGTAGAAAGAGTGATTGTCCATTGGAATGTGCTGCCCAGGGAGCTGGGGGAATCACCGTCACTGGAGGTGTTTAAGAGGAGACTTGATAGGGTGCTTGGTTGCATGGTTTAGTTGATTAGATGGTGTTGGATGATAGGTTGGATGCGATGATCTCGAAAGTCTTTTCTGGTCTGGTCTAGTCTGGTCTAGTCTAGTCTATTCTCTACTTCTCAGGAGTTTTACATGGCTATATGTTTTACTGCTACACCTAGAGCCATTTTTTTACTTAATTCAGAAGTTTGTCATTGGAATGGGCTGCCTGGGGAGGTGGTGGAGTCGCCGTCATTGGAGGTGTTCAGGAGGAGACTTGATGGGGTGCTTGGTGCCGTGGGTTAGTTGTTTGGGTGGTGTTGGATTGGTTGATGGGTTGGACACGATGATCTTGAAGGTCTCTTCCAACCTGGTTTATTCTATGTATTCTGTGTATTCTAATAGAGACCACTACCTGCAAATTCAACTTTGGTTGATTATGGTTCCTGTGCACATGTAGTCATATGTTACCTGCAATTGCCTGGTGTTGTTCAGCACATAATTCTGGTGCTCTTAGGCCTTAACTTCATGTGCTTGTGAGAAAATGCTGTGTACAGCTGTGTTGAGCTCTCCTCTTGGAGGAATTGCTGCATATGCAATATCTTGATGATTTTATTTATGTTTTTTTAATGTGAACAGCACAACTAGATCAATTGATGTTACTGGTTACACTTACTCATCAAAGACTAGTAATCTGATCAAGCAAGAAGGAGCAGCAGCTCCAAAACACACAATGTAAATTTAAGGCTTATGTCACACAAATGGAAGGTGCTCTGGTCTTTGTATGTAGAATGACTTTGTATGCAGTAAGTAGGATTTATCATACTGTCAGGGTTGGAAGGGACCACAAGGGTCATCTAGTTCCAACCCCCCTGCCATGGCCAGGGACACCCCACACTACATCAGGCTGGCCAGAGCCTCATCCAGCCTGGGCTTAAACACCTCCAGGGACAGGGCCCCAACCACCTCCCTGGACAACCCATTCCAGGGCTTCACTTCTCTCATGGGGAAGAACTTCCTCCTCACCTCCAGCCTGAATCTCCCCACCTCCAGTTTCATTCCATTCCCCCTAGTCCTATCACTCCCTGAGATCCTGAGCAGTCCCTCCCCAACCTTCTTGTAGCCCCCTTCAGATACTGGAAAGCCACAATTAGGTCACCTCAGAGCCTTCTCTTGTCCAGACTGAACAGCCCCAAGTCCTTCGGTCTGTCCTCACAGGAGAGGTGCTCCAGCCCTCTGCTCATCCTCGTGGCCCTTCTCTGGACACCTTCCAGCACCTCCAGATCCCTCTTGGAATAGGGGCTCCAGAACTGGAGGCAGTACTCCAGGTGGGGTCTCAGCAGAGCTGAGCAGAGGGGGAGAATCCCCTCCCTTGCCCTGCTGGCCACACTTCTCTTGCTGCAGCCCAGGATCTGATTGGCTTTCTGGGCTGCAAGTGCATACTGAGAGCTCCTGTTGAGCTTCTCCTCCCCCAGCACCCCCAAGTCTCTCTCCTCAGGGCTGCTTTCCAGCCACTCACTGCCCAGCCTGGATTTGTGCCTGGGGTTGCCTCGACCCAGATGCAGGACCCTGCCCTTGGTCTTGTTGACCCTCCTGAGGTTGGCTTGTGCCCACCTCTCCAGCCTGTCAAGGTCCCTCTGGATGGCATCCCTTCCCTGCAGCATGTCTGCTGCACCTCACAGCTTGGTGTCCTCAGCAAACTTGCTGAGGGTGCACTCAATGCCACTGTCCATGGCACCCACAAAGATGCTGACCAAGCCTGGTCCCAGGACTGATCCCTGAGGGACTGTGCTTGTCCCTGGCCTCCACTGGGGCATGGACCCATTGACAGCCACTCTTTGGGTGCAGCCATCAAGCCAGTTCTGTATCCATCTAGTGGTCCACCCATGAAACCCATGTGTCACCAGTTTGGAGACCAGGATGTGGTGTGGGTCAGTGTTGAAGGCTTTGCTCAGGTCCAGGTAAATGACATCAGTTGCTTCCCCCTCATCTATTAATGTTGTCACCTGTTCATAGGAGGCCATCAGGTTGGTCAGGCAGATTTGCCCTTGGTGAAGCCATGCTGACCATTCCCAATCACCTCTTCACTATTCTTCTGAGTCAGTAGTGCCTCCAGGAGGATCTGCTCCATGATCTTTCCGGGCACAGAGGTGAGACAGACTGACTGACCTGTAGTTCCCTGGTTCCTCCTTCTTACCCTGTTTGAAACTGAGGGGAATGTTTCCCCTGTTTCAGTCCGTGGGGACTTCCCCAGACTGCCATGACTTTTGGAATGGAATAGAGAGGGGTTTAGCAACCTCATCTGCCATGTAGTATATTTTCGTGGTCATCCCCAATTTTGTTGTGGTGTCAGGTGGAAAAAAACGCACTAGACTGGAAAGTGCCCGTTGCCTTCAGCCTTTAAGAGGAAGCAGGAGGTACCCTTCGTGGTGCGACTTGTTTTTTCTCTTCTTTCCAGAAGAGGGAGCCAAAATGCAAAGGCTGGACCGAGTTTGCTCTTCGCGAGTTGCTTGTGTGCAAGCACCCTTCAGCTCAGCGGGCATAACGTCATCCTGTGCCCTTTGTAACAGGGAGAAGGCCTAAGTACTTAAAGTGGGTGACTAAATATGTTTTAAGACAAAACTAGCTGATCCATCTCTGCCCAGAGAGTATGACGGGGAGGCAGAACTACCCAAACAGTGTAAGGATTTGTGATGCTCTGAAACAGTTCTTTGTGCCCAGTCAGCCTTGCTTTCTTTTTCCCCTTGTGTTCAGTGTATCAGGCAGTGTATTTAGGATTCCAGGGGAGTATGCTGCCGTGCTTTGTTGGAAACTTGTGTAGTGTGAGCAGTTTCTCTGGGTCTTGTTCTCAGTGGCTCAGGGTTTCCTTCTCCTTCGGCCTTAGAAGAATGAGGATTAATGTTTTAACGCATGCTTGTGGACTTGAAGGAAACTTGAACTAGTGCTTTCTTCTTTTCTTCCCTCCTGCTCTTGTGTCTATAGATGGGTGGGGGACAAAAACTGTTAGTTTACAGTTTTTAGTGGTTTGGGCTTTTTTGCAAGCGATGACTTGCAGCAATTTAGAGTCACTTGGAAAAGCCGTAAAAAGCGATTTCTTTCCCCAGGAGCTGTCCTTTAGAGATCAAAGTTGTGCAGTGAACAGGGGAGGTGTTAGAAATCCTTAGCCTGTTTTACAGTTGACATTTGCTACTTAATAGAGATGTCTGAGGTGGAAGCACTTTCTCAGCAGCTTCATGCCAAGAATATGGTGGTATGCAACAGTGGAATGCTTCTTTTCCTCAGCCAGCCATACTGCCTTGCAAGCTCTGAAATCCTCTGTGCAGCTTACTGGAAAAGCACACTGCTGCCTGTTGCTAAACAGACAGGGAGAGGTAAAGACTGAAACAGTTTCACACACTCTTGGATTGTCATCAGAGTCTCTCTTCAGAAGCAAATGTACACAAATAGATAAACAGAGGAATAGATTTATTGTAACTGAAGTTGGTTCTTACTGTTGCAGTCTGATTCTTGAAAGATACTCTTCTTGTTTTGGTTATTTTCATTAAGTGGCTTCCAGACACATGAATGCAGGCATCCCTGCTCTCCTTGTGCTTGTTTGCTCTGTGAGGCTTTCATGCAGCTTCTCCCATGTATATTCCTGTTTTCTGTAAGTTATAGACTGATAGTTATAAAACAGACTAGAATGGACTAGAATTAACCAGGTTGGAAAAGACCTTTGAGATCATCGAGTCCAATCTATCACCCAACACCATCTGATCAACTAAACTATGGCTTCAAGTGCCTCATCCAGTCTCCTCTTAAACACCTCCAGTGATGGTGACTCCACCACCTCCCTGGGCAGCCCATTCCAATGGCCAATCACTCTTTCTGTGAAGAACTTCTTCCTAACATCCAGCTTAAACCTCCCCTGGTGCAGCTTGAGACTGTGTCCTCTTGTTCAGGTGCTGGTTGATATGGTGGGTTGAAATTTCCCCCCCAACATTAACTTTGCCAGACCAGCTCAGCTGGAAGCAATTGGAAGCTGTATTTACAAGCAAAACTACACTCTACAATGGGATGGGATGCAATGAATATGTACAAAATACACAGGATTTACAACATGTGCAGTTATTTACAGTTAACAAACAACACCAAAACCCCCCTGGTCAAAAACACCAGGGAAGCTGTCCCTCTGTTCCTCTACCCCCTGTCCAAAAGGGAGAAAGGAGCAGAGAAGAAAATAGCAGTTAGCCTTACCCAAAATAAAGCAGCCAAGGTCAGCAGGAGCACATTAATCTCTCCCAAGCAAAGCAAGCAGAGAAGAGAAGCCCCCAGAATGTTTTGGTACAGGCAGTCTTACAGCAGATATTTCTCCAATGGAATCATTTAGAATTACCTTTCTTTTCTTTTTACATCCAATAGTGGTCTATTTATATTTTTCTACTTTTCTGCTTGAAATCTGTAACAAAACTTTAAAGGCACAGCCTAAAACTACCACAGATATGAATTGGGTACTTCCCTGAAATTTCTTGCAGCTCCCAAGGCAAGGCTAGTTGGAGCAATTTCCTGGCTGGACCATAGGAGAGGGTAAGGGAGCTGGGGTTGCATAGCCTGGAGAAGAGGAGGCTCAGAGGAAATCTTATTGCTGTCTACAACTACCTGAAGGGAGGTTGTATCAGGAACAGTGTGGCCAGCAGGAGCAGGGAGGTCATTCTCCCCCTGTACACAGCACTGGTTAGGCCACACCTTGAGTCCTGTATCCAGTTTTGGGCCCCTCAGTTTAGGAAAGATGTTGAGTTGCTGGAAGGTGTCCAGAGAAGGACAACAAAGCTGGGGAGGGGTTTGGAGCACAAGCCCTACCTATGAGGAGAGGCTGAGAGAGTTGGGGTTGCTTAGCCTGGAGAAGAGGAGGCTCAGGGGAGATCTTCTTGCTGTCTACAACTACCTGAAGGGAGGTTGTAGCCAGGTGGGGGTTGGTTTCTTCTTCCAGGCAACCAGCACCAGAACAAGAGGACACAGTCTCAAGCTGTACCAGGGGAGGTTTAGGCTGGATGTTAGGAAGAAGTTCTTCATAGAAGGAGTGATTGGCCATTGGAATGTGCTGCCCAAGGAGGTGGTGGAGTCACCATCACTGGGAGTGTTTAGTAAGAGACTGGATGGGGTGCTCAGGTCTTTTCCAACCTGGTCTGGTCTGGTCTATTCTATTCTATTCTACTCTACCATCCCAGTGACTGGCATGATACTAAATTAGCTCAAAGTAAGTTTTGTTTTGTTTTCTTCTTCATGAATGCTGATGGGTGATGCTGATGGGGGTGAATTTAAACTTGTTAATACTCTGATAACTGTATTTTAAGCACACAAAAGTCAGTTCTCATGCTTCATATAAATAAAAGGAAAATGCACATAAGAGATTTTCTTGTGAAGATGGACTTAAGGAGTAGAGTTTATATTGAGGATGCAGTGACAAAGAGTTTTAGGATACCTAAATTATCTGTATTGTTAGCTAAAAATTTTCACTAGTGGTTGCTGTGCAGTGTGAGTGAGATAGAAGCTGACCTTTTTGCCCTCAGCTGGCAAAGAAATCAAAAGGTTCATGCAATACCTCTTCTGTTGCAATATATTCAGTGCAGAAGAAATGTCTTAATTATTTTCCCTTGTGTTTTTGTTGGTTTGGGTTTTTTGGGGTTGGTTTTGGGTTGATTTTTGGGTTGTGTTGGGTTTTTTTATTACAGTGTAGAGTTACTTTCCTCTCAGTATATTTTGTTTAAAGTTATGGACCAAAGACCTTGGAGTCAAGAGTATAAATAACTTATAGGAGGTCTATGACTAACTAGGATACCAGAACTGTGTGTGAATGTGATCTCAGAGGCAAGTTTGAGTGGGTCATATATTTTTAGAAGATGGTGTGATTTTTGTCCTACCCTTCTATTTAGGTGACAGAATACATGAGGTGCTTGCAAAATGACAGCTCAAAGTACTTAAAATCTGGAATTCATGCTAGGTAGTCTGTAGCTCAGTCAACAACTAAATGCTTAATGGGAAACCAGGAATTCTTGGGTTTGTGTATTTGATGTAGCAAAACATCAGATTTTAGAAGGGTGTTTTTTGATGCATCTTCAAACTGATGGCTGAACTACTGCTAGGTTTAGAATCATAGAATCAATAAGGTCAGAAAAGACCTCAAAGATCATCAAGTCCAACCTGTCACGCAAATACTCATGACTACTAAACCATGGCTTCAAGTCCCACTTCCAATCCCTTTTTGAACACCTCCAGGAATGGTGACTCCATCACCTCCCTGGGCAGCACATTCCAATGGCTAACAACCCTCTCTGTGAAGAACTTTCTCCTCACCTCCAGCCTAAACTTCCCCTGGTGCAGCTTGAGACTGTGTCCTCTTGTTCTGGTGCTGGTTGGCTGAGAGAAGAGACCAACCCCCTCCTGGCTACCACCTCCCTTCAGGTAGTTGTGGAGAGCAATTAGGATAGGATGGGATGGGATGGGATGGGATAGGATAGGATTAACCAGGTTGGAAAAGACCTTTGAGATCGAGTCCAACCTATCATCCAACACTAAGGAATGGAATGGACCAGGTGGGAAGAGACCTTCAAGATCATCATGTCCAACCCATCAACCAATCCAACCCACCTAAACAACTAACAACTATCTAATCAACTGAACCAAAGCACCCCTTTGCCAGTTGTGATTTCCTTCATCCCTCTGATCAGAGCTTGACAAAACCTGGCCAGTGGTAGTTTGCCTTTCCCTTAGTATGGATTGTAAAATAAAGTAAAACTTGAAGCAAAACCCACACCAACTTGTGACTTGTGTACAAGTACTTGAACTGTACACCAGGATCTTCTTGTAGGGTGGAAGATAAAAATTCTTTCCCTGTTTAACATTTCTCAGTTAGACTGGCAGTGTCCATCTCAGAACACATGTTCAAGTGAAATCCAGTTCATCAGAGCTTACTTAACAGTAAGCTTCTACCTAGAAAGTAAATGTTGGCTAATCAGTATTGTGTTTATATGTAGGTGTCTTGAAAATCCCATTTAAATGCTCTTTTATGCCAAGTAAGACTTGTGTTCTTACACCACCAATGAAATAGTTTAGAATAGCTTCTGAGAGTAACACTGTGGCATCTTTGAATAGCTGGCACTTGGGTTAAGCTGCAAACAAACTTGTCCAAATCTCTGACAGGTGTTAAAAAAATCAATTACTTCTATGACTAGAAAATTCTGTGAGTAGAAACTTGTCTGTATCCTTTGGCTACAGATGGGTTTTCTTCTATATGATGAATCCCCCATTTGAGCCTCTTCTCAGAGGGGTAGGTTTCTCTTGAGACAGCATTTCAAACAAACAGTGCATGAATTGCTCTGTCAAAATTCCATTTTCCTTTCTGCTGTGCTCATTGTGAGCCCAAACTACCACAAACTTAAATTAGAATAGAATAGGCCAGACCAGGTTGGAAAAGACCTTTGAGATCATTCAGTCCAACCTATCATCCAACAACATCTAATCAACGAAACCATGGCACCAAGCACCCCATCCAGTCTCTTCCTAAACACCTCCAGTGATGGTGACTCCACCACCTCCCTGGGCAGCACATTCCAATGGCCAATCACTCTTTCTGCGAAGAACTTCTCCCCAACATCCAGCCTAAATCTCCCCTGTTGGTGGTTGCCTGGGAGAAGAGACCAACCCCCCCTGTCTACAACCTCCCTTCAGGTAGTTGTAGACAGCAAGAAGGACTCCTCTGAGCCTCCTCTTTTCCAGGCTGAGCAGCCCCAGCTCTCTCAGCCTCTCCTCAGAGGGCTTCTGGTCCAAACCCTTCCCCAGCTTTGTTGCCCTTCTCTGGACTTGTTCCAGCAACTCAACATCTTTCTGAAACTGAGGGGCCCAGAACTGTACATGGGACTCAAGGTGTGGCCTAACCAGTGAATAGAATAGAATAGACCAGACCAGACCAGGTTGGAAAAGACCTTCAAGATCATCGTGTCCAACCTATCAGCTAATCCAACACCACCCAACCAACTAAACCATGGCACCAAGCACCCTATCAAGTCTCCCCCTGAACACCTCCAGTGATGGTGACTCCACCACCTCCCCAGGCAGCCCATTCCAATGGGCAATCACTCTCTCTGAGTAAAACTTCTTCCTAACCTCCAGCCTAAACCTCCCCTGGCACAGCCTGAGATTGTGTCCTCTTGTTCTGGTACTGGTTGCCTGGGAGACGAGACCAACTTCTGCCTGTCTACAACCTCCCTTCAGGTAGTTGTAGAGAGCAAGAAGGTCTCCCCTGAGTCTCCTCTTCTCCAGGCTAAGCAATCCCAGCTCCCTCAGCCTCTCCTCATAGGGCTTGTGTTCCAAGCCCCTCACCAACTTCATTGCCCTTCTCTGGACATGTTCCAGCAACTCAACATCCTTCCTAAACTGAGGGGCCCAGAACTGGACACAGGACTCAAGGTGCCACCTAACCAGTGCAGTGTACAGGGGCACAATGACCTCCCTGCTCCTGCTGGCCACACTGTTCCTGATGCAGGCCAGGATGCCATTGGCCTTCTTGGCTGCCTGGGCACACTGCTGGCTCATGTTCAGCCTACCATCGACCAGCACCCCCAGGTCCCTCTCTGCCTGGCCGCTCTCCAGCCACTCTGACCCCAGCCTGTAGCACTGCATGGGGTTGCTGTGGCCAATGTGCAGAACCCGGCACTTGGATGTGTTCAATCTCATGCCCTTGGACTCTGCCCATCTGCCCAGCCTGTCCAGGTCCCTCTGCAGAGCCTCTCTACCCTCCAGCAGATCAACTCCTGCCCCCAGCTTGGTGTCATCAGCAAATTTACTGGTGATGGACTCAATGCCCTCATCCAGATCATCAATAAAGATATTGAACAGGATGTGGCCCAGCACTGATCCCTGGGGCACACCACTGGTGACTGGCTGCCAGCTGGATGTGGCACCATTCACCACCACTCTCTGGGCTCGGCCCTCCAGCCAGTTCCTAACCCAATGCAGTGTGCTCCCATCCAAGCCTTGGGCTGACAGCTTGGCCAGGAGTTGGCTGTGGGGGACAGTGTCAAAGTGTCAGTGCTGACAGTGCAACAGCAAGTTGGTTATTTCTGTGTTGGAACTTCTCTTACATCCATAGTGTTGTGTGCACGTTTGAGCTTCCCAGTGCAAGAAGGCCAGTAACATAGTGGAGCAAGTCCTGGTGGAGAGCTACCTAGACAGTGTCCTGGTTTGAGGCCTGGCAGATCCTCCCTCTTACCCCTGAGAGGGGGCAAAAGAATGACACTCACACAAATGGGTTGCAAAAGTGATGGAAAGTTTAAATGGAAAAGCAATTAGTGTTTTACAGGAACTACAAGCACAGTGACAAAGATACCCCAAAGCATACAGAGTCCCTTCCAGCACACCCAAAGGTTCCCCAGCATTTCCCATCTCCCCACCTGAGGGTACACCCAAAACCCCCAGGGCTCTTTCTTCACCCCCACTGCTAGGCTAGTCTCAGACTGGCCAGGTCTCCTGGCCTTAGGCCTAGCCAGGCCTAAGAGACTGTGAGATACTCCCCCACCATTACCCAATAGGGAGCATCTCCCATGAGAGCAGAGAGGGGAGAAAGAGGAAGAGAATGACTTTGCAGATGGATCTATAGGGCACAGGATATTATGGGTATGAAATTCTCAGTTTCCTGTGTCCACCTCCTGGGCTGGACACTGGGGACACAGGAGGTGTAACTCGTGGCAGGAACAGGAGGGACCCAGCCTAAACTGCCACAGATGGTCAAGTGGCTGCACAGTATGATGCACAAAGAGAGGCTGAGGTATTAAACTTGTCCTTAAATGGCATGGAAAGCATTTAGTTGGCTACAGAATTTTCCTGTCTTTTATTCTCAAGCTGGCAAAAGGCACACAGGCATGGATTTTATGAAATATGGATGTGAAATCAAAGTAGCTGGCAAAGGGATGTGTTTCTCTTGCCTGAGTGCTGATGGGAGTTTACTTTCTGTTTTCCAAAGGAGAGTAAAAAGCCAACTGTACTTGTGTGTTAGATATGACACAAATGTCCATGGTGATCTCTTGCTTTTGTGTGTGATAGCTATCAGTATCTGCTATGGAATGAACATAGTATCAGTCAGGGTTGGAAGGGACCACAAGGATCATCTAGTTCCAACCCCCCCTGCCATGGGCAGGGACACCCCACACTAGATCAGCCTGGCCAGAGCCTCATCCAGCCTGCTCTTAAACATTTCCAGGGATGGGGCCTCAACCCCCTCCCTGGACAGCCCATTCCAGGGCTTCACCACTCATGGGGAAGAACTTCCTCCTCACCTCCAGCCTGAATCTCCCCACCTCCAGCTTCATTTCATTCCCCCTAGTCCTGTCACTACCTGACATCCTGAGAAGTCCCTCCCCAGCCTTCTTGTAGCCCCCTTCAGATACTGGAAGGCCACAATGAGGTCACCTGGGAGCCTTCTCTCCTCCAGACTGAACAGCCCCAACTCCTTCAGTCTGTCCTCATAGGAGAGGTGCTCCAGCCCTCTGCTCATCCTCGTGGCCCTTCTCTGGACACCTTCCAGCACCTCCAGATCCCTCTTGGAATAGGGGCTCCAGAACTGGAGGCAGTACTCCAGGTGGGGTCTCCCCAGAGCTGAGTGGAGGGGGAGAATCCCCTCCCTTGCCCTGCTGGCCACACTTCTCTTGATGCAGCCCATGTTCATTAAAATGCATTTGTTGCCCTTTGTGCATGTATCACAGTAACTAAGGCTGGAAGAGACCCCAAGGATCATCAAGTCCAACCTGTTCCAACAGACCTCACAACTAGACCATGGCACCAAGTGCCACATCCAATCTCCCCTTGAACATCTCCAGGGACGGTGGCTCCACCACCTCCCTGGGCAGCACATTCCAATGACGAATGACTCACTGAGTGAAGAATTTTTTCCTCACCTCGAGTCTAAACCTCCCCTGGTGCAGCTTGAGACTGTGTCCCCTTGTTCTGGTGCTGATTGCCTGGGAGAAGAGACCAACCCCCTCCTGTCTACAGCCACCTTTCAGGTAGTTGTAGAGGGCAATGAGGTCACCCCTGATCCTTCTCTTCTCCAGGCTAAACAACCCCAGCTCCCTCAGCCTCTCCTCACAGGGCTGTGCTCAAGGCCTCTCCCCAGCCTTGTTGCCCTTCTCTGGACACGTTCAAGTGTCTCGATGTCCTTCCTAAACTGAGGGGCCCAGAACTGGACACAGGACTCAAGGTGTGGCCTAACCAATGCAGAGTCCAGGGCCACAATGACCTCCCTGCTCCTGCTGGCCACACTATTCCTAATACAGGCCAGGATGCCATTGGCCCTCTTGGCCACCTGGGCACACTGCTGGCTCATGTTTAGGCGGCTGTCAATCAGCACCCCCAGGTCCCTCTCTGTTTGGCAGCTGTCCAGCCACTCTGACCCCAATTGTAATGTAATTGGGATTCACAAAGTTGTTTCTCCTGAGATCATAGTAGTATCATAGTATCAGTCAGGGTTGGAAGGGACCAGAAGGATCAACTAGTTCCAACCCCCCTGCCATGGGAGGGGACACCCCACACTCCATCAGGCTGGCCAGAGTCCCATCCAGCCTGGTCTTAAACACTTCCAGGGATGGGGCCCCAACCACCTCCCTGGATATCCAATAAAGCTCTCAAGTCAAAGACACATGTGCCTTCACAAGCAGAGTTTTGTAGTCTTGTGTTTTTGCAGAGTATGTTTGTGTAGTGGCATGAAGCTAATGGCTTCCCTGGTTCTGCTCCTGCCTCATTGCCTAATGAGTGACTTCAATTGAAGTGGATGGAGTAGATGGGGTGGAGGTTTAATCATGTCACAAATGCATTCAGTCTTCAGCTGTCTGTACTTGTAGCTTGGCAGGGTTGAAATGGTTTAGATTTAAGAAATCAGCATCTTGCCTTGGGAATTGGTTTGTAGCATCTCCTTTGTGCTAGGGTTGTTTGCCATGTAGTGCTGATGCAGGGACAGTTTCACAGAGAAAAGTGTGAGAACTGAGAGATTAGAAAGAGCAGAGAGAGGGGAATTACCTGAGCAGCAAAAGTACTGATCTTCCCTTTTTTACTTCTTTGTATGTGTGGGCAGAGTACTCTGGATAGCCATAGGCTTTTATAAGGGGGTTTTGTGGAGGACATTGAGACACTTGAAGGTGTCCAGAGAAGGGCAATGAGGCTGGGGAGAGGCCTTGAGCACAGCCCTGTGAGGAGAGACTGAGGGAGCTGGGATTGTTTAGCCTGGAGAAGAGGAGGCTCAGGGGAGACCTCATTGCCCTCTACAACTACCTGAAGGGAGGTCATAGCCAAGAGGGAGTTGGTCTCTTCTCTCAGGCAACCAGCACCAGAACAAGAGGACACAGTCTCAAACTGCACCAGGGGAGGTTTAGGCTTGAGGTGAGGAGAAAGTTCTTCATAGAGAGAGTTGTTAGCCATTGGAATGTGCTGCCCAGGGAGGTGGTGGAGTCACCATCCCTGGAGGTGTTCAAGAGGGGATTGGACGTGGCACTTGGTGCTATGGTTTAGTAGTCATGAGGTGCTGGGTGACAGGTTGGACTTGATGATCTTTGAGGTCTTTTCCAACCTTATTGATTCTTTGATTGTGCTGTGAGAGGAAGAATGTCAATGTTTAGTAGCTCACATCATAGATTCATAGAATCAATAAGGTTGGAAAAGATCCCAGAGATCATCAAGTCCAACCTATCATCCAACACCTCATGCCTAACTAAACCATGGCACCAAGAGCCATATCCAATCCCCTCTTGAACATCTCCAGGGACAGTGACTCCACCACCTCCCTGGGCAGCGCATTACAATGGCCAACAACTCCTTCTGTGAAGAGCTTTCTCCTCACCTCAAGCCTAAACTTCCCCTGGCACAGCTCGAGACTGTGTCCTCTTGTTCTGGTGCAGAGATGGTTGGATAAATTAGCCTCTCTTTGCAACACCGCAAAATGTTGGTGGAAAGCCTGACGCAGAAGAGTAGGGGAAGAAAGCAAAGGAAGAGCAAGCAGTAGAGAAATTGAAGAGGTGCATGGTTGAGCAGTGTCAGTATTGGTTATTCCTTTTTTTGCTTGAAGGGGGAGATGCACTGGTAACCACAGTGTCAAATCTCAAAATGAAGGCCTCCTCTCCTTACCTGTGCAACTGAATTGAAATCCAGCTTCCTCAGGTTTGGGAAGAGTTAGAAAGAGGAGACACAAGGTGTATTTCTTTAATTAATACTCAGTGTTTCCCTTCTAACTAATTAGTGCCTGTGTGAGTGATTAATTAACTAAAATGTTTGACTCATGAGATCCAAATCAATTGAGGGGGGAAAAAAAAACCACTCCAACCCACTAGTTCTGGCACTCATGGAACTACTTGTTTTGTCTTCTGTGTAGCTAGACAAGTATTTTTGTCTTCCTTAAGCTGATCACAGAGCATTAGGTTTAGAAGTGTGGATTCAAAAAAAACAACTTGTAAGATGATAGTTTCCAAAGTTGTCTTTAATTGAGTCTAGTGGAGGAAGCTCTGCTGCCTTCCTTCGGTTTAGTAAAGACTCATTACTGTCATGGTTTGAATGCTGCTTCTGCACATTTCCAACATGAAGTCTCTGCATCCTTACAGATTGCAATAAACTGAGCCCATCATCAGTAAATTTGCAGATGACACCAAGCTGGGGGCAGGAGTTGATCTGCTGGAGGGTAGAGAGGCTCTGCAGAGGGACCTCGACAGGCTGGGCAGATGGGCAGAGTCCAAGGGCAGGAGATTGGACACATCCAAGTGCCGGGTTCTGCACATTGGCCACAGCAACCCCATGCAGAGCTACAGGCTGGGGTCAGAGTGGCTGGAGAGCAGCCAGGTAGAGAGGGACCTGGGGGTACTGGTTGATGGTAGGCTAAACAAGAGCCAGCAGTGTGCCTAGGTGGCCAAAGGGCCAATGGCATCCTGGCCTGCATCAGGAACAGTGTGGCCAGCAGGAGCAGGGAGGTCATTCTGCCCCTGTACACTGCACTGGTTAGGCCACACCTTGAGTCCTGTGTCCAGTTCTGGGCCCCTCAGTTTAGGAAGGATGTTGACTTGCTGGAATGAATCCAGAGAAGAGCAACAAAGTTGGTGAGGGGTTTGGAGCACAGCCCTATGAGGAGAGGCTGAGGGAGCTGGGGTTGCTTAGCCTGGAGAAGAGGAGGCTCAGGACAGACCTTTATTGCTGCCTGCAAATTCCTCAAAGGAGGTTGTAGCCAGGTGGGGGTTGGTCTATTCTCCCAAGCAACCAGCACCAGAACAAGAGGACACAGTCTCAAGCTGTGCCAGGGGAGTTTTAGGCTGGATGTTAGGAAGAAGTTCTTTACAGAGAGAGTGATTGCCCATTGGACTGTGCTGCCCAGGGAGGTGGTGGAGTCACCATCATGGGAGATGTTCAGGAGGAGACTTGATAAGGTGCTTGGTGCCATGGTTTAGTTGATTAGATGGTGTTGGATGATAGGTTGGACACAATGATCTTGAAGGTCTCTTCCAACCTGGTCCATTCCACTCCATTCCATTCCACTCCATTCCTTTCCACTCCACTGTAGGCCCCAGGCCTTCAGAGACTGGTTGCATGACTAGAGCAATACAGTAGTTTTGATTATTGGTTTTGTTCTGTGACTGATTTTTAAAATCTGATACTCTGATGCTTATATCAATTTGTGACTTGTAATAATGCTAAAGCATTGGAAATCCAGGAAATGCAGAAAGTGGAAGAGAGTATAAGTCTTTCCTGGCTTTCAATGGGTTGTTGAGGTTCAACAAGACCAAGTGCAGGGTCCTGCATCTGGGTGGAGGCAACCCCAGGCACAAATCCAGGCTGGGCAGTGCCTGGCTGGAAAGCAGCCCTGAGGAGAGAGACTTGGGGGTGCTGGTGGAGGAGAAGCTCAACAGGAGCTCTCAGTGTGCACTTGCAGCCCAGAAAGCCAATCAGATCCTGGGCTGCAGCAAGAGAAGTGTGGCCAGCAGGGCAAGGGAGGTGATTCTCCCCCTCTGCTCAGCTCTGGGGAGACCCCACCTGGAGTACTGCCTCCAGTTCTGGAGCCCCTATTCCAAGAGGGATCTGGAGGTGCTGGAAGGTGTCCAGAGAAGGGCCACAAGGAGCTGGAGCTGGCTGGAGCACCTCTCCTATAAGGAGAGACTGAAGGAGTTGGGGTTGTTCAGTCTGGAGAAGAGAAGGCTCCCAGGTGACCTCATTGTGGCCTTCCAGTATCTGAAGGGGGCCTCCAAGAAGGCTGGGGAGGGACTTCTCAGGATATCAGGTCATGATAGGACTAGGGGGAATGGAATGAAGCTGGAGGTGGGGAGATTGAGGCTGGAGGTGAGGAGGAAGTTCTTCCCCATGAGAGTGGTGAAGCCCTGGAATGGGTTGTCCAGGGAGGTGGTTGGGGCCCTCTCCCTGGAAGTGTTTAAGAGCAGGCTGGATGAGGCTCTGGCCAGCCTGATGTAGTGTGGGGTGTCCCTGCCCATGGCAAGGGGGTTGGAACTAGCTGATCCTTGTGGTCCCTTCCAACCCTGACTGATACTATGATACTATGATTATGTGCCTAATGTCTTAAACTTGTTGTTATTCTTAGTTAGCACTTGTTAGTGGTGGAAAAACACTATTCAAACTTGTCCAGGGGAAGTGGTAGCTTTTCCTGGGGAGAATAAAAACAAAATAGAAGGAATCATAACTGAGTATTCTGATGCTTAAAATGCAGCATGACTGTGAACATGGAAGCTTTGGAACTTCAGTGAGCTCATTTCTTTATTTTGATAAGGTGTCTCTGCTTGCCAGTGACTAATTTGAAGAATGGATTAAATGAAGTTCAGATTTCAAATCAAGATGATGCTGTGCAAGGAGCTTGCTGTTAGTGGCCTCTAGGGTTAGCTTGTACAGTGGTGCCTTTGTTCTGGGGTCTGCAGGGATCCCCAGGTTATAGTGGCTGTAGGTAGAAGCAAGTGTTCGCTCCTGTGGAGCTGTTCATGAATAAGGAGCTGCTGAAGTTCAGAAAGCACTGATTTCAGTTAGTTAATGTCACAGAGTTCCTATGATGCTGTTAAGTGGCTTTGCTGTTTGGAATTGCATTAGGCAGCCCTTGTTGTGCAAATGTTGTTTTATAACTTCATAAGCCTGTAACCAAAGGATAAAGTTAATTGCAAGAAAACCCTAAAATATGATTGAAGAAATGATGTATAGGTGTGAAGAGGGCATGACACACTTAATTTTTTCTCCTATGGTGCAACCATACCCATTTTCAGTTGCTGGTTTTGCCAGTGAATACTAGACAGTTTTCTCCATACCAGTGTCTGTTCATTGAACCAAATGAATCACAGAATCACCAAGGTTGGAAGAGACCTCAAAGGTCACCAACTCCAGCCTGTCACCACAGACCTCATGACTAAACCATGGCACCAAGTGCCACATCCAATCCCCTCTTGAAACCCTCCAGGGATGGGGACTCCACCACCTCCCTGGGCAGCACATTCCAATGCCTAACAACTCTCTCAGTGAAGAACTTTCTCCTCCCCTCACAGTATCACAGTAACTAAGGTTGGAAGAGACCCCAAGGATCATCAAGTCCAACCTGTTCCAACAGACCTCACAACTAGATCATGGCACCAAGTGCCACGTCCAATCTCCCCTTGAACACCTCCAGGGACGGTGACTCCACCACCTCCCTGGGCAGCACATTCCAATGACGAATGACTCGCTCAGTGAAGAACTTCTTCCTCACCTCGAGTCTAAACCTCCCCTGGCACAGCTTGAGACTGTGTCCCCTTGTTCTGGTGCCGGTTGCCTGGGAGAAGAGACCAATCCCCTCCTGGCTACAGCTACCCTTCAGGTAGTTGTAGACAGCCATAAGGTCTCCCCTGAGCCTTCTCTTCTCCAGGCTAAGCAACCCCAGCTCCCTCAGCCTCTCCTTGTAGGGCTTGTGCTCAAGGCCTCTCCCCAGCCTCATTGCCCTTCTTATACAGCTTCTGAATTTCTCCACTGGGAAGATCTGCATAGTCCCAGGGTGCTTCTCTGGTTTGTGTACACTACACATCAAATAATTTGGGTTTTTTTGGTGGATGAAATGTAAGCCTAGATAAAGTTGGATTTCATAGTCCTTCAAATGTGCTTATTTGATTATTAGAGCTGACTGGCAAGAAAGGGATACTTGAAAGACAACACCTTGCTGCCTGGCAGTGTTGAGATAGTGTGAGTGGTTGTTACTTTGAGATGCCATCCTTTACAAAAGGAATGAAGTGTACTCATGAATGTATTCATGTATCCATGAGTACTTCATTCATGAGCACTGAGTCCAGTTCTTGGCCTCTCAGTTTAGGAAAGATGTTGACTTGCTGGAATGTGTCCAGGGAAAGTCAGCAAAGCTGGTGAAGGGTTTGGAGCACAAGCCCTCTGAGGAGAGGCTGAGGGAGCTGGGGTTGCTTAGTCTGGAGAAGAGGAGGCTCAGGGCAGACCTTTATTGCTGCCTGCAACTCCCTGAAAGGAGGTTGTAGCCAGGTGGGGGTTGGTCTCTTCTCCCAAGCAACCAGCACCAGAACAAGAGGACACAGTCTCAATCTGTGCCAGGGGAGTGTTAGGCTGGATGTTAGGAAGAAGTTCTTTACAGAGAGAGTGATTGGCCATTGGAATGTGCTGCCCAGGGAGGTGGTGGAGTCACCATCACTGGAGGTGTTTAGGAAGAGGCTGGATGGGGAGCTTGGTGCCATGGTTTAGTTGATTCGATGGTGTTGGATGATAGGTTGGACTTGATGATCTCAAAGGTCTTTTCCAACCTGGTTAATTCTATTCTAAGTGAATAGTAAGCAAAAGAAGTAAGTGGTACTAAACAAAAGGGTAGAAGTCTGATACAAGATCTATGCAGCCACATAAAAGCTTCATTGACATGAGACTTGAAGTCACCTAACTGCATCTTGTAGCTGCTTTTCACTGAAGTATAGACTATGTTTCTGAAAACAAATGGATGCATTTACTTACTGCTACAGGGTCCAGCTGCTTTGGCAAACTGTTTGCTGTTTGGATTAAGTAGTTCTTTGTTTTGTAGATTGAGATAAAAATGAAGAAGCCAGAGGCCGTGAGATGGGAGAAGCTGGAGGGCCAGGGGGATTCTCCTAAGCTAAAGCAATTTACACCAGGTTTGTACTCTGAGCTCTTAAAATACTAAATGGTGTGTTTATGTTAAGTTGCTTGTAGTTGTCAGGAATATTTGTTGGTGTTGAATCTTGTTAACAGAATAACAGCTTTGTATTTACAACTGGAAGCATAGTAGTCTTAATTTTACTGCCAAGAAGTGACTGAAAAAGTCTACAGGGCATTGCTAAAACTTGGGTATTACCTTTAGTCACAACTTCCTTTCATCTGATGGGATGCTAAGGGTAGTTCCTCAGGGCTTACCTGTTTGGGTCACTTTTGCAGTTCTAGGGATTTTTATGCCTCTACTGTTGTGTAAATAATTCAATGTGATTTGCTTAAGTATTCAGTCTCCCTTGGCAAGTGAGAGTTCTGCAGGTTTTCAGGAGAGGTTAGCAGCCTTTGAGAGCATCTGAAGTTCCAAATGTAATGATTCAGATATTTTTGTTGAAATGTAGCTCACATTTTCCTGTGGCTCTAGGCTGTTGGTTTATTTTGTTTGCTTTCTGTGTATTTTTGATTCTTACTCTCAGCCAGTATCTCCTGCTTTCTTTTGACTTTAAGCTGTGTAGCTGTTGCACAGCATTTGCTTGGGGTTTTTTATTGGCTAACTAAAGTTTGTGACTGTCTTTAACTTCCACAGCTGCTGGATGCAGTCTCTAGCATTTCTTAACTTCCTGTACTTTTGTTACTGTAGTGCTTGTATCAGTAAGGAGGAATCCCACTTGCATTTTCAGATGCATGTTCCATTATCATCTCTGATCCATCAGGTGCATGTCTGTGTTCTCTGCTGCTCTGAAGGTCCTGAGAACATAATCAGTTAACCAACACTTCTGTTTTCAGACACCCAGCACTTATATCCATCCTCCTCTCACTACACAAGGAACTGGGACAAACTGGTAGTTGAAATTAAAGAAGAGGAAAAGAATGAGAAGTTAGAAGGAGATGCAGCTTTAAATAAACTCTTCCAGCAAATTTATTCAGATGGCACAGATGAGGTGAAACGTGCCATGAACAAATCATTTGTAAGTCTCTGTTCTTTGTGTCTGAAGAAATGTGTTCTTCCTGAGCACTGACTCAATTTACTAAACTTTGGAAAGCTTCCAGCTACCAAAACCTTGGGCCTGTAATGAATGGCAGTGGTTCTGTTGGAGATGCTGGTGTAGCAAGGCTTACAATTAGAATATTCAAGGTGTAGCCTAACCAGTGCTGAGTACAGCGGCACAATGACCTCCCTGCTCCTGCTGGCCACACTATTCCTGATGCAGGCCAGGATGCCATTGGCCTTCTTGGCCACCTGGGCACACTGCTGGCTCATGTTCAGCCTGCTATCAATCAGGTACCCCTGGGTCCCTCTCTACCTGGCCGCTCTCCAGCCACTCTGACCCCAGCCTGTAGCACTGCATGGGGTTGCTGTGACCAATGTGTAGAGCCCTGCACTTAGATGTGTTAAATCTCATGCCCTTGGACTCTGCCCATCTGTCTTGCTGGAAGCTACAGTGTTGCACACTATTGAATATGACTTTGTAAGTCCAAGGTTGTGCTTTGTCTCTGATTTCTTGATTCAAATGATGTTATGATAGGTTGGATGAGATGATCTTGAAGGTCTCTTCCAACCTGGTTTGTTCTCTACTCTTCTCTACTCTACCCTTCTCTACTCTTCTCTACTCTACTCTACTCTTCTTTACTCTTCTCTACTCTACCCTTCTCTACTCTACTATTCTCTTCTCTTCTCTTCTCTTCTCTTCTCTTCTCTTCTCTTCTCTTCTCTTCTCTTCTCTTCTCTTCTCTTCTCTTCTCTACTCTACTCTACTCTACTCTACTCTACTCTACTCTACTCTACTCTTCTCTACTCTTCTCTACTCTTCTCTACTCTACTAGTACTCTCAAAGGAAATAAGGTTTTGGCTCATACAGACTTTGGAGACTTGCCATAGGTGAAAGGCTCCAATTCCTCATAATTGTTTGTATGTAATCACTGACCCTTCAAAAGCTTCTTGTTTAATGAAGTAACATCTCATGTGCAGTACCCATTAAATTTATGCTGGGGTGAAGATTTTGGATTGATGGCTTTGTCAGATTTTACTCTATATGCACACAGAATTCCTTAGTAATTTCTGGTATGTGGAGCTTTGCTCCTTCACATTTCTTCAGCAGTTGTCAATAAGCTCTCAGAAATGTGGCTGTTATGTTACTAGAGCAAACTAAACGAGCTTTCTCTCATATTACAGATGGAGTCTGGAGGCACAGTTCTGAGCACCAACTGGTCTGATGTTGGTAAAAGGAAGGTGGAAGTTAATCCTCCTGATGACGTGGAATGGAAGAAATTCTAATGCTGTTTTTAAATCTTTCACCATCTGTATGTTGCCATAGTCATGTACTGACCACTGTGTATGGACATAGCATCCTTGGATTCAAAGCACTGAATGCTCCCTTGGAAACAGGAATCGTCTTTGCGTTTTGCGTGCTTTAGAAATACCTTCATCTGCAGATGTTAAAGATTACACTCAAGAGTGGAACCCCTCTTTTCAGCACCTCTCTCTAATTTTTGGGAATTGAGTCAATCAGGCTAAATTTTCTACCACCTTTATCAGCTCTGCTCTTTGAGGATAGGGTGATCTCTTAATGGCTGGTCAGGATTATTGCCTTATGCCCGGTGTTTCTGTTCAGTAACTTGCAGGTCTTGGCAACTCTGGGTTTAAAAAACAAAACACTTTTCAACAACAGTGTTAATATTGTTTGCTCTTTAACTCTGCTAAATAAAACTGTAAATATAACTTTTCCTATATGGAAGCTGCTTCATTTCCTTTTCAGTACTGTTGGGTTTTGATGGGGGGCTCACTTAGGGCATATAGGTGAGGATGCAAATGCTCTGCTTAAGAAAACTCTTAACTGATGTATAGGAGCAAAATGTGCATTCAGTGAGGAGGATCAGAATAGAATGGAATGGAATAGAATAGAATAGGATAGGATAGAATAGAATAGGATAGAATAGAATAGGATAAAATAGGATGGAATAGGATAGGATAGAATAGACTAGACTAGAATAGGAGTAGAATAGAATAGAATTAGAATAGAATAGAATAGAATAGGAATATAGAATAGAATAGAATAGAATTGAATTGAATTGAATTGAATTGAATTGAATTGAATTGAATAGAATGAGGTTGCTATTCTTAATGCAGAAAAGACCATTTCCACTTCTGGAGTCCTTCCCACCTGGGTGATAGATTGAGCTTCACTTGTGTGATCAAAGGGAGAAACTTGGGGCTGGAGATTCCTACAGAGAAGTGAGTCCTCTGTCTGCCTCCTTTATGCAAAGAGAAGGATCGATTGCAGTTGCCTGAAATCAAAAGGTAGGAAGCAGTTGCTTTAAGTTCTGTTATTTCAGAATGTTGGAAACTTGATATTCTAGAAAAGAACCTATGCACTTTTGACTGTTCCAGGAATTGTGTGGCCAGTAGGAGCAGGGAGGTCATTCTGCCCCTGCACTCAGCACTGTTTAGGTCACATGTTGAGTTCTGTCTCTGCTTCTAGGCCCCTCAGTTTTGGAAAGATGTTGAGTTGCTGGAATGTTTCCAGAGAAGGGCAACAAAGCTGGGGAGAGGTTTGGAGAACAGCTCTGTGAGGAGAGGCTGAGGGAGCTGGGGTTGCTTAGCCTGGAGAAGAGGAGGCTCAGGGGAGACCTTCTTGCTGTCTACAACTACCTGAAGGGAGGTTGTAGCCAGGTGGGGGTTGGTCTCTTCTCCCAGGAAACCATCACCAGAAAAAGAGGACACAGTCTCAAGCTGTGCCAGGGGGGGAGGTTCAGACTGGATGTTAGGAAGAAATTCTATGCAGAAAGAGTGGCCATTGGAGTGGCCCAGGGAGGTGGTGGAGTCACCATCACTGGAGGTGTTTAGGAAGTGAATTGCTGAGGCACTTGGTGCCATGGTTTAGTTGATTAGATGGTGTTGGATGATAGTTTGGACTTGATGATCTCAAAGGTCTCTTCCAACCTGGTTAAATTCCATTCCATTCCATTCCATTCCATTCCATTCCATTCCATTCCATTCCATTCCATTCCATTCTATTCCATTCCATTCCATTCTATTCCCAAATGGTAAATAATGGTGTTTACAGAATAAGAAATGTAAGGAGCAATGTCTGTGCTTGTCCTAGTTGGATGCAAGTCTGCAAAGGCTTACAGATGCTGAAAAGCCACCTGGCCACATTACTGGGCACCTGTCTTTAAGTGACCCTGCTTGAATGGGAGGGTTGGACAAAGTGGCCTCCACAGGTCCCTTCCCACCTCAACCATTTTGGGATTCTGTGAAAAAGAGATGAACTTACAGAGCTGTGGTAAATATTGTGTAGTCCATATGCTGCTTTTCTGGGGGAGTTCAGAGATACCTAAATGGTCTAGAAAACACCATGAACTCTGAATACTGGCAGCCCCCCTGAAAACCACTTCATTCCTTGCTGACCATTAGCCACTGCTTTAAGTCTGCACTTTGCCTTGCATTCCTAATTATGTAGAGCTTTCCAGATTGTTGTTCTGCCTGTTTCCTTGGTGTTTGATATTTTACTACAGTGGGAACTAGATGAGCTTGGTAAAATATAAAGGCTATTAGAGCAGGTGTTTTACTAGGATGAGGGAAGTCTGCAGCTGTTACAGTAATAAACATATGTAAAAGATGATTGAAAACTAAGGAGGAGAAATAAAGGATGTGTTATGTTCCTCCTGGGGACTAGCAGTCTGTGTTTTGCAGTGGTGGTGGAAAAATGCAGTGCTTGCTTTCCTGCTATTGTTGCTATGCCTGTGCAGTAGGTGGTATAGGTACTGAGGTTTTTAACTCTCACAAATCTTACAAAGAGCTTGGGTTTGGATATGTCAGAGCTATGAGCTTCAGGTTGTTGTAGCAGGCAGCTGCAGAGTGTGACTGCAGTCTCGACGTGATGCTGTTTCTCGATGTGAATAGAACAGAATAAACCAGGTTGGAAGAGACCTTCGAGATCATCGAGTCCGACCTATCATCCAACACCATCTAATCAGCTAGACCATGGCACCAAGCACCCCAGCCAGTCTCTTCATGAACACCTCCAGTGATGGTGACTCCACCACCTCCCTGGGCAGCCCATTCCAATGGCCAATCACTCTTTCTGGGAAGGACTTCTTCCTAACATCCAGCCTAAACCTCTCCTGGTGCAGCTTGAGACTGTGTCCTCTTGTTCTGGTTGCCTGGGACAAGAGACCAGCCCCCACCCAGCTACAACCTCCCTTCAGGTAGCTGTAGACAGCAAGAAGGTCTCCCATGAGTGCCCTCTTCTCCAGGCTAAGCAACCCTAGCTCCCTCAGCCTCTCCTCATAGGGCTTATGCTCAAAACCCCTCCCCAGCTTTGTTGCCCTTCTCTGGACACATTGCAGCAACTCAACATCTTTCCTGAAGTGAGGGGCCCAGAACTGGACACAGAACTCAAGGGGTGGCCTAACCAGTGCTGAGTGCAGGGGCACAATGACCTCCCTGCTCCTACTGCCCACACTGTTCCTGATACAGGCCAAGATTCCATTGCCATGTGCTCAGGTCATGATTATTCTATAGTGTTAGCTGGGCAGTGATTTCTCCTTTTAATCACTTCTAGCTTCAGAAAGGAGTCATGTTTTCCAAAGCTCACACTTGATGACCTTCAGTACTCAGTGTTACCCTGGTCTGTGACTATAGTGAAAGGAGACAAATGGAATTTAGGAAGGGGTTTGTGTGTGCCTTAACTCTTAGCAGTGTTTGCTTCTTGGAAGAGTTCCTCAAAGGATATACTTTTGGCATATTTCACTGAAGTTTCGTTAGCTTCAGTGGAGAATTTCTTGCCCTTGACAGAATTCTGTGTAGCTACTTGCTCTCTCACTAGAGCATTTGCCATCCATATGGGTTGCTCGGAAAGATGTTTCTTACTTTCTAATGTAGAAGGAAGACAAATGTCTGAGTGTGTCACTTTGCCATAAAATGGGGTTCTTGTCTCCTGGCCAGCCTTGCTTTATAAATGTCATTCAGAGCACTTAACACTGCTTAGCAAAGGCTTGCTGTGGGAAAAGCCTAGATAAAAATCTCTTAAATAGAGATGAAAAGTAATTTGAGGATGTTTTCTGCCAATCAAGTTGTTCTTACTGACTGAAGAGAGCACAGTAGGGGTTCCTCTATCTACTTGCACTTACAGAAAGACCATGGGAGTATTTCATCAGATAAGCACAATATCTTCTTGTATTAAGTGGGTACTGTTTCACTGCTTTGGGATTCAATTCACTTAGCTTAAGGCAAAAAGTAAAATGAAAGGCATTGCTACTTATGTACTCTTGAGGCATGTGTAATGCAAATGTAATGCTTTCGCTGCAGGCTAAAACTTGTAGCAATCAAGTGGTAGACCTCCCTGTCCATCTCAATCCTGTAAGCCAAGTTTGCAGGTCTGAATGTACTTGCAGCATGTTTCTGAGCAGAAACAGATAATCAGCACAGATTGGAGGTGAACCAGTAACAGCAGCTCTTCTTGGGATGTGGGGGAAGGTTGGGGTTTTCTGGTGGGAAGGAATTGGATTAAAGCAATAGAGAAAATTTCCTTACAAAGTCAGGGAAAAAGGTGCTTTGTGAACTTTGTGAACTGGGGAGGTGGTGGAGTCGCCATCACTGGAGGTTTTCAGGAGAAGACTTGATGGGGTGCTTGGTGCCGTGGGTTAGTTGTTTGGGTGGTGTTGGATTGGTTGATGGGTTGGACGCGATGATCTTGAAGGTCTCTTCCAACCTGGTTTATTCTATGTATGTATTCTATGTATGTATTCTTTGAACAGAATGTTTTCTTCTTGACAAAACACAAACCCAGAATAGAATAGAGTAGAATTAACCAGGTTGGAAAAGACCCTCAAGATCATCGAGTCCAACCTATCATCCAACACCATCTAATCGACTAAACCATGGCACCAAGCATCCCAGCTCCCTCAGCCTCTCCTCAAAGGGCTGTGCTCCAGACCCCTCCCCAGCTTTGTTGCCCTGCTCTGGACATGATCCAGCAACTCAACATCTTTCCTAAACTGAGGGGCCCAGAGCTGGACACAGGACTCACAGTGTGGCCTAACCAGTGCAGAGTGCAGGGGCAGAATGACTTCCCTGCTCCTACTGGTCACAGTCCTTCACAGAAAGAGTGATGGGCCACTGGAATGTGCTGCCCAGGGAGATGGTGGAGTCACCATCACTGGGAGTGTTTAAGGAAAGACTGGATGGGGCACTTGGTGCCATGGTTTAGTTGATTAGATGGTGTTGGATGATAGGTTGGACTTGATGATCTTGAAGGTCTTTTCCAACCTGGTTAATTCTATTCTGTTTCTGGGACATCAAACCACTAAGACACTAAGCCATAGATGCAAAGGACAACAACTACCTGAAAGGAAGGCCAGCCTTTTCTCCTCGGTGGCAAGTGACAGGGCTGGAAGAAGTGGATACAAGTGGCAGCAGGATGTTTAGGCTGGATATTAGGAAATACTTCTTCACTGAAAGGGTGATCAAACATTGCAATGGTCTTCCCAGGGCAGCGGTGGAGTCACTGTCCCTGGAGGTGTTTAAGCAGCATGCAGACCTGGCACTTAGGGATGTGATTTAGTGTTGGATCGAATGTTGGACTGCATGATCTTGAAGGTCACTTCTAAACCAAATAGACTCTGTGATTCATATACACAGTCATATAGCCTTCTTTTTGCTTTCAATGTTTCACTTGCTGATCACCTGTTTTCCCCCCCTTGAGGGCAACGAGGCTGGTGAGAGGCCTCAAGCACAAGCCCTATGAGGAGAGGCTGAGGGAGCTGGGGTTGTTTAGCCTGGAGAAGAGGAGGCTCTGGGGGGACCTTATTGCTGTCTACAATTACCTGAAGGGTTGTTGTAGCCAGGAAGGTCTTGTCTCTCTAGCAACCAACACCAGAACAAGAGGACACAGTCTCAAGCTGTGCCAGGGGAAGTTTAGGCTGGAGGTGAGGAGAAAGCTCTTCACTGAGAGAGTTGTTAGCCGTTGGAATGTGCTACCCAGGGAGGTGGTGGAGTCACCCTCCCTGGAGGTGTTCAAGAGGGGATTGGATGTGGCACTTGGTGCCATGGTTTAGTCATGAGGTCTGTGGTGACAGGTTGGACTTGATGATCTTCGAGGTCTCTTCCAACCTTGGTGATTCTGTGAAGGTACTATTGCACTTTCCACATTGAAAAAAAAGCACAGAAAGCAATTGCCTTTTTTTAAAGGTTATTTGTTTAATCTGCAGTAAAAAAAAAAATACAGAAGGAAAGAAAAAATGGACTTTACTAAGCATACAAATGGCATACTTCTGCAACAACATCCTGATCAAGGTCGTTTTCATGTGAAACAGCAGAGACTCAAATGGAACAGGCCTCCAGATCCCACTTTAAGAGGGTTTTAGTTTAAACATTTCAAAGGGAGTCTGCCCCTCAGATTAAGGGAAGGTGAAGCTTGCATTAAAAAAAGCTGCAGAAGAGCAAAATACTGAATTCTATTCTCATCTTGCTCTCCTTTAACACTTTGCTCTTTTTGATAGGCGGTTTAGCATTCCACATGAGGTTGTCTTTATTTTCCTTAAGCCGTGATTATGTCAAATTAATTCCTCTTTTCTGTGTCTCACAGAGTGTTAATAACATTACTGGGCTTGCAACATCCCAAGAGCTGTTTAGTCACAAAAATTAATGCTCCAGAGAGTGAACTTCAAGAAGAATTGGACCGTTCTGTTTATAAAGCCCATGTAGATAGCTCCATAAATTTAATGGTAGGGTTCAAGGCTTATAGTGTAGATGAAGTCAGCATAATACCACTATCCTTGTTGTTCATGGCTGGAAGTCCTAAATCATTTCATCTTTATGAGTGTTTCAGCTTAGTACCTTCCTTAGTGCTACAGGCTGGGGTCAGAGTGGTTGGAGAGCAGCCAGGCAGAAAGGAACCTGGGGGTACTGGTTGATAGGAGGCTGAACAAGAGCCAGCAGTGTGCCCAGGTGGCCAAGAAGGCCAATGGCATCCTGGCCTGCATCAGGAATAGTGTGGCCAGCAGGAGCAGGGAAGTCATTGTGCCCTTGGACTCAGCACTGGTTAGGCCACACCTTGAGTCCTGTGTCCAGTTCTGGGCCCCTCAGTTTAAGAAAGATGTCGACTTGCTGGAAGGTGTCCAGAGAAGGGCAACAAGGCTGGGGAGGGGTTTGGAGCACAGCCCTGTGAGGAGAGGCTGAGGGAGCTGGGGTTGGTTAGCCTGGAGAAGAGGAGGCTCAGGGGAGACCTTCTTGTTCTCTACAACTACCTGAAGAGAGGTTGTAGCCAGGTGGGGGTTGGTCTCTTCTCCCAGGCAACCAGCACCAGAACAAGAGGACACAGTCTCAAGCTGCACCAGGGGAGGTTTAGGCTGGATGTTAGGAAGAAGAAACTAAACTCTCCGTATTCAGTATCACTAAGGTTGGAAGAGACCTCAAAGATCATCGAGTCCAACCTGTCACTACTGCCCACTGCAGGCTTGAACTCACGACCTTCCCATTAAGGGTCTTATGTGCTACCAAGTTGCAATGATAGGTGCAAGAACTCTTCCCAGAAGGAGTGATTGGCCATTGGAATGTGCTGCCCGGGGAGGTGGTGGAGTCACCATCACTGGAGGTGTTTGGGAAGAGACTGGATGGGGAGCTTGGTGCCATGGTTTAGTTGGTTGGGTGGTGTTGGGTGATAGGTTGGACTCAATGATCTCTGAGGTCTTTTCCAACCTGGTTAATTCTATTCTATTCTATTCTATTTTAGTGTTTCAATATGCAGTAGGATTAATCCTAAATATTTCAGAGTTCACCTAAGCAAAAAAGGATGAGGTTAGAAACTTTTTTTCCCCCTTCTCTGTTTTTTGTTTTCTCCTTACTGGTGCATAGGTTTCTCTTTCAGGAAATGGAGGTTAGCTTCAGCAGAGCTGAAGGAGCTAGCATGAATGGCTGCTAACCATGTGGAATAAAGAGGGGTTGTAATCTTGTGTCAAAAGTGTCTAGTTCAAGGATTTATAAATACAGTGGCTGTTACAGATCCTGAAGGCTCTCGAGACTCTGGTCTCCAACTGCATGTAAATACTTCTGCCATAGTAGCTGGGATAGCAGATACTTGCTGGACACTAGAGTGGTACCGTGGATACAGGATTCTTGATGCTGGGGCTTCTTTGATGCTGGGATGTGCGAAGGGTTTTGATTCTGCAGCCGCACACATTCCCTTCTGCGCTCCCTTGTCCCGCCGCTTGTTTCCGATGTGGCACAATGTGTGCTTTCCCGTGTCCCCTGGAGCAGCTTTGTGGGAAAGGTATGCTGTAATTGCTTTGTAACCATTCATAATGACCTGGCAGCTCAGTCTGAATAGCAACGGGGAGCAACTTAACTTGTGATTTATTTAAGCAAGCCACATGGATGAAAGGTACTCCCCGAGTGTACCAGTTGAGCTAGTTGCCTAATTGGATGTAAATTTTCACATGCAGCTTGGAAAGAAAGGGTTTTGTTGTGAAAGGCTGCATTTGGATTGATGAGCAAGCTTCTGGACTGCTAAACCAGCTTGTGAGCAAAGTTTAATACTGCCTTTTTTTTTGGGGGGGTGGGGAGGGGAATATCTTAGTTTTTGAATTCAGTAAGTGCTAGTATGCCCTTGTCTTTTGTAAAGCTAATAGGAGGTTAACTTCAGCTTTTTATGTACAGGTAGAATATCTGACCTTGCTTTTGGGGCAGGAATACACAGATTGGTTTTCAAAGCCAGGATTGGTACCGCTGCTTTGGTTGTAGGCTCTTACCAGCTTGTTGTCATTGCATCCCTTTTTGTTTTGTCAAGGCTGTGACTGGCTCTTCTCACACAACACCCATGATACGAGCCACCCACCAGCTGCAGGGCATGATGATTCGGCAGGCGGTACGACAGCCTTGGTAGTTGTAAGGCCAGGGGTAGTAGCCCAAGAGAGGCTCACAGATTCTCTGGCACTGCGTGTAACTTCGTCTGCATTCAATGCAGCACACGCCTAGGTGATCCAGCATGGGGTCAAAAGCCATCCCTTCACCTTCCAGTTGCTGAAATGCAAAACATGAAATGTCATCCCAATGCTCTCAGGCTCAGAAGATGCAGGATCTGCAGGTGATCTTCTTAACCCTACAAAGGGCATAAAAGCTGAGCTCTTGGATCTGTTGAAGTCAACAGAGCTGCTGTCCAGACAAGGGCAACAAAGCTGGGGAGGGGTTTGGAGCACAAGCCCTACCTATGAGGAGAGGCTGAGAGAGTTGGGGTTGCTTAGCCTGGAGAAGAGGAGGCTCAGGGGAGACCTTCTTGCTGTCTACAACTGCCTGAAGGGAGGTTGTAGCCGGGTGGGGGTTGGTCTCTTCTCACAGGCAAGCTGTGATAGAGCAAGAGGACGCAATCTCAAGGTGCACCAGGGGAGGTTTAGGCTGGATGTTAGGAAGCAGTTCTTCATAGAAAGAGTGATTGGCCATTGGAATGTGCTGCCCAGGGAGGTGGTGGAGTCACCATCACTGGAGGTGTTTAGGAAGAGACTGGATGGGGTGCTTGGTGCCATGGTTTAGCTGATCAGATGGTATTGGATGATAGGTTGGACTGGATGATCTCAAAGGTCTTTTCCAACCTGGTTAATTAATTTCAATAAAATTCTATTCTATTCTATTCTATTCTATTCTATTCTATTCTATTCTATCCCCAGTCACAGGGGGGGTAATGTTTCCCTGGGCAGGATTCATTATCCTTGAAGTCAGATACCTGCAGTGTGAACTTCTGCTGCTCAGCTCATTGTCCAGAATCCACCCATATTAGAGGAATCAAAACAGCTGCAGGAAAGACCTGCAGCATATAATGAGTGGTCTTTTATGAATTAAATGAATCAGTCTCTGAAGAAAGCTTGGGATCTAGGCACCTACAGCATCACTGTTAGTGAAGGTGAATCCTGCCCCGTAGGCTAAGGGGAATCTGGTGACCATATCTAAGTGGATCTTTTCCATTTGGCCCAGGGGCCCAATGGCTGGCAGAATGCCCCTGCTCTCCAGAGGCAGGGCAGCTCAGACTCCATGGATGTGGTGATGTTGGTAGCTGTGAGAAGTTACATTCCAGTACTGCTGCTGTCTTACTGACCTCATGAGAGAGCCGGTTGAGATTCGTTTTATTCGGAGTGATTAATTTAAGTTTAATTAAGGGATGTCAGCTCGGCAGAATGCTGTCACAGTATAATGATCTCCTGCTGCTGCATAAATGTCAAGTCAGAGCTGGGACTTATTTCCAAAGCAGGAGGCATTTATCTTGTGACAGTGTTGTATTAAAATGACTTACTCCTGCTGCACCAAATGGTGGGTGTAAATTGTCTGGCGCTGGTGCAGCAGACTGTAAGGTGCCTGCTGTACAGTCAGTTTTCCTGCGGCGCAGCAGAGGTGTTGGGACACAGTGGGGTGGCTCTTGTGCTCTTTCTATGGGCTGCTTCATCTTGAGGAGTGAGAACAAGTTCTGCAGTAGGCTTCCTCCACCCACTGTTGCTGTTTCTAAACAAGTTCTCTTGTCAATTGTGTGCTAGATTGGGGGCATTTACCCTGGTAAAGAGGAGGCTGAGGAAACAGATTCATTTGGCCTTACTCTAACCTCTTTGCAGCCAGACACTACTACTGCTCTCCTCTGTAGTAATTACTTCTAATACTAGTTTCTATTAGAGAGCAAAGCATGTTTCTAGCTACTGGACTCCCTCTTCACATTGTCAGTAAATCACAGAATCAGAATCAATAAGGTTGGAAAAGACCTCAAGGATCATCAAGTCCAACCTGTCACCCAAGACATTCATGACTACTAAACCACGGCACCAAATGCCACATCCAATCCCCTCTTGAACACCTCCAGAGACAGTGACTCAACCACCTCCCTGGGCAGCCCATTCCAATGGAAATGATGGGGTTGAGCTGTCTGTTCTAGACTAGCTTTGGCTTGTTCTCAGAAGGTGCTATCCTTGTCAGCTACCTCCAGTGCTGCTTCCATACATCCATATGGAAAGCCTGAAAAGCAGCTTGGCATCAGCTTGCCTTAATCTTGCCACCTCAAGCACTTGTGCTTGTTTCAGGCTGAAGTCTTAATGAAAACTGGGATGAAGCAAGGAGAAAAGGACTGAGGAAAGTATGCAGTAGCAGTGATAAGCTGAATGGGTATAAAGACTGCACAGATTGTCTTTTATCCCTAAGAAAACCCCACAAACCCCAACAAACAAAACACTCCAAAGCACCTCTATTGCTCATCTACAACTGTCTCAGGCTCTGTAAGGTTACAGTGCAAATACTTACATTATATGGGTTGTCTGGATTATTTGATTGATCAGTTTCTTGTCCCATGGGCCTAGTTTCATTAGACAGATGATCAGTCAGCTGCATGGTGGCTGACCTGGAGTTTACTTCTTCCCTAGCAGCTTCCGTGTCTTCCATATCAAAATTTGACTCCGATTGGCGTTTGTTTCTCTTCATTTCTCTCCTGGGGTTAGCTGAAGAAGTAATCACAAGGGAATCTATTATTCTGCATGACCCTGGGTTTATCCACATATTCATAGAATCATAGCATCAGTAAGGTTGGCAAAGACCTCAAAGATCATCAAGTCTAACCTATCATCCAAGACCTCATGACTACTAAACCACGGCACCAAGTGCCACGTCCAATCCCCTCTTGAACACCTCCAGGGATGGTGACTCCACCACCTCCCTGGGCAGCTCATTCCAATGGCCAATCTCTCTTTCTGTGAAGAACTTTCTCCTCACCTCAAGCCTAAACTTGCCCTGGTACAGTTTGGGACTGTGTCCTCTTGTTCTGGTGCTGGTTGCCTGGGCTACAACCTCCCTTCAGGTAGTTGTAGAGAGCAAGAAGGTCTCCCCTGAGCCTCCTCTTCTCCAGGCTAAGCAACCCCAGTTCCCTCAGCCTCTCCTCATAGGGCTTGTGCTCCAAACCCATCCCCAGCCTCGTTGCCCTTCTCTGGACATGTTCAAGTGTCTCAGTGTCCTCCATAAGTTGAGGAGCCCAGAACTGGACACAGGACTCAAGGGGTGGCCTAACCAGTGCTGAATCCAGGGGCACAATGACCTCCTTGCTCCTGCTGGCCACACTATTCCTGATGCAGGCCAGGATGCCATTGGCCTTCTTGGCTACCTGGACACACTGCTGGCTCATTTTCAGCCTCCTATCAACCAGTATCCCCAGGTCCCTTTCTGCCTGGCCACTCTCCAGCCACTCTGACCCCAGCCTGTAGCACTGCATGGGGTTGTTGTGGCCAAAGTGCAGCACCTGGCACTTGGACTTGTTGAATGCCATCCTGTTGGACTCATATTCTCTAAGGTTTTTGTGATTCCTGCAAACATTAAAGAACCAGGGAAGGTAGGGGCAGAGGAAAGGGCAAAACTGTATGGAGGCAAAATTAATGAGCATCCCCATGGGAGCTACTTGCCTTCCCACATTGTATCTGCAGCCAGTGTCAGGCCAAAGGGGTGTGAGATTGCCTTTCGGTTTTTTTCCCCTCCCACCCCTTTTCCTCCCCTTAAGGCAAAGCTGATGTGAGGACATTTGTTTGTTGGTTTTTGACCAGCCTTGTGGTCACTGATGCTAACTCAGCAGGAGTTGCCAGCACTAGCAAGGTTAGTCATACACACCACAGTTTTTAGAAGTGCTTTCATGACAGACTGGTGCCCTTGCACCCAAGGGCAGCTGGTGGAACTGCTGGAAGCAGCTGCTGGACAGCTTTGATACTGTTCTTTTGTTGCCCAGTGGGGTATGCAAGATATACATCCTAGTGCCAGGTTCTACACATTGGCCACAGCAACCCCATGCAGTGCTACAGGCTGGGGTCAGAGTGGCTGGAGAGCTGCCAAACAGGGAGGGACCTGGGGGTGCTGGGTGATAGGAGGCTGAACAAGAGCCAGCAGTGTGCCCAGGTGGCCAAGAAGGCCAATGGCATCCTGGCCTGCATCAGGAATAGTGTGGCCAGCAGGAGCAGGGAAGTCATTCCTCCCCCGTCCTCAGCACTGGTTAGGCCACCCCTTGAGTCCTGTGTCCAGTTCTGGGCCCCTCAGTTTAAGAAGGACATTGAGACACTTGAACATGTCCAGAGAAGGGCAATGAGGCTGGGGAGAGGCCTTGAGCACAGCCCTGTGAGGAGAGGCTGAGGGAGCTGGGAGAAGAGGAGAGTCAGGGGAGACCTTCTTGCTCTCTACAGCTCCCTGAAGAGTGGTTGTAGACAGGCAGAGGTTGGTCTCTTCTCCCAGGCAACCAGCCCCAGAACAAGAGGACACAGTCTCAAGCTGCGCCAGGGGAAGTTTAGGCTGGAGGTGAGGAGAAAGCTCTGCACTGAGAGAGTTGTTAGCCTTTGGAATGTGTTGCCCAGGGAGGTGGTGGACTCACCCTCCCTGGAGGTGTTCAAGAGGGGATTGGACGTGGCACATGATTTAGTCATGAGGTCTGTGGTGATGGGTTGGACTCAATGATCTTTGAGGTCTCTTCCAACCTTGGTGATTCGGTGATTCTGTGATCTCAAAGGTCTTTTCCAACCTTTTTGATTCTGTGATTCTGTGAAGGGAGGGGCAGCAGAGTTTCCAAATAAAAGAAGCTTTACCTTTGGGATATGTTGGTCGCAGCCAGAAAATGGGAAGATCCCCACAAAGCTCTAAAATTTTGGGGCTTAGGAAGTTGTTGTGCTTGATAGGCTCATCTGCAGCCACCCAGATAAGGGAGTTTTCATCAAATCTTACAGGCATGATTTCATCTTCCTGCAAATAGAAGAGCATAAATCCTTTGCTACTCAGTGAACAGACATGTGCCTGCTCGCTCTTAATTCGTGAGCATCAAGCTGCATGATCCCCTGCTGCAGCCGATACCGAGCACCCTTCTGTAACGTGCATGTGAGCTCATTGTACCGAGCCAGAGCTCGAGTAAAGGTTGCCACCACTGAACTGTCAGCTTTGCTGAGGCTAAGGTTTCACCCATCTCTCTCTCTTGGAAGGCTTTTGCCTCATGTACAAGATGAGGTGTCAGAGATCTTGGACAGGTGCACTCTGCGCTGCGTTAGGAACTGACTGGAGGGCTGAGCCCAGAGAGTGTGGTGAATGGTGCCACATCCAGCTGGCAGCCAGTCACCAGTGGTGTGCCCCAGGAATCAGGGCTGGAACACATCCTGTTCAATATCTTTGTTGATGATCTGGATGAGGGTGTTGAGTTCATCATCAGTAAATTTGCAGATGACACCAAGCTGGGGGCAGGAGTTGATCTGTTAGAGGATAGAAGGGCTCTCCAGAGTGACCTTGACAAGCTGGGCAGATGGGCAGAGTCCAATGGCATGAGATTGAACACATCCAAGTGCCGGGTTCTGCACATTGGCCACAGCAACCCCATGCAGAGCTACAAGCTGGGGTCAGAGTGGCTGGAGACTGGCCAGGCAGAGAGGGACATGGTGATACTGGTGGATAGTAGGCTGAACATGAGCCTGCAGTGTGCCCAGGCAGCCAAGAGGGCAATCGCATCCTGGCCTTCATCAGGAACAGTGTGGCCAGCAGGAGCAGGGAGGTCATTCTGCCCCTGTACACTGCACTGGTTAGGCCACACCTTGAGTCCTGTGTCCAGTTCTGGACCCCTCAGTTTAGGAAAGATACTGACTTGCTGGAAGGTGTCCAGAGAAGGGCAACAAAGCTGGGGAGGGGTTTGGAGCACAGCCCTGTGAGGAGAGGCTGAGGGAGCTGGGGTTGCTTAGCCTGGAGAAGAGGAGGTTCAGGGGAGACCTTCTTGCTGTCTACAACTAACTGAAGGGAGGTTGTAGCCAGGTGGGGGTTGGTCTGTTCTCCTAGGCAACCAGCACCAGAACAAGAGGACACAGTCTCAAGCTGTGCCAGGGGAGGTTTAGGCTGGATGTTAGGAAGAAGTTCTTCCCAGAAAGAGTGATTGCCCATTGGAATGTGCTGCCCAGGGAGGTGGTGGAGTCCTCATCACTGGAGGTGTTTAGGAAGAGACTGGATGGGGTGCTTGGTGCCATGGTTCAGTTGATTAGATGGTGTTGGATGATAGTTTGGACTTGATGATCTCGAAGGTCTTTTCCAACCTGGTCTATTCTATTCATTTCTATTCTATTCTATTCTAGTCTAGTCTAGTCTAGTCTAGTCTATTCTATTCTAGTCTATTCTATTCCATTCCATTCCATTCCATTCCATTCTATTCTATTCCATTCTACTCTCTATTCTATTCTATTCTATTCTGTTATATTCTATTATGTTCTACTCGCTATTCTATTCTATTCTATTCTATTCTATTCTATTCTTTCAGCCCAGAGCACCTGATTTTCAGGTGTTTGAAACCATGAAGATTTGCCACCTTCAGAAAAGCAGCAATGAAATAACTGCAGCTTAACACAAGGCCCTGATCTTTTATCATGACCTGTTCTCATCTGATCTTTTCTCAAGATTCCACTTGTGTTTACAGTGAGGGGCTGGGGGGCGGGGGGGAAGTCTTGTTCAGAAGTTTTAGAGAGGGTTATAGCTTGCAAACTGCTCCAGCTTCCAGTTGCAAGTCAACGTGATCAGTCTGATTAAAGGTCTCATTTGGTAAAAGCAATTCAATTGACCAAAAGCTCGGAGTGCAAGTTAAAGGAGCCTGCCTTTTTGAAGTGTGCCCTGCAGCTTTTGTGGGCTCCTATCTTCAAAGGAACGTGGGAAAATGCCGGTGATTGATTCTTTAAAGTTGTTAGTTCAAAGTATGATTTTACATAAAATGTGCAAGCACTTCGGTGGCAGCAGTGAAATGTGAAAAGAAAGCCCGCTTCTGAATCATCAGAGCCAGTGTGATTTCAGAGTTAACATTTTCAATTGCTCCCATAAAAAGTCATCAGCACTCGTTATGTAACTGACTAGATCAATTTACCCCGGCGCTGTTGTTCCTTTAGTGTGTTTCATTGATTGCTTTTGTAGGTCTCAAGTCATTTCGGTTTGCTCTCCAATCTGTCTAGTGAGAAGTGCTCCTTATTTATATTCTCCCACTTCAGCTGTTAGCAGCCTCAGAAAGCTCCGAGTCTGGTTTTCATAAGTGAAACTACTACATCCACCGCTTCTGTTTGAGGTGATCCTGCCTGGAGAGCAGGCAGAGTTTGGGTGTCTCCAAAAGCTTATTTTAATCAACCACTTTCATAGGCAGCGTTGGGTAGGGTATGCGTGAGTAAGGAAACAGCGTGTGCATCATTTCTCCTAAGTATGTGTGTATCAGAATCGTAACGTCAAGAGAGAGGACTTGTCCCAGAAGGAGAAATACTGCTCTGCTGTTCCCAGCATACAGCAGACCTGGGTGCTGAGCACCAGGGAAAAGTTAATGGCCCAAAGGTAGCACCAAGTTGGATGCTTGTTTTGGCCTCTGTGCATGTGATTTTCTGGAGCAGTTAGAATAGAATAGAATAGAATAGAATAGAATAGAATAGAATAGAATAGAATAGAATAGAATAGAATAGAATAGAATAGAATAGAATAGAATAGAATAGAATAGAAATGAATAGAATAGAATAGAAATGAATAGAATAGAATAGAATAGAATAGAAATGCATAGAATAGAAATGAATAGAATAGAAATGCATAGAATAGAAATGCATAGAATAGAAATGAATAGAATAGAATAGAATAGAATAGAAATGCATAGAATAGAAATGCATAGAATAGAAATGAATAGAAATGAATAGAAATGAATAGAATAGAATAGAATAGAAATGCATAGAATAGAAATGCATAGAATAGAATAGAATAGAATAGAATAGAATAGAATAGAATAGAATAGAATAGAATAGAATAGAATAGAATAGACCAGGTTGGAAAAGGCCTTTGAGATAATTGAATCCAACCTATCATCCAATACCATCTAATCAACTAAACCATGGCACCAAGCACCCCATCCAGTCTCTTCCTAAACACCTCCAGTGATGAGGACTCCACCACCTTCCTGGGCAGCACATTCCAATGGCCAATCACTCATTCTGTGAAGAACTTCTCCCTAACATCCAGTCTAAACCTCCCCTGGTGCAGCTTGAGACTGTGTCCTCTTGTTCTGGCGCTGGTTGCCTAGGAGAAGAGACCAACCTCCACCTGGCTACAACCTCCCTTCAGGTAGTTGTAGAGAGCAAAAAGGTCTCCTCTGAGCTTCCTCTCCTCCATGCTAAGCAACCCCAGCTCCCTCAGCCTCTCCTCATAGGGCTTGTGTTCCAAACCCCTCCCCAGCTTTGTTGCCCTTCTCTGGACACGTTCCAGCAGGTCAACATCTTTCCTAAACTGAGGGGCACCAGAACTGGACACAGGACTCAGGGGGTGGCCTAAGCAGTGCAGTGTACAGGGGCAGAATGACCTCCCTGCTCCTGCTGGCCACACTTCCTGATGCAGGCCAGGATGCCATTAGCCTTCTTGGCCACTGCAGGCTCATGCTCAGCCTACTATCAACCAGTACCCCCAGGCCCCTTTCTGCCTGGCCACTCTCCAGCCACTCTGACCCCAGCCTGTAGCACTGCATGTTGTGTAGGTTCACAGAAAAAACAGGACAAAGAAATAGGTTTACTGCAGCCAGGCAGAAGATTACAAATGACTCTCTCACTGTTCTAGGATAATGCCTTCAGGACTGTGACTTCATCCTTACAAAAAGATGAAAAGTTGAAACCTTGACTTCAGGCAGTCATGATAATGAAGTCAAGAAACCCAGCCTGCCTCTTAAATAAGGTGAGATGGTAAAGATATAGGTCTCTTACTGGAATTTGGGCAAGATCCTTTCCCCAATGTGGGGAAGCTTCAGAGGGTCTTGTGCCTTTGCTGGTGCCTAGTGCTGATGTGACTCAGAGTGACCCTTTTCCCTGTTATTTTAAAGTAGGTGTTCAGTAAATGCAGCACTTCTGCAGGTGGGAGCAGCCTTAACAGTGCCTCTCTCCCAGCTAATTGCATCTGCTTTTATTTTCTCAGGAGTGGAGCAAACCCAGGGAAAGTGATTGTGGCTCTCCTGTGCTCCCTTGCCAGTTGCTTAGCCCCTGCCAGCATCCAGGCTCAGCTGTAGTCAAATCACTGGAGCCATTCCTGTATGACTGATGGGGTTTGGAGCTTTGAGCTCTAGGAAACTCTGCCTTTGTGCACCTAAAAGGATAGATTTTTTTTTAAGTGAGTGTGAGGTAAAGAGAGCTTTTGGTGGTATCTGGATGGGAACTGTGGATTCCACAAAATGTAATTAACACAATGAGCTAAAATGCAGTTTGCTAAGGAGGCAAATTCATTCATTTTTGTGCTGTTACTTCTTCTGAGTTTTAGCTGAATTCTTGCAATAAGGTTTTCCACACTTCCTCTTTATTGACTGTTTCAGAGGACCTGAGTGATGGAGCCCCTGCTTCTGCTCAAGAGTGTTGATAGAAATCTGCTGGCATCTGTTATGATCCTTCTTTGCATTGACTAAAGCAAACACCTCTGCCATGCTCTCCCTTCCAGCCTTGTGGAGTGCCTGATCACAGGCAGATGCTCTTGTCCCTGAGGTCTCCTGTGGAGCTGATAGGAATTGGTCCATGACTTCCTGCAGTGCTACAGGCTGGGGTCAGAGTGGCTGGAGAGTGGCCAGGCAGAAAGGGACCTGGGGATACTGGTTGATAGGAGGCTGAACATGAGCCAGCAGTGTGCCCAGGTAACCAAGAAGGCCAATGGTATCCTGGCCTGCATCAGGAATAGTGTGGCCAGCAGGAGCAAGGAGGTCATTGTGCCCCTGCACTCAGCACTGGTTAGGCCACCTCTTGAGTCCTGTGTCCAGTTCAGGGCCCCTCAGTTTAGGAAAGATGTTGAGTATGTAAGTATGTCATAGCAACAGTGAAATGTTAAAAGAAAACCAGCTTTTGAGTCATGAGAACCAGTATGGTTTCAAAGTTAGAATTTTCAATGACTTCCATAAGAGTCATCAAAACTTGTTATGTACTCAGCTCTGGGGAGGCCAGACCTCGAGTATTGTGTCCAGTTTTGGGCACCTCAATACAAGAGCGATGTGGAGGTGCTGGAGCCAGTGCAGAGGAGGGCAATGAAGCTGGGGAAGGGCCTGGAGAATAAATCTTATGAGGAGAGACTGAGGGAGCTGGGGCTGTTTAGTTTGGAAAAGAGGAGGCTGAGGAGAGACCTCATTGCTCTCCACAACTACCTGAAAGGGCATTGGAGAGAGGTTGGTGCTGGTCTCTTCTCACAGGTAATTAGTGATAGAACAAGAGGGAATGGCCTCAAGCTGCAACTGGGTAGGCTTAGACTGGACTTTAAGAAAAAAAATTTCACAGAGAGAGTGGTCAGGCACTGGAATGTGCTGCCCAGGGAGGTGGCTGAGTCACCCACCCTGGATGTGTTTAAAGCTCACTTGGATGTGGTGCTTGGGGATATGGTTTAGGGGTGAACCTTTCAGAGTAGCAATATCCATTGGGCTCGGTGAGCCTGAGGGTCTTTTCCAACCTGACTGTTACTGTGTGCTTCTGTGCTTCTGTTTGTATTTAAATACTGCTTTGAGACACTCTCTCTCCACAAAGATATGTTTTAAAATAAGTGAGTAAATAAATAACCCCTTACCAGCTCAGATGAGAGGCTCGCTTTAGTCATCGCATCAACTTCGGGGACGTGAGCTTTTGGCTGAGCTTTGATGTAACACTTTTCTCCCTCAGCAAAACGAATCCCAGTGATGCCCTGCAAAAGCAGAAGGTTGTGTGCAGCACCCCCCCCCCCCAGAGCTCCCCACCACCACCAGGAAAGTGCTTGAGCCCTGCTAAAATTGCAACTGAATTTCTAGTTGAAAGGTTGACTCTTATTTAAAACCAAGTGCAATAAGATGCTCTTCCCTCATCACTTTTCTTCTACAGTTTCGGTCAAATGGGTCTAAAAGTTTCCAGAGAGCTTCTGAAAGATTGGGGGTGTTTTATGTAAGTGCTTCTGTGCCCACTGCAGGCTACTTGGAGCAGCTCTGTTGAGGAATTAGTTGACACAATTTGAACTGCAACTTGGCACCTAACGTAGGCAGCCTCGAAACTGTGCTAGCTGGTGGTGCAGCACCCTTATGACACAGAGGTACAAAAATAGGGGGGGAAGCTTAGTCCAATTTATACACATAAATGGCTGTGACAGCAAGGGGAAGCTCATGACAGGGAATTTGGTGCAGAAGTGTGTGGGACTTCCTTCATCTGGCCTGTGAGAGTGAAATGTAGTTTCCTAAGCGGTGGATGTCTAGTTTTAAGCAGGAGAAGGGCATTCCAGCAGCTCCAGAGGGCTGCAGGGCCCCAGGATCGTATCTGCCAGCCCAGTGCCAGCACCTTGGGCATCAGCATTTTGGTGTGGAAACCTTGTCTGCAGTTGCTGTGTTTCTGCTGTGTGTTTTTAGGGCTCCTTTATGTTATGAATTAGATACCTCGTTGTAGATGGCAAAAGCTGCATGTTTTTCATAGGGTTGTGCAAGCTCCACTCAGCCACCTGAATATCATTGCCTAGTGCCACTTGAGGTGTGCTGGGTGTTTTTTGCCTATACTCTAGCTTTCAGAACAGGGCAGACATGGTTGTCATCATGACCCACCTCACCTACCTCATTTTAGTAGTCATGAGGTGCTGGGTGACAGGTTGGACTTGATGATCTTTGAGGTCTTTTCCAACCTTATTGATTCTATGACCCTATGACTCTATGACTCTATGATTCTATGACTCTATGATTCTATGATTCTATGACTCCATCATTCTATGACTCTATGATTCTATGACCCTATGATTCTATGATTCTATGACCCTATGATTCTATGATTCTATGACCCTATGATTCTATGACTCTATGATTCTATGATTCTATGACTATGATTCTATGATTCTATGACCCTATGATTCTATGACTCTATGATTCTATGATTCTATGATATGAGCATCAAGGATGCCTTGGACATCTAGTGCAGCTTGAGATAGATTGTGCTGAGGCACCTGAGTCTTGTCCTGTGTGCCTACAAGTAATGTACAGCTGGACAGACACCCATCAAACCAAAATGACTGGTTCTAAAGCAGTGAGAGAAGGGAGGGCTTGTGAAGAGACTGGTGCATAAGGCTTTGTTGAGTGTGCTGGGGATATCCTAATGTTACCAAATCCAAGCTTTCACTGACCGTGTAATCATTCAAGCGGTGCCAGTCAGTCCAAAGCTGCTAATGCAAATACTTGGCCGCTGGAAGCACATCCCTTCAATTTCTTATGTGCATTCTTGGCTCAAAACCCAACTGGCAGCATCCCTTTGCTCTCACTCAGCTTCTCCCTGGCCCACTGTAGCTACAAGCAGGCACCGTCCCTGAGACCTCCTGGTAGCTGATTGATGCTGGAAGCTGATTTCTGACCTGCTTGTGACAAGTAGAGGCTTACCAGCAGCGTGCATGGAGGCAATATGAGTTCAGCATCTCTCCAGTGGGCTGGTGCTTTTGTGCAGATGTGGAATGGAGAAGGCAAATGAGAAGAGTGTGTTGTGGGTGCTCCTATTCAGTTGCTAATAATGTTGCTATGGTGATATTAATGAGAGTTTCATAAAAGGCTGAACTACAGCAGTAGGGAAAGTTGGGGTACTAGGTTTCCTGGCATGGATTTGTTTGTACTTGCTGAGATACCAAGGAGATGACTTTCCTCACCTTTCTAGAGTCAGCAAAGGGGAAGGTTGCTGCTCCAGAATCCCTGGGTAAGTCTTTCCAGCAGCAGTTTCTTTGTTTTAGGTGCTGCTTTGCCTTACAGAGGACTGAACACCTGAGGACATTAATTGCAGGATCTGGGCCCTGCAAGTGGGTTTCTGCAACAGCACATGGATGTGCCTTTAGCAACTCAAAGTGAACCAGGCTGAGTCGCTCAGCTCTGCCAAAATTTGGCATCTGTTAGTCCAGGCTCTATGCTGAACAGCCACAGCCAAGTTGCTTGGGCACCCAAATGTGTTTGCTGTCAGCCCATGTGGCCCAGCACTGCATTTGGTGCATGGATGCATAAGCTGTGCTAAATGCTTCCATCCTCTCCTTTGAGGATGGACCCAGAATAAGCCAAGGAGAGCAGCTCCCATCCTTGAGCTCAGGGCAGAGCAACCTGCTTGGGTCCAGCTTTGTATGATGGTCCTTTCTTGGTCTCTACTTGGTTTACTACGTGGATCACGTGCTCCTAAAATGGTGGTGTTCTGGGGAGGGGGAGGTGCTTTTTCCTGTTCAAACCAAAGGAACTCTTACAACGGCTGTGCCACAGCCTGGCAGAATATTTTTCTAGCTCTGAATGAGTACTGTAGCTCTCTTGAAATGTCAAGTGTTATAAAAAGCTAAACCTGATGCAGCCTAACTCATGCTGAAACAGATGGGGACAGAGAAGTTGGGGCAGGGTGGGATGTCCTTAGAGTCCAGCACTGGAGCATGCTACATGAAGGACAAGGGTGGATACTTACAATCTGAAAATCATGAACTTCAACAGCCTCTTCACTCCCACTGCCTGTTTTGAATGTCTCCAAGTTGTTTCCAGCATCTATTTCCATTGATCCATCTTGCACTTTTCCATTAATGCTCATAGTATAGTGAACATTATACACCTGGAATCAATGGTAGAGCAGGATCACATCAGTAATTGCTTAAGGCCTTCCCTCTGCACCAGGCAATGGGTCAGTCTGACTGTCATATCCTTGCTGGGTGCCTAACTTTGATTTCTGTAGGCATTTGATAACCCAGCAACAGCCAACACCACACTGCTGCAACGCTTCACTTCCAGGAGAGGCTGGCAGTGCAGCAGGTTGCCCAGGGGGTTAGTACAGAGGGTCCAACTGGGTGAAGCCCTGAGCAACCAGCTCTGATGCCACAGATGTCCCTGCTCTGAACAGTGGAATGGAACGGAATGGAATGGAATGGAATGGAATGGAATGGAATGGAATGGAATGGAATGGAATAGAATAGAATAGAATAGAATAGAATAGAATAGAATAGAATAGAATAGAATAGAATAGAATAGAATAGAATAGAATAGGATAGGATAGGATAGGATAGAATGGAATGGAATGGAATGGAATGGAATGGAATGGAATGGAATGGAATAGAATGGAATGGAATGGAATGGAATGGAATGGAATGGAATGGGATAGGATAGGATAGGATAGAATAGAATAGAATAGAATAGAATAGAATAGAATAGAATAGAATAGACCAGGTTGGAAGAGACCTTTGAGATCATTGAGTCCAACCTATCACCCAACACCATCTAATCAACTAAGCCATGGCACCAAGCATCCCATCAAGTCTCTCCCTAAACACCTCCAATGATGGTGACTCCACCACCTCCATGGACAGCACATTCCAATGGCCAATCACTCTTTCTGGGAAGAACTGCTTCCTAACATCCAGCCTAAACCTCCCCTGGCACAGCTTGAGACTGTGTCCTCTTGTTCTGGTGCTGGTTGCCTGGGAGAAGAGACCAACCCCCACCTGGCTACAACCTCCCTTCAGAAACAGTGTGGGGTGAGCCCACACCCAGGCTCACTCCAACTTAAAAGCTGCCTTCTAGGTTCCATTTAGGAGTCGCTTCTTGTGTTGGCATGGTTCCCAAAGGAGGGCAGAAGTGAACATCCTACTCTGAAGAAGACCAACCCCTATTTATCTCTCAAGATGTTCTGCTGAGGCACAGGAAAACAGGTTCCTCGTGAATATGAGCACGCTTCCTGGCTTGTAATGGATGTGAACTTTGTTTAAATTGGATGTGAAGTTGTATAGAGCTGTATTTTCCTTGTCAGCGTATTTGCTCTTATCCTATTTTCAATGAGGAAAGCTGCAGCCTGGTTTGTATTTGCTGGAGGACCACAATCTGTGGAGGGATTTTTGCGATTCTCTTACGCAGCGCTGCTGAAAGTGCTGCGTCAGCAGTTTACTTTTCCTCTCAACAAAAAAAGCCTTGCAGCAGTTTGCTGAGAAATTTCCACTGACAGCTGGAGACAAATTTCTTCTGCTCTCACCTTCGCTCAGGAAAGCCTAAGGTGCTAGAGAGTCGTGGTCCCTCAGATATAGTCCCACAGATATACAGGCATGGTCCCTCAGATACACAGGTATGGTCCCTCAGATATAGTCCCTCAGACACACAGGTATGGTCCCTCAGATACACAGGTATGGTCCCTCAGGTATAGTCCCTCAGATACACAGGTATGGTCCCTCAGGTATAGTCCCTCAGATACACAGGTATGGTCACTCAGGTATAGTCCCTCAGACACACAGGTATGGTCCCTCAGATACACAGGTATGGTCCCTCAGATATAGTCCCTCAGACACACAGGTATGGTCCCTCAGATATAGTCCCTCAGATACACAGGTATGGTCCCTCAGGTATGGTCCCTCAGATACACAGGTATGGTCCCTCAGGTATAGTCCCTCAGATACACAGGTATGGTCCCTCAGATACACAGGTATGGTCCCTCAGGTATAGTCCCTCAGATACACAGATATGGTCCCTCAGGTATGGTCCCTCAGATACACAGGTATGGTCCCTCAGGTATAGTCCCTCAGATACACAGGTATGGTCCCTCAGGTATGGTCCCTCAGATACACAGGTATGGTCCCTCAGATACACAGGTATGGTCCCTCAGGTATGGTCCCTCAGATACACAGGTATGGTCCCTCAGATATAGTCCCTCAGATACACAGGTATGGTCCCTCAGATATAGTCCCTCAGATACACAGATATGGTCCCTCAGGTATAGTCCCTCAGATACACAGATATGGTCCCTCAGGTATGGTCCCTCAGATACACAGGTATGGTCCCTCAGGTATGGTCCCTCAGATATAGTCCCTCAGATACACAGGTATGGTCCCTCAGGTATGGTCCCTCAGATACACAGGTATGGTCCCTCAGATATAGTCCCTCAGATACACAGGTATGGTCCCTCAGATATAGTCCCTCAGATACACAGGTATGGTCCCTCAGGTATAGTCCCTCAGATACACAGGTATGGTCCCTCAGATACACAGGTATGGTCCCTCAGATATAGTCCCTCAGATACACAGGTATGGTCCCTCAGATATAGTCCCTCAGATACACAGGTATGGTCCCTCAGGTATAGTCCCTCAGATACACAGGTATGGTCCCTCAGATACACAGGTATGGTCCCTCAGGTATGGTCCCTCAGATACACAGGTATGGTCCCTCAGATATAGTCCCTCAGATACACAAGTATGGTCCCTCAGATACACAGGTATGGTCCCTCAGATATAGTCCCTCAGATACACAGGTATAGTCCCTCAGATACACAGGTATGGTCCCTCAGGTATAGTCCCTCAGATACACAGGTATGGTCCCTCAGATACACAGGTATGGTCCCTCAGATATAGTCCCTCAGATACACAGGTATGGTCCCTCAAGTATAGTCCCTCAGATACACAGGTATGGTCCCTCAGATATAGTCCCTCAGATACACAGGTATGGTCCCTCAGATATAGTCCCTCAGATACACAGGTATGGTCCCTCAGATACACAGGCATGGTCCCTCAGGTATGGTCCCTCAGATACACAGGTATGGTCCCTCAGATATAGTCCCTCAGATACACAGGTATGGTCCCTCAGGTATAGTCCCTCAGATACACAGGTATGGTCCCTCAGGTATAGTCCCTCAGATACACAGGTATGGTCCCTCAGGTATGGTCCCTCAGATACACAGGTATGGTCCCTCAGGTATAGTCCCTCAGATACACAGGTATGGTCCCTCAGATATAGTCCCTCAGATACACAGGTATGGTCCCTCAGATATGGTCCCTCAGATACACAGGTATGGTCCCTCAGATATAGTCCCTCAGATACACAGGTATGGTCCCTCAGGTATGGTCCCTCAGATACACAGGTATGGTCCCTCAGGTATGGTCCCTCAGATACACAGGTATGGTCCCTCAGGTATAGTCCCTCAGATACACAGGTATGGTCCCTCAGGTATGGTCCCTCAGGTATGGTCCCTCAGATACACAGATATGGTCCCTCAGGTATAGTCCCTCAGATACACAGGTATGGTCCCTCAGGTATAGTCCCTCAGATACACAGATATGGTCCCTCAGGTATGGTCCCTCAGATACACAGATATGGTCCCTCAGGTATGGTCCCTCAGGTATGGTCCCTCAGATACACAGATATGGTCCCTCAGGTATGGTCCCTCAGGTATGGTCCCTCAGATACACAGGTATGGTCCCTCAGGTATAGTCCCTCAGATACACAGATATGGTCCCTCAGGTATGGTCCCTCAGATACACAGATATGGTCCCTCAGGTATGGTCCCTCAGGTATGGTCCCTCAGATACACAGGTATGGTCCCTCAGGTATGGTCCCTCAGATATACAGATCCAGTCCCACATTCTCTGCTGTTTAGGACTATGTGGTGGGTTAATGCCCATCCTGACACAGGGTGAAGTGCTTGCGAGTGCTTTGCCCTCCCTGCAGGGCGTTTTCCCCCTGGGAAACTGAGTCTGTTCCACTCCCCCTTCCCTGCCCAGCTAAGGTATAAAAGGGAGGGCATTGGAGTCATTAGCTCTGCTTTTTGGCTCCTGCCTCTCCTGGACTAGAGCTCCTGCAGCTGCTTTCCTGCTCTTCTGCCATGGTCAGGCCTGATCCTTCTCCCTGCTGCCTCTGTGCCTCTTCAGAGAGACTGGTTTTGTATTCTTGGTTTTTGTTTTTGCTTTCCCAGTATCACAGTATCACCAAGGTTGGAAGGGACCTCGAGGATCATGGAGTCCAACCTGTCTCCACAGACCTCATGACTAGACCATGGCACCAAGTGCCACGTCCAATCTCATCTTGAACACCTCCAGGGATGGTGACTCCACCACCTCCCTGGGCAGCACATTCCAATGGCGAACGACTCTCTCAGTGAAGAACTTTCTCCTCACCTCGAGTCTAAACCTCCCCTGGCACAGCTTGAGACTGTGTCCCCTTGTTCTGGTGCTGGTTGCCTGAGAGAAGAGACCAACCCCTTCCTGGCCACAACCACCTTTCAGGTAGTTGTAGAGGGGATTGAGGTCACCCCTGAGCCTCCTCTTCTCCAGGCTAAACAATCCCAGCTCCCTCAGCCTCTCCTCATAGGGCCTGTGCTCAAGGCCTCTCCCCAGCCTCGTTACCCTTCTCTGGACACGTTCAAGTGTCTCAATGTCCTTCTTAAACTGAGGGGCCCAGAACTGGACACAGGACTCAAGGTGCAGCCTAACCAATGCAGAGTCCAGGGGCACAATGACCTCCCTGTTCCTGCTGGCCACACTATTCCTAATGCAGGCCAGGATGCCATTGGCCTTCTTGGCCACCTGGGCACACTGCTGGCTCATGTTTAGGCAGGTGTCAATCAGTACCCCCAGGTCCCTCTCTGTTTGGCAGCTCTCCAGCCACTCTGACCCCAGCCTGTAGCTCTGCATGGGGTTGTTGTGGCCAATGTGCAGCACCCGGCACTTGGACTTGTTGAATGCCATCCTGTTGGACTCTGCCCATCTGTCCAGTCAGTTGAGGTCCCTCTGCAGAGCCCTTCTACCCTCTAACTGACCAACATCGGCTCCCCCTCCCATCCATCCTTGTTCCTTGCCCTTGTGAACCTTACCTGTTAGTGTTATATATATAAACTATATATATATATAAAATATATATAATATATAATAATATAGATTACATACATATATTGTTTATGTATATATATTTTTTAAAGAAAACTCTTTACCTGTCTGCTTCCAGGCTGACTCCAAATTATTGCTTGGTGGATTTGCTCCTTCCCTTTCCCTTCTTTTTCTTCTCTGTTGGGAGGGAGAAGGGGGGAGCAGGGGAGAGATTCTCAGCCTTGCCCCCCATCTGAGCTCTTAACTCCCAGTTAAGGCTCAAACCACTACAGACTGCTATTGACCATGGTCCATAAAACAGACTAATGCCTATGTGCCTATGATTTTGCCTGCCTGAGCTAGAGCTGAGACATTGCTACCCCTATCAGTTATGAGAGGATTTAAAGCCTTAAAAAAAGAATAGTTTTTAAATTGTCTTCTTGTGTTTTATTTTTGTTTTGGCTTGGTTTTGGGGTTTTGTGGGGTGTTTGTGGGGTGTTTGTTTTGTAATGAATGATCCTACATACAGCTTTTACAGTTGCTCCCTAAACATCTGCAAGTCACTTTGTGGCTTTCTCAGTTTGATGACAGCTTGGAACACATAATAACTCTTCAGCTTTCCCGGTGTCTTTACTTAACAGATCAGTGTGGAAGCTCAGTGACAACTGTGACGTGTTTTCCAAACCAGAACTTCGATGACAGGGGGGAATCAAACAAAGGGGACTTTGTCCAGCACTCTGCAAATGCACTGACCCAGTCAGAGCTGCATGTGCCGTACCCTGCTACTCCTCCACCTACCCACTGGGGCCCTCTCCCTTTTGAGAAGGCTGGAGAAGCAGATGGCTCTTACAGCGCACGCTGGAAGTCACAACATGTCCTGTCCTTTTAGTGTAAAAACCTTGTGCTTTCTGATTATCTGAATTAGTCCTCTGTGCACAGGTGTACCTCACCAGGGAGCCTCTGCTCTGGCTGCTGGGATTCACACAAGGCTCTCCTTGACGGGGGCTGGCGCATGGCTAGAGGCAGTACAAAACCTCCTCCAAAGTAAATTTGAAGGTACTAATTGCACTTCTGGGGTGAGTTACATGCACTGCCATGTTTCAAACGTTGGCCTTTTAATTTTTTTTAAACCAGAATCTCATGTAAACAGAAAGTTAATATACTATATAAACATGTCCTCCTGCTCCAAAATGTGCTCCTTAAACTGATCAGTGGCTTCTCAGTTTTGTTCTTTGCCTGTAGGGTTTTTCATGCCCCCTAGAAAATGTAAATAAGAAAACTCATCGTGGCTTCAGAAGTTGTTCCACAGCTGCTAACCATAAATGCCCGTGTGTACACACCATACATGTCATACACACCACCAGAGAGAAACAATGGTGCCTGTTCATGCCTTAAATATAGCATTACATATTTGAGGGTCCAGGTAGAATCTGGAACGAGAATGCAGATGATGTGAAGAAGGGATTTACATGTTTCAATGCTTGTTTTGTCCTGGAAGTTGGAGTTTGCCCAGGATGTGAATCCCTGGAGACTTGTTGGGGGTTTAAGTTTGCTGGGGATTTGCGAGCAGAAATCAATGTGGAGTCTGTGCTCTCAATGGTGTGTTTCACGTTCTTTAATGACTGTGCTTCCAGCAGGCTCCATCCAGTCAGTAAAGATAATGATTAGGGGTTTGGCTTTACGTGGCCGCTTTCAGCGTTGGGATCTTGTTTTCCTTTTGTTTTGTTTTTTACATCTTATAAAGCACAAACACACACCCCAAAACCAAACAATCCCCCGCAACCAAACAAGAAACCACCAAAACAAAAACCAATCCAAACCGATCTGCTTGAAGACTCTTTGTCGACCTCGCCAGCAGAGTTACCAGCCTGTGCCCCCTCCTCACATGCAATCACCTCAGAACCCCACCCCGTCTCGATGAGGTTCCCAGCTGGGCTCACCTGCCGCTCGGTGGCTTTCCAGAAGTAGAAGGCGCCGATGGCCCCGGCCAGCAGCAGAAGGGCTCCTGCGATCAGCACCGCCGCCCCCGCCTTCAGCAGCCGCCCTGCACCGGGCGCCGCCGCCGTGTACATCTGCAGAGAACGCGGGGCTGGGTGCGAGGCAAGGCAGGGATCCATCCCGGCAGTGACCACTCCTCCCAAGGACCCCTAGTTGGGTCCCATGCCTACCCTGCCCGGCCCAGCCCGGCTGTGCGAACCGCGGCATCCCGTCCCGACCCGTGCCCAACCTGGCAGGAACCGGCCGATCATGATCCGATCCGATAACCGTCTTTGTGGTCCTGATCCTTTTTTGATCTGTTCCGCCCCGTCCCATTTCGACCCCACCCGACTCATTCCTTCCCTTCCCGGACTGTTCGGTCCAGAACCGACCCGACCCGTTTTGTCCCGATCTGACCCGTTCTGAGCCCCATTCCACCGTAATTCTGTCCCATCCCGTCCCGCCCGGTGCCGCTCGGCAGCACTCACGGGGGGCAGGCAGTGCTCCACATCGTCGGGCCCCGCTCGGGCGATGGGCACCTTCTCGGAGCCCTCTGCCATGGCTGTCGCAGGAGAGAGAGCTGCCTCTGGCTTCGTCGCCGCCCCGCTCCCTACCCCGGCCCCTGCCCTGACGGGGGGCAGCACCGCCCCGGCCCGCCCCATCCCTGGTCGGCTGGAGGGGCAGGACCGCCCGCCTCCCGCTCCCGGGCACAATGAGCCCCTTCAGCTGTCCGGCAACCGTGGGAGCACCCCGGAGTTGTGACCCCCTTATCCCAGCCACGTCGTGTCCCCCTTCCCTGGGGCTTGTCTCCACCTTTGGAGAAAGGGCGGTCAGAAGGGTTCTGGGATACACCTCCACCCCCCAGAGTCACTGCGGAGAGGAGAGGTGCCCCGGCAGACAGACGGCTGCCGTCGTAAAAAACAGCTTCTGAAATAGAACAGCGTTTTAACTGCTTATCTACACTTGCCACAAGAATTCACAGGCGCTGGAGCTGACAAGCTGAGCTGCTGTTATGTGACAGCTCTGCAAAACACTTGGATGCGTGGCACAAGCAAATAGCCCTGCCAACAGCTGAGCCCTGGGTCGAGGCTGTGTACAGCCCAGGCCCAGGCCTGGCACAGGCTCAGTAAGGCAAAACACGGGGAGGGTACTTGCATCTCTCCTTAGAATCATGAAATGTTTTGGGTTAGAAAGGGCCTTGTGAAAACCCTCTCTCCAGCTTTCATTTAGAAAGGTCACAGATACCTTACAACTTGACTTCTAAAGAGGATATATTTATGGGATTTCTTCCATTCCCTTATCATTCATGATGCTGAGTTGGGGTTTTCAAGTGTCTGAAGTACAGTAGGGCCAGAGGGGAATCTGGTTTGGAGGGAATGTTCATCTGCAATCTGTCTGCTTATTCTAATACTGTATATGGGAAGCTTTTAAGGACTACAGCAGGCTATGTGTGTCTGTCCATGTCTGTGTTTACTTCATGGATGTCCTGCCTCTACATACATGCACACGTGTGTGACTGTATGTGCACTCCTTGATGCTGGAAAGTAACCAGTGCCAGACTCCTCTGGGGCTGATGCTGGCAAACACAGAGCACAGGATCCATTGTAAGGCTGGAAGCAGATGCTAAAGATACCATCTGCAACAACAGCATGAAGAAGAGACTTGTGGCTTGCGCTCTGCCCTGCTCTACCCTGCCCTGCCTACTCAGTGACCCAGCTCCAGTTTCCCAGAGAGGCAACAGCACTGGAGCCAGTGGGCTGTTAACTGAGGAGTCCCTGACACATGGGACCCCCTCTCACCCTGGAGCAGTGCCTACACTGACCAAGTCTGCAATAGTATTTCCTCCCCCCCCTCTTTGTATAAATTTCTCTTCCCCTCTCTTTTCTGTTTTGCTTACTTGGCAGGTTTATGTCCCCTTGTTCAGTTGTTTCACACTACCAACATGTCCTCCCCATCTTAAAGCTTCTGAGATCTTGACAGCAGAGGCCAGTTGGCAACTCTGTCCTACCACAGCTCATGCCAGCCCTGTGTGACTCAAGAGCAGGTTTTGCCACTGCAGTTGTTTTCCTAAACTTGCCTCTTCTCTGTGCCCCATGCCATAACTGAGAAAATCTTCCTTGTTTTCCATGTCTAAATACTCTCACCTATGTGACCTAAAATCCATCATCAAGCAGCAGAAAAAATATCTCAAAGGTCTCTTCTCTTCTCTTCTCTTCTCTTCTCTTCTCTTCTCTTCTCTTCTCTTCTCTTCTCTTCTCTTCTCTTCTCTTCTCTTCTCTTCTCTTCTCTTCTCTTCTCTTCTCTTCTCTTCTCTTCTCTTCTCTTCTCTTCTCTTCTCTTCTCTTCTCTTCTCTTCTCTTCTCTTCTCTTCTCTTCTCTTCTCTTCTCTTCTCTTCTCTTCTCAAAACTCAGGCCCTGCTGGTCACCTTACCTCAATGTGCATGGGGACAAAATTGCAGAGAGAGGATCCCCATTTTCCTTCCCTTCAGCCTAGAATCATCTTTCCTCCCATCCTGTCGATGACAGTTGCAAACAATCAGACCTTAAACAAGAATGCAATGGGCATAATTTGAGGCTGAAAATAAACACAATCACAGCTCATTAAATCAAAAGCAAAGCCTACTGTGCAACTTCCTAAACTAGGGCATATCCTACCCTGCTCCCGAATGACATGCTGCTGTAGGTTGGGGGCTAATAATAAGATTATGATCCTCTTCATTAGCAAGTATTTTGTTACACCACACAAAAAAAAATCTCCTGAATGGATGTGTCTGTCTTGGCAAAGTGTGAGAAACCCAGCCTTTGATCTCAAGCCTCCATTTAGCATTGCTACTTTAAAAAGACAGATTTATTTTAAGGCCCCTGTGCTTGTCTCCCATGGGAAATCGTGCCAGAGAGGGAGCGCTCGCCCGGGAAGAGCTGCTGGTCGCTGAGGTTGCGCTTGTTGGAGCTGCTTCCCTGCAACTGAGGTGGGGGAGCAGCTGTTCCCTCCCTCAGCCTGGTACCCATCATGGCCTGCATCAGGAACAGTGTGGCCAGCAGGAGCAGGGAGGTCATTCTGCCCCTGTACACTGCACTGGTTAGGCCACACCTTGAGTACTGTGTCCAGTTCTGGGCCCCTCAGTTTAGGAAGGATGTTGACTTGCTGGAGCGTGTCCAGAAAAGGGCAACAAGGTTGGTGAGGGGCTTGGAGCACAAGCCCTGTGAGGAGAGATTGAGGGAGCTGGGGTTGCTTAGTCTGGAGAGTAGGAGACTCAGGGGTGACCTTATTACTCTCTACAACTACCTGAAGGGAGGTTGTAGTGAGGCGGAGGCTGGTCTCTTCTCCCAGGCAACCAGTACCAGAACAAGAGGGCACAGTCTCAGGCTGCGTCAGGGGAGGTTTAGGCTGGAGGTTAGGAGGAAGTTTTACACAGAGAGAGTGATTGCCCATTGAAATGGGCTGCCTGAGGAGGTGGTGGGGTCGCCGTCGCTGGGCGTGTTCAGGGAGAGGCTTGACAGGATGCTTGGTTGCATGGTTTAGTTGATTGGGTAGTGTTGGATGATAGGTTGGACACGATGATCTCGAAGGTCTCTTCCAACCTGGTCTATTCTATTCTATTCTATTCTATTCTATTCTATTCTATTCTATTCTATTCTAAGTGCCCAGCATCTCCTTCTCCATGATGCAAAGGGAAGGACAGAGGGGGATTGTGCCATTTTGACTAACAATATTAGGATGGGATGTTAGGAAGTAGTTCTTCACAGAGAGAGTGATTGGCCATTGGAATGTGCTGCCCAGGGAGGTGGTGGAGTCACCATCACTGGAGGTGTTTAGGAAGAGACTGGATGGGGTGCTTGGTGCCATGGTTTAGTTGATTAGATGGTGTTGGGTGATTGGTTGGACTCAAGATCTCAAAGATCTTTTCCAACCTGGTTAATTCTATTCTATTCTATCCTATCCTATCCTATCCTATCCTATCCTATCCTATCCTATCCTATCCTATCCTATCCTATCCTATCCTATCCTATCCTATCCTATCCTATCCTATCCTATCCTATCCTATCCACCTCTATTCTATTCTATTTGAGAATAGAATAGAATAGAATAAACCAGGTTGGATTTTACTCCTATTCTATTCTATTCTATTCTATTCTATTCTATTCTATTCTATTCTATTCTATTCTATTCTATTCTATTCTATTCTATTCTATTCTATTCTTTATGAAGAGGTGGCCAAGGGCACAGTATTGAGGAAGAGCAGTTAGCATAGAGGGTATCAGGGCAAGAATCAATAGGTTTAAATAACACATCAGTGCTGGATATTTGCAGAGGCACCTTCACTCAGGGTGCTGCATGATCAATATCACCACCCCCACTGGGGGACCACAAAGAATGGGGTCAAAGGGCTTGCCCCCAGCTCTATTGATGAAGTGGTGGTGGCCCTGGCAGGTTTTGACTTAAGCAGACTCTCATAACCCCAGGCAGTAGTGGCTGATCTGCAGGGACAGGTGCCTGGCTGATGGACCCTGATGGGCTAGGGTGTGAGATGGGTTCTGCTCACGTGTGGAGGTGCGGGTGGGAGAACTGGTCCTTTGGGAGGCAGCCATTAGAATAGAATAGAATAGAATAGAATAGAATAGAATAGAATAGAATAGAATAGAATAGAATAGAATAGACCAGGTTGGAAGAGACCTTCAAGATCACCGTGTCCAACCTATCATCCAACACCACCCAACCAAGCACCCTATCAAGTCTCCTCCTGAACACCTCCAGTGATGGTGACTCCACCACCTCCCTGGGCAGCCCATTCCAATGGGCAATCACTCTCTCTTTGTAAAACTTCCTCCTAACCTCCAGCCTAAACCTCCCCTGGCGCAGCCTGAGACTGTGTCCTCTTGTTCTGGTACTGGTTGTCTGGGAGGAGAGACCAACCTCTGCCTGTCTACAACCTCCCTTAAGGTAGTTGTAGAGAGCAATAAGGTCACCCCTGAGTCTCCTCTTCTCCAGGCTAAGTCAAACCCTGGCCAAAACTTGAATGAGAAGCTGTGCAGTGTTTCCTCCTCAGGTCAAAGTGCAAATCCTCCAAAAGGTCAAAGTGCAAATCCTCCAAATATGTTTTCTCTTGTGCAGAGAACAACCCCAGATTTGGTTTTGGTTGGTTGGGTTTTCTTTTGGTCCCCAGCTCAGAGCATTGCTGCCTTTTCTTCTGTTCCACAGGCAGAGGAAAAGCAGCATGAAATTTCATGCAGAAGAGAAGGAGAAAAGTGTTCCTGTCATACAGTTTGCCCCTTACAGCCTCTAGTTACCCCCTCTGCTTATGCTTTGCCTGTTATGTGGGCACTTACCTGTTTTGTTGTTTGTTCCTTTTCTGTGGGGGCACAGGGAGCACATCATTTGCCACTTGATTGATTAGGTGACAAGAGAGAAAACGGCACTTTAGACAGATGCAAATCTATACAAGCAGCTCAGCATTCAAGCAGCTCCAGACACTCACTGCAGAGTGCAAAGATGAGTGCAACAGCCACTGTTTGCAGGGCTTGGGACAAAAAACCAACGTGACTTGCCTTTCACGGGCTCAATTCTTCATTTGCAATAAAGATGACGATGATACTGGTGTCTGAGCTCAGTCTCCTCTCTAAATAACCTGTGTGTGCTCAGCTGGATTAAGCCAGCTTTCTGAGCCTGGAAATCATAATAACAGCCTTTTACAGGACAGCCTTTCTGGTCGTCTAATACTATTATCCTCTGGGCTGAAAAGCATTCCAGAGTACTTGGAGTGCTATGATGAATGTGAGGTTGCTTAGCTGATAGTAGTGGCTTGTCTCAAGGAAGCACATTTTCTCATTATTTTTCAGTTTAAAGGGGAAAAAAAAAAAAAAAAAGAAATGTTTAGAAGGAGAAATGGAAATATTAAATATGAGAAGGATTTGGTGATGCTCTGTGACTTTCCATAAGTCTCTTATGCATTTTATCTTAATTTCCTAAGTGTCCCAAATAGTTATTTGAACTCCATGATGGCCTGAAAAGAAATTCATGAGGACTATTGAAACCAGGCATCTGATTCATTTGCTCTGCATGTCCATGGGTTTACACCACCATAATGCAGGGCTGACTCGGGTCCCACTTACTCAGTGTGCTCTTAAAAATAACCAAAGTCCATTGGGGAAAAAAGGTCTGTGCAGAAAAAGAAAATCTTGGCTTTGGGACTGTGGTAGGTTGACCCTGCCTGGATGTCAGGTGCTCATCTAACCCTCTCTATCACTCCCTTTCTCAGATGGAGAGAGAAGGGAATATATAACTAAAGGCTTGTGGGATGAGATAAGGACAGAGAGATCACTCTCCAGTTAGAATAGAATAATTAGAATAGAATTAACCAGGTTGGAAGAGACCTTTGAGATCATCGAGTCCAACCTATCACCCAACACCATCTAATCAACTAAACCATGGCACCAAGTGCCCCATCCAGTCTCTTCCTAAACACCTCCAGTGATGGGGACTCCACCACCTCCCTGGGCAGCACATTCCAATGGCCAATCACTCTTTCTGGGAAGAACTTCTTCCTAACATCCAGCCTAAACCTCCCCTGGTGCAGCTTGAGACTGTGTCCTCTTGTTCTGGTGCTGGTTGCCTGGGAGGAGAGACCAACCCCCTCCTGGCTACAACCTCCCTTCAGGTAGTTGTAGAGATCAAGAAGGTCTCCTCTGAGCCTTCTCTTCTCCAGGCTAAGCAACCCCAGCTCCCTCAGCCTCTCCTCACAGGGCTTGTGCTCCAAACCCCTCACCAGTTTTGTTGCCCTTTGTCTGGGGCATCCCCACTTGCTCCGCTTGGGGTGCATCCGCAGCAAAGCAGCAAGGTGCAGCTGAGCTGGCCTCACTGGTAAGGATGGCTCAAAACATGCTCTGTGCAAGACCCCTCATTCATCCCCAATCCCCCCTCTTCTGTCCTGCAGTTGGGTGAGGACATATGGCCCATCACAGTTTGCTCTTTCTCACCCCAGGACGCTAAAGACTGATTTGTTGGGGTTTTTTTTTTCCTCCAGGGTTCCATCCCGTCTATCCATATGTCTTCATCTTATTCTTAATTTAGCTAGTGGCTGTGCCTTCTGTTTTGCTGGAATTAAAGAAATAAAGTAAAATAACTAGCTGTCACTGCCTGCTTTCGTTCCTGCTTTTAACGATGTGTTCTGCTCCGTGACTATTCTGTGTAAATTGCTCATAGGCTATTCACTTTCTTAACCTCCAACCACAGCTTTGTGCTTTGGAGGTAGTTATTATCTTAAACAACTTGGTAACATCAATCTGTTTCTTTCCCAGAGGCTTCTTTATACTTTGATGAGAAATCTGCTAAGTTTCTTTTTGCTTTGTAACAAAGGCTGAGCCCGGGTGTACTTTTTTCTTCCCCCTCCCCTCCCCCCCTCCTTCTCATCCGAAAGCAGCCATGGATCAACTGCGTTTCTCTTTTTCCATCTCTGCACTGTTCTTCTAATAATTTCATGACCTGACTTTAGAGAGTATTTCCAGTGAGATGGTCCCAGAGGTGCCTGCAGCACCAAAATGTTTTTCACAAGTCCAATCTCTTGAAATGCATATTTCACTCCATTTTCTGAACAACACTTTAAACAGGGTTTTTTTCCCCCTCTTTGCTTTCATTACCTTGTGAGACATTTTTATGGGTTGATTCCAGCAAGTTTAATCCTTATGCTCCTATGCTCTGTTCTGTCATTTAGCCTCTATCTAATCTCTAATACTTCCCCTGGATTCAGGTTGGACTTGATGATCTTTGAGGTCTTTTCCAACCTTATTGATTCTGTGATTCTGTAAGAGGGGATTGGACGTGGCACTTGGTGCCATGGTTTAGCAGTCTTGGGTGACAGGTTGAACTTGATGATCTTTGAGGTCTTTTCCAACCTTATTGATTCTCTGATTCTCTGATGCTATGATTCTCTGGTACTATGATTCTATGATTCTCTGATTCTGTGATTCTGTGATTCTATGATTCAGAACTCTACTTAAAAAAACCCAAACCAAACACTTCCAAAACCTCCTCCCTTATATTAGATTTAAGACACTAAACCTAGAAGAGTGAAAGACCCAGGAAGCAACCACATCTTCTGCTTTTTGTTAGGTTGCTGGTCTTTAGAAATGACCATGGAGGTTATGACATGTCCATGAAAGTGGTCCAGTGTCTCTCTGTTCCCCACCTTGAGGCTGTGGGAGCTGCATTTGCCCTGAAGACGTATGTGCTTAGGGTGGGACATGGTGGAGAAAATGGGTAAATTCTCACTGAAATCTCCAACAGACTGTGCCATGGCTTAGCTTGCACCAGAGCAATCATAATTTCTGGGCACTCCCTGTCCTCTGAAATAGAATGACTGCCCTGAGAAATAGAATGAAAGAGCTGCAGACTTTTCACCTTGCACAACCTGTAAGAATGAGGGATGGAGGGAAGAATGGCAACCTGTGAACCTGGAGGCCAGGTAGAATAGAATAGAATAGAATAGAATAGAATAGAATAGAGTAGAGTAGAGTAGAGTAGAGTAGAGTAGAGTAGAATAGAATAGAATAGAATAGAATAGAATAGAATAGAATAGAATAGAATAGAATAGAATGAACCAGGTAGGAAGAGACCTTCGAGATCATCAAGTCCAACCTATCATCCAACACCATCTAATCAACTAAACCATGGCACCAAGCACCCCTTCAAGTCTCTTCCTAAACGCCTCCAGTGATGGTGACTCCACCACCTCCCCAGGCAGCACATTCCAATGGCCAATCACTCTTTCTGGGAAGAACTTCTTCCTAACATTCAGCCTAAACCTCCCCTGGCACAGCTTGAGACTGTGTCCTCATATTCTGGTGCTGGTTGCCTGGGAGAAGAGACCAATCCCCACCTGGCTACAACCTCCCTTCAGGTAGTTGTAGACAGCAAGAAGGTCTCCCCTGAGCCTCCTCTTCTCCAGGTGAAGCAACCCCAGCTCCCTCAGCCTCTCCTCATAAGGCTTGTGCTCAAAACTTCTCCCCAGCCTCATTGCCCTTCTCTGGACACATCCCAGCATCTCAACATCTTTCCTAAGCTGAGGGGCACAGAACTGGACACAGGACTCAAGGTGTGGCCTAACCAGTGCTGAGTCCAGGGGCAGAAAGACTTCCCTGCTCCTGCTGGCCACACTATTCCTGATGCAGGCCAGGATGCCATTGGCCTTCTTGGCCGCCTGGGCACACTGGTGGCTCATGTGGCCAAGGAGGCCAATGGCATCCTGAGGTGGAAGGAGGAATTGAGAGCTCCCAGAAAGACCTTGGTGCCGTGGAGGTAACAGCTGTGGTTGCCCCCAGGACTCCCAGCATAGCCCTGTTTCTCAGGGCTTGCTCCATGGTGCCCTGAGTAGCCATTTCCATGGTGTTCCTTAATTCCAAAAGGAGAAACTGTCAAATAATTTTAAGCTCTACATGTGGCCCATCTACATTGGGCCATGCAGGGCACTGGGGAGAGCTGAGGAAGCAGAAGACACTACCACAGGAAACTGGACTAATTAGAGAGGCTGTGGCCCCTATTCACTAGTTTGTCCTCCATGGAGTCCTGTGAGTGCAGGGGAGAAGCCCAGCCCAGCCACCACACTTGGGAAGACGTTGGGGAGAGCTGAGGATGGGCTTGCCTGCTCCTTATTTGCAAGGCTTTCTCCTTCCTTACAGACCTTTTGGTTGCTGCCTCAGGCTGTTTGCCTGTCCTTGCACAGTCTGGCAGAGACAGTAAGGACTTGTATCCAGGCAGTTTTGGGGCTGTCTTCTGGGAAGAAGAGTTAGCTTGCAGAGAGCTGGATAAATGATCTGCAGTATTACACTCGGTGAAGAGATCTGCCTTGCAGCTGCTCTGCCTTTCTGCCTTTAAAGAGATGCCATATGTGGCCTCAGTGACCTACAGGATTTGATCAAGGTAACTGATTTCCTCACCTCTGCCCATAGAAAGACGAGCTTGTCTCTGGCTGTGACCACACATGACTCTCTCCTCACATAAGAAGGTGGCTGCAGCCACCCCAAAGCGTTGCACTGCTGTATGGGAAGCCACCCTTCCTGGCTTTGAGACCAGCAAGTGGCTCTCTGTGAGCGGTGTTCTCCATGCAGGCTTGGCCTGATGAAAAGAGCTTTGTTTCCCCACTGCCTGTGCTTGTTGGTGCTGAAGAAACCTGGCTCCCAGCTGTGGCAATACTGGTTTTAAAGAGAAGTGACTGGCATAGCTTTTGCTCTGTGGCTGAGATGCAGCTGGGTGGTCCCTTGTGTGATGAATTAGTTAATGTGTGAAGAGGTTGGAGAGAGGAGTAAAGCACTCTTGTCTTCTGAGGATAATACATTTTAAAGATTGGCTTGGTTTTGCCTGCAATGTGATTTGTTTAATTATTTAAAGCCTGTTAGCATATTTTCCTCAAGGGATGGAAAAGCCTCAGCAAAAGGATCCTAACACCAGAACAGAGATCTCTGTTGTACATGGAAGGTCTGGGCTCACACTCAGCCACCCATGCTGATCCCAGCATGTTGTACAGTGGAGACACTGTGCAAATACCCACCTTACTGACTTCAGAAGATGCCTTATGCCAGCCTCTTCCCCCCACCTACAAGTCACCAGTCACTAAAGGGTACTTTGTAGGGCAGCTGGGGTTATAAGTGGTAGGCATCTGGTATGGAGAAGGCTTTATTAAGCAGCTCTCAGCCCTTTTGAAGCCTATACTTGGCTGTGTATGTCTGAATGGTGTGAGGTGGGATAATATTGAGACATCCAAATAAGTACAGCTGGAACTCTTGTTGATGCCCAAGGAAGATCTTTCTGGTTCAGGAGTCTCATCTCCAGATGACTGTACAGAGGAAGACTGCATGAAGAGGTGCAGAAAAGGTGTGGGAGTGAATAGCCTTGACACAGGACTGGATTGATTAGAATCATAGAATTGTTAGGGTTGGAAGGGTCCTCAAGGATGATCTAGTTCCAACCCCCCTGCCATGGGCAGGGACACCTCACACTACATCAGGTTTCTCAGAGCCACATCCAGCCAGGCTGTAAAAACCTCCAGGGATGGGACTTCTACCACTGCCCTGGACAACCTGTTCCAGTGTCTCACCACCCTCATGGTGAAAAACTTCTTTCTAACATCCAATCTGAATCTACCCATTTCTACTTTTTTTCCGTTCCCCCTAGTCCTATCATTACCTCACACCCTAAGAAGTCCCTCCCCAGCCTTCTTGTAGGCCCCCTTCAGATACTGGAAGGCCACAATTAGGTCACCTCACAGCCTTCTCTTCTCCAGACTGAACAGCCCCAACTCCTTCAGTCTGTCATAGAATACATAGAATACATAGAATACATAGAATAAACCAGGTTGGAAGAGACCTTCAAGATCATCGCGTCCAACCCATCAACCAATCCAACACCACCCAAGCAACTAACCCACAGCACCAAGTACCCTGTCAAGTCTTCTCCTAAAAACCTCCAGTGATGGTGACTCCACCACCTCCCCAGGCAGCCCATTCCAATGTGCAATCACTCTTTCTGTATAGAACTTTTTTCTAACATCCAGCCTGAATCTCCCCTGGCGCAGCCTGAGACTGTGTCCTCTTGTTCTGGTACTGCTTGCCTGGGAGAAGAGACCTCATAGGAGAGGTGCTCCAGCCCTCTGATCATCCTCGTGGCCCTTCTCTGGACATGTTCCAGCACATCCATATCTTTCTTCATTAGATTATGGGTTCTCTTGCTCTGTCTGAAAACAGTTTCTTACTCAATTTTACTAAGCCTACCACGACAAACAGCTTGTCCAAGGCTGACTCCACGTCACTGAAATCCCAAGGGGTGGTGCCTCTCCTTCCTTCACTGCCTTGAAGTGCCAGCCTGGCAGCTCCAAGTCTGACCTGCAGCCTCCCATTTAGAAAGGAAAAAGCTCTTGACTGTTTACAACTTTGAGAGAAACCACCATGTCTGACGTGAGCAGACTGGGGTGTGTGTGTTGGGCAGCATCACATGGCTGAGTCGTTGGTCAGAGTCAGATGGCTGAGGCAGAATTTCTCTTCAGCACACTCATACCTAGAAGGTGTTACACAGCAGATGAACTGTACCAGACACAAGCTCCTCCTTTCATCTCCTATTACATTAAGCTATGTGTACTAACAAAGGTGCCAGCAGATGTAGCAGATGTAGACAGGTTGGAAGCATTTTGTACTTGGTGTGAAAGAACACCGTATCACAGTACATTAGAGGTTGGAAAGGACCTCCACAGATCATCAAGTCCAAATCCCACACCAAAGCAGTAGGGCTCTCCTGTCCTTGGCATGGTCCATGCTTGGTTTCTCCATGAGAAGCCTTCCTGGGGCAGGCACATGCTTGACTGTCTCACAGCTCAGAGTCTCGGAGACTAATGTGGACCCTGTTCCCCTCAGTTAGGGGATTGCATCACTAGCTGGATGGGTGAACGCCACCTAGGCTTTTCCAGCACTGTTCAGTACTGATGTACTTCAGGTACCAAAGCTGGCTTCACATTGCCCCTGTCCTCAGCAGTGGTTAGGCCACACCATGAGTCCTGTGTTCAGTTATGGGCCCCTCAGTTTAGGAAAGATGTTGACCTGCTGGAAGGTGTCCAGAGAAGGGCAACAAAGCTGAGAAGGGGTTTGAAGCACAAGCCCTATGAGGAGAGGCTGAGGGAGCTGGGGTTGCTTAGCCTGGAGAAGAGGGCACTGAGAGGAGACCTTCTTGCTGTCTACACCTGCCTGAAGGGAGATTGTAGCCAGGAAGGGGCTGGTCTCTTCTCCCAGGCAATCAGCACCAGAACAAGAGGACACAGTCTCAAGCTGCACCAGGGGAGGTTGAGGCTGGATGTTAGGAAGAAATTCTTCACAGAATGAGAGATTTGCCATTGGAATGTGCTGCCCAGGGAGGTGGTGGAGTCACCATCACTGGAGGTGTTTAGGAAGAGAGTGGATGGCATGCTTGGTGCCATGGTTTAGTTAGTCATGAGGTGTTGGGTGGTTGGTTGGACTCGATGGTCTCAAAGGTCTTTTCCAACCTGGTTAATTCTATTCTATTCTATTCTATTCTATTCTATTCTATTCTATTCTATTCTATTCTATTCTATTCTATTCTATTCCGTTCCATTCCATCCCATCCTATCCTATCCTATCCTATCCTATCCTATCCTATCCTATCCTATCCTATCCTATCCTATCCTATCCTATCCTATCTCCTTGTCTGCATTGACATCTGCAGCACACTTCCCCCCCTGCCCCTGCAGCACAGCTCACAGGGATGGTATTTAGATTTGCTCTGATATTGTCATGGGGGACCCCAGAGACTGATGCTGTTTACACTGGCAAGGCCTGACATGGTTGTGGCATTTGAGCTGGGTCAGTGCAGATTCAAATGGTTGTTGATTTTTATTTTGTGTTTATGAAACCCAGACTCAAGGCTCAGCTGGGACATGGTGGCTGGTTTTCCACGAGGTCCACCCTTCAGCCAGTTTTACAGATGAGTTGTCTGAGGTACAAAGAGGTCAAGAGCCCCGAGTGAAACACACTGAACGGATGGCTCATTAAAGGCTGAACTCCAGACCCATGTTCCCAGCCCTCCGCTCTAATCACCAGGCGAGGCATGGGAGAGCCTCATGGGGCTGATGCTGATGAAAGAAGAGTCAACATCTTTATTTTGCAGCTTTATTAGCAAAACAAAGTAAAGCCAACGTGCTTGATTCTATTATTGAACCAGTAATCTCTGTGCGCCCACATTCAGAGCTTCCCAGCCGGTTAACTAGGAGGCCGAACAATGAAAGATGTTAGGTCCGAAATGGCTACAGCAGAGGCAAAGCAGGAGGTAAGCCCTCTAATTGGAGGAGCTGCAGCGGGGATCTCACCCCAGGGGTCTGTCCCTTGGTATTAACGGTTTGTTGACATCTGGGTTGCGTGGCACTGCTGCCTTGCCCTGGGACCCACCAAGGGCTGAGGGCAGCGAGCCAGGGAATGGAAAAAGAAAAGTCCTCCAACTCGTACAACAGGGGAAGAGGAAGATTTCTCTGTCATTGTGGAAGCCTTTGGGAGAAGGGAACTGGCAGCTCCTACCCAGAGACGTGTGGCTGTGACTTCTCTTGGCTTGCAGAGTCACAGAAGGAAAAAGAGGGATGGGGAAATACAGTCTCTTCTCCTGATGCCAGAAGTTGTCCTCGCAGAGATATTCCCCCACCGTCTTGTCCCATCCAATCTGAAAGGCCTAGGGGTCTTATGTCAGTCACTCAGAATGGCTCTTTTGTGGTGAATGTATGAGTGCCTGTTGCACATCACATCCTCTCCTGTATCAGCAAAGTGGTCCCAGGTCCATCTCTGCCCAGGCATGTGCCTGTGTTTATGGCATGCCAGGGTCTCAGGGGACAGCTCCTGCTTCTGCCTGCATTCTTTCCCAGATGCAGGCTATACTGAGCCTTTGGACACTAGCAGGGTCAGAGACATTTATTTTCCCTAAATGAGATGCCTGAACTAGTTAAGAGAAAGAGGCAGCAGATAGAAGTCAGAGGTCTCAGGCTGCGCCAGGGGAGATTCAGGCTGGATGTTAGAAAAAAGTTCTATACAGAAAGAGTGATTGCACATTGGAATGGGCTGCCTGGGGAGGTGGTGGAGTCGCCATCACTGGAGGTTTTTAGGAGAAGACTTGACGGGGTGCTTGGTGCCGTGGGTTAGTTGCTTGGGCGGTGTTGGATTGGTTGATGGGTTGGACGCGATGATCTTGAAGGTCTCTTCCAACCTGGTTTATTCTATGTATTCTATGTATTCTAAGAAAGCCAATGGCATCCTGACCGGGATAAGGAATAGTGTGGGCAGCAGGAGCAGGGAGGTCATTCTGCCCTGTACTCAGCACTGGCTAGCACACCTTGAGTCCAGTGTATAGTTCTGGGCTCACTCCTCAGTTTAAGGACATTGAGACTCTTGGACATGTTCAGAGAAGGGCAATGAGGCTGGTGAAGAGTTTGGAGCACAAGCCCTGTGAGGAGAGGCTGAGGGAGCTGGGGTTGCTTAGGCTGAAGAAGAGGAGGCTCAGGGGAGACCTCATTGCTCTCTACAACTACCTGAAGGGAGGTTGTAGCCAGGTGGGGGTTGGTCTCTTCTCCCAGGCAACCAGCACCAGAACAAGAGGGCACAGTCTCAGGCTGTGCCAGGGGAGGTTTGGGCTGGAGGTGAGGAGAAAGTTCTTGACAGAAAGAGAGATTGGCCATTGGAATGTGCTGCCCAGGGAGGTGCTGGAGTCACCATCACTGGCGGTGTTTAAGAGGAGAATGGATGAGACACTTTGTGCCATGGTTTAGTTGATTAGATGGTGTTGGGTGATAGGTTGGACTTGATGATCTCAAAGGTCTTTTCCAGCCTGGTTAATTCTGTATTCTGTATTCTGAAATTGCCACTTGTCAGCCTCCCTTTCCCTCTTTCTGTGAATCAGACACTGCTGGCTACTAGTTCAGATGAAGACTTTTGGGGGCCACCAGACAGGCAAGACGTGTCCCACTATTAGCCAGTTGTCAGGAATTTACACTTGCCTCTCCCTTTGGCAGTCCATCAAGTTGAAACCAAGTCACCAACCCAGCTACTGTCCCCTTGCCTCCTCTCCCACTGTGATCCCATTGGAGACATTTACTAATTGAAATGAAAACCTGAATGTGGAAAACAATCTTCTCTCTCCAGGGAGACCTTATATCAGCCTTGCAGTACTTCAAAAGGGCTTACAGGAATAGAATCAGAGAATCAGCAAGGTTGGAAAGGACCTCAAAGATCATCAAGTCCAACCTGTCACCCAGGACCTCATGACTACTAGACTGGGGCACCAAGTGCCACATCCAATCCCCTCTTGAACATCTACAGGGACGGTGACTCCACCATCTCCCTGGGCAGCACATTCCAATGGCTAACAACTCTCTCTGTGAAGAACTTTCTCCTCACCTTGAGCCTAAACCTCCCCTGGCGCAGCTTGAGACTATGTCCTCTTGTTCTGGTGCTGGTTGCCTGGGAGAAGAGACCAACTCCCTCCTGGCTACAACCTCCCTTCAGGTAGTTGTAGAGAGCAGTAAGGTCTTTCCTGAGTCTCCTCTTCTCCAGGCTAAGCAACCCCAGCTCCCTCAACCTCTCCTTGTAGGGCTTGTGCTTGAGGCCTCTCCCCAGCCTCTTTGCCCTCCTCTGGACACATTCAAGAGCCTCAATGTCCTTCTTAAATTGAGGTGCCCAGAACTGGACACAGGACTCAAGGGGTGGTCTAACCAGTGCTGAGTACACGGGCACAATGACTTCCCTGCTCCTGTTGGCCACTCTATTCTTGATCCAGGCCAGGATGCCATTGGTCTTCTTGGCCACCTGGGCACACTGCTGGCTCATGTTCAGCGGGGTGATGGATTCTTTATGAGGGAGTGTAGTGATAGAATGAAGGGTAACATTAAAAAAAGTCAAAGAAGGCATGTTTAGATTAGAGATTAGGAAGAAATTCTTTGCTGTGAGAGTGGTGAGACATTGAAACAGATTGACTGGAGAAGCTGTGGATGCTCCCACCCTGGAAATGTCCAAAGCAGACCAAGACTGGATGGCTCTTTGAGCAACCTGATCTAGTGGAAGGTGTCCTTGCCCATGGCAGAGGCATTGAAACTAGATGATCTTTAAGGTCTCTTCCAACCCAACCCGTTCTATGATTCCATAAAAAGGAAATAAAAAGCATCCAAATGTGGTAAAACCAAGGAAATGAGTCGGTCCTGTAGGCTGGGGACACCCTGGGAGGGACACCAACCCAGGTCACCTGCTGCACAACAACACAGAGAGTCTCACACAAGCTGAGAGCCTGCCTTAAATCTAACTGAAGCATTCAGCCTGTTTGGAAATCCACCCACAGCCTTACTTTTGTGTGAACTGGGGATGAAAATGGCAAATTAATCCCTCTTTTAAAAGGATGAGTTGGTTCCTTGTCATTCTCCATGCAGCTCAGGATATGATCGTTTCTGCTGCATAAATGCAGACTGGTTCTTTTCACAGCCTCCCTTTCATCAGACTGCTAGGAAGGCCTGGAGGTTGTTAAAAAAAATCTGAAAGAAACTTGCTTCCCAATTAAGGTCAATCTCTTTTATCAGAGCCTCTGCCTGTAAATTTCACTTTCTGAAGGATTCCTCTAAACTCCATCCCCGACTCTGACAAACTGGGAGATGCCCAAATCTCCGAGGGAGCCAGGGAAGCAGCCGACTTCTTTCCTGACTTGCAGTGCAAAGCAGGGATCTGATCTGTCATGATGACTGAGAACATGTCACAACAATCTGTTTGCATTCTTCAGGAAAGGGAAAACATCTTTCCCTCCCCGAGCTGTAAGCTAATTTGGAGCTTTCGCAAGCTGACGTGCAACCTGATTAAAATGACCTCAGGCCAGCGATTCTTCTTAGGCAGCTCAACAATTAAAGTCTAGACCTATCTGTAGCCCAGGGATGGTTGTTTTTATTTTCCCTTCTTCAGATCTCTTTTAAGGAGGAAAGGGTCCTGTGTTTTTATTTTTACATCTACATATTTGGATTTTTTTTTTTCCTCTTTTACACTTTGCTTCTGCTGTAGCAGAATGTGCTAAGGGGATCTGTGTTTTTTCCCCCTCCCCTCCCCACATTCTGAGCAGATGAAACTCATCCATAGAAGCCCCAGTTTCTTGCCTGCTGGAAAAAAAAATATATATACTGAATATCCAAGGAAATAATACATGAATAAACTCGAGGACTCTGAGAAATACCCAAGGCACTTTGTGGCCTACATAAAGCTGCCCTCTGAGGTACAAATGGTGTGCCCTTGATTTTCTAAAGCCAGGGGACATTTTTGTAATGACCATCATGGAGAGCAGCCAGGCAGAGAGGGACCTGGGGGTGCTGGTTGATGGTAGGCTGAACATGAGCCTGCAGTGTGCCCAGGTGGCCAAGAAGGCCAATGGCATCCTGGCCTGCATTAGGAATACTGTGGCCAGCAGGAGCAGGGAAGTCATTGTGCCCCTGTACTCTGCACTGGTCAAGCCACACCTTGAGTCCTGTGTCTACTTCTGGGCCCCTCAGTTTAGGAAGGATGTTGACTTGCTGGAAGGTATCCAGAGAAAGGCAACAAAGCTGGGGAGGGGTTTGGAACACAAGCCCTCTGAGGAGAGGCTGAGGGAGCTGGGATTGCTTAGCCTGGAGAAGAGGAGGCTCAGGGGAGACCTTCTTGCTCTCTACAACTACCTGAAGGGAGGTTGTAGCCAGGTGGGGGTTGGTCTCTTCTGCCAGGCAACCAGCACCAGAACAAGAGGACACAGTCTCAAGCTGTGCCTGGGGAGGTTTAGGCTGGATGTTAGGAAGAAGTTCTTCCCAGAAAGAGTGATTGGCCATTGGAATGTGCTGCCCAGGGAGGTGGTGGAGTCACCATCATTGGAGGTGTTCAGGAGGAGACTTGATAGGGTGCTTGGTGCCATGATTTAGTTGATTAGGTGGTGTTGGATGATAGGTTGGACACAATGACCTTGAAGGTCTCTTCCAACCTGGTCTATTCTATTCTACTCCTATTCTATTCTATTCTATTCTATTCTATTCTATTCTATTCTATTCTATTCTATTCTATTCTATTCTATTCTATTCTATTCCATTCCATTCCATTCCATTCCATTCCATTCCATTCCATTCCACTACTCAAATCACTTTTTGGGCTTTCTATCATTACTTAAGCAGTAGGATCAGTTTATTAACCTGCTGAGGTTTTGTGAACGCAGCAGATTGCCAAGAAGGAAGCACTGAAAAACAAACGGGCACCTCCTGGCAGGATGTTTGTCAGACCATGGGCAACCCCTGAATTTAATTCAGTGGTTTGGGGAGCCTTGGTAATTTGTCCATGAATGTTTTAATGCCTGATTCTCTAAAAACAAAATAATAATCACTGCCATGGTCATTCATTTGAATTAAAGCCAGGAGAGATTTCTTGTTTCCTTTGCTGCTTTGGCTCGGTCTGGGCCATTGGCTGCTTTCTAGCTTGTCAGCTGGCAAATCTGATAGACAACTTGTGTTTTGCTAGTGCTCTTTACAGCATAATGAGAGCCCCTAAAGGGCATTATTAATTAATTCAAATTATATACTTCTGAATTGCATACTAAACTGGACTGACTTGCAGTCTAACTGCTTAGAATCATTGAATTATCCTGTGCAGATGAGGTTATTCGATATCAGTTCCAGACCACTGAGCTAGGGTGGGAGCTTCCCAGGAGGTGGTGGAGTCACCATCATTGGAGGTGTTTAGGAGGAGACTTGATAGGGTGCTTGGTTGCATGGTTTAGTTGGTTAGGTGGTGTTGGATGATAGGTTGGACTCGATGATCTTGAAGGTCTATTCTATTCTATTCTATTCTATTCTATTCTATTCTATTCTATTCCTATTCCTATTTATATTTCTATTTCCTATTTCTATTTCCTATTCTATTCTATTTTCTATTCTATTCTATTTCTATTTCTATTTCTACTTCTATTTCTATTTCTATTCCTATTCCTATTTCTATTCTATTCTTTCCTGGATGCAAGAGTGAGGTGGTGGCGGGGGATGCCAGTGGCTTTACACTGGGACCCACAGTGGGTCCTTGTGTATAATTCCCCAGCCCAAGTACCTCTTTGCCTTGCATTTTTCTAGCTGCTTGGGTGTGGGGGCTGTGTGTGTTCTTGAACACATGGTCTTTTCTCATCTGACTGCACAATCCTCCTTGGCTTCACCCCTTGCAAGACTTTTCCTCTCAGACTACTTTGACAGGAATTTGCCTCCTGGCTCATTTCTTTCAGCAAGCACTGCTGTAGCTCAGATGTGGAAATTTTCCTTGAGGAGGTGAAGGAGATGTCTCCTAGGGGCATGAACCCAGGGAAAATAGGATAGAAGCTGTCTCCCAGCTCCCAGCCAGGCTGAGCATGCCTTCCTGCACTTCCCATGCCCCCAGAAAGCCCCCGGCCTACCTTGTTATGTCCTTCTGTCTCAGCCTTTCACAGGGCCTCCATGTTCCAGTTTCAGTCCTGAGCCCACTGAGCTTTTATTGGTTTTTAATTTGCAGCTGAAACACGGTGTAATTTCTATAAAGCATATGCTGGTTCCATGGCTGAGCCTCCCATCCTGCACCAGTGCCCATGCTGGAAACCTCAGGGAAGCATGGAGGTATGTTAACCAAAGAACTCCTAACGTTTTCAAGGCATCATGCATAACCCACTTCTTCTCTGCTTTCACAGTGGAGGATGCTGGATTCTCCTGGATCTGCAGCTTCCATTTATTTCTGATGTTTCTCAGTGACAGAATCATGGAATGATTCAGTTTGGAAGAGACCTTTAAACATCACCTAGTCCAACCTCTCTGCAGTGAGCAGGAGCATCTTCAACTAGATCAAGGTGCTCAGAGTCCTGTGTGACCTGACCTGACCTGAACACATCATTGGAGGTGTTCAGGGGGAGACTTGATAGGGTGCTTGGTTGCATGGTTTAGTTAATTAGGTGGTTTTGGATGATGGGTTGGATGAGATGATCTTGAAGGTCTCTTCCAGCCTGGTCTATTCTATTCTATTCTATTCTATTCTATTCTATTCTATTCTATTCTATTCTATTCTATTCTATTCTAAATATTTCCAGGGATGGTGGTTCTACAGCCTCTCTGGGCAATATGTTCCACCATTTCACCATAGAATCATAGAACAGAATCATAGAATCTATTTCACCACTCTCATTGAAGAAAATGTCTTCCTTATAGGCAGTCTAAATCTCTCCTTTTCAAGTTTAAAACCATTACACCTTGTCCCATTGCACCAGGTCCTGCTAAAAAGGCTGTCCCCATCTTTCTTAATAGTCCCCTTTTCAGTACCGAGAGGATGCAATAAAGCCTCTTTGGAGCCTTTACAGGCTGAACTCCCCTCAACTTTCTCATCCTTTCTTCACAGGACAGGTGTTCCAGCCTTCTGATAATTTTTCTGGCCCTCCTCTGAACCCACTCAAACAGGTTTATGTTCTTCAAGTGCTGAGGACTCCAAATCTGGACACAGTACTCCAGGTGTGGTCTCACTGGAGTGCAGCAGAGGAGAGTCCCCTCCCTTGACCTGCTAGCCATGTCTCTCTTGCTGCAGCCCAGAATATGGTTGGCTTTCTGGGCTGCGAGGGCACGTTACTGGCCCATATCCAGCTTTTCATCCACCAGTCAAGGTTTCATTCACTCAAACCCCTCTGTAGCTCCCCCAGCCCCGGTTTGGGACCCCGCCCTGATCTCCGCCGGCACTGCCGGACCCGCATCCCCATCTAGCGGCGGGCCCGGGGGTGCAGGGGTCACTCCGGCAGCCCGACTACCCGGGGCTCTAGCCCCGGTTCAGGAACCGCGTTCACCCCCTTCCCCAGCCGGGACACGTCTGCAGGTAGCTTTAAACGAAAGCAAAGCGCAGCTGGGAGGAGCCCTTCGGATAGATCCCCCCGCCCGGGGCCCGCCGCAGAGCGGTGGCTGGGGTCGCGTAAAGGCTGCCAGGGAGCAAAGGAGCTCCGGGAGCGCCGATGCGCTTGGATTCATTCGTGTGCGAGCTCCTGACGACAGCGCGGCTCCGCTGCAGAGCCCGCACCAGCTGCAGGCTCCGGCGCAGCTACTGGTGGAGGCAGATTCCCTCACTATCTCATTTATCATCATTGCTTCCAGTCCAATTTTGTTCACGCCTCACATTTTTGATTGTCTTGGATTAAACATTACCAGAGGAAATAATACTAATAGCCTTTCACGGGGGGAGAGGGGGGGGGGGGGGGAAGAGAGAAATCAACTTCTAAGGCATTTGTTATGGAAAGGATTATAATAAATTAAATGCTTAAACTGGCACTGTGCAAGCGTTTTTGTCTCGGATCAAAATGTTTGCACTGGCTGTTTAAACATTTAATTTATTATAATGAGAAATAGCATTGTGAAAATAAGCATGTTAATTAAACCTGAGTTTTGCAAATGTGAGTCATCCCATGTGGACACAGTGTAATGAATATAGACAGGTACAGTCTGCATGCCCACTTCCCCCCCCCCCCCCCCCCTTTTTTTTTTCCCCCTCATTAAGAAAATTAACATTTACATCTCTAAACCCTGCAGCTATTAGTTATTTTTAATGAACTGTGTTGCCATTTCAAAGTTAAACTCTTCTATGATGCAATCAGATATTGCTAGGTCAGGAAAGAACTTTGCTAATTAAGTTTGCAGCGAAGTTCTTTTGCCACAGATAACGGATTAAAGTTGCTATATAGATAATCAGTTTACTCAGTTAAGTAAATAGAAACAAATAACTGCCAAGAGAACCCAGGTCACGTTGGGGTGGGTAAAAGACAGCAGAACTCCTGCCACCCTAGAGCCCAAAGGAGCCATGAATCTGAAAGCAGCAGTCTGAACCTTTTTGTTACCATCTGACAAGGGAGTGAAGGACTGTGGGGACCTTTACAAAGGTGTTTTGGACACTGATGGTTTGCTGCTAGAATAGAATAGAATAGATTAGAGTAGAATAGAATAGGAGTAGAATAGAATAGAGTAGAATAGAATAGAATAGAGTAGAATAGAATAGTAGTAGAATAGAATAGAGTAGAATAGAATAGAGTAGAATAGAATAGAATAGGATAGGATAGGATAGGATAGGATAGGATAGGATAGGATAGGATAGAATAGAACAGAATAGAATAGAATAGATCAGGTTGGAAGAGACCTTCAAGATCATCGTGTCCAACCTATCATCCAACACTACCTAATCAACTAAACCATGCAACCAAGTACCCTATCAAGTCTCCTTCTGAACACCTCCAGTGATGGTGACTCCACCACCTCCCTGGGCAGCACATTCCAATGGCCAATCACTCTCTCTATGAAGAATTTCTTCCTAACATCCAGCCTAAACCTCCCCTGGTGCAGCTTGAGACTGTGTCCTCCTGTTCAGGTGCTGGTTGCCTGGGAGAAGAGACCAACCTCCACCTGGCTACAACCTCCCTTCAGGTAGTTGTAGACAGCAAGAAGGTCTCGCCTGAGTGTCCTCTTCTCTAGGCTAAGCACCTCCAGCTCCCTCAGCCTTTCCTCATAGGGCTTGTGCTCCAAACCCCTCCCCAGTTTTGTTGCCCTTCTCTGGACACCTTCCAGCAAGTCAACATCTTTCCTAAAGTGAGGGGCCCAGAACTGGACACAGGACTCAAGGTGTGGCCTAACCAGTGCAGTGTACAGGGGCAGAATGACCTCCCTGCTCCTGCTGGCCACTCTGCTCCTGATACAGGCCAGGATGCCATTGGCCCTCTTTGCTGCCTGTGCACACTGCAGGCTCATGTTCAGCCTACCATCAATCAGTACCCCCAGGTCCCTCTCTGCCTGGCTGCTCTCCAGCCAGTCTGACCACTCTCCAGCCACTCTGCTGGTGTGGAAGAGAATGGATGGAGGCAAGATACTCTTTAAAACCCTTCCAAGTGGAGTGATTGGAAACAATTTCTTCTGTCTTCTCGTGCCACTGGTCTCTGGTGCATCCATCTGGTCTCGTCCTGGATTCATTGCATATGCCAGGTTGTACGCTGCTACATAAACAAAAGGCACTTGGATGTACTCCCAGCTCTCTCACAGATGTGTTGCATGGCCTTGAACATGTTCCTTTACCTCCTGGGTGTTCAGAAAGTGCTCTGAGCTGTGGTCCTGCAAGCAGTGGAGGTAGCGTTTCTCTGTTCTAATGAACATCCTGCCAAGCTGTGTGTTTGGAAGTATTTCAGTTGTCTCTTACTGTGCATTACTCTAACAGGCAAAGGTCATTGCAGGCTGGCTGCCAGTCCTGGCTGAATCCCATTTCTGAAGTGGTCTGGCCCCTAAGGAGGAGAGGGGGAACATCTTGGTACAGTGGTGAAATTAAAGTCTTGGGAGGGAGGAATCATAGAATCAATAAGGTTGGAAAAGACCTCAGAGATCATCAAGTCCAGCCTGTCACCCAACACCTCATGACTACTAAACCATGGCTTCAAGTGCCATGTCCAATCCCTTTTTGAACACCTCCAGGGATGGTGACTCCACCTCCTCCCTGGGCAGCACATCCCAATGGCTAGCAACTCTCTCTGTGAGGAACTTTCTCTTCACCTCAAGCCTAAACTTCCCCTGGCACAGATTGAAACTGTGTCCTCTTGTTCTGGTGCTGGTTGCCTGGCAGAAGAGAGCAACATCCTCCTGGCTACAACCTCCCTTCAGGTAGTTGTAGAGAGCAATAAGGTCTCCCCTGAGCCTCCTCTTCTCCAGGCAATGGATTATTTTCCAGGAGCTGCAGCAAAGAGCCAGGGATGGTATGCTTTCTCACATGCCAAATGCATGTTGTTCCATATGTGGAGATTCAGGTGGCAGCAAATTGGCAAGTAAAAGCATCTGTGAAGGTGTCTCTTCATCCTATTCTCTAGCTAGCTGTCCACTGAACCTGCTTGCAGTGTCTGCTGCAGGATTTTTGAAAGGTCAAGATTTTTGCATTACTTCCAAACCTAGTGGACATGTTTTGCATGAGAGGAGAGGGTGAATTAAGATGAGGATCCTCTGTACATAATAAACTTTGCTATTTTACTGGGGATTGTCCTCCAAAACTACTGCATGTTTGCAGTCTCTAGACAGCTTAGTGCCATGTCATGTGGGTCTCACTCTCCTGTCACACAGTCCCCCACATTCCCCAATTTCTTGCTCTTCTCATCTTCCTTTCACTGTGAGTGAGAGGGAGAAGAGTTTTCCAGGTGAAAGGAGAAAGCTGATGCCCTTTCTTCTTCTTCCTCTTTCCCTCTGAGTGACTCATGGCCTTTGATGATGTCCTGCAAAACTCACCTCTTCTGTCAGAAGCAAATTCAGGTTATCCCTGAGACATTTTGCTTTTTAAGGAGTATTTCTACACAGAGCATGAGCCTGTGGGGAAAGAGGGGCCTTGTCTGCAGTTCTTCAATGAGCTGCCACATCCTGAGGGGATGGAGAACATGGTTGGTGTTACAACAGCTGTTTGCAGAGCAACCAGCCCAGGACTCATCACCCTGACAGAAGGCTACAGCTAGCAGGCAGGTAGGTGAAGAGTCCTAGGAGCTGTGCTGGGAAGTGGGACAGGGGCTGCCTGGCAGACAGCTGCAGGGACAGATACAATTTCTTGCACTCAGTGTTGGGCCAGCAACACCAAGCCCCTAGGAAGATACAAAGGTGTTGGTGCTTATTTATCTGTGGTGGATGCATGTGATGTTCCCACTACATACCCACTTTTTGTTCTAGAAGAAACCCTAGAGGTAGTTTTGCCATGGTGGCAACTGGGAGGTCTTGTAGCCACCTGTGTGCTCATGCCAGGATAGAAATGCCCAAACCCTGTGGCATCCAAATAACCCAGAGGACAAATGTGACCATAAAACCTTATTGCTGAGACCAGATGCCTTCATTTAAGAAGCACCTGTAAACTGTGAGTCAACTGTTTCATGGCTAGAGGTAGCTGGGAAGTGGACATTGTGTAGAGAGCTGAAGTAGGAGGGGAGAATGGTTAGGAGGCAGCCTCCACCTCCGGCCTTTGGGACATTTGCCCAGGGCAGGTTCAGGCAAAGAAGGGCTTTGAACAAAGACCTGCCTTCAGGTCTGAAAAATGGAGTTACCACAAAAATAGCTGTACCCTCAAATGGCATTCAACCCTAACATTGTACAGAGTTGCTTCTTTATCTCCTCTACAGGGCTGGTAGGTCTCCCCTGAGCCTCCTCTTCTCCAGGCTAAACAACCCTGGCTCCCTCAGCCTCTCCTCATAGGGCTTGTGCTAGAGACCTCTCCCTTTTCAACTCATCTCTCAGGATTTTAACACTCCCCAGGCACCACAGTGCAAGGGGAACCCACCAAAGCCAGTCCTCATCCTGATCCCTGCATCCCTCCCTGCCCGTGTCTGGCTCCCTGTGAACTCTCCCAGTATGATTAATGTTGGATGGGCGGCGGGCTACGAGAGTCCTGAGAGTGTAGAGATGCCACTACCATGGGTATCTTGGGCATGAGTGTGAAACCAGCTTTATGTGTCCATTAGGAAGGAAGGGCAAGTGGAGGGATCCTTATCACTGCTTAAGGAGGCAGACACACAACTCCAGAAAACTTCTCCAAAGCATTCTCTTAAAGGAAGACTTGAACACCTTGGCACATATGGTGGGAACTAACACTTACTTTTTCTTACAACACTTACTTCTCCCCAGTCACTAGCCCACCTTCTTCAGCCTAAATTTGGGCTTAGGTGACATTTAAAGAGTGAGTGGGGATTATCACTAGTGATGCCAAGACTTCTAATGATCCAAAAGGCATTATGCTCCTCCTTGGACAACCTTGAGATTGCTTCAAAGCCTTCAGAAGTTTTATGTTACCAATAGGCTGATCTACTTGTTGGATGCTGCCCAAAAGCACAACCCTGCATTCTTTGCAGGTCCTGGGGGCTGCCTCCTTCTTTGTCCTCTCCCTGACAGCACTCAACATCTGCCTGACCCCCTGATAGAGCTAAAACTGCAGAAATCTACATGGGTTTGGTACTTTTTGTACATCTGCCCATGGGCAGATGACTTTCATGGATGCTGGTGGCAAAGGAGTTGCTGGAAAATGAAACTTGCTATATCCACAACATGTGTAAGGAAGGTGCTTGATCTGCTGTCACATAGAATGATGAGGTAGCTGGCACAGTTACAGGAGACTAGAGAGCTATTTTGCTTAGTGAATGGAAGTGCCTGCTTTAGAGATGCAACAGAGAGGCCTTTAGACCCCCATGACCAGCCCTCATACACATAGGAATGTAGATGCTTATGATTCATGTAGACCCCTACACATCAGCCACAAAAGACATGTCTGTCTGAATCTTTGGCTAAAACCCACCCTAGTGTCTCTCTGCCTTCATGGACTGCTCCAGGCAGCATTTTCTGAGCATGTCTAGCTTATGTCACTACCACAGGATAAAGCCTTTGTCCCAGAGGTCACACAAATGCTGCTATCTCATTCTACTAGGAGTCCTTTGCATCTAGAGCATGCACTGTAGAAGCCAGAATTAGGCACCTCACAGTGGTGTCTGACTCCATCACACATCATTAAACATAAAACACACTTGAAGGCATTCAAAAACCACAGGAGAGAAGAGCAGGTCAGAGGGAAATGAGACCATTTTTTTGGCTAAAGCCCCACAGAAGGCATCTCTAGGATCTTGTTTCCTTGATGTGTGTGGTGGATTGACCTTGGTCAGCAGCCAGACCTCCACTTAGCTGCTCACTCACTCCCCCTCCTCAACAGGACAGGGGGAGAAAATCAGATGAAAAAGCTCATGGGCTGGAGAGACACAGAGAGTTCACTAAGCAATTACCATCACAGGCAAGCTGACTTGGCTTTGGAAAAATTAAATCAATTTAATTCATTGACAATTAAAACACATTTGGATATTTGCCCTACATTGTCTCCAGGGTGGCACTTGCAAGCCCACAATCCCAGAAGCATTGAGGAGACAAGGCATCTTGTGGCTGTGCTGCTGTAGCATCCCTCCTGTGTGTCCTGGGTATTGCAGCTGCATCTTAATGGTTGTGCAGGTATTCCTGGAAGAATCTCTGGGAATCACCTATATCCATATTTGTGCTGGTTTGGTGCTCTCCCTTGCTGCCAGAGAAATTAATAGGATAGGATAGGATAGGATAGGATAGGATAGGATAGGATAGGATAGGATAGGATAGGATAGGATAGGATAGAATTAACCAGGTTAGATGAGACCTTCAAGATCATCGTGTCCAACCTATCACCCAACACTATCTAATCAACTAAACCATGGCACCAAGTGCCCCATCCAATCTCTTCCTAAACACCCCCAGTGATGGTGACTCCACCACCTGGGAGAAGAGACCAACCCCCACCTGGCTACAACATCAGTGCTTGCATATGAGTCTGCTGATCTACTAGGTAGATTCATCTAACCTACTTGGGTTGCAGCTCCCTCATTTTTCCACATTGTTTGAGTCCTGTGTCCAGTTCTAGGCCCCTCAGTTTAGGAAAGATGTTGACTTGCTGTCCAGAGAAGGGCAACAAAGCTGGGGAGGGGTTTGGAGCACAGCCCTGTGAGGAGAGGCTGAGGGAGCTGGGGTTGCTTAGCCTGGAGAGGAGGAGGCTCAGGGGAGACCTTCTTGCTGTCTACAGCTACCTGAAGGGAGGTTGTAGCCAGCTGGGGGTTGGTGTCTTCTCCCAGGCAACCAGTACCAGAACAAGAGGACACAGTCTCAAGCTGTGCCAGGGGAGGTTTAGACTGGATGTTAAGAAGAAATTCTTCATGGAGAGAGTGGTTGCCCATTGGAATGGGCTGCCTGGGGAGGTGGATGAGTCGTCATCATTGGAGGTGTTTAGGAGGAGACTTGATGGGGTGCTTGGTGCCATGGTTTAGTTGATTAGATGGTGTTGGATAATGGGTTGGACGCGATGATCTTGAAGGTCTCTTCCAATCTGGTCTAGTCTAGTCTAGTATATTCTATCCTATCCTATCCTATCCTATCCTATCCTATCCTATCCTATCCTATCCTATCCTGTTCTCAGTATGGTCAGGTCAGACGGTCTCATGGCAACTGCTAACAGTAAACTATCTGGCAGGTTTGAAGGTTCATGAGGTGAAGTTTGTTTCATTAGATATTGGATGTCCATAGTGCAAACATCTACTGCCACTGGAGGCTATGTGTAGAAAGGGATGGGGAACTTCTCAGTGCAATACAGCAGAGCTGTTTTACTCATTGGATCAGAAAGAGTTGATTTGTGTCTTAAAAGATCCTATTTCCTTCCACTGACTGTGAAGGGAGCTGAGGGTGCTTTGCTCCATTGAAGGTATCACAGTATCACAGAATCACCAAGGTTTGAAGAGACCTCAAAGATCATCGAGTCCAACCTGTCACCACAGACCTCATGATTAAACCATGGCACCAAGTGCCACATCCAATCTCCTCTTGAACACCTCCAGGGATGGTGACTCCACCACCTCCCTGGGCAGCACATTCCAATGGCAAATGACTCTCTCAACGAAGAGCTTTCTCCTCACCTCGAGCCTAAACTTCCCCTGGTGCAGCTTGAGACTGTGTCCTCTTGTTCTGGTGCTGGTTGCTAGAGAGACAAGACCAACCCCAGCCTGGCTACAACCACCTTTCAGGTAGTTGTAGAGAGCAATGAAGTCTGCCCTGAGCCTCCTCAGGGGACTAACAGAGACTTCTGCAGGAGCAGGCTCAAGTTTGATGTTAGGGCTTCTGTGATTTCCAGGTGTTGCAGCCAGTTTGGGTAATGGAATCAGTGCTGGGTCTGTGAAAGAGTGTTGTCTCCCCTACACCCCCTCCTCACCTCTGCTCCTGAGTTGGAGAAAGGCAGGGAGGAGAAGGCAGTGCTCTGTGATGGAGAGATTGTGTAACCACGCAGTCTCATCCACCCCACATGACATAGGGCTGATGCTACATCATGCTTGGTTAAAAAAAATGGAATTTTATTGATCAGTCCACGTAAAATTCTGAAGCATGGTAGCAAAATCTCAGTTATGTTAATAAAAAACCAGAAGAAGAAAACTGGGACATACACAGTGAAATAGCATCGCTGGAGTAAACGTTTGATTCAAAGGGCCCTGCCCAGGAGCTAAGCCACGGGCTCCCCTCTCCACTCATCTGCTATTTGGATGGTGTGTGCTTTTATCTGATGGAGCCTGGGGACTTGCTTCACCTAATTTTATGCATCTAACAGCTAAAGGAGTCTGGGCTGCTGCACCTTGCCCTTAGAGGCAAAGGAGAGATCAAGAGCTTCAGTGATGTACCCGAGCTGTCCCTGTTGCCTGTTTCCAAGCCAAGATGAGAAGTGCTCAGAAGAAGTTCACATCTTTCCACCAATCAGAGAGTCCCTGCAAAGTGACTGGCTCAGGTGTAAATGCTGACTGGATGAATCTCACAATTTATGTGCAGCACGTAGAGCCCCACAGCAGACAGCCCCCTCATCCCAGCAAGACTGCTCGCTGCTGAAGGCTGCTTAGGGAACGGGAGCAGGTGACTTTATTCACCGCTCCCCTCCTTCCTCTCCCCATCCCCCCTGCCCCCCCATTTCAAAATCGCATCACGTTGGTGTGGCCTGAACTCCAGGTTAGGTAGTGAGGCCCATTAACACCACACTCCCCTCCCCCGCTACCCGAAGCACTCTGTTGCAGGCAGCAGCAACCCAACATGATGACCCACCCTTTGTCTGCGATTATCTCCTACCACTCTCCCCCCAGGAGAGCCTGCTGTGGAGGTGTTGCAGTATGTAAACTCAGGCTTTTGAACTAGGTGAGGTAGAACCAGATCATCAGATTGCTTTACATTTTTGATGGAGAACTTTTATCTCCCCATGTTCCGAGTTGTGACTAATTACTTCCCATGCAGTCTTGCTGCTCTGCATCACTGATTATTAGCCGGCAGGGAGGCTTCCAGCTTTCCTTCTCAGTACCACCCCCACTTCAGCCCCAGCTTCAGCTCTAAATTTAACCAAGACGACCCTTGTAGTTCATTAGATGCATCATGATTTTTACTACCAGGTTTAGATGAAATGCTCACCTATTTTCTCGACCATAAAAAGCTGTATCACAGATGTTGCTTTCCAGCTGAGTCTTGCATCAGCCTGATTTCAATTCCCTTCAAGTACAGCCTCTGAAGCTCTCTGGTCACCACAAATCTTTGCACAGTGGCTTTTATGAAGCCCCTCTTAAAACTCAGACCTTGTGTGTGTAAAAACTTGGTGAGGTTCTGCCACTACTTGGGCTTGAGAAAGCTGGGAGGTGGGGGAGAAAGGGAATTTCTGTTGGTTAAGAACATGCAGGTAGGACACATCTTTCTACTTACATTTTGAGATGTGAAGTCTAAAAGGGCCTTGAGAGGCTTTATATTTTCCTTGTGATGAATCATATATATCTCTATATATGTACCACACTAATTAGGCATATAGTGAAGAATTCACGATGAAAACCAAAAGCTTTGTGCCATGTATGAATTTCTGGATCATTGATCTGTATGAAACATGAAATTATCTGTTCTGAGTGAGGAGCAGCTCTTCCCTTTGGAAAAGTTCAGTTTAATATTAAGAGTGCAACAGGATTGTTATCTCTGGTATAAGCATTTTGTATCTTTTTTTTTTCCCTGAACACAGGGAGAAACACTCCTGCTTCAGTTTATGTAATTAAAAGCTCTTCTGTACCTGCTTGCAGCAGAAGGATTTGCTTCTGGCTTGAAACCTTGAGGAGAGGGAATTTCAAAGCTCTTTATGATATTTTTTTCTCTTCAGGATTGTGATTTCTGGATGGACACAAAATATGTGTAACAGAAAAGCTTAACATAATCAACACCTTTCTGGTTTGTGCACAAATATGAGTCTAATATTTTTATTGATACATAAGTATATGCACATACATGCAAACCCTTAAACAAGGCTGTCTCAATGAGAGATAAACATATCAGCTCATAGCTATGCAGCTTGATTCAATCTCAGCCAGACCAGGGAGCAAAGTGCTCAAGTGGCTGCTGATGCAAAAATACCTGCACAGCATGAACACTTCTCTCAGAATCACAGAATCACCAAGGCTGGAAGAGACCTCACAGATCTTCAAGTCCAACCTGTCACCCAACACCTCATGACTGCTAAACCATGGCACCAAGTGCCACATCCAATCCCTTCTTGAACACCTCCAGGGATGGTGACTCCACCACCTCCCTGGGCAGCACATTCCAATGGCTAACAACTCTCTCAGTGAAGAACTTTCTCCTCACCTCCAGCCTAAACTTCCCCTGGTGCAGCTTGAGACTGTGTCCTCTTGTTCTGGTGCTGGTAGCTAGAGAGAAGAGACCAACTGCCTTCAGGCAGTTGTAGGGAGCAAGGTCTCCCCTGAGCCCTCTCTTCTCCAGGCTAAACAATCCCAGCTCCCTCAGCCTCTCCTCATGGGGCTTGTGCCCAAGGTCTCTCACCAGCCTCGTTGCCCTTCTCTGGACGTAGCTCATTGCTTCACTAAAACCACACCATTTCCCAGCAGTGAAGGATCAAGCTGGAAGTGCTCAGGCCAAACAGTGAAAAGCAGAGGCCAGCTCTGTCACACAGCCCTCCCTCCCACTCTGCAACCCATCATTACAATCTCTAGAGCTTAAGTTTCAGTGAGGTACTGCCAGAGATTAGGCATGGACAAGACCAGGAACAGCATCATTCATGCTCCTCCCCACTGCATTTCTCTGCACAAAAAACTTTCATTGACCTGTAAAGACCCCTGTACGCTGAAGAATGAAATCCATGAACAGATCCCTCTACCACATCACAAAACCTTTATTAGTGTTTATCAGTGACACAGATTACAGGAACCAAAGGCAATTAAATAACATTTAACTTTAAGCTGACCACAGACTCAAGAAATACAAGTCACATTTGGCAAGGCAAACTTCTCAGTACACTGGGTTGCTTAGGTTATTGTTACACCGTGGAAGAGGAATTTCCCTTACAAGGTTCTAAATATTCAGGATATCATTATTAATTATTATTATTATTGTGTCTTTCAGACAGTTCCTTTGGCAAGATTTCCCGTTATTTTAGCTTTTATTATATAAAAATATAACCAATTTTCATTATGTACAAACATTACATTACACAATGTACAGGTTAAAAATGCTACCAAAAAAAAAATGGCAGGCTGTGAGTGAACCAAAAGCAAAGAAAGGAAACTCAGCCTCTATGTAGAAAACATGAGGGAAAAGAAAAAGGAAAAGAAGAGAAGGGAAAAGAAAAAGGAAAAGAAGAGAAGGGAAAAGAAAAAGGAAAAGAAGAGAAGGGAAAAGAAAAAGGAAAAGAAGAGAAGGGAAAAGAAAAAGGAAAAGAAGAGAAGGGAAAAGGAAAAGGAAAAGAAGAGAAGGGAAAAGGAAAAGGAAAAGAAGAGAAGGGAAAAGGAAAAGGAAAAGAAGAGAAGGGAAAAGGAAAAGGAAAAGAAGAGAAGGGAAAAGAAAAAGGAAAAGAAGAGAAGGGAAAAGAAAAAGGAAAAGAAGAGGGGGAAAAGAAAAAGGAAAAGAAGAGGGGGAAAAGAAAAAGGAAAAGAAGAGGGGGAAAAGAAAAAGGAAAAGAAGAGGGGGAAAAGAAAAAGGAAAAGAAGAGGGGGAAAAGAAAAAGGAAAAGAAGAGGGGGAAAAGAAAAAGGAAAAGAAGAGGGGGAAAAGGGAAGGAAAAGAAGGGGGGGAAAAGGGAAGGAAAAGAAGGGGGGGAAAAGGGAAGGAAAAGAAGGGGGGAAAAGGGGGGGAAAAGGGGGGGAAAAGGGGGGGGAAAAAGGGGGGGGAAAAGGGGGGGAAAAGGGGGGGAAAAGGGGGGGAAAAAGGGGGGGAAAAAGGGGGGGAAAAAGGGGGGGAAAAGGGGGGGAAAAGGGGGGGAAAAGGGGGGGAAAAGAGGGGGAAAAGAGGGGGAAAAGAGGGGGAAAAGAGGGGGAAAAGAGGGGGAAAAGAGGGGGAAAAGAGGGGGAAAAGAGGGGGAAAAGAGGGGGAAAAGAGAAAAAGGAAAAGGAATTAAATACTGCACATTTCATAAAAATTACATTAACTACAAACAAATCTTTCTGTTGTTTTGTTTGCAAATATCAAACAGTACTGATGTGATTGGAAATCCTTCCCAACAGCTTCATTTTTAAGGCACATCTTGCATATTTACACGGTCGGCATGGGGTCTGGTCAATAACTTAAAGGCTCTCAGGAGTGACCTAGTCGTGTGCGCGCAGGGGTGTGTGTAATTGGGTGGGGAGCGTGCTGGGCTACACTTTCTCAGCCGTGTCAGTCTGGGGGCCCAGGTATCTAGTCGAGGGGGCTGGATAGAGAGGCACCCCAATCTCCTGAAGGTCAGGGAGCCGTGCAGGGCGTGGCGGGGAGAGGAGCGTGATCGTCCGGTCAAAGTCCCTGTGCAGCACTTTCTCATAGACGCTCTGAAGCCCAACTGTTTTGGGCAGCTGGGCTTGATAAAAGTTGTCCCTGCGAAGGGGATCCCTGGGCAAGGACGTGCTCTTGCAGAAGGTGGAAAGGGGTGCTGAAGGATGGGGAGAGGGGTGAGGGTTGGCTCGGCCACAGGAGGGGCTCCAGCAGCGGTCTGAGTGGCCCAGGATCTTGCACTCAGCTGTGCACGCCCAGAGACCTGAACAGTGAGAGAGAGAAAGGAGGAGAAACATGTCATTACTGCAGGAATAAATCCACATCATTCATAATCCTCAGGGTTATCAGTCATGGGGTGATTCAATGTACTGACAGCAGCAGTTGGGAGGTGATGATCTACAGCACAATAAAAAAAAACATGCTTGGGAAAGTTAAGCCATTTTGCAACGGATATTCCTCATTATCCTAACCCAAAGGGAAGCTTTTTGGGAAGGAAAAAACCCCAATCCTACAGCATTCCCAAGATCTGCTAGTATGTACTCTGTGCCCAGTGTGGAGAGGAGCCAGTGTCTGGCAGCCTGGTGCGAAGAGATGGGCGGTTAAAGCAACACAGCATCAGGTTTCCCCTTGTAACTAGCCTGCCTCACCACTGTACTCCAAGAACGGGTCCACCTCCCCACCTCCCTGTCACTCTGTCTAGAGGGGTCAGCTGGGAGCTGGGGCTGAGATGAGCCCTTACCATTCTGCATGTGTGTGATGAGGTCTTTCTTCAAGGCATCTCCGCTGATATCCGAGTCGCTGTCATTAAAATCGCTGTCACCTTTCCCACTGTCCTTGCCACTGAACTTCTCTGCCTCTCGGCCGGAGATGGTGTTGAATGAGTGCCCCTTCCAAATGGCCACGGGGGGAGCAGGCTCCTTGCTGTAGCTTGGAGCAGCGGCAAAACCCTGCTGGGGTGGAGGGGATCAAAAGAGAGGTGAGAGAGGGAAGTAGTGAGAGGCGAATCAACATCAGAACTACAGCTTTGCAATTCACATCCTCCAAGACCCCTCCCTCCTGCTGACCCCCTTCCCCATGGCAGAATCTTACCTCCCCGTTTGGTCCTCTGAGCTTCTTCTGACCCTCATAGAGGCAAGCGCTGTCGCTGCTGCTCTCAGCAGTGGAGATCTCTTCAGCAGCTGGAGAAGGGTCTGGGCTGGTAAAAGAGGTTTTGCTGGGAAAGGTTCGTACCTCAAACACATTCCCTCTCTGGCTGCCCTCCTCCTGACAGCCCTTCTCCAGGTGAGAGATGTCTATCTGGTCCTTCAAGGAAGTGTTCTTTTTGATCTCATTCCCCTTCTTGCGCCTGTTGCAGGTGGTGGCAATAGTGATTATAGCCACAAGAAGGAGGGTGCAGCTGCCCGCCAGGACAATGATCACAATCAGAGGGATGTCCCACTGCAAAGCCTTTCCTTCCCAGGAGCTGGGCTTGGCTATCTCCTGGATACTGGAAGGAGCAGTGGCAGTCACCAAGAAGTTGATCGTGGCAGTTGTGGCAAGTGGGGGTCTGCCATTGTCTGTTACGGTGAGGATGACCTTGAACAGTTGTCCCAGCTCTTCGGAGAGGTCACCCCTCAGCACAATGTCCCCAGTACTTGGGTTTATGGTGAAAATGTCCTGCTGGGGCTCTTCCAGGAAGGCAAAGGTGAGTTCAGCATTGGCCCCATCATCTGCATCTCGAGCTTTGATCTGTGCCACGAGGGAGTCACGGGAGGTCTTACTGGATACACCAATTTCCACTGTCCCATTGGTGAGCACTGGGTGAATGATGACAGGAGGGTTGTCATTCTGGTCCACCATCCTCACTTTAACAAGGGTGCTGCTGGAGAGCTGTGGGGAGCCACCATCGGTGGCCTGGATCCTCAGGTCCAGCTGCTTGAGGATCTCATAGTTGAACGTCCTGAGCGCATAGATGGCCCCGGTAGCAGGGTCCACCGAGACATAGGTGGAGATGGGAGCCCCCATGACCTGTGTCTCCAGGAGCCGATAGGTGACCTTACCGTTGTGGCCAAGGTCGGGGTCACGGGCTATTACAGTGGTGATGTAGGCACCTGGGGGATTGTTCTCTGGCACAGCCACCTCATAGAGAGGTTTTGCAAAGAGCGGTGCGTTGTCATTCTCATCGCTCACCCGCACCGTGTACTGGCGGACGGTCTTGAAGGGTGGTGAGCCCAGGTCCTCAGCCACCACGGTGAGGTTGTACTCAGGGATGCGCTCACGGTCCAGCGCTGCTGTCGTAACAATCATGTAGCTGTCCTCATAGGCACGCTGCAGGGCAAAGTGGTCGTGGCCTCGGAGGCTGCAGCGCACCTGCCCGTTGGCACCTGAGTCACGGTCTGAGGCGCTGACAAGGGCCACGAAGCTCTCGCTGGCTGCTGCTTCACTGACGTAGGCCACGCCGGCAGCACTGGCGGCTCCACGGAGGGCACTGATGCTGATACGTGGTGCGTTGTCGTTGACATCGGTGAGGCGCACAATGACGGTGCAGGTGGCGGTGCGTGGACTGGCACCACGGTCCTGGGCACGCACGTCCAGCTCATAGGTGCGGGTGCGCTCGTAGTCCACGGCTGCCTCCAGCGTGAGGCGGCCTGAGCGTGGGTCAAGGCGGAAGAGCCGCCTTGCCTCAGGGGGCACCTGGCTGCCAAAAGTGTAGACCACCTCACCGTTGGGGCCCTCATCAGGATCAGCAGCATCCAGGTCAAGCAGCAGGGAGCCAGGTGGTGCATCCTCAGGCAGCTCCACTGTGATTGAGCTCTGGGCAAAGGCAGGGCTGTTGTCATTGGCGTCGAGGACATGGACATGCACGGTGGCTGTGCCTGAGCGTGCCGGGCTGCCTCCATCCTTGGCCACCAGCTCCAGTGTGTAGGAGGGCTGGCGCTCACGGTCCAGCTCCTGGAGCAGCACCAGGTCAGCACAACGTGCCCCATCTGCCCGTGTCTGTGCCTCCACACCAAAGTGACTATTGAGGGAGACCTGGAAGCTCTGGATGGAGTTAGAGCCCACATCTTCATCCACGGCCACCTCCAGTGGAAGGCGGGTACCGGGTGCAGCACTCTCTGACACCTCCAGTGTCATCTGGGCACGGGGGAAGCGTGGGGCATTGTCGTTGATGTCACGCACCTCCAGCTCCACGTGCACCAGCCGGTAGCGCTCCCTCCAGCAGCTCACCACGTCGAAGGCCAGGACGCACTGGGGGGCCTGCCCGCATAGCCTTTCCCTGTCCAGTCCTGCATCACCGATGCTCAGCTGCCCGTCCTCCTCCCGCACCCGTACCAGCGAGCTGTTGCTGAACTGTCGCATCAGGCGGAAGCTCATCTCCCCCGGCGCTTTCACAGGCATCTCGTCGGCCAGTGTACCGATCACTGTGCCTGGCGCTCCCTCCTCGTCGGTGCGGTACCTCACCGTCTTGCAGCGGGACAGGGCCAGCAGGCAGGCGGCAGCCAGCAGCTGCAGGGGGTTCATGGCACTTGTGCGGGGCTCAGCCCGACGGTGCGGTCCGGGGTGCTGCGGAGTGCCGGAGGCTGGCTGCACCGCACTCGCGGCACGACTCCCCTCACCCTCCACCACCGTCTGCACCCCTCCGCGCCTCCGCACAGCCTTTCATAGACGGCGCTATGCAAATGAGCAGGCGGCGGAGCCAATGGGAGGCGGCGGGGTGCTGGCAGCGGTCGGCCCCCCGGCGGTCCCTGAACCGGGGCGGCTCCGGCAGCCGGCGGGAGCGGGGGCGCGGGGCGATCGCCTTTGTTTTCTTTAACTCTCCCGAGTTTGGGATTTTTCCTTTTTCTTGTTTTTTTTTTTTTTTTTTTCTTCTTCCCTTCTCCCCCCCCCCCCCCCCCTTTTTCTTCTGGCTTTAGTCATTCCCCCCCTTTCTCTCTCTCTCTCTCTCTCCCCCCCCCCCGCCTCTTTATGTTCTCCCCACCATCTCCCTTCCTTTCTCTCTCTCCGGAGGTGCGGCGGAGCGGGCGCGGGGGAGCGTGGAGTAACATGCGCGGCGGGGTTTGTTAATTGTGCCACAGGTCGCGCAGGTGCCGTTTCGCGGCATGCCGTGTCGTGGCATGTGGCGTCGCGGCATGTCGCGGCGTGTCGTGGCACGTCGCGGCTTGTCGCGGCGTACCGCGCTGGGGGATGCGTAGGGTGGCAGCGGCGGATTAGCGGGGCGCGGGGAGGGGTCGGGGGGTGCTGGCGGCATTCAGCTGCGCGGCCGGAGTGGTGTGTTCCTCGCGTGAGAGCCTGTGATCAGCGCTGTAAGTCGCCTTTCAGGAGGTGTCCCCGCATGCTTTAGTATGCATGTCACCGCCCGGGTTTCTTAAGCCTGGGGCACTAGCAGGCGAGGAGAGAAAAAAAAAAAAAGAAAGCCAAAAAAAAAAGTTCTAAATAGGATTTAGCATAAGCTTGAGGAGATTTGGAAAGGTTTCAAAGATCAGGCTGTATCAAAGGCTTATGAAGCCCTCGTTAGCTGTAGAAATATAATAGCATGGCAGGCTATCCCATTCGAGGAACCAATGTCTGTATTATTTCACTATGACAGGCTAAAGGGAGAGAAAGTTGAACAGTTTCCACAGAGGAGTTGGACTAAGTTGAATATAATGAGCAAACGCCACATGTATCCATTATGTCCCCCTATTCATTCCCAATCACTGCCATAACTCTTTGACTAAACGATGATGAGCGCTGAATTACACACAATGCCCCGCTCATATTAAAATACATTTAAGACCTATCCCTCCTGGTGCCCTGTTACGCCTATTCACGGGATTTTCTTTTTGTCCTAATAGGGCCTCTCTGGGAAGCAACACCAGTCTCGTTCCAGAAGAACAAAATAACAGCATGAGGCTGAAACCTGGCACGAACTGGGGGGAACGAAACCATCTGCCCCGCAAGGCACCAAGGCACTGCATGGAGCCCGGCTCAGCTTCTCAACCCTGCCATGCCTGTGCCGCCATGGGGAGGGCAGCCACCATCCCTGGCAGGGAGGCAAATTGAGGGGCTTGAGGAGCATCTGGCTTTCTGGGATCCCTTCCCTTCCCTTCCCTTCCCTTCCCTTCCCTTCCCTTCCCTTCCCTTCCCTTCCCTTCCCTTCCCTTCCCTTCCCTTCCCTTCCCTTCCCTTCCTTCCCTTCCCTTCCCTTCCCTTCCCTTCCCTTCCCTTCCCTTCCCTTCCCTTCCCTTCCCTTCCCTTCCCTTCCCTTCCCTTCCCTTCCCTTCCCTTCCCTTCCCTTCCCTTCCCTTCCCTTCCCTTCCCTTCCCTTCCCTTCCCTTCCCTTCCCTTCCCTTCCCTTCCCTTCCCTTCCCTTCCCTTCCCTTCCCTTCCCTTCCCTTCCCTTCCCTTCCCTTCCCTTCCTTCCCTTCCCTTCCCTTCCCTTCCCTTCCCTTCCCCATCCTGCCCTCTTTCTGTGTGTCAAGGAACCTAAGAACTTTAAAGACATTTTAAAGGATGAAGGGGGGGGGGCGGGGGGGCGTGGGTGTCACAGTGAATTGGAAGATGTCGCCACCCCATCGCCCCCCATCCCCTCACTCCGGTTTCCTTTGGAAATCTCGGATAAAAGCCCTGCCCTGCCCTGCGCTGTGCACACGAAGCAGGCAATGGAGCATCCCAGGGTGGAACGATTCCCGGCTCCGTGCGGAGACATCCGTCTCAGCAGGGGTACTCCGGGGCTGCGAGGGTCGCTACGCGGTTCGGTGCGGAGGGCGTTGCGCGGATGGCTGCGCGGAGCGTTGCGCGGGTCGACACGCGAGCGGGGTGCGGCGGGCTGCCCGCAGCCCGGCTTATGGAAATGGGATTTAAATGGCACCTCAGCGCCGACTGCGGTCCCGGGGAGGAGGGGGCCCGCTTAGCCGCCAACAAAAGCTCTCCAAACGCCTGGTTTCCATGCAAAAATCGTTCGCCGAGCACCGCTCCTCTCCGCCACGGGAGCTCCGCGGTCTGCTCTCTGGCGGGGTAGAGAGTAGGCGGTCTGTGCCGTGCCGGTCTGGGGGCCCGAGCGGGCCGGCTCTGGGGTCCGGGGGGCGGGCTGCGCGCCTGGGAACGGAGCCTACGGCGGGCAGCGGGCAGCGGGCAGCGGGGCGGCCCCTCGTGTGTAACAGGATTATCGCTGCCATTTCAAGTTCCATACAGCATGTAATTTATTTTTAATTAGGATTAGATCGAGCAGGGAAGGAGACTAGACCTTTACCCTTCGTCCCCCCTCCCCACGCCCCCTCTCCGGCCCCCAAAGGCATGGCTATGCCAGAGCACCTCTGATTATTATTTTTTTTTAATAATAAAAAAAAAAAGAAATAAAATCAAACAGTCGATAAACCAAGACCTGCGTTCACCTCCCACACAGGGGAGCAAAGGGCTGTGTTTTCAATGGGTGCTCAAGTCCCTGCATCCATCCCCTTTCCCATCCACCCACTCCCCTTCTTAAGAGCGTCCTAGTGGAGCCTTGCTCCTCTTGCCTTGTTGTTGCTGTGGGCTTTTTTTTTTGGTCCAGAGGGCAAATGCACTTTCTGCCTGCACTATTCTTTTTACATGGCTGTGACTTTGGTTTAAAAAAGCCCACCAAACCCCAACATACCGGTCGCTCTGCTGGAGCGAAGCCTTCTCCCCAATATTTTGGATAGAGTCCATTACAGAAATGCTCTGAAAGGCTAGTGGAAGGATCCCGTTTTACAGCTCAAAAATAAACATACGGCTCAGCTGCATTAAAAGCACTTCTTTGAAATATTGTGGTTAAACAGCCCAGATTGGTTGATTGCTCCACGGAGGGACATATGTTCTTGCAAACTGTGCGTATTGTTACTAATGGGGATTCTCACACCACAGCCTTTCCTTTGAGTCTGAGGCACTGGTGGTTTCTCCAGAGCTGTTGCAAGGTTGTTTTAATAATTTACCAACTCTCTTGCATTTAGTGTCTTTGAGGAGACTCAGAGCCTGCTAAGAAGGAGGTGCTTTACGGTGTCCGGAGGTCTGATCTCTGCTGCCAAGCTCCTTCCCGTATCTCTCACACAGAGAAATCGAAGCTGTTCTGAGAGGTGGGTGTCAGGCAAAGGGAAAAGAAAGACTCCCCCACACACCCCTGTGAACCTGAATACCTGAACAATGTTTTACTCCCAAGGAATGAAAGCGCTCCTAGACCACCAGCTTGATGCCAGCAGCAACCAAGTCAATGATAAGCAGCAAATCAATCCAGGTTGCCTTTTTTTTTTAGCTTTACATTCACTTTTCCACCTGACTGATCCAGCTCTTAGAAACAGTTTGTGGGTGCCTTTCTCCTCTCCCCAGACATTACCTTACAAAACCCCAGGATCTCTACTTCCCTTTACTCCTCCAGCTGGGCACAGACAGTTACTGCTCTCTCCCTTTTCACCATCATCTATAGCATAGCCTGTGTACCAGGGTGTGAATCCCTACTGCAACAGGGGAAGACTTTCTTCCCTCTCAGCAGGTGTCTGGGATTGTCTTGAGTGATCTCTGTTGTTAATGTTACTTTTTGGGTCTGTAAGAGAAATTAAGACTCCCATAGAAATCCAGCCCTGTACCTCAAGATCATGTGTATCTTGAGGGAGGATGTGCAGATTAATGCATGCATGGGGCAGTGGTAGCCAGCCAGGCTTTAAGAAGTGGCTGTTGTATGTGCTTCCTCTTTCCCAGGAGATCTTGGGGGTATCAAGCCATGGCTGTTGAAAGTACTCCTCTCTCTTTGGCCCCAGTTCCACTCAACATATATGTGTGACTGCACGCCACTGGGTTGATAGGGTGGCATCCCTTTGTATCGTAAGTTATTTCTGGGGTTTTGCTGAGCCTTGCAAGAGAGGCCAAGCTATCTGGGCATAGTCTCTGTCTGGTTCTGATCACCTGCATACCCACAGGGTCTAGCCAACTTCTCTCTGGCCATTGATGTTGGGATGCTACATGTCCCCCTTGTTTCTGAACCTGGAGAAGGATGGCATGAACTCCTTCCCTCTTGACCTGTTTCTGTGCTCAGCCACTGTCTCTTTCTTCTTGGGCATCCCAGCAGGCTAGGCTGCCTTGGAGTGATCTGCAAAAACAAAGGAGTTCCTTCTGCTTCCTTCTGGCCTAAACAATCTCCCCTGTTTAATCATTTCTGCTGCAACCAAGGAAGTGTGGGTTAACCTGTCAAGCTCCACAAGACTAGGCTGACCAAAAACCATGGAAAACAAAAGAGTGGAACGAAGCGGCTAAGGGTTTTGTTGCCCTGTGACTGTTTGTGTTGGAGGGTAGCACACGGCATTGTGCTTCTGTCTCTGGCCATGCAGACTATTGAAGACAGAGGCTGCGATCCTTCCTGTGAGCTGTGGGCTGGTACCAGGGTTATAAATCATCCTGATCATTTGTTTGTTATATTTGCTTCCCTGTCTGTATCTGCACTCTGTGAAATATGGGCTAGAAGAGAGAGTTTGTTTTGCAGCAAAAAGAAATCTCATGCCCATAGCCCCCAAACTAGCAAGCAGTTTTGATTCCACAGGGAATTGATTTTTTAATTGGATTAATTTCTAGCCTCTACTGGAGTAGCAGCTGGGGTCTTTGATTCAAGAGGTTAAAACAAAGGGGCGTGAAACAAAAGACCAGTTCTTCGCATTCCCCACACAGCACGGGCCTTGTGCTAGCTGCCCGGAGATACCCCTGGAGCAGTGCATTCCTAAAGGTCCCCCATGTGGCCCTCGGTGGGGGTCTACTGCAGCTTTTTCTGGGGTGCTCCCTAGCCTGTGTTGCCTGAAAGGTGGCTAGATGTGACTTTCTCCTTCCTATCCTACAACACAGCTTGTGGTCCCACATAATCTCACTCCTTCATGCCCCTCTCCTCATCTCCTCACCCTCCTTTTTGATCTCTCTTTACCTTCTACCTTGTCAGAAGATATAGATGAAGCTTTTTAGCTGTTAAACCACAAGGCAGGTGCCCAGGTGCAGTTCTTAGCTCTCTCATCTGGAGCAAGCTAATGAGGCTCAACCTTACCAAAGTCTGGGATATTTAGGTACCCAATTGCCATTGAATGCCATGGGAGTTGGACATATTGTAGCCTGGATGAGGGCTTGAGGCTCTCTCATACTCAGCTCCTCATGTCCACGGAGCAATTCTGTGCCTCATAGCAGTGTTGTAAACACAAATGCACCACAGACTCCGGGTGTGTTGGACAGATGACAACAAAGTCCTGCTGTTTGCCCACCAGGAGGACTATTAGGAGCCTTTTCTGGCTATTCTGCCTCAGTGCATTTGGTTTTAGGGGGTGCAGGTAAAAGAGTAGTTATTCATACACCTTTAGAAGTAGTGCCTGCCCTTTCCATAGCTTGGGGTTTGGTCAGATTGCTGGGATGTTGAAGAGAGGAGCTGCACAGCTTCTCTCCCTGGCTACTGTGAATTGGTGCTCCCCTTCTGTTGTTGCTGCCATACACCTATCAGTGATGTCTTTCACACCACTTTGAAGGTGTCCAGGCTGGTATATTTGGCTTTCCTCCAGCAGCTCCTTGTTTCCTCCTGGGCCTCATTCACACTCTCCTCCTTGAAGGACTGTTTGGGCTTTTAGCCTCTTACGAATGATGAATGGGCAGAAGAAATCCACCTTTCAGCTACCAGGAAGATGTACAGTCCCCTGTGAATACTTATGTGAAGCGATTGTGATGGGCTCCACTGATTTCTCTCAGAGGCAGCTTCCCTGCTGTTTGGTGTGCAAGGTCCCTTCCTGAATGCCCTTCTGCTGCCTCTGGCCAGCTGGTGTCACCCAGCCAGTGCCACAGTAAACAAGTATGGCCATTTAATTCCTTGGGTTCTGCCTCTTTTCTCCAGGTTCTCAAGTCCTTCCTAATAAGATCATATCCTTACGTAAGCACAAGGGTAGTGACATACATGCCTATATACTGTTACTATACCAATAAAAATATCCTCCCTGTTTTTCTGCTCTCACTGTATTTTCAGTCTTACTCCACACATGATTTCTTGTCCCCCACCCCCGATACATCCACAGAACATGAAGGGATATTCGAAGTGATCCTCGTTGAGGTCCTGGAAACAGACAGGTTGCATTAGCACGATGCCATGCTTGAGCTGTCACAGTGAAGTTAGTGAGCTTGGGCACAGCACCACAACTTCTGATTCCTGGGCTGGGGAGGGCTTTGCAGGTGTGTGCTCTTGTCTGTTCCTGGTTGTTTCCTGAAGGATTATGCTGAACAGTGACGTGGGAGCAAAATGCGATGGAGAGGCAGGATCTCATCCTTGAGCCTTGAGTTCCATTCTCCATCTTGCCTCTTCTTCTCCCCCCTTTTCCCCCTCGTCCTCCATCTTAATCATGCCTCAGCTTGCAAAGTCAGAGCCCCCCAGCTGTGAAGGACTAAGTCTCTCTTCTTCTCCCAGCCTCCTGAGCAGCAGCAGGCTGTGAGCTAGAGTGTGCCTCATGTCACTTCTGTTGAAGAGGCTGTGAGAGCAGTGGAAGAGCCCAGACACAAGCGGCTGCCGCCTTTGGCTGCCTGCCAGGGCAGAAACACTATTCACTCTCAGAGAGCAGGCGAACATCCTCTCTCAGCCTGCTGCCTCCAAGGGCTGGGAATCTGCCTGGCCTGCAGTTATATGCATGGCAAGGAGCTCCCCAGGACTGAAAGTGGTAGGAGAATCAGTGGTGAGTTTGATCAGGCTGCTTTCCTTCATCCTGATTTTGCAATCATCTCCCTTTCCCATCTACAGGTGGGGCTCAGAGTTAAACCTCCCTCTCTGTCTCCACCTTAAACATGCTGGGTTTCTCAGAAGGACTAATTTTAAGCTTTGATGACCTCCAGCATGTTGCTACCTGACATGCAGCCAGCTCTAGGCAGAGCAAGGCAAGAAAATGGCACACAACTGCCAAGAGGAGGACAGGGAGCAAACAAATCCCATTTCAAGAGATTTGGAAAGGCTTTAGGTATTCATATGGAGTTGAGAGCAAACTTTTCAGAAGCTTAGAGGCTAGTGTAAATCTGGCTCCTAAATCATTTAGGTGATCTCGAGCGTTTCACCAGGATTTTTCCTTTAAACTTTTCTACTGCTGCGTTTGCTGCATTCCATGAATTTGGAGTGCTGCTCAGGATTAGATCAGGCTGCTTTACACAGCCACGGGAAGACTTTTCCCTTCAGGTTTTATCTTTTTGTCTGAATCTGCCATTCATTGACCTCCACAGGACTTCGACCTCCAGAGCTCAAAACGTTCCGATACTCGCCGCCCATCTTTCATGCGCGGCATTTGCTCATTCTTCACGTACGCTTCACTGAAGGGGTCTAGCTGAGGAGGCACAATGCTTGCCCTGGGTGACATGACCTCAACTGGAGCTGGTGGAGTGGAGTGGAGAGGAGCAGAGCTGTATCCTGTGGCTGAAGGACGCATCTGCAGTGTAGCCCAGAGCCTGTCTTTAAGAGGTAGCCAGTCAGTCCCCAAATGTCACCCGTCTCTCCTGCACCTGTTATTGTGCACCACAGCAAGACGAGGAAGTGATCTGGAAACCACTGCAGTCTCTATGGCTACATCTATAACGCTGAATAAAGTGTTCCCTACCCTGGCTCTGCTTAGTTTACTCCTACAGCCACAGCCTATGATGATGTTCCCCCCAGTTTTGGGGGGGAATTACCTGTTTGCCTTTTCAAGTTCAACCATCTGGTGCATTCACTCATTTAATTTGCTTTGAAAAGATGTGCACAACGGTAACATGCCACCCAGTGTCTGCGGGTTTTGAGCCTGTAACTCAGACACCAGCAGATATTTCATGTATGATTCCCAGGAAAAAACCCACCCAAACCATGGCCCCAAAGTCTGCAGAATTCTGTTCTGAAAAGTTAAATAATTTATTGTAACTTTTTAAGTGCTGTAATAAATGTGTGGAATGATCTCACACGCACACACAAAAAAGCTTGAGGCTTAGAGAATAGGTGCTAAAGAAATGCATCAAATTAGACCAGAAAAGAGGCATAAAAATCTATGCTATCCAAAAAAAAAAAAAAAGGAACCAACAAACCAAAAAACACCACAAGGGCTGAAGGCTCAAGCAACTCTTCTGCTTGCTGCTGTACTAAATATCAAATTCGTGTTTCTGCCTAAAAGAATTTGCATCTCTGCAGCGAGCAGATCTGAGGGCTTTGTTTTGCGGGAGAGTGTGAGGTGGTGGGCGAGAAGTAGAAAGTGATGGAGTTGGGCCTGGCTTGAAAGTGAAGGGTCACAGATGGGTGAAGCCTTGTAGAAGTTAGAACTGACAAACAAGCATTTGGAGATGTTCCTAGAGACACATCTAAGCGCTGGGTTCTTCTACGCATTGGCCACAGCAACCCCATGCAATGCTACAGGCTGGGGTCAGAGTGGCTGGAGGGTGGCCAGGCAGAAAGAGACCTGGGGTGCTGGTTGATAGTAGGCTGAACATGAGCCAGCAGAGTGCCCAGGCGGACAAGAGGGCCAGTGGCATCCTGGCCTGCATCAGGAACAGTGTGGCCAGCAGGAGCAGGGAGGTCATTCTGCCCCTGTTCGCTGCACTGGTTAGGCCACACCTTGAGTCCTGTGTCCAGTTCTGAGCTCCTCAGATTAGGAAAGATGTTGGGTTGCTGGAAGATGTACAGAGAAGGGCAACAAAGCTGGGGAAGGTTTTGGAGCACAAGGCCTATGAGGAGAGGCTGAGGGAGCTGGGGCTGCTTAGCCTGGAGAAGAGGAGGCTCAGGGGAGACCTTCTTGCTGTCTACAACTCCCTGAAGGGAGGTTGTAGGCAGGTGGGGTTTGGTCTCTTCTCCCAGGTAACCAGCACTAGAACAAGGGGACACAGTCTCAAGCTGTGCCACAGGAGGTTTAAGCTGCAAGTTAGGAAGAAGTTCTTCATAGAAAGAGTGATTGGCCATTGGAATGTGCTGCCCAGGGAGGTGGTGGAGTCACCATCACTGGAGGTGTTCAGGAGACTTGATGGGATGCTTGGTGCCATGGTTTATCTTATTAGATGGTATTGGATGATAGGTTGGACTCAATGATCTTGAAGGTCTTTTCCAATGTGGTCTATTCTATTCCATTCTATTCTATTCTATTCTACTCTGGAACAATTAGAACTGTAGAGGTTTGAGGTTGTCTCAGCAGTATGTGTATGTGTGTGTTATATATTTTATGGAATATGATAATGATAGGAGATAATTTGTAATATATGTGTGTTATGTATGAGTGCCTCCTCAGCAGGCTAGAACAATGCCATGAGAGTCTAAAGAAATGTGAAATCTAATTACTGTAGCTGTGTAAGTGAAGTAATGAGGAGCTTGAGAGTGTGACTGATAAGCAATTAGATACTAGACTAATGAGCAAGCTGTCCACAGTCCATCAAAAGAGTAAGGAAGGGCTGTGCAAGACACCCCTGGCATTGCAAAGAGGAAGATGGATCACATCCAGCTGCAGCTTTCCAAGATACATACAATGTGAACACATGATGCTCGCTAATGACTGGAGGCTGTGTGCTCATGTCAGGGACAATGTCATTAACTGGTCAAAATATGTGTGTCAGTCCCACAGGAGATAAAGACAGCAAAAAGTACAAAATATAAAGAACTGCAAGTATGTACAGAACTGTAGCTTGGATTGAAGGTGCTGGATTAGTGGCTCCTGAGTATTAGTTTTGCTGTGATATTTTATCCCATATAAAGCAGCTGGGGTGAGAAATTGGCAGCAGGTCAGGTTGTGCAGCTGGTGATGTGAGTCTGGTCCTGGCAGATCTGGGCTGGCAAGGGCCAGTGGAGAGCTGGGCAGGGGGACAAGGGGCAGAGGTAGCAGGCATGTTGAGGAGAGGCACTCAGAGCTTTCTACGTCCTATAGGGACTCCTGTAATAACAATACTTACATTGTATAGAGGACTGTCTCCAGGAGCTTATTCTTCAGCAAGTATTAACTGTTTAAGCTGAAATTTTCTATGCTGGGTGTCTGCTTCAGGCTGTTGGTTCTTTCTAAGAGAAAGCTTCAGCTGAAGCTGTTCAGTTATCTCCAGAAAAGAAGCTAGGGTAAATTTATCCTAGGGTTTTTTTTTTCATGGTTGTTTTGCCTGTGGGATAAATATCCAGGCTCTCTTCTTTTTCATTTCTTTTCTTCTTATTTTTCTTTTTTCATATGATGGAATTTTCATGGTTTCATTTGAAGATGTGAGATTTTGCAGGAAGCTGCCCTGCTAAAGCAGGCAAGCAACTTGGGCCACTTTTGTGACCATTCAGCCATATTGGGCCCTGTGTTTCACATAATCACAGAAAAAGACCCTCAGGATCACCATGGCCAACTGAGAATCCTACTCTGAAAGGTTCACCCCTAAACCATATCCCCAAGCACCACATCCAAATGACACATCCAGAGTGGGTGACTCAGCCACCTCCCTGGGCAGCACATTCCAAAGCCTAACCACTCTCTCTGTGAAAATTTTGTTCCTAATGTCCAGTCTAAACCTACCACAGCTGTAGATTGAGGCCATTCCCTCTTGTTCTATCACTAATTACCTGTGAGAAGAGACCAGCACCAACCTCTCTCCAATGCCCTTTCAGGCAGTTGTGGAGAGCAATGAGGTCTCCCCTCATTCTCCTCTTTTCCAAACTGAACAGCCCCAGCTCCCTCAGTCTCTCCTCATAAGATTTATTCTCCAAGCCCTTCCCCAGCTTCATTGCCCTCCTCTGCACTGGCTTCAGCACCTCCACACCTTTCTTGTATTGAGGTGCCCAAAACTGGACACAATACTCAAGGTGTGGCCTCCCCAGAGCTGAGTACAAGGGGACAATCACCTCCCTACTCCTGCTGGACACAGCATTTCTAATACAGCCAGGATGTCATTTGCTTTCTTGGCCACCTGGGCCAACACAGCCTACTGTTCTTGAGTAGAGATTAGGCAGGTAAATCCCTGCCAGACTCTAGCTACAGTGAGTACACCATGAACTTAGCTGGGACTGGCTTTTGTTTTAAGTACAGGGTGAGAAGATCCTGAGGCCTGAAAGCAGTCTGAATCTTTCTTTCATCTCAGGCAGGTAGAGAAGGAAGCTGCTGGGTTTGAATAAAGCAGGGTGAATGTCTGGGAGAAGAGTCAGAGAATCATAGAATCATAGAATCAATAAGGTTGGGAAAGACCTCAGAGATCATCAAGTCCAACCTGTCACCGAATACCTCATAACTACTAAACCATGGCACCAAGTGTCACATCCAATCCCCTCTTGAACACCTCCAGGGATGGTGACTCCACCACCTCCCTGGGCAGCACATTCCAATGGCCAATCACCCTTTCTGTGAAGAACTTCCTAACATCCAGCCTAAACCTCCCCGGGTGCAGCTTGAGACTGTGTCCCCTTGTTCTGGTGCTGGTTGCTAGAGAGAAGAAAGCAACCCCCACCTGACTACAACCTCCCTTCAGGTAGTTGTAGACATCAAGAAGGTCTCCCCTGATCCTCCTCTTCTCCAGGCTAAACAACCCCAGCTCCCTCAGCCTCCCCTCATAGGGCTTGTGCTCGAGACCTCTCACCAACCTATTTGCCCTTCTCTGGACACATTCAAGTGTTTCAGTGTCCTTCTTAAATTGAGGGGCCCAGAACTGGACACAGGACTCAAGGTGTGGCCTAACCAGTGCTGAGTTCCAATCATAGCACCTTTGTCCTGGTCTGACACAAACGTGGGTTGCTGTTCCAGGTGTTTGTGAGACAAAGCTAGCTGTTTCTTTGCTATCAGAAAACGGCCATCAAAACCCACCAGCAGAAACATCCCTTACCACCTTGATTTCAAGAAAGGTTGGTCATGATAGCCCAGTGCTGGCCTTGGCTCTGTGCACGGTCTGTGTGAGGGACCTAAGGCTTGCAGCCCTGGGAACAAGTGCCAGAGAGATGGTTGCAAAGTCACATTTCCCCCACATCTGCACCTTATACTCTAAGGAGATATGCATATTGCATCATGGAGTTTGCAATGTCAGGCCCTCCAGAGTGAGGGGAAAGAAGGGCTTGAGTGTTTCAGCTTACACATGCAAAATTAGTGGACATTAATCTACTAACCTGCATCTTTGTGTCTCAGCTCACCAGCTGTAATGCAGAGTTAATGAGACACCCTCCTTCCATGGGCTCATTATGGAAATAAGATAATTAACATCTGTGAATCACTCTAATTTAAGAGTGGGGAAGGCCAAAGAAAAGTCTATGAGAAAATTACTGTTTCCATCCCAAACAGGCCTTGAGTGGTGCGAGGAAACTGTGGCATGGAGCAAGGACCCCGAATACGCTGCTGAAGGGAACGAGGACTCTTGGGTCCGTGGAGCAGAGGAGAACAACGGAGAAATAACACTTCCCTGTGCAACCAAGGATTGTAGCACGGTGTGACTGGGGTTGCAAAGACCACCTGAGGCCCCATATTTCTAGTTTAAGTGCTTAACTTTGCAATCTCACTAATGTACTTCAGGCGTAAGTCTCCTGGGTGTCATAGCCATTGGAATATATAGTTCTGTGGAGGGAAAACCCTGTTCTCCATGGCCTGTAATCATGCAAGTTACCTGCAGCAGGATAGAGGTCTAGGTCAGTGATTGCTCATTAAGCAGCAAACTTTGGCTGCCCAGGTGGTGACTTCTCTTTTCACTGTCCTCACAGTGATATAGGAAGGATGTGGAACTGATGGAGAGCCATGAAAATGATCAGAGGGTTGGAGCACCTCTGCTATGAGGACAGGCTGAGGGAGCTGGGGTTGTTCAACCTGGAGAAGAGGAGGCTCTGGGGAGACCTGATAGCACTCTTCCAGTACCTGAAAGGGGCCTATAGGAAGGAGGGAGAGAGAGTGTTCACAAGGGCCTGTGGTGAGAGGATGAAGGACAATGGCTTCAAACTAGAGAAGGGCAGATTTAGATTGGATACCAGGAAGAAGTTCTTCACTATGAGGTGTGGAAGTTTAGGCTGGATGCCTTCTGATGCTACCACACAAGATACACCTTTGGTGCCCTGGGTGTCCAGCCCAGTGGGTGGACACAGGAAGTTACATATTTCATTCCCATAATGTCCTGCTCCCTATAAAACCACCTGCAAAGTCCTGCACTTCCTCTTGCTTCCCTTGCTGCCCTCATGGGAGATGCTCCCTGTCTGGTAATGGAGGGGGAATTATCTCAAGGCCTTTTAGGCCTGGCTAGGCTTAATGCCAAGACAAAAAGGGGGAAGGGCAATCTCAGATCTGGCCAGCTGAGATTAGCCTAACAGTGGAGGGGGGGAAGAAAGAGCCCTGGAGGTTTTCAGTGTACCCTCAGGTGGGGAGATGGGAGTGTTGGGATGCTTCTGGGTATGCTTTAGGATCTCCTTTTGTCACTGTGCTTGTGGTTCTCTGTAAAATATTCACTGCTTTTCCATTTAAACTTTCCATCACTTCTGCAATCCGTTTGTCTGAGTCTTGTTTTTTTGCCCTGGTGGGAAGCAAGGGAGGTTCTGCCTTCCAACCCACCACAGAGGATAGTGGAACACTGGAACAGGTTGCCCAGGGAGGTGGTTGAGCCTCCTCCCCTGGAGATATTCCAGGTGAGGTTTGCTGAGGCATTGGGCAGCCTGATCTAGCTGGGGATATTCCTGCTGACTGCGGGGAGGTTGGGCTAGATGACCTTCAGATGTCCCTTCCAGCCTGGACCATTCTGTGATTCTATGATTTTATGATTCCTTTCCCCTGCAGCCTTAAACCTTCTTCACTCTTCTCAGTAAGGAATGAACCTCTGCATGGTGCTCCTTTGTTTTGCTGCCTCAGGAACGTGGTGTTTGACAGTGACTAGCACCAAAACATTAGAGGAGTACTGCAGCTTTGTGAGGAGGAAAACAGATTTCCAAGGTGGTCAAAGACTGAAGACCCAGGTGAACCTTGAGGCAAAGCTGTGAGGAACTCATTTTTGGCAGCCAAAAATGATGCTGAGACACAGTTTTGTTAAGGTGTGCTTTATGTGCTTGAAGGTCTAGGTTATGCTGCCATGCCATGGCTTCTCTGTGTGTTCTTGGGCAAGGCATCTCCTTGTTTTACAACTCAAATAGTACTCCACAGAGGGCAATGGGTTCAAACTGCAGTTAGGTCCCTTAGAAATGCTGCAATGAAAAAAAAACTAAGCTACAGATTTTATTTTCCTAATACCTGTCCACACACCTGAAATGGCAGTGAAGATGGGAATTTCCTCTAAAATGACTCTTTTGGAGAGGATGTGGGCAGGAAAAATGGAGGCAGATGAAGATCTGCTCCCATTGGGATCTCAGGGCTGTCAGTGGTGTGGCAGATACAAGCAACAGAGATGAAGGCAAGTAGGACTCTGTATAGGGAGAACATAGCAGCGAGATAGTAGGGCAAGAAAACTTGAGGTGAGAGAGCAAAAGTGGGAGAGGGATAACCAGGTATGGGGACTGCATGGTGAAGGGAGCTGACAGGAAGATTTGAAAGGGGGGAAACACGGGCAGACCCTGGAGGAAGAAAAGGGAGCTGTGAGCCAGTATGTCTCGGATGCAGATTAGGGGAGTGTTTGGGGTCTGAAGAAGCCTAAAGAGCTGAAGGCTTGGTGAGGGAAGTGATGGGAGAGATGTGGTGGGAATGCTCATGTCCCAGAGAAAGGGAGACTTGGAGCTGTGGTCAGCTACCGATGAGGGCAGCAGAGGTTGGGGATGGATACTCTGTGGAAGCTGAGGGATCTGGAGCAGGAAGGACTGAGGGAAAGGGATTTTGCTTATGGGGGACAGTACAGGCATGGGTAGGCCCAAGTTTCTTGAAGGGAAAGGACTTTTGGATGGCCACCAATAAGCATTGTAGTGTTCTGGGGTGCAGACAAGGGCATGAGCTGGGGACCACTCTCAGAAGGCTACTGCATACTTCCTTGCTATTTTAAATAGGGTAATCCCAAGCATGCTGGGAGCTTCACCCATGCGTGCACCATGCAGCTGGACTCTCATGTTTGCTATATCATTTGCACAAACCTATTACCATTAAATGGTGAACAGACCCATCTGGATGTGTCCATGCCTCAAGCAAGCCAGTGGGTGATTCTATTAATAAACCAAATTCTCACCTTCTCTCTCTGCTCCCTCTTCTGTGGCTTAGCTGACTTTCCTTCCACCTCCAGTTGAGAGAGTGCACTCCTGTCTTTTCTGTCACTCCGTGATGTGCCTAGCTTGCTCTCAGTGAGTAACCCTGAAAAAAGCCATAGACATCCTTAAAAACAAATGTGTACCATAGCACAAAGCATTCCATGGAGAGGTCTCTTATCCTCTGCAATGTGTTTTGTAGGGGGCATGGTGTCAGAATGTGGGGAATGGTTGTAAGATGACTCTCAAAATCAGAGCTGAACATAGGCAAGCTCAAACCAAACATAGCACACTGGCTGCTGTCCTGTATTGAAGCACAATGTCTGACCTAATGATGTTGGTAATGGAAGCTGTCCTCCTAGCCTGTCTGTTTCAATTTGCAATATTTCACCTGAAATCCCTCTTTAATCAGAAGCAGATAGGAAATTAGTTATTGCAGAGTGCCATAGGTGTACAGGGTGCTTTGCAAACATATGAGGAGACAGATTGCTGCCCTGAAGAACTCACAATTGGATTTAGACAAACACCAAGAAGAAAGAAAGAAAAAAAAACAATAATCAGGGTTGAAACTTTGAGCAGCCAAATAAATGCCTGTACACAATTGCATCAGTCACAGCCCATGGAAATATTATCCTTTTTTTTATTATTCAAGTGATCAGCTGTGTCACATCTACTGCTGAAGCTGACAGACCGTTCGTTCCTTAGGTAGAAAGTGCTTATATTTTAATGCTTCTTATGTCATGAATTATTAAAGCAATTTAAATGTAAAGATCAACTGAAAAGGCAAACTTATGTTTAAGGATGACCTGCAGCATCTAAAAATCGAGACACTGACCAAACAAGTCGAAGCAAGGTCAGATTGTGTTTGGTTCAGATAATTTATGCTCAAGTGGTAACACTGATGTAATTTATGTTGTGTGTTGTGCTTTGTTTCCTATGAAATTTGACTGTGCAACAGTGTGATGCGAGTAATATTTTAAGACAGGGGTTTTATAGATGATGCTTGTAGCTAATATACACAGGGCTTTTACTGGTCTTGCTAGTGAAAGGCAGAAAAGGGGGAAGAAAGAAGGAGCAGAAAAGCATGAGGTCATAGAATCATAGAATCAATAAGGTCGGGAAAGAGCTCCAAGATCATCAAGTCCAACCTGTCACCCAGCACCTCATGACTGCTAAACCATGGCACCAAGTGCCACATCCAATCCCTTGATGAACACTTCCAAGGATGGTGACTCCACCGCCTCCCTGGGCAGCACATTCCAATGGCCAACAACTCTCTCTGTGAAGAACTTTCTCCTGACCTCCAGCCTAAACTTCCCCTGGTGCAGCTTGAGACTGTGTCCTCTTGTTCTGGTGCTGGTTGCCTGGGAGAAGAGACCAACCCCCTCCTGGCTACAGCCTCCCTTCAGGTAGTTGTAGAAATCAAGAAGGTCTCCCCTGAGCCTCCTCTTCTCCAGGCTAAACAACCCCAGCTCCCTCAGCCTCTCCTCATAGGGCTTGTGCCCCAGCCTCATTGCCCTTCTCTGGCACGTTCAAGTATCTCAATGTGCTTCTTAAATTGAGGGGCCCAGTACTCATAGCTATGACAGTACTAATAGCTATGTAGGATTGCATCCTTTATATTAGTGATAGCATTTTTCTTGCCTTTTTTTTTTTTTTCTTTTCCCTGAAAAAAATACAAAAGGAAGCAAATACATTTTGGAAATTATAGACTGATTAATGTAGCCTTAATATTCAGAGCAGTGGTGTGGGGAGTAAGAAGTTGTGAAATGTGGATGGGGATGGTGGCAGGCAGCGTGCTGCAGGGGTTCAAAGCAAAGGCAATGCACAGTATGGGTCCAATGGCCCCACAGCTTGTAGTCCTCATGGGACTGCCCTTCCAGTATCACCCACAAGAGCTGGTGTAGGTGTCAAAGGAATTCTCCAGACTCTGAGGAACTTAGTACAAATGAGGATGTGGGACTCTGCAGAGCAGTATCCCGGGTAGGGTAGGGTAGGGTAGAATAGAATAGAATAGAATAGAATAGAATAGAATAGAATAGAATAGAATAGAATAGAATAGAATTAACCAGGTTGGAGAAGACCTTTGAGATCATCAAGTCCAACCTTCAAGATCATCAAGTCCATTCCATCACTCAACACCATGTAAGGCACAGATCGTTCGGTCTGTTTTAGCAGGAGGGGGAAAGGTAGAGGCCACATTTCAATCTCCTATTGTCAACCCCATCTTTGGCAGCAAAGCCTGAGTGTGGGGCTTGTACCCATCTTGTTTAACATCTGTGCAAGATCTCTGCAGGCAAGCGTCTACCTCTACCCTCTTTTCTCTCTTTTTGTTGTAATGCAGATAACAAAAGCAATGAGTGGCTGATTTGCCCCTTGTGAACTCAAGGAGATTAGGCCTCAAGCTTCTGAATATTCTAGTTATTGCAGATTAACATCCAGATCCCATATTGGGATCTCCAGCCCAGAAATGTCAGCAAGACTGTGCAATGCTGGAACAAGGTGGAAAATATTCCTTAGTATTGGCCTTAATATTCAGAGCCCTCCTGAGGTAACCCTCCTGTCCTCTGCTCCATGCTTTTTCTTTTCAGGCTTTTTATTTATCCTGTAGAGAAGAAGTCCAGCCCTTGTGCTACAAATCACCTGGCAAAGATCCTGCTTGTGTGCTGTGGAAAAAAAAGTGCTGCCCTGGACGGTAAAGGGAATGGTCCTTAAAGGCAGCACGTAGATTTATAGAGTCTGACAGCAGGAATAAGATGCGTTGGCGATCTTTTATGGGTGGTCATTAAAAAAAAAGCCCTTATTTATCAAACCTGAGACAATGGGCATGTAATGGGTTTTTCAGATTCAAGGTGAATCAAAGGAAAATTGTGTCCAGGAGGACAGGGATGCTCAGCCAGCACCACTACGGCGCGGCCACATGACATAGCCAGCGGCAGGCACGGGGCTGTGAGTACAGCTGCCTGCAGACTCTGCCAAGGAGCCAGATGATGCTGGAAGAATATCTTTCACAGCTCTGGATATGGCTATTCTTGGCTTGCTCTCTGGCTGCGGGAGCTGGAGCTCATTGCTGGGCAGATAAACAGAGGGACTAATAAAGGAGATGAGGAGCTGTTGATCGTTGGAGCAAATTGGAGACGAGCTGCTAAGCAGAGGAGCGTGGCAATCCCTGTGAAAAAAAATCACCTAGTGGCTGACACTTGATCCAGGATGAAAGTGCACGTGCACCACTCAGAATAAAACTCCCCTCTCCCCACGAGCACTGCCTCTCCCCAAATGATTAAATCCTCTGCATAATTACCAGAATGTGAAGAAAAACCAAACCCAACCATCTACCTCTTTCAGACACTGATTTTTACCCCCCCCCCCCCCCTTCTTTTTCTAATTCCCATAATTGGCAAGCCAGTGTACATGGGGGAAAAAAAAGGGGAGAAAGCTTTGATTCTGCTTTTTTTTTTCTCCTTCCAAGCTGAAAACGTGCAAGCCCTGTGTGGGTTAGGTCCTTTAGATATTTTAAAAGATTGAAACAACTTCAAAGGAGACATTCTGTTCTATCAGGTTCAGTGTATTTTAATATGAGTGAGTCTTCTTCTTCTTCTTTTTTTTTTAAGGAAAGAGATTCGTTCTCTTGAGGAAATAAAAACTTCTGAAAGATTCAGGATAGGTGTTTTTTTTTCATTGTTTTTAAAGACTCAGCATAGGATTTCAGGCATGCTGAAGCTGGTGAATGGCCTAAATTCGGCTTATCGGTGTTAGCTGCTCTGTGGTTTGGAATAGGATAGGATAGGATAGGATAGGATAGGATAGGATAGGACAGAATAGAATAGAATAGGATAGGATAGGATAGGATAGAATAGGATAGGATAGAATAGAATAGGATAGAATAGAACAGAATAGCGTAGCACAACATAGCATAGCATAGCATAGCATAGCATAGCATAGCATAGCATAGCATAGCATAGCATAGCATAGCATAAAATAGACTAGACTAGAATAGCATAGCATAGCATAGACTAGACTAGAATAAACCAGGTTGGAAGAGACCTTCAAGATCATCGTGTCCACCCTATCATCCAACACTATCTAATCAAATAAACCACGGCACCAAGCACCCCATCCAGTCTCTTCCTAAACACCTCCAGTGATGGCGACTCCATCACCTCCCCTGGCAGCCCATTCCAATGGGCAATCACTCTCTCTATGAAGAATTTCTTCCTAACATCCAGTCTAAACCTCCCCTGGCACAGCTTAAGACTGTGTCCTCTTGTTCTGGTGCTGGTTGCCTGGGAGAAGAGACCAACCCCCATCTGTTTACAACCTCCCTTCAGGTAGTTGTAGAGAGCAATGAGGTCTCCTCTGAGCTTCCTCTTCTCCAGGCTAGTTGCTGGTTATGTAAGTAAAAAATTTTCTATCAACAGGCTACTGTTTTTCTTCTGGAAATGAGAAGGCAGAAGTGTTTGGCAGGCATGTTTTGATTTACCTGCTATGAATGCCAGCGTGTTGTGGATGAACAGGGTGCAGAGTGCCAGCCCTTCAGTTCAGGGACACAAGGGACTTCTCCTAAAGAGGGCTTTCTGAATTCCCTGTGTGTGGCCCAGAATATATTGGATTGTGAGAAGACAGAGCTATTCTCTTTCCAGTGCAGGTGTCTGCTTGAGTGGCCTCTCCTGCTCTGCCTGGTGGACTAAGTGCATCTCTCATGAGAAGCATACTTTAAATACAAATTAGAAACATGTGCTAAGCAGAAGAGAAGGAAGAGATTTAACAGAAGGATGAAACATCTCTGGAGGAGGGTCACTGTGACAGCTTGAGGCAGTGGTGTGGGGAGTAAGAAGTTGTGAAATGCAGATGGGGATGGTGGCAGGCAGTGTGCTGCAGGGATTCAAAGCAAAGGCAATGCACAGTATAGGTCCAATGGCCCCATAGCTTGTGGTCCTCATGGGACTGCCCTTCCAGTATCACCCACAAGAGCTGGTGTAGGTGTCAAAGGAATTCTTCAGACTCTGAGGAACTTAGTACAAATGAGGATGTGGGACTCTGCAGAGTAGTATCCCAGGTGCCATCTGCTCTGGTGAATTTAGAATAGAATAGAATGGAATGGAATGGAATGGAATGGAATGGAATAGAATAGAATAGAATAGAATAGAATAGAATAGAATAGAATAGAATAGAATAGAATGGAATGGAATGGAATGGAATGGAATAGAATAGAATAGAATAGAATAGAATAGAATAGAATAGAATAGAATTAACCAGGTTGGAAAAGACCTTCGAGATCATCAAGTCCAACCCATCACCCAGCACCATCTAATCATTCCACAGATCATTCAGTCTGTTTTGGCAGGAGGGAGTAAGGTAGAGGCCATATCTCCATTTCCTATTGTCAACCCCATCTTTGGCAGCAAAGCCTGAGTGTGGGGCTTGTACCCATCTTGTTTAACATCTGTGCAAGATCTCTGCAGGCAAGTGTTTACCTCTACTCTCTTTTCTCTCTTTTTGTTGTAATGCAGATAACAAAAGCAATGAGTGGCTGATTTGCCCCTTGTGAACTCAAGGAGATTAGGCCCCAAGCTTCTGAATATTGTAGTTATTTCAGATTAACATCCAGATCCCATATTGGGATCTCCAGCCCAGAAATGTCAGCAAGACTACAATGCTTGAACAAGGTGGAAAACTTTCCCCTTCACCTGTTTCACGCTCCACATACTCTAGCTGTAATAGTTTAGCCAAGAAGAAAGCCTGGAGAAAGGCTCTTTGCCAGGTCCTCCCAATTTATGGAGACCAAGAGCACAGGGCAGAGGGCTGCTCCAGAAGGTTCCTCTGTCCCATCCATCATGACTGGAAGGATGGGGAGAAGGATTTGGGTGTTTTTGAAGGTGTTCCTAAGTACAGCTGTCTAGGAGATGAAGGATGGTAGATGGGGTGACTGTTCTGGGTGTCCTCCCTTGGACTGTGGGAGGACAAGCTGGTTCAGGAGGTTAGCCTGATGGGATCAACACAGCCACAGGACAGAGCATTCTGTCTTGTTAGATCCTGTCATTGCTAACAGTGGCTCAACATGTTGTCATGTACAACATGATATGTCTGTCCACAGTTATACACACTCCTGTAGCTGAAATAAGGTCATGTTGCTGATGTGTATTAATCACTCTGAAAATTCCCTCTGTATTTGATGCCCCCTTGTCCTTCAGATCATTGACAGGGGTAGTTTATTTTTTTACCATTGGGGTGATTTTAGGCTAGGGTGGTCCTGGAAAACATCTTGATGAAGCGAAGTAAAGAAGGGAAAAAAAGCAGCAGTCTCTTAGCTTCTGCAGTGCTCATATGTGTCTTGTGATTTCTGCTTGAAAAGTCTTAATGGTGCACAGCAATGAGCACAGTACATATGCTTGATAAAACAGATGCTAGACATGTTTCCTTAAATAGAACTTTTGCTAATTCAACTCAGTGTTTGCTCTCTCTTTGCTCTGGGTGTCCAGTCTGCAATTCCCCTGCTAAAGAACTTGGCCCAGAAATATGACCAGGGGCTTTAGCTTCCCCTCAATAAAATCCCCACAGGAAGGCCCTTATTTTGGGTGAATTATCTCTAAGTGACTACAGATAGCCTCAAGCCATAGTTTTCACTTAAAGGGATTTAAATGGCTTCATTCACACATGGATCAATGCAGCAAATGAAAGTTAACATTTCATGTGGCAAAAATGCCTCTTTTTGCTCATAGTATCAGTCAGGGTTGGAAGGGACCACAAGGATCATCTAGTTCCAACCCCCCTGCCATGGACAGGGACACCCCACACTACATCAGGCTGGCCAGAGCCTCATCCAGCCTGCTCTTAAACACCTCCAGGGATGGTACCCCAACCACCTCCCTGGACAGGGCTTCACCACTCTCATGGGGAAGAACCTCCTCCTCATGTCCAGCCTGAATCTCCCCACCTCCAGCTTCATTCCATTCCCCCTAGTCCTATCACTACCTGAGATCCTGAGAAGTCCCTCCCCAGCCTTCTTGGAGGCCCCCTTCAGATACTGGAAGGCCACAACTAGGTCACCTGGGAGCCTTCTCTTCTCCACACTGAACAGCCCCAACTCCTTCACGCTGTCCTCATAGGAGAGGTACTCCAGCCCTCTGATCATCCTCGTGGCCCTTCTCTGGACACCTTCCAGCACCTCCAGATCCCTCTTGGAATAGGGGCTCCAGAACTGGACGCAGTACTCCAGGTGGGGTCTCCCCAGAGCTGAGCAGAGGGGGAGAATCACCTCCCTTGCCCTGCTGGCCACACTTCTCTTGCTGCAGCCCAGGATCTGATTGGCTTTCTGGGCTGCAAGTGCACACTGAGAGCTCCTGTTGAGCTTCTCATCCAGCAGCACCCCCAAGTCTCTCTCCTCAGGGCTGCTTTCCAGCCAGGCACTGCCCAGCCTGGATTTGTGCCTGGGATTGCCTTGACCCAGATGCAGGACCCTGCACTTGGTCTTGTTGAACCTCATGAAGTTGGCTTGTGCCCACCTTAGCAGAGACATCCAAGTAGTAGCAAATCAACCCTGTTCTTTCCTGGGTACCAGGTTATCCCACAAGAAGGTACATTGGCAGTTCTGGGGATGGAGACACTGACTTATCTGCATGAAAATTTACAGCTCATTCTGTTCTGGAAGTGATGTGATATATAAAATATGTAAAACGATTTAAAAAGTCAGATAAATAACAGTGTGTGCTCTCATTATTCACCCTCATGTTTAATTTAGCTACAACCTTCTTTTGTTGTAATGAATGTGACACTGCTACAGAATTCCCAGCCTGGGGCACTGGAGTGCACCCAAGCCAGAGGCAGGATCTGGAGGAAGTTCTCAGATCTACATGCTTTTGCTGACCATCTCTCACTTGCCCCAGGCAGAGCTCTCAAACATAGCTATGGGCTTAGACTTCTCAGAGGGGTGTCCAAGGCATGGAGGGCTGACCAGTCCCGTGAGCTAGGAATGGATGGTGGAGGACTGCACAGTGTCTGAAATCCTTCCAAACTGCAGTCCTGAGGTACCCACCACCTGGTGGTAGTGAGGAATAATTCTCACCTCACAGCAGGGCCTTTTCAAATATTAATTAGAATAGACTAGACTAGACTAGACTAGAATAGAATAGACCAGACCAGGCTGGAAAAGACCTTCAAGATCATCAAGTCCAACCTACCATCCAACACCATCTAATCAACTAAACCATAGCAGCAAGCACCCCATCCAATCTCTTCCTAAACACCTCCAGTGATGGTGACTCCACCACCTCCCTGGGAAGCCCATTCCAGTGGTCAATCATTCTTTCTGGGAAGAACTTCTTCCTAACATCCAGTCTAAACTTCCCCTGTCACAGCTTGAGACTGTGTCCTCTTGTTCTGGTGCTGGTTGCCTGGAAGAAGAGACCAATCCCCAGCTGGCTACAACCTCCCTTCAGGTAGTTGTAGAGAGCAAGAAGGTCTCCTCTGAGCCTCCTCTTCTCTAGGCTAAGCCACCCCAGTTCCCTCAGCCTCTCCTCATAGTGCTTGTGCTCCAAAACCCTCCCCAGCTTTGTTGCCTTTCTCTGGACACATTCCAGCAAGTCAACATCCTTCCTAAACTGAGGGGCCCAGAACTGGACACAGGACTCAAGGTGTGGCCTAACCAGTGCTGAGTTCAGGGGCAGAATGACCTCCCTGCTCCTGCTGGCCACCCTGCTCCTGATACAGGCCAGGATGCAGTGCTGCATTGAAATTTTTCATAAAGGATCATATAATCATTGAATGTTTTGGATTGGAAGGGACCTTTAAAGGTCATGTAGCCCAACCCTCCCACAGTCAGCAGGGATGAACAAGGCTCATTCATTTGCAGCAAGAGACATCTGGAACAGACTGAAGAATATATCCTGCGTGGTGGATTCTTAGTTAGGGCAGTTATCCAAGTAGGTAAAGGTCCAGGTTTGCTCTCTGCTCTGTTGGAGAGGGTTTGAATATGCTAGTCACAAGAGACACAACTACCAGGTGATGGGCTTGTGAGGTGAAGAGAGACACTCTGCAGGAAAAAAAATGCCTTGTATGTGATTCCAGGGAGAAGGAACAGAAGATGGAATAGGAACATAAGAGGCAAGGTGATTGTGTGAACCTCTATAAAAGCTTCTTCAGGCTGTTATGTAGAAGAAGAGTACTCTCAGCATCTTGTTTTCCAGTTCTTTTTCAAAAGCAAGAGGCCTCAGGGTGCACTTTGTAGGGACTTGAACTGCAGGTGTGCTCTGAGAAACGCTTGGAGAGGGCTGCTGACCATTCTACTTAGTATTTCATATGCTTCATTTCTGCATCCTGACAGTCTATCAGCCTGATCTCCCTGTCTGGGGAAGATCTATGCTTGCTGGGAAACAGAGCTCTAATGTTTTCAACTGCAAGATGAAGACCTACTGAATTTAGATATTTCCAGGCCTATACAGCTTTTGATGGGGAAGGAGGGGTATTCAGTTTCCCTGAATTCTCATTTTAGAGACCCAAAATCCTAAGAACATAAACACTACATCATTTGGCTCCTCCGAAGCTTGTGTAAATACTGCCAGTGCAAGCAGAGAGGCTCATTAAATACAAATCTCTTGCAATTCTACATGAGCTATAACCAGGCTTCTAAAGGTTTAAGTTGTTAGCACACCTATAGACCCCATGCTACTGTGAGCATCACTGCAGCATCACTGTGAACATCCCCTGCCTTGCTGGGTAGCCTTTGTAGCACCATATGAGAGACAGCCGACTCAGGGTAGCCCTGGAGCATTAATTGGTTTGTGACAGTTTTGTCTTGCTAAGATATAAGACTGGAAGCAAGCAAAGAATGGAATGGAATGGAATGGAATGGATTAGAACAGAATAGAATAGAATAGAATAGAATAGAATAGAATAGAATAGAATAGACCAGGTTGGAAAAGACCTCAGAGATCATTGAGACAAACCTGTCATCCAACACCATCTAATCAACCATGGCACCAGGCACCCCATCCAGTCCCTTCCTAAACACCTCAGTGATGGTCACTCCAACTCCCTGGGAAGCACATTCCAATGGCAAATCACTCTCTCTATGAAGAACTTCTTCCTAACCTCCAGCCTAAATCCCCCTGGTGCAGCTTGAGACTGTGTCCTCTTATTCTGGTGCTGGTTGCCTGGGAGAAGAGACCAACCCCCTCCTGGCTACAACCTCCCTTCAGGTAGCTGTAGAGAGCAAGAAGGTCTCCCCTGAGCCTCCTGTTCTGCAGGCTAAACAATCCCAACTCCCTCAGCCTCTCCTTGTAGGCCTTGGTCTCCTGTTTTCAAATTATCTGTCAAGGGTTCAGAGTGCCAGTTGGCCATTGCCAGCAAAATAGAAAGAGAGATTTGCAGAGGGATGGAACAAGATCTTAATAGTGGGTAATGGAGCTGGAAGTCCTGATAGCAGGCTGCTGAGATGCATTAACCCCATTTATTACAGGAAGATTCATCAGGAGAGAAACTTAAATGGGCAAACCTGAGAAAATGTGTTAAAATAAATCATGGCAAAGATAACTTTTGACTTGCTGTGTCCACAGGCTTAGGATTTCATGGCACAGAACAAAAGAATGATTCTGCAAAAAGCAGTGGGCTCACAAAACAGGGCTGTGTGTGTATCTGTTATGACTCCAAATACATTCTCTCCCCCCTCCCCCTTTTTTTTTTTGCCAGCCTTTGAATTAATTAACTATGATGGTGAATTTTAAGTGCAATAATTAAGCAAATTAATGCTGCAGTGAAGTTATTAATGAGGCAAAATATGCTAATATGCTTTCAATAAAGGACTCCTTTTTTCTCTCTTACCACAAAACTGGAAAAGCTCTTTTATTTCAGGCCAGACACCTTATCTGGATTTCTTAGAGGGAGCATTCTGAGTGGTAGGCTGGGGAGGGAATGCTTAAAGCAGGGGTTAACATCTGCATTTGAGGCACATAAAAACCTTGCAGAAATGTTGTGGTGACAATGCAGTTATTAGCCTTGTTCCTAGCAGTGTCAATAATGAGGACAGGAAGGTGCTTTGTGACCTGTGCTTCCATTGTGAGCGAGGATAATACCTATTAAAAGACTGCTATATTTTAAATATGCAATTCATATACAGCAGTGAAGGCAATTATTGCCAGGACAGAATCAAAAATACATTTCTCCCTTCAGTGTGCCATTATGTTTTCAGATTGTAAAGAAATAGGCTGCATTGGAACACAATGGTTAATTTTTAGTGGCTTAGAAATATGTGAATGTGCAAATAATAATAACCACCCATAACTGGCTCCTGTAGACTTTGCCCAAGCATTTGGAGCTGGGCATGTAAACTGTAAAGCTATACAGAACATGCTGGAAAAATGGCAATGTAAGAGAATAGAATAGAATAGAATAGAATAGAATAGAATAGAATAGAATAGAATAGAATAGAATAGAATAGAATAGGATAGAATAGAACAGGATAGGATAGGATAGGATAGACCAGGTTGGAAGAGACCTTTGAGATCATCGCGTCCAACCCATCATCCAACACCACCTAATCAACTAAACCACACTACCAAGCACCCCATCAAGTCTCCTCCTGAACACCTCCAATGATGGTGACTCCACCACCTCCCCAGGCAGCCCATTCCAATGGCCAATCACTCTCTCTATGAAGAACTTCTTCCTAACATCCAGTCTAAACCTCCCCTGGTGCAGCTTGAGACTGTGTCCTCTTGTTCTGGTGCTGGTTGCCTGGGAGAAGAGACCAACCTCCATCTGTCCACAACCTCCCTTCAGGTAGTTGTAGAGAGCAAGAAGGTCTCCCCTGAGCCTCCTCTTCTCCAGGCTAAGCATCTCCAGCTCCCTCAGCCTCTCCTCATAGGGCTTGTGTTCCAAACCCCTCCCCAGCTTTGTTGGCCTTCTCTGGACACCTTCCAGCAAGTCAACATCCTTCCTAAACTGAGGGGCCCAGAACTGGACACAGGACTCAAGGTGTGGCCTGACCAGTGCAGTGTAGATGGGCAAAATGACTTCCCTGCTCCTGCTGGCCACATTGTTCCTGATGCAGGCCAGGATTCCATTGGCCCTCTTGGCTGCCTGGGCACACTGCTGGCTCATGTTCAGCCTACCATCAACCAGTACCCCCAGGTCCCTCTCTGCCTGGCTGCTTTCCAGCCGCTCTGACCCCAGCCTGCAGCACTGCATGAAATGCTAACTGTATATGCTTATGAAGGAAATCAGCCATGTGATAACTTAGAGATCCCTTGCACGGCTCCTGTTGTCTTTGGCTCTGCCTAACAGCCACTTCTTTGAACCCCAAGCTCTCTTCTTGTTTATAAGCAGCTTCTATGACTTTTAGGCACTGCTTCTCTGTGGAAACCTTCCAGCTTCTCATTTACTCCTCACCTATTGCTTGCTGCACTTCATGCTTCTTGCTGTTTCCATCAGTTTGGTCAGATTTCCAAATGCTGAAGGGTTTCTAACGGGTTCAAAGAGGCCCTTGAGCCAAGCCAGGCAGCTGTGTTCATTAGCTACTTGCCTTTGTGTTTCATCCTTTTTTTTCCCCCCCCTTCTTTTTATTTTTCATAATTTTATTTTTTATGTTCAGCAGTATTACATGCCTTGGAGATTTTTCTTACCAATTCCATGAATAGATGTGTTCTTGCTACTTCTCAAGGTTTCATTTCCTTCCTTTAAACCTTCAGGATATTTTCCTGCTCATTTGCTGACATGTCCTTTGTTTTTCAACTGCAGTGTTAGCAGGTCCCTGTTTTTTGTTTTGGTACCTGCCTCACCCCTTGGACATATTTTAGCTACTTTGCAGTCAGTGGAACTGATTCAGGCAAAATTATCTACTGGTTTTTAAACCTATGCCAGGGATAATTTCTCCTCTTCACATCCTTATTTCCTGGCAGCACTAGTTTTAGAGCACTGACGTGGTGAGAAATAATTCCTCTGCATTTTCTCCCTACAGGCAGTTTGATCAGTTTACTGGACAGGGGTTGAGGTTCTGTATTTAGAAAGATTTTATTAGGAGTTAGCTGCAGCTTTGATCTGTAACTGCAGCATCTACTGCCCTTTATTTTAATGGGCTAACAGTTCATCCACACATTTATATCACAGTATCACAGTATCACCAAGGTTGGAAGAGACCTCAAGGATCATCGAGTCCAACCTGTCTCCACAGACCTCATGACTAGACCATGGCACCAAGGGCCACGTTCAATCCCCTCTTGAACACCTCCAGGGACGGTGACTCCACCACCTCCCTGGGCAGCACATTCCAATGGTGAACGACTCTCTCAGCGAAGAACTTTCTCCTCACCTCAAGCCTAAACTTCCCCTGGTGCAGCTTGAGACTGTGTCCTCTTGTTCTGGTGCTGGTTGCCTGGGAGAAGAGACCAACCCCTTCCTGTCTACAACCACCTTTCAGGTAGTTGTAGAGGGCAATGAGGTCACCCCTGAGCCTTCTCTTCTCCAGGCTAAACAATCCCAGCTCCCTCAGTCTCTCCTCACAGGGCTGTGCTCAAGGCCTCTCCCCAGCCTCGCTGCCCTTCTCTGGACACGTTCAAGTGTCTCAATGTCCTTCTTAAACTGAGGGGTCCAGAACTGGGCACAGGACTCAAGGGGTGGCCTAACCAGTGCTGAGTACAGGGTATCCTTATGGGCTGCAATCTGTATCAGATAATCTCTGCTGTCTGGATCTCACCAGTAAAAATCTGCACCACTGGGGTAGCTGGATTCCTGAAGGGAGGTTGTAGCCAGGTGGGGGTTGGTCTCTTCTGCCAGGCAATCAGTACCAGAACAAGAAGGCACAGTCTCAAGCTGCACCAGGGGAAGTTTAGGCTTGAGGTGAGGAGAAAGTTCTTCACTAAGAGAGTTGTTAGCCATTGGAATGTGCTGCCCAGGGAGGTGGTGGAGTCATTGTCCCTGGCGGTGTTCAAAGAGGGATGGACATGGCACTTGGAGCCATGGTTTAGTAGTCCTGATGTGCTGGGTGACAGGTTGGACTTGATGATCTTTGAGGTCTCTGTGATTCTGTGATCTTTGAGGTCTTTTCCAATCTTATTGATTCTATGATTCTACAGCACTGTTCCCTCATGTCTTTAGCTTCACCTGTCTTTCTGGTGCATACTGACTCTTCCCTTGTGCCTTTCCCGTGGTGCCCTCCTCTGCAGGTCCTCATCTAAGCTGAATTTTTTTGCCTTTTTATTTTGTTGTATTTGGATTGCTTTTGTTCATATTTGGCATTTCCAGGGTTCATCCCTGATGAGGAGCTATCTCCAGTAAAGATTCTGGGCCACAACAAGCCCATGAAACACTACAAGCTTGGGGAAGAATAACTAGAGAGCTGTGTGGTGGAAGAGGACCTGGGGCTACTGATTGACAAGAGGATGAATATGAGCCAGAAGTGTGATAAGGTGGCCAAGAAGGCCAATGACATCCTGGTATGTGTTAGAAATAGTGTGGCCAGCAGGACCAGGGAGGTGATTGTCCCTCTGTACTTGGCTGCACCTTGAGTACTGTGCTCAGTTTTGGGCAGTACAGGAAGGACATGGAAGCATTGGAGAGGGTACAGAGAAGGGCTACTAAGCTGGTGAAGGGCCTGAAGAACAAGTCCTATGAGGAGTGGCTGAGGGAACTGGAGCTGTTTAGTCTACAATAAAGAAGGATGAGAGGAGACCTTATTGCTCTCTACAACTACCTGAAAGGAGTTGTAGAGAGGTAAGCACTGATCTCTTCTCAGAAGTAACTCATGGCAGAATAAGAGGGAATAACCTCAAGCTTTTCCAGGGGAGGGTTAGACTGGACATTAGGAAATTGTTTTCATGGAAAAGGTTGTCAAGCACTGGAATGGGCTGCCCAGGGAGGTGGTTGAATTGCCATCCCTGGACATATTTAAAAGCTGCATAGATGTGGTACTTGGGGACATGGTATAGTGACAGAGTTGGTGGGGTGGGTAAAATGTTTGAGCTTAATGATCTCAGAGGTCCTTTCTGGCCTGGATGATTCTATGATCTGTGTGTATATGTGTTTAGAGGCACATTGCTGTTTGACTCCCAGCAGTACAGCCAAGAGGTCCCTATGCCAACTGGAAAGTCTCCTTCTGCAGGCCAGAGCTATGGATTGATTATCCCTCCCTGGGGACAGGTCCCAGCTGACTGGAGGCTAGCAAATGTGATGCATATCTACAAGAAGGGCCAAAAGGATGATCAAGGGAACTACAGGCCTGTCAGTCTGCCCCTGGTGCCAGGAAAGTTTATGGAGCAGGACATCCTGAGTACCATCACAGAGCACTTACAAGACAACCAGGTGATCAGGATCAGTCATCATGGGTTTATGGAAGGCAGGTCCTGCCTGACTAATCTGATCTCCTACAATAAGGGGACCTGCCTAGTGGATGAGGGAAGTGGTGTGGACATTGTCTACTTGGACTTTAGTAGAGCCTTTGACACTGTCTCCCACAGCATTCTCTTTCAGAAACTCATGGCACAAGGCTTGGATAAAGGCACTCTGCACTAGATAAAAAAAAAGGCTGTCTGGCTGGGCCCAAAGAGTGGTGGTGAATGGAGTTAAGTGTGGCTGGTGTCCCCCAGAGCTCAGTACTGGGGCTTGTTCTCTTTAATATCTGTATCAATGATCTGGATGAGGGGATTGAGTGCACCCTCAGTAAAGTTGCAAATGGCACCAAGCTGGGTGGCTGTGTTGACCTGCTAGAGGGTAGGGGGGATTTGCAGCAGGAGCTGGACGAGTTAGACTGATGGGACAAGGCTAATTGTATGAAGTTCAACAAGGCCAAGTGCCAGGTCCTCCACCTGGATCATGACAACCTCATGTCAAGCTACAGACTTGGGGATGTGTGGTTGGAAAGCTGCAACTCTGAAAGGGACTTGGGGGGGCTGGTTGACAGTCAATGAAATGTGAGTCAGCAGTGTACCTAGGTGGCCAAGAGAGCCAATGGCATCCTGGCTTGTATTAGAAACATGGTGACCAGCAGGAACAAGGAGGTGATCATTGCCCTGCACTCAGCACTGGTGAGGCCACACCTTGAGTATTGTGTACAGTTCTGGTCCCCTAACTACAGGAAGGACATTGAGGTTCTGGAGTGTGTTCAGAGAAGGACAACAAGGCTCATGAAGGGCCTGGAGAACATGGCCTACAAGGAGTGTCTGAGGGAGCTGGGGTTGTTCAGTCTGGAGAAGAGGAGGCTGAAGGGGACATCTGAAGGGAAGTTGAGGCAAGGAGGGGGCCTGGCTTTTCTCCTTGGTGTCAATCAAGAGGACTAGAGGAAATGGTTTCAAGCTGCACCAGGAGAGGTTCAGGTTGGATGCTGGGAAATACTTCTTCACAGAGAGGGTTATCAAACATTGGAATGGTCTGCCCAGGGCAGTGGTGGAGTCACTGGGGGTGTTTGAGCAGCGTGTGGACCTGGAGCTTAGGGACATTATTTTAGTATTGACCCTTAACTGCTGGGTCAAAGGTTGGGCTGGATGATCTTTGAGATCTCTTCCAGTTGTACATTTTCTGTGATTCTGTATTTTCAGCAAATGATCTTTCAGTGGGGTTTTCAGAGTATGACAAGGTGGTTGTTGGAACATGAGACAGAGGACATGGGAGGCTGGAAAAATGCAGGGGGCGTCTCTGCTGACACCTAGCAGGTAAATTGAACAGGACCAGGAAACTTCTTGCTTATAGTCTGAGTCTGAAAATGCTGTTTCTGCCTTTATCTGGTCTTGTGCATGCATATGCCTTGAGGGAGAAGACAACCAGAATAGGGTCTATTGGAGGTTACTAATGCATACAGCTTCTGGACCTGCAGGATATGCTGTAGCTCCTAAAGCCATGCAGAAAAGAGGACACTTTCGAAAGAGATTAATTTCAAGAAGGGAACCCAGCTACAGCACTTGGTCTTGGCTTCACTATGCTCTTATGCTGGTTAAATTTGCCCTTTTGCTATTTGTTTATGTTCCCAGTGCCTAGGAGTCTTTGGCATGGATCTGGACCTCGCTGTGCTCACATTGCACAACAGCAGAATGGAAAGGTCACCTCTGCATTAAAGAGTTCACACTGTATGGAGCTGAAATTTGCACGTATCACCCTCTTTCCTCTGAAGAATGTCTTCTTGGTTAAACATGAGAGCTCTGATATCAAAGACTGAAGGCCTTTCAATTCAAAGGACAGGAGCTTTTGCTATAAAGCAAATAGTGCCAGTGCCTAAAGAGGTTCTAAATGACTTGAGGAAATATGCCAAGAATGACTGCAGCCCTTTGTATATTAGTTTGCTTTTCTGTGTGATTTCCTTTGATCCAAAATGTGTTGCTGCTTCATTTATTGTGGAAGTTCTCACATGATTTCCTTAGTCAACAGCAGAACTCCATGAGGAATTCATTAGACGTTGTTTGTACAGATGTAAAGCTCTGCCCAAGTGATCCTATTATTATTTATATTGGGCATGATCCTGCAAACCCTTCATCACATAAATATTTCCCAATGTGACAAAGGGGAGTGCAGTAGTGAATGCAAATATTCAGTGCCAAGGCAGCAGTACTCTTTGGATAGAATAGAATAGAATTAACCAGGTTGGAAAAGACCTTTGGGATCATCGAGTCCAACTAATCATCCAACACCATCTAATCAACTAAGGCATGGCACCAAGTGCCCATATGAATTTTGTAATTAATCTTAATCCCCCCCCCCTATTTTTTACTTATTATGATGAACTACACCTCTGTGTTATGCACTATGCACACATTCAAAGCACTTTAAGCAAGGAACTCCTTATCTTTGGTGTTTTGGGAAATGACTGATCTAAACCTTCATCTCCATTTTGTGCTGTCTGCAATCATTCTCTTCTGCAGCCTTAAAAGATACAGTGTCATGCTCATCTATACATATAGATGTCATCTGTCTGTACTGCTGTAAGGCCATGGACACTGTCCCTCCCAACATTCTTCTCTCTAAATTGGACAGATATGGATCTGATGGGTGGACTGTTCAGTGTATGAGGAATTAGATGAATGGTCTCATCCAGAGGGCAGTGGTCAAGGGCTTAATACCTAGATGGAGATCAGTGATGAGTGATGTCCCTCATAGGTCTGTACTGGGATTACTGTTTAATACCTTTAATAGTGACATAGTGGGATACAATGCACCCACAGCAAGTCACTCAGATGACTGAGTGGTGCAGTTGGCACGCCTGAGGGATGGGGTGCCATGAAGATCTAGAAAAGCTTTAGAAATGGGCCCAGGTGAACCTCATGAGGTTCAACAAGGCCAAGTGCAAAGTTTTGCACCCAGGTTGGGGCAATCCCCAGTTTCAATACAGGCTAAAGGATGGAGGGATTGAGAGCAGACCTGCTGAGTACAGGTCGATGAAAACCTGAGCTTGAGCTTAAGCCTATGACTCTGCAGGGATTTATAGAATAGAATAGAATAGAATAGAATAGAATAGAATAGAATAGAATAGAATAGAATAGAATAGAATAGACCAGGCTGGAAAAGACCTTCAAGATCATCAAGTCCAACCTATAGTCCTACACCATCTAATAAACTAAACCATGGCACCAAGAACCTGGTCAAGTCTCTTCCTAAACACCTCCAGTGATGGTGACTCCACCACCTCCCTGGGCAGCACATTCCAATGGCCAATCACTCTTTCTGGGAAAAATATCTTCCTAACATCCAGCCTAAACCTCCACTGGTGCAGCTTGAGACTGTGTCCTCTTGTTCTGGGGCTGGTTGCCTGGGAGAAGAGACCAACTCCCACCTGGCTACAACCTCCCTTCAGGTAGTTGTAGACAGCAATAAGGTCTCCCCTGAGCCTCCTCTTCTCCAGGCTAAGCAACCCCAGCTCCCTCAGCCTCTCCTCATAGGGCTGGTGCTCCAAAGCCCTCCCCAGCTTTGTTGCCCTTCTCTGGACATGTTCCAACAAGTCAACATCTTTCCTAAACTGAGGGGCCCAGAACTGGACACAGGACTCAAGGTTCTAAATTGAGGTTGGAAATTGCATGATATTTTATTTTGGCTTAAAAACTTATTGCCACTATTATAGCCATGCACACGTAAAAAAGGGAATAACCTGAAACATCCATGGGTATGTTTTAGCTCTCTGTATATGAAGCACCATGGCACTTGCAATGGATGCTCCGGGACATGTACCAAATCTCTGCCAGCTACAAAGGTTTTCCAGTGAGGGGGGTATGGTATGAACAACCAGCACCAGAACAAGAGGACACAGTCTCAAGCTGTGCCAGGGGAGGTTTAGACTGGATGTAAGGAAGAAATTCTTCACAGAGAGAGTGATTGGCCATTGGAATGGGCTGCCCAGGGAGGTGGTGGAGTCACCATCATTGGAGGTGTTTAAGAAGAGACTGGATGGGGAGCTTTGTGCCATGGTTTAGTTGATTAGATGGTATTGGATGATAGGTAGGAATCAATGATCTAGACCTGGTCTGGTCTATTCTATTCTATTCTATTCTATTCTATTCTATTCTATTCTATTCTATTCTATTCCATTCTATTCTATTCCATTCTATTCTATTCCATTCCATTCCATCCTATCCTATCCTATCCTATCCTATCCTATCCTATCCTATCCTATCCTATCCTATCCTATCCTATCCTATCCTATCCTACTATTTCTGTTCTTCAGAATGCACAGTTCATCTTCTTACAATAATCATTGTGAGGCAGGTGGCAGGACAAACTCACAATGCTACTGTCTCACTGCAGTGTTGAGCTGAAAGCTTTGTCAAGCACTGGAGAATTACCACCTTGGTGGAGGAAAGCTAATGTGCAATAGTTATGATAGAGGAGGTCTCGCTAGGGCTATAGAGGGACCTGACTTCCATATGTCTTCATAAAACCATTTAAAAATGCTCCTCTGGATTCTGAGTTCCTCTAAAACCATACTCCTCACGTGAATCTAATGAAAAAAAAAAAAAGAAGACGACTAAAAATCATCTGTCAGTGTGCAGATACAGAGAAGAAGGGATGCATTAGGTCTTAGAAATGCACATCTTGCTGAGGAGCCCCTGGGAAGCTTGGTCTGCGTATCAGTGCTGAGTATAGTTGGCATATGAGGTCATACCAGTGATTTCCCATGCCAAACACCACACATCTTTCGTCCATCTGGAGCACAGCATGGTTAAAGTCATGGTGACTGAAGGTCCTGTGAATGAATCTAAGTAGCTATACTGAAGGTTCCTCCCTAGCTCTTTGCCCCCCACTGTCAGGATCCTTCATGCTAGGGTTTCATGTCATGCTGGTAGTGTCGAAGCATTGCTCTGATGAAGCTGCTCAGTGCGTGTGGACTATGGCAGGCTGTACCCTATTTAATCTGATTATTTTACATGGTGTGAGTGTTTGCAGGTTGGTGCTTGTGCTTTAGCACAGGCTGGTCTGCATTGGTCCTACTGCATTTGTCTTGTTGTCTGTCTCTAGTACAGTTCAGGGCACCCTAGGAGGAATATCTGTTTGTATTCCAACTGGATGAAACAGAGGCTTCAATTTTGTGTGCTCCTTTGCATCTAGGCAATAAATCTTGTAATAGCACAACTCTTTATATGAATGCTGCCTCAGGCAAGGACTGTGTGGCCTAGAAAGCAGAAGGTTTAATATTTTATAAAATTTCCAAATGCTGTTTGCCTGCTCCCTCTGTTTGAGTGAATGGAAGCCACAGTAGTCTGATAGACCTCCAGACTCTGAGCTGCATTAGGGAAGAGAAATAATCATGGACCATCTCAGGTAACTCACACTGCACAGAAGTCAAGCTGGGGAAAAATAGTTTGAGTGGAAGCATTAGAGGAAATCATAGTTCACTTGGGGATTAAGATGAAAAGAGTTAAAAAAGAGAAGATTCTGCCCCTTGGGTAAGTTATTTAAGGGAAACTGGTTACTTGTCTATAAGAGTTGCAGGACTGGAATGTGAGGAGAGGCTGAGGGAGCTGGGATTGTTTAGCCTGGAGAAGAGAAGGCTCAGGGGTGACCTCATTGCCCTCTACAACTACCTGAAAGGTGGTTGTAGACAGGAGGGGGTTGGTCTCTTCTCCCAGGCAACCAGCACCAGAACAAGGGGACACAGTCTCAAGCTGTGCCAAGGGAGGTTTAGACTCAAGGTGAGGAAAAAGTTCTTCACTGAGCGAGTCATTCGTCATTGGAATGTGCTGCCCAGGGAGGTGGTGGAGTCACCGTCCCTGGAGGTGTTCAAGGGGAGATTGGACGTGGCACTTGGTGCCATGGTCTAGTTGTGAGGTCTGGTGGAACAGGTTGGACTTGATGATCCTTGGGGTCTCTTCCAACCTTAGTTACTGTGATACTGTGATACTGTGTTTTGAGCTGGATGAACAGTTAGAATAGAGTACAATAGACTAGAGTAGAGTAGAACAGAATAGAATAGAATAGAATAGAATAGAATAGAATTAACCAAGTTGGAAGAGACCTTCAAGATCATCATGTCCAACTTATCATCCAACACCATCTAATCAAATAAACCATGGCACCAAGCACCCCACCCAGTCTCCTTCTAAACACCTACAATGATGGCAACTCCACCACCTCCCCAGGCAGCACATTCCAATGGCCAATCACTCTCTCTGAGGAATTTATTCCTAACATTCAGTCTAAACCTCCCCTGGCACAGCTTGAGACTGTGTCCTCTTGTTCTGGTGCTGGTTGCCTGGGAGAAGAGACCAACCCCCAGTGATTATACCTTGGTTATGGGTTAAAGTTCTTGGTAGGGCTTGGTTTAGCAGAGCACTTACAGGTTCTCACCCCATGGAAATAATAGAATCATAGAAACAACAAGGCTGGAAAACACCTCAGAGATCATCAAGTCCAACCTATCACCCAACACCTCCTGACAACTAGACCATGGCTTCAAGTGTTATATCCAATCCCCTCTTGAACACCTCCAGGGATTGTGACTCCACCACCTCCCTGGGCAGCACATTCCAATGACGAACGACTCTCTCAGTGAAGAACTTTCTCCTCACTTCCAGCCTAAACTTCCCCTGGTGCAGTTTGAGACTGTGTCCTCTTGTTCTATTGCTGGTTACCTGGGTGAAGAGACCAACCCCCACCTGGCTACAACCTCCCTTCAGGTAGTTGTAGAGAGCAAGAAAGTCTCCCCTGAGCCTCCTCTTTTCCAGGCTAAACAACCCCAGCTCCCTCAGCCTCTCCTCATAGGGCTTGTGCTCCAAACCCCTCACCAACTTTGTTGCCCTTCTCTGGGCACATTCCAGTTCATATGAGAGTTAGACATGAGACAAAACAATGAAGTCAACATTCTGTGGTGTTAGAACTTTGATTTTTTCCCCCTCCATTATCTGGGAAATGCTGATGGGGACATTCTGGTGGCTGCTTTATTTAGGTGTATTAGGCAATACCTTGCAGCAAGTCACTAAGGAGCAGTTGGCTTTCTTATGGTGGATAAGTATCTTGCATCCTCCAACACAGAAATAATTCCCTTGCTGTGTGTGGGTTAGGACTGAACTGCAGGATAGCGGCACTTAAAGGATTCATCAGTGAGATTCATGGATACTAATTCAGGGCTGCTTTTGGACTTTGATGCAATTTGAACCTTTCTGTTTACCTCTAATGTCTCCCTGGCCTCAGGATAGAACTTTAAGCCAAGTGAAAAACAAGCCATTCAGAGTGAAAAGAAGGCAAGAGGCTCCATGAAGAAGCTTGAGACCTTAGCAGTTTACATCTTTCCAGGCATAAGACACACCATTCTCATGGTAAACAAGGCTTGTGGCTGCTGCTCTTCATTTCTCACTCAATCTATTTGCAGCAATGAAACACATAAACCAGTGTTCCATGTTGTAGTCCAATGATTACACCTTGGTTATGGGTTGAAGTTCTTGGTAGGGCTTGGTTTAGCAGAGCACTTACAGGTTCTCACCCCATGGAAATAATAGAATCATAGAAACAACAAGGTTGGAAAAGACCTCAGAGATCATCAAGTCCAACCTATCACCCAACATCTCCTGACAACTAGACCATGGCTTCAAGTGTTATATCCAATCCCCTCTTGAACACCTCCAGGGATTGTGATTCCACCACCTCCCTGGGCAGCACAGTCCAATGGCAAATCACTCTTTCTGGGAAGAACTTTCTCCTCACCTCCAGCCCAAACTTCCGCTGGTGCAGTTTGAGACTGTGTCCTCTTGTTCTGGTGCTGGTTGCCTGGGAGAAGAGACCAGCCCCCACCTGGCTACAACCTCCCTTCAGGGAATTGCAGACAGCAAGAAGGTCTCCCCTGAGCCTCCTCTTCTCCAGGCTAAGCAACCCCAGCTCCCTCAGCCTCTCCTCATAGGGCTTGTGTTCGAGACCTCTCCCCAGCTTTGTTGCCCTTCTCTGGACATGTTCAAGAGTCTCAATGTCCTTCTTAAATTGAGGGGCTCAGAACTGGACACAGGACTCAAGGGGTGGCCTAGCCAGTGCTGAGTACAGGGGCACAATGACTTCCCTGCTCCTGCTGGCCACACTATTTCTGCTGCAGGCCAGGAAACCATACCGTTGAGCAAAAGGTAAGGAAGAAGTAGGAGTCTGTGCCTTCCCCTTTATCCCTTGTGACTTCAGGTGTGGTGGGGTGTGACATGTCACATCATGTGCATCTTTTTAACCCTCAAAATGACCAAATCTACCCAGGAAAGAAAAGGGGATTCACTTAAATGGCTTTAAATGAATCACAGAATTCAGGGTGTTCATAAAGTCCTTGAGAGACTGGAAAGAATTGATTTGGGTGAAGAGCTCACATTGCCATTTGTGAGCCCTGCTTAGAATCTCTCATTTTATCCTCCCATAGTCAGGGAGGAATCAAGTGGTGTGGAACCCAAAGGTGTTTGATCCCTACAGGGTTTCTGTGCTTGGAAAAATTGCTGTTCTCACATTTTCAGCCAGTGATGGTGAGCTAAAATGAATTAGAATTGCTTCTTGGAATTTGGCATCTTTGGGTGGTATTACTTACCAGCTGAGAAAGGTAAGATGTATGACAATTTGTATAGCCTTTTCACAGACATGTGCCAGCTGAGGGGTAAGTAAAGCTAGCTCTTGAGCATGCCTCAGTTTGGTTCATCCATAACAACTCAATGGGCTTGTCGAGGTGGGGAAGTGGGACTAAGGTCTTGTACAAAGATTGGGGTGGGACACCTTGGGAAAGACACTTTGTCTTTTGTATGGGTGCCAGATGAGGAGTCACCACGAGACTGAGCAGGCAGTTCAAAGTGCTAAGGCTTCAGACTGCTTTGTTCTGTATTTCTTTCCAACCCACTGTTCCCATTCTGTATTTTCATACCAGTGGAGCTGCTCAGCTTGGTTCAGTGTTGCCTCTGCTGTCTGCAAGTCATTCCTGCCTTTCATTCCTGCACAGGTCCCTGACTCCTGGCTGTTTCTCTTTCCTCTGATCTTTGCCTCTTGCAACAGAGACCTGGTAATACCAGTCCTGCAGGGCATCCTGCACAGTTTGCTGCCCGTGTGCAGGTAGTAGTGATAAGGAGCTGCAAACAGCACCAGGGAGAAATCTCTGACTATCACCAATGCAAGAAATAGTCAACCTGGATTCTTTCTACTCTGCTCCCTCCTTCTCCCTCCTTGTTTCTTTCTTGTGGACTTTGCTTCTTTCTGGAGCTGTGCTTGGCATGTTGATGTCCAGCGTGTGAAAAACAGGCTGGGTCTGGGTCTGCATTTATGGGGGATTTCTTTAGAGCCATCTGCCATCTCGAAAATTAAAGCAGGGAGAGGTCATTGGGATAAACCGATTTGCTCAACAAAATGGTTAACAGCTCATGAATAAAACTCAAAAAAATATCCTGAGGGGAGGGGCAAATGTTACAGCCAGAAAGAAACCCACCCCAAGAAATCCACAGCCTGCCCCTGCTGAGCTCCACCCACCCCTTTACAGTTCATTTCCCCCCTTTGGGGAAGAGACTGCTCCCCCTCTTTCCTTCTGAAGCCACCCTCTCACTCCCTGTCTTGAGGCCCCCGTGCTCTTGCATATGCCTTGGGAGAGGAGGACTTGCAATCTGCGCTGGGGATGTGCCTGTGAGCCTCCTAATGACTTCCCAGTAGGAATGTCCAGGGGTCTTTGTGCCCCTGGTTTCTACTCCTGTGGCAGCAGCAGTAGAAACCAAGCCCCTTTTGCCCCTTTCTTGTTTCAGCATGCCTCCTCCTCCTCCCTTTTGCTGGGTTTCTTGCAGGTCACACACAGGAGCAGGGAGCCTGCCCCTCTGCAGGCGAGAGAAAATTCAGCTCTGCACGGGCACAAAAAGCAGCAAAATCCACCTCCTCCCCCCTCCCCCATTTCAGCTCTAAAGAATAATCAGGATTACAGGGGAAGCTGGCTGTTGAAATATGGCATGCTGGCCACAGCCACTGTGTTGCATATCTGTGCTAATCCTGGCAAGGGAGCAAGATACCTGAGATGAAAAAGAGTGAGAGGAGGGAAGCTCACCACTCACCCATTACCTGCATCTGTTTCTTTGCCCACGTTCTTTGTATTCCCTAGTGTGACCTGAGCACAAACCCAAGTAGTAGATGGTTTCGGTGTTTGCTTACTCCTCTACAAGGCTTGCCCAAAGCACCAGCTCTCAGGGGTCTCCTAATGGAAGAAAAACTTAAGAAGTTTGCAGTCTGCATGACCTACTGGAGGTTATGGGGCTGCTCTCACAGATTTCTGAAGAAAGTCCCTAAAGACCTGCATGAAGCTCTTGCAGAGAGCACTGTGAGGCTTCAAAGGGAAGTGCAGGAGTCTTCAAGGGTGAGTACCACACTGCCAATCTACTCACATGGCCTTGTTCTAATGCCTTGTCCTGCCCTCTGGACCACCAGGGATGTGAAACATTCCATGCCATCTTCCCCAGGGGACTGCAGTAACAATGGGAACTGCCTGTAATCTTAAGAAAAGGGATTGGATGTGGCATTTGAAGCCATGGTTTAGTAGTCATGAGGTGTTGGGTGACAGGCTGGACTTGATGATCTTTGAGGTCTTTTCCAACCTTATTGATTCCAACCTTATTGATTCTATGATTGGCTGGTGAGAGGCCTCAAGCACAAGCCCTATGACGAAAGGCTGAGGGAGCTGGGATTGTTTAGCCTGGAGAAGAGGAGGCTCAGGGGAGACCTTTTTGCTCTCTGCAACTACCTGAAGGGAGGTTGTAGCCAGGAGGGGGTTGGTCTCTTCTCCCAGGCAACCAGCACCAAAACAAGAGGACACAGTCTCAAGCTGCTCCAGGGGAAGATTAGGCTCAAGGTGAGGAGAAAGTTCTTCACTGAGAGAGTTGTTAGCCCTTGGAATGTGCTACCCAGGGAGGTGGTGGAGTCACCATCCCTGGAGGCGTTCAAGATGGGATTGGACGTGGCACTTGGTTCCATGCTTTAGTCATGAAGTCTGTGGTGACAGGTTGGACTTGATGATCTTTGAGGTCTCTTCCAACCTTGGTGATTCTGTGATTCTGTGTGATTCTGTGAAAAGGGGCTTAAAACATCCCAAGCCTCAGGGGTGCAAGCCTACATTTTTACCCAGAGGTCCATGTACAAAGGGAATGTGTTTGGTTGTCTTCCACCATGTTGTCCTTCTCACACACAAGTTTCTGATGCAGGATAGTCTCCCCAAATTCTGGTGCTTGTCAGGGAAAGCTTGACTTAATTTAATTCAGTCAGAAGATGTTTGTTCACCCCCTGGATGGGGTTTGTCCAGTTATTTTGGCCAAAATAGATGGAAGAGTTTTCAGGTGAGAGCTCTGGAGTAAATTCTTTAGACTCAGCTGACCACACTGGTAAGCAGCTAGAAGGGCTCATTCCTCTTCCAAGCCCCATGAGCACAATGTTATGTGCCTACCAAGGCTGAGGAAAAAAAGGTCTGAGAACCCTAAGGCATGAAAATGCCAAGCTAAGGTGTCAGGAGATGAAGACAATGGGGTTATGGCATGTAATCAGGCCCAGATTCCATGTGAATCACACAGTTACCTAATGGGTAAAATCCTCTGGCTCTGCTCCCGTGGTCCAGCTGTCTGCTGTGGCTTGCCAAACAGCAGCTTGAAGTGAAGAGTGCTGCCCTGCCTTAGCTTCTGAAGGAAATCCATGATGGCCTATTATGTAATCTCTTTCAAAAGCTATTTTTTGTTGGTATGATGGGAAAAGTAAGAGCATTTATTTCTCTGAAGTCCACTGACATGAATTGAAGGACATCCATTCAGTTGTTTCTTTTATAATGGCTTTTAGTGTGTGCTCTTTTCCCTTTCTCCACTTTATTCAGTTTTAGAATGGTTAAAAAGAACAATATTAGGAGAAAATGGAAGTACTAGGCTGAAAAGAATGTATTAATATTGTTGTAACTACTGCTAAGGCAGAATTCAGCTCTTCTCTTGGTCTCACAAGCCAAAGCAGCAAACCACCAGAGGAACCAAGAAGGGTCTCCTCGACCATGCAGCTGGCTTTATCATCAAAGTCAAGTGGGCAGAAAGGCATTTTCTGTGCTTGTGTTTAATTTTCCAGTGCAAATGAAGTTGGCCTACATTGCTGGAATGCACCTATATCAAACTCATACTTGACTTTATGAATTGTTTATAGAATTCACACTATAAATGTTGCATAAAATAGTGGCAGAAGAATTGTGCCTGGACTGCATTAGCTTCTCCAGGAGCAAGGTGGTGAGTACTTAATGTTTAATTGATTAACAAGCAAGACTGTCCAATATATTTCCTCTCTAAAATGCACAGTGTAAAAACAAGAATCTATAACAATTACAGTCAAAACACTGTCAGGAGAAAAATCTCAGGAAGCTAGAGCTATAGGAACATTTACAAGGAGGACATTGAAAAAGAGGTGATGGCATTAAAAAAATTGTTATCCCTCCATTAATTATTACTCTCATTATGTCTCATTTTCCTTTAACTCATCCTACAAAAGAGCTTATAGCTGCTGGCTGCTGTTCACATCACCAGGTGATTTTTCATTTGTTTGGGGGAAGTAGAATATGCATTTAATATGATGCTTACTTGCTTTGATCTTTGGCAGTCATTAATATGATTCTATTTATTTATTTATTTATTTATTTATTTTTACTTCCTTGCTTATTTAGAGTTATTAACCCTGAATGATGATTCTTCTCCATGGGGGCTGATTGTTCCTGACTTGATCTGTTTAGAGTTAGGAAGAATCAAAGAGCCCTACAGGCCTGTGGCAAAGCACTCCAGATAAGTGTTTCCCCACCCCCTCCCCCCTATGTATTACTTATTTATTAAAGCTGGTGGAGCATAACTAAATGGGAGAAAAAAGACCAAAGAAACACAGAATACAATGGCCTTCAGATTTTAATGGCAGATATGGCTGGAAGCAATTTCTAAATTATTAAATAAATCAATTTCATTCTTCCAGCCACCCTCCAAGGTGTATTTGTCAGCCTTATTATATTCATCTTCGGTGCTATTCAAAACCACTTACAGGGAAACATGTTTTTCCTGGCCACAATTCTTCATCTCTCTCCTAATTAAACATGAGATTTACATTATAGGTTCAGCATTCTTTCCTTTTCTTTCTTTTTACTCAGCCTTCCTTTCCACACACCCCAACCCCCCAGTGAGTTCTCCCCATGTTTGCTTTGTAGGCCCAAAGACAAGTAGGTGCCAGACTGACACACCTCGTGTTAGCCCTGTTCATGTGTAAAATGCAAGACCTGTTGGCTCCAAAATAGTTTTAAGGTAATTTGTGAGATGCAGTTTTGCTCACAGAGGAGGAGAGGACACAAAGTGTTAAACAACACCTTTGTGACAGTGGCTTTGCAGGTAAAAGAATAGAATAGAGTAGAATAGAGTAGAGCAGAGTAGAATAGAGTAGAGTAGAGTAGAATGGAATAGAATAGAATGGAATGGAATGGAATGGAATAGAATAGAATAGAATAGAATAGAATAGAATAGAATAGAATAGGATAGAATAGAATAGAATAAACTAGGTTGGAAGAGACCTTTGAGATCATCATGTCTGACCCATCATCCAACACCACCTAATCAACTAAACCATGGCACCAAGCATCTCATCAAGTCTCCTCCTAAACACCTCCAGTGATGGTGACTCCACCACCTCCCTGGGCAGCACATTCCAATGGCAAATGACTCTTTCTGGGAAGAACTTCCTAACATCCAGCCTAAACCTCCCCTGGTGCAGCTTGAGACTGTGTCCTCTTGTTCTGGTGCTGGTTGCCTGGGAGAAGAGACCAGCCCCAGCCTGTCTACAACCTCCCTTCAGGTAGTTGTGGAGAGCAAAAAAGAAAAATGCTCCTAAAAAAAGAAAAACACCAAAAAAAAAAAAAAGGAGAAAAAAAGAAAAAGAGAAAGATTTGATTTCTCATTTAAGCCATTCTGTGCTTTCTTCCTCTCATTCTATGCAGACACAGTACACAAAATCCATTTGCTCAGCTTTTCCCATGAGTAATCCAACCGCAGTGGTTTGGAGCTAAAATCTGAAGGAGCAATTGAAAAAATTCCGGTATTGGAAGTTATTATTAAATGCCCATCGATAAACCAAATATGCTGGCATGCTGAGGGTGGGAGAGGAAAGCAGTAAAGTGTTTATTTCCTAAAGAGCAACTTTACAGTCTCCAGCAATTAAAAATGGATAAAGGCAGTGCATTCCCGCCCCCCATTAATTGTCAGTAGTGCCTGTGCTCAGCACACTGAAGTGTGGAGGGAAATGGAGAGCAATTTTTGCTGCTCCCTTTATAGAGGCATGAATAGAATGGGATGGAATGGAATGGAATGGAATGAAATGGAATAGAATAGAATAGAATAGAATAGAATAGAATAGAATAGAATAGAATAGAATAGAATAGAATAAATCAGGTTGGAAGAGACCTTCGTGATCATCGAGTCCAACCTATCATCCAACACCATCTAATCAACTAAACCATGGCACCAAGCACCCCATCAAGTCTCCTTCTAAACACCTCCAATGATGGTGACCCCACCACCTCCCCAGGCAGCCCATTCCAATGGGCAATCACTCTTTCTGGGAAGAACTTCTTCCTAACATCCAGCCTAAACCTCCCCTGGCACAGCTTGAGACTGTGTCCTCTTGTTCTGGTGCTGGTTGCCTGGGAGAAGAGACCAGAGATGCTCTTCTGAGAATGAACGCTGCAGAACGGTGGCATGGGGAGCAGTTTTGGTGGCCATTCCCTCCCCTGGAGTACAGACTGGGAGAGGTCTGCAAAGAATCAGGGTATGGGACTCTGAAGTGATGCATTTCATGGCACATGCCTAGAGGTTGTGCTTTTAAACGGGGTCTCTTTGTACGTGCAGAAACATTGCTAGCACTCTGCTGCTTTATGTGTGGATTACCACAGCGAAGCAGAGCACAATGGTACTTAAAATAGATGACTACCTCTCCAGAAAAATATATGCCCGCTGTGTAGTGTTCTTCCAGCTGACTTTTTGTTCATTGTTTTTGCCAAGAGATGTAATTTTTATTATTACACTTTGTACCCATAAATAATGTGCAACCTGAGAAAGAATGAAAACATTCCTCAGCTCAATTAAAAAAAGCAGATTATCTCAAGGCTAGGGCCATTGCCAAGTATGTAATGGCTGTTGCACTTTACTGCCACCATCACTTTATTGCCAGAGCCAGGCTCATTACTTTGGGCTAGGGTGCATCTCAAGGCTTTGCTCTGAGCAGTACAGAAGCCAGCTAGTTGCCTCATCTCAGGAACTGCTCTGGCAGATGCTGCGCTGCTCACACATCTCCCTGCTTACAGGGGACAGTAATTTACTGTCAACCTATGGGCAGCAAACTACAGCAAGCCTTGATGTGCTGAGCAAAGTGTTTGGGAACAGAGCCCATTCCCCACTTTTCTTTATTCCCTCTCTACTGCTTCTCCCTCCCCATAGCTCCCTGCTCTGTGAGCTGACAGATAGGCCCACGCCTAGCACTTGTCATACTTTTGGACATGTGGTGTGATGAGCCTGAGCAGGGCACTGCCTAAGAGTTCCTCTTGGCTTAAGTTTCAGTTGAATCTTTTGTCATGGGGGCACTGGGTGGAGTGGCTGCAGGAGCAGACCCATATCACTCTATGATGTACCTTCTGAAAGGTTTTCACTTGGGGAGGCGGATTTAGAGGGTGGGTAGAGGTTTTTTATTGCAAGAAATGCATTCTGTCACACACACAGATGCATCAGAGCCTCGGACCTGATCCAGTCTAGGCTAGCACCCTGGACCCTGGGAGGGGTAGATGCTTGCTCTGGCAGAAGGATATGTCATGCCCTTTGGTGGCAGCTTGTTCCCTAGATGTGGTGGTTCCACTTTGGGCAATGGCTGCTTCACTGTGTCAGCCGTCCTCTCCTCCTACGTACATGCTCCTGCCCCCAGGAGACGGCGGTTTTAACTATTTATTACTTTCTAAATTAGACTGTTGGCATAAGCTGCCAATGACTTTGCTAATTACATTGCCTCAGGCCAATCTCTTTGACTTACTCCTTACTAAGGCCAATTAGCAGTTGCCAGAGTGGTTTCTGTCACCCGCTGGCCTGCCGCCCCAAATGTGAGTTCAGCAACAGTTACATAACAAAGTTCTCCTAATGCTTTGTTTTCTGGCTCATACTGGAATAATGTGATCACTCAGAGCAAGGCAGATGCAGTCAAAGCTTCATCTGGTTGTTTTAGGTAGGCTGTAGCCTACCTAATGGCTCATAGCCTTCTTTACAGAGATCTTGCCAAACAGTATTCCAGCTTTGCCAGGGCTTCTTTGGAAGAATACTTTAAAGCTAACTTGAATGCAGACACAGAACAAGCTCCATCTGCCCTGCGCATGAGTGCATGAGGATGCAATCGCTTGTCCATGACATGAAGACAGCACGTTCCATGGGACAGCCCTACGAGGAGAGGCTGGGGGAGCTGGGATTGCTTAGCCTGGAGAAGAGGAGGCTCAGGGGAGACCTTATTGCTGTCTACAACTTCCTGAAGGGAGGTTGTAGCCAAGACGGAGTCGGTCTCTTTTCCCAGGCAACCAGCACCAGAACAAGAGGACACAGTCTCAAGCTGCTCCAGGGGAAGTTTAGGCTCAAGGTAAGGAGAAAGTTCTTCACTAGGAGAGTTGTTAGCCATTGGAATGTGCTGCCCAGGGAGGTGGTGGAGTCACCATAGCTGGAGGTGTTCAAGAGGGGATTGGATGTGGCAGTTGGTGGCATGGTTTAGTGAGCATGAAGTGTTGGGTGACAGGTTGGACTTGATGATCTTTGAGGTCTTTTTCAACCTTGTTGATTCTATGATTCTATGATTCCATGACAGCAATGTGCCCTGGTGGACAAGAAGGCCAATGGGATCCTGTGCCCAGCAGATTGAAGGAGGTTCTCCTTCCCCCCTACTCTGCCCTGGTGAGATCTCATCTTGAGTACTGTGTTCGGTTTTGGGTTCCCAGTTCTAGAGGGACAGGGATCTCTGGAGAGGGTCCAGTGGAGGGCTATGAGGATGTTTAGGAGCACTGCCTTATGAGGAGAGGCTGAGGAGCCTGGGGCTTTTGAGTCTGCAAAAGAGAAGACTTAGAGGTGATTTAATAAATGTTTATAGATATCTGAGGGCTGGGTGTCAGGAGGGAGGGGACAGGCTCTGCTCACTGCTCACTGTGATTGGACAAGGAGCAGTGGATGTAAGCTGCAGCACAGGGGGTTCCACCTCAACACAAGGGAGAACTTCTTTACCGTAAGGGTCACAGAGCACTTGAACAGGCTCCCCAGAGTGGTTGTGGAGTCTCCTTCTCTGGAGACTTTCAAGGCCCTTCTGGATGCATTCCTCTGTGACCTGAGCTAGACTGTATGGTCCTGCTCTGGCAAGGGGGTTGGACTTGATGATCTCTTTGGGTATCTTCCAATCCCTGACATCCTGTGATCCTGTGATCCTGCGAAGTCACATCACACGTGTTGCTCTTAGTGATTGTAACAGAGAAACTGCCAATTCTCCTGCCTCTATCTAAGTCTGTGCAGGGGTAAGAATATGCCTGAAAATAAGGCACTTATCACAGAGCAGAAGAGTGCAAATGTGTGTTTTCATTCTCCTCTCACAGTCTCTTAATAATACTGTATCTCTGTTCAGAGGTGAGATGTCTGGTGATGTTGACAGTCAACATAGAACAGAATAGAATAGAATAGAATAGAATAGAAGAGAACAGGTTGGAAGAGACCTTTGAGATCATTGTGTCCAACCCATTATCCAACACCATCTAATCAACTAAACCAGGGCAGAAGCACCCCATATTCATCAGTCTTGTTTTTCAGTGAGGTGCTCCACCAGAAAGCAAGGCCAGCTATGTGGTGGTGTTGCAGAGACAAGCAAGCCTTGGGAACTCAGACTCGGTGAAGGGACTTTGCAGCTTGGCTGGTAGGCTGGATGGTGCTGGCTTGTTTTTTTAACCTTGCCCTGTTTTTAAGCTACTTTAAATTATGCCAATGCAAAGGCCTTTGTGGGCCAATTAGTCAAACATTGCTGTTGATTTTAATCATGGAAATTATACAAGGCTGAAGATTTTCTCCTTTGGTTTTCTCATCTGCACTCCACTGCGGAATCTGATTGCACTATTTATGTTTATGATATCAGTGCCAGAGCTAGACACAAGCTAACTCATCTGGGTACTGCTAGCAGGGTAGTAATAACAACAAAAACTTTGCCCAAAGTTTGCATGACCCTTGCTACAGAGCCAAGATTTGCTTCTATTCTCATTCACCAGCCAGCTGGGATGAAAAAGGAAGTGTGGCCAAGACCGGGGAAGAGGCAGCTGGCAAAGAAGCTCATTTTGCCCTGAATATAGGCAACAAGCTAAAGGTGGGACTAAGGAAGATAATTGCTCTAGAGCTTTTGCCCAAGAGGGTGCTGCTGATGAAATGGAGGTGGATTACTGATGTTTCCAGTAGGCTGGGAACTTAGCATGATATCAACAACTGGTTTGACAGAACCAGCCCAAACAGCTGCACCGCACTCATGCCTCTGGACTATAGTCTACACATACCAACAGACAATTAGCTCCAAGGATATATAGTCTAGCCTACCAGACCTTTCCCAATTGGAGACACAAAGTGGCTACTTAGGACATCTAATAAGTTCCATTCCTTCAGGTTTGCTTTGCTGGCAGCTAGTCCCCAGAGGTTCACATCACCATATTGCTTCATGCGGTTGTTTGTGATGGGACCATTAAAGTCTTTGCATATGCCTTTGAAAGCAATTTACTGCAGTGCTCACTAAATATTCCTGATGCTAAATTCTTTACAGGGAATCATTTGAACATGATGATATCCTTATCCACTTTCAAAGGCAAAATTGGAGAGGTTTTAATGATAGCCACTGTCTCTGCATTTTATGCACTTCGGCTGAGTTTTTCAAAGCATGTAGGTAATAAGGACATCCAACTCCCATTAATTTTAGAGGCACCTTAAAAGGCTTTATAAATCTCAGGCTTTATGCTCTAGCCAAGAAGAAAGAAAGATTGATTTCCATACTGAGAAAAAATGTAGCAGAGTCCTGATAACGTGCTATAATAATTTCCATGATAGCTCACAGAAAAATTAACCTCATTATCTGCACCATGTATGAATTTCTCTTCTTAGTGGCTTACCTTGCATATCAAGGTAGCTGAAGGTTATGATTGCTGGTGTGGTCTATGTTACATTAAGGCTGGGGCTGCTAAGTACTTATCTTTTCCTCTGCTATTCTTGTGGTGTCAGGAAGTTGCTTAGATTGCTTTACATAGCAGTGTCACTTGGGTTAGACTAAAAATTGTCTAGGAAACAGCCTCCTACTCCTAGGGCTTCCAAACACTTTCTGTAGATGGGTTTTTTTTGGGGGGAGAGTAAGATTTATTTCAATTCAGATCAGTTAGTTTTGATCACTTTTGGCCTCTCTTTTTGTGGTACATTCTTCTTCCCCTAGTTTTTACTTTGCACTCCTTTTGATGGAGAGGAATTTGTGCTTTCTTCTGTAAATCTGTGATCCTTAAGCAGACCGAAGGCTTCATATAAATTTCTGTGAACTACAAGCTTATATATAAGCTAATATATTTCAGGCCTTGGATTGCTCACAAGCTGTTTTCCAACAGATTTTACTTTAGGTTCATGATTTTGTATTTGAGCTGCTTTGGTGTAAAAATGCTGCCTTTGCTAAAGCCAGTGATGAGGGGGAGAGAGAGAGAGACAGTGCTCTTAGTTCACACACACACACATGTTAGTGTATAAGATGTGAATTTGTTCTTAATTTAGAAATTTTATGCTGTAAATTGCAACTGATATACATATCTATATCTGTAGAAACATGCAGATATGGGTAGCTCTCTGTGCAGCTGTCTTCACTGATGTCTTCACCCCACTACGCTTCCAGTGCTTCCCACCTTACATCCCCAGTCTCATGTGGACAGTGGCCATGTGGCGTCACCTGGAGCGAGTGGCACTCTATCCATGGGCCATATAATTTGTTTGGTGATTAGCTTAAGTACACATCTCTTGACATGCAATGGCTATGTCTAAATGGTGGGAACTGAGAGAACTAGGGTTGCTTAGCCTGGAGAAGAGGAGGCTCAGGGGAGACCTTCTTGCTGTCTACAACTACCTGAAGGGAGGTTGTAGCCAGGTGGGGGCTGGTCTCTTCTCCCAGGCAACCAGCACCAGAACAAGAGGACACAGTCTCAAGCTGCACCAGGGGAGGTTTAGGCTGGATGTTAGGAAGAAGTTCTTCATAGAAAGAGTGATTGGCCATTGGAATGTGCTGCCCAGGGAGGTGGTGGAGTCACCATCACTGGAGGTGTTTAAAAAGAGACTGGATGGGGTACTTGTTGCCAAGGTTTAGTTGGCTAGATAGAGTTGGGTAGTACGTTGGACTCCATTGTCTCAAAGGTCTCTTCCAACCTGGTGAATTCTATTCTGATTCTACCTGTTCTATTCCCTAGTCTCATGTGGACAGTGGCCATGTGGTGTCACCTGGAGTGAATGTCACTGTATTCATGGGCCATATAATTTGTTTGGTGATTAGCTTAAGAACACATCTCTTGACATACAATGGCTATGTCTAAATAGTGGGACCTGATAGTTCTTCCCAGCTCATGGGTCTGGTTACACAGTATGTCCTTGTTTTGCCTGCCAGCATGGGCTGGAGACTGGGTGTGGGGCAGCTTCTTCTGCATCCTGATTTAATTGCAATGGTAGCCTTCTCCTGCCTCCTGCACCTGACTTTGCAATGATCAGCAGTCCTCTGAATGGGTCTTGGTACAGAGAGAGTTACCTTGCACAGTATCTATAATGTACTGTAGAATAGAATGGAATAGAATGAAATAGAATGGAATGGAATGGAATGGAATGGAATAGAATAGAATAGAATGGAATAGAATGGAATAGAATAGAATAGAATAGAATAGAATAGAATAGAATAGAATAGAATAGAATAGAATTAACCAGGCTGGAAAAGACCTTTGAGATCATTAAGTCCAACCTATCACCCAACATCATCTTATCAACTAAAGCATGACACCAGGTTCTTCATCCAGTCTCCTCCTAAATGCCTCCAGTGATGGTGACTCCACCACCTCCCTGGGCAATCTATCCTGGGCAATCTATCCGCCTCCCTGGGTATCTATCATGTACTTAACACCTAATATCTCTCAGCCAGGTGAGATTCAGCTCCTCAACCTTTAGGGGCAGGTTTGTACTGAGTGTCTGAACTCCTGTTATTGCCAGATGTGGGCAGAATAGCTCTCCAGACTCCTTTGTCTGTGAAAGGGGATAATATCAGATGATAAGGGGAACTGCAATGCATAGCCACGGCACATGCACTTAGCTCTTACCTATATCAGAGATATGTCATGACAGGGAAAACTAAATCCACCTCCAGAGATGATATTGTGCTCATTGCTGTGCAAATATCTTGAACAACTACCCCTGCAGTTCAGGAAACAAGCTATATAAACTCAGTAGCTTTATAGAGACAGGGTTTACTGGGATATGTAGTATTGTACTGCAAGCAAACCTGCATCCAGCTCCTTCTGTGGAAGTTTTCAGGGGAATGAAAACGTGAATTATGTGGCTTGGGTCAGTCCCTTATTATGTGGCTGGCTGAAAAATATATTGGTTTCTTACAGGCAAAGCTATTCCCATGAATGCAAAACACTAGATTCATCCTTATTATATGCCCAATGAGTCAGTGGGTTACACTTGGGCTGAGTTTGATCCAGAATTTTATAGGTATCAGAATTATATAAAGCCATAATTATTAAATGCTTCCCTTTTTTAGAGCTGCAATATGTGATTGTCATGTAGGTTGCTGTGGTTTATGCCTTTAGATACATTGCCAAGGTACTTAATGTTTAATAAAATCCTTTCATAACCCTTTGTCATTAATATATAACTTGAAAAGAGCTGGGACAACAGTCGTGGAATCTAAATGAAGCAGCAGGCTGGGCACTTGTAGCCTCCCCCATTATCTGTCTTTCAAAGTAGGCTAGAGCTAAAACAAACAGACTTCCTGGAAAGTTTTATTAAAACACATCAAGACAAGTGCTATTGGAAGGAGCCCTGTGAAATAATCATGTTTGGAGTAATTTTGTTGATATTCTTTATTTTTCTGGAAACAGATTCTTGGTAGAATAGAATAGAATAGAATAGAATAGAATAGAATAGAATAGAATAGAATAGAATAGAATAGAATAGCATAAACCAGGTTGGAAGAGACCTTCAAGATCATCGTGTCCAATTCATCATCCAACACCACCTAATCAACTAAACCATGGCACCAAGCACCATATCAAGTCTCCTCCTGAACACCTCCAATGGTGGCGACTTCACCACCTTCCCGGGCAGCACATTCCAAAGGGCAATCACTCTCTCTATGAAGAATTTCTTCCTAACATCCAGCCTAAACCTCCCCTGGCACAGCTTGAGACTGTGTCCTCTTGTTCTGGTGCTAGCTGCCTGGGAAAAGAGACCAACCCCCACCTGGCTACAGCCTCCCTTCAGGTAGCTGTAGAGAGCAAGAAGGTCTCTCCTGAGCCTCCTCTTCTCCAGGCTAAGCAATCCCAGCTCCCTCAGCCTCTCCCCAGCCTTGTTGCCCTTCTCTGGACACGTTCAAGTGTCTCAATGTCCTTCTTAAACCGAGGGGCCCAGAACTGGACACAGGACTCAAGGTGTGCCCTAACCAGTGCTGAATACCGGGGCAGAATGTCCTCCCTGCTCCTGCTGGCCACACTCTTCCTGATCCAGGCCAGGATGCCATTGACCCTCTTGGCCAAAGAACAAATGCTTCGAGCCTGTTAAAAGCAAATTAAACATTCAGTGAGTCTTGAGCAAAATGTTCATTGAAGTGGTTTTGTTTCTCCTTTCTCTCTCTCTCTCTTTTTTTTTCTTTTTAAAATAAAGTTATTCCCTATGCTTAATAAAGCGCCTTTAGTGAGCAATTATGGCACCTTGTCACATGCAATGAGGGAAACAGCAACCCCTTTCTCCGTCCTTGAAATACCAAAGATGTAACTAGCGGCGTTGCTCCCGAGGGAAGGGCTGTGTTAATTGTGGAGCACGGCGTTAGAAATCCTGGGTCTTGTGTGTCCTCATTGTTTAGTTAGTGCAGGGTGGGTGCTGTGGGATTTGAACCATATGTCACTTGAATTCCAAGATCGGTCCCTCCAGTCAGCTGTGCTCTATCATTCAGTATTGATCACAGATAATATGTTTTGCAAATTAGGGGTGGTTACAGTGCCTTTGTCCGTAATAGATGCTGTCATTCATGTAGAATAGCCTGAGAGTGAGGAACATTTTAAATGGGGTTAAAGCCTCTATAGTCATCATTAATGAATTTTCTAATGCTGTCTGGATTCCATAATCGTGTGAAGATCAATAGCTATTACAGTATAATGTAAACAAACAGAAGAGCCATTAGGAACGGAGGGGTTACGCTGAAGCATTTTGCATCTTGCCTACGATGGCACGTTTATTATTTGGGCAAAACCAAATAACCAAGTGTACAAAATATAGTCTGAATGAGATGGTGATTAGCAAAAGTGAGGACATTGCTGAAAGAAGGCAGTTTTAGTGCCTTTGGTAAGTGAAATGAATCTGAACAAGTTTAGAGGCAGTAACAGGATCTCAGTTGGGTATTACTGCGGTGCACAGGAATACTTTTGAGCTGGACGTTTGAAAACAGTGAAATAACAGGATGGTTTTGTCGTCTCACACCAGCACTTACACTGTGAGAATGCATGGATGCTCCTCTGGGGTGGGACCTGCATTGCCACAGGCACAGGAGAAATATAGAGGAAATGGCAGTTCTTGTCCCTGAAGGGCGCAGTCTGGAACATAAAGCATAAGAATAAGAAGCAAACAAAGAAGTGAGGAGATGACACAAAGAGGGGCTAGTGTTGAACTTCTCTCAGCATATTTTAGCATAGTCTGGCTAGCTGTGAATCTGTCATCCAGCTGGTGATAGCAGCCTCCCCCTAAGTCCATCACTGAGTCATGGCATTTTAAGCATTTGCTGTTGCAGAATGACTGAACGTGGGACCCAGATGCCAGCGTCACAAAATCCACTACAATGGGCCCTGAAAAAAAGCCTTTGTTTTGTAGTTTGTGGTAGTGAGCAGTAAGTGTGATTTCTTAAATGCTTCATTAGCTTGATTGCAATGACAAACTCAGGGGTATCTACTGTCCTTATTTGCAAGGAGCTGTGTATTTCTTACTATTGTTGCATGCTGTTTAGTGCAGCTTTGTTTAGCAGACAACAGGAGAGCTCAAACCTGGGAACTTCACAGCGCTTTGCAGCCTGCAGAAGCCTCTTGAGGCTCCTCTACAGCACCCACACAAGGTTGTGACAGTGCATTTGCACAGGCAGTGTGTAACTGCCCAAGACTGAAATGTGTTTCATACTCTGTCAGCCTTCGGTGGGGACTATCTGCTGTGCTGCAGAAGCTGCTCCAGCAGTTACCAGCACTCACCAATCAATATCCCTTTCAAAGAACCTCCTTCACTGAAACAAACAAACAAACAAACAAACAACAAAATCCCCACAAAACAAAGAAATAAACAAACAAAACCACAAACAAATTCTAATCTGATGAAAGGTTATCTGTTCATTTCCCTGGCTGCCTTCCCTGTGGTACAAGAGAAAGGAGAGTTGCTTGAGCACAGGATGTAATGCAGCCGTGTTATTGTTTCAGGGTTGGCTGACTTTTTAATAGGGAGTCTGGTGTGGCACCCGAGGATCCACATGAAAAAGCAGCCTTGGCTGCAGTATGGTTTCTTAAGCATCCATTGTAGTGCTGTCTCGGTCTGCAGAGGGAAAGAGCCTCAGTTCTTTTGAATATTCCTGTGTTGTGAAATTAGAGGCACAAACAAGGCTAAAATATCAACAGCTAGGCTACTGATTACATAAATAAAGTGCATGGATCAGAAGGGGAGAGGGAGAAAATAGAGAGGGAGAGAGAGAAGAGAGAGAGAAGAGGAAAGGAATTATATTACCACACCCCTCACCCCCCCCAGGCAGTTTGAGTCTGTGGAGGAAAGGTGCTGCAGGAGATGTTGGGTGTGTAGAGAAAGGGTGCTGAGGCTTTGGCTGTAGAAGAGAGGTGGTCCTCTGGGCAGCCTCTTCAGCTCCATGAGTTGCAGCAGGTGGAACTTAGGGCACGGAGAGGGGGTTCTGCTTCTTCCAGGCTCCATGATGATGTGTCTGTCATTTTTCCTCTCCTGGTATTCTCCCCGTTTTCCTTCTCAGCAGCATTGTCCTTCTCCTGTGTTTTTCTTCATCTGTGTTTTCCTTCTGTGTTTTTCTTCTTCTGTGTTTTTGGTTCTACGTTTTACTTCTTCTGAGCCGGTAGTTGCTCAAGTCTTTTACACCGCTTTTAGTCCTTAGATATAGTCCAAGTATTGTCCCCCAGGAAATCAGGGGCCAGGTGGTGAATCCATTGTCTCACCATCCTCCCTTTCCAGGGTACCTGATGGGTCTTGTCTTATGCATATTCCCGAGGGCGGCCTTGGTCCATTGTTGTGAGTCCAGCTGTGGTCCAGTGAGCAATGTTATCTTTGCACCTTCCCAAGAGTCATTCCAGTGGCTCTGCCCAATGCACATCAGCTATTGTCTGGTCAAGCAGCAAAAGGTTATTTTATCTTTGTTGAGTCACATCAGGAGAGACAAGCTTTAGTCTCTCACAAGTGCAAACTCTCTGTTTGAATTTGTGATCGGGACATTCATAAACCAGTATATCCCTTTTAGATTCTCTGGGGTCTAATAAGTGCTGACCTCACTCAGCAGACTTTTCTTCTGTGGTATCATTAATGTCTGTACCAGGGCACCTATTCTAATGGAATTTCCAGGAACTTTGAGACTGCTGTTCCTCTGTGATGTATGAAATAGCTTGGAGAGAGGCAGTATGTGATTAACAACCAGAGCAACTGTGTCGCCATAAGACGTGAAACTTCCCTCTCAAAGAGGATTCCGCTCCATAACACACCACAGCTGGAATACAACACAGCGTGTCACTCACATGAATATGAGGGCCATTACTCAGAACATCAAGGGCTACATTTTTCTTTTCAGCTTCTCCACAATACTGTTTCTCATTGTGCTCCAGAAAGAAAGAGGAGTGCTAAGCCCAGGTGGGCAGCTGACACTATCCCACCAGCTCTGCTTCCCTGCAGGTGCAGGGCAGTGCAGCAGCAGGCATGGAAGTCCATAGCTTCCACTCTTTCTCTTGGCATTAGACGTGGGTGGCTGGCAGCAAAAGTAAGGGGAAGGAATTCAGGCAAAGCCTTGGTATGGAGAAGGTAATGCAGGCTGCTTCAGAGCTTTCAAAGGCACAGAAAGCAACTGGGAAATGTGAGATTAAAAGTATTTAGACACCTTAGTATGTCTGAGCTGGGATTGCTTAGCCTAGAGAAAAGAAGGCTCAGAGGAGACCTTATTGCTGTCTACAACTCCCTGAAGGGAGGTTGTAGCCAGGTGGGGGTTGGTCTCTTCTCCCAGGCAACCATCACCAGAACAAGAGGACACAGTCTCAAGCTGCAGCAGGGGAGGTTTAGGCTGGATGTTAAGAAGTTCTTCACACAAAGAGTGATTTGCCTTTGGAATGTGCTGCCCAGAGAGGTGGTGGAGTCACCATCACTGGAGGTGTTTAAGAAGAGACTGGATGAGGCACTTGGTGCCATGGTTGAGTTGATTAGATGGTGTTGGGTGATAGGTTGGACTTGATAATCTTGAAGGTCTTTTCCAGCCTGGTTAATTCTATTCTATATTCTGTTCTATATGAAGCAGGGAAGCCCTTAAAATCAACATCAAACCCATATCTGAACAATTTAGTGGCTGTGAAGCCACAGGACATGTAGATTTTCCCAAGAAGTTTTTGTGGTCACTAGAACTTCTGCTGTGGCAGACACAATCACATCTTACTGTCTCTTTGGCTGTACTGAGCCTTTATCCATTCAGGTGCTTCTCATTTACCAGCACCTGAATTCTCAGGGGAGCCCAATCAGGAACACTTACCGGGGAACCTTCTGTGTCCTGTCTACAAAGCTGAGATCCTTTACACTGTACCAGTCATGTCACTGCTTCCATTTCTGCAGCACAGCACGGAAGAGGATTCAGCTTAATCTATCCTGAGCTGACAGTTTGCTATTTGTGGCATTTTCTCAGATTACACACTCTGTGTAGCTGACAGTACTTTGCGATTTCCAGCAAGTGGAATGTAAGGGAGTGACAAGCATCCCTGGCAGCCTGGTAACACATCCACAGTGGGCTGTTCCCAGAGCCTCGAAATGTCGAGTCTGTGTGAACAAATGGCTTGGAGAGGCTGCTTCCACTGGTGCCTCCAGCCAGGCACAGTCCCTGGGTTTGCTACCCAGCTCCTGAAAATAGTATTTCATTTTTCTCCAAGTGCAGATTTGTAGGACTGAACCCAAAGAGTTGATCTTATTACAAGCCTGAATTATTAGTATTTTTTTCTTCTTCTGTGCATCAGATATATCCCTGCTGCAATTACCCTGCTCTGTGTTATTTTCTGCTATTTCTGATTCCTGAGATCTTTCTGGAGCCTTCAAATTTTGTGCAACTATCGTGTCTCCTGGAAAATTTTCCTGTCAGTCTAAATTGCCTTGCATTTGCTGTAAGCTCTCAAGGCTAGTTGTGCATAGTTGTGCACTTAGTCCTCAGCTGTGCACATCTCCGGGCTGCATGTGGGTGCAGATCCACCAGGACTGACTCTGAACATTACCAGTTTGGCTTGGCTGGGCTTATTCTTTCAGACACAGCACTGGGAGAGCAAGGATGTATTGTTTCCTGTCCCAGCAGCTCTAGGGAAGCATTTTGCCCATTTTTGCACAGAGAAGGCTATGCCTGTACCCTGCAGGCTGCTCAGGCCCACAGGCACCGTGTGTCCATGCCCTGGGAATGCTAGGAGTGTGTGTGTTTAGCTCTTCTTAGAGCTAAGCCCCATACAAAACGGGTCAGCCCAGCTCTGCTGTTAAATAGCAGACCCCAGAGACCGAGTGCCGGCTCAGAGGCGAAGTGGTGCAGCCTGGCTTGTGTCCACGTCCCTCTTCTCTCCAAAACAAAGCAGCCTCGTGCAAACTGCTTATTTAGGAAAATCCAAGGTCTGTGCTAATCTCTTAAGGGTGCCTAGGCATTGTGTGGGAGACAGTAAGTTGTTATGAGCAAAAACCTTACCAAGGAGTGTGCTAAGAATTAAACATTGTGAATTAGGGCTCAAGCCCTCAGCCTGGCCCTGATTTATGTTCCCATACAGTCTGCAGGAACCAGGGTGTCTCTTCCAAAGCCCCTGGATTTGTCTGCACTCTTCAGGTTTGAGCATATGTTTGTCAGGGCTTTGCAATGAGGTGAGCTTGCTCTGCCTGCAATTTGAGCAGACACAGTCTCATTCTGCCTCTGCTGAGAGTTGAAAGCCTGCCTTGTGACCATGTTACCATGCTGCTTTGACTGAACAAACTGCCAGGTTCCAGAGTTTATTACTTTTGGCTCAGGTCTGGGCAAAGGTGTTATCAAAGCTTCATTCTGGCCATGAGTAAACTTGGTGCTACATCAAATACCTGGGGTCAAAGTGCATACTGTCTCTCCCAGTTACATACTGTGCCTCCCAGTGCACTGAAGCTGATGATGCTGAAGCTCATCTGAGTTAAACCATTCAGAAACCCTGCACCTTGGGGAAGGATGTAGGGAGATACTGCAGGAACTTTGCATGAATCAGGCTGGAAGTGATGAAGCTCACTGTCACTGGTTCTGTGCCAGGTCCTGGTTTCCCAGGGGTTTCTCTATGCTTTCTTCCACAGTACCTATATTCTCCAGGCTTTCTCCAGGGTCTTTGCAATATTTTTTCTTTCTTTAATTTTATGAACTAGATATGTTTCTCTGATAATATACAATAATCAAATAGCTCTCATTCAGGATCACAAATTCCTCAGTATCTTACACAGATGCAAACAGGATTGCACACTTTAGGAAAGGAATTTCTAGGAAACATAGAGTCATAGAATTGCGGAGGTTGGAAGGGACCTCAGGGATCACATGCAGAAATGCTCAGTTGGTAGCACGTAAGACCCTTAATGGGAAGGTCGTGAGTTCAAGCCTGCAGTGGGCAGTAGTGTCCTCCCTACTCTAGTCATGAGGTCTGTGGTGACAGGTTGGACTTGATGATCTTTGAGGTCTCTTCCAACCTTAGTGATACTGAATACTGAATCATCTAGGTCCAACAACCCTGCCATGGGCAGGGACACCTCACACTAGAAGTGCAGATGGATACACATACTTCCAGTAGCTTTTAGAATAGAATAGAAGTAGAATAGAATAGAATTAACCAGGTTGGAAAAGACCTTTGAGATCATCAAATCCAACTTATCACCTAACACCATATAATCAACTAAACCATGGCACCAAGCACCCCATCCAGTCTCTTCCTAAACACTTCCAGGGATGGTGGCTCCACCATCAGCAGCACATTCCAATGGCCAATCACTCTTTCTGGGAAGAATTTCTTTCTAACATCCAGCCTAAACCAACCCCCACCTGGTTACACCCTCCCTTCAAGTAGTTGTAGACAGCAATAAGGTCTCCTCTGAGCCTCCTCTTCTGCAGGCTAAGCAACCACAGCTCCCTCAGCCTCTCCTCACAGGGCTTGAGCTCCAGACCTCTCCCCAGCCTCATTGCCCTTCTCTGGACACATTCAAGAGTCTCAATGTCCTTCTCAAACTGAGGGGCCCAGAACTCAACACAGTCCTGAAGGTGTGGTCTAAGCAGTGCTGAGTACAGGGGCAGAATGACTTCCCTGGTCCTGCTGGCCACACTATTCCTGATGCAGGCTAGGATGCCATTGATCTTCTTGGCCACCTGGGCACACTGCTGGCTCATCTTCAGCCTTTTGTGTTGAACCTGCTTCAGACTGATGTCAGATGCCCTTGGGACTCCAAAATACTATATGTTTCTCTTTAGCATGACTTTACAATTCATGCTTATTTTCTAGGGTCTTTTTAAAATTGTATTTTACTTTGCTTTTAATTGCAGATATTTTAATAACAGATGCTTTAATAATGAAAGGTCTGTGAAGGGAAAGCTACCGGTATCAAACAGTGTCCTCATGGTGTCTGTGGTGGGTTTGGGTTTGCCTGGAGTGGCAACACATGGAACCAGGACTGCCTTGGTTTAATAGTCATGAGGTCTTGGGTGACAGGTTGGACCTGGTGGTCTTTGAGGTCTTTTCCAACCTTGTTAATTCTATGATTCTATGATACATGAATATCTACTGAAGTCTAAACATTCACACCGCTCACATGCCACTCTGAACTCAGACTTGCTTGGGAATGCATTCTCTTTTGTTTATAAAGTAGAACATTCTGCTTTTCACAGAATCACCAAATCACCAAGGCTGGAAGAGACCTCAAAGATCATCAAGTCCTACCTGTCACCCACGACTAAACCATGGTCATGACTAAACCATGGTCATGACTAAACCATGGCACCAAGTGCCACATCCAATCCCCTCTTGAACGCCTCCAGGGATGGCGAGTCCATTTTAGGAGAACATCTAACTGAAACAAGTTTCTGCATTAGAGCTGATCTATATAAGTATATATATACATAAAATGCTTCAAAAGTGGACAAAAAATAAAGGAAAGAAAAGGGTATCCCTTAATTTCTGGGACATGAAGATATGACTTCTTTCAGAAGTGAGAGAGTGAATGAGGGAAGTTGTAGCCACTGTGCTGCTGGGTGTAATTAGTTTCCAGATTATATCTCTTTTGATAATTAGATCTCCACAAAACCCCCAGTCAAAGACTTCACAAGCATTTCTTGTATGTCAGCCTGGATATGTAATAGTTGGGGTGATACATCTACTGGATAGATCTAGGCTAGTAGATGCTTTGGGAAACACCTTCATCTTTCTTTTAAGCTGGCAGATGGTTTAAGTCCAGGCTGGACCGCCTGCTGTTGTTTTCAATGAAGGAGTGTTACCTTTTTGGATTCATGAAAGGCTCTCAATCAAAGCTAAAATGGCAGGCCAGTGCAGGGAATCAATAAAATCTCTACTTTCAGCTGGAGTGTCGGATAGTAATTCTTCTCGTGTCACTGCCTGGTTAAACAGTCATACTCCCGCTAAAAGCCCTATAAGACATAATAGATTCATGTGGCGTTAGTCTATTGTACTGCATTTACCCAGAAAAAGGGAGAGAGGTTACTGTTTCACTAAAACAAACCAGACACTGATGCATTGTGTATCAAAATGTATTCACCCATTTCGCTCTGCCTCATTAGAGCGGGGGGAGCTTGCTTTCTATACCACTTGTGGAGCAGTGCGAAGACATCTGACATATTCATTGCAAATCCCAGTCTAATGATGACTTAGGCATCAAATCCCAAATGATTTTTACATGCTGGCTTTCTGGTTTCCCATTACAGCACATGTGCATGTGCTTTCTGCCTGTTGAGCCACAGTGAAAATATACAAACTGTGTGCATTAGAACATTTTCCAAGAGGCTTCAGAGTAAATCATTTGGCCTTGCAGAGCAATTATCCGACTGCATCATTTAATTGCAGGAAATTAGCTTGATGCATCTGATTTGATGTAGTAAATTTCCTTGTATGTCATGGTTTAGTAGAAAATGTTTATGGAACAAAGAGGTTTCAGTCAAAATCAATCTGAAAGTCCTTAAATGTTAAATATCAAGGTTCAGAGCAGGCAGGAAGAAATGGCTGCTTTGTGCCCTGCAGCTGGAAGCTGGTGGCCCTAAAGCAGACTTATTCAGATGCAGACGAGTTCCCCAGCCCTTAGAGATTCCCTAGTCGCATATATCAGCCATGGTTACCCTTCCCCTATTCACTCCTCGAGACTGACCTTGTATCTGAGGACTGGATTAGCAAAATGCATGCAAGAGGTCTGAGTTAAATCTCTGTATGTAGCCTTCTCACGAGCCACACTGCACTCTTCTGGGACTGTCAGATCCAAAGTTAGACCCAAACTGCCAAAAGCAAAACAGTCAGTGTCTTAGAGGAGGAAGGTTCACATTCCAAATAATATTTACTTTCCCTGTGGAAAAGATTGTTTAAGCAGTGGAAGTTTTGCTTCCTATAACTCACATGGCATGCACACAGCTGCCCTGCCTACCCACATATCCATCTTCTGCATATTACTCACAGGAATCATTGGTTATCTTGAAGAAAATTCTTAAGTGAGTCTTTTCATTCCTGATTTTCAAGTGAGTCAGGCTGCACTTGATACTACAGTTAACAGCAGAGCTTTGCTAACATTGTAATTCAGAGGCGATGTGCAGGATCTTTATATTTAATGAGACCCACATACCACATTATCTCCCTATCTGTGTAGATCCAGGAATGGTTGCAGAAAGTTCCCATTAGTCATATTAACATCCATCATGCCTTCAGCTCACTGTGAGTCTTTAACCATGGAAATCATTCAGCATGGAGGCTATTTCCCTTTGAAGATCCAACGAAATGTTCATCTCGGATGGACTTAAATAACCCTCTCTACTACCAGGCAAGGTATGACCCTGACTACCAAACAAGGACAGACAGCAAAATATCAGGTGTCCCCTCCTCTGCCTCTCTGAGGCAAATCTCAGCAGATGTAGACAAGATTTTAATAGCTACAAAAAGAGAAATGCATGACAACCTCATTAAGGGAACTATAATAGGCTGTCAGAACATCTCCAAGAGGACAATATATCAATGTCTAGTTTGTTGCAGCATAGCTAACTATGGTAGTTTGCCCCTCTCATAATCTTTCATTCATCTTCTATCGGTCTGATTTCCAATAATACTTCACCACCACATGCATCCACTCTCCCTTTCAGCTACCTCACAATTGCTGACATAACTCTTTAAGTGCAGAAGAATCGGGGCTGGTAAGTGACAGTAATAAAAAAGCAGTTAGTGGCCCACCCCACTGCTAGCCCTGATACGGTGCATTAGGAGGGTTTTCATTTGCTTCCCCTCTCTACCATCCCGAGGACCATTTTGTCCCATCCCAACATCTGCAGGAGGTCAAGGTCCAAAGAGCTCAGGGATTTTACACCATCTGCCACAGGAAAAAAAAAAAAAAAAAAGAAAAAGAAAAAGATAAAAAAGAAGAGAGATAAAAGCCTTAAACATTTCTCTAAGAGCTATTTCAAGTTATTTATCACTGTAATGGCAAACCCAATCGTTATTAATTGTACCCGCCCATTGTCTTTCATGTACACTGCAGGGCTGTGAGACATTATTAAAACAGATTTAAAACACTGCAGCTAGAGTGGTGCCCTCCTCCCCATTCACCTTCCACAGCCCTTTGGGAAGATGAAATGGAGTCAAGTCCCCTTTCTGTCACGGTGAGGCTGGCTCTCCTGTTCTGCTGGGGGATCCAGCATTCCTCTGAACCAGAAGCAGGCCATGAGTGTTGCAAGCCGTCTCACATGAGGCTGCGACAGATGCTGAAACTCCCGCCGAAGCTGGGCAGGAAACACAAGCAGAAACACACACCAGAGAGCCCACAAGATTGCCTCCTCCTATATATTTAAAGATTTTATTTCCCCACCTGCCTAGGAAGCAAGAAAGGCAAGAAAACAGCAGTGGACTTCCAAGTTTTCTGTTCATGCATCAGTAAACAGCACTTTTGCTGAACCTGATTTTGCACATCTTAGGTAGCTGTGGTTACAGTAATGTGTCTTGAATGAAATGTGCCAATTGGAGGCAATTGTCATCTCGTTATTGTGGCTAACAACTCAGAAATGAACCTTTCAAAGCAGGAGGCAGTTTTGTAAACAAGGAGCATTCCTAGGGGGATTTTTAAAATCAGAATGAAGTAGATGTGAAATAATTGCAGTGACAAAGGGCACAGCTTTGCTCCATCTGGAGTTGATGACAGCTCTCCATCTGATTTCTGTAGGGTCAGGATCATGTGCTTTGGGAAACACGTCTAGCACCAGTCTGCGCTCCGCAGCGTTGCTCACAGGTGCCCAGGTTTAACCTGGAGTTCAGGTCTGCCAATTTAAACTAGCCAATTAGATGGTCCAATGCACGTGTGAATGCTTCATTCCTTTACTGGTCCAAACACATTTGCAACCACAGCTTACTGGCTGTGACAGCTCTGGGCACAGATTCGAACTCTGCTGCCCAGTAACCCCAGTGACCAGACACTGGCTGACCTACTTTTAACTCTCCAGTCTTCTTACAGAGATGCCTCTTCTCTTGGCATTGTTGATTTTCTCTACAACTACCTGAAGGGAGGTTGTAGGCAGGTGGGGGCTGGTCTCTTCTCTTAGGCAACCAGCACCAGAACAAGAGGGCATAGTCTCAAGCTGTGCCAGGGGAGGTTTAGACTGGATGTTAGGAAGAAATTCTTCATAGAGAGTGATTGGCCATTGGAATGGGCTGCCCGGGGAGGTGGTGGAATCACCATCCCTGGAGGTGTTTAGGAGGAGACTTGATGGGGTGTTTGGTGCCATGGTTTAGTTGATTAGATGGAGTCGGGTGATAGGTTGGACACGATGATCTCAAAGGTCTCTTCCAACCTGGTTTATTCTATTCTATATATGTGAGCACATTTGCACAGCTCCACAGAAAACTACTCTAACACTCATGTCCTCATGGAAGTAGAGCAGACTGGTCTGTGTTTGGCCAGGAGGAGGAGGATGGGAGCAATGGGACTATGCAAGCTTTGAGTCAGTGTGACTGAAGATGTCTCTGGGAACATGGCAGATGGGAGAATTCAAGAAAGGCCAGGCAGGAGAAGGGAATAAAGGACAACAGAGGGTTTAGCGTTGTCTGCTTGCTGTTTGACACAATTAAAGAGACTTCTTTTTGTCTTCTGAAGGTTTGTATTCTCCTTGGTACAGCACAGAGCTGAAGAACATTGGTCCAGAATGAGGACAAACAACAGCATGGGATTAGTTGGGAACACAGTGCCTGATGCAAGCACTCCACCCTGGAAAATAGCAGATGTTTAGAAGAAGAACTTTTTGAAGCACGAAACCAAACTGAGGTCCAGCAGCTCTTTGTAATCAATCTGCAATTAAAAAAAAAAAAAGAAAAGGAAAGAAAAAGGCAAAGAAAAACAAAAATTCATGTCTGGTCCCTTGGAGCTCTTGTCCCTCTGTTTGGCCTTTCTTAAGAGAGTGGCTGTCTGTGTATTGATGAGATAAGGAAGATGGAAGACACCCATTTTATGATGGAATCATAGAAAGATAGAATCAGCCAAGGTTGGAAGGGACCACAAGGATCATCTAGTTCCAACCCCCCTGCCATGGGCAGGGACACCTCACACTAGATCAGGCTGGCCAGAGCCTCAGCCAGCCTGCTCTTAAACACTTCCAGGGATGGGGCCTCAACCACCTCCCTGGACAACCAATTCCAGGGCTTCACCACTCTCATGGTGAAGAACTTCCTCCTCAAGTCCAGCCTGAATCTCCCCACCTCCAGCTTCATTCCATTCCCCCTAGTCCTATCACTACCTGAGAGCCTGAGAAGTCCCTCCCCAGCCTTCTTGTAAGCCCCCTTCAGATACTGGAATCCTAGCATGCATAAAGAATAGTGTGGCCACCAGTAATAGAGAAGTCATTGTGCCCCTGTACTCAGCACTGGTTAGGCCACACCTTGAGTCCTGTGTCCAGTTCTGGGCCCCTCAGTTTAAGAGTCTCTTGAATGTGTCCAGAGAAGGGCAACGAGGCTGGTTAAAAGCCTTGAGCACAAGCCCTACGAGGAGAGGCTGAGGGAGCTGGGGTATCACAGTATCACCAAGGTTGGAAGAGACCTCAAAGATCATCAAGTCCAACCTGTCACCACAGACCTCATGACTAGACCATGGCATGAAGTGCCATGTCCAATCCCCTCTTGAACCCCTCCAGAGACGGCAACTCCATCACCAGGTTGTTTAGCCTGGAGAAGAGGAGGCTCAGGGAAGACCTTCTTGCTGTCTACACCTACCTGAAGGGAGGTTGTAGCCAGGAGGGGATTGGTCTTTTCTCCCAGGCAATCAGCACCAGAACAAGAGGACACAGTGAAGTCACCATCCCTGGAGGTGTTCAAGAGGGGATTGGATGTGGCACTTGGTGCCATGGTTTAGTCATAAGGTCTGTGGTGACAGGTTGGACTTGGTGATCTTTGAGGTCTCTTCTGACCTTGGTGATTCTGTGATTCTGTGAATAATGTAGTTGGTTTTTTTTTCCAAGTAAACCCAAAAAGAGTGGAATGAGTGGAACCTTCAGTCACTACAAAGAACAGCTTTCAAGTAGAGCAGGCAAAAAAATGGATTTCCAGTTTCAATATCCATTTGTAACAAGCAAGAAATGTCTTACACTAAGACTGATGGTTCAGATTTCATCCCTAATCTATGAACATTTTAAAATAATCTTGGCCAGCAACCCAGACAATGGTCATTTGTATTCCATGAGTCGTGGAACAACCCACAATGTAAACAGGTGAATGATAGATGCTTTGTTTTCTCTCGTTGAAGTCCAAAATAGATTATTTGTGCGTTGCAAAGCCTGCAGCTGCTGCCTATCACAAAATGAGTCATGTTTCAATGTTTCAGCAGACAGGTTCCTCTGCTCAGATGTGTGGCTCCAGCTTGTGCTGTTGCTCGAGGAATGCTCTCAGCACCAACAGCTTTCAGGCAATCCTGCTCTTTGTTCTGTGTTTCACTGCATCACAACTAGCTGCAGTATAGGATCATAGAATCAATAAAGTTGGAAAAGACCTCAGAGATCATCAAGACCAACCTGTCACCCAACACCTTGTGACTAACTAAACCATGGCTTCAAGTGCCACATCCAATCCCCTCTTGAACACCTCCAGGGATGGTGACTCCACCACCTCCCTGGGCAGCACATTCCAAGGGCCAATCTCTCTTTCGTGAAGAACTTTCTCCTCACCGTGAGCCTAAACTTCACCGGGTGCAGCTTGAGACTGTGTCCTCTTGTTCTGGGGCTGGTTGCCTGGGAGATGAGACCAACCCCCTCCTGGCTACAACCTCTGTTCAGGTAGCTGTAGACAGCAAGAAGGTCTCCCCTGAGCCTCCTCTTCTCCAGGCTAAGCAACCCCAGCTCCCTCAGCCTCTCCTCATAGGGCTTGTGATCGAGGCCTCTCCCCAACTTTGTTGCCCTTCTCTGGACACGTTCAAGTGTCTCAATGTCCTTCTTAAATTGAGGGGCCCAGAACTGGACACAGGACTCAAGGGGTGGCCTAGCCAGTGCTGAATACAGGGGCAGAATGACTTCCCTGCTCCTGCTGACCACACTGTTCCTGATCCAGGCCAGGATGCCATTGGCCTTCTTGGCCACCTGGACAAACTGCTGGCTCATGTTCAGCCAGCTGTCAATCAGTACCCCCAGGTCCCTTTCGGTCTGGCTGCTCTTCAACCACTCTGACCCCAGCCTGTAGTGCTGCATGGTGGTGTAGTGACCAAAGTGCACCACCCAGCACTTGGACTTGTTGAATGCCATCATGTTGGACTCTGCCCATCTGTCCAGCCTGTCAAGGACCCTCTGCAGAGCCCTTCTACTCTCTAACAGGTCAACACCTGCTCCCAGCTTGAGAATTTACTGATGATGGAGTCAGTAGGAGAAGTGAAGCTCCCCAAAGGCAGGAGAACTGTCCCTGCCTTTGCTACAAGAGTGCTGGCAGAGGCACTGAATCCTGGCAGCTGGACAAGCAGGTTCTGGTATTTACCTAGGTGGAGGGCTAGCAATTGCGGGATGGAAGAGAAAGAACTGCGGCAACTTGTCCTTGTGGTCTCACAGTTCCCGGAGAGCATGGCTGGTCTCCCACAAAGTAGATAATACTGTCCCACAAAGCAGCAGACATGCCAGGGAGCCATTTGACACAGAGTAATGCATCCTTTCCTGGCAGAACTCAAGCTGTGGTCACAAGCTCCAATAAAGACCACATGTGTCTTTTCTAGTGAAACGGCAATTTCAGCCAGTCTGCATCAGCAGAAATACTTCTGCCCTCTCAGGTAGAAGTGAAAGCACAATATTTCCAGAGGTATGCCTAAGGGAAGACAGGTTTGAGATTACAGCCATACTATTAACAAGAAAATCCATGCCTTGCACTGCCTTGTCCTTCCCTGAACAGACGACTTTGTCCTTCTCCTCACCTTCTTGCACTCACCCTCCCTTTTAGTGAGCCACTTGCCCAAGCAAAACTTTCTCATGGTATGGCTTATCTCCAGGTTGCTTACAGAGAAACACTGAGGCAGTGGTGTCACATAACATACAATAGGCTCAGGCAACAGCTCACTGCTGCCAAATGATGAGGTTTCATTCACTCCTCTGGTCTCCCACCTGGTTGCCTTGTGCTTATTCTCTTTGACAAACCCTTCCTATAGGGAGTTTAAATCAATTAAATTATAAAAATATCTGGATTTTAGGAAAGATAGTTGAAGTTTAGGAAAGATGTTGAGCTGCTGGAATGTGTCCAGAGAAGGGCAACAAAGCTGGGAGGGTCTGGCGCACAAGCCCTGTGAGGAGAGGCTGAGGGGGCTGGGGTTGCTTAGCTTGGAGAAGAGGAGGCTCAGGGGAGACCTTCTTGCTGTCTACAGCTACCTGAAGGGAGGTTGTAGCCAGGTGGGGGTTGGTCTCCTCTCCCAGGCAACCAGCACCAGAACAAGAGGACACAGTCTCAAGCTGCACCAGGGGAAGTTTAGGCTGGAAGAAGCTCTTCACAGAAGGAGTGACTAACTATTAGAATGTGCTGCTCAGGGAGGTGGTGGAGTCACCATCACTTCAAGTGTCTAAGAGGAGCCTGGATGGGGCTCTTGGTGCCATGGTTTAGTTGATTGGATAGTGTTGGGTGATAGTTTGGACTTGGTGATCTCAGAGGTCTTTTCCAACCTGGTCTATTGTATTGTATTGTATTCTATTCTATTCTATTCTATTCTATTCTATTCTATTCTATTCTATTCTATTCTATTCTATTCTATTCTATTCTATTCTATTCTATTCTATTCTATTCTATTCCTTTTGGACTTCTCTCTTCCCCCTCCCTCCCGCCCCATCATTTTCATTTTCATTACTTCAGCTACTGCAGGGTCGCTTTAATTGACAAGCTAGGTGAGGGAACAAAGAGCTTGTATACAGGGCTAAGCAATCATGTTGACTGCACCAGCCTTCTAAAAAATTATCCTGAAACAAAATTACTTTAAAAACTCATTTGCAACTGCCTTTTTTTGCTGAAGCCACTTCTGTTTTGGTACCGGTGCTACAGGAGATGCTTAATGCAGTGAGTTCCCAGGCCTTGGCACTGAGGGCAGGCAGTTGCACTCATGCCATTTACAGGGACCACAAAATGAAAAGCATCAGCAGAGATGACTGTTCCTTTTATAGAACTATACACACACCTGGACACATGATGGCTTGGTGAATGGCTGATAAAAGATGTTATGAAATAAAATGCAGATGAGCTTTTTTCAGCTCAGGCGCCTGGCAGAAATAATGTGTGTGATGTGGGAAATAAAAGAGCAGCTCCTCAAATCGTGTGCAGGAGAGGAGTCTGTGAGCATACCAGGTTTTTGACCCACAAAAGGACCCACAGTTACATCTGACCAGACTGAAAGAAATGGGAATGGAATGCTTGATATCTAGCCATTCGAAAAATCTGGTCTAACTGCTCAGGCAGGGATCTGTTTCTGCAGTGTGCATGTAGGCAGGCAGGTACAGTGATCCTCCTTTTGCAGTGCTAGAGGGAGAGGTCTCAAGCACAAGCCCTGTGAGGAGAGACTGAGGGAGCTGGGGTTGCTTAGCCTGCAGAAGAGGAGGCTCAGGGGAGACCTCATTGCGGTCTACAACTACCTGAAGGGAGGTTGTAGCCAGGTGGGAGTTGGTCTCTTCTCCCAGTCAACCAGCACCAGAACAAGAGGACACAGTCTGAAGCTGCACCAGGGGAGGTTTAGGCTGGATATTAGGAAGAAGTTCTTCCCAGAAGGAGTGATTGGCCATTGGAATGTGCTGCCCAGGGAGGTGATGGAGTCACTGTCCCTGGAGGTATTCAGGAGAGGATTGGATGTGGCACTTGAAGCCATGGTTTAGTTGTCAGGTCTTGGGTGACAGTTTGGGCTTGATGATCTGTGAGGTCTTTTCCAACCTTAGTGATTCTATGATTTTATGACTATTTGTTTCATGCCATTTTTTTCCCCAACCAAAATGACAATCCACCTTTATTCCTTTTGGGCAGTTCAGTACTGCTGATCCCTTCACATGCACTTCCACTTCAAACAAAGGTAGACAATAATGTCTCTGAGATCATAAGCAGGGACTTACACCCGGGATGTGACTGTACTTTCTTTCCTCCTGCAGGGTCCAAGCAGGTGCTACCTTCTGGAGCAGTCTGAGGAAGCTGCTCTTACTGAGGTAGGGCTTTCTCCATCATGCTGTGGGTCTCTCCAAAGAACAAGAGCTTCAAAAAGCCACACATATGGTTTGTAGCCCTATCCTGCCCTGGTGTTTCCTTCATTTACCCAAGACACAGCACAAATCTTTATTTTTAGATAAGTTAAAATGCCATGCTCAAAAAAATTATTTCCTTCTATTTGAAATGTCATTTCAAAGATGAAATGGAGTTTTTCCAGCTCAGAAACATTTTGCTGTGTTTTTAAGCTTAATGTTTTACTAAAACTGTTAGAGGAGACACACCACAGAGACAACTGCATAGCTGGAGAAGAGATTCTTTGTGTGAAAGTATTGATTTTACCCAATGCTCTTGCAGTAAGTGAACAAAGTTGTTCTGGTTGTATACAAGTAATCTCTATTAAAATCAGGCTTCTGGCTTGCACTGAACAGCCACCAATCTAAAATGGAATAAGTTCCATTTCTTTTGGTAGTTTTGCTGATCAGTTACATCATTTTTCACAACTGTGATGGCCCTATAGATAGAGCCAGGCCTCTCTCATTTAATGTGGTATGAGGGCCGTTAAGTATTTCCTCCTTAAAGACCGTCAGCATTAGTTTGCAGTTGAGTATTGCTTTTCACTGAAGACATAGTGTAATAAAGAAAACTATTTTCTTCAGATACTAATTAGACAGGTACATAATTGAACATCTTAAATAATGAAACAGATGCTCTGCAAAAGGCTAAAAATATCTGTCCATAAATTAGTCATTCAGCCTATATTAATAAATAAGGTTTGGATGTTGCCTCACAAAGATTTCTTTCTGTAATTTGACCACTGGTATGCACATTGCAAACACATCAGGCTCCCCATCTAGACACTGCTCAGCTGTGCTTCTTTGTGCTCCTGAATCACTGCACCTTGCAGAGCTGGAGGGGTTTGTGTACATACTGAGACCGATCTAATTCTTGCATGGACATCTTGGCATGAAGACTTAAACAGAAATGGAACACCATCATTTGATCGTGGAGACAGGGAGTGAAATGGTACACAGCGAGGAGGAGCGTACTCTTTAGTAGGAAGGTTTGGGGAGAGGTAGGTTTGTGATACTGTCATGCACATAGAATCATAGAATCAATAAGGTTGGAAAAGACCTCAGAGATCATCAAGTCCAACCTGTCACCCAACACCTCATGTCTACTTAACTGTGGCACCAAGTGCCACGTCCAATCCCTTTTTGAACACCTCCAGTGATGGTGACTCCACCACCTCCCTGGGCAGCACATTCCAAGGGCCAATCACTCTTTCTGGGAAGAACTCTCCTCACCTCAAGCCTAAACTTCCCCTGGCGCAGCTTGAGACTGCGTCCTCTTGTTCTGGTGCTGGTTGCCTGAGAGAAGAGACCAACCCCCACCTGGCTACAACCTCCCTTCAGGTAGTTGTAGACAGCAAGAAGGTCTCCCCTGAGCCTCCTCTTCTCCAGGCTAAACAATCCCAGCTCCTTCAGCCTCTCCTCGTAGGGCTTGTGCTCAAGGCCTCTCCCCAGCCTCACTGCCCTTCTCTGGACACATTCAAGAGTCTCAATGTCCTTCTTAAATTGAGGGGCCCAGATCTGGACACAGGACTCAAGGGGTGGGAATACACACAGAACTTTTAGAAAATTTCATCTTCACCTGTCTGCAAGAATGAACAATGAGCTTTGTGACAAGGGTTTTGTGAAGAGGAACAAGGAAGATGAGTATGGGACTATGTGGCAAACATTTCTGGGTGTTGACCTGTTTTGATGTCAGTAGGGCCAGGATTTGATCCTCAAAGCCATCTGAGAACTCTCAGTGCTCAGAGAGAGTGATTGCCCATTGGAATGGGCTGCCCGGGGAGGTGGTGGAGTCACCATCATTGGAGGTGTTCAGGAGGAGACTTGATATGGGGTTTGTTTGCATGGTTTAGTTGTTTTGGATGGGTTGGATTGGTTGATGGGTTGGACGTGATGATCTTGAAGGTCTTTTCCAACCTGTTCTGTTCTATTCTATTCTATTCTATTCTATTCTATTCTATTCTATTCTATTCTATTCTATTCTATTCCATTCCATTCCATTCCATTCCATTCCATCCCATTCTATATTCTATTCCATTCCATTCCATTCCATTCTATATTCTATTCTATTCATAAGTGCATGGTGGGTTTTGGACACTAATCCCCTTTGCAGCTTTCTTCACCCTTGCAGAGTGAAGGCCATGTGTATGCAACCTAGCAAATGAGCTGCTGTGAAGATTCACTAACTGATATTCACACAGGTCCAGAAAGAATTTATGCTCCAAAGGAGTGTTAGTAGTTATTCTTAGCCAGGTTTCCTAATGAAATTAGACTCCCATGATCCCACTGTCTATGTGTATTCCCTTTAACAAATATTGAAATGTCATTTTTAAACAAACTTGGCACAGTCATAGAGGCTCTAGGACATTGTGGTCCTGTAACTTCTGTGGAAACAAGCAGGTAAGTAGAGGAAAGGCAAGCAAATTAGTGCTGCCACCAAAGGAAAGCCTGCAGTTAGAGCTCAGCCAAGTAGCAGGCACTAGAGAATCCACTCAGGAAACAGACCATGGCCACTGGAAAAGCTGTGAACCAAGCTCACAGTTTCTAAAACAAAGAAGTCATGCAAACTGTGTAAGCACCCTAGCACGTGAAGGTCCTTGTTTAATTGGGTTAACTTAAATGACAAGGAAAGGGCAAATTGTTTTGGGAAGAAAAAGCATCACCACGCTTCTCCACTGGCCTTTTGCCCTTTACTAAAGCCTTGCTCACACTAAATCTTTGTGAAGGTTCTGAAATATTTAGTTACTGCCTTTCCTTTTCTTCACATTTTTTTCCCTGCGTATTTCTGGCCTGTGGCCAGAATGGGAAACAGATTGCTGAATACAGCAAAAAAAAAGCTGTTCTCAAGGTACTTCCATGCCATCTGAAAGCTAGAAATGCTGTAAATCTTGAGCTAACCTGCTCTTGAAAACCTTGAAACATGCTGACAGTGCACTTCCCTAATCTGCGCTACCAGGTACAACCGCTGACTGTTCCTGTATTAGCAGGTCTCATCTTACCAGGGCTGCCCTGCAGGCACCAAGGTAATAGTGCTGTTCTGTGCAGGACCAAACGACCGCCACAGCATTCAGTGCTGCTGCTTTGCAGTGTGCAGTCCTAACGTCAGCCTGGCTCTCTGCTACACAGTCAATGCCCTTGCCTCCATCCATTTTGTTTTTCTGCTGCCTCTCTTAGGGCTGAAGAGGCAGTTGCTACTCACAAATTCAGCTTTGGGGACAGGAGATGGATTTCTTCTCCTACTTCTTTGCATTCCATTGCAAAGCAAAGATGTGCAACAGAATTGCTGTGTGTGTCCTCCACTGGTTAAGGACATCCTTGGAAAAGTGTTTTATAATCCCAGAGAGAGGCATAGAAACCCCTGTGATGCTACTTTGTATTGCAAACCATATCACCAGCAAGAAGGTCTCCCCTGAGCCTCCTCCTCTCCAGGCTAAACAGTCCCAGCTCCCTCAGCCTCTCCTCATAGGGCTTGTGCTCGAGGCCTCTCCCCAGCCTTGTTCCCCTTCTCTGGACACCTTCCAGCACCTCAACATCTTTCCTAAAGTGAGGGTCCCAGAACTGGACACAGGACTCAAGGGGTGGCCTGATCAGTGCTGAGTACAAGGGGACAATGTCTTCCCTACTCCTGCTGGCCATACTATTCCTGATGCAGGCCAAGATGCTATTGGCCTTCTTGGCCACCTGGGCACAATGCTGACTCATGTTCAGCCCACTATCAACTAGGTCCCTCTCTGCCTGACCATTCTCCAGGCACTCTGACCCCAGCCTGTAGCACAGCATGGAGTTGTTGTGGCCAATGTGCAGAACAGACACAGCCCTTTCCTTCTGTTGGAGCAAGTGAGGTGAGGTAGAAAGAGTTGTTCCACTTGTAATGCTTGTCCCTTCAAACTCTCCTAATCTTACCAGTTCTAGCAATGTGTCATGGTTCCATTATGTTACAGCACTTGGAGATATCATATTGCTTTTTTATCAGTGTTATGAAACTTCCAAATAATACTGCCTAAGGAGTGCTGTTTGCTTATTCCTTCTGGTTGCTTTGTACATCTTTGTCTCACTTTGATTTATATGTTCAAGATACAGGCTGTGCCTTTGCTAGGTTATTGTGATCCTCAGAATAACATATCCCTGATGACTGGCAGGGGCTGAAAGGCTCGCTGCAACACAGATAATGAACAATGTTTTTATTAAAACTCCCACAGAATTTCAAGCCAACTTTCAGGATGGTGTCAATAAAGGTACTTTTAGATAAGTCTCAGAGAAACACTTTCCTCATGCCCTGAGTAGTTATCCACGATTAACGTAAATTGGATTATTGACTTCTGTTTTTCAGGGAGTACAACCAAAGGGAAAGGATGAATGCTTTTGCATCTATTTGATTTGCAGAGAGACCTCGACTGGCTGGACAGATGGGCAGAGTCCAATGGGATGGCATTCAACAAGTCCAAGTGCCAGGAGCTGCACTTTGGCCATGGCAACCCCATGCAGAGCTACAGGCTGAGGTCAGAGTGGCTGGAGAGCGGCCAAACAGAGAGGGACCTGGGGGTACTGATTGACAGCTGCACAAACATGAGCCAGCAGTGTGCCCAGGTGGCCAAGAAGGCCAATGGCATCCTGGCCTGCATTAGGAATAGTGTGGCCAGCAGGAGCAGGGAAGTCATTGTGCCCCTGTACTCTGCATTGGTTAGGCTGCACCTTGAGTCCTGTGTGCAGTCCTGGGCCCCTCAGTTTAAGAAGGACATCGAAACACTTAAACGTGTCCAGAGAAGGGCAACAAGGCTGGGGAGAGGCCTCGAGCACAAGCCCTATGAGGAGAGGCTGAGAGAGCTGGGATTGTTTAGCCTGGAGAAGAGGAGGCTCAGGGATGACCTCATTGCCCTCTACAACTACCTGAAAGGTGGTTGTAGCCAGGAAGGGGTTAGTCTCTTCTCCCAGGCAACCAGCACCAGAACAAGAGGACACAGTCTCAAAGTGCACCAGGGGAAGTTTAGGCTGGAGGTGAGGAAAAAGTTCTTCACCGAGCGAGTCGTTCGTCATTGGAATGTGCTGCCCAGGGAGGTGGTGGAGTCACCATCCCTGGAGGTGTTCAAGAGGAGATTGGACGTGGCACTTGGTGCCATGGTCTAGTCATGAGGTCTGTGGTGACAGGTTGGACTTGATGATCCTTGGGGTCTCTTCCAACCTTAGTGATACTGTGATACTGTGATACTGTGAAAAACAGTGAATTATTGGAGTGCAAATTTCTTCCAAACATGTGGTGGATTAATGCCCATCCTGAAAACAAAGGAGGGAAGGGCTTGTGAGTGCTTTGCCCTCCCTGCAGGGCATTTTCCCCCTGGGAAACTGAGTCTGTTCTACTCCCCCACTCCCTGCCCAGCTAGGGTATAAAAGGGAGGACAAGGCAGCCATTAGGTCCTTTTTGGGTCCTGCGTCTCCTGGACGAGAGCTGCTGCAGCTGCCTTCCTGTTCCTCTGACATGTGGTCGGGCCTGATCCTGCTCCCTGCTGCCTCTGTGCCTCTTCAGAGAGAGAGACTGGTTTTGTATTCTTGTTTTTTTCCCCCTCCCATCCATCCTTGTTCCTTGCCCTTGTGAACCTTACCTTTTATTGCTATATATATATTGTTTAAGGAAAACTCTTTACCTCTCTACTTCCAAGCTGACTCCAAATTATTGCTTGGTGGATTTGCTCCTTCCCTTTCCTTTTTTTCCTCTCTGTTGGGAGGGAGAAGGCGGGAGCAGTGGAGAGATTCTCAGCCTTGCCCCTCAGCTCTTAACTCCCAGTTAAGGCTCAAACCAGTACAACATGTTTGCTAGGAAAAATTCTTCTGTTCTAGGTTTTAGTCTTCTAGATAGTTAGCCTCATAAGAGATAGACTGCTTAGGCTTTACTTGCACAGATAGTGTTAGGAAGAAATTCTTCATAGAGAAAAGTGATTGCCCATTGGAATGTGCTGCCCAGGGAGGTGGTGGAGTTGCCATCACTGGAGGTGTTTAGGAAGAGACTGGATGAGGTGTTTGGTGCCATGGTTTAGTTGATTAGATGGTGTTGGATGATGGGTTGGACTTCATGATCTTGAAGATCTCTTCCAACCTGGTCTATTCTATTCTATTCTATTCTATTCTATTCTATTCTATTCTATTCTATTCTATTCTATAAGCTTGTATTAACAAGAGAGCTCTGTTGATTTCCTGGACAGCAGCCTAGGGAAGGAAGTCCTGTCACTTCTACTGAGCATTTAGCAGATGTGCAAATAACAATAAACATAAAGTATGCATCACTCAGATGTGTACCACGTATTCATTTTGAGTGCCACTTGTTAATGCAAGTGTGTCAGCTGATGTCTGAGCAGAATATGCACAAGAACAACTGCTCAGCCCCAGGAGAACAGCTCTGGAAGAAGGGTAAAAAAAGGACACAGAAAACTATAAAAATATTTCACCTCTTTGATGGTGGATGAGTCACAAAGTGTTTGTTGCATGTGGCAATCGGCAACAAATGAAAGAGACCTCTCAGACGTCTTGAGAAAGCCACTCATGAAAAGCTGAGGTTTAGTTATTCCATCTTAGCTTGATTGTGTATCTTCACTGAGCTCAGTGAATCTTCTTTGTGCCCACAGTCCCTTCATGGGCTGACTAAGCATCTGATATTCTATTATCTGATGAATCCTGTAACTGTGGCTCTAGGATTGGTGCCCTGCTGCTGAAATGTCCCTGTATATGGTCACTTCCTGTCCCAAGTCACTAGGTTTCTAGAGAAACAGACAAAGGACAGGATGTATTTATTTTTCCCACTCTGGAGATGAAGAATTGGACATGAGAGATGAATTTTCTTTCCAGAGGTTACCCAGGAATCCTTCAAGATCATCAAGTCCAACCTATTACCCAACACCATCTAATCAACTAAACCTTGGCAACAAGTGCCCCATCCAGTCTCTTCTTAAACACCTCCAGTGATGGTGACTCCACCACCTCCCTGGGCAACACAATGGCCAATCACTCTTTGTGTGAAGAACTTCATCCTAACATTCAGCCTAAACCTCCCCTGGTGCAGCCTGAGACTGTGACCTCTTGTTCTGGTGCTGGTTGCCTGGCAGAACTGGCTACAACCTCCCTTCAGGCAGTTGTAGAGAGCAATAAGGTCTCCACTGAGCTTCCTCTTCTCCAGGCTAAGCAACCCCAGCTCCCTCAGCCTCTCCTCATAGGGCTTGTGCTCCAAACCCCTCCCCAGCTTTGTTGCCCTTCTCTGGACACATTCCAGCAACTCAACATCTCTCCTAAACTGAGGGGCCCAGGACTTTTCCTTCCATTTTAAGTAAGCTAGAATTGCCTCCCCTTTAATGTGCAAAATGCTTTTTTATTCATTGCTTTTTTTTTTTTGGACAGCAGCTTTGCCTGTCATGTTTGCAGACTGAAGTCACCTTCTTGCTGCATTTCCCCTCCTTCAGACCATAGAAGATTTTTGTCCAAGGCAGGGTGCAGCACCATCAATCCACTTTCACAACCACTGCCTGCATGAGTTAAAGCTCAGAGAACTTGCATTTGCATCCATGTCAAATTTCTGACTGTTGCACGATGCTTTGTTCTCTTCCCTAGGGCTCTGTCCATTACAGTGATGCAGGCTGGGGTTATGCACATTTTATAATGCTGTGGGCATCAGAGTAGCCCTCCTGTTCAGCAAAAAAAAAATATGGTATATTTTCTTTTCATTGCCTTTAGCCTTTCCGGGGTGATATAAAGTTGAGGGGAATTCAAGCCTGCTATAGGTTGATGTTTGCTGATTCAGAACAGACAAGGTTGAAGCTGAAATTCAGACTCTAAAGTAGATGAGACAATAATCAGTAACTAAGCCTTGGAGCATTTGAGTGAGGTTTGAGTTCTGACTAAACCATAAAGAGAAATGAGTGAAAGCAGTCTATGTGGGCAGCTTACAGAAGCACCACAACATTTTTCCAAGATGAGCAAAACTGCAGGCAGGAACTTCCAATCCAAACCAGCAGTTCAGCTACACCCACAACCCTTTGTAGTCAGTGCCTAGTACCACCATTGCTGGTGCTAGCTTTTGCTGGGAGGCTCTTCTGTACAGATAGAACTTGCTTATAGGACAATTTTCTTCCTATTTCTATCCCTATGATTAAATTTCTGTGACCTGTTGTGATGATCTCGAAGGTCTTTTCCAACCTGGTTAATTCAATTCAATTCAATTCAATTCAATTCAATTCAATTCAATTCAATTCAATTCAATTCAATTCAATTCAATTCAATTCTATTCTATTCCATTCCATTCCATTCCATTCCATTCCATGAGTGATTTTCTCCTTCTTTCCTAACTCCACCTATTGTAATTGAAGAAGCTGGTACTATTCAGACAAGTCTTGGATCTTCTGAAAAATCAGTAAATTACTCTCCTCTGAGATGTCTTTGACAGTTGTCTTCTGATATACATTGCCTGGTTGTGTTATGGTGGAGGATTAATGCACAATTTGTACTTCCCTACATCCCTGACATTGTATATTTTTTATGTGGTGTCATTCCAACATTGGAGGCGTTTAGGAGGAGACTTGATAGGATGCTTGGTTGCATGGTTTAGTTGATTAGGTGGTGTTGGATGAATGGCTGGATGTGATGATCTTGAAGGTCTCTTCAACCTGATCTATTCAATTCAATTCAATTCTATTCTATTCTATTCCATTCTATTCTATTCATTAGGTAGTTTTGGATGATGGGTTGGATGCAATGATCTTGGAGGGCTCTTCCAACATGGTTTGTTGTATTGTGTTGTATTGTATTGTATTGTATTGTATTGTATTGTATTGTATTGTATTTATTCCATTCCATTCCATTCCATTCCATTCCATTCCATTCCATTCCATTCCATTCCATTCCATTCCATTCTATCATTTCCTTCCTGAATTAAACTTTCCTAATAAGTTTTACTTGCTTTATACAGATTTTTCTCTACTTTGAACAGTCTTAATGATACAGGAAAGCACTGACAATATTGTACAAGACTCCTGTGAGACCTCATCTGGAGTACTTTGTATAACTTCTGATTGGGAACTGACATACTCTTGCACAGGTGATTGGGGAAAAGGAGTATTATCATATGAGAGAAAAAGACAAGATCCTGGATTGTTTAGCTCCGTGAACAAAAGGCTGAGAATGGATATAACTGCTCTCTGTGCACCTGGGGGTTAAATACCAGCAAGGAAAAAAGAACTTTTTATGCAAAAGCTGATGTTGACATAAGAATCACATGGGTATAGGCTTGCTATAGATGTATTAAGCCTTGGAGCTATGAGAGTGTCCCTAATGGTTACACCAGTGAAGTTCTGCAACTGTCTTCCCATCAGAGTGGGAAAGGACTAACTGCTTCCAGGATGGCACTTGATAGTTTTGTGGAGGAGGTTAAGCATGATGTCGTGACTGAGCTAGTAAAGGACTGAATTCACAGAGTTAAGAGGTTAACTTCAGTTTCTCTGTCTCAGGGGTTCTCAGTCCAGATTGTAAATTTAGATATCTAGAAGAGGCTTAAACATTTTGTCTTCTATTATATCCCACAGCTAATGGAGAAAGATCAATCTCAGCCAAAAGTAGATACCAGCATTTGATCAGTCCTCACTAACTGCATTGAATAGACACCTACTTTTAGGCACCTCATTTTAGATGTTAGCACTAGAATCTCATTGCACTTTGAGTTAATTAATTACATAGGCCACAGGGGCTTGCTTCAGATGGCTAAGAACACATGCCTTGTCCCATCTGAGATGCCAGTAAGAAATCTGCAGGGGCTGGTGAATAGAATGGAATGGAATGGAATGGAATGGAATGGAATAGAATAGAATAGAATAGAATAGAATAGAATAGAATAGAATAGAATAGAATAGAATAGAATAGGAGTAGAGCAGAAGAATAGAATAGAATAGAATAGCATAGAATAGCATAGAATAGAATAGAATAGAATAGAATAGAATAGAATAGAATAGAATAGAATAGAATAGAATAGGAGTAGAGCAGAAGAATAGAATAGAATAGAATAGAATAGAATAGAATAGAATAGAATAGAATAGAATAGAATAGGAGTAGAGCAGAAGAATAGAATAGAATAGAATAGAATAGAATAGAATAGAATAGAATAGAATAGAATAGAATAGAATTAATCAGGTTGGAAAAGACCTTTGAGATTATCGAGTCCAACCTATCACCCACCACCATCTAATCAACTAAACCATGGCACTAAGTGCCCCATCCAGTCTCCAGTGATGGTGACTCCACCACCTCCCTGGGCAGCCCATTCCAATGGCCAATCACTCTTTCTGTGATGAACTTCTTCCTAACATCCAGCCTAAGCCTCCCCTGGTGCAGCTTTAGACTGTGTCCTCTTGTTCTGTCACAGGTTGCCTGGAATATGGCATAGGACCTGCAGAATATGTTCTCTCTTATGAAGGAGCATCTGGGGGGTTCAGCAGACATGAAGGCATCTTAGAAAGCACAAGGTGCCTATGTTTAGGCAATTAAACGGGACGCCAGACAGGAGAGAGCAATGAATCAGTAGCCACAATGTCAACAGCATTTGCATCTCTCCTTGTCTCCTCTCTTTCTGATTTTCTGTTGTATTTGTTTTACTCAGCTACAGCAGTTACATATTTCAGACTCCAGAATACCAAAAAGCAAACAGAATTATGCATATTTAAAGTAAAAAGCAATCAACTAACAGTGCAACTTTCCTTCCCAAGTTAAGGCTTCCGTGAGCAATGGGCATGTGAATTGCCTCTGTACAGCCCCAGTCCTTCTGTTGATTTTTCACTGAGGTTCTCAGCACAGTAAACTGAGCATTTAAGATTTACCACCGGGCTTCTCAAAGACACCAGTAAGTTTCTTCTTAGCCAGTGGAAGTCTTTTCACAATGAAGGGCAAGAAAGAACTTTAAAGAAGGGCAAACAGGACCAAAAGGTAAAGTGCTGGTTCGCCTCAAGATCCCAGTTGCCAACCATTATTAATATGCTCATTTCTGGATTTGTCCTTGGGGCTTTCCTTGCACAGTGACATTAGAAGTCTTGGCAGATGTTAAAAGTAAGCACATTCTGCAGTATTCGTTGCTTCTCTGTAGGGAAGGAAGGTGTGACTGATCACCACACTGTGACTTCTTGATAAAAATAATCACTGTCACCAAGGCACGCACAAGGAAAGAAACCCAAACCAGACTCTAGCTTCTTAGAATGATAGAATCATAGAATCAACAGGGTTGGAAAAGACCTCAAGGAACATCAAGTCCAACACCTCATGCCCACTAGACCATTGCACCAAGTGCCATGTCCAATCCCCTCTTGAACACCTCCAGGGACGGCGACTCCACCACCTCCTTGGGCAGCACATTCCAATGCCTAACAACTCCCTCTGTGAAGAACTTTCTTCTCATCTCAAGCCTAAACTTCCCCTGGTGCAGCTTGAAACTGTGTCCTCTTGTTCTGGTGCTGGTTGCCTGGGAGAAGAGACCAACCCCCACCTGGCTACAACCTCCCTTCAGGTAGTTGTAGACAGCAAGAAGGTCTCCCCTGAGTCTCCTCTTCTCCAGGCTAAACAATCCCAGCTCCCTCAGCCTCTCCTCGTAGGGCTTGTGCTCGAGGCCTCTCCCCAGCCTTGTTGCCCTTCTCTGGACACATTCAAGTGTCTCGATGTCCTTCTTAAACTGAGTGGCCCAGAACTGGATACAGTGCTCAAAGTGTGGCCTAACCAGTGCTGAATACAGAGGCACTATGACTTCCCTGCTCCTGCTGGCTACACTATTACTGATACAGGACACGATGCCATTGGCCTTCTTGGCCACCTGGGCACACTGCTGGCTCATGTTCAGCCAGATGTCAATCAGTACGCCCAGGTCCCTTTCTGCCTCTCCAGCCACTCCAACCACAGCCTGTAGCGCTGCATGGGGTTGTTGTGTCCAAAGTGCAGCATCTGGCACTTGGACTTGTTGAATGCCATCCTGTTGGACTCTGCCCATCTCTCCAGACTGTCAAGATTCCTCTGCAGAGCCCTTCTACCCTCTAACTGACCAACACCTGCTCCCAACTTGGTGTCATCCGCAAATTTACTGATGACTGTCTCAATCCCCTCATCCAGATAGTCAGTGAACATATTGAACAGGATGGGGCCCAGCACTGATCCCTGGGAGACACCACTAGTGACTGGCTGCCAGCTGGATGTGGCACCATTCACCACCACTCTCCGGGCTCGGCCCTCCAGCCAGTTCCTAACCCAGCTCAGAGTGCTGCTGTCCAAGCCATGAGCTGACAGCTTGGCCAGGAGTTTGCAGTGGGGGATGGTGTCAAAGGCCTTGCTGAAGTCCAGATAGACTACATCCACAGCCTGCCCCACATCCACCAGGAATAAAAAGGGAAACAGAATAAGGTAGAATATTTAAGAAGAGACAAGAGATTATGCAAATATGAGCTGTGAATAACATCCTGGAAGTGCAACCCCTCCAGAGGTAACTTGCCACCCGCGTTTCCCTAACAGGCGCCTCCAAGTCAGTCAGAAAAATGGAGCAGCTTTTAAACAAAAAGGTAAAGGGAAGAAAGAATAATCAGACTAAGCACTCTTTAATTCTAGCCACGTTAAGCTCTAAATGCTGCCAAAAAGCTGGTAATAAAATTTAATTCTTTCTGAGAACATGACGATCAGTCATCCGACCAAGAATCAAAGTATCCTGGGAGCATTTCTTCCATCCCGGGGCCTCAGCAGACTTGACCCTCTCAGCATTTCATATTTCATAATTGAACTCAATGTCCCTCACACTTTGAACATCTTCCTGGATTAAAAGAGAGCATTAATCACTCTCGCCTCAGAGCTGCGCTGAAGAGAGAAGTAGGACACCAGGCACAGTTTCGGGGAGGCTGGGAGGGTTAAGGTGATCAGAGTCTTGGTGCGTGTGTTAGTACCTGTTTGTGCCTGTGTCACAAACAAACAAAAACCTCCCCACAGGCACAGTACAGACCCCAGTATGTTGCTCCAATATAGAATCATAGAATCAGTAAGGTTGGAAAAGACCACAGAGATCAAGTCCAACCCCTCACCCAACACCTCATGATTAACTAAACCATTAGTGCAACAGTACCTTCACAGAATCACAGAATCACCAAGGTTGGAAGAGACCTCAAAGATCATCAAGTCCAACCTGTCACTACAGACCTCCTGACTAAACCATGGCACCAAGTGCCACATCCAATCCCCTCTTGAACACCTCCAGAGATGATGACTCCACCACCTCCATGGGCAGGTGTGGTAGGTTGAGAGAGGGCTTAGCTCTCCCTCCTCCACAGAGTAAGAAACCACAACTAGCCCAGTCGAAAGAGCAAAGCTATATATATATTTACAAGCATATATGGAAAGCAGGTTATATATAACACAATATATACAGGTATTTACAATATATACACAGAAATATACAGCAAAGAGAAATAACACAACAAAAATCCCTCCCCGAGGGAGGGATCCCCTCCTTGGAACCCCCTCTCTCCCCCCCTACCTCCCTTTTTTCCCCAAAAAGGGGTTAGAGAGAAAGAAAGGCAAGTTACTAAGGAAAAGAGTTGTTAGTAAGCTTCAAAAGCCCATGCAGGATTAGTGTTTGCTTATCTGAAGGCCAACTCCAGCAGTTCGCAGAAGAAGCAGGCAGGGAGAACAGGCTGAAACACCAAACTCCCCCAACTCCCAAACCGAACTGAACTGAGGAAAAAAAAATTTCCAACTGCTTCACAATCTAAAGTTGAATTTTTGTTTATCAACCAATGAAATTCGTTTAGAATATCAGCATGTTTTGGTTCTAGTACCGAAAACATTTAGCCAGTGTCTCAGCGCTGTTTGTCCTTAAAGGCACAGTGTCAAACGGGCACAGCAGGACATTCCAATGGCAAATCACTCTTTCTGTGAAGAACTTTCTCCTCACTTCCAGCCTAAACTTCCCCTGGCACAGCTTGAGACTGTGTCCTCTTGTTCTGGTGTCCTCTTGTTGCCTGTGTGAGAAACTGTAATACTTGGCTTTTGCAAGGGGGAATTGCTGGCAACCATGAGGTTTGATCTTTGGGCTGATTGGTTGGTCATGGTCCTTGTCATGTGGGGTTCAATCCTTGTGTATTGGGAGAGAAAGGTGAGGAGCCAACATGTCTGAAGACTGGCCAGGTCAGAAGTGCAGGTTTTGTCCCAGCCCTGATGGAGAAGGGTGGGAGAGTACTGGGGAAAGGTATGAATATGTATAGATATGTATGTTTGACATCTATATAAGTACAACTCGTGTTGTTATGGTTGCCTCTAGCAAACCTGCTATGCGCCCAGCCCTGTTTTGCCTTTATTTTATGATAAACTGGTTGTATTTAAAATTTAGCAGTGAGCACGTTTCTCACACCTGGGAAAAGAGACCAACTCCCCACCTGTCTACAGCCTCCCTTCAGGTAGTTGTAGAGAGTAATATATACATGATCTACCGCCACCTTAAGAGTTTAATTTAGACTAGACTAGACTAGACTAGACTAGAATAGAAAGAATAGAACAGAGTAGAGTAGAGTAGAGTAGAGTAGAGTAGAATAGAATAGAATAGAATAGAATAGAATAAACCAGGTTGGAAGAGACCTTCAAGATCATCACGTCCAACCTATCATCCAACACCACCCAACCAACTAAACCATGCAACCAAGCACCCCATCAAGTCTCCGCCTAAACACCTCCAGTGATGGTGACTCCACCACCTCCCTGGGCAGCACATTCCAATGGGCAATCACTTTGTGTAAAACTTCCTCCTAACCTCCAGCCTAAACCTCCCCTGGCACAGCCTGAGACTGTGTCCTCTTGTTCTGGTACTGGTTGCCTGGGAGACCAACCTCTGCCTGTCTACAACCCCCCTTCAGGTAGTTGTAGAGAGCAATAAGGTGTCCCCTGAGCCTCCTCCCCAGGCTAAGCATCCCCAGCTCCCTCATCCTCTCCTCACAGGGCTTGTGTTCCAAGCCCCTCACCAACTTTGGTTTCACCCCAGAGACAGTGGCACACAATTAAGAATCATACTTCTGTGGCTTATCTCTGGAGAAGTAAGGGTGGGAAAAAGAAAGAAAGAAAGAAAGAAAGAAAGAAAGAAAGAAAGAAAGAAAGAAAGAAAGAAAGAAAGAAAGAAAGAAAGAAAGAAAGAAAGAAAGAAAGAAAGAAAGAAAGAAGGAAAGAAGGAAAGAAAGAAGGAACGAAAGAAAGAAAGAAAGAAAGAAAGAAAGAAAGAAAGAAAGAAAGAAAGAAAGAAAGAAAGAAAGAAAAAGAAAGAAGAAAGAAAGAAAGAAGGAAAGAAGGAAAGAAGAAAGAAAGAAGGAAAGAAAGAAGGAAAGAAGGAAAGAAAGAAAGAAAGAAAGACAGAAAGAAGGAAAGAAAAGAAAGAAAGAAAGAAGGAAAGAAAAGAAAGAAAGAAAGCAAGCCAGCCCTTTTTAGCTGTCTGGGTGCTTTGTTATGAATTATACACTTCCCCCCCCCCCCCCGACCCCCCCCTTTTTTTTCACATAGCTGGAGTTTATCTTCTTCAGCTGCAGGAACTTAGAGCAAATGATAAATGAAAACATCAGCCAAGAGCCTGCACTAATGCCTGACACAAACATGTCACTCGATATTTAAGTATTTATTTATTCATTTATGTTTTTGTAGTCTCTTCTTAGGCGCAGAACCTTTGTGTTTATTGTAATAATGGTGACAAAATGTGGGAACAGGGTGGGAGGAGGGAGGGGGGAAAGAATGAACATAGATGCAAGGAGAGGAAAAAAAACAACACAAAAGCAGCGACACCAGAGAGAGGAACTGTCCCTGCAGGGGTGGGGCGGTTGACTCCTTCTCGTTTTTGCTTTAGGTGTGCAAAAACAAAGTGGGAAATAGGCTGCTTCCAGATCTGAAGCTGTGCCAGGGGAGGTTTAGACAGGATGTTAGGAAGAAATTCTTCATAAAGAGAGTGATTGGCCATTGGAATGTGCTGCCCGCGGAGGTGGTGGAGTCGCCATCATTGGGGGTGTTTAGGAGGAGACTTGATGGGGTGCTTGGTGCCATGGTTTAGTTGATTAGATGGTGTTGGATGATAGGTTGGATGTGATGATCTCAAAGGTCTCTTCCAAGCTGGTTTATTGTATTGCGTATTGTATTGTATTGTATTGTATTGTATTGTATTGTATTGTATTGTATTGTATTGTATTGTATTGTATTGTATTCTATTCTATTCTATTCTATTCTATTCTATTCTATTCTAAAGGGCATTTTGGGGCCTGGCCAGGAGGAGACCCTGAGAGAGAGCAGGGCCAGAGGAACCTGAGGGTTCCCCGGGGCAGCCAGCGTGCCCTGAGAAGAGCGAAGTTGCGAACCTGGGACCGTGACGAGGCTCAGCCCCAAGAGGCACCTGGTCGGCCGACACAGCTTTGCCCCCAGGCGTGGCGGCGGGGTGGTCCTGCCACCAGCGCGGCTACAAATTGCCATGGTTCTGCGGCGCCGGCAGAGACTGGGGAGGTGTTGGGAGGGGGGTTTCCTTCCGCTTGGTCGACCTGCAGGGAGACTCGGGGCCGGTGGAGCGAGAAGGGGACAAAAGAGGTGGCCGGGGCTGGTTGCCGGAGAGGGGTGCCTGGCTGAAATCCTTCACAGCGCCAGGAAACAAAACCTCCTAAATCTTCATTGGAAAGTCATTAGAAATCTGTCGGAGGGGCCGGGTGCAGATTGCCGGGGGAGGGGACTCCAAAGCCCCTCTGGGCTCCACAATACCTGAAATGAGCTGGAAGGGATGGGGTGGGGCTGGGAAGCAGATTTCCTCCCTATCTAAAGGCCCCTTTCAGCTTGCTTTGCAACAGTTTTACGATGTGTTAGAATTTACATTCACGTGTTGTTAACCATTCTTCGGCGCAGCGCAACGTTTTATCTGTCTGACCCCAACCTTTGCCATATGCTGGTGCAAACTGTTCAGTTCAAGCTTGGGCGAGTTTAAGAAAAGGGGAAAGAAAAGGGGTAAAAAAGAATGGAGAGAGGGAGGAAAGGAGAGTCCAAAAAGCTCATTGCTGGGTAGGCTCTGTTGTTGCTCTTGATAGCTACCTTCCTCTCCATTTTCCATGGAAGAGCTTTGAAAGCCAATTCAATTCAATTAAACAAACAAACAAACAAAACACCCCAAACATCCCCAGAACAAAACAAAAACCACAAACAACCCCCCCAAAAAAAACCAACCCACCAACATCCCCAACAACAACAACAAACACCCCCAACCATGCTGAAAAATGAATAGTGGTTCAGAACATGCCATCTCTTCACTAATTGTCTGCTTTACATATGCTCCTTCACGTCTGGTGAGTCCTTTTATGCTGTGGAAAGACAGCAATGGAACTTCATTATACTCTGTGTGTTAAGGAGGGGCGTATGGAATGGGTTTGAAATTGATCAGAATGAATTTTGTAAGGTTTCAAAATTTATTTTATCCTAATTTCCTGATAGCTTTCTCAGCCCAGCTCATCTGGAAGAATAAGTGATGGAGATTATGGGAGAAGAGTGATAATGTTGTGAGACAGATTGGCAATCCATAATGAGAAATACCATTTTGTGCTCTTGAAGATGTGCCTGGTTATCTTTCAAGTTCAACACTTTTTTCTCAGAGAAGGTGTCCAGAGAAGGGCAACAAAGCTGGGGAGGGGTTTGGAGCACAGCCCTATGAGGAGAGGCCGAGAGAGCTGGGGTTGCTTAGCCTGGAGAAGAGGAGGCTCATAGGAGACCTTCTTGCTGTCTACAGCTCCCTGAAGGGAGGCTGTAACCAGATGGGGGTTGGTCTCTTCTCCCGGGTAACCAGCACCAGAATAAGAGGACACAGTCTCAAGCTGCACCGTGGGAGGTTTAGGCTGGATGTTAGGAAGACATTCTTCATAGAGAGAGTGATTGGCCATTGGAATGTGCTGCTCAGGGAGGTGGAGGAATCACCGGCACTGGAGGTGTTTAGGAAGAGACTTAATGGGGTGCTTGGTGCCATGGTTTAGTTGATTATATAGTGTTGGATGGTAGGTTGGACATGATGATCTCAAAGGTCTCTTCCAACCTGGTCTATTCTACTCTATTCTATTCTATTCTATTCTATTCTATTCTATTCTATTCTATTCTATTCTATTCTAAGTCTAGTCTAGTCCATTCTATTCCATTCCATTCCATTCTTGCTATTTGATTCCTCTGAAAACTATGGTCATGGACCTCCATTTTGCCTCTGGTGCCTAAATGTGGTTAGATAGAACAGAACAGAACAGAACAGAACAGAACAGAACAGAACAGAACAGAATAGAATAGAGTAGAACAGAACAGAACAGAATAGAATAGAATAGAATAGAATAGAATAGAATAGAATAGAATAGAATAGAATAGAATAGAATAGAATAGACCAGGTTGGAAGAGACCTTCAAGATAATTGCATCCAACCCATCATCCGACACCACCTAATCAACTGAGATGTTTCTCACTTTGTGTTTTGGGTGGACTAAGAAATCTAGAATACAATTTCTAATATCTTGTGTGATGTATTTTCGTGGAATAGTGGTTATTTCTGTGCTGAGAAGCACCAGTTTTCCTTCATCCCACAGATGGCTCTAGATGCATTTGTAAGGCTGGTGGCACTGAGGAAACCTGTCTTCAGCTCAGCCTCCTGAATGGTCCTGGACTAGTTCCTAAGGAGGATGTCTCCAAAAGTGGTGTAATTTTGTGATCTTCTGCAGCAGGGTGGCGTTGGGATCAAAAGGTTTGAGTAGCCCTGGTTGAGCTGTGAAGCCCATGCCTTATACATGTAGAGTTTTATAGAATCATAGAATCAGTCAGGGTTGAAAAGGACCACAAGGATCATCTAGTTCCAACCCCCCTGCCATGGCCAGGGACACCCCACACTAGATCAGGCTGGCCAGAGCCTCATCCAGCCTGGTCCTAAACACCTCCAGGGATGGGGCCTCAATCACCTCCCTGGACAACCCATTCCAGGGCTTCACCACTCTCATGGGGAAGAACTTCCTCCTCACATCCAGCCTGAATCTCCCCACCTCCAGCTTCATTCCATTCCCCCTAGTCCTATCACTCCCTAATATCCTGAGAAGTCCCTCCCCAGCCTTCTTGGAGGCCCCCTTCAGATACTGGAAGGCCACAATGAGGTCACCTCAGAGCCTTCTCTTCTCCAGTCGGAACAGCCCCAACTCCTTCAGTCTGTCCTCACAGGAGAGGTGCTCCAGCCCTTTGCTCATCCTCGTGGCCCTTCTCTGGACACCTTCCAGCACCTCCAGATCCCTCTTGGAATAGGGGCTCCAGAACTGGATGGAGTACTTCAGGTGGGGTCTCCCCAGAGCTGAGTGGAGGGGGAGAATCACCTCCCTTGACCTACTGGCCACACTTCTCTTGCTGCAGCCCAGGACCTGATTGGCTTATGAGAAGGCTTTGAATGATGAAGTATATTAGATTATTTAGGAGTTAGGCAAGTCCCTGGTGAATCAAATGGTAGCCCTTAGGTTTCTGGAGGGCCTCCAGCTCCTTTTGTAAATCTCACCACTGCCTTGTGAGCCTTCCTCTGGAAAGCCAGAGTGGCCTTGGGGGCATTCAGGTAAGAGAACTCTCAAATCTAGACAAGGCTCATATACTCACTGTGGTAATGAATCCCCAAATGAAGAACTTAATTATGTATATTAGAGTTATGAGCTGATGCAGCCCATTAGTAGACTCCGTGCAGGAGCAATCGTTGCTGTAGCCTCTTGTAGTATATACTCCTACATTTTATGGTATGTGGCATGACTCTTGGGGAAACAGAAATTGTAGTTGCTTTGTGTGAAACCCTGCCAACCCATTTTGCATTTTTATAAGTAATTTCCATTCTGCTTTGGTCTATTGCACATGATATTTTGAAACAGTGGGAAAGAGTTAAGCAAAATGAAGGCCATTATCAATATTTTATTTGTCACAGCTGAAAAGCTACATTTATAGGTCAGTCCATTGCAGTCCATTCATTGATTTCAGTATTCAAACCCCTGCAGGGAGTGCCTAAAACCCACTGATGTTTCAGAGTGCTAAGTTTTTGTGTTTGGATTTCTGATAAAACAGAAAGATGTGTCAAAGCTGCGGTAGCAGTCTCTGGATCTGATTTACCACTGTGTGCTTCCAGTCTCTGCTGATGTTAACTCCAGTGATTTCATTGAAGTGGAGCTGTGTGGTATTGATTTAATTCTTATGTCAATGTGACCCTCCAGAGACGCACTTCCCTGCTCTTATTCCCACTGACTTCAGTTCAGGAACATAATCAGTATCATAATTAGGAATGATGACCTGATTCAGTCAGGCATAAATACAAGCCAGTCTTGAAGTCTCAGTAATGCTACTGACTGACTGTTCTGGGGCTACTTGCTTCCTTGAATTCAACTATGTGCTTACATCCCTTGAAGATGGGAACCTATGTATTTAGGTTCCCTCTTGAATTCTGTGAAAGTGAAAGCCTTTTGACTGGCTACAAAACCCTTTGGATCAGGTCCATAGATAGAAGATACTTGATAAGAGATTTAAGGAAGCTTAGGAGCTAAACTGCATTTCCCCCTCCATCTCCATCTATTCAGTTCCATTTACTTCAGTCAACTTTGTGATTGGAATGGATGGAATTTAAACAAAGACCCTTTCAGAGTACATTCATACTGTTGTCTACAAACCTATTACTTTCAGAAAGCAAAGGAGGGGCTATGAGGATGATGAAGGGACTGAAACATGTATCTGATGAGGAAAGGCTGAGTGACCTGGGGCTATTTAGTTGTGGCAGTTTAGGCTGGGTGCCTCCTGTTACTGCCACATAAGTTATACCTCCGGTGTCCCGAGTGTCCAACCCAACAGGTGGGCACAGGAAACAGCGTACTTCTACTCATAAATACTGCGCCCTATAAATCCATCTGCAAAGTCATTCTCTTCCTCTTTCTTCCCAATCTGCTCCTGTGGGAGATGCTCCCTGTCTGGTGACAGTGGGGGAGTTTCTCAAGGCCTCTTAGGCCTGGCTAGACCTAATGCCAGAAGGAGAAGGGGGGGTGGTGCAGTTTCAGTCCTGGCCAGCCTGAGACTAGCCTAGTGGTTGGGGTAAAGAAAGAGCCCTGGGGGTTTTAGGTATACCCTCAGGTGGGGAAATGGGAAGTGGTGGGGGGCCTTTGGGCATGGTGTAAGGGATTCTGTATGCTTTGTATTTTCAGTCAAAACACCAATTGCTTTTCCATTCAAACTTCCCATTGCTTTCCAATCCATTTGTGTGCGTGTCATTCTTGTGTCCCTCTTGGGGCAGTAGAGCATCTGTCTGGCCTTAAACCAGGACATTAGTCTGGAAAAATGAAGACTGAAAAGGAGAACTTATTATTTATAAATATCTGAAGGGTGGGTGACAAGAAGAAGGTGCTGTTTTCTCTTTTCAATGGTGTCCAGTGGTAGGACAAAGGGCAATGGATACAGTCTGGAACACAGGAAGTTCCACCTCAACAAGAGGAAAAGGGTGATGTAGCCCTGCAGCAAACTGCCCAGAAAGGTCATGGGATCTCTTTCTCTGCAGAGTTTCAAGACCCATCTGGATGTGTTCCTGTGTGACTTGCCCTAGATGACCCTGCTTTGGCAGGGGGATTGGATTCAACAATCTTTAGAGGTCACTTCCAACCCCTAACATTCTGTGATGCTATGATTCTTCCAATTATGTTGTCTTTTCTAGCTGCCATTTAAATACCTGGTGCTTCATTGGAGGTGTTTAGAAGGAGACTTGATGGGGTGCTTGGCTGCATGGTTTAGTTGATTAGGTGGTGTTGGATGATGGGTTGGACGCGATGATCTTGAAGGTCTCTTCCAACCTGGTCTATTCTATTCTATTCCATTCCATTCCATTCCATTCCATTCCATTCTATTCTATTCTATTCCATTCCATTCTATTCTATTCTATTCTATTCTATTCTATTCTATTCTATTCTATTCTATTCTATTCTATTCTATTCTATTCTATTCTATTCTATTCCATTCCATTCCATTCCATTCCATTCCATTCCATTCCATTCCATTCCATTAAAAAAGCACCCCTAGCAGGGTTCAAATGTTTTTGTTTATTTGTATTTTTTCAGGCAAAACCCCCAACTTGTGAAACTCCTGTACTGGTTGTGGCCTTCATGGGAGAGAACTAAGCTTGGAATTAATTACCCTGGAAATGGACTGGATCCAAGAAGAAGTAAAATCTGTAGCTGAAGTGCAAACCTAAATCTAACCATTATGCAAAAATTTGATGTAAAACTAATAGGGAGAAAATGGCATTCATGTTAAATGACATTCACATGAAAATGTGAATTATTCTAATGCATTAAGAGATTTTAAAATCAGCCAATATATCAAAAATTGAGTAATTTAAGTATTTATGATCGTTAATTATGTTCAGGTCAAAGTGAAGGAAGGCAAGACAATGAAAGTTAGGAATTCATGTATTGTAGATTGATTTGAACAGTCAGTACTGGTAAAAAGCCTGTTTACTATAAGATTATTTTCTGTTTCAGCATTACCATATAAAGCTACATCTGTTACTCTTCATCTGCATGCAAAAATTACCTCTAATCTAATTAAAAATAGAATAAAAGCTGGAGCTTGATGTCCTTTGGAAGTCCTCAAACTTATTAAAGCTAAAAGTAATTCAACAAATTTCAAGAATTCATTGAATTAATTAATCAGGGATAGATTCTGGCTAGTGAGCTTCAACTGAAAAGATAACCTTGAGGAATAAGAACTCTAATGCAACACCAACAGCGCTCTTATTGCTTGGTGACATTTAGTAAGTACCTAGGATATACCTAAGTTACTTTAGAAACAGCTAATTTGACCTATGTTGCCTTTGAAACAGCTAATTTGAGTTGTGTTAGCTGATAGCTGCAGCAGCACTGGGCTCAGTGTGGATTGATTCATCATTCTTATACTGCAGGGGACTACTACCTTCTGCAGTTAGACTGCTGGCACTTCAGACTAGCTTAGATCTGCCGATAGTCCCTCTAAGGAGTAGGTGACATGAAGAAAATGCAAATTCAGGTTGGCTGATTTGTTGCTTGCCTGGTCCTGCCTTCCTTCCCTTGCAGATCTTTAAACTGACCTGAAAAGTGCTTGCTTCAGAATTTCCCCTCCAACACAGCACAAGCATTATTTCTCTTAAGTACAGTAGATTGCCTCTGAAAGATGAAGCCAGCATCCTAGCTACAACCTGGGGTTTTTGTATGGCTTATATGCTTTCTTATTTTTTAAATGCAGTCCTACTTTTGTTCCTGAAAGCCTATGAAAACAAACACAAGCATATACCAGGGAACAGGCTGAGACTTTTGATAAGTGACTAAATGAAACAGGTATAAAATTAGTAGTCTGAAGTGTTTATCTAACCATTTATGTTGGAAGTATCAGAGTATCAGAGTATATTAGAGGTTGGAAAGGACCTCAAGAGATCATAGAGTCCAACCCCCCTGCCAAAGTGGGATCACTTAGGGTAGTCTGCACAGGAATGCATCCAGGCAGGTTTTGTAAGTCTCCAGAGAAGGAGACTCCACAAGCTCCCTGGGCAGCCTGTTCCAGGGCTCTGTCACCCTCACTGTAAAGAAGTTTCTCCTCAGGTTGAGGTGAAACCTTCTGTGTTCGTTTGAACTTGTTTCTTGTCTTATCACTGTGCACCACCAAAAAGAGCTTGGCCCCCTCCACTTGACACCCATCCCTCAGATGTTTGATCAGATTGATCAGATCCCCTCTCAGTTGTCTCTTTTCAAGACTCAACAGCCTCAGGGTACTCAGTCTCTCTTCACAGAGGAGATGCTCAAGTCCCCTAATCATCCTCGTGGCTCTCCATTGGATTCTCTCCAGCAGTTCTCTGCCTTTCTTGAGCTGGGGAGCCCAAAACTGGACACAGTACTGCAGGTGTGGTTTCACCAGGGCAGAGTAGAGAGGTAGAAGAACCTCCCTAGCCCTGCTGTCCTCCCTTTTCTTGGTGCATCCCAGGATCCCATTGGCTCTCTTGGCCACAAGGGCACATTCTTCTCCCAAAGGCTCTCATTGAAGGGCTCCATTTTCTATAACTAAGAGGGGACATTGGTTTGTCTTTTCACTTTGTAGATGACTGAATGCAGAATAATAAATATAATACTTGGGTTTGGTCTTGTAGTAAATCTTGCTGAATTACTTGTAGTAAATACTTGCTGAATTTCAGGAGGGATTCATCCACACATGTGGCTGCTCTGCAAACCTTTTCCACTTCAGGAATGTTGAGCACCTTGACATAATTCCCCAGATAAATTATTTATCCTTAATATTAGATTGTCCTCTTGGAAAGAGTCAAAGCAGGCAGGTCTGATAGTACAGGGGCAACTTTCAAAGAATTCAGGTCCAATTGTTGAAATATATGTCACAGTATTCATCTTACCTGCCTCTAGAAGTCTGCAGTTTAAATGATGTCTATTTCTGAGCTAGTCACCTCTGACTCTGTTATAGTCAGCAGAAAGAAACTAGCACTGCCAAAGGACATGTCTTAGACACCTTGCTGTATGAGACATGACTCACCCAACTGAAAGTGCTTAAGTCTTCCTACTGACTAGGATAGCCTGGAGCAAAGAACTCAGACTAGACACCTTGGTTTTAGACATTCACCATTAAGTGGGATAAATCCTGTTCTTAGCATGTAGGTACTTAGCATGCAGGGGGATATTGTTCAGCCTGGAGAAGTCTCTGGGGAGACCTTATTGTAACCTTTCAGTACTTAAAGGAGGCCTTTAAGAAAGATGGGGACAATATTTCTAGCAGGACCTGCTGTGATAGGATAAGGGGTTTTAAACCAAAAGAGGGGAGATTTAGACTAGATAAAAGGAAGAAATTTTTCACAATGAAGATGGTGAAACACTTGGCACAGGGTGCCCAGAGAGGCGGTGAATACCCCACCCCTGGAAACACTCAAGGTTGTGGTGGATTGAAAATTCCCCCACAAGCTTAAATTTGTCAGGGCAGCTCAGGTGGAAGCAGATGAAAGCTGTATTTACAAGCAAAGCCAGAATCAACAATGAAATGCAGTGAATATGTACAAAATATACAGCATTTACAACTTGCACAGGTACTTACAATTAATGAACAGCACAAGGACCCCCTTGGTCAAAGACCAGGGGAGCTGCTAGTAGCTTCTCCCTGCTCCACCTCCCCCTTCACAGTATCCCCAAGGTTGCAAGAGACCTCGAGGATCATCGAGTCCAACCTGTCACCACAAACCCCACGACTAGACCATGGCACCAAGTGCCACATCCAATCTCCTCTTGAACACCTCGAGGGATGGTGACTCCACCACCTCCCTGGGCAGCACATTCCAATGACTAATGACTCTCTTGGTGAAGAACTTTTTCCTCACCTCGAGTCCAAACCTCCCCTGGTGCAGCTTGAGACTGTGTCCCCTTGTTCTGGTGCTGGTTGCCTGGGAGGAGAGACCAACCCCCCACCTGGCTACAACCACCTTTCAGGTAGTTGTAGAGGGCAATGAGGTCACCCCTGAGCCTCCTCTTCTCCAGGCTAAACAACCCCAGCTCCCTCAGCCTCTCCTCGTAGGGCTGTGCTCAAGGCCTCTCCCCAGTCTTGTTGCCCTTCTCTGGACACGTTCAAGTGTCTCAATGTCCTTCTTAAACTGAGGGGCCCAGAACTGGACACAGGACTCAAGGTGCACACAAAAAGGGACCAGAGAAAGAAGCAAAGAGGTGTTAAAACTTAGCCAAAACAATGCAGCCAAGGTCAAGCAGAAGCCAGGAGAAGCACAAAATTCGGATCTCCCAGAGCGAAGAGGCGAGAAGAGAGAGAACTTGTCTTGCAAACTAAATCTTATGGTAGATAACTCTCCAGTGGGGTTGTTTAGAACTATCATTATTTTCCTTGTTTTTACACCCAACAGTGATTTATTTACATTCTCCTACTTTCTATTCAAGGTCTGTGAAAAATTTTAAAGGCATACTTAAAGGTGTTTAATTCTACCACAAAGGTCAAGTTGGATGTGGCTCTGAGTAACCTGTTCTAGTTAAAAATGTCCCTGCTCACTGCAGAGGGGTTGGACTAGGTGACCTTTAAAGGTCCCTTCCAACCCCAAAATGTTCTGTGATTGATTCTATGGTACTGCTATTGAAAAATTGCAGGTAATATTAATGGAAAAGCAGCTGCTGATTTGCATGAGAAATGTGTTCTTTCAGCCTCATGGGACTGCTCACATGAATAAGAGCCATGTGAATTTTTCACTGCTGGTAGCATCTAAGCCACACTTACTGCTGTTTAATTAAAAATAAAAGTCTCCATTGATTTCACCTGGTATCGTTTGAGGATGCTACTTCATTATAATCCCTTGTGTGCCAGAATGAGTTTTCTAGTTTGACACTGCTACTTTTTGTGTCACAACATGTACAGGAAGATTTAGAAGCCTACACTGCAGCCATGGAGTGTAGCTTTTAACAGAATGCAGCTTAACAGTAGCTCTGTGGTGCGCTGTGGCAAGTACTCTATGTGTGCAGCTGGGGACTTCTGTGGCTGAAATGAGATCTTCATCAGTTCACAGGATGTGGTTCTTGCACTTGTGCTTCTTGCAGTGTACAGCTGCTGCTCTCCTGTATTGCTGCTTGCTCCTGTCTCCAGCAGCCCTTCTTGCTCCTGCTGCTGTGCAGACAGCAGGCTAGGATGTCAGAGTGCTTCAGGTGCTGAAGGCTGTGATATGAGTGCCACAAAAATGATCAGGGTGGCTGGAGCACCTCTTCTACAAGGACAGGCTGAGGGAGCTGGGGTTGTTCAGCCTGGAAAAGAGGAGGCTCAGGGGAGACCTTATTGCTCCCTACAACTACCTGAAGGGAGGTTGTAAGCCAGGTGAGGTTGGTCTCTTCTCCCAGGCAACCAGCACCAGAACAAGAGGACACCGTCTTAAGCTGTGCCAGGGGAAGTTTAGGCTGGAGTTGAGGAGAAAATTCTTCCCAGAAAGAGTAATTGACCATAGGAATGTGCTGCCCAGGGAGGTGGTGGAGTCCCTGTCCCTGGAGGTGTTCAAGAAAGGATTGAATGTGGCACTTGGAGCCACGATTTAGTTGTCAGGAGGTGTTAGGTATTAGGTAATAGGTTGGACTTGATGATCTCTGAGGTCTTTTCCAATCTGTTTGATTCTATGACACCTATGATGAACAAAAATGATCAGGATGTCTGGAGCACCTCTTCTACAAGGACAGGCTGAGGGAGCTGGGGTTGTTCAGCCTGGAAAAGAGGAGGCTCTGAGGAGACCTAATAGAGACCTTCCAGTACCTGAAGGGGACCTACAGGAAGGATGGAGAGAGACTGTTTACAAAGGCCAGTAGTGATAAGACAAGGGGCAATGGCTTCAAACAAGAGAAAAGCAGATTTAGGTTGGAATAGATTTTTTACCATGAGGGTTGTGGAACACTGGAATAGGTTGTCTGGGGAGGTGGCTGCAGCCCCACTGGAACAGGTTGTCTGGGGAGGTGGCTGGGGCCCCATCCCTGGAGATATTTAAAGTGAGGCTTGACAGGGCTCTTGGCAACCTGATTGAATTGAGAATACCCCTGCTTACTTCAGGGGGGGTTGGACTAGATGACTTTCAGAGGTCCCTTCCAACCCAGACCATTCTATGAGTCTATGATTCTGTGATTCTATATGTCTATGCAGAAGAAAAAGCAAGAACCATGCGCCCCAAACAGCCTCTCTCTGGTCCCTGACAACTCTTCTTGGAGTGTTGCTTCTGCTTGCTTCCTGAGGTTGAATTGCCACCAGTGGTTACTCTAAGTGTCCAGAAGAACATGCAAGAAGGGAAGAGAATATGGAAATTTATCAGTAGCACAGTACTTCTTACCCACCCACAGCACACCTCCTACTTGCACATCCAGTATAAGTATCTGTCACTGTCCTTGCTATGCCAGGAAGTGTACCAGGTGTACCACATTTGCATTAGTGACTGTCCTGTTGTCTCTTTCATGAGGAGTGGCAGGATACAATGCAGAAAGGAAATTGTTCAGCCATTTTGGGATTTCAGGGCATATGTCTCTCTTCTTTCACCTCCTGATGTCCTTCAGGAAGCATAGGAATATTAACCCTGTTCACAATGTTACTGCTTGTAATTAGAATTCTCATTCACTCTTAATGGCCACTGGTATCCATCAAAGGCTTGATTTCCAGGTCTGTTGCATAGTGCAGTGAAGAGGAAAAGAGCTGAATATGCTAAGCTTGTTGGCAGAATATAAGCAAAATGGGGGGGTTGCTGTGCTGACTGAGAGCAGGCTTGAGAAGTTCCAGCTATGCTTGGCATGCCCCAGGGTGCTGTGTGGTCTTGAAAATCTGGTCAGAGCACTGAGTAGGGCTTTTAAGAAAATTTTATTGGGCACTAGGGGCAAGCCAGGATACATAATCCGTTGTCATGGTTCAGCTGACAGGTGGCTACTGGTGGGCAGTGGTATCCTGAATGCTTCGTGGGACCGAATCCTGTGCTAGGTGCTATAATATGATGGGAAGCTGATGAAAGTGGCCCTGCACAAAGAAGCTATACTAGCTAAAGGCTGAATCAATTTGAAACCCAAGTTTAATTATACTAGTGCAAATTTCATGAGCAAGCACACATTCTCCTTGGCAGTAAGGAGAGAGGTGCCATTAGTGATGTGTAAGATTGGTCTGCGCTCTCCAGACCAGGTTAGCACCTGCTGTAATTGCCATAACATAAAGATAAATAATCCCTTTATATTATGATGGTACATATTATGATGGTACATGTTAATCTACCCCTCGTTAATGGGATCTAACTGATATTCAAGCTGTAATTCAGGCCTCAAAACTGGGAAAACTCCCTGTGATGGGTTATGCCCATCCTGAAAGTGGGGATGGGGTGGGGGGACGGGGCTTGTGAGAGCTTTGCCCTCCCTGGAGGGGGTTTTTCCCCTGGGAAACTGAGTTAGTCTGTTCCACTCCCCCTCCCTGTCCAGCAAGCCTATAAAAAGGAAAACACTGCAGCCATTTCTCTCTTTTGGCCCCTGCCTTGCCTGGATGAAAGGACTGCTGCTGGCTTCCTGCTTCTCTGCCACATGGTCAGGCCTGGTCCTCCTCCTCCCTGCTACGTCCACGCTTCTTCAAAGGACCCCAAAGGACTGGTTTTGCATACATGTTTTTCCTCATCTATCCTTGTTCCTTACCCTTGTGAACCATTCCTGTTATTGTTTCTATATATATATATATATAATTTAAAGACATTTTTCTACCTTTCTACTTCCAAACCGACTCCAAATTATTTCTTGGTAGATTTGCTCCTTCCTTTCCCCCCCCTCCCCACTCTATTGGGAAAGAGAAAGGGGGAGTGGGGGAGGGATTCTCAGCCTTGCCCCCATCTGAGCTCTTAAATCTCAGTTAAGGCTCAAAACACCACACTCCCTCACACAGCAGTGCTGTAAAAGGTACAGGGACAGTGGGTTAACAGGCTACAAGGAAGGCTGCCTGATTTGTGTGGTACCCTAAGCTTCACCATCCCATTTGGGAAACTTCTTTTTACAGCGCAACAAGTGTCACTGTCACGAGCTTGCTGCACGCTGACACATGAGCTCTGTGACCTCCCCATTTCAGCCCTGCACTCTCTCCTGGAGTGTCTGAACTGACCCCTGCAACCAGAGATCAGATGGAAAGCCATGAGGGGTGATTCCTCACCAGCACAATGTCCAGACTCACATCACTGCTGCTTCGGGTCACCCTGGGAGCAATCATCCATGAATTGATTTTATGGCAGTGCTGACACTTTGCCTTCATTCTTTCAGAGCTGGAGAGAATTGCTCTTAACCATGCCCCCTGCCGCCTCGGGATATAATCTCAGGAGCATAGTTTAGGGGCACAGCCAGCTTCAAGGAGCATTACTTTGCTTCAGTGCGTTTCTGTGTGTTTTAGTTTCCCTGCAGGCCTTTTTCTTCTAAGGGGAATATTTGGACCAGTGAATGCACTTCCCCCCCCCCCCCCAATCCCCCTTTTTCTTCCCCCACCTTCTTCCTAAGAAAGCAGCAATCCAAAAGTCTATGTCTGTGTGCTGTTGTCAAAGCTCCAAATTTTTTTTATCCCAATTTGCTCCTGGTTATTTACTCTGGGCTTGCATTCTAACTTCCAGCACGTTGATAATATCCTCCCTTAACAAAGGACTTTGCAAACAAATGCACGTAGCAAAATCAGCGCAGCGACACCGCTGCAGGTTGAAGCCTGCATTTGCTAAATCCACAATCCTGGGAATACATTTTAAGGATAAAGCTTTAGTGAGATTATTTATGCAAAGAAAAAGATTGGGTTGTTGGGGTTTTTGTGTGTTTTTTTTTTTAGGATCAAGACCAAAATAAGATATATTTTCCTTTTCTGGAGGTCAGAAATCCTTTGAAGTGCTTAATTTTCTAATTATTTTTTTTTCCCCCTCCCTGTAATTCTCATTAGCTTAATTAATCGCTGCTCCCTTTCAAAATTAAGGGGAACAAATTGTTCTCCTGGTACTGAAGGGCACAAGAAAATAATTGCAAACAGTGTTTGCACCTGAGTTTTTATTATATTGCTCTTGAATGGAATATTGGGGGGGGGGGGGGTGGGGAAGGAGGCACATTGTTCACAGGGAGGGAAAAAAAACCGTGTGGTGATTTCTTGTGGATGCACAGAGCATTCCAATGTTCTGATAATGGAAACAATTTGTTTTAGAAACAGTGTAAAGGCTGTTAATTTCCAAATAATGGGAAATGGTCTGCTTGACAGGTTTTTCTTTTTTTTTTTGGGGGGGGTATTTATACTGCATGTATAGTAGCAAAATAGCAGGAGGAGATGGAGAGCCAGGCAGGCAGGGCAGGCTCTGCAACAGCTGCAGTGGACCCCTGCCGCTGCTGCCAAAGTCAGTGCAACAGGACAGAAACGAGGACACAGGCTTTTGAGGGTCCCATTGCATGATTAGCTCTCTTCATAGAATAATAGAATCAATAAGGTTGGAAAGGACCTCAAAGATCATCAAGTCCAACCTGTCACCCGACACATCGCTGTTGTCCAGAGAAGGGCAACAAAGCTGGGGAGGGGTTTGGAGCACAAGCCCTATGAGGAGAGGCTGAGGGAGCTGGGGTTGCTTAGCCTGGAGGAGACTCAGGGGAGACCTTCTTGCTGTCTACAACTACCTGAAGGGAGGGTGTAGACAGGCAGGGGCTGGTCTCTTCTCCCAGGCAACCAGCACCAGAACAAGAGGACACAGTCTGAAGCTGCACCAGGGGAGGTTTAGACTGGATGTTACGAGGAAATTCTTCACACGGAGAGTTGTTAGCTGTTGGAATGGGCTGCCCAGGGAGGTGGTGGAGTCACCATCACTGAAGGTGTTTAGGAGGAGACTGGATGGGGTGCTTGGTTGCATGGTTTAGTTGATTAGGTGGTGTTGGATGATAGGTTGGACGTGATGATCTTGAAGGTCTTTTCCAACCTGGTCTGGTCTGGTCTATTGTATTGTATTGTATTGTATTGTATTCTATTGTATTCTATTCTATTCTATTCTATTCTATTCTATTCTATTCTATTCTATTCTATTCTATTCTATTCTATTCTATTCATGACTACTAAACCATGGCACCAAGTGCCACATCCAGTCCCCTCTTGAACACCTCCAGGGATGGTGACTCCTCCACCTCCCTGGGCAGCACATTCCAATGGCAAACATCTCTCTATGTGAAGAACTTTCTCCTCACCTCCAGCCTAAACCTTCCCTGGTGCAATTTGAGACTGTGTCCTCTTGTTCTGGTGCTGGTTGCCTGGGAGAAAAGACCAACCCCCTCCTGGCTACAATCTCCCTTCAGGTAGCTGCGGAGAGCAATAAGGTCTCCCCTGAGCCTCCTCTTCTCCCGGTGAGGTGGAAAGGGAGAGGAATTTTAATTTTGTATTTATTTTCTATAAGAGGGAACTGAGGGTTTCCATTGCTGTCCTGGGTGTGTGTTCCATATTTTTCTACTCCATGGGCAAATATTTCTGGAAAACAATCACAATTTGAAAGGGTGACCTGGCAGGGAAGCTTGCAGAGCTACATTTCTGGCCAAACCGTCTTTCATCTTTCCATTACATGTCATGCATCTGAAACATGGGTAGGCAGCTTGTACTTGCTTTTTGCAGTTGCATGAGGCAAATGGGGTTCGAGCTTTGTGGATTAATAGGATTGGAGATGGCTTCCTGCCTCCTGTCAGTAGGAGATAAAGGTGCCTTCTCACCTCACAGGTCTCTTTGAAACAGTCCATCAAGTTACATATTAGTAAAAACCTGTTGATGAAGTGAGTGGAGAGAAGAGAGCTCCTGGAGCATAGTGCATACATTATACTTACTATTGATCTTGTGAATGTATTGGTCATATTGCTCTGGCATATTTGGGATGAAGAGCAATGATGGACTATTTAGGCAGCTGCAGCTGATTTTTGGGAAGAACAGTTGGCCTGGATCCTATTTTGCTGAAGAATGACCTGGAACAGGGATGGGTAAGTGTGAAGAAAACCATGCCTGAATAGCTTCTTCGAAGAAAGGCTGTTTTATCCACTGCCTTTGCCAGCTCATTTTTTCCCCTGTCTACATGGGAAAGCAGTTAGGAGGCAAAGAATGAGTGCTTCCCCATCAATACATAGTAAGAATACAAGATGCTTGATACATAGTACAAATATGTGATGGCAGCATAGATCATGAAAAGCTTCACAGATTTTAATATTCTCTACTCCTCCTGGACACAGCATTTCTAATACAGCCAGGATGTCATTTGCTTTCTTGGCCACCTGGGCCAACACAGCCTGCTGTTGTTGAGTAGAGATTAGGCAGGTAAATAACTGCCAGACTCTAGCTACAGTGAGTACAACATGAATTTAGCTGGGGCTGGGTTTTGTTTTAAGTACAGGGTGGGAAGATCCTGAGGCCTGAAAGCAGTCTGCATCTTTCTTTCATCTCAGACAGGTAGAGAAAGAAACTACTGGGTTTGAATAAAGCAGGGGTGAAGGTCTGGGAGAAGGTCAGAGAATCATAGAATCATAGAATCAATAAGGTTGGAAAAGACCTCAAAGATCATCAAGTCCAACCTGTCACCCAACACCTCATGACTGCTAAACCATGGCACCAAGTGCCACATCCAATCCCCTCTTGAACACCTCCAGGGATGGTGACTCCACCACCTCCCTGGGCAGCCCATTCCCACAGCTAACAACTCTCTCTGTGAAGAACTTTCTCCTCACCTCGAGCTTAAGCCTCCCTTGGTGCAGCTTGAGACTGTGTCCTCTTGTTCTGTTGCTGGTTGCCTGGGAGAAGAGGCCAAACTCCACCTGGCTACAACCTCCCTTCAGGCAGTTGTAGACAGCAAAAAGGTCTCCCCTGAGCCTCCTTTTCTCCAGACTAAGCAACCCTAGCTCTCTCAGCCTCTCCTCAGAGGGCTTGTGCTCCAGACCCCTCACCACTTACTCAAGGAAGGATAGAAAGCTTCATGGTCAAGGAAGGCTTAAAATGACTGAAGAACAACAGGGGAAAAAAAAAAAAGGTTAAAGGAAAGTTACAAGATGCCCATGACAAAAGGAGGAGAACACTCCTGTGTTGTGCTGCATGACTTCCTTTCTCATTTGGTTTCTGCATCATGTCACAAGTACGCTTTTATGGTCTGTGGAGCAAGGGCCAGCCATCCTGCATACTGCTTACAATATGTATCACAGTGATATAGTGCCTTGTACATGCAAGGAAACCCAACAAATCTTGTTATAATTCCCAGTATGGTTATTTTGATTATTCAGTGCATTGTGGATGAGAATGAGTAATTAAAATAATATTTAAATGTAGACTTTTCTTTGCCCAGATACTGAAAAACATCTCGCTTTAGCAAAGCCTTCTGCTATTGCTCTTTGTACCCTAGGGAGACTTCAGATGCCTGATCATTTCCCTTGGCTCACCAGCTCTGGGGAAATCATGTCTTTTTTGCTGGCTCCCTTGACTTCCTAGGCAATGCAAAGAGCTGGCTCAACATGGGACCTAAATGACAATTCACTGCCAGGAGGGAAGTAATTTTCAGGCCTCCTCCTTTTCTTCTTGCCATGAGTATAATAATGCATTTTGGAAACATTACAGGGGTAATCTGAAAACAGCAACACTGTCAGGAATCAGAAAATGCCTGATGGAACCAGTCATTCACATAGCTTAGTTATGATGTTTAGAAGCACTGTTATATCGTGTTTCACTCCTCACTGACATCCAGCTGAATTTTTCTCCAGTGAGAAGCTGCCCTCGCATAAAACCACTGTAAGAACGCTATAGGTTGGACACTGTTGTTATGGTGCTTCTCCTTCTCTGCTGGAGAGCAGCCAGGCAGAAACAGACCTGGGGGTACTGTACTGGTTGATAGGAGGCTAAACATGAGCCAGCAGTGTGCCCAGGCAGCCAAGAAGGCCAATGGCATCCTGGCCTGTATCAGGAAGAGTGTGGCCAGGAGGAGCAGGGAGGTCATTCTTCCCCTGGACTCAGCACTGGTTAGGCCACACTTTGAGTCCTATGTCCAGTTCTGGGCCCCTCAGTTTAGGAAAGATGTTGAGTTGCTGGAATGTGTCCAGAGAAGGGCAACAAATCTGGGGAGGGGTTTTGAGCACAAGCCCTCTGAGGAGAGGCTGATGGAGATGGGGTTACTTAGCCTGGAGAAGAGGAGGCTCAGGGGAGACCTTCTTGCTGTCTGCAACTCCCTGAAGGGAGGGTGTAACCAGGTGGGGGTCGGTCTCTTCTCCCAGGCAACCACCACCAGAACAAGAGGATGCTGTCTCAAGCTGTGCCAGGGGAGGTTTAGGCTGGATGTTAGGAAGAAATTCTTCATAGAGAGAGTGATTGTACATTGGAATGTGCTGCCCAGGGAGGTGGTGGAGTCACCATCACTGGAGGTGTTTAGGAGGAGACTAGATGGGGTGCTTGGTGCCATGGTTTAGTTGATTAGATGGTGTTGGATGATGGGTTGGACGTGATGATCTTGAAGGTCTCTTTCAACCTGGTCCTGTTCTGTTCTATTCCATTCCATTCCATTCCATTCCATTCCATTCCATTCCATTCCATTCCATTCCATTCCATTCCATTCTATTCTATTCTATTCTTCCTCTCTGTCCCCACCTTCCACTTTTTGCCTTCCACTTTTTATTACTAATTTTTTCACAATGCTACTTCATGTTGCAAAGATCATCAGATGAAATGAATGCAGCCCAGCTGGGATTTGCTGGAAATGTTTTCAGCTTGGCAACAACTCTCACAGGGTGGCTGGGTCCCTAAAAGCTTTGTTTTAACCGGCGAAATGAAAACAAAGGAGACATAATTAGCTGGTGTGTAATAATAGAAAAGGCTTGTATCCAGCTACTGTAAAAGTCATTTAATGAAGGGTAATCTGGACATAAGCCCACACACTATAGCTGTAAAATATTTAAGCTTTCTAATGAGAGGGAAAATGGAGAGAAGGGTTTGCTAACGTGATTAGGAAAAATGCCTTTCATAACCATTTTTTTGCAGGGGCTTGCAAGTCCTAAACTGAGCTTTGTAGCTTCCTTGAAGCCAAAGCAGCAATAAAACTTTTATACTGTACCAACACTTAAAAGCTACATACATCACATCGGTTTTATACGTCTGAGCGGGGACATCAGATTGCTGCTTTTTACGTCTGTGAAGGGCTACACTGGCTTTTGAGTAGCATCTCCAGTGTTTTTCACTTACCTCGGAGTGTGGAGTGCTTGTGGATGAGTGATCATTAATCTTAGGATGCAGTAAAAGTTGCTTGCAGTGATGTTCTGTCTCATCTCCCCCTCCTTGTTCTGCTTCTCCTGTCTTGTTCTGTTTTCCCTCTCTATGCTTCCTCTCCTTTCTTTCTCGTGTCTGGAAAACTCCCTTTTCTGATACTCCCTCTACCCACCACTGCTGGAACAAAAACCTGATGCTGCTTGGTGGTACCAGCTGCTCTGATGCGATGAATGTCTACCATGATTTTTATTCCATTCACAGGTTGCTAGGCAAAATGCAAGAGTCAGTGGGGATTTGCCATGATGCACAGTCTTACATGATGTAATAAACCATTATTTCATTAAAACATTATTATTTAGAGGAGGGATCCAGCTTATTTATTTACCTAATCTGAGTGCACATGTGTCTGAGTTTTTTTATCTATGTTTGGGAGGCAAAGGTAATCCTGTCTTCCTGCAGGAAACACCTTTTCTCTAATCAGTGGAGAAAGGTGGACACCTCTGAAAACCTCCTGTGCTCATAGAGGATCCTCTCTTCATTCAAGAAAATGAAGGGAGTCTCAAAGCAATACATCAGATTTCCTGGTCCTTTCAAAGATACAAGAATGACTGAGAAGGGCCACATGATGCTGAGATAGTGTGCATGGTTATGGCTGTCCGAAACCCAGGAGGAGTAGTAATGGAGACATACTGGTGTCCACCCTAAACCACTCTGTGCAAAGTCCGATGCCTGCGGATAACAGGATATGCAGTGGTAGAGCCTTCCCTGCGGTCCTCTGGGCCACTGACTTGGGGGAAGGAGTGCTTGGTGATGGATGGGGAAAGATTTTGAGTTGCTGGAACATGTCCAGAGAAGGACAACAAAGCTGGGGAGGGGTTTGGAGCACAAGCCCTCTGAGGAGAGGCTGAGGGAGCTGGGGTTGCTTAGCTCAGAGAAGAGGAGGCTCAGGGGAGACCTTATTGCTGTCTACAACTACCTGAAGGGCAGTTCTAGCCAGCTGGGGGTTGGTCTCTTCTCCCAGGCAACCAGCACCAGAACAAGAGGACACAGTCTCAAGCTGTGCCAGGGGAGGTTTAGGCTGGATGTTAGGAAGAAGTTCTTCTCAGGAAGAATGATTGTACATTGGAATGGGCTGCCCAGGGAGGTGGTGGAGTCACCATCACTGGAGGTGTTTAGGAAGAGACTGGATGGGGTGCTTGTTGCCATGGTTTAGTTGATTAGATGGTGTTGGATGATAGGTTGGACTCGATGACCTCAAAGGTCTTTTCCAACCTGGTTAATTCAATTCAATTCAATTCAATTCAATTCAATTCAATTCAATTCTATTCTATTCTATTCTATTCTATTCTATTCTATTCTATTCTATTCTATTCTATTCTATTCTATTCCATTCCATTCCATTCCATTCCATTCCATTCCACTCCACTCCACTCCATTCCATTCCATTCCATTCCATTCCACTCCATTCCATTCTACTGGCCACTGATCAGGAGTTTTGCCACTGAAAGTTTTCATGGTGAAGGGAAGAAAGCCCTCGGAGTTCATGTGTCCCCATAGTGCCAAAACATCACTCAAGCAATGTTTGCCTGGCTGGCTCATATGCGCTGCTATTGTGCAGTTGGCTTCAGCTGTGCTTTTCCCCTTGTTTCCTAGCTGCCTGTTTTCAAGGGCTGCGTGGATTGCACTCATTGTCAGTACAGCCAATTAGGGTAATTGTTGCCATTATTTCAGTGATATCTCACAAAAATAACAAGCTCATAGACACGGCTTTCTCACTCCTTCAAAGTCATCACTGTGCCATCAGAATTTTAGCTCAAAGGTTTTGCTTAAGCTTATAAATAGTATTTGTAGGTCTGTCCCTCACATTCTTGCAAATTCTTCATTTAAGCTTCCATGTAGGAACAGAGATAATAAATATTCATGTATTTCTTCCTACCTTGATATGCTAATTCTGGTGTGAATGGTAATCAAGAAGCAGCTGAAAAAGATGAACTTGATTCTGGTATTATTTATGAATCTTGCACTGAAGTATTTGGCTGGGGGTGTGTGACAATGCCAGTTAAGAGCGGTTTAACATGAATTGCTCTCTGGAGACATCTTCTTTGCTTTATTCATTGTATAAAATCATTTAAGATTACTGAATTCCCTATTTATTACCTCAGTGAGTTGTCTCAAATGAGGTGAAATTGGTTCTTTCTTTCTTTCTCATCTCTTTCTAAGCCTTCTAAATAAAGTGCTGAACTTAGATGCTTTGAATTGTGCACCTAGTAGTCTGATTAACCATGGTAGATTTACCTCACAAAGCCTAAATGTTTACAGGAGTGGTGGATATTTTATTGTTAACAAATTTATAGTATAAACTGAGAAGTTCATTTCCAGACAAGCTGGATAGATGTTCAGGTTGACTCATTTTGCAGGAGGGCTCACCAGAATAACCTTGAGAGGCTGGACAGATGGGCAGAGTCCAACATGGTGGCATTTAACAAGTCCAGGTGCTGGGTGCTGCACTTTGGCCACAACAACCCCATGCAGTGCTACAGGCTGGGGTCAGAGTGGCTGGAGAGCAGCCAGACAGAAAGAATCCTGGGGGTACTGATTGACAGCTGGCTGAACATGAGCCAGAAGTGTGCCCAGGTGGCCAAGAAGGCCAATGGCATCCTGGCCTGCATCAGAAATAGTGTGACCAGCAGGAGCAGGGAAGTCATTCTGCCCCTGTACTCAGCACTGGATTGTTTAGCCTGGAGAGGAGGAAGCTCCTGGGAGACTTCATTACTCTCTACAACTACCTGAAGGGAGGTTGTAGCCAGGAGCGGGTTGTTCTCTTCTCCCAGGCAACCAGCACCAGAACAAGAGGACACTGTCTCAAGCTGTGCCAGGGGAAGTTTAGGCTGGAGGTGAGGAGAAAGTTCTTCACAGAAAGAGTGATTTGCCATTGGAATGTGCTGCCCAGGGAAGTGGTGGAGTTCCTGTCCCTGGAGGTGTTCAAAAAAGGATTGGATGTGGCACTTGAAGCCATGGTTTAGTTAGTCATGAGGTGTTGGGTAATAGATTGGACTTGATGATCTCTGAGGTCTTTTCTAACCTTACTGATTCTATGATTCTATGATTCTATGAATACATGAAGCAGAGTCACAAAAATACTTTCATAATATTGGAGAATAAAGATATGCCTAAAATGGATCTCAGACACTAAGACCCTGTGACTCTGCTATGGAAAGCTTCAGATTTGAGAATGCTGGGACAGAAACCTAGATTTTGTCACTTATCCTGAGCAGAGAACCAAGCAGATGCACTGTAACTGATATCAGTGTAATGGGTGGACATTTCAATTTAAATTTTCTGTTGGGGTTCTGAGAGGTGCATTCATCTCTGCACAGAACATCAGTTTGAAAATCTAGAGTCACAACTGCTTCTCAGCCAATTATATGTAGAGGCTGAAGGTCCCAAGCCTCTGCTATTGACTTCAGCGCCAGAACCTAACCAACTTAGAAAAGTATAGAATCACAGAATCAATAAGGTTGGAAAGGACCTCAAGGATCATCAAGTCCAACCTGTCACCCAACACCTCATGACTATTAAACCATGGCACCAAGTGCCATGTCCAATCCCTTTTTGAACACCCCCAATGATGGTGACTCCACCACCTCCCTGGGCAGCACATTCCAACAGCTAACAACTCTCTCTGTGAAGAACTTTCTCCTCACCTCGAGCCTAAACTTCCCCTGGCACAGTTTGAGTGTTGGTGTATTGAACCAAACCAGTCATACCAAACTAACCTCCATGATAAATTCTTGAAGGAAACTCGAGGTGAGGAGAAAGTTCTTCACAGAAAGAGGTATTGGCCTTTGGAATGTGCTGCCCAGGGAGGTGGTGGAGTCACCGTCCCTGGAGGTGTTCAAAAAGGGATTGGACATGGCACTTGTAGCCATGGTTTAGTAGTCATGAGGTGTTGGGTGACAGGTTGGACTTAATGATCTTTGAGGTCTCTTCCAGCCTTGGTGATACTGTGATTCTGTGTTTCTGTGAATGACAAAAGATGTCTTGAGCTACTTGTAAATTGGTTGCTCTCATCAGCATGTATAAACTCTGCTGTGCACTGTATTGCATTTGCTAGAAAAGGTGTCAAATAAATGGTCATTTATCTTTTTTCATTTCCTTTCACTTTTTAGTATTTCAATAAAATTGTAAATAGCAGGGAGGATGAGAAAAACATATAACACACTATAGCAGGTTTCCCATGTCAGAATCTGGTCTCTATCTTTAATAAGTAGGAAATGATGTGTCTCATAGTGACAGATCTTGGGAGCTGAAAGATCAGATGACCTTTGAAGGTAAGGGGTTAAAAAGACCAGATGTTCAGAATTGAGTTAATTGTAAATTCAAAGGGCTTAAAGCTAAAAGCTGTAAGACTGAACATTTTCTTGCCTCATCTGATGTTGCAGGTCACTGAGGTTACATGCTCAAACTGTGTGAAGGCCCTATGAATATGAAGACTTCTTCCTTTTCACCCAGCAGCTTGGTAGCAGAATAACCCATTATGGTAATAAACCCTTTGAGGAGAGGCTGAAGGAGCTGGGGTTGTTTAGCCTGGAGAAGAGGAGGCTCAGGGCAGACCTTCTTGCTGTCTACAACTACCTGGAGGCTGGTTGTAGCCAGGTGGGGGGTGGTCTCTTCTTCCAGGCAACCAGCACCAGAACAAGAGGGCGCAGTCTCAAGCTGCACCAGGGGAATTTAGGCTCGAGGTGAGGAGAAAGTTCTTCACAGAAATAGTAATTGGCCATTGGAATGTGCTGCCCAGGGAGGTGTTGGTGTCACTGTCCCTGGAGGTGTTCAAAAAAGGATTGGACGTGGCACTTGGTGCCATGGTTTAGTAGTCATGAGGTGTTGGGTGAGAGGTTGGACTTGATGATCTCTGAGGTCTTTTTCAACCTTATTGATTTTATGATTCTATGATTCTATGAAGCAGAGTCTCAAAAATACTTTCATAATATTGGAGAATAAAGGTATGCCAGCAGCTTGGTAGCAGCATAACCCATTATGGTTAATAAATGACAATTTTCTTTTCAAATGGCTAGAAAGACAAGAAGGGCTACATTTAAAACCCTGATTCAAATATACCCAGTTTCAGGCTCTTTAACATGGGAACTGTGGGGATTGTATTTAACTGATGTTAGATGGCACTTGATTAAATAATACAAATTTGGCTCATGAGCTGCAGCATTGCCAGATGTACCCATAAACTGCAAACCTCCTCTTCATTCTGTTTTCTCATCAACACTGAGTCAGTTAAGGGATAATATTTTCCTTTGTAAGTGGTCAAAAATTGTCCAGTCCATAACATGGGAAAAGTTAGTAAAAATGGTGTAAAACATAGGATATAATTGAATATGATTTCTCTATGCTCTCCTTAATAGGCTTACCGTAAATAGGCTTACCATTAGAGTTTTCTGTTTGTGAGATCAGGTTATCTGATTGATTTTATCGTGGAGGGGAGGTGGTTTGCCAGCTCTGACACATGACATTTATTCTGGACCTAGATTAGCCAGACCCAAACGATAGAATGATAGAATCATAGAATCAATAAGGTTGGAAAAGACCTCAGAGATCACCAAGTCCAACCTGTCACCCAGCACCTCATGACTACTAAACCATGGCTTCAAGTGCCACATCCAAACGCCTCTTGAACACCTCCAGGGCTGATGACTCTACCACCTCCCTGGGCAGCACATTCCAATTCTTTCTGTGAACAACTTTCTCTTCACCTTGAGCCTAAACCTCCCCTGGCACAGCTTGAGATTATGTCTGCTTGTTCTGGTGCTGATTGCCTGGCAGAAGAGACCAACCCCCACCTGGCTACAACCTCCCTTCAGGGAGTAGTAGAGAGCAAGAAGGTCTCCCCTGAGCTTTCTCTTCTCCAGGCAAAACAATCCCAGCAAAAATCTTGAGGATGATGGAGGATGCAGGATGCAAACCTGTTTTTGTCCTTGCTTTTGAGCAGGCCTAAAGAAAGTGATATTCCCCGCATCGTATTTATTCAGTCTCATTATTGCTGTTTAGGGAGGTGGTGGAGTCACCATCCCTGGAGGTGTTCAAGAGGGGACTGTATGTGGCACTTGGTGCCATGGTTTAGTAGTCATGAGGTGTTGGGTGACAGGTTGGACTTGATGATCTTTGAGGTCTCTTCCAACCTTATTGATTCTATGATTCTGTGATTTCACTCTGTTATGAGGAGGGCCTGAGTGGGGAGGACTCTGAGAACTCAAGAGTTTAACATTAAGAATGTTCAGAGACAATAGAAGGAAGAGTGCCAGAGGTGTCAGGGGGAGAAAGTGGATCATTGATGCCCTCTGTCAAAATGACAGCTCACCGTAGGAGCTTCTCATCAGGAAAGGTAGACAGTTTTGCTGGTGACAGGGGCAATCAGGAGCTGGCATTGTATCCATCATGCCTCCGCTACTGTACTGCTGTATGACGTGCTGGTGGGAAACACACTGTACAAAGACAGAGGCACCGCTGGCATGGCAGGAGTCCAGTTTAGACATGTCAGGAAAGCACTGACAGCCTGTGCTTTTCAGATTTGGTAACCAGCTGATACATGGCTTTTTCAGCTGTGCTATGAGGGCAGCAGGCCTTTACATGCTGCTTTGTTGTGGTGAAGCTGTTTAAATGTATGCTTCTCCTATTGGTTTGCCTCGCTACTGCTGAAGTTTGCATGTGTGTTTATTACTCTTCCTGTTCCAGGAAGCAGACTGCAGGAATCACTTCTCTTTCAGCAAAACACACTTCTCCTAAATTTTAAGATAGTGTTTATGCTTTGGCAGACACTCAGATCCAGGTGAAAATTATGTATGTTACTTCTTTAGTACTGTTTGGGGAATCTTCTTTGTTCTGATTTACTAAGAGTAAGAGTGATTGGCCATTAGAATGGGCTGCCCAGGGAGGTGGTGGAGTCACTATCACTGGAGGTGCTTAAGCAGAGACTGGATGGGGTACTTGGTGCCATGGATTTAGTTGATCAGATGGTGTTGGGTGATAGGTTGGACTTCATGATCTTGAAGATCTTTTCCAACCTGGTTAATTCTATTCTATTCTATTCTATTCTATTCTATTCTATTCTATTCTATTCTATTCTATTCTATTCTATTCTACTCTATTCTATTCTAGGGTCTACTGCAGCAAGACCAAGAGGGGTACTCTACAAGATGGGGTAGCAAAGAGCTACATTATTTCCACTTAGCCAACTTCATTTAATCTTTCAGCACATCCTTGGTGCTTTAGGGCTATTCCCTGCTCTTGGGTATTCCCTGCTCTAGGGTATTCCCTGCATTGGTTTTACCTAAATGTAGCTGTCTAAAAGTTAGGTGTCTAGCCTAAATTACATAGGTGACTTTCCTCTAGACCCTACAGCCAGTGGGGAGAGACACAGAGATAGTCTGTATTATATAGACAGACTTGACCACCTCTGAACCATCTTGTACTTCTGTTCATTATGAAGTGATTTGGTGGCTGCATCACTAAGAGTCGCCAGAGTCTGAGCTTCAGCTTTGCGATCCGCGTTGACCAGACTAAAATGAAGTGCTGCCCAGCCTTGAAACACTCCACAAAGCTTCAAGTATTGCTGCTGAAGATGAACTCAGGGGTGGTTTGCTGCCATTCTCATGTCAGGGAGTGGTGGTAGCACAGATGGAATTTAATCTGTAAAAAAAATTTTCTTAAATGTAATCCATTTATAGTGCTCTCCAGATTCTGGCCTCATTACTGTGTTCATGGGAAATTTTTACACAGCAACTGTTTCCTCCCCAGATATGAAAGGAATGGTTTCCCTGTAACATATGATGGCACATTTTGCTAGAGGGACAGAAATGAGTGTTCTTCTGAAAAAAAACCAACCAAACCAAAGACCCTGTTAAACAACATCCATCTTCCACTTTTCAAAAGGGGCAGTTGTTCTTAAGGTATCTCTATGAATGCCCCTGCTATAGCATATTTTCTTTTGCATTTAAACTTGATCAGTAGCTCTTCGTTAGTGCTATTAGATCCTTAGGAAGAGCAGTACGTTATACTAACTGGCTGGAATGCCAGATACAGAGCTGGCACAGAGTGAAACTCAGATGGTCACTGTCTGCTTACTACATGGCCTGCCAGGAGAGGGATTCACCAGGAATACATGAATTACAGAATCATAGAATCATAGAGTCAATAAGGTTGGAAAGGAAAAGACCTCAAAGATCATCAAGTCCAACCTGTCACCCAACACCTCATGACTATTAAACCATGGCACCAAGTGCCACGTCCAATCCCTTTTTGAACACCTCCAGGGATGGAGACTCCACCACCTCCCTGGGCAGCCCATTCCAATGGCTAACAACTCTCTCTGTGAAAAACTTTCTCCTCACCTCAAGCCTAAACTTCCCCTGGCACAGTTTGAGACTGTGTCCCCTTGTTCTGGTGCTGGTTGCCTGGCAGAAGAGCCCAACCCCCTCCTGGCCACAACCTCCCTTCAGGTAGTTGTAGACAGCTATAAGGTCTCCCCTGAGCCTCCTCTTCTCCAAGCTAAACAATCCCAGCTCCCTCAGCCTCTCCTCGTAGGGCTTGTGCTTGAGAGCTCTCACCAGCCTCATTACCGTCCTCTGGGGTGCTTGGTGCCATGGTTTAGTTGATTAGATGGTGTTGGATGATAGGTTGGAATTGATCTCAAAGGTTTTTTCCAACCAGGTTCAGTTCAGTTTGGTTCGGATCTATTCTATTCTATTCTATTCTATTCTATTCTATTCTATTCTATTCTACTCTATTCTATTCTACTCTATTCTATTCTTTCTATTTTACTCTACTTTATTTCTAAGATACAAATCAAGCATCTAGATATCTTTATGGATCTAGGTCTAAGCTGGAAAATTTTTGTTCTATATTTCTATTTGGCTTTTACGTCCACAAGTATCACCTTGACATTTATTTTTACAGAGCAGAGGAGAAAACCCTCTGCATAAATCCTTTCTTCAGAAAAATACTACAATCAGCTGAACACCAGTAATTGTGTTCTAAATCTTTATAGCCTCAGTTCTAGTCTTTAAAGTATATTTAGAATAGCATATTTAGCTGTATTTTCTTTTTCCCCCTCTTGCCTTTGGAATGCCAAGCACACCAATAGAACTATATGAATAACAAATTATAATACTGTTTATCATCTAAATTGTTATCACTTAGAATTTTTCTCTCAAGTGTTTCTTCCAGAAATCTATTCAGCCCTCCCTGATGACACATTTGGATGAACATTTTTCAACTGCGAATGCCTAAAGTTAGTCATCTAGGTCTATATTTAGGCACAAAAAGGAATGACCTGATTTTCAGAGTTGCCAATTACTTATTTTGAGGCATTAAAATGAATTTAATAGCTTAGCTGTAGGTGCCAAAGCCTTAAGATTTTTTTTCTTGTGCACAACTTGTCCATCAAACTGCAGAACACTCGCAGAATTAAATGACTAATGAATTGTGACAATATGCCGTATGAGAACCACGTTACATTGATTCATTTATTTGTTTACATGGAGGGGCAGGCTAATTCTATGCACAAAGTCTGTGGTGAAAGCTGATTTATAGTGATTTGAACAGAAAAACATACATTTCTCCCATTTCATTTCAAGACAATGGTGAAGAAAGCACATCCTCTGGTTGTTTATCGTTCGCCAAAGAGAAGGATAATCTGAAGACATTTTGTTCGTTCTATCAGGAAAGCAAACAGCTTTTCCTGATGATTTTCTTGGTGTTAAAAAACTGGGAAACTGGATACTGCATAATAAATTGGTGCATATTGTGAAAGGAAAGCCTTCTAAGAAAACATCAAGAGCCATATGTTAATTTTAGAGAGGTAAGGTGCCGCTTTGAAAAGCGGCTTCCTTGGCTTTTAAAGATCCAACTCAACAATCTGCTTGGATACTTACATTAACAGATCATAAGCATTTGCTTAAGGGTATTGCTTGAACAGGGGGCTACAGGCCTGATTCTCTATGTCTTGTCTAACTGGGTTTGAGAAGGTCCCTAAACTGTCTTGAGGTTGCCCAGGACTGCTTGGAGAAGAAGGTCTGTTGAGTTGTAGTGTGGGTGGTGGGATCTAGACTTTAAAGATAAGGTTAATAAGTACCTGTTGTTTAATGTGTGTTGTCATGTTCTCTGTTTTTTTTCCTGTTCAGTATCTTTATTGATGATCTGGATGAGGACATTGAGTCCATCATCAGTAAATTTGCAGATGACATCCAAGCTGGAGGCAGGTGTTGACTGTTAGAGGGTAGGAGAGCAGAGGGACCATGCCAGGCTGGACAGATGGGTGGAGTCCAACAGCATGAGATTTAACACATCAAAGTACTGGGTTCTACACATTGATCACAACAACCCCATGCAGTGCCACAGGCTGGAGTCAGAGGGGCTGGAGAGTGGACAGGCAGAAAGGGACCTGGGGGTACTGGTTGATAGTAGGCTGAACAAGAGCCAGCAGTGTATCCAGGTGGCCAAGAAGGCCAATGGCATCCTGGCCTGCATCAGGAATAGTGTGGCCAGCAGGAGCAGGGAGGTCATAGTGCCCCTGCACTCAGCACTGGTTAGGCCACACCTTGAGTCCTGTGTCCAGCTCTGGGCCCCTCAATTTAAGAAGGACATTGAGACATTTGAATGTGTCTAGAGAAGGGCAGTGAGGTTGGGGAGAGGCCTCAAGCACAAGTCCTCTGAGGAAAGGCTGAGGGAGCTGAGGTTGCTTAGCCTGGAGAAGAGGAGACTCAGAGGAGACCTTCTTGCTGTCTACAACTACCTGAAGGGAGGTTGTAGACAGGTGGGGGCTGGTCTCTTCTCCCACGCAACCAGCATCAGAACAAGAGTCTCAAGCTGCACCAGGGGAGGTTTAGGCTGGATGATAAGAAGAAGTTCTTTACAGAAAGAGTGACTGGCCCTTGGAATGTGCTGCCCAGGGAGGTGTTGGAGTCACCATCCCTGGAGGTGTTTAGGAAGAGACTGGATGGGGCACTTGGTGCCATGGTTTAGTTGATTAGATGGTGTTGGATGATAGGTTGGACTTGATGATCTCTGAGGTCTTTTCCAACCTGGTTAATTCTATTCTGTTCCGTTCCATTCCGTTCAGTTTTTTTGTTTGCATCATTCCTGAGACACACAATTGCTTTTTGAAAGAGAGAGGAAATGAGGATCAGCTGCTAGATTCCTTCATCTTTCATAGTTGCATCTCTGGGTCCAGTGGGAAGAATCCTACAGTGGCACAACCCCGCTTAATGCACTTAATCTGCTTGCAGAAACCTTAAGGAGAATGGCTTGAGTAAAGGTAAACTGAGTGAGAACCGCACAGCTCCACCTGGCATTCTATTGACAGCAGGTGGTAAATGTGGATAGAAGTGCCTGACTATCACTGAATAAAACACACAATCCCTTCAGCATCAGCACCTGTGTGATCACTGGGGAGTAGTTTGGTTACATGTGGTTTTTTTCCACGTCTGTCATTTTAACTAAATTGGTGGTCTAAATGAGCAGTGTCATGCCCAGGATGCATTACATGGATTTATGACAGCTGAAATGCATAGCACCTAGAGGACTGGGGGTCCACGAGGCAGTGAATGGATTTCAGAAAAGCATGATTTTCATCTGTGGTAGAGATAAGCTTGATCCATTATTCATCATGCTATGCAAAAGAGAATCAAATATTGGGTTCAGAGGGCAGCCTTCTGACCTTTCAGAAAGAAGAGAGGAAGTTAGGAGAAAGATTTATGTGTTTATGTTGCCTCTGTTTATGATGTGATCAAAAGAAGTCCAGTTTCCTCCTAATTAGATTGGAACAGGTGCAAGCAAATCTAACAGAAGAAAGGCTGTTTGTATAGTATCTGTACAGCATTTGATAGCTGGGAAGTAGGAAGCATCTCTCAACGGTGATTTTCCCCTCTCACGGTCCATGTGCTCTGCCGTTAGATAGCGGTGTTACTGGGATCAGTCAGGTGGCTTCAGGCTGGCTCAGGTAGTTCATTGAAGTTCATCTGGACCAGCTGGGGAAGTAAGTTCACTTTTGAGACTCAATTCACACTCAGCCTTTTTCTACTGGGAGCTATAGTCACGGCTTCAAAGAATACCAGGTTGGAAGGGTGTGGGAATGATAGTGATGAGCAGTGTGAGCAATCTGGCAGTGCAGGCCTAGAGCCTGACATGGTGGTAGGCCATGCTCAGCATAAGTGCAGAGCCAGCTACCAGTATGCCAAAACAGTGCTGTGCTTGCAGCACTGTAACTAAAACAAGATGCTGGTAGCCAGAAACATAGTGAGTTATCTCGGGACAACAGGACATGCACCTGCATCAACAAACCTCGTGTGTCATCCGTAGTTGGACCAATAATGTGATGTGTGGTCACTCATAGGGGATCAATGAGTCCATGCCAACAAGGCACACCAAGGTTATATAAATTGTAGCAGTTTCCTTGCTACGCACTTCTTTTCCTGCCTGTCCTATCTCCTCTCCTTCCATGCTTTACTGTGCCATGCTTTCACCATAGGCCTGAGCCATAGGCCTGCAATACTGGAACAATAAAAGATCAATACCCGATCATACTGGTCAGCCGTATTGATTCCAAGAACCTCCGTCGTCACCAAATCTGGCTAAAGAAGGGACCTCAAGGATCACCCTAGTCCAAACTTTCAGGGTAAGAATATAGAATAGAATAGAATAGAATAGAATAGAATAGAATAGAATAGCATTAACCAGGTTGGAAAAGACCTTCGAGATCATTGAGTCCAACCTATAATCCAACACTATCTAATCAACTAAACCATGGCACCAAGCACCCCATCCAGTCTCTCCCTAAGCACTTCCAGTGATGGTGACTCCACCACCTCCCTGGGCAGCACATTCCAATGGCCAATCACTCTTTCTATGAAGAACTTTAAATGAGATGGTCTGCTACCCTGAAACTTAAGTGACCCCAATGTGATATTACCTCAGGTGCTACTGTCTCTCTTGCACACCCTGTTTCACACAGGCTTGGCTGCATTGCTGTCACACATGCATGAGACATTGCAGTCCTTGTTGCTTCTCCACTGGTGATCCTGCCTGGTGTTCTGCTTTGCCCACCCAGACAAAGAGGCAGCAAGCAAAGTATAGTGCATGTTGCATTAAGACATCGCTTCCTCCAGCTATTTCATCTGAGATACTGAGATGTGAGCAGAGAAGATCTGCACATTGTGTTCTGTTACCACATAGTAGAAACTACACAGTGATGCAGTGGGCAGTTAGAGGTGGTAAACTCTGAAAGTGTCATGCCAAGACCTACCAGAGCTTGCCTATCAGAGATTTCAGGTTGTCTTAGTATGCACAGGTGGTGAGGGTTATTCTTTCTTCTCAGATTTGGACTGGTGAGCTGTACTGACATCCCTTTGATGTACTTGAATGTGCTGCCCAGGGAGATGGTGGAGTCACCATCACTGGAGGTGTTTAGGAAGGGACTGGGTGGGGAGCTTGGTGATGTCACCATCACTGGAGGTGTTCAGGAAGAGACTGGATGGGGAGCTTGGTGATGTGGTTTAGTTGTTTAGGTAGTGTTGGGTGATAGGTTGGACTTGATGATCTCAAAGGTCACTTCCAACCTGGTCTATTCTATTCTATTCTATTCTATTCTATTCTATTCTATTCTATTCTATTCTATTCTATTCTATTCTATTCTATTCTATTTCTGATAGTGGAAAGAGAGGCCAGATCAGGAGATACTGAACAAAGGGTGTAAGAAGATGGATGTTTCACCCCTGTTTTTAAGCAACCCAGGGAGTAATGTTATTTCAATGAAAATAAAAATTGAAAAGGAGCTGAAAAACTCTCATTACACTTTGAAGCAGGTGTAGGCTTTCTACTTTCATATTGAGTTTATAACCCATTATGTAAAAAGGTGAAGGTCTACTTTTTAATTAAACAACCAAGAGATCAAAAATGAGATTCTTCCTGACTAGGGGGTGAATGGTGTTCTCCATAAACTGCTGCTGAAACAGAAAATCTAGAGGATTCTTTTATGGTTTGCTTTTTTCATAGAGAAATGCACAGAGTCATTCATGACGGTGAACTTAGATTTCTTGTGTTCAAAATGAACTATTCTGATGTCATATAGAGGAGTTATGAAGAAACAAGGTCTGTTTCTGGGTGAATGCATTTTTCCATTGCTTCAGACTTCCATCAACTTCCAGACTTCCATGCAACTTCCATCACAAACTGGCCAAAACTAGGCTGGCAGGAAATTCCAAACTCAATGGCAGACTTCCACAGGCTATTGGAAATTAGCTGCTGCTCTGCTAAATCATAGAATCAATAAGGTTGGAAATGACCTCAAGGATCATCAAGTCCAACCTGTCACCTTATGACTACTAAACCATGGCACCAAGTGCCACGTCCAATCCCCTCTTGAATACCTTCAGGGATGGTGACTCCACCACCTCCCTGGGCAGCACATTCCAATGGCTAACAACTCTCTCTGTGAAGAACTTTCTCCTTACCTCCAGCCTAAACCTCCCCTGGCACAGCTTGAGACAGTGTCTTCTTGTTCTGGTGCTGGTTACCTGGGAGAAGAGACCAACCCCCTCCTGGCTACAACCTCCCTTCAGGTAGTTGTAGAGAGCAAGAAGGTCTCCCCTGAGCCTCCTCTTCTCCAAGCTAAGCAACCCCAGCTCCCTCAGCCTCTCCTCTGTGTAACTCTGTCTGTGCAAAACAGTGGTTGGGAGTAAGTGTAATGGTAAGGGGACTGAGTCTGTAGTATGGACACATGCAGATGGGTCCTTGCCAAGTTTAGGGCTTGATACTCCTACGATAACATCAGGGAGAAGCTGAAATGCACGCTGTAAAGAAAAAGACAGGTTCCACAGGCAGGATCTGTGGGAAAAACCTTTATTTTTCACATGTGTTGTTCGAACAAAACATTGCTCTTGTTGTAACAAAACCCCCAAATTATAATGTTCACACATCTAGAGCCATTCACTGCAGTAAATGTCACTGCAGTGACATTTACTGCAGTGAATGGCTGGATGTGTGAACATTATAATTTGGGGTGGCTGGTTTTTTGTGTGTTACAACCTGGATTTTCTCTATTTCTCATTCTTCTGGTGCTACATTCTTACCTGGTTTTGATATGTGTCTTGAGAAATTGCTCCAGACTTGTCTACACAGAACTCTATTAATAGCTATTCGTTCTCTAGGCAAGATGCTCTAATTCCATTCGCAGAGCATCTTTCTCCCTCCCCCCCCTCCTTTTATTTTAATTAGCTTAACTAAAATCAGAGTGGGCATAAACTAATTCAGACTAAATCAGTCCTATTTTGGAGTAAGAGAGCCTATCCAAAAAATTGTTTGAGGAAAGACTTATTTTTCCTTAAAGTTGACACTATCTTAGTCTAAATACACTTTGTCGTGTAAACAAGCCCTCGGGAGCATGCCATGTGTTCTGAATTGCATTTGCAAGCTTTTGTGAGTACTCCAACTCATGTTCATGTGCAATTCAACTTACAGCAATTCAAGATGTTATCACTTTCCCACCTTCTCTGCTATTTATCACAGCCATTCTGTCACAAGTTCGTGCCAGGGTGGCAGATGACAGACTGGAGCAGCAGCTCGTTCAAGGCTTACCGTTCCAGCTCAAAGGATACAGTCTTAGCACAAATCTGGATTCACTGAGGGATTATACTGGACTGGGAAGGGGAAGGTGGTTGAGATTGCATGTTCTGTTTCTTTGGCTCTGTTTTGGGGGATGCTAAACTGTTGCAGGGGCCAGCTGGATGCAGCACCAGCTTCCAGTGCTGCAGTGAGACTAACCATGTGCAGAGACTAGTCAGAAGATGCCTAATAGAATCATAGAATCAATAAGGTTGGGAAAGACCTCAAAGATCATCAAGTCCAACCTGTCACCCAACACCTCAGGACTACTAAACCATGGCACCAAGTGCCACGTCCAATCCCTTTATGAACACCTCCAAGGACAGTGACTCCACCACCTCCCTGGGCAGCCCATTCCAATGGCTAGCAACTCTCTCTGTGAAGAATTTTCTCCTCACCTTGAGCCTAAACCTCCCCTCACACAGTTTGAGACTGTGTCCTCTTGTTCTGGTGCTGGTTGCCTGGAAGAAGAAACCACCCCCCACCTGGCTACAACCTCCCTTCAGGTAGTTGTAGACAGCAAGAAGGTCTCCCCTGAGCCTCCTCTTCTCCAGGCTAAACAATCCCAGCTCCCTCATACAAGGGTAGGGCTTATGCTCAAGGCTTCTCACCAGCCTTGTTGCCCTTCTCTAGACATGTTCAAGTGTCTCAATATCCTTCTTAAACTGAGTGGCCCAGATCTGGGCACAGTACTCAAGGTGTGGCCTAACCAGTGCTGAGTACACGGGGAGAATGACCTCCCTGCTCCTGCTGGCCACGCTATTCCTGATGCAGGCCAGGATGCCATTGGCCTTCTTGGCTGCCTGGGCACACTGCTGGCTCATTTTCAGCCAGCTGTCAATCAGTAGGTCTCTTTCTGTCTGGCTGCTTTCCAACCACTCTGACCCCAGCCTGTAGCATTGCATGGGATTGCTGTGACCAAAGTGCAGCACCTGGCACCTGGACTTGTTAAATGCTATCATGTTGCAATCCAGTCATCTCTCCAGCCTGTCAATGTTCCTCTGCAGAGCCCTTCTAACCCTCTAACTGATCAACACCTGCTCCCAACTTGGTGTCATCTGCAAATTTACTGGTGATGGACTCAATCCCCTCTTCCAGATCATCAGTAAAGATATTGAACAGGATGGGGCCAATAATAGTTAGTATGACTCAGTAGCTAACCCTAGCATCTGGGCATTAGAGACTCATGTTCTTTCCCCCATCACTGTACAAGCGACCTTGCGTAGTGTCTTCTATAAAAGGTGAATTTATAACTTGGCCAAATTGGATTTGATTTTCTGGGGATCGATAAGGGAGCTTTTCCAGCCCCTTGTGCAAGGTTCATTTGAATGCCAGGTTCCTCTGAAAGCCAGCGAGGCTGTTCAAAATTCTGCCACACAACAGCATTCAGGAGAACAGTCTGTTCTCCTTTAACCTTGTTCTCAAAGCAACAGAGACCAAAAATGGTTCTGGGTCTTCCTGAGTCTTAAAAAACAGTAGGGCAAGCACTGAGCTCAAACACCTGAATTTTGGCTGTATTACAAAGGACTGGAAATGAGACATTTGCCCTGGTAAATGTCTTAATGGAGGGGTCATTACCTGTGCACTGTCTGTGCCTGGTTTAAGCCCAATGCAGCTGAGGATGGATTGGACTAATAAACTCTGGTGCCTATAGAAAGCCTGTAGTAGTCAATGATCAGTGGGGAAAGCAATCAGTGTTCATGCTAGAATGTGAACAGTATTGTAGCAAAGCTTTCCTTGCTCTTCAGGGCAGGGAGGGCTGCTTGGGTCACGCTATTTTTCATTCTCTTTCTTCAGTTGCCTCAAAAGTTGAAAGCTGGTATGTTAATTTGTTCTGAGAAGCAGAAGAGCAACTGCAGGTGATGCAGAGCCTGTCCTGCCCTGAGATTTGCAGAAATCTGGCTTGCCATTATAGTTACAGCTCAGGTCAATCAGGTGCACAGAACATCTCTGAGCATGACTTTCCTTCCTGCTGCCCAATTTGCACATTCTCCTGTGGTCCATTTATTTGTTGCTGGGAGAGCAGGCCTGCTTTGGCATTGCTTGCAGTTACTGTTATGCAAAGTGTGTATCTGGTCAGAATAGATTACTGTGTCCATTGCCAAGACCAAAGCACACATGTCCAAGTCTACAGGTACAGCACAACAGAACATCTGCATAGTTTATGAAACCAAAAGAAGACTTCTTCTTCTTCTTTTATATCTTTTTTTTTAGAGTCAAATGTTACCTGACTCTGAGCTTGAGTGCAGCAGAATAGAATAGAATAGAATAGAATAGAATAGAATAGAATAGAATAGAATAGAATAGAATAGACCAGGTTGGAAAAGACCTTCGAGATCATCGAGTCCAACCTATCACCCAACACCATCTAATCAACTAAACCATGGCACCAAGCACCCCAGCCAGTCTCTTCCTAAACACCTTCAGTGATGGTGACTCCACCACCTCCCTGGGCAGCCCATTCCAGAAGGGATTGTTCATCTAGTCTGCTCAATCCTAGTCAAGTTCCTGTATCACCTATCTCACGTATGAGTGCAGCATGTCTGTGCCACACAGTAATGGGCTGTTTGAAGCTACAATGGCCACAACCTGATCCTGAATATGTTAATGCTCTGGTGATTGAATGCTCCAAGAAGGCTGAGTAGTTGCAAGGTCCCAGGTGGGGGTTGGTCTCTTCTCCCAGGCAACCAGCACCAGAACAAGAGGACACAGTCTCAAGCTGTGCCAGGGCAAGTTTAGGCTTGAAGTGAGGAGAAAGTTCTTCCCAGAAAGAGTGATTGGCCTTTGGAATGTGCTGCCCAAGGAGGTGGTGGAGTCACCATCCCTGGAGGTGTTCAAAAAGAGATTGGATGTGGCACTTGAAGCCATGGTTTAGTTCGTCCTGAGGTGTTGGGTGCTAGGTTGGACTTCATGATCTTTGAGGTCTTTTCCAATCTTATTGATTCAATGATTTAAGAGATCAAAGGTCAGTTTAACTCTGTGTGCATGCCACAGGAAAGGCATAAGAATGTTCTCCTTGCCTGGAAGCAATGAGGCCTTTGAAATACATGTTACATGTCTCCTTAGGGATATCTAATATTAATGTGAAAATGTTCATAATACAAATGGCTAAATAATGCTGCAGCTGTATCCAGCTGATAGGCTATAGACTTCCTCATCTTTTATTTTAGCTCAGATATTTTCTATATCCTCCTCACTGTGATATCCGGCTGAAGATGAAGACTGGAAGGACAACCTTATTGTGACCATACCTAGCCATGTAATTTTTTTAGTTGTCTTTTGAAGAGCAAGTGGTCATTAATGTTTTTGGTGAGAATGAACATATTGCATTTTACATGGAGTTGCCCACACAGGGGGAAGAGATCCTTTTGTATCTGTGGGAAGGAAAATATTAGCAGAACTACTGTGAAAGCCCGTTTCTCTCATCACCTTCAAGGGCAACAAAGCTGGTGAGGGGTTTGGAGCACAAGGCCTATGAGGAGAGGCTGAGGGAGATGGGGTTGCTTAGTCTGGAGAAGAGGAGGCTCAGAGGAGACCTTCTTGCTGTCTACAGCTCCCTGAAGGGAGGCTGTAACCAGATGGGGGTTGGTCTCTTCTCCCGGGCAACCAGCAACAGAACAAGAGGACACAGTCTCAGGCTGCAGCAGGGGAAGTTTAGGCTCGAGGTGAAGAGAAAGCTCTTCACAGAAAGAGTGATTGGAATGGGCTGCTTAGGGAGGTGGTGGAGTCATCATCACTGGAGGTGTTTAGGAAGAGACTAGATGGGGCACTTAGTGCCATGGTTTAGTTGATTAGATGGTGTTGAGTGATGGGTTGGACTTGATGATCTTGAAGGTCTCTTCCAACCTGGTTAATTGTATTGTATTGTATTGTATTGTATTGTATTCTATTCTATTCTATTCTATTCTATTCCATTCCATTCCATTCCATTCCACTCCATTCCATTCCATTCCATTCCATTCCATTCCATTCCATTCCATTCCATTCCATTCCATTCCATTCCATTCCACTTCATTCTACTCCATTCCATTCTCTATAGGCTGATCAAGGCAACCCTGATCTGAGATTCAAAACAGACAGAAGGAATAAGAAGCAGCAGACCACATCATTCAGATGGGAGTTTATGGGGGGGGGGAGGGGGAAGCTTTTTCTTTTCTGTCCCTTAACTCTGTACAGTGTGGTGTGTGCACATTTACTCAAGTGGTCACTAAACACTAGCCAGCTCCTGGATGGGTTGGCTGCATTTCCTGTTCAGGAAGCAACTGCTTGAGTCAGTGCATAAGGCTGCTCTGTGAGTTGAGAGAGGCAGCAGTTTGCCTGGAACATGCAGAGCTGTAAAAGCAGCTGTCATAATCCCAGTGCAATGCCCAACTCTCCTCTGAGCTTCCTTCTCTCAGATGTTTTCTTCTGTATTTTTATGCCATGCTGTCTCAACATACCCTACTCTCTGCTTTTTGCAACTCTTTCTTTAATGATGTACTTATTGCTTTTCCTTACATGTCCTTCAATAGATTTTCATTCTAACTCCCCACCCTAGCATGTTTTGATACCGTTTCATATATCAAACCATAGAATAGAATCGTAGAGAGCACTGGGTAAGAAGGGACCTTTAAAGGTCATCAAGTCCAACACCCCTGCAGTAAGCAGGGTCATTCTCACCTAGATCAGATATACACACCTACACATCCTCTAGATTTTGCTTTTCATGCATTTGGATGTTGTCTAATAAAATGTGCCAATTTTCATTTATGCTCTCTCCCTTCTGCCTGCTGCCTTCCCCTTCTTGCAGACCTGGACTATACTTCCTTGATTTCTTTTGTCTTTGAATTCACAGGCAGATTATGGCTAGACACACTAAATTTATCCAGGAGTCTCTAGGTTGCTTTGTTTCAGGATATAACAAGCTCTTCTGCCAAGCCAGGGAATCTGTGGCAAATAATTTGTCATCCTTCTGTCTCATCTGTGCCTCACCTACTGCCTCTTTCCTCTTATGTCTTTGTTAGTGAAGGTATTTCTTTTTTGGCATTACAGATATATGTATTTATATGAATGTGTATAGATATACAATATATACATCTATAAATATATATACACACATTTAATTTTAGTTTTGGCAGCTCAGTCAGCTCTGTCAGCAACATTTCTAAAGGTTTAAAGGAAGCTCTGCCTTCTCTGCAAAGAATAGGATAGGATAGGATAGGATAGGATAGGATAGGATAGGATTAATCAGGTTGGAAAAGACCTCAGAGATCATCATGTCCAACCTATCATCCAACACCATCTAATCAGCTAAACCATGGCTCCAAGCACCCCATCCAGTCACTTCCTAAACACCTCCAGTGAGGGTGACTACACCATGCCCCTGGGCAGCACATTCCAATGGCAAATCACTCTTTCTGGGAAGAACTTCTTCCTAACATCCAGTCTAAACCTCCCCTGGCACAGCTTGAGACTGTGTCCTCTTGTTCTGGTGCTGGCTGCCTGGGAGAAGAGATCAACCCCCACCTGGTTACAACTTCCCTGCAGGGACTTGTAGACAGCAATGAGGTCTCCCCTGAGCCTCCTCTTCTCCAGGCTAAGCAACCCCAGCTCCCTCAGCCTCTCCTCACAGGGCTGTGCTCCAAAACCCTCCCCAGCTTTGTTGCCTTTCTCTGGACACCTTCCAGCAACTCAACATCTTTCCTAAACTGAGGGATTCAGAACTGGACACAGGACTCAAGGTGTGGCCTGACCAGTGCTGAGCACAGGGGCAGAATGACTTCCCTGCTCCTGCTGGCCACACTATTCCTGATGCAGGCCAGGATGCCATTGGTCTTCTTGGCTGCCTGGGCACACTGCTGGCCCATGTTCAGTCTGCTATCAACCAATTCCCCCAGGTCCCTTTCTGCCTGGCCTCTCTCCAGCCCCTCTGACCCCAGCCTGTAGCACTGCATGGGGTTGTTGTAATTTAATATATACATATTGTGATATAATACTCAATTTCTCATTCTGCTGCAGGAAGATGCCCCTTTCCTCCAGTGTCAGAAAACAGAGGCTCACCCTTACTAATACCATTTTTGAAGCTAGGTGTTAATATTTCTCATATGCTTTCTTAGTATTGATGTGGTTCAGAGGGATGTTGTTTAAAACACTAACCTGACATTCTACCGATAAGGGGATTAAGTGCAAGCATTTGCATAATATCTTCCAAAAAAGATAGGCTTTGTGATAGATGGCACCAAATATATTGCATAAGAATGTGGATCACTTGGAGGGGGAAGAAGTGCAAGTAATTTGCAAAGAGATTAGCAGAGTGGAACAGACCTATGTCGGACACTGATATTGTGAAATAGTAGGATTTCATTGTGTTACTCAGCTTCTTACCACAGAAAGCTGCCCACCCTAACTTCCTTGTTTCACTACATGATCACCCTATAGCCAAAGAGACCCTGACTGGTTACCTCCTGAAAAAAAAAACACCACAACAAAACATGTTGCAGCTTCCTTCAGGGAAAAAAATAAAGGGCAGGGGGGAAGGGGAGAAAAGGGAGGAAATATTTCTTATGTTCTTCTATCAAAGGATGAATTTGAATTAATATTTCCTCCATCTTTTTGGCTTTACTTCAGAAATGAATAGTTTGATGGGGGGTGGGGGGGGGCTGGGATTTGAGAAGCTTTAGGCAAGCTTTGCTAAATCCACAGTATGCTGGGGACTGGACGACATGCACTAGAATGCTGATTCCGTGAGGCTCGGAGTCTTATCGCGTCTGCAGGCAAAGAGGAGGAACGCTTTTACATTAGACTTGCAAAATGTAACTTTGCAGTGCTGTACTTTCTGTCTGAACCATTCTGTCAAGTTAGCACAATTAGATACTGCATCCCTTTTAAAATCTTCTTTTTTTTTTTTTTTCCTTTTCTTTCTTTTTCTTTCTTCACCCCACCTCCCCAGCCTCCCCCCACCCCGGTTTGATTTTGTCTCTTAAGAAAGTTCAGAGAGAATTTGAAACTGTCACATCAGCTAGAATAAATACATTAGGTGATCATTGTTTCATTGTTTGATAGATAGGACCAAGGTATATAACCTACATGCAGTTCTTCATCCTGTCATTGGCCTACTAAGGTGAGACAGGCTATACCCTTTTTTTTATGCCTTTATTTTTCCATGTTTAGTGTGGTCTCTGTTCTTGTAATAGTTAATTGCCTCTTACTCTTCTTAATGCAGCTAATCTCAGAACACAGCTCTGAGGCAGGGAAATACTGTGTTTTCCAAATGTAGATGGGAAACTGAGATATAGAGGGAGGTCATTCTGGCCCTGTACTCAGCACTGGCTAGGCCACACCTCGAGTTCTGGGCCTCTCAATTTCAGAAGGATGTTGAGACACTTGAATGTGCCCAGAGAAGGGAAACGAGGCTGGTGAGGGATTTGGAGCACAAGCCCTATGAGGAGAGACTGAGGGAGCTGGGGTTGCTCAGCCTGGAGAAGAGAAGGCTCAGAGAAGACCTTCTTGCTGTCTACAACTCCCTGAAGGGAGGTTGTAGCCAGGTGGGGGTTGGTCTCTTCTCCCAGGCAACCAGCACCAGAACAAGAGGACACAGTCTCAAGCTGCACCAGGGGAGGTTTAGGCTGGAGATGAGGAGAAAGTTCTTCACAGAAAGTAATTTGCCATTGGAATGTGCTGCCCAGGGAGGTGGTGGAGTCACCATCCCTGGAGGTGTTAAAAAAGAGATTGGATGTGTCACTTCGAATCATAGAATCATTCAGGGTTGGAAGGGACCACAAGGATTATCTAGTTCCAACCCCCCCTGCCATAGGCAGGGACACCTCACACTTGAAGCCATGGTTTAGTTAGTCAGGAGGTGTTGGGTGATAGGTTGGACCTGATGATCTCTGAGGTCTTTTCCAACCTTATTGATTCTATGATTCTATGTCCAAACATCATCAAATGTCTTTGGACTGAGCCAGCATCTTACAGAGAGCAGATGATCTGAATCACTGGCCTTTGTTCAGTAATAATCACAATAACCTCTGCTGTAAAACATGCAGTGTTGGGCTGCATTTGGGAAAGGCTCTGCTGAACAAGCCACTGAGATGCAAAGGGTTTACTTTTGCGAGGACATTTTAATGTACAACTCCCACTGAAATCAAAGAGAATTTCTGTGCCCAGGGGACTTTGCCCTGGGTTACCCACTAGGTCTGTTGCACAAGGAAGTACTGATGGGTGCAGCTCTACAAAGATAAAAATCTTTGTATTTTGCTCTCTTCTTAGGAAATTCCTAAACAAGTTCCAGTATGACATAGAAGTAAAGTTTCTCTCCTTTAAAATGCAAGCCATGAATCTGACTTATTTTTCAGATGAAGGCCTCTGCGTAGATCCAAAGAAGATATTTTTATTTGGTGATAATTATGCTTTGAGTATGAGCAAAAATGTAGGTCCCCATTATCTCTGTGAGGCCATGTGCAAACAGAAATGCAAGAGAAATTGCCAAAGCACCTGATTAACTACCATTGCTTAGCTAATATTTGCTTCCTATCGCTGAACTGGCTTTTAAGCACACAAGAAAAGCTAGTGAGAAACTATTGTTCTCTGTGTGCTTTGTGATGACTGGCTTCTGGAAGGAACAGAGACTCACTGTTATCCTCAGAAAACAGGTTTTGCTCCTGAATAGAGATCCAGGATCCATACTCTTAGGCAGCCTATGCTGACTCTTACAAAGCGGCTTTCAAAACTGCACTTGCTTGCTGCACACTGGAGCCTGCAAGAGTGGCCATATGTGCTGCAAGGTTGCCCTCTCTGTAGCTGGCAGGACTCCAGGTGCCCTAGCAAGGCCAGTGGACTTGTACGTGCCATAGCCAGCTGCCTTTTGGCAGTTTGCAGCCTGCCAAGGTGTTGCTGCATGGATGAGGCATGGAGCAAGCTGCTCATCTAGGATCTGTATACATATGGATGTGTTGTCACTGTCAGGTTGATTTCCCTATTACTCTGTGTCAGACTTTCCTTTGAGGCTACATCTGTCCTGCTAAATGCATCCACCCCTTGAGAAGGATGCCTGGTCCACAGGAAAGCGGGCTATTTGCACCCTGCTCAGAGCTGGTTTCTTTACAGCATCCTGGTGGTTTCCCTTCTATCCCACATAGTAAAACACCTGTCACAGAATCACAGAAACACAGACTCACCAAGGGTGGAAGAGACCTCAAAGATTATCAAGTCCAACCCATCACCACAGACCTCATGACTAAACCATGGCACCAAGTGCCACATCCAATCCCCTCTTGAACACCTCCATGGATGGTGACTCCACCACCTCCCTGGGCAGCACATTCCAATGGCTAACAACTCTGTGAAGAACTTTCTCTACACCTCGAGCTTAAACTTCCCCTGGCGCAGCTTGAGACTGTGTCCTCTTGTTCTGGTGCTGGTTGCCTGATGCTGTCTGCCCTTTTGAGTGTCTTCTGGGCCCTTTGACTCAGGCGTGATCATTGCTTTTCTGTGGTGTTTTGTTTTGTTTGTTTGTCTTTAAGACTTTTATTTGGAGCATCAGAAATAACCTGAGGCATGGGTTACAGCCCACTAGAGGGGTATTTCTGTAACAAGTGATGTGCCAGAAGGGCTTACAGCAGGGATTTGTCAGTAGGAGACCTGGTGGAATATTGTTGGAGGGCTGTTAAGGGTTGATAAGGAACAAACCCTCATCTCTGCCACCTTTTGGGATCTATCTGTTTCCAGTACTTTCCTCAGTTTCGTGTGGAGTTCATCTGGTTCACTCCAAAAGAAGAGGCTGGGAAGGAGGTAATAATTGTGCAATACCAGGATATCACAACCTGAGAGTACAAAGGCATACCAGTTGTCTGCAATGTACCAGTTTGCACCTAAACTCTGCTCTGGAGTGTTTAAACACGGATTTAGGAAGGGAAGGTCCTGCCTGACCAACCTGATCTCCTTCTGCCATCAGGCAACCAGCCTGGTGGATGTGGGGAGGGCTGTGGATGTAGTCTACCTGGACTTCAGCAAGGCCTTTGACACTGGCCCCCACTGCAAACACCTGGCCAAGATGTCAGCCTGTGCCTTGGACAGCAGCACTCTGTGCTGGGTTAGGAACTGGCTGGAGGGCCGAGCCCAGAGAGTGGTAGTGAATGGTGCCACATCCAGCTGGCAGCCAGGCACCAGTGGTGTGCCCCAGGGATCAGTGCTGGGTCCCATCCTGTTCAATATCTTTATTGATAATCTGGATGAGGGCATTGAGTCCATCATGAGTAATTTGCAGACAACAAGAAGTTGGGAGCAGGTGTTGATCTGTTAGAGGGTAAAAGAGCTCTCCAGAGGGATCTTGACCAGTTGGACAGATGGGCAGAGTCCAGTATGATGTCATTCAACAAGTCCAAGTGCCAGGTGCTGCACTTTGGCCACAACAACCCCATGCAGAGCTACAGGCTGGGGTCGGAGTGGCTGGAGAGCAGCCAGACAGAAAGGGACCTGGGGGTATAGGTTGACAGCTGGCTGAACATGAGCCAGCAGTGTGCCCAGGTGGCCAAGAAGTCCAATGGCATCCTGGCCTGCATCAGGAATAGTGTGGCCAGCAGGAGCAAGGAAGTCATTGTGCCCCTGTACTCAGCACTGGTTAGGGCATACCTTGAACACTGTGTCCATTTCTGGGCCCCTCAGTTTAGGAAAGATGTTGAGTTGCTGGAAGGTGTCCAGAGAAGGGGAACAAGGCTGAGGAGAGGCCTCGAGCACAAGCACTGTGAGGAGAGGCTGAGGGAGTTGGGGTTGCTTAGCCTGGAGAAGAGGAGGCTCAGGGGAGACCTTCTTGCTGTCTACAACTCTCTGAAGGGAGGTTGTGGCCAGGTGGGGGTTGGTCTCCTCTCACAGGCAACCAGCCCCAGAACAAGAGGACACAGTCTCAAGCTGCTCCAGGGGAGGTTTAGGCTGGATGTTAGGAAGAAGTTCTTCACAGAAAGAGAGATTGGCCATTGGAATGTGCTGCCCAGGGATGTGGTGGAGTCACCATCCCTGGAGGTGTTCAAAAAGGGATTGGACATGGCACTTGGTGCCATGGTTTAGTAGTCATGAGGTGTTGGGTGACAGGTTGGACTTGATGATCTTGGAGGTCTTTTCCAACCTTGTTGATTCTATGATTCTAAAGCTTGCAGAAGATAGTTAGCAGCCTGTAACTGCTCTGGCGTGAGCCAATCTGCTCTTTTTGGACTGGAGTTCAGGCACTGAACCCTTAAAGACACTGTAATTACATCTTCAGTCATTCCATTTCCTTGAAAGTATTGTGATTTACCCCAGGAATTCTCCCCTATGAAGAGAGACTGAGAGACCAGGTGCTGTTTAGTCTTGAGAAGACTGAGAGAGGATCTCATCAATGTCTATAAATATCTGAGGGGTGGATGTCAAGTGGAGGGGGCCAAGCTCTTTACAGTGGTGCACAGCAATAAGACAAGGAACAATGGGTACAAACTTGAACACAGAAGATTTCACCTTAACCTGAGGAGAAACTTCTTTACAGTGAGGGTGACAGAGCACTGGAACAGGCTGTCCAGGGAGGTTGTGGAGTCTCCTTCTCTGGAGACTTTCCAAACCCACCTGGATGCATTCCTGTGCAGACTACCCTAAGTGATCCTGCTTTGGCAGTGGGGTTGGACCAAATGATCTCTGGAGGTCCCTTCCAACATTGAACATTCTGTGATGCTGTGACTGCTCTGAAGAGTTTTCCAGTATGAACCTGCCATAAACCTTAGCTTTCCCACTTCCCTCCTGGAGCTGATTTTTCTGTGGAAAGCCTTCTAAGTTCCTTGTGCAGGAAATGGGTTTCATATGATGCGACATTGGTGCTTAGAAGTAGCACTGCTCCTGCCCTTACTCCTGCTCTCCAGCACCAGAAGCGAATAAGGTTTTCCTAACCACTTTCTCCACTTACACACAACTGCAGAATTTGTTGCTGACTCAGCAGATGAACTAAATCTGACAAAATGAAGAAAGAAAGGGCACTGCACTGATGATACAGACACAGTAAAGGACAAGAGATGACATATTGTGGTCTAGGGAGTTCTTGACATCTTTTGCAAGTGAGCAGGCATGACCATCCTCTTAGTCCTAATTGGAAGCTTCCTCCCAAACACCAGACTCATGATCCTGGTGGTGCTGGTTGATAGCTGGCTGAACATGAGACAGCAGTGTGTCCAGGTGGCCAAGAAGGCCAATAGCATCCTGGCCCGGATCAGGAATAGTGTGGCCAGCAGGAGCAGGGAAGTCATTCTGCCCCAATGCTCAGCACTGGTTAGGCCACACCTTGAGTCCTGTATCCAGTTCTGGGCTCCTCAGTTTAGAAAAGATGTTGAGTTGGTGGAACATGTCCAGAGAAGGGCAACAAAGCTGGGGAGGGGTTTGGAGCACAGCCCTGTGAGGAGAGGCTGAGAGAGTTGGGGTTGCTTAGCCTGAAGAGGAGGAGGCTCAGAGGAGATCTTCTTGCTGTCTACAAGTCCCTGAAGGGAGGTTGTAGCCAGGTGGGGATTGGTCTCTTCTCCCAGGTAACCAGCACCAGAACAAGAGGACACAGTCTCAAGCTGTGCCAGGGGAGGTTTAGGCTGGATGTTAGGAAGTTTTTCACAGAAAGAGTGATTGGCCATTGGAATGTGCTGCCCAGGAAGGTGGTGTAATCACCATCCCTGGAGGTGTTTAAGAGGAGACTGGATGTGGCTCTTTGTGTCATGGTTTAGTTGATCAGATGGTGTTGGGTGATAGTTTGGATGCGATGATCTCGAAGGTCTCTTCCTACCTGGTTAATTCTATTCTATCTCAGTGATCCACAGAAATCTGGAGAGAAATTTTGATTTCTCTTGCAGCAGTTGGAGGCTTGCAACTGATTCCACCAAACTGGTAGCTTGTTGGAAATAGCGAGTTCCCATGGTGGGTTGGATGCCTTGGGAACAGCAGGCAGCTCATTGCCTGTCATATGGTAGTGTGGTAGAGCTGGGGAGTGTGGGGGGCACACTAGACATTGCCTGCAGCCTTTTTTTATCTCTCTGGATCAGGGCTTTAGAGACAGGGCAGTGAAACTTTTGGGTAAGTCATGCAGCTCCATGATAAGAGCAAGGCAGTAAGCCTTGATGGATAAGCATTGACGGATACACCGTGTTAACGTACAAGTAAGCATTTATGGGTACACAGTGTACAAGATGAAGCACACACAGGTGGCTGTGCTGCTACTCATGCAAAGCATGATTACTGTGGCTGGAACAATGGCAGCAACAGAAATGGTAAGTTGGGGGTCTCATGACCTTGAGCTTTGGTGCCTTCTTTTCTTCTCATGTACAAGAGGTAACCTTTTGGGACTGAAACCGGAGAAGATAGTCTGTGTCCTCCCTGTGCTAAGTGAGAACTGAGGGAATTGATAAGCTGTAGATTCCTGTGGAATTTACTTATTTTTCAATTGTCTGCTGGTCTTTGAAATAAAGGAAGGATATGTTTGCTGTGTGAGCAGCCTGACCTGCTTTTCTCTGTACCTATAAGAAGTAATAAATACCAGTAAGACCTATACTGTCTGCATAACTTAGACATTTCCTTTTACTGTGACTCAACCACAAAAATTCTTACAGAATCCTTCTACATGCCTGTCCTAGCAAATAAACACCTGATGTTCTGCATAACCAAGATTAAGATTAGATACTGCACCATATGAGAAAGCTTTCCTGTTAGGAGATTTGTATGTTCTTTGTCCGTTAGTAATTTGTCACCTATTATTATAGGAGTTCATGACATCACTCATCCAAAAACCTGAAAAAAATATCATGCAATTTCCTTAAGGTTTGGTTGGGGAAATCCCCAGACTCTACTATAAAAGACCTCCTTTGTCCCTTTGCTGTCACATCTGCAGGCTGAGAAGATGAAGCACACACAGGTGGCTGTGCTGCTCCTCATGCAAAGCATGATTGCCCTGGCTGGAACAATGGCAACAGAAGCGGTAAGACGGGTGTCTCATAACCTGAGCTTTGATGCCTTCTTGTCTTGTCTTAAATTTTATCTTGCTGAAAATTCTTTTAGGGTTGCTGGAAAATGTTTAGGAAAATGTTGAGATCTCTGCATGGAGAAAGTTTAAAGTTTTCCTCCATCCTCCCCCCAACTAATGTATAGGGACTGGGTAATAAATGTAAAAGCGAGGCACAGGTTTAAAATCAGAGTCAAATTCTGCCTTTGGTTAGATGAGTGCAACTCCCAGTGAGGATCTGAGTCGATGTTAAATGCTCTGTGTAGCTTCTAATTAATTAGCAAGGGGTTATAGCAGGAAAAGATCCACGTCTTTGATGTGGAAGGAGTGGGGAGGTGGGGGCTTTCCCAGCTGCAGGACTGCTGTCATGGCCAGGTACATGAAAGCCACGCTGGGTGATTTTAGTGGGGTGCTCTCCTTCTTCCCTGCTGGCTGGGGAGGGGAGAAGTCAAAATCAAAGCCATCTATTCTATTCTATTCTATTCTATTCTATTCTATTCTATTCTATTCTATTCTATTCTATTCTATTCTATTCCATTCCATTCCATTCCATTCCATTCCATTCCATTCCATTCCAATTAGGAAAAAACCCCCAACCAAAACAAAAGCAACAAGAAAAGTCAGGGAGGAAAGAAGAAGAAGAGAAAACTTCCCCCTCCCCTCCCCCCAAAAAAGAAATAAAAATTACATTAGTGAAAGATTTGTGTTGGTTTTTTACTGCTTTTTTTTTTACTGACCAAAAAAAATCATTTTGTACTGTGTTAAACTACCAAAAGAAACGTTTTGAAACAGTTTCTCTTCCAAATGAAGCAAAACTTTATTTTATTTTGTATATTTTTTAATGCAAAATGCCTGCCTTTGGGTATTTTTCAGTTAGGATCTGGAAAAAAACCCAAAACACCACAACAATTCATTTTGATTCCCAGTGACTCTTCCTGATTTGCTTGGTTTAGTTACCAACCAAAAAAATCCTCTGTGCCCCTAGTTATTATATTTTTTTGAAGTTTGGGAACACTGTATAGAATAGAATAGGATAGGATAGGATAGGATAGGATAGGATAGGATAGGATAGGATAAGATGATGTGGTGAAGCCCTGGAATGGATTGTCCAGGGAGGTGGTTGAGGCCCCATCCCTGGAGGTGTTTAAGACCAGGCTGGATGAGGCCCTGGCCAGCCTGATCTAGTGTGGGGTGTCCCTGCCTATGGCAGGGGGGTTGGAACTAGATGACCCTTGTGGTCCCTTCCAACCCTGACTGATACTGTGATACTAGAATAGAATAGAATAGAATAGAATAGAATAGAATAGAATAGAATTAACCAGGTTGGAAGAGACCTTCAAGATCATTGAATCCAACCTATCACCCAACACTATCTAATCAACTAAACCATGGCACCAAGCACCTCTTCGAAAACACCTCCAGGGATGGTGACTCCACCACCTCCCTGGGCAGCTCATTCTAATGGCCAATCACTCCTTCTATGAAGAACTTCTTCCTAACATCCAGCCTAAACCTCCCCTGGCACAGCTTGAGACTGTGTCCTCTTGTTCTGGTGCTGGTTGCCTGGGAGAAGAGACCAATCCCCACCTGGCTACAACCTCCCTTCAGGCAGTTGCAGACATCAATAAGGTCTCTCCTGAGCCTCCTTCTCTTCAGGCTAAGCAACCCCAACTCCCTCATCCTGTCCTGGCTCTCCTCATAGGGCTTGTGCTCCAGACCCCTCCCCAGCTTTGTTGCTCTGGACACTGTAGGTGCAGGCAGTAAAGTCAGCATCTCCTGGGAAAGTGTTTGGATGTATTCAGTCAAAGGGACATAGCAAAAGTTAAGCTGGAGGTATAAATATGTGCCCATAAGCAGCGGGTAGAAAGCTTACTAAGGGAGACATTTCTCCTCAGCCTGCTTAGTTTTCAGTAAGCTAGTCTCCAGTTTGTGTAATCTACACCATTTGTGGTGCTCTCTGTCCTACCACTGTTCATTCATGCTGGCTGCCTCATTCTTGCTCAGTGTAACCACGAGCACACAGATGCCCCCTCAAATGGGTTTATTTGACAAACTGTCACACAAAAGCTTGTTTATGCTGTGCCCTTTAACAGACCTGCCCTTTTGCTGGCCATTTGGGCTTCCCCACCATTCCCTGGCTTAGGAGTGGGGCTCAGGTTGTGATTTAGATATGCAGAAAAACCCAGGGCTGAGCATCCTGTTGTGGGGAAAACCCATTTGATGCTCCATCTGTTCACCATTTGACACTGAGGCTGCCTTCCTGCAGTTTCCAGTTTGCCACACATTTTGGTGAGACCACACCACAAGTGACAGTGTGCTGCATCACCTCGATGCTCTGTGCTCTGTATACTGTGTGGGGATGTGGTAGACATTAAGGGACACACAGTAAGCGCCAGGGTGACAACTGCTCTCCTCGCTGTGGCAGGAAGGCAGGCGCCTGCCACAGATGAACGGTAAAGGGGATGTATGTAGTCTTACTACATAAAAGACTCCCAAGGTGCAGCTGTCTGTTTACTTGGCAGTGTGGTGCCCTCCCTCCCGGCACTGGAATGCTGTCCTCTCCATGGTGCTAGTAGCAGAGCGGGACACATGCCCCGGCCGTCACAGCTCACAGCCTGACAACTTGTTGTGAAAGGGGCAGTGAGTCCTTTGCTGAAAGGCTAGAGCATGAGCTGGGAGATGAAGAGTGGACATCCCTGCTGGGAGGACATTAGTATCCAGACTGAGGGCAAACGGGTACAGTACTGTCCTTTTAGAGTGCCATGAAATCTGTCAGGGCTGCCTGTCAGAGCCCCAGCTCACACCTCCCAGGCAGATTGAGCATCCCCTGCCTTGCACTGGTCACACAGAGCCTTTCTTCAAGAAACAGTGTCTGTGGAGTGACACTGTGCCTGGGGAAATGTTAGCCACCTCAGCAGCAGATCAGAAAAGCCTGGTTTTTGAGTTGCTGGGGATGGCTCCCACAATAAAATCAAAGTGCCTTGGAGCTGCAGGCTGGGGGGCAGCTGGTAGGGAATATGCAGGAATTCATACTGAAAAAGCCTTTCCTTTGCTTTTCAGACCCTTCGTCCCAACACGACGCTTCAATACGTGACTCAGCCTGGCAAGACGACTGTCAACTTGCACACTCCCCCAAAGGTATAACCATTACTGTTCTTCAATAAAGGCCAGAAAAGAGCAACATTAGGAACTTGCATCCCATTTGTTGAATTGTGCACAGTCACTCAGAGACTTAACTCTGACAGAGGTGCACCAGTTAGGCTTCCTAGGGAAAGCATTTAGGCGGTGTGTGTCCAGGATTTTAGGCAGCAGCAAACTCCTCAAATCATCAGTGCTGCTGCAATGTCATTCAGTGCCATAAGTGACATCCTAAGGTCTGAGATTACCCTTGTGACTACCGAACTAGACCTCAGACATGAAACAGTTGAGGCCATAGGGGCTTGATGGCAATGTACCAAACAGTTTAATGGTGGCCAGAGAAGGGCCACAAAGATGATCAGAGGGCTGGAGCACCTCTCCTATGAGGACAGACTGAAGGAGTTGGGGCTGTTCAGTCTGCAGAAGAGAAGGCTCTGAGGTGACCTCATTGTTGCCTTCCAGTATCTGAAGGGGGCCTACAAGAAGGCTGGGGAGGGACTTCTCAGGATATCAGGTAGTGATAGGACTAGGGGGAATGGAATGAAGCTGGAGGTGGGGAGATTCAGGCTGGAGGTGAGGAGGAAGTTCTTCCCCATGAGAGTGGTGAAGCCCTGGAATGGGTTGTCCAGGGAGGTGGTTGAGGCTCTGTCCCTGGAGGTGTTTAAGAGCAGGCTGGATGAGGCTCTGGCCCGCCTGATCTAGTGTGGGGTGTCCCTGCCCATGGCAGGGGGGGTTGGAACTAGATGATCCTTGTGGTCCCTTCCAACCCTGACTGATTCTATGATACTATGATACACCTCCCTGGAGGAAGAGGAAGGCTTCTTTTTGACTGTCTTCTCATGTAAACCAGATCAGGACCTTGAAGATATCTTCTGAGAAGTGCCCACTTATGGTTGTTAGGGATGAGAAAATCTTGATTCTTGTTCTATCTAGCTCAAATTTTATTAAGCTGTTTGCTGGTTGAAGGACTGGAATCTGATTTCTGTGCCTTCAGGTCCATGGTCTGCAGGTTTCAGGGGTTGGTTTCTTTACCTCTATCTGTCAGTGACTGCTTAATAATGTGTTTGCTTTGGAGCAGGTTTAATGGGACAGATTTGCTCTGAATGGGCTTGTACTCCAATATCAGAATCAGTTTGTCCAAAATACAGCTCCAATTCTTCTCTAGAGATAATCAAAACTTGCCTGGACATTGTCCTATGCAGCCTCCACTAGGTGAACCTGCTTTAGTAGGGGGGTTAGAACTGCATGATTTCCAGAGATTCCTTCAAAACCCAGCCCTTCTGTGATCCTGTGATCAAGTTGGAGATGACAAACTGCTTGACAGCAGGTCTTCATGGTCCAGGCTAGCCCAGTGTGGTAGCTGGGATATGTGGAAGGAACTCTTCTGTGCAAAAGTTGAGTCTCTGGTTCCAGTAGAAGGTTTATATAGTTAAATGGGGCCATGAGTTTCCCTCTAACTCTCAGTGGCAGGACCCAAATCACATTCACCTCCTTGCACAGCTGAGATGGCCTCTGTCCTTGCTGTGTGGTTTCTGTGGATCTCATTCTTTGTCTTAGAACAGAATAGGATAGAACAGAATAGAATAGAATTAACCAGGTTGGAAGAGACCTTCAAGATCATCGTGTCCAACCTATCAACCAATCCAACCCACCTAAACAACTAACCCATGGCACCAAGCACCCCATCAAGTCTCCTCCTGAACATCTCCAATGGTGGTGACTCCACCACCTCCCCAGGCAGCACATTCCAATGGGCAATCATTCTCTCTGTATAGAACTTCTTCCTAACATCCAGCCTAAACCTTCCCTGGCACAGCTTGAGACTGTGTCCTCTTGTTCTGTTGCTGGCTGCCTGGGAGACCAACCTCTGCCTGTCGACAACCTCCCTTCAGGTAGTTGTAGAGCGCAATAAGGTCACCCCTGAGCCTCCTCTTCTCCAGGCTAAGCAACCCCAGCTCCCTCAGCCTCTCCTCAGAGGCCTTGTGTTCCAAACCCCTCACCAACTTCGTTGCCCTTCTCTGGACACGCTCCAGCAAGTCAACCTCCTTCCTAAACTGAGGGGCCCAGAACTGGACACAGTGCTCAAGGTGTGGCCTAACCAGTGCAGTGAACAGGGGGAGAATGACCTCCCTGCTCAATGATTAAGATGAGTGAGTAGCGAATTCAAAGCTGTGAATGCCACTGGGCTGGAAATTAAGCACTGAAATGGCTAGACTGTTTTGAGAATGCAACCTTAAGTCCACATTTAGGCAGCTGAATAAATGTCCAGATTTTCAGAAAATCAAGTATCTGCCAGCTGCTACTCTCCTTCTTAAAGTGAAGGGATGTGGAAAAGGAACATTTGTCATAGCTTAAATATATATATCTGTAACAGCTTAATTTTTCAGAGCAAAATGTTACTGTCAAGTCCTTGCTGTAGGCTAGGACACTTTGCTCTCTTTTAAGCATTCAGTGTAAATTGTTAAACTTTAAAACCCATACAAGCTCCATCAAAAGTAATTGTCTAACTTCTGTATTTTTTCTGCAGGATGAGGTAAGTAATTGTTGCTATGTGGTTGTCTGTTGTATGGTTATACTGGTATTATATTTTGATCAGAGCACTGACTGACCCAAGGGCTTTTAACTAAACAATGCTTCTTGGTCTTGTCAACATCGTGATCCCAGTGTTTGTTAATGTCAGTGGAAGAATGGAAGCAGTCCTGTCTGCCCAGGCTGTTTGCTCCTCTGGGGAAACTGTCTCCTTGCTTAGATACAAGCTGCACTTACTGCAGTGAAGCTCTGCATTCAGCTTCCTCCGAACACAAATATTCCATGTATAAAGATGGGTTTTCATAGGGGTTTAAATGGACAAGTTGGAGTTTTGGTGAGTGATCATCTCAGGAATGAGTGATTTAGGACATGGTAGCTCTGTTGAGCCTCCTTGTCTCCAGGCTAGGCAACCCCAGCTCCCTCAGCCTCTCCTCACAGGGCTTGTGCTCCAAACCCCTCCCCAGCTTTGTTGCTCTTCTCTGGATAGAATAGAATAGAATAGAATAGAATAGAATAGAGTAAACCAGGTTGGAAGAGACCTTCAAGATCATCGTGTCCAACCTATCATCCAACACCACCTAATCAACTAAACCATGCAACCAAGCATCCTGTCAAGCCTCGTCCTGAACACCCCCAGTGATGGCGACCCCACCACCTCCTCAGGCAGCAATGTTCCAGCAACTCAACATCTTTCCTAAACTGAGGGGCCCAGAACGGGACACAGAACTCAAGGTGTGGCATGACCAGTGCTAAGTCCAGGGGCAGAATGACCTCCCTGCTCCTGTTGGCTACACTCTTCCTGATACAGGCCAGGATGCCATTGGCCTTCTTGGCCACCTGGGCACACTGCTGGCTCATGTTCAGCCAACTATCAGCCAGGACCCCCAGGTCCCTCTCTGCCTGGCCACTCTCCAGCCACTCTGACCCCAGCCTGCAGCACTGCATGGGGTTGTTGTGGCCTAAGTGCAGCACCTGGCACTTGGACTTGTTGAATGACATCATACTGGACTCTGCCCATCTGTCCAACTGGTCAAGATCCCTCTGGAGAGCTCTTTTACCCTCTAACAGATCAATACCTGCTCCCAACTTGTTGTTGTCTGCAAATTTACTAGTGACTGTCTGCCAGTTGGATGTGGCACCATTCACCACCACTCTCTGGGCTCAGCCCTCCAGCCAGTTCCTAACCCAACACAGAGTACTGATGTCCACGCCAGGGTCTGACAGCTTGGCCAGGAGTTTGCTGTGGGGTTCGATGTCAAAGGCGTTGCTGAAGTCCAGGTAGACTACATCCACAGCCTGCCCCACATCCACCAGGCAGTCACCTGATCATAGAAGGAGATCAGGTTGGTCAGGCAGGACCTTCCCTTCCTAAATCCATGCTGGCTGGGCCTCATCCCTTGGCCATGCTGTAAGTGCTCACTCAAGATGACCTGTTCCATAATCTTGCCTGGCACCGAGGTCAGGCTGACAGGTCTGTAGTTCCCTGGCTCATCCAACCATCCCTTCTTGTGGATGAGTACCACGTTGGCCAGCTTCCAGTCATCTGGGACCTCTCCAGTGAGCCAGGAGTGTTGAAAAATGATGGAGAGCAGCTTGGCCAGCTCATCTGCCAGCTCTCTCAGCACCCTGGGATGGACCCAGGATGTCCTTTCAGAGAACGGAATTTGTACGCTTAGACATTCTGGAATGCCATGAGATATATTTTCTGCTTCCTTTCAAGTAAAATGTCTTCATCAGTCTGTCATGAGTGAAGTTTTAAGACCCATGGTGCTTGACTAACACAGATGAAACATCTTTTCCTGCTATCTTTCAAAATGAGATGCGTGCTGAGGTGTTTTTTTCTCCGGCTGCAGTAAAGTGGTTGCCGGAAGTGGGAACCGGGATCATTCCTACTTGCTGCTGTTCTCTTCTTGAGCTCACAGATAAAGACAGTTTTGCTGCTGGCCACCAGTTCATTTTCTGGGCTGGTTTGGTGGTGAGCGAGTTAGTTGAAATCACTGTGAAAAGGCAGTGGAGGAAGTGCCAAAATGTCAGCTTTCAGCAGATAGTTTTGTTATTTGCTTGTTTATTTTTAAGAGGGGGAGAGACAAATGCATGAATAACGCTGGGATTTCTGCAAGGCAAGAGGAGAGATTATAGGAAGAAGTGGATTTAAAGAGCAACTCCAGCTTTAAAATATGCAGCTGCACTGGAGTGTGTGCCAGAATATTTTAAAGCAACATCAAATATCTTTATTAATAAATTCGTGATAGGTTTATGAACCAGGAAACATTTTGTGTACAAACAAAAAAGAACTGCTCCAAACACACTCAGTATTCAGCCTGGTGTTTATAGGAAATGATGTGCTTTGGCTGTAAATTATGGCAAGATCATGAATTACCAGCCCTGACCTTTCCATACACCATGCCCACTGCTCCAGTGGTGATGCTTTGAGCATGCAGATAACCAGGACAAGGCAATTCATGCCAATGGCACGGGCAATAGCTTCGCAATCTATCCACAAATGTGGATGGGCAGGCTGTGATATGTGGGTGTTATGTGCAATATTTGGTGGCAAAATAAATATCTCTACCTTAGGCTGAGCCTGCATATTCAATTAATCACCTTTCAGTGGCATATAATTCAATGCATATGCCTGTTTGCCAGGGCTGGCTGAAAATTTTCAGTTGAAGTATTTTTCTTTCCAGAGCATCCCCTGTTACTAGGTCTATTTTTGTTCTTTCATTTCTGTGGATGGAACTGACTGGAGAATCTGATCAGTTCTGATGAACAGAATAGCAACTATAAGGACCTAGGTTACTGATTTATCATTTCCCTGCCCTTGTTTACTTTTCTATCGGCTAGAAATGTTACTGCAATATCTTAGGAACGTTGTTCCCAACACTGGGAAAGTAAGGATATTATGTGCCTCTGTTTTCCCAACAGTAAGGCCTTTACATCAATATTTAACTGTTTTCAGAAAGATTTGTAAGGCCAAATCAAAAAGATTGCTAGATCTTGCTAGATGAGGGGATTGTGTCCACCATTAGTAAATTTGCAGACAAGATCAAGTTGGGAGCAGGTGTTGATCTGTTAGAGGGTAAAAGAGCTCTCCAGAGGGACCTTGACAGGCTGGACAGGTGGGCAGAGTCCATCATGATGGCATTTAACAAGTCCAAGTGCTGGGTGCTGCACTTTGGTCACAACAACCCCATGCTACAGGCTGGGGTTGGAGTGGCTTGAGAGTGGCCAGGCAGAAAGGGACCTAGGGGTACTGGTTGACAGATGGCTGAACATAATTCAACAGTGTGCCCAGGTGGCCAGGAAGGCCAATGGCATCCTGGCCTGCATCAGAAATAGTATGGCCAGCAGGAGCAGGGAAGTCATTCTGCCCCTGTACTCAGCACTGCTTTAGGCCACACCTTGAGTCCTGTGTCCACTTCTGGGGCCCTCAAATTAAGAAGGACATTGAGACACTTGAATGTGTCCAGAGAAGGGCAACAATGCTGGGGAGAGGTCTTGAGCACAAGCCCTATGAGAAGAGGCTGAGGGAGATGGGGTTGTTTAGCCTGGAGAAGAGGAGGCTCAGGGGAGACCTTCTTGATGTCTACAACTACCTGAAGGGAGGTTGTAGCCAGGAGGGGGTTGGTCTCCTCCCAGGCAACCAGCACCAGAACAAGAGGACACAGTCTCAAGCTGTGCCAGGGGAAGTTTTGGTTTGAGGTGAGGAGAAAGTTCTTCACAGAGAGAGTTGTTAGCCATTGGAATGTGCTGCCCAGGGAGGTGGAGTCACTGTCCCTGGAGGTGTTCAAAAAAGTACTGGACGTGGCACTTGAAGGCATGGTTTAATTAGTCCTGAGGTGCTGGGTGCTAGGTTAGACTTGATGATCTCTGAGGTCTTTTCCAACCTTATTGATTCTATGATTTTGAGGTCTTTGGAAGGAAAAGGTGGAAAAACGCCTAGTAACGAAGTCATGGGATTCAGGGCTATCACAGTGCATATTATTGCCAGACATTAGCTACTGATTCCACAGCAGAGTATTAACACTTCTTTTTGTTGTTGTTCCTTACTGCTTTGTTACTGCAGCTCTTTACCAGCATGCCTGGCTCCGTGGACGACCAGGGAACTTGTCAGTGCTCTGTGTACCTGCCAGACCCCACCTTTCCCGTGCAGAAGGCTGAGCAACTGGAAATTATAGCCTCAACGCTCTCGGAGAGATTCGAGCTAGAGCTTTCTCAAGTAAGGTGTTCTTTTCTCCTAAACACAAAAATTGTATCTGTGCTGAGAAATGGTTGCCCCTGAAAAACTACAGCAGTCAGCACTTTTCAGTGATGCCTTTCAAAAAGCGGGAAAAGAGGGCTCTGTAAGAACAACTAGAAGGGTGATTAAGTCTCGAATCTTTGACGTTGTAGTGTGTCATACATTTGAATATCCTTAGGTCTCTTTTCTAGGCCTTTGCAGCTAGAGGCATATGGTATTTTTTTTTTGAGGAATGGTTGTGTTTTTCCTCTTTTGGCTCGGTCTTACTGGCTTGTGATTGCTCCGCAGAGCCGTAGAAAGCCGAGCCTCCTGCTCTTTCATGTGTTATTATTTGTATCAAGGCAGCCAGATTGCAAAAGGGAAATGAAGGGAAAGAGGAGAAAGGTCACCACAGCCCAGAGTGAAGAAGTAGGTGAATATTTGCCCCTTCGCTTCTTCTGCTCTCACAGATTAAAAAAAATCAGATATCTTCCTTGTCAACATCTGAAGCTGTGGCAGTGAGACTGCTGAATTATGCATTGCTGCTGAAGACAAACACACCTTCTACTACTTTAGCTGCTTGTTGTATGAATTCAGATCCATATTTGTAGGGACTTGGGCAAATCTACACATGCTGCAGTGCACTGGGTGAAGCTGCCTGTGAAGACAGAAATCTGTATTTGGCTTTTGATAGTGGATAAATATTCAGGATTCAGATTAGGTGTCCAGCAGAAAATGTTTTCTCCAGGAACCAAGCATCTTAAGACGTGAAGTGTCCTTGAATTAATCAGCAGAAAAGGCACAGCATTAAATTATAAATTCTAACCATAAATATTCATAACCCTCCACTGGTATAATCAAGAACAGATAAGAAGTTGTGCATGAAAAACACAACAACAGTTGAAGGCTCCTGTAGTAAGGGCTTTCAGTTCAGATTATTTGTTTTTAAAGAACTAGAGCTCACAATGTAACACATTCAGCTGTCAGCAGGGATATGAAGGGCAAGTTGACATAAAGCCCAGCTGCCTCCAAGCACAGGAGTTACCTGATTCTTTGCAGCATGGAGGTGTAGCTCAGAGTTAATGATCCAAGAAAATCACTGAGATTTCAGGTTCCCACACTGTTCCTGCTGTGGTCAGTACCAGCATTTTAAGCTAATTGCACTGAGACAGGATCACAGGTATGCTTCCCAGGCAGAAAGCTGGCATGGTTCTTCAAGGGGCTTGTGTACCACCTTTCCCAGTCTCTTGGCTGGGTGTAAGCAGTCTTTTAGCAGTACTTTCCTTAGAATGGAGCACATTTCCTTTACGATATGTGAATTACCTGCTAGTGCCATGCAGACCTGCAGAGCATCTCAAGTGCTGCTTGACCTCACTGTGTGGACAATCTCAGATCTCCACTGAGTTCAGGCATCTTACTCATATGAAGACACCGGTTACTGTAGATACCTAAGATTACATGTCCAGATCAGTGGCTGAAGTTTGCCTCTAAATTGAGGTCAAGCTGAATCCCCACCCACTTCAAATTCTAGGCTGACAGGTTGTAGCAGCTGGTGTAACTGTGTTGTCATCCACAGCTTCCCAGCAGTACAGCGCAGCGCAGACACTGACCTTGGCTTTCAATTCCCACAGCAGACAGTGAAAATTCTTGACCTAACTCAGGCTTCCCTAAAGTTCATCCTGTCGAGACCAATCAACCAAACAGCGTTACAATGCATCTGGTTAGAGAAAGCCTGATGCATAATTTGGTGTGATAAAGGCAGAGAGACACTTTGGGTCAGAAATTAAAATGAACAGATTGTATTTTGCTGTAACTCTGTGTGTAAGATTTCTCAGTTGTTATGTTGTTTTTCTCCAGAAAGAAAGCTGTAGACCATTGCCCTGTCGATTTCTGAACTTAAGTAACCTGAGATTTTGTGATGCATGAGTCTGCACACCTAAATACTCCACCTTCCCAGCTGTGGAAAAAAAAATCTCCTCCTTATACTATCCTACTTTAGTCATGATAATAACCATAGAAAGAAGGAAATAATGAAAGCCAGGCTCTTATTATTGATCATTATTAGAAGTGATCCTGAGCAAATTCCTAGGGAACCACACACAAACATAATCTAATCTCACCACAGGGGTGGGAATTTCTGCTGAGTCTTTCCCTTTTTTTTTTGGCTCTGAGAATCTGTGTGTTATCCTCTCTGCTAAAACACCTCTGAAACTTGTGGGAGCTTTTCCTGGGTGAGAGTTGCAGGATTGGACCCTCTTCAGGATGCCTTCTGTGTGCTAGAACTTCCAGATAAACAACCTGATTGAATCGTTAACCTTTTGCCTGATTGTAGGCTAATTCAAAAAGCAAGGGGGTCCTTTTATAGAATCAGCAGGCAAGGAAGCTCACAGATAAAGAGATGCTCTCATGTGCCAGATGAGTACAAACTGTAAGCCGAAAATACCAGACTAATTTTTCCTCTGTCATGTCAACCTTTGCCAGCATAATTATGATTACAGAAGAAAATTAACCTTTCAAAGCCAAGTGGGAATTGGCTGCTCCTCTCAATAGGAAAGGGGAGAGGACACCTCCATAACAGGGATGGATCAGCACGTGATCCCAAGGAGAGAAAGAACTTAGATGACAATAGCCACAACATCCTCACATAACACAACCAGGAGACAAAAAGCATGCTTGCCTTCTGCCAGAAACAATTGTTCTCAAAATAATTAACCTGTAGTGGAATTCTGCTTGGTGTTGGTTTGCACACTGCTTGCCAGCCTTGCTCCTTTCAGATCTGTAGAGGTCAGGCCTGCCCAAATTTCTGGGCCCAGTGACGGTGCAGTTGCTGGTTTTGTCACTTCTTTCCTGTCTTCCCTCAGTCAGGCCACTCTCTCTCTTTTTCCTTCTTTCTTTCCTTCTTTCTTTCCTTCTTTCCTTCTTTCTTTCTTTCCTTCTTTCCTTCCTTCTTTCTTTCTTTCTTTCTTTCTTTCTTTCTTTCTTTCGTTCTTTCTTTCTTTCTTTCTCTCTTTCTTTCTTTCTCTCTTTCTTTCTTTCTCTCTTTCTTTCTCTCTCTATTTCTCTCTTTCTTTCTTTCTCTCTTTCTTTCTTTTCTCTCTCTTTGTCTTGCTCCTTTGCTTTCCCTTCTGTACTCTCCAAATGCATGCTGGAGAAGTGTCTGTTTGCATGCTGCAAAACCTGCTTTGATAAATACCAGTTGCAGGTAAATGACACAGTAAATGAGCATTGCAGATTTTTACTGCCCTTTTCATTCCACAAGGGTGACAATGCTTGGAAAGGAGGCAAAAACCTGAGGAATTCCTTTTTCCTATATATGTCTCACATGGCTCCATTCTCTTCCTATAAAGGGCTAATACAAACCCTATGCAGTTATTTTACTCTGCTTTAGTTTTCTGTGATAAATGTGGCAGCAATCAATGCTGGTTACAGGTTGGTATCCCTAAATGTGGGATATGCACAGAATTTCTATGCTAGCCTGTCAGGAAACAGCAGCCAATCCCTAGCAGGTAGATGCAGTAGAAGAGCAGGGATTACAAGCTGCTTAAATCTATCTGCCAAGCAACAGAGCAACATTGTGTTGCTTTTTAAACTGATATTTTTATACTACAGAAACTCCTAAGCCAGATCTGAGCAGGTGGAAATGTAGACACAGGACATTACAATGCTTGACACATGTGCTGGATTTGTCTGCAAAAGCAGTACAGGCCTCTTTGAGCAGCACTGCTGAGAAAATTACATTTGTCCAATAATTTGCCAGGGGAGCTATTATCTTAAGTTCATTGCAATGCTGGTGTGGTTGCACAGAGCACTGCAGAGTCCTGGGGTAGTTCAGGCTCAATGTGTATGGATATCTCTCAGCAATATTCCCCTGGATGGTGTTGACATGTCCTTAAATGACCTAAATGGTTGACTGAGTGAAAAAAACCTTCTGATGTGGGAGGAGAAATTCAGGTCTGAGTCCTGCAGCACTCTTCAATCAGGGCTGAAATAACCACGTATTGCTTTGCTCTAGCCCTCAGCACTTTGTCCAGGCCTTTGAGACCACAGAGAAAACTCTGGATTCACAGATTTCTCACTAATGAGTAGCCATCATCACTAATTCCAGCAGTCTTTTTGTATTAGCAGTTTGTAGATTAAGTCTGCATTGCATTAATATTAGTACTGTGAGAAAGGTTAGTAATACCTAGGTGGATTTCTTCATACCTCTATGATGCACATAGCTTCACACAGCAGTGCAATTTTACACAGACATGGGCTTGCTTTATGTTTCTCAGGCTGTAAGCATATATTCTCTCTTTTTTCTGTTCTGCAAACACTAGGCACACAATTTAAACACTGACCTTTAGAGGCTTTTTCCAGAAGACATTTTGTGAGGGTACCTTTCAATTCCATTCTGATTATGATGACCAGTGAAAGGGGCATTTCTAAGAACATTTCCCAGTTCTTACTCCTCTTCTTTCCCAAAGAGATGATGGTGACAGATAGGACAAGGGAACCTAACTGTCTATGATGCCTGGCACTTTCAAGGAACTAGACATAGATCTATGTCTTCATATATGATGACTTTTTCATTCTTCATTGTAATAAATAACTTAACTTGCCCTTACCCTGGCTTGAACTGGGAGATCTTGAAGGTCTCTTCCAACCTGGTCCTGTCCTGTCCTGTCCTATTCTATTCTACTCTACTCTACTCTACTCTACTCTATTCTATTCTATTCTATTCTATTCTATTCTATTCTATTCTATTCTATTCTATTCTATTCTATTCTATTCTATTCTATTCTATTCTATTCTATTCTACTCTATTCTATTCTACTCTATTCTATTCTTTCCTATCTAGAGCATTCAGTGTTATGAGGCAGGGTGCTTCTGCTGCAGCTTATGGAAATTTGCCCAGTTTATATCAGAGCAGCTCTAAATCTGACTGCACACATTTAGAACAGAAGATCTGTTTCAAACTCTCATTTAAATGTGTGGGATTGAGCAGCCTGGTTGTGCTGTATATTATGTATATGCATGCAGAGGTTTGATAGTGGGTTCTTTCAGATTTATAGTGTAGTTGTGCCGCTATTGAAAATTAAAGAGAGTCTTGTGTCTTATAGTTCTCCTTTGTAAGCTACATCAGTAAATATCTTATGATCTTAAAAGACCCTTTTTGCCCTTCATGAATTTTCATGCCATGGGCTGCCATACCTCCTCTTTGGTATACAAGACAGTGAATAAAAAGTCAAAACTATTATTTGATAAGTGTGGGTTTTGAGGTCTCTGTCACAGGGGCTGCTGACAAAAAAAGAAAACGAAGGCCCATGTTCCTCACACCATGACAGGATGCTGGGTTGCATTCTATGTATGTATTCTATTCTATCAAGAAGCACATTAGCAGTAGAGATAAAGAAGTCATTGTCCCACTCAGGGCTTGTCAGACCACACCTGGAGTACTGAATACATAGAATACATAGAATACATAGAATAAACCAGGTTGGAAGAGACCTTCAAGATCACCATGTCCAACCCATCAACCAGTCAAACACCACCCAAACAACTAGCCCATGGCACCAAGCACCCCATCAAGTCTCCTCCTGAAAACCTCCAGTGATGGCGACTCCACCACCTCCCCAGGCAGCCCATTCCAATGGCCAATCACTCTTTCTGTATAGAACTTTTTCCTAACATCCAGCCTGAACCTCCCCTGGCGCAGCCTGAGACTGTGTCCTCTTGTTCTGGTACTGGCTGCCTAGGAGAAGAGACCAACATCCGTCTGTCTACAACCTCCCTTCAGGTAGTTGTAGAGAGTAATAAGGTCACCCCTCAGTCTCCTCTTCTCCAGGCTAAGCAACCCCAGCTCCCTCAGCATGCAGCTTTGGTCCCCACTATACAAATAAAGAAGTGGACAACCTGGAAAGTGGCCTGAGAAGAGCCACAGGAATGATCAGGAGACTGGGGGACTTGCTATATGAGGAAATGTTGACAACTGGGGTTTTTTTCAGCCTTGAGAAGAGAAGGCTTAGGGGAGCCCTTATTGCCACGTACTGGTACATAAAGGGTGGCTACCAGGAGGATGGAGATTCCCTTTTCACAAGGAGTCACATGGAAAAGATAAAGGGCACTGGGTACAAGTTACTCCTGGGGAGATTCTGACTGGAATCCAGAAGAAAATGCTTCATCATGGGAACAGTTAGATATTGGAATAATCTCCCAAGAGAAGCAGTGGATTCCCCTACACTGGTCAGTTTTAAGGCAGCTTGACAAGGTGCTGAGCCATCTCATTTAAACTACACTATCACCTAGAAAGGTTGGGCCAGAAGATCATGTGGGTCCAATCCAACATGGCATTCTGTGATTTTAGATGCCATTCCAGAGACAAGGGTGGGGGGTGGTGGAAATACTGACTTTCATCTCATATTAAGATAACACCCTATAAGCCCTATGACGAGAGACTAAGGGAGCTGGGGTTGCTTAGCCTGGAGAAGAGGAGACTCAGGGGTGACCTTATTGCTCTCTACAACTACCTTAAGGGGGGTTGTAGACAGGCACAGGTTGGTCTCTTCTCCCAGGCAACCAGTACCAGAACAAGAGGACACAGTCTCAGGCTGCATCAGGGGAGGTTTAGGCTGGAGGTTAGGAGGAAGTTTTACACAGAGAGAGTGATTGCCCATTGGAATGGGCTGCCCAAGGACGTGGTGGAATCATCATCACTGGAGGTGTTCATGAGACTAGATAGGGTGCTTGGTTGCATGGTTTAGTTGATTAGGTGGTGTTGGATAATAGATTGGACATGATGATTTTGAAGGTCTCTTCCAACCTGGTTTATTCTATTCTGTTCGATTTGATTCGATTCGATTCGATTCGATTGGAACACAAGAACAGTTGAGAGGATGTGGGCTGAAAATCTTTCAGTTGAAGAAATAATAGTTATGGAAATCATAGTGCTGTAGACAGAGGGCCTTGAGCTGCAAATAACATCTAAGAGTATAGACGTGGAGCTACTGGTGCAGTAAACCAAATATACTTATCCCTACTTCTTAGCTTCTGTGGTATAATTATATTTATTTAAGAGAAAAGAGATGAGACTGTTACGAAGCATATGGGAGAGAAATTGCCTATCTTTCCTGAAGTTTCAGGGAACTAACATAGAATCATAGAATCAACAAGGCTGGAAAAGACCTCAAGGATCATCAAGTCCAACCTGTCACCCAAGACCTCATGACTACTAGACCATGGCCCCATTTTCCAAGGAATGCCCAAATCCATGTAATATTCTCAACACTCTGCATCACAATGCTGTGCTGTGACCTTTACCTCAGCAGATACATTTGTGAGGTGAAAACATATTTACCTGGACAACTGTTTAACGGGTCAAAGGCTGAAAAGGCTGCTGTGTAAACTACTTTTGCTGAGGCCTGCAATATATTTTACAGTTTCATTTAAACAAGCTTTGTGTTTAAACATTTCCTCCGTGCCCAAAACACAAACCTCAAACCACTTCTGCCAACTTTCGAGACAATTCGAATGTGCACAGGGTAAAATCCCATTTGGATCCAGAGTAATAGGAAATGGTGCCAAAACCCCCTTGGGAATCCTTTATTGCATTTTTTTTTTTTAGCCTCCTTGGGTTGCTTTTGTGAGATAATACACTGCAGATTCCCTAATAAAATTTTCACCAATGTAAGTTCTTGGCATACTGAGGAGAAAACTAGCTCACAGAGACAATATTGGCAAAGAATGGGAAAAAATAAATATGGAAGAGTGAGAGTAAAATTCTGCCTTCAGATATCCCCAGGCTTTCCTGAGGGGGACTTTGTGGGACTGCCAAACACAAATGAGGGTTACATTTCACAGTTTTTATGAATGTGATGAGAATTTCATTTGTGTAGTCTACGCGAAGAAATTCTACACAGAGAAAGTGATTGGCCACTGGAATGTGCTGCCTGGGGAGGTGGTGGAGTCACCATCATTGGAGGGGTTTAGGAGGAGAATTGATGGGGTGCTTGGTTGCATGGTTTAGTTGATTAGGTGGTGTTGGATGATAGGTTGGATGCAATGATCTTGAAGGTCTCTTCCAACTGGTTAATTCTCCTCTCCTCTCCTCTCCTCTCCTCTCCTCTCCTCTCCTCTCCTCTCCTCTCCTCTCCTCTCCTCTCCTCTCCTCCTCCTCTCCTCCTCCTCTCCTCCTCCTCTCCTCCTCCTCTCCTCTCCTCTCCTCTCCTCTCCTCTCCTCTCCTCTCCTCTCCTCTCCTCTCCTCTCCTCTCCTCTCCTCTCCTCTCCTCTCCTCTCCTCCTCCTCTCCTCTCCTCTCCTCTCCTCCTCCTCTCCTCTCCTCCTCCTCTCCTCTCCTCTCCTCTCCTCTCCTCCTCCTCTCCTCTCCTCTCCTCTCCTCTCCTCCTCCTCTCCTCTCCTCTCCTCCTCCTCTCCTCTCCTCCTCCTCTCCTCTCCTCTCCTCTCCTCCTCCTCTCCTCTCCTCCTCCTCTCCTCTCCTCTCCTCCTCCTCTCCTCTCCTTTCCTCTCCTCTCCTACTCCACTCCTCTTCCACTCCACTCCACTCCACTCCACTCCACTTTATATATCAATCAGGTATGTGGAAGTTAAGCATTGGGTGCTCAGAAATGTAAAAAAGATGGCCAAAAGGCTTCTCTTATTTGCTAACCTGGACTTGAATATGGACCTTTTTCTCTGTCTTTCTTCAAGGTCAGAGAGTACGTGAGAAAAATTGAACTGTATCAGCAGCAAATCCATAATCTCACCATCAGAGTGGAGTACATGGAGACCGGCATATCTTACACAGAACTGGACTTCCAGTTACTCAAAGTGGAAATCAGTGACCTAGAGAGACTGGTCACACAGCTGAAATCCAGCCTCCTTGGAAGCAATGTCATCGTTGAGCAAATATTTTTGGAGGTATTGCCAAATTCTTAATCTGTCACAGAGGGTTCAAACATACAGATCGTCTGCTCTCCTTGGTGTTTGGATTGAGGAAATGCAGCCTGTCTCTGCTGCAGCCAGAGGAATGTTCCTCATGTTTCATCAGCATAAATGAAAAGAAAGCTTGATTGTAAATGTATTAACATTTTGGTTTTCCGTGACATTGAGCGCAGAAAAGCAAGAAAATCCCAAAGCAAACAGAGACCTCTTTGCCTTTGCCAAATATCTGACTGAAAGTTATGAGTTTTGCATAGTCTTAAGCACACAAGCTGATTATTAGAATCATAGAATCATAGAAATGTTAGGGTTGGAAGGGACCTCAAGGATCACCTAGTTCCAGCCCCTCTCACCTCACACTGGATCAGGTTGCCCAGAGCTACATCCAGCCTGGCCTTAAAAACCTCCAGGGATGGGGCTTCTATCACCAACCTGGTCAACCTGTTCCAGTGTCTCACCACCCTCGTGGTGAAGGACTTCTTCCTAACATCCAATCTGAATCTACCCATTTCTAATTTTGTTTCATTCCCCCTAGTCCTATTACTACCTGGCACCCTAAAAAGTCCCTCCCCAGCTTTCTTGTAGGCCCCCTTCAGATACTGGAAGGCCACAATTAGGTCTCCTCAGAGCCTTCTCTTCTCCAGACTGAACAGCCTCAACTCTCTCAGCCTGTCCTCACAGGAGAAGTACTCCAGCCCTCTAATCATAAATATTAATTTATAGACCCCCCATTCTTGAAAGCCTCTGTGCTTTAACTCACATAATTAAAAAATTAGCTCCTGGTTGCTAGGGCAGTGGCCCAATTGATGTGAAATCAAGAAGTGGGGAAGACTATCACCTTCCCAGAAGACTACAAATCACATTTTCAAAATTGCATTTAATCACTCACCTAGAGAGAAAAATTACTGCAGATGAAATATCGTTTTCTTCATTGTCCTCTAAACCATCAGGTAGGTGATTGAGAATGTAATTTATCTGTGCAAATAAAATTTCCAGGTACTTAAAAAAACTGAGTAGAATAGAATAGAGTTAACCAAGTTGGAAAAGACCTTCGAGATCATTGAGTCCAACCTATCACCCAACACGATCTAATCAACTAAACCATGGCACTAAGTGCCCCATCCAGTTTCTTCCTAAACACCTCCAGTGATGGTGACTCCACCACCTCCCTGGGCAGCCCATTCCAATGGCCAATCACTCTTTCTGTGAAGAACTTCTTCCTAACATCCAGCCTAAAGTATTTTTTTATATACAATAGCTAGCATTTGCCTCAGACTTACTGGGTATTTTTGTGCTATGTGTAGAATACCACTGTAATTTTGCATTTTTTTATACAGCTGAGTATTACAGTCACACAGCTCTGCAGGAAATGCAAAGTTCAGACTAGCAGGATAAGGCCTATTCCTTGTTGAATAGAATAGAATAGAATAGAATAGAATAGAATAGAATAGAATAGAATAGACCAGGTTGGAATAGTTCCTCATTCTTGTGCTGTAGGCTCTTTGGTATGACCAACCCTACTTGCAAATATCTGTAAAATAATGTGGTGGGTTGCCTGCATCAAGAATAGTGTGGCCAGCAGGAGCAGGGAAGTCATTGTGCCCCTGTACTAACCAAGGGGTTAGGCCACACTTTGAGTCCTGTGTCCAGTTCTGGGCCCCTCAGTTTAAGAAGGACATTGAGACACTTGAACATGTCCAGAGAAGGGCAGCAAGGCTGGGGAGAGGCCTTGAGCACAAGCTCAAGGAGAGACTCAGGGAGCTGGAATTGTTAAGCCTGGAAAAGAGTAGGCTCAGGGGAGACCTTCTTGCTGTCTACAACTACCTGAAGGGAGGTTGCAGTCAGGTGGGGGTCAGTCTCTTCTCTCAGGCAACCAGCACCAGAACAAGAGGACACAGTCTCAAGCTGTGCCAGGGGAAGTTTAGGCTCGAGGTGAGGAGAAAGTTCTTCACAAAGTTGTTAGCCATTAGAATGGGATGCTCAGGGGGGTGGTGGAGTCACCACCCCTGGAGGTGTTCAAGAGGGGATTGGACATGACACTTGGTGCCATGGTCTAGTAGACATGAGGTCTGTGGTGACAGGTTGCACTTGATGATCTTTGAGGTCTTTTCCAACCTTGTTGATTCTATGATTCTATGACCTTTCCCCCCAACATTAACTTTTCAGGCAGACTAACTCGGCTAGAAGCAAATGAAGCTGTATTGACAAGCAAAATCGACACTCTGCAATGGAATGCAATGAATATGTACAAAATATACAGGATTTACAATATTATACAGATATTTACAATTAGCAAACAACAAGAAAGACCAGGGAAGCTGCTCCACTGCCCCTCCCTACCCCCAAACCTTCCAAACCTCCCTCTTCCAAGAGAGAGAAGCTGGGAGAAAAGCAGTGAGTTAGGCTTATCTCAAGGTCAACCAGAAGCGTTATCTTCTCCCAGGCAAAGCAGAACAGCTGACATCAGAGGAGAAGAGAAAAGGACTGAAAAGTGAAGAATTGTTATGGTATAGCTCCTTTTGCCCCAGACATTTATCCAATGAATTTGTTTAGAACAATCTTTTGTTTTCCTTTTTACACCCAACAGTGATTTATTTGTACTTTTCTACTTCTCTGCTCGAAATCTGCAGCTAAATTTTAAAGGCATAGCCTAAAACTACCACAAATAAAATCAACAGAAATTTAAGCTTTCTCTCCCTCTTATTCTTTGGTTTGTTTTTTTTTTTTTTCATTCCCCACTCTAGATCACAAATCTGACTCTGCTGGTAAATGAACTGGAATCACTGGACAAAAACAATATCCTTGCAATTCGCCGGCAAATTGTGTCCCTGCAGAATCGATTGAAAGAGTGTGAAGAGAACACAAACAAGACTACAGTAGCCCCTTATTTCCCACCAGGTAAGTGTTTCTGTGGTATATCAGATAAGAAACAACACAATAGATGGGCAGAACAGTAGGCACAGAGATATCCAGATGGGCAGAGTCCAACGGCATGAGATTTAACACATCTAATTGCTGTGTTCTGCACATTGGCCACAGCAACCCCATGCAGTGCTACAGGCTGGGGTCAGAGTGGCTGGAGAGCGGCCAGGCAGAAAGGGACCTGGGGGAACTGGTTGAGAGTAGGCTGAACATGAGGCAGAAGTGTGCCCAGGTGGCAAGGAAGGCCAATGGCATCCTGGCCTGTATCAGAAAGAGTGTGGCCAGCAGGAGCAGGGAGGTCATTCTGCCCCTGGACTCAGCACTGGTCAGGCCACACCTTGAGTCCTGTGTCCAGTTTTGGGCCCCTGAGTTTAGGAAAGATGTTGAGTTGCTGGAAGGTGTCCAGAGAAGGGCAACAAAGCTGGGGAGGGGTTTGGAGCACAGCCCTGTGAGGGGAGGCTGAAGGAGCTGGCGTTGTTTAGCCTGGAGAAGAGGAGGCTCAGGGGAGACCTTCTTGCTGTCTACAACTCCCTGAAGGGAGGTTGTAGCCAGTTGAGGGGTGATCTCTTCTCCCAGGCAACCAGCACCAGAACAAGAGGACACAGTCTCAAGCTGTGCCAGGGGAGGCTGAGGCTGAATGTTAGGAAGAAGTTCTTCATAGAGAGAGTGATTGCCCATTGGAATGTGCTGCCTGGGGAGGTGGTGGAGTCCCCATCATTGGAGGTGTTTAGGAGGAGACTGGATGGGGTGCTTGGTGCCATGGTTTAGTTGATTAGATGGTGTTGGATGATAGGTTGGACTCGATGATCTTGAAGGTCTTTTCCAACCTGGTCTATTCCATTCCATTCCATTCCATTCCATTCCATTCCATTCCATTCCATTCCATTCCATTCCATTCCATTCCATTCCATTCTATTCTATTCTATTCTATTCTATTCTTCCTATCCCTTTGTTAATACTAAATACAACCCTTTGTTGACACTAAATACAACTGTAATTATACAATTAAGCTTTTGAAAAATTGAGGAGACAGCTCCTAATGTTACATCAACTGGTTCAAAAGGAAAATGAGGGCAGGAAACAACCTCTTCCAGCCTCAGTAGCTGTTTTCAACTGGAAAAGTTGTGATCTCCCTCTCACCTGAAGTGCAAAAAGCAGCTCTCTATCCACATCTCTCTTTTTCTAAACAATCACCTCTTTTTTTGAGGGGAAAGTATGCCCCTTTTTTGTGTGACCAGCTTTGATTTTGAACAGTTCCTGTGAAAGTGACCTGTGTCACGATGGTTTTGCTCTGATGCTGCTTGGGAAATGTATGAGCAGTTGATGTACTAAAGCTGTTGATGTTCAAGCTCCGGAAGGTAGCTTTGCATGAAGATTACTTTTGCTTCACAGGCAAAAGATTCTTCTAAATCAGAAGGTCAAGAACCTTGGGGGGAAATTCTGGTCTCAGGGAAATAAGTAGGAACTTCATTACTGATTTCACTGTGGCTAGGATATTATTATTTCCTTAACTAGGAAAAGTTATGTTCTGGGGCTTAAATCAGCAGTTCCCAGAGTGTGGTTCATGTAGAAGCATCAACAGGGCATATGGTTTACAACTGGAGTAACTTTTACTTTGACATTGTGCTCAGTTTGAAAATGCTTATTATGAGTCAATAATAGTCTGAAGGAGTTTTGAGAGTCAGATATAATACACTGGAACAAACTATTTAGAAAACAGTAGTTTAGGTCTGCCAGATCAAGCATCCCACTTGCTAACACACAGAAGGATCACTATCAAACTATCTTGATCCCCCAAGCTTTTTATACATGGGGGAATTCCTTTTGACAGTATTGTAAGAGGGAAAGTACTCTCTCATATCCAATGCCCAGAGAAAGGACTTTGCTTTTCCATGTAAGCTGGTTAGCAATCAGCTAGAGGAGCCCATGAAAAAGGTGGAGTGGTGTCCTGCTGGCAAGGAGCATGAATTTGCATCTACTTGCATGGACCTCTCATCACCATGAGGTCAGCTCCTTCAAGTGTCTCATTGGAAAAGTGAAAGGTAGAAAAATAAACTTCTCTTAGGGTCGACAGCCTTTCCTACTGAGATCTCCTCAGGGCTTCCTGTCAATGCAGGCAGCTGCTGCACTTCTCTGACAGGATGTGCGAGTAGCACCTTGTTTGGGGATCAGGCAGCAGAGGAAGCTGAAACAAAAACCTGCATTGCAAAATCTCAAGGCTGCTCTCTGCTCCTTAAGGAGGGGATTAAAATGTTTCCCTGAAAAACAACAACAACAACAAACCCCAAACAACCAACCAAATAAACAAACAAACAACCCCCCCCCCCAAACAGGCAATGTTTTAAAAGTACCTGAAGGGCATGTCATTGATTTATTGAGAGTGATGGTGTGTGGAAAGAAGCAGCCTCTTTCCCTTTAAGCCTACAGCAAGCCTATGTTTTGGTGAGAAAGTACTGAACTCTGGAAGAAGAATACTGTGTCCTTCCATGAGTGACAGAGGAAGGTGCTGCTTTTATGCCTGGGTGGTTGTCATGAGCATCTGTGGGATGTAGGAGCTTTCACAGAGTGGGGAAATGGGAGTATATGTTTCATAGTGTAGCTCTTAGGAAGAAATTCTTCATAGAGAGAGTGATTGCCCCTTGGAATGGGCTGCCTGGGGAGGTGGTGGAGTTGCCATCACTGGAGGTGTTTAGGAGGAGACTTGGTGGGGTGCTTGGTGCCATGGTTTAGTTGATTAGATGGTGTTGGATGATGGGATGGACATGATGATCTTGAAGGTCTCCTCCAACCTGGTTTATCCTATCCTATCCTATCCTATCCTATCCTATCCTATCCTATCCTATCCTATCCTATCCTATCCTATCCTATCCTATCCTCTGTGCAGGAATTGGCAAGTTATGCCTGTCCCTGGATGATAGCTCTGGGATGGGTGAAAGTAACTGTAGAGGATTGTGACTGTAATAGAATGATTTCACATGCTTCTTAGGTCATCACAGGGATCAAAATGCTATTGCTTTAGGGTTGCCTTAGTCCTGAATGATGTGCCAGTTAGCTCAGGTACCTGTCAATGCATTGTGTGGGAACCACAGAGCAGAAACTAACCTGTAAGACCAAGACCCCAGGTGGAATGAACAATGATAGCTCCACTGACTTCCAGAGAATTACCACCACTGGCAACATCTGAGGCCATCCTCTGGTGTTATCTGTGAGTTTACCTAGTGCTCACAGCAATAGAAATGATGGAGGGGTCGAAGCATGTGTGTGGACATATTGTCATGACCACCTTTAGGATGGTCTCTGAGACTGGCACAAAGGAATGACAGAGCAGCTGTGGAGGGCTGGCAAGTTTCCTGGTTGGGAGATGTCAGCTATACCCAGGTGTTATGTAGGCTCAGAGCCCTGCTAATCCATGCAGGACTGATGTATCCTGACTTTCTGTGCCTGGCGGGGAGCAAACATTCTCTGGCCAGAGAACACTGTGGAGCAATTACCTGTCCTGTGGATTGCACATGAAAACAAGTAGTAGTAAGATGTTATTGCTTGGGGAGAGGGAGTAAGTATGGGAGACAGCTGCATTTTCTAGATGGCCATTTTGGAGGCTTTGCACGGATGGCTGCACCTAGGCCTCTGAAGCTCCCCAGCACTCAGTTACGTGTATGAACACGATTTCCATAAGTTTTCTCTGCAAGCTTGAATGCCTTGAATTCCTGCCAAACCATTTGGCCTTGCCCTGCTTTTAGTTCATATTATATTTATAATGTTTATATTAAACTGACTCTTTGTCCTGTTTTCAGACTGCATTTTCTTTTCCCCCTTCCCATCCTATCTCCTGAATATTTTGGGTAGGCAACAAGAACTAGAGAGAGTTTGGCTAATCCCCAAGCTGTCTAAGACCATGAGTCTAAAGGCAAGTTTAATTAAAGCTTCTTGCTTCTCAGTGCTGTAGTACACAACTCCTCTGACTCTCCCCCAAGGCTTTTGCTACCGTGTTTCACAGGCTGATCAGGCAGAAAGAAATCACTGGTTTCCATTTGCCTTTCTCTTGGACTGGATAGGTGGGTGTCTGAGTGTCTAATTAGGATGGAGCTCAGTTAATCACCCTCATCATCATTGACTTTCCTGTCTGCAGCAGTCCCTGGTAGCTCCGCTCTCACCATTCTAGAGGGAAGAAATACTTATCCACTCATTTTTCTTTTGCACCAATCTCATATGGCTACATCAGGGCATGTATAGAGACAAAAGACCCCAGGATGGTTGTCTGAGGACTCTGCAACAGAATCATTGCCACATTTCATTGAAGTGATCTGAGAGAAGCAGCAGGGAGAAGTGAGTCAGATGAAACTCTCAAAGGGATTAAAGTAATCATCATCATCATCACAGTATCATAGTATCACAGTATAACTAAGGTTGGAAGAGACCTTGAGGATCATCAAGTCCAACCTGTCTCCACAGACCTCATGACTAGACCATGGCACCAAGTGCCACATCCAATCTCCTCTTGAACACCTCCAGGGACGGTGACTCCACGACCTCCCTGGGCAGCACATTCCAATGACGAATTACTCTCTCCGTGAAGAACTTTCTCCTCACCTCCAGCCTAAACTTCCCCTGGTGCAGCTTTAGACTGTGTCCTCTTGTTCTGGTGCTGGTTGCCTGGGAGAAGAGACCAACCCCTTCCTGGCTACAACCACCTTTCAGGTAGTTGTAGAGGGCAATGAGGTCACCCCTGAGCCTCCTCTTCTCCAGGCTAAACAATCCCAGCTCCCTCAACCTCTCCTCATTTAGCTTTGTGCTCAAGGCCTCTCCCCAGCCTTGTTGCCGTTCTCTGGACACATTCAAGTGTCTCGATGTCCTTCCTAAACTGAGGGGCCCAGAACTGGACACAGGACTCAAGGTGTGGCCTAACCAGTGCAGAGTTCAGGGGCACAATCACTTTCCTGCTCCTGCTGGCCACACTATTCCTAATGCAGGTCAGGATGCCATTGGCCCTCTTGGCCACCTGGGCACACTGCTAGCTCATGTTTAGGCAGCTGTCAATCAGCTCCCCCAGGTCCCTCTCTGTTTGGCAGCTCTCCAGCCACTCTGACCCCAGCCTGTAGCTCTGCATGGGGTTGTTGTGTCCAAAGTGCAGCACCCGGTACTTGGATGTGTTGAATGCCATCCCATTGGACTCTGCCCATCTGTCCAGTCGGTCGAGGTCCCTCTGCAGAGCCTTTGTACCCTCTAACTGACCAACATCTGCTCCAATAATAATACAAACCCCAAACAAACAAGTGGAAAAAAAGGAGCAAAGCTGTGATTCCTGGCTTTTATGCATTTAGAAACTAAGGATTTCAAGTTACTGGGGAATAGGTCTTAGCAAGAGAAATATCTGGTGTAGCTTAATGTTGAAACTTAGGCAATCCTATTGGAGTCTTATAGTGATTTCACTTTGACTTTAAATCTTACCTCCTGTGCACCCAAGAGGTCTGTACTTGTGAAGATTTTTAGGTTGTGTTTTGAAATAGATCCATACATACATAAAGAGAGAGACATAATTACAGATACCTGAAAAGGTCTGTCCAGTTACTTCTCTCCAGACTGACTGATCTATCCTTGCAGTCATATCTATCACTCCATTGGCAATGGAAGTAGCTTAGCTGAGGCACATGAATTTTTACTTGCCTGAAGGTAGGTTAGATGAACTTCAGCACTCCGTCTTATCTCCTGTTAGATGCTGACAACATAAATCTTCTCCGATGCATCCATCAGCCTGTGCCTGGTCATAATGGTAAAGACTGAGGTGCTAGTGTTGGCCTTCCTGTGTCAGAAAGTAGGAGACATGACGTAGATGTGTAGACATGGCAATCTGGGACAAGGTTTATTGGCCATGGTGGTGTTAGGCTCGCATTCAGAGTCATCAGTTGAGTTTGAGGATCTGGGGGTACTGGTTGATAGTAGGCTGAACATGAGAATAGACTAGACTAGACTAGACTAGACTAGAATAGACCGGGTTGGAAGAGACCTTCAAGATCATCGTGTCCAACCCATCAACCAATCCAACCCACCTAATCAACTAAACCATGGCACCAAGCACCCCATCAAGTCTCCTCCTGAACACCTCCAATGACGGCGACTCCACCACCTCCCCAGGCAGCCCATTCCAATGGGCAATCACTCTCTCGTATAGAACTTCTTCCTCACATCCAACCTAAACCTCCCCTGGCGCAGCCTGAGACTGTGTTCTTTTGTTCTGGTGCTGGCTGCCTGGGAGAAGAGACCATCATCCATCTGTCTACAACCTCCCTTCAGGTAGTTGTAGAGAGCAATAAGGTCACCCCTGAGTCTCCTCTTCTCCAGGCTAAGCAACCCCAGCTCCCTCAGTCTTTCCTCATAGAGCTTGTGTTCCAAACCCAGCATTGTGCCCAGGTGGCCAAGAAGGCCAAAAGCATCCTGGCCTGGATCAGGAATAGTGTGGCCAGCAGGAGCAGGGAAGTCATTCTGCCCCAATACTCAGCAGGGAGGTCATTGTGCCCCTGTTCGCTGCACTGGTTAGGCCACACCTTGAGTTCTGGGCTCCTCAGTTTAGGAAAGATGTTGAGTTGCTGGAAAGTGTCCAGAGAAGGGCAACAAAGCTGGAGGTGTTCAAGAGGGGATTGGACGTGTGGTTTAGTAGTCATGAGGTCTTGGGTGACAGGTTGGACTTGATGATCTTTGAGGTCTCTTCCAACCTTATTGATTCTACGAGTCTGTGATTCTATGTACCTATGTTAGCCCTCCCCTCACCCCTTTTCTACATAAGCATGAAACAAAGGAAGGCAGAAGAAGGAGGACATCACTCATGAGTGGCCCAAAACAATGGAGAAAGGAGTTAAAAACTTGAAAGTTTGAATAATGTATATGGATTTATTTCAAGTACCTTCTAATATTTACAAAATTACACTTTGTTTCCTTTGTGCATTTCCAACCCCCCCCCAAGATCCAGACAGGGAAGGAAGTTCAGATTAAATAAACAACAACGAATTCTTCTGAACCTGTGCAGAAGACAGATCACTCCCTGACTACCCCAGAGTTTCTTGGTGAAAAATAATAATAATAATAATAATTCTGGGAGAGTTTTCAAGGAAATCAAAACTCAAGCACACACACACACACACACCCTCTAAGGAAACCTCAGCCAATTGCTGATGCCATTAAACCAGAACACGCTCCTAACTTTATTTCAATAATTCATTGTTTCATAAATAAAAAGCAAACAAGTGTTCAGCAGAGAGATCTCTTTAAGGGGGAGAAATAATAATTTATTATTTCCCTTGTAAAAAAAGGGTCTCTCTGCTGAACACACCTTTGTTTTTTATTTATGAAACAAGGTATGAATTATTAAAGCAAAGCTGGGATGGTGTTCTGCTTAATGACACGAGAAATCATTTGAGGTCGCATAGAGATGAGTTGAGCAAGTGCTGCGCTACCTGCGAGTTTCAGTGCTGCACTTTCCTAAACAAACCAAGGATTTTAGAGCATTTAATAAGCATTTAATTCTGAGAGAAGTTTATTGTGATTTAAGCACGGTAATACATTCAGTGTGTCACCAGCCCTCACGCCAGACGTAGCAATACATAATAGAGATATAGGAAGAAAACAGTTCACATTGATTTATGGAGTTGGCAGCCTGCAAGTCATTTTGCATGTCTGCCTTAGCTTTCTTCCTTTGCATGAGCTGAGGAGCAAGTGCCTCCAAATGTTGGTGTCTGTGCCAAGTGCTGAGGCCATGTTACTAGCCATGCTACGTGCCATTTCCAGAGATGCAGCCTGGCTAGTCATAGAGCAGTGCCTTCCTTGCATGCTATATTTGGAAATGAGGTTTCTGCTCCAGGGCCTTGTCCTTCATAAAGCACTTAAGTGCATGCTTAAATGCTCTTCTGCTCTGAGCCTGGAATGCTGATTTGCATCGATTCTTGGTGGCACAGGAGGAAGTGCTGTTCAACCAGGGTCAGCCCATGCTTCAGCTGCAAGAATCCAGTTCTGGGCCCCTCAGTTTAAGAAGGACATAGAGATGCTTGAGCGTGTCTGGAGAAGGGCAGCGAGGCTGGGGAGAGGCCTTGAGCACAAGCCCTAGGAGGAGAGGCTGAGGGAGTGGGATTGTTTAGCCTGGAGAAGAGGGGGCTCAGGGGAGACCTTATTGCTCTCTACAACTACCTGAAGGGTGGTTGTAGCCAGGACGGGGTTGGTCTCTTCTCCCAGGCAACCAGCACCAGAACAAGAGGACACAGTCTAAAGCTGCACCAGGGAAAGTTTAGGCTCGAGGTGAGGAGAAAGTTCTTCACAGAGAGAGTTGTTAGCCATTGGAATGTGCTGCCCAGGGAGGTGGTGTAATCACCATCCACGGAGATGCTCAAGAGGGGATTGGATGTGGCACTTGGTGCCATGGTCTAGTCATGAGGTCTGTGGTGACAGGTTGGACTTGATGATCTTTGAGGTCTCTTCCAACCTTGGTGATACTGTGATACTGTAATCCCAGGACACAAAAGGAGCTAGTGGAGGACACAGGTTGTTCACAACTCATGCCACCCTCTCTGTCATGGGCTGGGCACTCAGTGATGTAGAGCTGCTCCTATGGGTAATGCTGACCCAAAAGAAGTTGCCAGCATGGCCTAGGGATGCAGGGGATTAGGTCAGCAGAATGATTCATATTTAATATAAAGCTGCTCTTCATCTTTCTCCTATATGTTGAGAAGAGACTGCAGGTGAGGTTGCTAGCACAAGACAGCACAAAACTGCGAGGGGGGAAAGTGTTATGTAGTGGAAGCAGAGAAATGCTACATTTTGAGAAAGGAGGAGACATTGAGAACTTCACTGCCAAACTGAGTTTATACATTGGCACCAATGTTACTCCCTTGCTTGGACAGTTCTAACATTCAGGCTACAAGCTTCCTTGTTCCAGAGGCAAAGCACCTTACCCCTGTTCAAAGCAGGTCTGAAAAATATTTTTCTGCATTTGCAACAGTCCATTTTTTTTCACCAAATATCTTCTTACCCATTCTTTTTTCTGAGGAGAATAGCATAGAATAGAATAGAATGGAATGGAATGGAATGGAATGGAATGGAATAGAATGGAATGGAATGGAATGGGATGGAATGGAATGGAATGGAATAGAATAGAATAGAATAGAATAGAATAGAATAGAATAGAATAGAATAGAATAGAATAAACCAGGTTGGAAGAGACCACTGAGATCAAGTCCAACCTATCATCCAACACTATCTAATCAACTAAACCATTGCAACAAGCACCCCATCCGGTCTCTAGTACTTCAGATTGGTCTGTCTGTGTTTCCCCTTATCTGTGGGATAGACTAGAATGCCTTTGAGAATAATACACCTGCTAGGCATTTTACATCAATGGCTTTAGGTGTTTTCAATTCAGCTCTGTGAGTTGTCTAGCCTTGCTTGGGGATGGTCAGCTTTGAGGGCAAAAGGTAAATTCACTCTTTGTTATTCCTTCTCTCTCTCTTTTGTGCTAAGACATAGGTTATTTATATGCTGGACATAACTTCATATGACTGAGCTTATGAGCAGCCATTCTTTCATACAGGCTGTTAGCAATCATGACATGCCATCCATGCAAAGTATTAAAACCTCAAAAGATAAGTTTGACTTTCACCATTGACATCATAGCTGGCGGTGCACAGAGTTTCTGTGCTGAGGGAAGTATTATCAACATCAAACAGCTGTGGCCATTAATGTATCCATTAATTGATATGTGAGACTTGGGTCTATTATACTCCATCTTTAACAAAGAAGACTGTCTAGTGGCTAAAGCACCCCACTGAACTGGGAAACACTGGAGCTGGTACTAAGCTTGTGAGCTGGTGCCAGTTACTTGACGTCACTGTGTCCATTATCTGAGCTGAACATATCCTCACAATGAAAAATCTGGGATGCTTTTGTGCCAGGAATACAAAAAGCTAATATTAACACTTGGAAAAAAAACATGCTGGTTTTTGCCAGTGGCAGCTTTGGACTCATCAGAGGCCCATGATCATTTCTGAGTGGAGGATTTTTTTCCATCAGTGGTGTACAATATTGAGAATTTATCAGCAAAAGGGAATGTCACTGCCATTCACCATGAGTAAAAGGAAAGTATTTCTTGCATCTAAATTAATTTTTCCATGACCCTGAAAATGGCTTCTGAGTTGATATGTGGAAAACAGGGCTGTTCTGGGTTCAGTTTGAAGTTTTATTCTCTTTAGAGCTGCCTCACATGAGAAATTTGAGTAATATCCATCTACATTTCCTAGGCACATGAGAAATTTCTCTGCCTCACATGAGAAATTTGAGTAATATCCATCTACATTTCCTAGGCTGTGATTGTTGCTGCCTGGAAATTTCATTGAGGGTGTCTCGGTCCAGAGAGGGAAAGAGCCTCAGTTCTTTTGAATATTCCCATGTCATGGAATTAGAGGCACTAATGAGGCCAAAATATCAACAGCAAGGCTGTTTATTAACAGAATAAAGTTGATGGATCAGAAGAAGAGAGAGAGATAATAGAGAGTAAGAGAGAGAAGAGGGAGAGAGAAGAGGAAAGGAATTATATTACTACACCCCTCACCCTTCACGACAGTTTGGGTCTGTGGAGGAGGGCTGCTGCAGCTTTGGAAGGATGCTGCAGCTTTGGCATGGAGGAGATGTCCTTGTTGGCTGTGCTGTCCTCTGAGCAGCCTCTTCAGCTTCACGAGTTGTAGCAGGCAGAATTTAGGACACACAGAGAGGGTTCCTCTTGGTCTGCATCTTCCAGGCTACATGGTGATGTCTCTGTCATTTTTCTCTTAGCTTTTCTCTGTTTTTCTTCAGAGCAGCATTGTCCAGGTCTTTTCCTTCTTCTGATCCACTAGTTGCTCAGATCTTTTATACAGTTTTTAGGTATGTTTATTCCAGAGAGTATCGATAGCAGTGGCCTCTGCCCAGGGCAGCTGCAGTCTGGTGAGCAACATTTATCTATGCACCTTCCAGAGAGTTGTTCCAGTGGCATCTGCCCAATACACATCAGCTATTGTCTTGGCAAGCAGCAAAGGTGATTTTATCTTTGTTGAGTCACATCAAGAGAGAAAAGATTTAGTCTCTTACAGAGGGCCTGAGGTGGAAGGCAACAGGCAGCTATGACACACTGTTGTAAAGATGTGATTCTGACATCAGAATGCTGATCTGAAATGTGACTTCAGAACTGCTGCCACTGCTGCTCCTTCAATCCCCACGGCAGTGAAATACAGGGAAATCAGATACTCCTTTTTTTTTCTCCCCATCTCCCATACTCTCAGTTCCACTGAGGTAGAAAATAATCTCAAATGCTTCTGAAATTGTATTTTCCAAGGAATTTCCTAGTCTATTGGGCTGCTGTGCATCAAATGGGCACCAATAGAAAGCTGTCCCTTTTCTAGAAGAGTGCAGTGAGCATTTATATTCTGTGACTTAATCCTGACTGAGGACAGATGTCCCTATCTTTTCTCCACCCCAGCCATAAGCCAGCAGTGTGCTCAGGTGGCCAAGAAGGCTAGTGGCATCCTGGCCTGGATCAGGAATAGTGTGGCCAGCAGGAGCAGGGAAGTCATTTTGCCCCTGTACTTACTTAGAATACATAGAATAAACCAGGTTGGAAGAGACCTTCAAGATCATCACATCCAACCCATCAACCAATCCAACCCACTTAGCACTGGTTAGGCCACACCTTGAGTACTGTGTCCAGTTCTGGGCCCCTCAGTTTAGGAATGTGTCCAGAGAAGGGCAACAAAGCTCAGGAGGGGTTTGGAGCACAAGACCTATGAGGAGAGGCTGAGGGAGCTGGGGTTGCTTAGCCAGGAAGAGAGGAGGCTCAGGGGAGACCTTCTTACCAGTAGGTTAACAAAGCTATGGCTCACTACCTAAAGGCACAAAAGCCTCTTCTCCCAGGCAGCCACCAACAGAACAAGAGGACACAGTCTCAAGCTGTGCCAGGGAAGGTTTAGGCTGGATGTTGGGAAGAGGTTCTTCACAGAAAGAAAGATTGGCCATTGGAATGAGCTGCCCAGGGAGGTAGTGGAGTCACCATCACCGGAGGTGTTTAAGAAGAGAGTGGATGGGGCACTTGGTGCCATGGTTTAGTTGATTAGATGGTATTGGGTGATAGGTTGGACTTGATGATATCTGAGGTCTTTTCCAACCTGATTCAATTAAATCCTATCCTATCCTATCCTATCCTATCCTATCCTATCCTATCCTATCCTATCCTATCCTATCCTATCCTATCCTATCCTATCCTAATTCTAAATGAGCAGCAACAGAAAGCTGTCCCTTTTCTAGAACAGTGCAATGAATATTTATTTTCTGTGACTTAATCCTGGCTGAGGATGGATGTCCCTATCTTTTCTCCACCCCACCCTCACCATACCCCTGCCTCTCCCAGTAGCTGTAATAATACATGCCAACATTCCAAGTCAGCTTGGAGTGCTTAGTGCCATCCAGTTGCTGACCTTGGCCCAAAATGAGGCTTTTACACATGAAGCTATGCATTTATGCCTGTGTTTTGCCACAAAGTGTGAAACTAGAAAGCACACTCTAGAAGCTACAGTATACAAAACCTCTCTCTTCATGGTGATGTTTGGAAAACCTGGGTTTGTTTTGTGTTTTTTTTCTCTCTTTAATTACAGGTAGCTGCATTCACCGAGGACTGCTGAATGTTAGCGAGCCCTATGTTGTAAAGCTGAACTGGAGAGGATTTTCCTACAAATATGGTTCCTGGGGTAGAGATTATTCTCTCTCTAACCCAGAGAAGGAAGTCTATTGGGTTGCACCGTTGAACACAGACGGGAGATACTTGGAATACTACAGAATTTATAATTCCTTCGATGATTTGCTGCTGTTTAAACCCGCATACGAAAGTAGGATAACATATGGGGAAGGAAGTGGTGCAGCCCTTTATGATAACTATCTATACTATCATTCTTATAGTTCAAGATACATGGTGAAGCATGACTTAAGAAAAAACACCATGGTTTTGAGGAAGGAGCTTCCAAATGCCGCTACCGGTAACCGTTTCTCCTACGCAGGTGTAGCGTGGCAAGACATAGATTTTGCCGTGGATGAAAGTGGGTTATGGGTAATATATTCAACAGAAAACAGCATGGGCAACATTGTGATTAGCAAGCTCAATGAAACCACACTTGATGTGCTGAGTACTTGGCAGACGAGACAGTATAAGCCATCTGTTTCCAATGCTTTCATGTTATGCGGTGTTCTATATGCCACGAGGCCAATGAACACTAGGAAAGAGGAAATCTTCTACATGTATGACACACGTACTGGCCAAGAAAGTAGAATTAGTATTGTGATGGATAAAAAGCTAGATAAAATCCAGGGTATTGACTATAACCCCACAGACCAGAAACTGTATGTTTACAATGATGGTTACCTTGTAAGATATGATATGACCTTTCAGCCTTAGTATGTCAGTGACAGCAGCAGCAGCTGGCAGCAACTAAGATGAGAGGTCTGATATGCCCTTAGACTGTGCTATGGCCAGTTTAGAGTCCATCTGGTCTGATGTATTGTATCTGTGGATGTTATATATATATCACTTAAGTTCTTTAAAGGAATTGCCCACTCTGCACAGCAGTACTAATGGCAGCAATGTACTGCAGGACTGGGTTCTTCAGGTTTTGATTGGTGTTTGTTAGTGCTTGGTGCTTTACAATTGTCCTGCTTCTAAGAGCAGACCTAGTGTGTAGATATAGTGCATTTTGTTCACAGAAATCAATGGACACAGCCTATCTACTGACTGAGAAGCTAATTACCCACTAATGTCCATTTGTCAGTGTAACACAGACAAGTCATCCAAAACTGAGAACGAATTTCCACTGATCTTCATCAGAGTGAATTGAGGTCTCAGAGAAATTAATTGAAGGATTAAAATAATGTAGGAAGTAGATTTGGTCGTAAAACATCAACTCATTTGTTAATCTCAAGGCTTTGGGAGAGGGTAAAATGCATTTTGCTGCTTGAAATCCTACCACAGGGAAGGAAAAGAAGGCATGAGGGCAGGAACAGAGTTCACTGCCCTTGCTATCACTGATGCAGTGGGACAGTCACCCCTAGGGTCCCACTGGTAGCTGCCTCCTAGCAGCTCAGCCCTCTCCCAGGCTGCCACAGCGCTAGTCTGTCTTTATTGAATGACTGCTGGAGCAAAACTGGCAGCATGGCTTTCACCAACTTTCTTTTTATCTCACCCTGCTGTCCTTAGCAATTCTGTGTGCCTAAAAGTGGCTTTAGGAATGGTCTCATTGCAATCTGCCCATGTTCTGTGGTCACCACGGCTCCATTTGCTGACAGTACAGTGCAAGGCACACTGTTTTCCTTCCCTTTATGCTCTTGTAAACTGATGCAAACCCTCCTGTTGACTTTATTGTCCATAAGTGGCTCATAGGTGTATATCATGCACTGCCATAGAATGACAGTTTTGTTATTTAATGTGCCTCTATTCAGCTTTTTTGCCATTCTGTAATTAGATGCCTGAGAGCTTTGTTAGTGTGGGGTGCAATTTGTTCCTTGGGTAATTCTGTCCTACAGAAAAGTGAGAGGTCTTGTGGAAAACAGAAGTCTGGTCAAAGTGGTTGGATATATGATGTGGTGTTTTTTTTCTGGTTTAAGGGGTATTGTGAAATAGCTTCTGACTGTACCACAGTATCACAGTATAACTAAGGTTGGAAGAGACCCCAAGGATCATCAAGTCCAACCTGTCTCGACTGTGTGCACTGTAACAATGTCTTACCTTCCTCATGTCAGAAAGCAGACTGACATACTGAAATTCAAGAGTTCTACAGGATGAAAAAAACTCAAACAGTCCACGTGGCTTTTTCTCTTGTTTCCCATGCAATCCTGTCTGTGTCCTCTGATGATATGTATGCAAATGATTGTTTTTGTTTTAATAAAATAAAACATTTCAAAGAATCTCAAGTGTGCTGCTGAGCCATGTAATGCTGCTTGTGCAAATAAGTAGCTTCTAGGTTTCGATGGGGAGCCATGGCACCAAGGGCTTCAATCACAGCAAACTCCTGGCCAAGCTGTCAGCCCATGGCTTGGATGGGAGCACACTGCGTTGGGTTAGGAACTGGCTGGAGGGCTTAGCCCAGAGAGTGGTGGTGAATGGTGCCACATCCAGCTGGCAGCCAGTCACCAGTGGTGTGCCCCAGGGATCAGTACTGGGCCCCATGCTCTTTAACATCTTTGTTGATGATCTGGATGAGGGCATTGAGTCCATCATCAGTAAATTTGCAGATGACACAAAGCTGGGGGCAGGAGTTGATCTGCTGGAGGGTAGAGAGGCTTTGCAGAGGGACCTCGACAGGCTGGAGAGATGGGCACAGTCCAAGGGCATGAGATTGAACACATCCAAGTGCTGGGTTCTGCACATTGGCCACAACAACCCCATGCAGAGCTACAGGCTGGGGTCAGAGTGGCTAGAGAGCAGCCAGGCAGAGAGGGACCTGGGGGTGCTGGTCAATGGTAGGCTGAACATGAGCCTGCAGTATGCCCAGGTGGCCAAGAGGGCCAATGGCATCCTGGCCTGCATCAGGAACAGTGTGGCCAGCAGGAGCAGGGAGGTCATTCTGCCCCTGTTCGCTGCACTGGTTAGGCCACACCTTGAGTACTGTGTCCAGTTCTGGGCCCCTCACTTCAGGAAATATGTTGAGTTGCTGGAACGAGTCCAGAGAAGAGCAACAGAGCTGGGGAAGGGTTTGGAGCACAAGCCCTATGAGGAGAGGCTGAGGGAGCTGGGGTTGCTTAGCCTGGAGAAGAGAAGGCTCAGGGCAGACCTTGCTGTCTACACCTCCCTGAAGGGAGGTTGTAGCCACATGGGGTTGGTCTCTTCTCCCAGGCAGCAGCACCAGAACAAGAGGACACAGTCTCAAGCTGCACCAGGGGAGGTTTAGGCTGGATGTTAGGAAGAAGTTCTTCACAGAAAAAGTGATTTGCCATTGGAATGTGCTGCCCAGTGAGGTGGTGGAGTCACCATTGCTGGAGGTGTTTAGGAGGAGACTTGATAGGGTGCTTGGTTGCATGGTTTAGTTGATTAGGTGGTGTTGGATGATAGGTTGGATGCGATGATCTTGAAGGTCTCTTCCAACCTGGGTTGTTCTGTTCTGTTCTGTTCTGTTCCATTCCATTCCATTCTATTCTATTCTATTCTATTCTATTCTATTCTATTCTATTCTATTCTATTCTATTCTATTCTATTCTATTCTATTCTATTCTATTCAGGATCGTTGCACTCACCTGGGCTTTGCCTGCTGAAGTAGCTCTGGGAACCACACAAAGGTGTGAATCAGTATGTCAACAAGTACATATTGAGGAGGTTTATTTCCCCACACAGAAATACGTTAGCTGGTCAGAGTAACATTTCTGCACCAAGCTGAGATGTTACTCAAGATACCAGAAACTGATGAACCGATGACAGGTTTTGAAGCCAGGTGCTGCCACTTATCAGGTATCAGCATCTGTTTCTTGGAAACGTGTGAAATGAGTTTGAAAGCCATGGAGGCACTGGTGCAGTAATCTGATCAGCCAGCACAGGCTGGGCTGCTGTGTGAACAATTTGCAATAGCCCAAGTAAGGATTAGGCAGAGAAAGGAAGAAGAAAATGCTGTAAACCCCATTTTTTTCCCCCTTTACATTTGTGTGTGTGTCATGGAAGGTGAATAGCTCTCCACTTATTTTCAAGAAATGCCATCATCATGGGCCTTGAGGCTTTTCAGCTCACCACCCTTTAGGAAATGAGTTGATGTTAGCATGTGTGTGACTGATTCTGGTGAATTGCCCATGATTCTCAAATCCTTCCTGAGAACAGATCCTTGTAGTCTAGCCTCTTCTGCTTTGGAAAAAGCACTTAGCCTGGACTGGAGGCTTCCATGGTAGTGGTGGAGAAAGGGTACTGTGGCTGTCCAACATGCCCAGCTGCAGTGTGGCCCAGACCCTGTGTGAACCTGGCACTGGGCTTCAGGTGGAACCCACTGATGTGGCTCAGAGGTGGGAAAATAGTGTCACTGGCTATCTCTTCATTCAATGTCACACAATGTCACTGCAGAGGAGATAAAACTCAGTTGGGTTAGACCTTTGTAGCTCAGTACCAGAGGGAAAGCAGAAATATTCCTGCTCTTAAGGAAACTTAAAATAAGGAGAGGCTGGGTGAGGATGTTTCAGTTATGGCAATGCTGAACTTCTCCTTTGGTTTTTGTCCTTTCTGAGGCACCCGGTGCCAGGGTGCAGTGGGGTCTTCCACTGGGTCTATCAAGACAGGGCCTAGCATCCAGGGCCTATCTTACCACCCCAGCCAGGAGGAGGGCAGATGGGGAAGCACTGGTGCAGTCCTGACTTTGGGCACTGGGCACCTCCTTGGGTCTGAGGCTGTGCTGGGACACTGTCCCACGGGTGGCCTGGCTTAGTAAGGCTGTAGGAAGCTGGAGTCAGCCCTGCTGTGGCACCACTGGGGCAGAGGCTGATGGCCCCAGGGGGCTGACATGGTGGTGGGGAGCTCTGGGGAGTGGGGTGTGGGAAATGAGGCCCCTGGGGCTGCAGCAGCTGGCAGTGCTCCTGTTAATAAGAGTCTCTACAGAGCTGTAGAAAGACTATTGTGCTTTTAAAAACAGAAAAATAAAGGCATGAAATTACTATATTCCAGCTCTTGGCCTATTGATTTGGCATCTCCCCGTGGAGGTTTTGGGGTATATAAACGATATTGAACATAAATAGTACTTGCCACAGAGCCTGAAGGAGAAGACATCTGTCTGCACAGTGTCACAGGGAACTGCAGTACAGAGACTTCGATGCAATTTCGTTGATGAGTGGTTTTTCACACTGCTTAACTCGAGGCACCTAAGGCAGGAGGCTTGGCTCCAATCTGTGCAACACACACTGGGAGAAAAGGACTTTCTGCAAAGGAGCACTTCAGGGAGAAGGAGTAATAAATCTTTTCACTTCTTCCATTAGACTCATTCTTTCAGGTCTTGGGTGAAGGTGATTCACTAGTGCTGGCTGCTAAAATCAGTGTGTTCTTGAGCTGGCCATTGTAGACAACTTTGGGCAGACTTCACTTGCTGAGCTAGTTGCCTCCTCTGCTGTAGCTAGGGCTACCTCTGCTATGTTTGGGGGGATGTTTCCTCCTTGCTTCTTGGACACAGAGAAGTCCTCACCTCCATGCTTCCAAGCACAGGGTGTTACTAGCTTGCTGGTTTCACACTGTTTCTTAGACAACTTGCAGTGACATAAATGTCACTCCAACCTCTTCCACCCAGTCTTTCCTGACACACACCAACCTAGTTCCCCCCAGTCTGTTCAAAGTACAGTGACAAAATTAATCTTCTTTTCCCTTCTGCACTCCTTCTTGCTCCCTCCTGCTTTGGTCCAAGACTTACACATCCTTCCCTCTCAACAGCTCTGTTACCTGAGCCTCTCTCCTTTGCTGCCTAAATGATGTCAACCTCCTTTATCATCTTGTTCCCTTTTCCCATACCCTTCCCTTTATCCAACACTGACTTTTCTCTGGGATGCCCTCTGTGATGAGATGAGATAGGATAGGATAGGATAGGATAGGATAGGATAGGATAGGATAGGATAGGATAGGATAGGATAGGATAGGATAGGATAGGATAGGATAGGATGAACCAGGTTGGAAAAGACCTTTGAGATCATCAAGTCCAACCTGTCATTCAACACCATCTAATCAACTAAACCATGGCACCAAGCACCCTATCCAGTCTCTTCCTAAACACCTCCAGTGATGACAACTCCACCACCTCCCAGGCAGCCCATTCCACTGGGCAAATCACTCTCTCTATGAAGAATTTCTTCCTAACCTCCAGCCTAAACCTCCCCTGGCACAGCTTGAGACTGTGTCCTCTTGTTCTGGTGCTAGATCTATCATCTTCCCTGTGCTCCTCCAGATTTCTCATTAATTTCTCTGTGAAGCTCCTGATAAATTGCCAACTGGCTACAGCTAACTTGTTGCCTTCAGTAGGAGACTGGTATTTATTTGCATCATGCATTCAGTTAGCTGGCACATGACAGCATAAAGCTGGCACATACAAACTCTCTTATTATTCACTCCCGTATGTCACTCCCTCACTCTGTTACATCCACTTGTTGTATCTCATCTTAAATGGAGATTGCATGTTCCTCAAGGGAAATACCTGCCTTTTAGTCTGGGGTAGTACAGCACCTAGCACAACAGGCTACTACCTTCCTCCTCTCTCCTAGGTACTTCTGAGCAACAGACAATAAAGAGCAGCAAGAGCTGGCCAGGGATTGTTGCATGCATCTGTGTTTTTGTCTGAATTTTCATGCATGCTGCTACGTGTACTGCATATAAATTGGCTTTGAAAAGTAGGCAAACAATATGCTTCCAGACAACTGTGTAAACATTCTGTTGGAAACTGTTTTCAGTAGCTAGGTGCACATAATGTAGCTACAATGCATCCCTAAATTCGTACCATGTGGGGTAGGATCACTTCTCCTCCTGTAAATATTTGATTTCTTTCCTTTCTTTCTTTGCATTTTTGTGACCACACAACAGTTGCTCCCTGAAAGCCAGAGACCAATGGCACAAGTCTGCACCATGCACAGAGCCTGCAGCCATGATTTTTTTCTGCCAAAGACTGCCACCACTGCCACCACTCCACATAAAATGCTGCCTATCAGCCTGTGATTCTGCAGGACAAGTAGTTCTTCTAACAGGACAAAAATGCTCACTTTGTAACTGAGATGGGTTTGGATAGATGAGAGTTGAGGAATCACAACACTGGGACTGATAAAAGTGAGCACGTGTGAGGGCAAATGTGTGTCTAGCAGGAATCCTCTCTTCCCCTCTGCTTGCTGGGTTGCTGCCAGTTTGCAAACTGTTAGCCACATACAGGGAAGCAAATGAAGTGAAGGAAGCTGCATGGGCAATCATTCTTTCAAGTCTTCAGGGAATGGCTCCTGCCACTGGCCTACATTCTCCAGGCCAGCTGGGTTGTACTTGGCCTTGGGCCACAGATGAGGGCAAATCTGGCTTAAAAATATTGCTCGTCCTCAGCAATGAGGCTGGAAATGGTGGGCAAGTCCCCAGCTTGGCACTTCCCAAACTACTTCTGTTGTGTGATTCCTAGGGAGTAGCAGGACATGGACATATCTTACATACAACTCTCTGTCTTTGGTACATCTATTATGATGGAGAGGTAAAGAGATACTACACTGCTCTACAGATACTGAATCCACTGATGGCAGAAGGTGTCACTGGAAGAAGAGGTCCGAGTGTGCTGCTTTTGGCTGGAGCCGTGCAGAAGAGGGGCAGAATCCTAGACAGAGGTCCCAGGAGGTCTCTATGTCCACCATTCTACTTGGAAGCAGGATCACATATGTCTAAGCTGCCCTTGACAGATGTTTGTATAATCTGTTCTTTAAAACCTCTAATGAAGGAGATTTCACATTCTCCCTAGGTGGCCTCTTTGGGCACATAAATGTCCTCACAACCACGAAATTTTTTCATAAACCTTCTCTGCTGCAGATTTAGTGGATTTAAGAAGTTAAGCATGAATATGTTGCTGAGGCCAAAGTCTCAGTTGCTCCAATGTCCTCTACAAAGCAGTGGCCAATAGCAGAACCTCCACAGAAGTGTACAGGAGCAGGACAAGGATGCTGTGATAATCTTGGCGCTAGACTTTCTTGTGTGAAGTTTGGGAATGTTAGAATAGAATGGAATGGAATGGAATGGAATGGAATGGAATGGAATAGAATAGAATAGGATAGGGTAGGATAGGGTAGGATAGGATAGAATAGAATAGAATAGAATAGGACCAGACCAGACCAGACCAGGTTGGAAAAGACCTTTGAGATCATTGAGTCCAACCTATCATCCAACATCATCTAATCAACTAAACCATGGCAGCAAGCACCCCATCCAGTCTCTTCCTAAACACCTCCAGTGATGGTGACTCCACCACCTCCCTGGGCAGCCCATTTCAAAGGCCTATCACTCTTTCTGTGAAGAACTTTCTTGGTCTGTTTGCTAGAGATTCAAAATGCAGCTGATTCTCATCTGTGTGGGAACCATTTACATACTGGAAAATGCTTCTTGCACATCGATGATGTCTTCTCTTTTCTAGATAAAGAAAGCCTTCTTTCCTCCTATGTCATATTTTCTAAAGCTTATCAAATTTGGAGACTTGATAGGGTGCTTGGTGCCATGGTTTAGTTGTTCAGGTGGGTTGGATTGGTTGATGGGTTGGATGCGATGATTTTGAAGGTCTCTTCCAACCTGGTCTATTCTATTCCTATTCTATTCTATTCTAGTCTAGTCTAGTCTAGTCTAGTCTAAATTTGTGTTGATCTCTCCTTTCAGTTGACCTACAACTGTTTTCACCATCATTGAGAAGACTCACATAGAACTGGCACCACGTTTTCTGTTGCTGATGGATTTGGTTCCCATTTGGTTTGAATGGAAAGCACTAAGAAGACAGGAAGAGAAGAAACAAGGAGACTAACACTTTAGCCCAAGCAAATTCCCTCAACATGAAGAGCCCAATGGGCTGCCTCCTGCCTCTAATGCTCATGAAGAATGTGCATGAGAGATGCAGAAGGTGTCCAGAGAAGAGCATTGAGGCTGGTGAGAGATCTCAAGCACAAGCCCTCTGAGGAGAGGCTGAGGGAGTTGGGCTTGCTTAGCCTGGAGCAGAGGAGGCTCAGGGGAGACCTCATTGCTGTCTACAACTACCTGAAGGGAGGTTGTAGCCAGGTGGGGGTTGGTCTCTTCTCCCAGGCAACCAGCACCAGAACAAGAGGACACAGTCTCAATCTGCTCCAGGGGAGGGTTAGGCTGGATGTTAGAAAGAAATTCTTCATAGAGAGAGTGATTGGCCATTGGAATGGGCTGCTCTGGGAGGTGGTGGAATCGCCATCACTGGAGGTGTTTAGGAAGAGACTGGATGGGGTGCTTGGTTGCATGGTTTAGTTGATTAGATGGTGTTGGATGACAGGTTGGACACCATAATCTCAAAGGTTTCTGCCCACCTGGTTTATTCTATTCTATTCTTTCTTCTTTTATATATAGGAGCCAGCCTTGGGACTTCTTCATCAGGGGCACAGAAGAGTTGGCCTGCTATTTATCTCAGGCTTTGAGGATATTACATTCCTGCTTACATGATAATACAGTTTTCAGAGGAGGGATGGAGAATTTGCCCTCAAACCCCACAACCCAGCCTCTGTAATATTCCCTGCTGGTGCTGTAATGAGAGTTGAGGGCTGTGTGGATTTGTGTGGGGTTTGGCTCTGACTCCTAGCACTACAATGGCAACTAACTAGGAATTTTCAGTCCTTGGCATTTCCTTCTGGCTGGCTCAGTGAGTCAGTTGTTCTGTATCCTCCTCTTAGAAGCTCAGGTCTCTCACTGTATTGCATGGGGATACCAAGAATATGTCTGTGCCCTGCAGTAGTACAACTCCTTACAGTGTCACTTGAGTCACTGAGCTGAGATGATTTTAAGCTGCCAATGCCTGTTAGGTCGTGGACAGAAATCTTTTTTCCATCTTTCATTTGGTAGCATAGACAACTTCTTGAAGCTGAAAAACAGGATAGCTGTTTTAGCACGATGCTAACGTGAGCACTTGGTTATCAGGCTATGCTAATGTGACTAATTTGCTTCCAGAGTGCAAGCACCATGCCACAGAAATGACTCAGCTTGTTTAGAAATACCTAACAAACTCCTCTCTGCAGCATGGTGTGGGTACATTGAAAAGCAATTTCCTCAGTGCTAGGCACTCTGCAACTGGATGTGGGAATGAATAGGATAGGATAGGATAGGATAGGATAGGATAGGATAGGATAGGATAGGATAGGATAGGATAGGATAGAATTAACCAGGTTGGAAAAGACCTTTGAGATCATCAAGTCCAACCTATCATCCAACACCATCTAATCAACTAAACCATGGCACCAAGTGCCTCATCCAGTCTCCTCTTAAACACTTCCAGTGACAGTGACTCCACCGCCTCTCTGGGCAGCCCATTCCAATGGCCAGTCATTCTCTCTGTGAAGAACTTCTTCCTACCATCCAGCCTAAACCTCCCCTGACACAGCTTGAGACTGTGTCCTCTTGTTCTGTTGGTGGCTGCCTGGGAGAAGAGACCAATGGCTTTTGTGCCTTTAGGTAGTGAGCCATAGCTTTGTCAACCTACTGGTTTCTTGGTTAATTTTATGTGCACCTGTGCATCTCAATTAATTATCTCCTGATCTGTAGTCAGAGTGGGCCAAAGAAGACTGGAAGTGCTGTGGGGATGTAGGATTGCTGCTGTTGCCCTTGCAATGAAAGATCAGTGTTTGTATGACCGGCATAATAGAGCAGAGGTTCATGATGTTTGTGCAGGAAGCACATACACAAGCTGCACAAATCATTACCATCTGTATTATGAACAGACCCCAGAGCATTAACCTGTTCTATTAGTTGCCTATGCTGAAAATACTGTTTATGTTAGCAAAGCTGAGGTACAAATCCTTCTTATGCATAATGCAGGACTTTTTTTGTACATTTGACAGGAAAGCAATTTGAAACATTTTGAATGGAAACATTCTCCGCTGAATCGTTTTATTGTGATGAAAAATACCCCCAAGACATGGTGACGTTAAAGATGCTGGCTCTTTGGAACTCAAGAAAGTTTGGAATGATCAAATGCACCTTGATTTAATATTTTCTGCATCTCCCTTCTTGGTATGTCTTAAAGCAGGGAGCGATTCGTTTGGCTTTTTAAGTGGGAATAATAATGTTTAGCTCTTCATATAGTGACTTTTATCTGTAGGCCACAGAGTCTTTCACTAACGGTAATTTTAGCATGGAAACATCAATGTGAAGAGGGGGAAGATATAATAAGACTCCTCATATACTCAGCACTGGTTAGGCCACACTTTGAGTCCTGTGTCCAGTTCTGGGCCCCTCAATTTAAGAAGGACATCGAGACTCTTGAATGTGTCCAGAGAAGGGCAGTGAGGCTGGGGAGAGGCCTCGAGCACAAACCCTATGAGGAGAGGCTGAGGGAGCTGGGGGTGCTTAGCCTGGAGAAGAGGAGGCTCAGGGGAGACCTTCTTGCTGTCTACAACTACCTGAAGGGAGGCTGTAGCAAGGAGGGGGTTGGTCTCTTCTCCCAGGCAACCAGCACCAGAACAAGAGGACACAGACTCAAGCTGCACCAGGGGAAGTTTAGGCTCAAGGTGAGGAGAAAGTTCTTCACTGAGCGAGTTGTTAGCCATTAGAATGTGCTGCCCAGGGAGGTGGTGGAGTCATGGAGTCACTATCCCTGGAGGTGTTCAAGAGGGGATTGGACGTGACACTTGGTGCCATGGTTTAGTAGTCATGAGGTCTGTGGTGACAGCTTGGACTTGATGATCTTTGAGGTCTTTTCCAACCTTACTGATTCTATGATTCTATGATTCTATATTCACGCTAAATTCTATGCCTTTATAAATGGATGAGGAGAAAAAGTCAGCTGGAACTTGTGAAAGATCTCTTTCTCTGCAAAGCATTCCTTTTATCGTTTCCCTACCCTTGAGGAATCTGCAGCTTTGCAGAATGGGGTACAGTCAGGTTTCTGTAGGTCAAAAGAAGCACATACATCTAGGCTTTTGTCTTTGTGCTGAGTACTGGGGTCTTTCCCCTTCGAGCAACCTGACTCCCTTAAAAACATTGGGGTGCAGTCTGTGCAGTTTCAGACTGCCCTGTAATACAGGACAGGAAGTGGGATGGGGATTGGTACTGCTTCTAGCCTTGCCAGCTCCTGCAGGGGTTTCTTAGTGCAAATCTTTGGGAACTGGATTATGTTTTGGAAGTGATTCTTTGAAGTCTTATTGAGGGCCTGGGGGCTTTAACTGTGTGTCTGTTCTCTATGGAAAATGGGAAGTATTTTCTCTTTTCCCTGGCTCAGACTAATTTGTGCTTTTCCCTTTGTATTGACAGCAAGAGAAGTGGACTAGAGAGATTCAGAGGTGTATTTGTAGGCATGGAATCATGCTTGAGGAGGACGGAATTATTTTTTTCCCTTATTCTTATCTTCTACAGAGATGTCCAGAATTGGGGTTGATGGTGGCAGCATAAGAACCTCAAGACACAGGAATGACCTTCTGTTAATTTTCAGCGTTGTCTGGTCTTAAATCTTCAGGTATCCATATGGAGAAATATGAGCAAGGACTGCTTTCTCTTGCAAAGTGGCTCTCCTAAAAGCATTTTAATACAGTTACATTCATAAATCAGTGGCTTTTTAAGTGCACATATTCACCTCCTGGGAATGGAATAGTGGATTCACAAGCAGATCACAAAAAAACCCCATTTTTGTGGCACTCAGGAAAGTAACTGGCACTGTATATTGCAAGAGAAATAGAGCTGAGTCCAAGTGTCACAGACTGACACTAGTCCATACTGGTGAGGGATCTCCATTCTTTCATAGCTAAGTCCTGAAGAAATCTGGTTAGAGATGTCCAGAGCAGAACCAGGAAGTGAGGAAACATCATGAAGATGATGTTACAGGCTGGGATTGGAGTGGCTGGAGAGCAGTCAAACAGAAAGGGACCTAGGGGTACTGATTGATAGCTGGCTGAACAGGAGACAGCAGTGTGCCCAGATGGCCAAGAAGGTCAATGGCATCCTGGCCTGCATCAGCAATAGTGTGTCCAGCAGGAGCAGGGAAGTCATTCTGCCCCTGGACTCAGCACTGGTCAGGCCACACCTTGCATACTGTGTCCAGTTCTGGGCCCCTCAATTTAAGAAGGACATTGAGACACTTGAACATGTCCAGACAAGGGCAATGAGGCTGGTGAGAGGCCTTGAACACAAGCCCTGTGAGGAGAGGCTGAGGGAGCTGGGGTTGCTTAGCCTGGAGAAGAGGAGGCTCAGGGGAGACCTTCTTGCTGTCTCCAACTCCCTGAAGGGAGGTTGTAGCCAGGTGGGGGCTGGTCTCTTCTCCCAACCTTTGAGATCATCAAGTCCAACCTATCATCCAACACCACCCGATCAACTAAACCATGCACCCAAGCACCCCATCAAGTCTCCTCCTAAACACCTGCAATGACAGTGACTCCACCACCTCCCCAGGCAGCCCATTCCAATGGGCAATCACTCTCTATGAAGAATTTCTTCCTAACCTCCATCCTAACCCTCCCCTGGTGCAGCTTGAGACTGTGCCCTCTTGTTCTGATGTTGGTTGCCTGGGAGAAGAGACCAACCTCCACCTCTCCACAACCTCTCTTCAGGTAGTTGTAGAGGGCAGTAAGGTCTCCCCTGAAAGGATTTTTCGGTCAACAAGTAACAAGGACAGACCAAAAAGTTTCTGGACTTCTAGTCTTCAAGGGAGAGAATTCTTAATCAGCATTTCCTGGCATTTACATATTTCATTAATTAAGCTCTTAATATGTGTTTACTGCTTGTAAAAGGTATGTTCACAATGTACTTTCGGTCAAGAATTATTTTGTACCCATAAATCACACAGGTTTATTTCACAGGGTGAAAAATGCTGTTAGTCAAACAATGCATGGAACAGAGCTTAGCAGCAGCACCTGTGGAGCATTCCCAGGAGTTAATCCTTCATGTATCTTGGTGAGAAATTATTAGAAGTCTGCAACAGGATGAAAACATTGTTATAAACCCCCTACTTTTAGCCACAGCACACAAGACAGGTGTGACCATAGGTCCTAGTGGCTGTATTGACAAGGTCTTAGTTTTACAGCTGAAACAGGGTTAGTTTTAGAATCAAAGAATCATAGAATCAATAAGGTTGGAAAAGACCTCAGAGATCATCAAGTCCAACCTGTCACCCAACACCTCACAACTACTAAACCATGGCTTCAAGTGCCATGTCCAATCCCTTTATGAACACCTGCAGGATGGTGACTCCATCACCTCCCTGGCCAACGACTCTCTCTGTGAAAAACTTTCTCCTCCCCTCAAGCCTAAATTTCCCCTGGTGCAGCTTGAGACTGTGTCCTCTCGTTCTGACACAGGTTGCCTTGGAGAAGAGACCAACCCCCACCTGGCTACCTGGCTACCTGGCTACCCTTCGGGTAGTTGTAGACAGCAAGAAGGTCTCCCCTGAGCCTCCTCTTCTCTAGGCTAAGTAGCTCCAGCTCCCTCAGCCTCTTCTCATAGGCCTTGTTGCCATTCTCTGGGCACATTCAAGAATCTCAATGTCCTTCTTAAATTGAGGGGCCCAGAAATGGTCACAGGACTCAAGGTGTGGCCTAACCAGTGCTGAGTCCAGGGGCAGAATGACTTCCCTGCTCCTGCTGGCCACATTATTACTGATGCATGCTAGGATGCCATTGGCCTTCTTGGCCACCTGGGCACACTGCTGGCCCATGTTCACCCAGCTGTCAAACAGTAGCCCTAGGTCCCTTTCTGTCTGGCTGCTTTCCAGCCACTCCAACCCCAGTCTGTAGCACTGCATTGGAGACATACTCAGCAGAAAAGTGTTAATGTGCTGAGAGCTGGAAAGGAGATGATGGTTAAATGGAACAAAAATTGCCATTTTGTACCTGACTTTTCACAACCCTGCCTCCATTTGCAGCTGTATTGTGTCATCAAACCATGTGCAAGCCATGGGGTTTCAGCTGCTCAACTCCCATTAACTTTAATCAGAGTCAGGAGAATAAACTGCTGAGCAAAGCATTCTGAAAATGTACCCTTCCATTCTATAGAATTATATTCCTCTGCTTTGTGTGGTGGGGAATCTTCAGGAAGCAGAGCTGAATTCACCATTTCAATACCTGCTCTTTGTGAATAATGAAATTGGCACTGTGCAACCTGCTCCTTACTATGGTGAGCAACCGATTTCATCACCAGATGACCAGTTGATTGTCTTCAGCACTCCTCTACACGAAACAGATACAAACCTTTCAAGGAGATACCAGCTGCATTCTGTGCATGCATGTGGGGTTTCACGGGATGGAAAAGCTGTTTAGGAAAATTCATTGTTGTCATCCTTTAATGAAAATTGTTGCTAGGGTGCTGTCAAGTTAGACAGCAAAACCGTGACTGTGGCAGTTCGAATGTTAAACAGATGAACAAATAACAGCAGTCAGAATCAGTGCCACGTATTTAAAGGCTAGAGCAGAGATCCAGGTGCAAGGTGGCATATCCACTGTCACATTTTGAGCACAAGCCCTATGAGGAGGGGCTGAGGGAGCTGGGGTTTTTTTAGCCTGCAAAAGAGGAGGCTCAGGAAAGACCTTGTTGCTGTCTACAACTACCTGAAGGGAGGTCGTAGCCAGGTGGGGGTTGGTCTCTTCTCCCAGGCAACCAGCATCAGAAGAAGAGGACACAGTCCCAAGCTGCATCAAGGGAGGTTTAGGCTGAATGTTATGAAGAAATTCTTCACTAAAAAGAGTGATTTGCCATTGGAATGTGCTGCCCAGGGAGGTGGTGGAGTCACCATCACTGAAGGTGTTTAAGAAGAGACTGAATGGGGTGCTTGGTGCCATGGTTTAGTTGATTAGATGGCATTGGGCGATAGGTTGGACTCGATGGTCTCAAAGGTCTTTTCCAACCTGGTCTATTCTATTCTATTCTATTCTATTCTATTCTATTCTATTCTATTCTATTCTATTCTATTCTATTCTATTCTATCATTTAATTTCACTTCATGTCATTTCATCTCATTTCATTTCATTTCATTTCGTTTCATTTCATCATTTCATTTCATTTCATTTCATCTCATTTCATCTCATTTCATTTCATTATTTCATTTCATTTCATTATTTCATTCCATTTCATTTCATTATTTCATTTCATTTCATTTCTCTGAGCTATGGCAAGCAGGCAAACCCCAGGATGGCCCATGCAAACAGCTCTGCAGCAGTCAGAGCCTGAGAGATGCTGTAAGTCCTCATCCCTCATTAGTGTCACCGACTGGGAGATACGGCTGCTCAGAAACCCAGATAGGCAGCAAGCACGTAGAGCTGGCACCTAGCCCTCTCACTGTATATGTGCTTTCTGGCTTTTATGCCTGTGCTCAATTGTTCTGAGTAAATAATCACCCTCATTTACAAATCTGCATTCTGAATCATTTCTTCAGTGTTCAAACACACCCACCCCCCACCTTTTACATGCCCCTCGCCGTGCAGATAAACCCGCTGAGATTTCCTGTGGGAACTTTAAAAAAAACAATAACCACAAACCCCTCTGAAGGACAGATAAATATGTGGTGAAAGTTTCATTAGCACCAAGCCCAGGCCCTTTCAGTTGCGCTGGCAGCCATATTTTTTTTTGTTCAGCAGGACAGCAGTTTTTGCACAGATGTCAAGTTTGGCTACCGGAGGCATGTGAAACAGAGCAGAGGTTTCAATGCATTCGGATCAAGCAGGCATAATCAGGTCTCAAGCCTACCCTTCCTTATCCAGATAAACAGTAATTCTTTACAATGATTTTTCAAGTGTGCCATGTTCCCATTTACTTAGACACGCAGTGCTTGTAGTGGGAACCATTGAAAAGCGTTGTCCTGCATTATCTGAGGGATTTTGAAGGAAATGAAGCAAATCTCCTTTACAATACATTGTTCCTGCAAGGAAGGATCTCACAGAATCTAATCTTTCTTTTTTTTTTTTTTCATTCATTTTTTTTTTAGTGTAGCCTGCACAACAGAGGCAGTTCTTCAGCATCATTTGTATGATAATAGCATTTTTTTGTCCCAAATATGCTGCACATCTCAAGGACCTCCATAGTCACATCGGGGGGATTGTTCTGTCCAGACAAGGGGGAGGCAGTTGTGGGGGTAACAGGTCCAAACACAGTGAAGTGAAGTGAATTTCAAATCACAGAATGTTAGGGGCTGGAAGGGACCTCGAAAGATCAGCTAGTCCAACCTCCCTGCCAGAGCATTATTACCATTAAATCGTTGCATTACTTTTTGTTGGCTGCCACCAAAAAGGCTTTTCAACATGAGAGATGTTTGGCTTCCCATAGAATTTCTGCTAGACAAGAATAAACTGAGCTTTTCCAAGAGATTTAGTCTCCTGAGCATCACCTGTCTGCTTAATCCTCAATTGCTATAGAGCTTTAGACAGTCAACACATGCTTAGCCTCAAAACTGAGGTCCTTTTCAGTGTGCGTGGGTAATTAAAGATAAACTTAATTTTGAGGTGAAGTAGGAGGTCTGAGGTGCTGCACCTGGCCCCCAACACCCATTCCAGAGGGGTTTATTCTTCCTATCTGATAGCCAGGATAGCCCAGGATATCTCACATGGTCCTAAATACCCACATGAGAGCAACCAAAAACTAATTTAATAATGATTTTAAGCATCTATGGTGCTGAGAGGGCTCTCAAGTCTGCAGAATAGATTGCTGTGTGAAATTTAAGTAGTATTTAGGGAGACTGGTTCCTTTTGTTCTTTCTCTGTGGAATATGCAGCGAGCCCAGGGAAACTGTCTTCCTAATTTAGGAATCTCATTGGGATGCCTAAAGCTGGCAATGTGAATCCCTCAAGTGCCAGTTAGAACACTCCCCGGGCTTCCACAAGTGAAATTAAGTGTTTTCTGTGACATTATAAAGAATAGTTTCATTTTATCAGAGCAATTTATTTGGCATAGATACTTTAACTATAGAAGTGAATCCACTTTTCATTTTATTCCTTTTTTTGGCAAACTGTTAGCAAGTAGCTGACTTGCTATTACACTTCAAAGCCACATGAATCAGGTGGAACTGAGTTTCTTTTATGCATCTTTATCAATCTAAAAGATGTATTTACTCTAAGCTAGTTGTATGGCCACCAGGAGTGGAAAGAGACAGAATCATAGAATCATAGAATCAATAAGGTTGGAAAAGACCTCAGAGATCATCAAGTCCAACCTGTCACCCAACATCTAATGACTAACTAAACCATGGCTTCAAGTGCCACATCCAATCCCCTCTTGAACACCTCCAGGGATGGGGACTCCACCACCTCCCTGGGCAGCACATTCCAATGGCCAATAACTCTTTCTCCAAAGAACTTTCTCCTCACCTCCAGCCTAAACTTACTGTGGCACAGCTTGAGACTGTGTCCTCTTGGTCTGGTGCTGGCTGCCATGGAGATAGGCACTGTCCAACTCAGATTCACCTGCTCCTTAGGGGAAAACATATAAGCTAATAAATGAACTAATAAACTAATTAACATATAAACTAGTAAAAATAGATAGACTAGAAAGCACTCCAGGGATTTCTCACATGTTAAGTGGACTAGATTAACAATGTTGTCTTCAGTTCTGTGACCTACCCTGATATTTTAGGACTATTTGAAGTGCTTTAAAGTACACTGCCTTGCTTCTGTCTGGCCTAGTGAGGCACATTTCTCATAGCCCCTGTGACGTAGGTACCTCTTCTAGGACATCCCCAATAGCTCTAGGTGCTTACTGTGTGTTGCAACTGAATGCTTGAACATGTTCCTCAGACATCATGGCCAGTGAAACAGGATTTTTTGGTCTGATGAGCTGTACCTGTTTACGCAAGGTTGTGCTCTGCACCTTCTAGCCTGTTGGTTATGTTCACTTAGAATAGAATAGAATAGAATAGAATAGAATAGAATAGAATAGAATAGAATAGAATAGAATTAACCAGGTTGGAAAAGACCTTTGAGATAATCAAGTCCAACCTATCACCCAACACCACCTCATCAACTAAACCATGGCACCAAGCACTCCATCCAGTCCCTTCCTAAACACCTCCAGTGATGGTGACTCCACCACCTCCCTGGGCAGCACATTCCAATGGCCAATCACTCTTTCTGGGAAGAATTTCTTCCTAACATTCAGCCTAAACCTCCCCTGGTGCAGCTTGAGACTGTGTCCTCTTGTTCTGCTGCTGGTTGCCTGGGAGAAGAGACCAACCCCCCCCGTCTACAACCTCCCTTCAGGGAGTTGTAGACAGCAATAAGATCTTCTCTGAGCCTCCTCCTCTCCAGGCTAAACAACCCCAACTCTCTCAGCCTCTCCTCATAGGGTTTGTGCTCCAAACCCCTCCCCAGCTTTGCTGCCCTTCTCTGGACACTTCCAGCAAGTCAACATCTTTCCTAACTGAGGGGCCCAGAACTGGACACCATACACAAGGTGTGGAAGCTCACCTCATCTTGGACATTTACATGTAAATACCAGAATTCCACTGTTGCATTTGGGGAGAATGAAGATCAGAGAATGAGATCAGTGCAACCCAAGAGCTTTGCTTCTAATGAGAATATAATAAATAATAGAGTCTACTATTTGGGGTCTGAAGCCAAAAGAAAGGTGAGAAAAAATCCTAGCTCAACTCACTTTTTTTTTTTTTTTTGGGTAAAGGGACCCAGTGATATTATGAGGTCTCTCTCCTGAGGGACTTGACTGGCTGGACAGATGGGGAGAGTCCAAAAAGATGACGTTCAACAAATCCAAGTGCTGGGTGCTGCACTTTGCCCACAACAACCCCATGCAGAGCTACAGGCTGGGGTCAGAGTGGCTGGAGAGCAGCCAAACAGAAAGGGACCTGGGGGTACTGGTTGATAGCTGGCTGAACATGAGCCAGCAGTGTGTCCAGGTGACCAAGAAGGCCAATGGCATCCTGGCCTGCATCAAAAATAGTGTGACCAGCAGGAAGCATGAAGGTCATTGTGCCCATGGACACAGCACGGTTTAAGCCACACCTCAAGTTCTGTGGCCAGTTCTGGGCCCCTCAGTTTAAGAAGGACATTAAGATTCTTGAAAGTGTCCAGAGAAGGGCAATGAGGCTGGGGAGAGGCCTCAAGCACAAGCCCTATGAGGAGAGGCTGAGGGAGCTGGGATTGTTTAGCCTGGAGAAGAGGAGTCTCAGGGGAGACCTTCTTGCTGTCTACAACTACCTGAAGGGAGGTTGTAGGCAGGTGGGGGTTGGTCTCTTCTCTCAGGCAACCAGCACCAGAACAAGAGGACACAGACTCAAGCTGCACCAGGGGAAGTTTATGCTCGAAGTGAGGAGAACGTTCTTCACAGAGAGAGTTGTTAGCCATTGGAATGTGCTGCCCAGGGAGGTGATAGAGTCACCATCCCTGGAGGTACTCAAGAGGGGATTGGATATGGCACTTGCTGCCATAGCTTAGTAGTCATGAGGTCTTGGGTGACAAGTCGGACTTGATGATCTTTAAGGTCTTTTTCAGCCTTGTTGATTGTGTGATTCTGTGATGATTCTATGATTTGCTCCATATTGGCCTAACTAAAACGTGCAGTCAACTAAAACCACACGTTCCACATACGTTCGAATCCTCCTGTTTTTAAATGAGGTCAATTTTGAGACAGGAAAAGCCATTTCAAAATAAAAAATGCAAAAGATTCCTTTTGAAAATGCTGAAATGAAAGGTTGTGCCAATTTGATGGCTGCATTCCTGGTTGTTTGCTTTCCCCCCCCCCCAAATGATATGTCAAATAAATGCAAATCAAATCTACGTAGTTTCTACCAGGTGAAAAAAAAAAACCAACAACGTAGTTTATCAAATCTATTATTCACCTATATTTTCAGGATGATTCTGTGTCTGATGTGTGAGGAGGTAACTTGTAAAACTAGCACAGTGTGAATTCATTTCTAAGGAGATGACAGTTCGTTTGCTGTGACTCTCAGCACTGTAAAAGTTATCTGAAAACTCAGATCCCATAATGTTTATGTTAAAAAAGTTGGCTGTGTAATGATTTTTACTTAATAGGCTACGAAGGGAAACTAATTTTGACATCTAAAGAAATAATGTTGAACTATGTTTTTCCTTGGTTTGAAGAGAAAGAAATTGAACTTATAGAATGGAATGGAATGGAATGGAGTGGAATGGAATGGAATAGCATAGTATAGCATAGCATTGATTAGGTGGTGTTGGATGATAGGTTGGACATGATGATCTTGAAGGTCTCTTCCAAACTGGTTTATTCTATTCTATGCTATTCTATTCTATAGAATAGCACAGAATAGCATAGAATAGCATAGCATAGCATAGCATACCATAGCATAGCATAGCATAGAATAGGATAGGATAGGATACGATAGGATAGGATAGGATAGGATAGGATAGGATAGGATAGGATAGGATAGGATAGGATAGGATAAACCAGGTTGGAAAAGACCTTCTAAATCATAGTGTCCAACCTATCACCCAACACCATCTAATCAACTAAACCATGGCACCAAGCACTCCATCCAGTCTCTTCCTAGACACCTCCAGGGATGGTGACTCCACCACCTCCTTGGGCAGCCCATTCCAATGGCCAATCACTCTTTCTGGGAAGAATTTCTTTCTAACATCCAGCCTAAACCTCCGCTAGTGCAGCTTGAGACTGTGTCCTCTTGTTCCAGTCTTCTTGGGAGAAGAGACCAACCCTTACCTGGCCACAACCTCCCTTCAGGTCTCCCCTGAGCCTCCTCTGCTCCAGGCTAAACATACTAGATAAAGATAAGGTCTAGTCCTCCTCCTATTTTATGTATTTAAATTTAGTTTAAATTGGAAGCTGCTTGTTAAATGATCTTTCTATAGCAATTCTATAGTAATTACCTAAGTTTTTATATGGGTGCCCTCTGTGCAGGTATTTGGCAATGGTAAGTGTTTCTGGATAAACTCCAAAAAGTTATGTAGTCCATCTATATTTGGCCACTGGAATGGGATACATAATCTCCCTATCAAAACCTTCACTTTTCCTTATTTGCTGCATGGAGACTGAAGCATTTAATTTAGGAGACTGTCTCATCCTAAGCCAAATATTTAAAGCTTAAGTGAGGGGCCAAGTTAAGCAAGCTAGATTCTATTCTAGTAGCCTGACGACATTGCTTCCAGCCAGCCGCCAAGGGTTAGGGGTAGAAAGGTTATTAGACATCCACAGGAGGTAAAGAAACTGAAATGAAAACTTGGTCCTAAAAATTCCACAGGAGTCAGGTTCTTATTCTGACAGTGCTGTCTTGAATTATGTCACAATAAGGCTCAGCCTTCAAAAGCAGCCCCACAACCTAATAGGCCAGACTTACCCAGTATCGGTTCTGCAAGCCTAGAGACTCAGATGGAGGAAACACACAGTTCCAGCTCAGGCAGCTGGTTTCACTGCATGTACAAAGGGTGTCTCTGCTGCACATGCTCACAGTACCCATGGCCTCCAGCAGCCTTAAGACACCACTGATTTCTGGAGTGAGTTTCCTATATGACTTTGGACAAGTCACGCTTTAGTTGTCTCATCTGCAGGCTGGAGATTATATTGCTGGAATGAATAGAGGCTAAAATCACTGATGTTTGTAATTTGTGTTGATATTCTCTGAGGGAAGGCAGGCACAATAGAAGTGCAAACAAATTGTTGTGACTGTTTAGTATTTCAGTAAATGGAAAAGCTCTTCAAAGTGGAGTTCAGAGCAAATACAATAGAGTGGAAAATTACTTGAGCAGAGCTAAGAAAGACGACGAAAAGATGTGAGGAAGCAATTTTATTGCAGTTATTCTAGTAATCAATGAGATGTGTGCATTTATTTGTCAGTCTGGATTATAATATTAGCAATGAGTCTCTCAAGAAGAACAATATTGGATTTGGGTAGGCAAGGCAAAATTTGAAACACGAGAAATGCGCAGGTCCAGGCTTGGCCACAGAAGTCCAAACCAGTTTCCACTTCTCCCTTTGTACATATTGCTACAGACAGAAAGTGGAGCCATATATTTCTCTGGGGAGGAACAGCTGAGCAGGGTTACAGCTTTAAAATGATGCCAGATTTTACTCATGAGTCTGCATACAGTGGGACCAGGCATATGACAACTCAGAGCAAGAAGGGGTGGTAGAAGTTTGGTATTGGCTAAGAACAGGGTGGACATTCTGAGCTGAGGCCACCTCTCCCAGTGTGAGTGGAGGGCATGTGGATTATGGAGCTCACCATAACTGTCTTATACATAGAATACATACATACATAGAATAAACCAGGTTGGAAGAGACCTTCAAGATCATCGCGCCCAACCCATCAACCAATCCAACACCACCTAAACAACTAACCCACGGCACCAAGCACCCCATCAAGTCTCCTCCTGAAAACCTCCAATGATGGCGACTCCACCACCTCCCCAGGCAGCCCATTCCAATGTGCAATCACTCTCTCTGTATAGAACTTTTTCCTAACATCTAGCCTGAACCTCCCCTGGTGCAGCCTGAGACTGTGTCCTCTTGTCCTGGTACTGGCTGCCTGGGAGAAGAGACCAACATCCGTCTGTCTACAACCTCCCTTCAGGTAGTTGTAGAGAGTAATAAGGTCACCCCTGAGTCTCCTCTTCTCCAGGCTAAGCAACCCCAGCTCCCTCAGCCTCTCCTCGTAGGGCTTGTGTTGCAAACCCCTCACCAACTTTGTTGCTCTTCTCTGGACTCGTTCCAGCAAGTCAACATCCTTCCTAAACTGAGGGGCCCAGAACTGGACACAGTACTCGAGGTTTGCCCACCTCAGAGAGGTAAGCATGGGTTTTGTAGATGCTGGAGGAGTGAGCAAAGATCTGCTGAATGGAAAAGGGGAGGCAGCTTTGCTTTGGCCATGGCTATGAAAGCCACTGCAACTTGAAAAGGAGGTAGAGGTCTGGTGACAATGCAGGAGGTAGGTCCTGTGAGTGAATTGTGAGAACCAATGCCTTGTGTGCAGTTTATTTGTGTTTGGCCTCACTACTGTTCTTTTCCTTAAAAAAAAAGAAGGTATGTTTAACTTCTTCACAGGGATGAGCAGGGTGTTTGCTTGTAAGTGCATTTTTAATATGAAGACAGTGGGCTGAGGTTGTGGAAATGGTCATTTGGCAGCTTAGGGGAAATGAATTCTGTTTATCTTGGCTCTTAGAGGAATGGTTATCCTCATGCCTGTGTTGTCACCATAACACCCTGCACAATTGGTCACATCAGTAAACATGTCAGGGCAGAGTGAGTGTGTATCATTCCTATGGGCATGTTCCCTCAAACTCAGCACTGACGCATACAATGAACTGAAGTCCTTGTCATGTTCCTACTTATTCTGTGTCATTTCTGTCCCTGAGCAAGTCTCCTAAATTCCCAGATTGTCATTCTCACACTTCTAATAAGACGTTAATCCCCTTAGAGAGAGACATGGCATTGAACCAGCCTCCAGACGTAGACTATCCTCCATTCTGGAAGGTGGAGAGGAGTATAACAGGAATGTAGAGTTTGCAGCTGGGTCTATATATTCAAAACCTCCCCTTTCTTTGATTTGCTAGATCAAATTTGATCTGCTGGTCAACAACTGAAAGCTTAAGTATCTCCTATATGAGATATATAAAATGATATTCTGAACTTGAGTAGGATATATCAGTTCTGGTGCAGTGAGAGAATGATGGTACACAGCAGGTCATGAGATGCTCTAATTTTTGAACACCTATGTACCACACAAATGATAGGAGAGAGAAAAACCCTGGGAGGAGAAAAAAAGGGGAAAAGGTAAAGAATGGAAAGGCAGAAATGAATCCTAAAATGCTAAAATGTTCATATCTTAAAGCTATATGAAGTGAAGAGGAAGTTAGCTATACTAAGAATGAGAAGAGAAATAAGCTGAGGTGTGATAATAACCTATTACTTTATTTAAATAATCTTTTAAAGTATTTTTACTTTGTTGGGATCTTCTTCTTGGAAACTGAGGTCCTTTTGACACTGAGAAAGTGTTAGCCCTCCTAAAAAAGCTCACCCTGCTACAAAAGGGACTGCTAGGAAAAAACTGAAAACATCCCCTTAACAATGGGTGCTTCAGTTATACTGTGCAAGAGTTGGAAAAGCATGTCTCAGGACTTCCAGAGTGCTGCTGCATAGAGCTGAAAAGCGATTAAGGCTGGCAAATCACTGTATAGTTTTGCACTGCCAGTCTTGAGACTGCCTCAGTAATGGTGTGACTTACTCAATTCAATATAGCCTTGAAAAGGAACCTCTTGAGCTCAGAAATGCTGTTGTGTAGACCACTCATTTGCCTCAAGGGGATTGTCACAACATTTCCATGGCAATTGCTCTTGTAAGCTGAGAAACGTTCAGGAGACTGCCATAATATAGACACTGTATAGTATGTACAGACCTGTGTGTGATGTGTGTGTGAGAGAGAAAGAATGTCTAATGGAAGATCTATCTGACCTACTAATGCAGCTGAACGAGCTGAGGTGTTTCTTTCAGTGCTGTAAAGATCTGTTTTTAGACCAATTTCTGAACTTCAAGTGGCTACATTTGCAGAAATCAGGATTGTTTGGTGAATTACTTTGTCAGCAGAAAAAGAGGTCTAAATGCATGAGATAATGTATTCATAATGCATAATTCGACTATTTTAGAGGCAATTACGCTTTTGAAACCATCAGCATAAGCTTAATGCAGACAAAATGGAGCTCTTAGTACCCTCCCTGAAGCCCTCTTCCTTTCCTCTGCCACTGGGCATCATATAACCATTTTTTTTCCCCCTCACCTGAATCCTTTCACCAAATCCCAAGATACAGGTCATGCTAAAATCTCTTCATTTCTTCCTGTATAACATCAGTGACATCAATCCTTTCCCCTCCACCTGCACCCACAGTTATTTCCCATCTAGGTCTTTATCACATCTCATTTTAAAAACCTGGCTCTGTTTAGCCTCCCTCTAGAAGGTTTCTGAAAATGTAGTGTAAAATAAGTGCTGGGTTGGAATTTTCAGCAAAATCTTAGCTGTGGTTTCAGTCTGCAGCTGTGCAGGTCAAACAGCAGCATTATGGAAAGTCTTAGGACTTGGCTTCTGCCCACCAAATGACATTAACTACAACCACCAACAGCTTGTGGTTGCAGGGAGGTTGGACATTACTACATCCTGATCATAACAACAAGGTCCTTGGAACAGTACAAATGGAGCCTGGTGCGGTTTGTGGCTTTGGCTTAGCTGGAAAGACAGGGAAAAGAATAAAATCTGATCTGGTGTCACTATATGTTTCTATGGTGTTCTGAATGTAGAATACACTTGTCACCTGATTGTGGCTATTGTCACCTCATTGAGGTTATTGTCACCTGGCTACCACAGAATCAACTAGGTTGGAAAAGACCTTAGAGATCATCAAGTCCAAGCTATTACCTAATGCCTAACACCTCCTGACAACTAAACCATGGGTCCAAGTGAACACCTCCAGGGATGGTGACTCCACTAACCTCCCTGGGCAGCCCATTACAATGGACAATTACTCTTTCTGTGAAGAACTTTCTCCTCACCTCGAGCCTAAACTTCCCCTGGCGCAGCCTGAGACTGTGTCTTCTTTAGATTAGATTAGAATAGAATAGAATAGAATAGAATAGAATAGTATAGCATTAACCAGGTGTGGTCGTTTGAGGCTGTGCCTTTAAGAACAAACACTGCTGGAACACACTGGCTAATGTTTTTGGTACTAGAACCAAAACATTCTGATATTCTAAACGAATTTCATTGGTTGATAAACAAAAATTCAGCTTTAGATTGTGAAGCGGTTGGAAAATTTTTTCCTCAGTTCAGTTCGGTTTGGGAGTTGGGGGAGTTTGGTGTTTCAGCCTGTTCTCCCTGCCTGCTTCTTCTGCGAACTGCTGGACTTGGCCTTCAGATAAGCAAACACTAATCCTGCATGGGCTTTTGAAGCTTGCTAACAACTCTTTTCCTTAGTAACTTGCCTTTCTCTCTCTCTAACCCCTTTTTGGGGAAAAAGGGAGGTAAGGGGGGGAGAGAGGGGGTTCCAAAGAGGGGATCCCTCCCTGAGGGAGGGATTTTTGTTGTGTTATTTGTCTTTGCTGTGTATTTCTGTGTATATATTGTAAATACCTGTATATATTGTGTTATATATAACCTGCTTTCCATATATGCTTGTAAATATATAGCTTTTGCTCTTCGACTGAGTTAGCTGTGGTTTCTTACTCTGTGGAGGAGGGAGAGCTAAGCCCTCTCTCAACCTACCACACCAGGTTGGAAAAGACCTTCGAGATCATCAAGTCCAACCTATCATCCAACACTATCTAATCAACTAAACCATGGCACCAAGCACCCCATCCAGTCCCTTCCTAAACACCTCCAGTGATGGTGACTCCACCACCTCCCTGGGCAGCCCATTCCAATGGCCAATCACTCTTCATGTGAAGAACTTCTTCCTAACATCCATCCTAAACCTCCCCTCGTGAGCTTGAGACTATGTCCTCTTGTTCTGTCACAGGTTGCCTGGCAGAAGAGACCAACCCCCACCTGGCTACAACCTTCTTTGAGGAAGTCGTAGAGAGCAATAAGTGCACCTGCATTGTTTTTTTCTGATCTGATGACCTTTTATATGTTTGTCAAGGAAGAAACAGCTGGGAAGCTTGGCTATACTTGAGAAACTTCTCTGCTCTTAATTTCTTAGCTCTTGTGGTAGTTTTAGGCTGTGCCTTTAAAATTTTTGCTACAGATTTTGAGCAGAAAAGTAGGAAATGGAAATAAATCACTATTGGGTGTGAAAAGGAATACCAAAGATAATTCTAAACGATTCCATTGGAGAAATATCTGCTGTAAGATTGGCTGTACCAAAGCAATCTTCCTGCTTCTGATCTCTTCTCTGCTCCCTTTGCTGGGTAGAGAAATACTAATCTGCTTAATCTGCTTCTCCTTGACCTTGGCTGCATTGTTTTGGTGAAGCTACTTACTTGTTTTCTCTGCTTCTTTCTCTCTTTTGGATGGGAAGGGGGGTGTGTATGTGTGTGTGTGCAGAGGCACAGCTTTCCTGGTCTCTGACCAAGGTTTTTTTGTGTTGTCTGTCAATTGTAAATATCTGTAAATGTTGGAAATCCTGTCTATTTTGTACATATTCATTGCATTTCATTGTAGATTGTAGTTTTGCCTGTAAATACAGCTTCCACTTGCTTCCAGCTGAGCTGGTCTGGGGAAGTCAGTGGTGGGGGGAAACCTCCACCCACCACAGCTCTACACTTTGTGCTTCTTTCTGCTTCACCATGCAAAAGTGGGAGGTGGTGGAGTCACCATCATTGGAGGTGTTCAGGAGGAGACTTGATGGGGTGCTTGGTGCTATGGTTTAGTTGATTGGGTTGGATTGGTTGATGGGTTGGACATGATGATCTTGAAGGTCTCTTCCAACCTGGTTTATTCTATATCCCTGGAGGTGTTAAAAAAAGGATTGGATGTGGCACTTGGAGCCATGGTTTAGTTGTCAGCAGCTGTTAGGTAATAGGTAATAGGTTGGACTTGATGATCTCTGAGGTCTTTTCCAACCAGGTTGATTCTACTCTATTCTAGTAAGTGTTACTTACCATGGACCACACAGCTAAATTCAGCATGTTTTAACTGTAGAATTGAATGAAAAAATTCTATCAGTGGTTTTGTTCCTCTCTGGTAATGGATGGTCCCAAGAAGAGAACAGTGAAAGGAGAAAGAAATAGGGAAAAGGCTGTGCCAGCTGGGAAAGTAATGAGCTGTTGTGTTTAGATGTCTGCAGGACATAGGACACGAGGTTGACAAACTGAACTTATAAGAAGAGAGCAGTATGGTGAAGATTTGGAAAGATTTTCTAACTGGAAGGAAAGTCAAGCATGGAAAAAAACTGACTAGGGATGTTAAAGTATCTTGAAGGGTTTTTAGTCTGGACAAATATCTGTGAAGAATAACACAAACTTGGTTGCTCATGCTGTGGTGCTGGGATGAGTCTGAACAGCCTCTTGTGATGCCAGAGGTCCTGTTCCGGTCCTATTTGTGAGTCTGTCTTCTGTGTGGTAGCTCAGCAACAAGGTTTTGCCTGCTCTGACTTACAGAAATTATTTTACATTCTGGAAGTAGACGTGATACTGATCTCCAGTTTCGCTCCTGAATTTTGCTTGCGGCCACTTGCTGTCTTGTTATCTATGTTTATGAAGCATCTTGCTTTGTTTTTACATCAGTTTATACTCTTGAGGATCTAAACAGTAGCAGCTCGACTAGTTAGGATACTTTTAACAGTGACCTACCTTGGTTTTCTGTATTTCTAGCCTTGAATCTGTCCCAATTAGCTTTACAAACGGTTTCCCAAGGCTTTGGAGTATGTTTCAGAATTGACCCAAGCAATCAGACGTGTCATGCAAAGCTGAGATTGCTAACAGCACACTGAGAGTTGAGAAGTATTTTATCTCTCCTTGATGACTGCAAAGAAAATTCTTCAGAAAAGGAGTCCTGAAGTATTTGTGCAACTCTTCAGGAAAGCAGTGTGTCCCTGTTATTTAACCAATTGCTGGCAGATGACCTGTTATCCCGGATCAGAAAGCAAGATAGAATTTCTGCTTCCTCTGCTGACATTTGCAGAAGCTCATCAAAGGCAGTTCATTTTCTCATCTACTTTCCCTGTTGTGATCAGAAAAAAAACCCATCTTCACATATCTAATCTCTCAGCCCAACCAGCCTGGATTTACATGGTGTTTCAGGGTGAATTGACATCCAAACCACCTTCTGAGTTAACAGATGGTTTATATTCTTTTAGGGGCTCAGACAGAGCCCTCCTGAACCTCACTGTAACAGACTCAGTATTTTCAGTTTAAGTCTTTTGATCTTTTTGATTGAAAGATGCAGTCTAACAATCCTGAGGTTTCCAAAGAGTTTTCTGAGATCTGTTGTATCGTTCTTTTTATGCTCTTTGTGGGGGCTACAGTCGCTGCGACCACTGAAAGAACAATCTCATGTGCTTTCTCTCTTTCATGGGCTTTCTGTATTCCCCTACAGATTTGAAAAATGGGCTCTCCTGTTGTGTCTGTGTATGAATGCATATGCATGTCTACTTCCAACTGGAATCAAGACAGTAGAAGAAATTAAAGTCTTTATGACAAACCCTCAATTGCCAGGAATGAACATAGAACACAAAACCGAATTAAAAAGCCCGTATGTTACAACATGGCATTAGGAACAATTTGACATTTATTGAACAACAGATGGTGATTAAGAAACATAAAACCTTGATTGTCTTCCTAAAAGCTAAACCTCACAGTTCTGTCTAAGGAATGTCTAGCACTTCAAATAAAAACACTCAAGGCATCAGTGAAATCATAGGAAGATCAATCTCAAAGGGATTCTTCTATATGTTCTTATCAGAGGTGCAGTTAAAATCTCTCATATGAAAGTATCACATTTGTAGCTTGACAGTTTGCTGGAAATGAATCTTCTTCTCCAGAAGAAGATCACAGATAGTAAACAGAGCATGTTCATGAAATTAATTTTATTAAGGGGGGGGGGGGGGGGGGGGAGGGAACTGAATATTCTTTTTCCCTTCTACTCTGTTCTTTCAATGTAGCCCAGCTTTCAGTGAGTTGTGTAATGTCACAGCAGAGTCCTGTCCTTTAGAGTGTGGACCCCATGGCAGTGAGTAACTTCCTTTGTCAATCATATTGGAGTGAATGTGGAGGCAGAGAGACTCCAAAATTAACTGGTAGTCTGTCCTGTCCTCTCCCTCCTGCACCATCCACTTGGATGCTGCTCTCATGTGGTGCCTGTGAGCCACCTAACAAAGGTATTCTCTCTAACCAGTAGCTTTGTGTCCCAAAACCTTAAAAGTTTGTATCTTACCTGTAAAGGAAGGATAAGCATCTTCCAGCAGACGAGTAAGAAAAGCAATCTATTGTCAGCAGATTTATATTAACTTTCTTGTGGAAAGAAGGTGGATGCACACTGTACCAAGAAATGCTCTGGGGCAGGTAGCCTCATTTGTACTTGCACTCAGAACATCTTGCCTGACTGACTGCAGTCAGATACTCTGTGCTCTGATTGCAGCTTCTGTCTGAGTCTATTGGTGGACACAGATTGAGATATGCTGAGTTTATGTTTATAGGATCAATTATGAAAAATTTTGCCTCATCCCTTACCCTTTGTGCAGAACAATTTATCACATCTTTGTGTAATCCCTGTGGTGTCCTTAGGAGTCACATACTGATAATTAGCAATAATTTCTAGACATATTCAGCTTTGTTGGTTCATTGCTTTGATTAACCACCCTTCTTTCTATGTGCAGTTGCCATGTCATCCATAGAAGGATGAGTTTTGTTTTATTCTCTGTATATAAAGCCATTATGCATACCATGACTTGTTTGCTGTCATGTCCTTCTTTGCTCACACCACCTGTCTTACCTGCATCAGCCATACTTTTCTCCTTCAACATTTTCACCTTTCCTTTCTCTCTTATTTTGGTCCTGATTCTGTCTTCTCTATGTTTCATTAACTGCACATAATGAATTTTCAATCTTCATTCATACATATTTGCTCTACTGAGCCAGTTCCACAAATTGTATTTGCCGTGTATAGGTACAATAGCCAACAGCATGGTCCTAGATACTTAATCGTAGAATCAAAAAGGTTGGAGAAGACCTCAAAGGTCATCAAGTCCAACCTGTCACCCAACACCTCATACTAAACCATGGCACCAAGTGTCACGTCCAATCCCATCTTGAACACCTCCAGGGATGGTGACTCCACCACCTCCCTGGGCAGCACATTCCAATGGCTAACAACTCTCTCTGTGAAGAACTTTCTCCTCACCTCCAGCCTAATCTTCCCCTGGTGCAGTTTGAGACTGTGTCCTCTTGTTCTGGGTGCCGGTTGCCTGGGAGAAGAGACCAACCCCCACCTGGCTACAGCTACCCTTCAGGTAGTTGTAGACAGCAATGAGGTCTCCCCTGAACCTCCTCTTCTCCAGGCTAAACAATTCCGACTCCCTCAGCCTCTCCTCACATCTTGGCACATGTGGCCAAGAAGCCCAAAGGGATCCTGGGGTGCATTAAGAGGAGTGTGTCCAGCAGACTGAGGGAGGTTCTCCCCTGCTTTTAGCAGTGTCAGATGAGATGATTCCAGAGATGCCTTCCAAGCTCAGCTGGTTGGAATCATACATCCCCCAATTATACTGATGCAGCTAGTGTTCCTCTTCAGATTTATGACCTGTTTGCACAGCAAGAGTAAGCCAACTTCTATCATGTTGTGCCTCTTTTCCAAACTTCAATCACAGAACCATGGTATTTTCCCTTTACTTTGTACATCCTGTAAATGACATAAATTCTTTTCATTGCTATTAAGTGCAAAATGGCTTTCTGTTATCATCCTGTAAAATTTCATATAGAAGACATGGACTATGGAGATCCTCTTCTTTACTGTAGGATTAACACTACCACATCAGCAGGAAGCAGTAAAAGAAAGAAGAGAGTGAAAAAAAAGAGGAAAATGTTTTATTTTGCTAATGCTTGCTATAGGTAATGACAGTATCAGCAATAAGAACCTATTAAGCTACTTCTAATTAGTATCTGATCTGCTTTAAAAAGACACTCATTATCAGTTAATTCATTAAGGGTATTTGTTGAGGTTTAAGACATAAGAAACAAAAATACCTCATTTGCAAGCAATTAATATGGAGCTTCAAAATGGAAATACTTATATTTGAATTCCTTTTAATCCACTTGAAAGAGATACTTAGATCTTTAATCATCAGATAAATTAGATATGTTTTGTTAATTACCTATCAATCAATATTCCAGTTGAGCATCTACATTGCTGAAGAGAAGGGCACACAGCTGAGACAGGAGCCTTTTTTCCATTAAACATTCTTCCTTACTTATTTTCTTTGTGCAGCTGGCATCAAGGGTATTAACTAATTCAATAATGCAAGGGAGAATTACTGTATTTATTTATTTGTTGTGTTGTAAGTAAAGCTCTCAGGAGATTTGGTCATGCATTCCTATGCAGTCAAAACCCATGCTAAAGTGGGGTTTGTTTTGCTTGTTTGGGGTTGGTGGTTTGGGTTTTGGTGTGGGGTTTTTGTTTGTTTTACAGAATGACAGAATCACCAAGGTTGGAAGAGATCATTAAGTCCAACCTCTCACCACAGACCTCATGATTAAACCATGGCACCAACTGCCACATCCAATCCCCCCTTGAACACCTCCAGGGATGGCGACTCCACCACCTCCCTGGGCAGCACATTCCAATGGCGAATGACTCTCAGTGAAGAACTTTCTCCTCACCTTGAGCCTACACTTCCCACTTCCCCTGGTGCATCTTGAGACTGGTTGTTTGTTTTGTTTTGTTTTGTTTTTGTCAAGCCTTTGAAGGTAACTATAGTTTTAGTTTAAAATATTAACAAAAAGACAACACTGTATTTAATCTCTGGTTTCAAGCCTGCATTGACTGGCTGTGCTGGATTACACCCATCCTTGAAGGGAGCTGAAAAAGGAACCCAGCCTCAAGTGGACTTAAGAAACTTGATCCAGGTGGGTAGAATAGAATAGAATAGAATAGAATAGAATAGAACAGAATAGAATAGAATAGAATTAACCAGGTTGGAAAAGACCTTCAAGATCATCAAGTCCAACCTATCATCCAACACCATCTAATCAACTAAACCATGGCAACTAGCAGCCCATCCAGTCTCTTCCTAAACACCTCCAGTGATGGTGACTCCACCACCTCCCTGGCCAGCACATTCCAATGGCCAATTACTCCTCTGTGAGTAATTTCTTCCTAACATCCAGCCTAAACATCCCTGGCACAACTTGAGACTGTGTCCTCTTCTTCTGGTGCTGGTTGTCTGGGAGAAGAGACCAGCCTCCACCTGGCTACAACCTCCCTTCAGGTAGTTGTAGACAGCAAGAAGGTCTGCCCTGAGCCTCCACTTCTCCAGGCTAAGTAACCCCAGCTCCCTCAGCCTCTCCTCACGGGGCTTGTGCTCCAAACCCCTCACCAGCTTTGCTGCCCTTCTCTGGACACGTTCCAGTCCAGGGTTGGACTAGATGATCTCAAAGGTCTTTTCCAACCTGGTTAATTCTATTCCATTCTGTTCTATTCTATTCTATTCTCAGAATTCTATTCTATTCTATTCTATTCTATTCTATTCTATTCTATTCTATTCTATTCTATTCTATTCTATTCTATTCACATAATTCAATTCAATTCAATTCAATTCAATTCAATTCAATTCAATTCAATTCTATTCTATTCTATTCTATTCTATTCTATTCTATGGTATGCTATTCTATTCTATGCTATTCTATTCTATACCAAGGAGAGATTTTTCAAGAAGGTTACACCATCAGGAGAAATTGCTAGGTGTAACCTCCAGCAGTCAGTCAAAACCCTGATACATTTTTCCTGTTGAGGAGCAAAAAATGGATCATCAGTGAAAAAGTGGGACAGGCTGTTTCTTTTAAAGTGACTCCAGATTATTCACACCTGTGTTGAAAATACCTACTAGTCCAAAGCCAGGGATGAGACCAGTGTTAAAAGGCTGATCGGAAAAACAAGGAGAAAACAGTGTTAATAGTGAAATGCTGACGCAAGTTTATCTATAGCCCTTCCAGCAGAGTGGTTATAATACGAAAAAGTAAGGTTCCATAAAATGCAAGGCAGAAATAGCAAATTATATTAGATGTGACATATTAGCCATAAGGCCTTTTCTAAACTACACTGAAAAAAAAAAATTAGGACAAGGGTATAGTAGTATATTTCTCCCCAGAGCGTGAGGAAGGCCTGGCCCCCAGAGCATTCCCTCTGAACTTATATTCTATTTCTAGCATGTGTTTTATTAACTTTTATTTTTGTGTTGCCAGGCTAGAAACACAGCACCAACCTTAATGTCAAATTAGATAATGAAAAGCAACCGTCATCTTAAGGAAAAAAATCATTCAAATAACTGTCATGTTGTATTACAGTTTTTGCTGCCAGCAAGAGCCTTAATTAAGTCTGCAGAATGGTTTCTTTTCTCATCCTCTGATTTCGGATGCTCTGAACTTCCTAAGCAATTTTTTCTGTTAGAGTTGCATCTTTGCAGTCGTATAGAAATCATCTTATGTCCAGAATAGAACAAAATAGAGAGGGACCTGGGGGTACTGGTTGATGGTAGGCTGAACATGAGCCTGAAGTGTGCCCAGGCAGCCAAGTGGGCCAATGGCATCCTGGCCTGCATCAGGAACAGTGTGGCCAGCAGGAGCAGGGAGGTCATTCTGTCCCTGGACTCAGCACTGGTTAGGTCATACCTTGAGTCCCGTGTCCAGTTCTGGGCCCCTCAGTTTAGGAAAGATGTTGAGTTGCTGGAACGTGTCCAGAGAAGGGCAATAAAGTTGGTGAGGGGTTTGGAGCACAAGCCCTCTGAGGAGAGGCTGAGGGAGCTGGGGTTGCTTATCCTGGAGAGGAGGAGGCTCAGGGGAGACCTTCTTGCTCTCTGCAACTCCCTGAAGGGAGGTTGTAGCCAGGTGGGGGTTGGTCTCTTCTCCCAGGCAACCAGCACCAGAACAAGAGGACACAGTCTCAGGCTGCACCAGGGGAGGGTCAGACTAGATGTTACAAAGATATTCTACACAGAGAGAGTGATTGCCCATTGGAATGTGCTGCCCAGGGAGGTGGTGGAGTCACCATCACTGGAGGTGTTTAGGAGGAGACTTGATGGGGTGCTTGGTTGCATGGATTACTTGATTAGGTGGTGTTGAATGATGGTTTGAATGCAATGATCTTGATGGTCTCTTCCAACCTGGTCTATTCTATTCCATTCCATTCCATTCCATTCCATTCCATTCCATTCCATTCCATTCCAGTCTAGTCTAGTCTAGTCTAGTCTAGTCTATATAAAAAGAGAGAGAGAAGATAATTTCACAGACAGTTGTACCATTTATGAAGTAGCAAGACAGAAAAAAGAAAGCTGGAACTCTGACACCTGAGAGATTTCATCTGGGATGATGAACACAAGGCTAACAGCTGCTATTGATGTATAGTGATTAACAAAGCAGAACATCAGCAAGTGACCTATTAGTATGATAATCTGGAAATATGCTACAGAACAGATTCTGTTCTCCTCATGCTGCAGAGAGGTTGTCTAAGCTGTGAATGATCTTTGGCTGATGCAGAACCAAGATTACCCCAAAATAAATTCTCCTAAAGGAAAGAGCATTCACAGATCATTGCTGCTTTCAGCATTCTCTGACTGAATCACTAATTCCCAACAGGGAATCTAATTATGCCAGGGGCTGAAATGATAAGTACAAGGACCAGAAAGTGCAAGGAAATTTGAGCTGCACTTGGGCACTGAATCAAGCAGAGCGCAGCCAGATCTGGAGGAACAGGCCTAATGAATGCATGCATAATAAATTGCAATTAATACCACTGAAGGAGTCATTGGTGTGATAGGCATTACCTACTGTAAGTGCATTACTGGAATTAGTAAATTGGATGTGTTTCTACTGCTTATGAACTTACAATAATTCTCTTAAATCTTAAGAGCAGACTCCTCTCCACTTGGGATGATTTGCTTCGTCATGGGTCATGAAGTGGTCTCAGCATTGATGAACAGGAGCCCTTTGGACAGAAACTAAACCCGAGACAACTGCCTAGGAGGTCACCTGAAAATGGACATTCAGTCCATAGAACCATAGTAGAACTATCATACTCAGCCACGAGGATGATCAGAGGGCTGGAGCACCACTGCTATGAGGACAGACTGAAAGAATTGGGGCTGCTCGGTCTGGAGAAGAGAAGGCTCCGAGGTGACCTCATTGTGGCCTTTCAGTATCTGAAGGGGGCTACAAGAAGGCTGGGGAGGGACTTCTCAGGATAGCAGGTAGTGATAGGACTAGGGGGAATGGAATGAAGCTGGAGGTGGGGAGGAAGTTCTTCCCCATGAGAGTGGTGAAGCCCTGGAATGGGTTGTCCAGGGAGGTGGTTGAGGCCCTGTCCCTGGAGGTGTTTAAGAACAGGCTGGATAAGGCTCTGGACAGCCTGATCTAGTGTGGGGTGTCCCTGGCCATGGCAGGGGGGTTGGAACTAGATGATTCTTGTGGTCCCTTCCAACCCTGACTGATACTATGATACTAGAACCTCTGCATCAAGCGCAGATCAATTTTCCTTGCACTTTTTGTTCCAAGTACATATCATTTCAGCTCCTGTAGTCAGCACTGGTTAGGCCACAGCTTGAGTACTGTGTCCAGTCCTGGGCCCCTCAGTTTAGGAAAGATGTTGAGTTGCTGGAACATGTCTAGAGAAGGGCAAGAAAGCTGGGGAGGGGTTTGGAGCACAGCCCTATGAGGAGAGGCTGAGGGAGCTGGGGTTGCTTAGCCTGGAGAAGAGAAGGTTCAGGAGAGACCATATTGCTGTCTACAACTCCCTGAAGGGAGGTTGTATCCAGGTGGGTGTTGGTCTCTTCACCCAGGCAACCAGCACCAGAACAAGAGGACACAGTCTCAAGCTGTGTCAGGGGAGGTTAAGGTGTTAGGAAGAAGTTCATCCCAGAAAGAGTGATTGGCCATTGGAATGTGCTGCTCAGGGAGGTAGTGGAGTCACCATCACTGGAGATGTTTAGGAAGAGACTGGATGAGGCACTTGGTGCCATAGTTTAGTTGGTTAGATGGTGTTGGGTGACAGGTTGGACTCAGTGATCTTGAAGGTGTTTTCCAAGCTGGTTAGTTCTATTCTATTCTAACTCCTCAATCTGTAGATCACTCCTAGTGATCCCAATTCGTTGCTAATGCTGTTGGAGGCCCCAAAGACAAACTTCTGTCCATGAGGGAACCACAGTCTCCTCGGTGTGGCATTTTCATAATGTGGGTACAAAATGTTTCCAGATCAGAATATTCTACTGTCACATGCTCCTATTTACATAATGTCCTGTAGAAATGACAGTGATTACATGCAGCAGCAAGCCATGGTGAGCTAAATTCCCATTTTTGAACTGAGTCTCTAGGTTCCATTTTCCTTGACTTTGTTAGCTTCAGAATTCAGTTGGGCCTATTGCACCAGTAAAACCAACACAATTATTGTTGCCTGTTAGGACTTCACTGTGAAGCCAAGTATTGCACATAGCTCCAGGCTCTTTTGATAGCATGGTATTCTAAGAGGGCCTTTAATATTGGCCCGAATTTCCCTTCTTCAAAATTGAAACAGGAAAACTACATTTCCCCTGCACTTTGCCCTCTCTACCTCAGTGGCAAGTGCTCTATAATATAAGAAGATAAAATTATTGGGCAAACCATCCCTTTCACGTGCAGGATCATGTGCAGCAGGGAAATAGCACAGTCCTGGGAATACATCTGGTGTTTGACAGAATGCCTGACTACCTCAGTTCATCAAGAGGAAAAATTACTTGAAAGGAAATGCAGAAACTTTCCACAGGAAATGAAAAGGTGGTCTAATGGATAAGGAAAGAAGAAAAGTCAAACAACCAAACAAAATGTTAGTAAGAGTTCCTCATGACATCTTTCAAACTTGGGTGTTATAAAAATCTGCCTTCATTTTGATCAGCTCTACAAAGCCATAGCAGAACAGGCAGAAGGAAAAGGGAGTCAAGACATGCCAAGCTGTAACAGAAGTATATGTCCCCTAAATGTACTTATGCAGCTAATGTTAGTATCATAGAATCAGCAAGGTTGGAAAAGACCTCAAAGATCATCAAGTCCAACCTGTCACCCAAGACCTCATGCCTACATGCCTGTTGTCTTGTTCTTCTTCAGATAGGACCTGTTTGCAAGCATAATCCAGATTTGAACCCTTTTGAGACACTCACATATGTTTGCAAAACCTTCATTCTTTCCTTCTTTCCCCTGCTATATCAAAACCCAAATTATTCTCTTTATGTGGATATGTTGTAGGTTTCTCTGCTAGCCTAAATCACTGGTCACTTATCACTATATACATGTAACAAGTGACTGGGCCACCTCCATATGTAATAGTACTGCTTTCAAACATTTTCTTCTGGGATCTAGTCACTCATTTCTAACCTGGAAATGAGAATAGAATAGAACAGAATAGAGTAGAATAGAATAGAACGGAATGGAATGGAATTGAATGGAATGGAATGGAATGGAATAGAAAGAATAAACCAGGTTGAGAATGTATGGAAAAGAATATGAAGAATATTTATATGGTATTGAAGGAAGAAGTTTGTTCACTAGAGTTGGGGGTGGGTTTTTTGTTTGTTTGCTTGCTTTGTTAGGTTTGTTGTTGTTTTTTGGGGGGGGAGGGAGGTGGGCAGCAGATGTATGCTGTGGGTTTATTTTTTTGTTGTTCATTTGTTTTGATTCTTAGTTTAGTTTGTATATAGGTCCTAGAAAATCCATCAGATTAAAATAGCTCAGAAAATCCCCAGGAACCAGGCTGGAAGTGAACAAGAATTTAATCTTTCTTCATCACTGTCAACTGAAATTCTTTCCTCCTGATAAATATAAGTAGATGCTGTTTCTGCTTCTGTATTGATGCTGGTGATCTCAATCCAATACTGCAGAAGAAAGTGGAAGATTAAGATGTATAGTAAAGCAGGATTGGAAGATTATTGCAATAAAATGGAAAACCTCTCAGTCACATATTGCCTTAAGATGGAATTTTACAATGCTTTTGTGGTTAGGAACAGTTAAAACTCTTCCAAGAATATCTTTCTTACTGATAGGCTTGCCCCAGAGAAGACCTTCTTGCAGTCGTTTAAGTCCTTAGTGACGTAACTATAAATCTGGTAATATCAAAAGCACAAAAAATAAACTGACTTGCTTAAGGATCTTCAACTGGTTGAAATAACACTTGCTGTAAGTTGCTTAAAAGAGGAAATAAGATCCTAGCTAAAATCAGCATTTCAATAATATTCAATTACTCAATGTTAAGAGTTACTAATCAGGATCCACATGGGTACCAAGGAAGCCAGCTGGGGGTGACAGGAACAGTAACTTAAGCCAGTACCCCAAGAAGCAGCTACTTACATGTCACCAAGGTTGTTTGGATTAATCATAATTGCTCCTGAGAGTTTAGCAAGGCCCCAAGAGTGTCTGGAAACTGCTCCTTGGAAATTTCTGGTTTAAAATGGTAAGTATTAAAGGAGCATACAAAAAGCTTGGACTCATGCTAGCACTCACACTGTCACCTGAAGAGAAAGTGAGTTGTGATCATGGTAGCAGAAGATTTTGTGTTATTTGGTGAAGGCATGAAGTTGCCTTTACAAAGGCACAGGAAATGTGCTGTATGCACAGGCAAACCTTATTACCAAGAGAGAATTTAATCAGACCCCTTTCCCAGCACGAGATGCTAAGACTGAGGCCTTACAATAACATCAGGCATGTCCATGTTTTCTCACACAGCCTCTGTTTGGATGATTTGTATTGTGAAAAGGCCTGGGCAGAGCATCACTCCCATTTTAGTCTCCTTTGACACTGAGTTGAAAATGAGTCTGCAAGGGGATTGGTGAATGACTCTTTTGAATATGTTTTCATCTAAACCATTAGGCACATGGGTAGTGAGGGTAAGAAGTCCTGACAACATTGCATGGCGTGTCTTGACATTTCTTAACCGCAGAGAAAGAAGTGACCAAAGAAAATGTTGGTCTAACGGCCCAGTATGTCAAAGCATTTCCAAAATGCTTGCTCTCCCTATTTACACCCTTCTATTTGCATGTGAAAGGCCTGTATTTACAGATGTCAGGATTTCAAGAAGGGTCAGACTGAGCTGAAGCCTTGAGATTCAAATATTTCAGAAGGCCTGAGAAGGCTTGTTTTCATGGCTCCGTTTTATGTTATTGTTGGAGATTAGGAGTGAGATGGTTCAGTACAGAAATAAATCTCTCCAGGGTTGGTGTGTACTTTGGGTTTCACCACTTCTGTCACATGGCATTGTGTGGTTGTCTTGGCTGGTAAAGTTTGATACTTGCACATTTTGCTCCCATATAAAATGAAGCTTGCTCTACTCTTAGTCAAGATACTTCAGTTTGCTAGAAACCTTTTCCACAGATCTGCTCTGGGGCACCATTCAGGAGCTGGGGTTGTTTAGCCTGAAGAAGAGGAGGCTCAGGGGAGACCTTATTGTTCTCTACACCTACCTGAAGAGTGGTTGTAGCCAGGTGGGTGTTGGTCTCTTCTCCCAGGCAACCAGCACCAGAACCAGAGGACAGTCTCAATCTGCACCAGGGGAAGTTTAGTTTTGAGGTGAGGAGAAAGTTCTTCACTGAGAGAGTTGGTAGCCATTGGAATGTGCTGCCCAGGGAGGTGGTGGAGTCACCATCCCTGGAGGTGTTCAAGAGGGGACTGGATGTGGCACTTGGTGCCATGGTTTAGTCATGAGGTCTGTGGTGACAGGTTGGACTTGATTTTCTTTGAGGTCTCTTCTAACCTTGGTGATTCTGTGAATCTGTGATTCTATGATTCTGTGATCAGCCAAGTCCAGGAATGGAATGGAAACTTAAAAATCATGCCAGGAAAGCATGAGAAGGATATTCTTGGTATTACAGTGGCTGCTACATGACTGGTTCACCCAAAGGAGGACAAATTGCTGGTGTCAGTATAGTCCTTCCTGAGCAACTAGGGATGCTGTAATTGGTAGACCTCCATGTCCCTATCAGTGGGTAGTCATGATCCCATTACCTGCATGGCCATCCCTATCAACCCTCCACCATGCCTTATCATCCCTATCAACCCTCCACCTATTTCCTTATCCAGCAGGGAAACTGTAAGAATTTGTCCTCATTCCTGGAACAATAACATTTGATTTTGCCTATGCTGCTGTGAATTCTTGATCTTCCCCTGAGGTCTGTTCCTACAATGTTCTGAATGAAACCATTATTATAGTACCAGAGCAGGCTTGCCAATATAATTATTTGCTATTAGAAGCGCCTGCATGTTTGCTGGTTCAGAGTACTGAATTTGAATTACAGAGAACTATAGATCAAGATCTTAGCTGATCTATAGTTTGCTGAAAGCACTTGTAGCATGTATGAATCTGGCTATCTGTATGTACATATCTGTATGTGTAGATACAACATAGAAACAGAATAGAATAAGCCAGGTTGGAAGAGACCTTCAAGATCATCACATTCAACCTATCAACCAATCCAACCCACCTAAACAACTAACCCATGGCAAATGTTACAGAAGTGTTACAGAATAAGTGACATTGCAGGAAAAATCCTGCTTTATGTTCAGTCTCATACTTCTAAAATAGAGATTACACATGGAGAACATGGACGAAGGGAAATAGGTCAGTTTTGCATTTTAGTAGAATTAATCTTTGAATTAGAACAGAATAGAATAGAATAGAATAGAATAGAATAGAATAGAATAGAATAGAATAGAATAGAATAGAATAGAATAGAATAGAATTAACCAGGTTGGAAAATACCTTCAAGATCATTGATTCCTACCTATTATCCAACACCATCTAATCAACTAAACCATGGCACAAAGCACCCAATCCAGTCTCTTCTTAAACACCTCCAATGATGGTGACTCGTCCACCTCCCTGGGCAGCACATTCAAATGGCCAATCACTCTTTCTGGGAAGAACTTCTTCCTAACATCCTTAACCTCCCCTGGCACAGCTTGAGACTGTGTCCTCTTGTTCTGGTGCTGGTTGCCTGGGAGAAGAGACTAGCCCCCACCTGGCCACAGTCTCCCTTCAGGTAGTTGTAGACAGCAATGAGGTCTCCCCTGAGTCTCCACTTCTCCAGGCTAAGCAACCCCAGCTCTCTCAGCCTCTCCTCATAGGGCTTGTGTTCCAAACCCCTTACCAGCTTTGTTGCCCTTCTCTGGACACCTTCCAGCAACTCAACATCTTTCCTAAACTGAGGGCCCCAGAACTGGACACAGAACTCAAGGGGTGGCCTAACCAGTGCAGTGTACAGGGGCAGAATGACCTCCCTGCTCCTGCTGGCTGCACTGTTCCTGGTACAGGCCAGGATGCCACTGGCCCTCTTGGCTGCCTGGGCACACTGCAGGTAACTGTACACCTTTTCTTTTCAGAAATACTGGTGTTGTGCTCACCTGCTGACTGTGAAGAAGGTACAATCTGCTTAGTGTTTCTACAAATAGCTTTCCATCCAAAAAAATGGCACATGATACAAATGCCTCTGCCAGCCTGGGCATACTGCTGGCTCATGTTCCACCTACTATCAACCTGTACCCCCTGGTCCCTTTCTGTCTGGCCAGTCTCCAAGCACTCTGACCCCAGTCTGTAGCACTGCATGTACCATGAGTCTTCAAACTAAACACTACTACTTGTTTTTCTGTTGAGAGACTTTGTGTCAGGGAGTACGTATGCAGAATGGGAAGGGAAATAATGATCAGATTTAAAGGAAACTAAAAGACATTTTCTCAGCTGGGGGTTAGGAAAAAAATAAGTGATTCCATAAATGCAGAATTTTGTGAGAGGCCCTTGACAATGTCTGGAACAACATAACAGGTGGCAAAACATAATAATGAAAAGAGAAAATAAAAAGCCCCCCAAACCAACCCTCTGCTTTAAACTTAGGTGATTCAATGCATGCACATTATGTATGCTGGCATTGTTTTTGTTCTACAGAAAGTCTAGCTTAAAGATGACTTAGATGTTTAACCACATTGAGATCGTGCATTCTACTCTCTGTCCTTTACAAAAGGGAGCACACCTGCCAGGAGCACATTATTGAATAAAGAAAATATCATCATAACTGGATTTTGGTGACACTGTAATGAGGAAACACAGGAGAGAGGTCAGCCAGCCAGCTTGTTTCTACTGGGTATTTGAGAACTCTGGACTCCTGTTATTTTCAGCTGCACTGTAATTTGATTTTATTGTGGAGAATAAATCAAAGTTTTAAAGGCAGGCTGTATTTTTTTCCCTATCTGTAAGCTGCAGATGCTGGCATGAGAATTGCTTGTTGCCAAAACTAGCTGCAAGTATGTTTAGTCTGAGGGAAAATGATCAGGCTGATAGCTCAGAGGTCGAAAAAACACCCTTATGACAATTATGCTCCATTTAGCATCAGCCCAGGTTCTTCTATACCGTCCTGTCCTCGCTCCTTCATTCTCCTTTATATTATTTTCTTGTTATTGTGTCCTTTGGGGAACAGGCTTTAAGGGCTGTTCAGTCTCTGAATGGGTTCAATCCTTTGCTTCCGCGGAGACTGCTGAGAAGGGTGTCACTTGTGAAGGCAGTTTTGTGAGGAGACAACTCACTAATAAGACCCATGCTCAGACAACCAGGCCTCTCTGTGCAGGCCTCCAAGCAGCCATCAGAAGCTAATTGTGATGCTTATTAAAGGCAGCTTAGCAGGGATGTGAAAATGGCAGGCAGAGCTTTGCTATTATCTGCACCAGCTCTCAGCCCTCTTACTCTGCAGTCTCTGGGTCTATTCAGGGACAGAGATGCTGCTTTTCTAAAAGGAAGGAAGGAAAAAACAGAGAAGAAAAAATAAAAAGATCCCAAAGGACTATAACTTGGTAGTTCTGGAAAAAAACAGCCCAGCCCAGCCCGGGAAGGCTGGCAGAGGCTTTTTAGATTGCATTTGTATCATGTGCCTTTCTTTATTTTGATGGAAAGCTGTTTGTAGAAACGCTAAGCAGATTGTACCTTCTTCACAGTCAGCAGGTGAGCACGACACTAGTATTTCTGAGAAGAACTGAGGTGTACAGTTGACTGCAGTGTGCCCAGGCAGCCAAGAGGGCCAATGGCATCCTGGCCTGTATGAGGAACAGTGCAGCCAGCAGGAGCAGGGAGGTCATTCTGCCCCTGTACACTGCACTGGTTAGGCCACCCCTTGAGTCCTGTGTCCAGTTCTGGGCCCCTCAGTTTAGGAAAGATGTTGAGTTGCTGGAACGTGTCCAGAGAAGGGCAACAAAGTTGGTGAGGGGTTTGGAGCACAAGCCCTGTGAGGAGAGGCTGAGGGAGCTGGGGTTGCTTAGCCTGGAGAAGAGGAGGCTCAGGGCAGACCTCATTGCTGTCTGCAACTCCCTTGAAGGGAGGGTGTAACCAGGTGGGGGCTAGTCTCTTCTCCCAGGCAACCATCACCAGAACAAGAAGACACAGTCTCAAGCTGTGCCAGGGGAGGTTCAGACTGGATGTTAGGAAGAAATTCTTCACAGAGAGAGTGATTGGCCATTGGAATGGTCTGCCCAGGGAGGTGGTGGAGTCACCATCATTGGAGGTGTTTAAGAGGAGACTTGATAGGGTGCTTGGTTGCATGGTTTAGTTGATTAGGTGGTGTTGGATGATGGGTTGGACGCGATGATCTAGAAGGTCTCTTTCTACCTGGTCTATTCTATTCTATTCTATTCTATTCTATTCTATTCTATTCTATTCTATTCTATTCTATTCTATTCTATTCTATTCTATTCTATTCTATTCTACAGATGTGCCTAAGATCCTTTATTAGCACTGATAATAAAGAAAAGATAAAAACAAACCAGACCCAGAAATGTATAGCTTGACTTACATATCCCAGTTTAAGCTTTTCAGTGTCATCTCTTATCATTTGCAATGTCTCCTTCCCACCTCCTCCCACTTCTTTCAGCTCTCCCCAAGAAAACTCAGGAAGTACAGTATAGAAATCAGGGATTCAATGTGTGTCAAACTCCATCCTGGTCTGGTCTATCTTATCCTATCCTATCCTATCCTATCCTATCCTATCCTATCCTATCCTATCCTATCCTATCCTATCCTATTCTTCGTATTTCTAATGGCCAAAGATCTTTTGTTAGCACTGATAAAAAACAAAAGAAAAAACCAAACCAGACCCAGAAATGTATAGCTTGACTTACATATCCCAGTTTAAGCTTTTCAGTGTCATCTCTTATCATTTGCAATGTCTCCTTCCCACCTCCTCCCACTTCTTTCAGCTCTCCCCATGAAAACTCAGGAAGTACAGCACAGAAATCAGGGATGCAACGTGTGTCAAACTCAGCATGGCATATCCTCAAAACTCCCTGTCAGAGTAAAAATACCATTTGGGGCTTTGCATCCTGTTATTCCTCATGCAAACTGCCACTGCAGACAAGCACTTTGCCTGTGGTAAATGCTCTTGTTCAGAGCAGATGTTTCCCTCAATTAGCATTTATCCAACTATTTAGCAAGCCTAGTCTATTAAAATATTTTAATTTATTCAGAAATTATGTTATTAAATTTACAAATTCTTCTTTATAAGACACATCCTATAGTTTCAAGCTAATAATTTTCTGTCAGCAAGAGCTGTCGTGGGCCAGAGAGTATTCCTCTACAAAGAGATCTTTGCATTAGTTTTTTTTTTCCCCAACAGTGAGGCATTTGCTTCTTTCATGTATTCCTCACAGCATAATGATTGCATTTTTTATATCCTCCATATAAAGATACTTAATGTTTAAGACACTCGACAGGGTTTTGAAAACATGGGGAAAACAGAGTTTCGTTCGCAAAGTTCTGCGCAGAAGTAAGAACATATTTTGTCCCCGTTCTATTAACTTTCCCTCTTCCAAACCCACAGACAGACAAGACAATCTTTTCCTCCTGATCCTTCCATCTGTTCAGAACATTTTCATACACCCTGACAGCGCAGTTCTGCCCTGATGTTACTTTTCCACCGACTATTGACTGAAATGGACAGCGAGCAGGGGGGTGGAGGGGAGCGAGGGAGCGGCTGCGTGGTGCTCAGTAGCTGGCTGGGGTTAAACCGCAACAAAAGGCTAATACACTTTTCTCCTGGGAGGCTGAATAGCTGATGCAGTTGATAACGAAAGCTGAGGGGTTTTTTTGCATCTAGGTTGCGGGCAGGGATCCAGCTCAGGTTACGAGTGACCGACAGTTGCTACCATCTACTGGCTGTTTGCGATCCTCTGTGAAACGACAAGGCACCTCGATTTCTTCACATCATGGAAAGGTAGGGGTCTGTCTTCCTGGCAACCTGACCAAAAAGCTTGTTAGGGATGGCAGCTAGCAAGAGGGTTAGCAATTTCACAAGTCCTTTTAGCAGGTCTTTGGCTCCAGTATAATTTAATTTCATTTTTGTCCTCCTGCTGTACAACGCAATGCCACTTGTTTCCTTTGGACTACTGCTGTGTTTTGAAGTGTGCCAGCTAACTGAAGCTAAACCGTGATTTTTAGGCAAAGCAGTCCTTGTCTAGCATGCATGTTAACTTTCAGGGTCCCTTCTGTTAACTTGTGTTTATCTTGTGTTTGTCTAGGAAGAAATTCTACACAGAGAGAGTGATTGGCCATTGGAATGTGCTGCCCAGGGAGGTGCTGGAGTCACCATCCCTGGAGGTGTTTAGGAGGAGATGATAGGGTGCTTGGTTTAGTTGATTAGATGGTGTTGGGTGATGGGTTGGACACGATGATCTGGAAGGTCTCTTCCAACCTCTTTTGTTCTATTCTATTCTATTCTATTCTATTCTATTCTATTCTATTCTATTCTACTCTAGTCTACTCTATTCTATTCTATTCTTCATATTTCTAATGGCCTTTCTCAGTGCTGGCAAACTCACAATGCTTCGCAGGTACAAAAAGTATCCTCTTTTATCAAAGTTGGACCTGAAAGATGCTAAGTTAGATGTGAAGATCCCAGAGTGCCTAGATGGTAAGGCCTCTTTTAATAAATCATACATATATTAATTTCATAGTGAATGTAGAATAAAATTTACTATCAAAACACTACATGTTTCAGGTTTCTCAGATGAGCAGAGGGCTGGAGCACCTCTCCTGTGAGGACAGACTGAAAGAATTGGGGCTGCTCGGTCTGGAGAAGAGAAGGCTCCGAGGTGACATTATTGTGGCCTTCCAGTATCTGAAGGGGGCCTACAGGAAAGCTGGGGAGGGACTTCTTAGGATACCAGGTAGTGATAGGACTAGGGGGAATGGAATGAAGCTGGAGGTGGGGAGATTCAGACTGGATGTGAGGAAGAAGTTCTTCACCGTGAAGCCCTGGAATGGGTTGTCCAGGGAGGTGGTTGAGGCCCCGTCCCTGGAGGTGTTTAAGAGCAGGCTGGATGAGGCTCTGGCCAGCCTGATCTAGTGTGAGATGTCCCTGCCCATGGCAGGGGGGTTGGAACTAGATGATCCTTGTGGTCCCTTCCAACCCTGACTGATTCTATGATTCTATGATTCTCAGAAGAATCAATAAAACTTAAGCTTGCCTTTTCTTCTCCCCCCCTCCCCCCCCCCCCCCCCCCCCCCCAATTTCCTTTCTAGTAATATGCACATCTTAGCTACATTTAAAATATTGGTCCAGTCTGGGTATATACATGTTTATACTTCATGCTTATCATTTTGGGGATAAACATGGGTTATTAGTAATAATAACACAAATGGATATTGCACTAAATCCAATCCCTCCTCCTTTCTTGCTTTCCTTGGTCTCCCAACTCTCTTAATACCAGAGCTAAACACAATTTGGCTTTTTTCTTTCACATCTCCTAGGCACAGACTTCCTGATCTCCAAAAGGGAATGGCTTTGACTAGTTGCCCAGTCCTTGTCAGCTGCTGTTGAAAGAAAGGTTTCTGAAGTGGACTAGCAAGTGACAGTATGCTGGCAGTGTATTTGCAGAACATAATAGATTATAGATCTACCCATCACTGAAAGGGATGGCACAGAGGCAGTAATGACAGAATGACAGCAGAGTTTGCAGAACCAAATTTCCTGTAGAAGCCAAACATTTAATGTTCCCAAAAGCACTGAACTCCAGCAAGACAGAAAGCAGCTTCAGACTTCTCGTTCATTTAGGTCACAAACAAGAAAACAAGCAACTTATGAATAATCAGAGGATTACTGTTGGTTTGATGTTGTGAATGATGGTGTTTCCCTGTGTCTACCTGGCTGTGGGAAGTTATATTAATAATGCAAGTCCTCCAGTGCAACTACAGTGTTCTCCTATCCAAAACACCGATAACATTCATTGCCATAATGGAAGCAGTAATCCCTTATTGACAAAAAGTATTACATGGAATTCTCTGGCTTCTCCTCTCCAAGAGGCCAGAATAATTATTTGACATATTTTTACTTGACCTGAGCCTCCATTGAATCTGTAAGTAGACTGAACATTCTCTCTGATTAGTCTGTCCCATCTCTCCAACCCTAAATGAACATATGCAGTCACAGTGGGACCTGTTGTAGAGCTGAGGTATTTGTGACCCACGCAGTGACTTCTAATTTAAGCAGTTTAATGCTAAAATAAGCATCACAGACTCACAGAATCACCAAGGTTGGAAGAGACCTCAAAGATCATCAAGTCCAACCTGTCACCTAACACCTCATGACTACTAAACCATGGCTTCAAGTGCCACATCCAATCCCTTTTTGAACACCTCCAGGGATGGTGACTCCACCACCTCCCTGGGGAGCACATTCCAATGGCTAACAATTCTCTCAGTGAAGAACTTTCTCCTCACCTCAAGCCTAAACTTCCCCTGGCACAGCTTGAGACTGTGTCCTCTTGTTCTGGTGCTGGCTGCCTGGGAGAAGACTAGAATAGAATAGAATAGAATAGAACAGAACAGAACAGAATAGAATAGAATAGAATAGAATAGAATAGAATAGAATAGAATAGAATAGAATAGAATAAACCAGGTTGGAAGAGACCTTCGAGGTCATCATGTCCAACCTATCATCCAACACTACCCAATCAACTAAACCATGCAACCAAGCATAAGAGACCAACCCCCTCCTGGCTACAACCACCCTTCAGGTAGTTGTAGACAGCAATAAGCTCTCCCTTGAGCCTCCAAAGAAGTGGAAAGGAAATTATGTCCTCCTGATACCTGGGCCATAAACTGATTAACAGTCTAAGAAGAAAAATTATAGTGAATGAGCAATTTTTACTGAACATTGTGATAACTGGCTTTGTTAGTTGCCCTTACTATGTGGTCAGCAGAGGTAAATGGTGCAATCACCACCTAAGTGGTCAGCACTGTGCAGACAGTCACTAGTGTGATGGCCATTGCTAGCTCTGTACAGAGCTATTTAAGTGACTGGGACTCCAGGGTCCTTATCGATGGCACTCTGACAGAGCTGGCCCTGGAAGCATGTCATCCTATTTTCCACTTTACAAGGACACATTACCACCTAGCTGTCTGAGTGTGCTGAGTGGTGCAGTAACCCAGAATTTGTCTTGCCCTTCTGAGCTGAGGTTTGCAGACTTGCTGTTAAATGGTGGATGCATTTGATCCTGTATCTGCTTTGACTGCACCTGTCTGAGCAGAAAAGTGGGATTCATCTCCAGGTAAAGATACCTAAATGTAGGTGTCTAAATGAGAGTATTTGCTACATTTTCACTAAAGCTGTGTTGCAGGTTTTCAGCATTATCTGAGTCACTTCCTAGGCACTGCTGAATGTATTGACTGGCAACTTAATTCAGATGCCTACACATGGGCTCAGCAGTATTCCAGATTCCCTGGAATATCCTCCCTGGCTTTCACTTGCCACTGTGGAAAATTATTGCTCTGCTTTAGGTCCTCTATCACATCTGGTGCTGGTGCTGCTCTCTTCTCCCAGGTAATTAGAATAGAATAGAATTAACCAGGTTGGAAGAAAACTTTAAGATCATCATGTCCAACCTATCACCCAACACCATCTAATCAACTAAACCATGGCACCAAGCACCCCATCCAGTCTCCTAAACAACCCCAGTGATGGTGACTCCACCACATCCCTGGGCAGACCATTCCAATGGCCAATCACTCTTTCTGGGAAGAACCTCTTCCTCCATCCAACCTAAACTTTCCCTGGCACAGCTTGAGACTGTGTCCTCTTGTTCTGGTGCCAGTTGCCTGGGAGAAGAGACAAATTCTCACTTGGCTACAACCTCCCTTCAGGGAGTTGTAGAGAGCAATAAGGTCTCCCCTGAGCCTTCTCTTCTCCAGGCTAAACAATCCCAGCTCCCTTAGAATCTCCTCATAGGGCTTGTGCTTGAGACCTCTCCCCAGCCTCATGGCCCTTCTCTACATGCTCAAAAGTCTCAAAGGCCTTCTTAAATTGAGGGGCCCAGAACTGGACACAGGACTCAAGGTGTGGCCTAACCAGTACTTAGTACAGGGGCACAATGACTTCCCTGCTCCTGCTGGCCACACTATTCCTGATCCAAGCCAGGATGCCATTGGCCTTCTTGGCCACCTGGGCACACTGCTGTCTCCTGTTCAGCCTACTACAACCAGTACCCCTAGGTCCCTTTCTGCATGGCCTGAAGCTATGACTGGGTAGGTTTAGACTGGACATTAGTAAAAAAAATTTCTCAGAAAGAGTGGTCAGGCACTGGAATGTGCTGCCCAGGGAGGTGGTTGTGTCACCAACCCTGGATGTATTTAAAGGTCATTTGGATGTGGTGCTTGAGGAGATGGTTTAGGGATGAACCTTCAAGAGTAGGGTTATGGGTTGGACTCGGTGATCCTGAGGGTCTTTTCCAACCTGAATTATTCTGTGATCTGTCATTTCCACATGAGTGCATTCCACAGCATAGGGCATCATAAATGTAACTTAATGTGTATGTTGGGGAAACTGAATTGTGTCAAGATATCCATGGACTATAATGGGAGCTTATACATACAGGTTCCATGTAAACATCAGAGCTACCTAGATATTAGAGTCTCCTGTCATTAGAAATTACTTAAGATGCCCCACCTGACTGTCCTAGATATTGTAGGCTGCCTGAAATGGCTCTGCATGTTTTTGTTTAGTCAACTGAATCCTACTTCTAAATTTAGACGCCTTAGTCTCAGACTCAGTCTTACCCCAAGGGAGAGTTACAGGTGCCTGAAACACAGATTTGCTTCTATATTACATACTCAAGGGTACCCCTGACATCTGCAGAGGTATAACAGATATGCTACAGGACTTATAGACCTGAACAGTGCTGGAGTGCCTGTTGAAGAAATACCCTCAGTGTCCCACAGAGAATAAGGACAGTGCTATGCTGCTGGGTACAGCCATGATAGGTTCCAAGCAGGCTGGGATGCCTGTGTCCAAGTGAATCCTCCCTGTGTTCCAGGCAGAGTGGGGGTGGCTGGAGCCTCACAAAAGTTTGCCAATGAAGACTCTGTATGTGCATGTTTGTGTGTGTGCAAGTGTTTTATCTGGGTCACCTGCTTCACTTAAAAGGGAATGTTTTGCCTTTTAGGCTTTGGGAGGTCAGACATGTTTCATTCCCATCAGAGATTTAGCTGGTCCATCAGGTTAGTCAGTGAACCATCAGGGATGCCAGCACAGCTAATGGACAGACTGCTTTAGTTTTTATTTCTTTGATTATTATTTTTTTTCCCCGAGCCTGACTGACTAGGATGAGCAAATTAGGTAAGAGAAATGTTTATGGAAGCATTAGGAGAGCTGGATAGTGGCAGTACCTGAATCATCTATTGGAAGCATTTTCTTGCTATTTACTATAGGGTCATCAGTTAAAATCCATACCTGGCCTGTCACTCTGTGTCCATTTAGAGAAACAATTGGAAACTCATTGTCCCTTTTGAAATCTATTTGGATAGAAGACTGAACCCCCTTTTTTTTTCCTTTTTCCCTTTTGATGAGTCTTGTCATGCTTACTCTTTGTTGTTCCAAGCAAGATTTCTGCAACATAGAATCACACAATCATAGTATGGTTGGAAGGGACCTCCAAAGGTCATCTAGTCCAACTGCCCTGCAGTCAGCAGGGTCATCCTCAGCTAGGGAGGCTGTAGAAAGGTGGGGGCTGGTCTCTTCACCAAGGAAACCAGCACCAGAACAAGAGGACACAGTCTCAAGCTGCACCAGGGGAGGTTTAGGCTGGATGTTAGGAAGAAACTCTCCATAGAGAGAGTGATTGGCCATTGGAATGTGCTGCCTGGGGAGGTGGTGGAGTCACCATCACTGGGGGTATTTAGGAGGAGACTTGATGGAGTGCTTGGTCCCATGGTTTAGTTGATGAGATGGTGTTGGATAATGGGTTGAACATGATGATCTTGAAGGTCTCTTCCACCCTATTCTATTCCATTCTATTCTATTCTATTCTATTCTATTCTATTCTATTCTATTCTATTCTATTCTATGCTATGCTATGCTATGCTACGCTACGCTACGCTACGCTATGCTATGCTATGCTATGCTATGCTGTTCTGTTCTGTTCTAGATCAGGTCATCCAGAGCCCTATTGAACCTCAACTTGAGTATTTCCCAGGATGGAGCTTCATACACCTCTCTGGGCAACCTGTTCCAGTGCTCAGACACCTTAATTGTAAAGAACTTCTTCACAACATCCAATCGAAATCCACTCTTCTCAAATTTCAAACCATTGCAGGCCCCCTTCAGGTACTAGAAGGTGGCAATTGGTCTCTACAGAGCCTTCTCCAGGCTGAACAACATCAGCTCCCTCAGCCTGTCCCTTTAGCAGAGGTGTTCCAGCTCCATGACCATTTTTGTGGTCCTCTGGACCAACTCCATCAGGTCCATGTCCTTCCTATGTTCAGGGCTCCAGAGCTGGATGCAGTATTCCAGGTGTGATATTACTAGAGCAAAGTGGCAGAATTCCCACTATCCATTTGCTGGCCATGCTTCTTTTGATGCAATCCAGGATGCCATTGGCCTTCTGAACTGCAACTCACACATCCAGCTTCTTGTCCGCCAGAACCCCCAAGTCCTTTTCCTCATGACTGCCTTCTATCACCTCCAACCCCAGCCTGTATCACATTTTGAACAGTTATGTGTTTGCCATTTCTGTTAGGTACAAGATTAAAGGAGTATGTAAATATCTGCTGGGAAGGGAAATGACCAGCTCTTCTCCATTTTGGGGTGGTCACTCAATAACAGTCCAACATTTCCCTCTTTGCATTTCACTTTCCTTTCTTGTTTGCTGCCAGGTTAAATTCAGAGAGGGAGTTATGATCTTGTAAACTCCATGGACACAACAGCTTGATAGAGAAGTCTCTTTCTTCTGAAAAGTACTGATGGAACAGAAAGTTGTAACCAATTATTGAAGAGGAAAATGAAAATTTTAGAATAGAATAGAATAGAATAGAATAGAATTAACCAGGTTGGAAAAGACCTTCAAGATCATCGAGTCCAACCTATCACCCAACACCATCTAATCAACTAAACCATGGCACCAAGTGCCTCATCCAGTCCCCTCTTAAACAACTCCAGTGATGGGGACTCCACTGCCTCCTTGGCAGCACATTCCAATGGCAAATCACTCTTTCTGTGAAGAACTTCTTCCAAACATCCAGCCTAAACCTCCCCTGGTGCAGCTTGAGACTGTGTCCTCTTGTTCTGGTGCTGGTTGCCTGGGAGAAGAGACCAATCCCCACCTGTCTACAACCTCCCTTCAGGTAGTTGTAGACAGCAAGAAGGTCTCCCCTGAGCCTCCTTTCCTCCAGGCTAAGCAACCCCAGCTCCCTCAGCCTCTCCTCACAGGGCTGTGCTCCAAACCCCTCCCCAGCTTTGTTTCCCTCCTCTGGACATATTCCAGCAACTCAACATCTTTCCTAAACTGAGGGGCCCAGAACTGGACACAGGACTCAAGGTGTGACCTAACCAGTGCTGAGCACAGGGACAGAATGGCTTCCCTGCTCCTGCTGGCCACACTATTCCTGACCCAGGCCCGGATGCCATTGGCCTTCTTGGCCACCCGGGCATGCTGCTGGCTCATTTTTGGGGTTTGTTTTCCTGATGAAAGCCATGATTTTAGCTGGGGGTACATGTGTGTAAGACTGAGGCATTTTCCCATAGTTTTTGTGACAATGGAGACATCTTGGCTACTTATAAAAGTTAGGTCAGCTTGATTATGGGAATTTGCTATGCATAACAAATATTCAGCTACACAATACATTGTGGTGATATGGTTTTGTTTGCTGATGTACCTTGCTTCCACTATTAGAATGAAACCCATAGCTGCTGATGGAAGAACTCCTTGCATTTAATACATGAATAACAAGCAAATTATATCAAACTTGAATGGCAGGCAGTAGAGGCAGAGTGTCACTAGACAAAGTGATTTTTTTCCCATTCTGCACTTCAAGGAGAGGTAACCAAGTGATGAATTACTTGATAGAAAGGGATTGCCACCTGGTGAAATTCAGGGAGAAATTTGTCAACAAAGTTGAAGACAGAAGAACTGACAGACCAAAAGAAATCGAGTGAAAGGACAGAGGAACTGGGGAGAAAGGTTTCAGAGCAAAGATGCCAAAGAAGTTTGGCTGTGAGAGTGGAGATGTGATTCTGAGAAACACTACCCATGAGAGAGAAAAGTGCAATTCTCAGCAGATGTGAAGCTCAACAGTCAAAGACCAGGACTGTTGAGGCAGAAAAATGCAAAGAGAGAGGCTTTATTTTGCCTATAACTATCTGAGAGACCCTTTTCCTTTAGAAAAATCATGAAAGCTGAAATTTTCAACAAGCTCTCCATGGTTAATTTAAAAGAGAGGAATACTGGCATCTTCTGTGCCTGTTACTATGCCTAGTCTTCTACCAGTTTAGGTGATGATGATAGTGATGTATGCTCAGAAATATATGAATTGTATTTCTCTGTACATCTTGACTATGAATGATGCATTTGGGATCAATTTACTGGAACATCTCTGACAGAAATTACTCTCCCTATGACATACACATTGCCATAGATGGTGTTGGGTGATAGGTTGGACTTGATGATCTTGAAAGTCTTTTCCGACCTGGTTAATTCTCCTCTCCTTCTCCTCTCCTTCTCCTCTCCTCTCCTCTCTTCTCCCCTCCTCGAGTCTCCTCTCCTCTCCCTTCCTCGAGTCTCCTCTCCTTCTCCTCTCCTTCTCCTCTTCTTCTCCTCTCCTTCTCCTCTCCTTCTCCTCACCTCTCCTTTCCTCTCCTCCTCCTCCTCCTTCTCCTTCTCCTTCTCCTTCTCCTTCTCCTTCTCCTTCTCCTTCTCCTTCTCCTTCTCCTTCTCCTTCTCCTTCTCCTTCTCCTTCTCCTTCTCCTTCTCCTTCTCCTTCTCCTTCTCCTTCTCCTTCTCCTTCTCCTTCTCCTTCTCCTTCTCCTTCTCCTTCTCCTTCTCCTCCTTCTCCTTATCCTTCTCCTTCTCCTTCTCCTCCCCTCCTTCTCTCCTCCTCTCTCTGCCCAGTCCAGGGTACTATGCAAGACATGCTTATGTATAGTACTAATTCTTTGAAGTACTGCTCTGGCTGTTGCCACCCTCCCTATATTATTTTGTAAGCTCCTCTCTTGCAGCAATGTCATGTTCAGAGAGCATGGTGCTGCCTGTCAAGTGAAAACATCCAAATAAGCAAATTAATTATTTTTGGCTATTATAAAATCCTGCCTTTAATTCTCCACCAGGGGAAAAAAAACCACCCATGCTCACAGAGTCCTTTAGTAAGTAAAAAATGCCCATATATTTTATGAGAAAACATTTTCCACCTTGAAAACATTAAAAAAATATGAACACTTGCATTAAACCTGGCTTAAGGTTTATAGCATATGAGAGTCATTAAAAGAGGAATATATCTGGAGGTTTTCATGACTTCATAAAAATACCTGTTACACATGCTGAAAGTGCTGCACATTAGATACTCTTGTCTTGGAATGTAATTGCCTTACAGGTATAAAGGAGGCTGAGCCTAATAATTCCCCCTGCGTGTCTATTCTCCATTTCTGTTCCACAGAGGAAGCTGGAAGGTTGTGGTATCATCAAAGAAGCATGTGTTGGGAGAGGGAAGAACTAATCCTTAAATAGTTGTGCCCTGCATCTGAAGTGAGGATGAAAACCTTGCGAAAGGGTTTGCTGAAATCTTGTATGCGCTCTAGCCCGTAACTTGCTAAATGCTGTAATCGTTGCACTAAGATAAGAGATGCTTCCAGAGGAATCCATGCTGGGTGGCCCTAGGTAACAAAATATTAATAGCCCAGAGTTGTGCCATGCAGTGATAGTGATGGAAATTTGGCAAACCAACTCCACTGCTGTCAGATGAGCGAAAGAGCCACTTCAGTCAAGACGGGATGACAGAGAGATGTATAGATGACTGTACGAGGTAAATCTGAAGGGATGGCTTGTGATTAGGATGATGACTGAGAGAGATGACAAGAAAAAGAGAAGAGGGCAGTGAGTACTTTTTCATCCAGACATCTTTACAGACATAAGTAAGTCTACAGCCTCTTTTCTCTTACTATCCATATTGCAAATATGCATTGGCTGCAAAATGTTGTTAAACTGGATTATTAAGATTTGGCACTGGTTTCGAATTCATGCAGAGGGTTTGGGGTGGTAGATCAGTTTCAAAGAATCTCTGCAGTCTGTTTTATAGGGGCTGATATGATTTTCCCTACTGTATACATGGGAGAAGTGTGAAATAGCACTGAAATAACTTGCTTAAGTGGAATGAGTAGAAAATCTAGGTGATAACTGATATTTATTTTTGTGACTAGTTGAATTCTTTGGAAAGCATGATCTTATTCTGAAGCTAGTCACAAATTTGGGTCAACAGTGAAAATCTGGCAGAGTAACATGGGAGGAAGAATAATATGGGAGGCTTAATTAAGGGAACAACATTTTCTCAGCAGTACAGGGGGATGTGGCATTTGTTGCCCATGCAGTGCTACAAGCTGGGGTCAGAGTGGCTGGAGAGCTGCCAGGCAGAAAGGGACCTGGGGGTGCTGGTTGATAGTAGGCTGAACATAAGCCAGCAGTGTGCTCAGGTGGCCAAGAAGGCCAATGGCATCCTGGCCTATGACAGGAACAGTGTGGCCAGCAGGAGCAGGGAAGTAACTCTGCTCCCGTACTCAGCACTGGTTAGGCCACACCTTGAGTCCTGTGTCCAGTTCTGGGCCCCCCATTTTAGGAAAGATGTTGAGTTGCTGGAACATGTCCAGAGAAAGACAACAAAGCTCGGGAGGGGTTTGGAGCACAGCCCTGTGAGGAGAGGCTGAGGGAGAAGAGGAGGCTCAGGGGAGACCTTCTTGCTGTCTACATCTACCTGAAGGGAGGTTGTAGCCAGGAGGGGGTTGGTCTCTTCTCCCAGGCAACCAGCACCAGAACAAGAGGACACAGTCTCAAGCTGCACCAGGGGAGGTTTAGGATGGATGTTAGGAAGAAATTCTTCACAGAGAGAATGATTGGCCATTGGAATGGGCTGCTCAGGGAGGTGGTGGAGTTGCCATCACTGGAGGTGTTTAGGAGGAGACTTGATGGGGTGCTTGGTGCCATGGTTTAGTTGATTAGATGGTGTTGGGTGATAGGTTGGACTTGATGATCTCGAAGGTCTCTTCCAGCCTGGTCTGGTCTATTTCTATTTCTATTTCTATTTCTATTTCTATTTCTATTTCTATTTCTATTTCTATTTCTATTTCTATCCTATTTCTATTCTATGCTGTTCTTGCATGGGCAGGGATCACCTCACACATTGATCTGGGTCTCCAAGATGGCCAGTTTACAAAAGCTGAAAATAACTGTTAATTAAGTTACTGGAAGGAAGCATTTAAATGTAGATATGTATATGACAATTGCAATTTCTTCATGAATGCTTCTGTAGATGTTTCCCTTCCCCCTCTAAAATCAAGATGTTCTGCCAGATAGGAAAATAAGACAAAGAAAGAAAAAGAAAGACATCAATATACTTTTGGTATTATCAAAATGAATAAGAAATAGTCCATAAGCACATATATAAATTAGCAAAGGAAACACTCAGACAAATGACAAACTAAATTAAGGGTGTTTGTGAAGGATCTAGATGTACAGCCACAAAGAAATAAAAATAGCAGCACTGCTTATCATGATTCAGAAAAATAGACATGCCTGCTCTTAATTCTTTTTCATACTCAGAGAGTCTGGATGATGTGTTAGTATGAGATGGTGAAAGACTAAAGCTTAAACAGGAGAAACCAGGTGTTACTAGATATTAAATATGTGGCCCTCGTTTTGTAATACACAGTCCCTAGGTGGACACATAAGCTCCCTTCTCCATGTGTGAGGGAAGCAAAGTGCCCCAGGCTGAAATCCAAACCCTGTCATGGACTGAGTTGGGGAACATGCACAAAGAGATTAATGAACTCCTGCCCTTCTCCATGCTCATACAGCAGAGCTGCAGCTTTCAGGGGATTACTCTGTGCTCACTTTGCAGTGAACTGAGCTGGAATCCCTATGGCTGTAAAAACCTTATTCTTGTGTTGGGAAGAAACCTCTCCCCCCATACCCCATCAAAGATGTACTATCTCTGCCAGTTTTCTACATAATACTGTAGCAGTTAGAGCACTCACTTTGGAGAAAGGGATTTTTCCACTGTCCTCACATCTCACATCGTTTTGGTGAGCGTAACCTGATTACGATGAGCTGCATTCAGCAATGTTTCTGAATTCACAGTCAGTGAATAAACATTGTTTCAACTGTGTCCAGTTCTGGGCCCCTCAATTTAAGAAGGACATTGAGAAACTTGAACGTGTCCAGAGAAGGGCAACGAGGCTGGGGAGAGGCCTCGAGCATAAGCCCTATGAAGAGAGGCTGAGGGAGCTGGGATTGTTTAGCCTGGAGAAGAGGAGGCTCAGGGGAGACCTTCTTGCTCTCTACAACTACCTGAAGGGAGGTTGTAGCCAGGTGGGGGGTTAGTGTCTTCTCCCAGGCAACCAGCACCAAAACAAGAGGACACAGTCACATGCTGTGCCAGGGGAAGTTTAGGCTCGAGATGAGGAGAAAATTCTTCCCAGAAAGAGTGATTGGCCATTGGAATGTGCTGCCCAGGGAGGTGGCGGAGTCACCGTCCCTGGAGGTGTTCAAGAGGGGATTGGAAGAGGCACTTGAAGCCGTGGTTTAGTCATGAGGTGTTGGGTGACAGGTTGGACTTGATGATCTCTGAGGTCTTTTCCAACATTATTGATTCTATGATTCTCTCATACCTCAATTGTGTACTTGGTTCATCACTTCAGCCCTGTTCTCAGCATGCACTTGAATGCCAATCATTACCATCACCACATGTTCAGTTCAAACTATGTATCTTTGAGTGCTACATTTGGTTGTTTTCTGGTCCCTATGCACTATTTATACAGTGTGACATATGTTTTGTGAAGCCCTTTGATGAAATGCAGACATATAGCTTGTTAGGCTATTGTCTAGCTGCTAATCAGTAGCAATTCTCAGATGCTCTATGCTGGCTGAGTTACAAAAACTGGGCTTACTGGTTTTCAGGTCTGTGTAGTCTATAACTTTACCCTCCAATGATGCTGGCACTTGGCTTGCTGAGGGAATCTAGGCCCATGAATGAAAAATAAGCTGAGGCTGCCATAGACTTTATAATGATTGCAATCTTCAATAAGGGTTTATGAGCTGACTAGTATTTCACAAGCACACAGCAAGTGTTCTAATGAATCAAAACCAAATATTTACAAGAGGCAAGTAATTAGATGTAAGAAAATTAAAAGGCTTATGAAACCATCTGGATGGTTCAAAGAATTAGTTATTTTCAGAGAGAACACTGAAGGGTTAAGGGCACCACTTAAAATCTGACTCTTGTTAATGGTGATTAGATATTTTTTACCAGCTGACTGCTGCCTGAAGACTGAAGTGAAATGAGTAAGGGACTGCTTTTGTGTTTATGGCTAGGTTTGGAGAAGAGTCTTGCAGATTCTTGTAATTTTTACAGTAGGTCCTCAGCAGAAAGACAAAGATTTTGCCTCCATCAGTGATCACTTGTATCTAAACTGCGTTGTGATAGGTGTGGGAAAGCTTGTGGTTCCATGACAAATTATATGTGTGCTTTAATGATTAAAAGAGAAGTTCACATTCCAAAATGGATTATTTCAAGGGAAATGGAAAAATCCCATAAAACCTATCTGATATCCACAATAATGTTTTGTATGGAGCATAGACAAATACAGAATCAGAGAACTGTTAGGGTTGGAAGGGACCTCAAGGATCCTCTAGTTCCAAACCCCCTGTCATGGGCAAGGACACCTCACACTACATCAGGTTGCCCAGAGCCACATCCAGCCTGGCCTTAAAAACCTCCAGGGATGAGGCTTCTACCACCGCCCTGGGCAACCTGTTCCAGTGTCTCACCACCCACATGGTGAAGAACTTCTTCCTAACATCCAGTCTGAACCTACCCATTTCTATTTTTTTTCCATTCCCCCCAGTCCTATCATTACCCCACACCCTAAGAAGTCCCTCACCAGCTTTCTTGTAGGCCCCCTTAAGACACTGGAAGGCTACAATAAGGTCTCCTCAGAGCCTTCTCTTCTCCAGACTGAACAGCCCCAATTCCTTCAGTCTGTCCTCATAGGAGAGGAGCTCCAGCCCTCTAATCATCCTTGTGGCCCTTCTCTGGACATGTTCCAGTACGTCCAGATCCTTCCTGTAACAGAAGTTTAAGAGAAACACAGACCACAAACTGAAACCTGCTAATAAGAAATCTTTGGCAGCAGAAGAAAATTACTTGAAATATTTGAACTCTCAGTAATTAAAAAACCAAGCCCTCAAACAAAGAAACTGTGAAGGAGGCAGACATTACACTATCAAGTTTTATCTGAGTTAGAAAGAAATCAAATTAAAGTGGGTAGATGTTGACTCTCACTTTGCAAAAGCTGATGTTTACTGCTGTCATAGCTGAGAATAAATTTCAAAGTAAAAAGACAGCTGCATTCAACTACAATCAGCCTAACAGGCTGCTAATATATCTCCCAGCTATAAAGCTGCTTATGTTAGCCAGTACTACACTTGGTACAAAGTTACTTTAGACAAGAGGCTGTAAATGTTTGAGAGTGGTGTTTTTCGCTCCGTTTGCAGCTTCTACTGATTCAGCAGGGTTATGATTAAGCAATGGAGGAAGGCAGAATTGAGGTTCTGAAACCTAATATGGTTCCTTGCCTTATGGGAAGGAACTCCAGCTTCAGACTCCAGCTTCTGTTCACACTATAAGGCTATTTAACACATTAAACACTTGTTTGTTAAATACATCATGGAGAAAGAGAGCAGCACCAGGTTGCTTGGAGGACAGCCTCTGTGCTGTATGCAGCAGTGTTAACACCATCTACACTGAATACTGGGAAAGGTGGAGCTAAAGAGGAGTTGGCCTATTTTAGGTTCCTTATGAACTAGGAGGATTGCTTAGATGCTTCTCTTAGAACCTTTGCTGGGACTAATCTTGAATCCAGTTTTGTCATAGAATTAACCAGGTTGGAAAAGACCTTCAACATCATCGAGTTTGATTTACAGCCTTATAAGCTGGGCACTAGTAGACTGTATGGAGAGAACTGGATGCCCCAGAAGAGTCTGAAGAAGACAGGAAATTTCATGAAGAACTGCCTGAGTGAGCCATGAGGAAGTTCTTCACCATGAGAGAGTGGTGAAGCCCTGGAATGGGTTGTCCAGGGAGGTGGTTGGGGCCCTGTCCCTGGAGGTGTTTAAGACCAGGCTGTATGAGGTTCTGGCCAGCCTGATCTTGTGTGTGGTGTTCCTGCCCATAGCAGGGGGGTTGGAACTAGATGATCCTTGTGGTCCCTTCCAACCCTGACTGATACTATACTATATAATATGATTTGCCTTCTGCTGGAAGAAAGCCAGCTTTTCATTCTGTCTCATAGTGGTAAGTTACCGCCTGGAGTTAAGTGCTTTGTATGCAGTAGCCTTTTGTTGGAAAAGCAAGCAGCAGTCTGAAACACGACAGTTAAACATCTGAAGGCCTAAGTCCCATTTCTACCTGATTGGGAAGGACTTCAGCCCAAGTTTTCCTTCTCTATGGTGAGTGTTATAACCAGGAGTATGCAGGTACCAGCACCTGAAGGGAGGTTGTAGCCAGGAAGGGGTTGGTCTCTTCTCCCAGGCAACCAGCATCAGAACAAGAGGACACAGTCTCAAGCTGTGACAGGGCAAGTTTAGGCTCCAGGAGAGGAGAAAGTTCTTCACAGAAAGAGTTGTTAGCCATTGGAATGTGCTGCCCAGGGAGGTGGTGGAGTCACCATCACTGGAGGTGTTCAAAAAGGGATCGGATGTGGCACTCGAAGCCATGGTTTAGTAGTCATGAGGTGTTAGGTGACAGGCTGGACTTGATGATCTTTGAGGTCTTTTCCAACCTTGTTGATTCTATGATTCTATGATCTTGTCCTTTTAGATACAGGCTGTTTAAGTATTCAGCGGAGCAGAGACTGCAATGGAGCAGGTCTCCCAGGTGAGTTTTCCAACCTCCAAACTACATCATCTCTCTAATGAATATTTAAGATAGGATAGTGATGACAACCAGAGAGAAGCCCACGAGAAAACGAATTCTGTCTTCATAGCAGGGTTTGAATAGTGTGCCGTAAATAAAGCATTGGGACCACACACTGAATCTGGAGGATAAAAGAAGATGTTGAATAGCTTACTCATTAAGCCAACACCATCCAGCACGAGCACAGAACGAGGCAAAAGCTGTGTGGAAAAAATAGTATGTCATCAAGTAATTAAAGACTGTGGCACAATGCATATGTATAAGGGACTGAATTAATGTTTTCAGGAAATCTTAATTTTGGCATTTACTAGCGCTGGAGTGCTCGACTTTGCAATCTGAGCAATATTCTTTTAGTGTATCTTTTTGTGTAGATAGATATGCTTGGCACAAAAAGGGAGCTGAGGGAGCCTCACAAAGCCTTAAAAGGACTATTCCTTTTTTCCCTCTGCCACAATAGCCTCTGAATGAGAAATTATAGTAGCTGGCTGAGAATCATAAACAGTGAAAACTTAGTATAGTAGATAATTATTAACACCGCGTTTCCTCTGTAGGATTAATTTTCCTCATTTTCATTCCAAGAATCCTCTACTTCATGACTTTGCAGGCTAACATGTAATGAATGCTACCAACAGGAGTTTCTTACAGCAACCTCTGCTGCGGTAGCTGCAGCTAAAGAAGGGAGGGAGCAGGGGTATTTAAAGGGTGAGGTTTCGAAGAGACAGTTAGAATAGATGCCTAAATAAGAAGAAGTAATGAAGATGGCAAATTCTGCCTGCTGTTCTGCTGATGGATTTGCCCATGAGCAGATTGGAATATTTTAAAAACATACTCATTATTCAGAATCATTTGTCAAGGGTCAAATTCTTTCCTGGTTACTCACATTGAGGCAAGAAAAACCTGCCTGTGGAACAAGCTGCTGCTGCAGTGTGAATAGGCTTGAGGAAATCTGTTCCCAATTAGTTTATGGAAATAATTCTCCATTTCATAAGCAACTCTTTGTGTATGTTTGTCACTCAGAATGTGAATGGTTTTGACTGATCTTCTAAGTAATGTGGCATGTTACAATGTGCCACATCACACTGAACTAGGTTTCCAGTACAAATATTTGGCTATATTCTGCTATAATTTAATTTCCATGATTGTTTTCTGATATTCATAGAGAGCTGCCCTTCTCAGCAGCTCCATCCTTTCCATCTGGAAATATTGTCCTTAAAATAACCAGAGAAAGTAAACACAATAGGAGCTGAAGTGAATTAAGAAGTCCAATGGCATCCTGGCCTGGATCAGGAATAGTGTGGCCAGCAGGAGCAGGGAAGTCATTCTGACCCTGTGCTCAGCACAGGTTAGGCCACACCTTGAGTCCTGCGCCCAGTTCTGGGCCCCTCAGTTTAGGAAAGATGTTGAGTTGCTGGAAGGTGTCCAGAGAAGGGCAACAAAGCTGGGGAGGGGTTTGGACCACAAGTCCTGTGGGAAGAGGTTGAGGGAGCTAGGGTTGCTTAGCCTAGAAGAGGAGGCTCAGGGGAGACCTTATTGCTGTCTACAGCTACCTGAAGGGAGGTTGTAGCCAGGTGGGGGTTGGTCTCTTCTCCCAGGTAACCATCACCAGAACAAGAGGACACAGTCTCAAGCTGCACCAGGGGAGGTTTAGGCTGGATGTTAGGAAAAAATTCTTCATAGAGAGAGTGATTTGCCATTGGAATGGGCTGCTCAGGGAGGTGGTGGACTCACCAACCATCACTGGAGGTGTTTAGGAGGAGACTTGTTGGGGTGCTTGGTGCCATGGTTTAGTTGATTAGATAGTGTTGCATGATAGGTTGGACTTGATGATCTCAAAGGTCTTTTCCATCCTGGTCTATTCTATTCTATTCTATTCCATTCCATTCCATTCCATTCCATTCCATTCCATTCCATTCCATTCCATTCCAATTTTGCCACCCACAAGAATATGTATGATTTTTCTTTGGAGTGAGATAGGAGGGGACAGTATTTGCGTAGTATTAGTGATTAATGACCAAGGAAAGGATTGCATTTACTGAACCACATGAGAACAGTCAGACAAAGAAAAAAAACCCACCACACACATGACATTACTAAATTCTCTAATGGTTTTATAGTGAAAAGATAATGGACATATAAAAACTGTGCCTTGTAGATAGCTAAAGGAAATATTACACCATATAAAACACTTCTGATATTGATTTTTTGGAAGCCTTTTATATTTTGGTAGCTTGCCAAAGAGCCATTGTGGCACAGTATTTCTTTCAGTCTGCAATATACATTTGTTTTCACCTTAGCAGAAGTACTTTAAGATGTGACATTTGGGTGAATTGAGACACCCAACGAAATATCTCTCAGAATGTTGGCTCTCCTGCAGGAGTTCTGAGAGTCATCAGAGACTTTTCAAAGTGGAAGAACAAGAGAGGCTAAAACTGGGCACTTGCTTTATCTCACTTACACCGAAATGACTCACCCTGGAATAGCAGAGATGTGTTTACAACCTATCCAAAGCATAGAGCCTACAAAGAACCTGTAGACATAGTTTGTTTATGTGCTGTTGAGTACTAAGTTCCTTCTCAGTTCTTTCTAGACTGACCTTGTAAAGCCATAAGTAAAAGGGAGTTGGTGAGATCTGTTTGTAGAGTTACACACCAGTTTGGGTTTAGCAGTTGCACTGACTACATAAGGACACTTTTGTTGTTGAAGAGTAGAATGGGCTTTTAGGGACTTTGGAATTTCAGGATGAATTATGCCATGTGCTTGGGTTTACCACTAGAAGGTTAAAAGGCAATGAAGCCCTTTACTGCCATACCTGTCAGATAAGGTTCAGAGGTGTGAGCTTTGGATGCTTGTATTTGGTTTGGCTGAGCTGGAGTTAATTCTCCCCAGAGCATCTTTCATAGCGCTGTGTTTTGCAGTGATGTAGCTGGGTGTTGATAACACATCAGTGTTTTGGCTACTGCTGAGCCAAACATCGAGGCTGTGCTTTTCCAGTTATTTTCCACCCCCAACAGTAGGCTGAGGGACAGGCTGCGGGATGGGCTGAGGGATGGGCAAGGTCTTGCCCCAGGTCTTGGGTGGGGACACAGCTGGACCACCTGACCCAAACTGACCAAAGAGGTATTCCATACCATATGACATCAGCTCAGATATAAAAGCTAAGTGAAAGAAGGAAGTGGGGGAATTCATTGATGGTGTCTGTCCTTCAGAGCAACTGCTATGTGTATTGAAGCCCTGCTTCCTAGCAAGTGGCCAGACATTGTCTGCTGATGGGAAGCAGAGATAATCTTTACTTTTGCTTCTGCCTTTGCTTTTAGAATAGAACAGAATAGAATAAACCAGGTTGGAAGTGACCTTCAAGATCATTGCATCCAACCTATCAACCAATCCAACCCACCTAAACAACTAAACCATGGCACCAAACACCCCATCAAGTCTCCTCCTGAACACCTCCAATGATGGTGACTCCACCACCTCCCCGGGCAGCCCATTCCATTTTGTGTTTCATCCTATTAAATTGCTTCTATCTTGACTCACAGGCCTTTGGTTATATTTTCTCTCTCCCCTGTTCATCTAAGAAGTGGAGTAATAGAGTGGCTTTGGTGGGCATCTGGCTCCCAGACAGGGCCAAACCACAGCAGTCCTTTTACACAGCACTACAAAAGATGTGCAGGGGAAAATTAACTCCAGCTCAGCCAAACTGAATGGAGTGCTTTTGACCTGATAGCAGGACAGTGACAGTGACAACCTTGCTGACTGCATCTACAGCAGGTGATTGCAGACTCTTAAGGTCAGTATGTCCTGCACTTATGATCAAATACATTTTACTAAAACACCAATTATTCACATTTAGCCCTGGAAATGTCATAATGTAAACATCCTTCAGGGATTTATTTCTCATAATTGTGTCATAGTTGTGAATAGAATAGAATAGAATAGAATAGAATAGAATAGAATAGAATAGAATAGAATAGAATAGAATAGAATAGGATAGAATAGGATAGAATAGGATAGAATAGAATAAACCAGGATGGAAGAGACCTTTGAGATCATTGAGTCCAACCTATCATCCAACACCATCTAATGAACTAAACCATGGCACTAAGCACACCATCCAGTCTCTCCCTAAACACCTCCAGTAAGGGTGACTCCACCACCAGGTGGGGGTTGGTCTCTTCTCCTAGGCAACCAGCACCAGAACAAGAGGACACAGTCTCAAGCTGCACCAGGGGAGGTTTAGGCTGGATGTTAGGAAGAAATTCTTCACAGAAGGACTGATTTGCCATTGGAAAGGGCTGCTCAGGGAGGTGGTGGAGTCACCATTCCTGGAAGTGTTTAAAATAAGACAGGATGAGGCTCTTAGTGCCGTAGTTTAGTTGATTAGATGGTGTTGGGTGATAGGTTGGACTTGATGATCTCTGAGGTCTTTTCCAACCTGGTCAATTCTATGATTCTGTGAAAAGTCAAGGTCATCCACTCACTCTTAGTTCCTGATCTTCTAGTATTGGTGGTATGAATGGTCTTGTTTTAGGACCCAAAAGGCAAAAGGCAATAAATACTGTATGTTAACACCCATGGGTTCTGCTTGCAAAGGCTGAGTCAGGTGCCAGGGTTTGAGTGTTGCCTCTCATTTTCTTTGCATCCATGCCTTGCATAAACAGGGTTCAAGAAATGAGTTTGTTGCTTTTATATTCCTATGAGGAGTATAGATTAGCATATCAATATCAAGTAATTAATATGATAAATAAATTAATAAACTGCAGCATGAAATTAAGAATATTCTTCTTTATTGTAATGACTAGTTCCAGTGGAGACTGAAACTTATCTCTGTTCACAGAGTAGGTTGAGTAAAAGCAATGGAAATTCAATTTTCTTCTATAATAATGGTAGCCCTAACAAAGAGGCAATATCCTGACATGAAAAGATATCAAAGAATCACACAGTTGCTGAGGGTGGAAGGGACCTTTAGAGGTCATTTGGTCTAACCTCCTCTTGCTCAAACAAGATCACCTACAGCCAGTTCCCAGCAACACATTCAGAGGGCTTTTGAGCCAGTATTGACCCCTAGGGTACACAGCTAGTTACTGGCTAAACTGACTGAACTTTGTACCACTGATCACTTTCTGAGCATGGCCATTCAGCCAGTTTTCAACTTACTTCACTGTCTGGTTATCTGGCCCAAGTGTCATCAGCTTCTTTGTGAGGATCTTATGGGAGACACTGTTGAAAATCTTACTGAATTCCAGGTAGACAATATCTACTGATCTCCACTCATCTACCAGGCTGTTTCATCACAGAAGCTTATCAGTTTGGTCAAACATGGCTTCCCTTTGGTGAATCCATGCTGACTACTCCTGTTGATTCTCTTGTCCTTAATGTGCCTGGAAATGGTTTCCAGGATTAGTTGCTCCATCACCTTCCCAGGGATCAAGGTGACTGGTGTGTAGTTCCCTGGGTCTTCCTTTCTACCTTTCTTGGAGACAAGAGTGATGTTTTTGTTTATTCATCAGACATCTTTCAGAACTGTCATGATCATTCAAAGGTAATTGAGTGGTCTCATAATGACATTGGCACTTGTAGGTGCTTTCCACTAGGGCTTATGTTTGCTGGTTTTGCTCAGGTATTTTCTAACCTGATCCTCTTCCACCCAGGGTATCTCTACATTGTTTCAGGATTTCCCTCTGCTCTCTGAGATTTGGGATTCCTAATAGCTGCTCTTGCTAGCAAAGTCATCATTCAGTACTTTGACCTTTTTGATGTCCTGGGTCTCTATCAATCATCAGGCCCACATTTCCCCATGTCCTTTTGCTATTTATGTGCTTAAAAAAGCATTCTTTTTGCCCTTGACATCTCTGGCCAGGTTCAATTACAGTTGGACTTTGGCTTTCCTAACTTCATCTCTGCATGCTCAGGGAGTGTTTCTGTATTCCTTTTGGGCTACCTGTCCCTACTTCCACCTTACACATATTCATTTTTATGTTTGAGATTTGCAGGACTTCCCTGGTCATCCATGCAGGGCTTCTTCGAATGGATTGCTCTTGATATTGCAGGATATCCAGCTGGATATCCTCCAATTGATACTGGAGGATGTTTCAATATCTATCACCTTTCTTGGATCCCTTTTCCATTCAAGGTCTTATCCTGTGGGAGCCTTTTAAGCAGACTCCTCAGTATTCTTTGCTAGTATCCATGCAGGGACCAAACTTTGCCCTAAATCATGTCTATTACACAAAATGCAAGGATTTTCAAACATAGAACAGAACAGAACAGAACAGAACAGAACAGAACAGAATAGAATAGAATAGAATAGAATAGAATAGAATAGAATAGAATAGAATAGAATAGAATAGAATAGAATAATCCAGGTTGGGAGAGACCTTCAAGATCATCGCATCCAACCCATCATCCAACACCATCTAATCAAGTAAACCATGTCACTAAGCAACCCATCAAGTCTCCTCCTAAACACTTCCAGTGATGGCAACTCCACCACCTCTCTGGGCAGCCCATTCAAATGAGCAATCACTCTCTCTATGAAGAATTTCTTCCTAACATCCAGCCTAAACCTCCCCTGGTGCAGCTTGAGACTATGTCCTCTTGTTCTGGTGCTGGTTGCCTGGGAGAAGAGACCAGCCCCTGCCTGTCCACAACCTCCCTTCAGGTAGCTGTAGACAGCAAGAAGGTCTCCCCTGAGCCTCCTCTGGTAGAACAGAAGTGGAATATTTTGTGCTGGTTGCTGCACAGCCATTCATCACATTATTTCCCCAGAAGCCAGTATTTCTCTTATACAGATGGATTTGCTGCATGTGCATCTGTACATTGACCAGAAAGATGATCATCTTTTGGCCCTGTGAATGTAATGGTTCACACCATGCAGCTAAAATTATCCTAACCAGACCGGCCATGCCCAGCTATCTGCTGGGAATGGCCTCAGAGAGGTGCTAATTTCTTAATTGTGCTGTGAAAAGAAAGCTGTTCTGAGCCAAAAGTGTGCCAGAGAAACTGCTTACAATTTAATACGCTTTGGGCCAATGCCACAGTCCTCTCTTTTACTGGTATTGACGTGTCCATGCAGCCTGAGCAGTTGCTTTCCCCAGGGAAAAAAGTTTCACATAGCTTGCTGCTACATGAATTTGTCTTTTGGGTGTTTTTGGTGTTTTGGTTTTTTTTTTTTTTTGCCTGCAGCTTTATGAAAACACCTAGAAATTACAGGATCACAGCGTCACTAAGGTTGGAATAGACCTCAAAGATCATCAAGTCCAACCTGTCACCACAGACCTCATGACTAGACCATGGCACCAAATGCCACGTCCAATCCCCTCTTGAATACCTCCAGGGATAGTGACTCCACCACCTCCCTGGGCAGCACATTCCAATGACGAACGACTCGCTCGGCGAAGAACTTTCTCCTCACCTCAAGCCTAAACCTCCCCTGACACAGCTTAAGACTGTGTCCCCTTGTTCTGGTGCTGGTTGCCTGGGAGAAGAGACCAACCCCTTCCTGACTACAACCTCCCTTCAGGGAGTTGTAGAGGGCAATGAGGTCTCCCCTGAGCCTCCTCTTCTCCAGGCTAAGCAACCCCAGCTCCCTCAGCCTCTCCTCATAGGGCTTGTGCTCAAGGCCTCTCCCCAGCCTTGTTGCCCTTCTCTGGACACGTTCAAGTGTCTCAATGTCCTTCTTAAACTGAGGGGCCCAGAACTGGACACAGGACTCAAGGTGTGGCCTGACCAGTGCTGAGTCCAGGGGCAGAATGACTTCCCTGCTCCTGCTGGCCACACTATTCTTGATGCAGGCCAGGATGCCATTGGCCTTCTTGGCCACCTGGGTACACTGCTGGCTCATGTTCAGGGAGCTGTCAATCAGTACCCCCAGGTCCCTGTTTGGGAGCTCTCCAGCCACTCTGACCCCAGTCTGTGGCTCTGCATGGGGTGGCCGTGGCCAAAGTGCAGCACCCGGCACTTGGACTTGTTGAATGCCATCCCATTGGACTTTGCCCATCTGTCCAGTCGGTCGAGGTCCCTCTGCATGGACGTGCAATGTGGCATAGCAGTTAGCCAGCCTAGACAACTGTCTTTTGAAACCTGGCTGCCCCACTGCCCCCCCGAGTCTGTGAAAGCTGGAAGCTGGTGTGGGAAATGGAGGCTGCTGATGTTTTGAAATAGAATAAGAACAACTGCACTTAATTTTCAGTTTCTGAGAGAACTGACTGTTTACTCAAGAAAGGGTTTGGAGCCTTTGTGCCTTTTTATTTCATTTTCTTTTCTTTTAATTTTATTTAATTTTATTTTATTTTGCTTTAGATAAAGGCAAACCACGCTGCTGTTCCTAAGCACAGTAGTTTGAGAAGCAAGCTCTCACAGGAACGAAGTTGGTCCCCAAAGCTTAAGCATTCTGCTGTATAATTATGGAGGTGTTTTTTTTTCCTTCCAAAAATATTTTTATTTTTTTTTTATTTCCTGAGAAGCTGACATTTCAAAGGGCTTTCAATTCTGTGTGTCACTATCAAATAATCTTTTTTGTACTTGGCTGTTTATTATTGGATTGCAACAACGATAAAGCTCTAGGGGTTTTGTCTCCTTTGGTATGTTAATTAGCTATTTTCCCTTTGATCTTTTCCTCACTGAAAAGAGTGAAAAGCTATCTCGGTAGGGAATCTTACTGATGTACATTCATCCCCTCATCTCCATAATCTGAGGATCAGAGGGAGACAACAAATTTCACTGCTGAGCGAGGTTGCTATAGGCCTTGGTTATAATGCACTTGGTTTCTAAATAATCCCACCACCATTTAGAGCTGGAATGCTGAAGAGGAACCTCTGAGAAAAAGAAATGCAAAAAATAATTAATTTTAAACTGTGAACTACCTTCATTAATTTAACTTTTTTCTTGAAGTTTTAAACTCATGCATATGCCACAAGCTCTTTATCTCTTGTATGCCTCCACACACATTTCTACTATTTTTTTGCCACCTTTTTTTCTTTCTTCTCCTTTCTACTGTTGACTTTTGATACATTTTCAGTTCTCACAGAATTAAAATATAGGCTAGGCACCAAGTAACTACTGAGTGAACTTTAAAAGTAACTACTGAGCAAACTTTCTAAGGTTCCTTGAGTACTGTGTCCAGTTCTGGGCTCCTCAATTTAAGAAGGACAATGAGACTCTTGAACATGTCCAGAGAAGGGCAATCAGGCTGGGGAGAGGTCTCAAGCACAAGCCCTGTGAGGAGAGGCTGAGGCAGCTGGGGTTGTGTAGCATGGAGAAGAGGAGAAGGCTCAGGGGAGACCTTCTTGCTGTCTACAACTACCTGAAGGGAAGTTGCAGCCAGGTGGGGGTTGGACTCTTCTCCCAGGCAACCAGCACCAGAACAAGAAGACACAGTCTCAAGATGTGTCAGGGGAGGTTCAGACTGGATGTTAGGAATAAGTTCTTCATAGAAAAAGTGATTGCCCATTGGGATGGGTCATTGTACCCCTGTACTCTGCACTGGTTAGGCCACACCTTGAGTACTGTGTCCAGTTCTGGGCCCTTCAGTTTAAGAAGGACATTGAGACACTTGAACGTGTCCAGAGAAGGGCAACAAGGCTGGGGAAAGGCCTTGAGCACAGCCCTGTGAGGAGAGGCTGTGGGAGCTGGAGTTGTTTAGCCTGGAGAAGAGGAGGCTCAGGGGATACCTTCTTGCTGTCTACAACTACCTGAAGAGTAGTTGTAGCCAGGAGGGAGTTGGTCTCTTCTCTCAAGAAACCAGCACCAGAACAAGAGGACACAGTCTCAAGCTGCACCAGGGTAAGTTTAGGCTCTAGGTGAGGAGAAAGTTCTTCACTGAGAGAGTCGTTCGTCATTGGAATGTGCTGCCCAGGGAGGTGGTGGAGTCACCATCCCTGGAGGTGTTCAAGAGGGGATTGGACGTGGCACATGGTGCCATGGTCTAGTCATGAGGTCTGTGGTGACAGGTTGAACTTGATGATCTTTGAGGTCTCTTCCAACCTTGGTGATTCTGTGGTTCTGTGATTAGCTGATTTCAGGTGTCTAATATGCTTCTATGCTCTGGACCTGAATTCCATCCTGGCTATGTAAAAGTCCAATTAATATGGTCCCTACTGCAGTTTGAGATGCTTTTGGTCTCCCATTGGGCTACTAGCTCCTATTCCATCAGAGTGTAGGTCTTTTGTCTTACCTGACAATGCCGCATAGATACTACAGGTACCCTATTGCACCTGAAATAGCACTAGGTGCCTGCAATTGAGTTGAGCATGAAATGGCTGCTTTTTTTTATGAGCTGAGAAGTTCCTCTGAAAATATCTTTAACTTCATTGAAGGAAAAGGAAGCCTAGTTCAATTATTGAGACATCTGTGGTAGATCTCTAGACCTGGTCAAGTAAATCCCATTTCTGATTGATTGGGCACATGTATTTCACTCTCGGGAATCCTGTTCTAAAGGTGACAGCACCTGGTTTGTTTCCCTAGAGCTCCTACTTCATATAATCTCTGTGCTGGTGCTCCTAACACTGAATCAAAAATGACTGAAAAATCACAGTGGAGTGCCTCTGGAGTGATTTCAATGCTTATGCCTTCCTACATGCTTCACAACCACAGCATGCTACTTGTGACTCATGCAGGTGGGTGCTAGGATATGAAGAGCCAGAAATAATTACTTTTTTTTCCCCACAGTGAGATCTGCAGTGTTAAGTTTCTAAATGTACTGCTTGCACATCAACATTTAACATCAAGAACATCAAGATTTAACGTATCGAAGTGCCAGGTTCTGCACACTGGCCATAGCAACCCCATGCAGTACTACAGGCTGGGGTCAGAACGGCTGGAGAGTGGCCAGGCAGAGAGGGACCTGGGGGTACTGGTCGATGGTAGGCTGAACATGAGCCTGCAGTGTGCCCAGGCAGCCAAGAGGGCATATTGCATCCTGGCCTGTATCAGGAACAGTGTGGCCAGCAGGTGCAGGGAGGTCATTCTGCCCCTGTACACTGCACTGGTTAGGCCGCACCTTGAGTCCTGTGTCCAGGACTCGGCCCCTCACTTTAGGAAAGATGCTGACTTGCTGGAACGTGTCCAGAGAAGGGCAACAAAGTTTGTGAGGGGTTTGGAAGACAAGTACTATGAAGAGAGGCTGAGGGAGTTGGGGTTAATTAGCCTGGAGAAGAGGAGGCTCAGGGGAGACCTTATTGATGTCTACAATTCCCTGAAGGGAGGTTGTAGCCAGGTGGGGATTGATCTCTTCTCCCAGGCAACCAGCACCAGAACAAGAAGACACAGTCTCAAGCTGTGTCAGGGGAGGTTCAGACTGCATGTTAGGAAGAAATTCTTCACAGAGAGAGTGCTTGCCCATTGGAATGGGCTGTCCAGGCAGGTGATAGAGTCACCATCATTGGAAGTGTTTAGGAAGAGACTTGATGGGGTGCTTGGTTTCATGGTTTAGTTGATTAGGTGGTGTTGGATGATGTGTTGGACTTGATGATCTTGAAGGTCTCTTCAAACCTGGTCTATTCTATTCTATTCTATTCTATTCTATTCTATTCTATTCTATTCTATTCTATTCTATTCTATTCCATTCTATTCCATTCTATTCTATTTCTCCTCAAGCTTTTCCCCACTATCTCCAAGACTTAATCTTTTAAAACAGTGTCTGTTTTAAAGGCAATGAGAAAAAAGCAGACAGGAGAATTTAGTTCCTATTGCAGTCTTACGCAATGAAAATCTTGTTCCCACAAGGATCAACTGTTCTGAGCAAGATTGAGGTGGAATCCCCAATGTTCTGTGTAATTACAGGAAGAAGGATTACTGCTTTCTGCCCTGAGTTAGGCAACGAAGACTGAGCTAGACACATGACCTTCCCTTCACTGAAACTGAAGACAAAAATTGAAGTCTCCAGAGGAGATTTAACATTTAAGACTGTCCTAATAAATCGCTTTCTGGATGTGCTCATTTCTGCCCACAGAGTGTAAAAGGAGACTCAAACGATGAGCTCACCCAAACTTAGACATTTATAAAGTCAATGAAATAAAAATGGCTTCTATGGAACTGGGACTCCAGCCTGGTGGATGTGGGGCAGGCTGTGGATGTAGTCTACCTGAACTTCAGCAAGGCCTTTGACTCCATCCCCCACAGCAAACTCCTGGCCAAGCTGTCAGCCCCTGGCTTGGACAGCAGCACTCTGTGCTGGGTTAGGAACTGGCTGGAGGGCAGAGCCCAGAGAGTGGTGGTGAATGGTGCCACATCCAGCTGGCAGCCAGTCACAAGTGGTGTGCCCCAGGGATCAGTGCTGGGCACCATGCTCTTCAATATCTTTGTTGATGATATGGACGAGGGATGAGGGGATTGAGTCCATCATCAGTAAATTTGCGGACGACACCAAGCTGGGGGCAGGTGTTGATCTGTTAAGAGAGCAGAAGGGCTCCCCAGAGGGACCTCGACTGACTGGACATATGGGCAGAGTCCAACAAGATGACATTTAACAAATCCAAGTGCCAGGTGCTGCATTTTGGGCACAACAACCCCATGCAGAGCTACAGGCTGGGGTCGGAGTGGCTGGAGAGCTGCCAAGCAGAAAGGGACCTGGGGGTGCTGATTGACAGCTGGCTGAACATCAGCCAGCAGTGTGTCCAGGTGGCCAAGAGGGCCAATGGCATCCTGGCCTGGGTCAAGAATAGTGAGGCCAGCAGGAGCAGGGAAGACATTGTGCCCATGTCCTCAACAGTGGTTAGGCCACACCTCAAGTCCTGCATCCAGTTCTGGGCCCCTCATTTTACGAAGGACATTGAGACACTTGAACGTGTCCAGAGAAGGGCAATGTGGCTGGGTGGAGGCCTCAAGCACAAGCCCCATGAGGAGAGGCTGAGGGAGCTGGGATTGTTTAGCCTGGAGACGAAGAGGCTCAGGGCAGACTTTATTGCTCTCTACAACTACCTGAAGGGAGGTTGTAGCCAGGTGGGGGCTGGTCTCTTCTCCCAGGCAACCAGCACCAGAACAAGAAGACACAGTCTCAAACTGTACCAGGGGAGGTTTAGGCTGGGTGTTAGGAAGAAGTTCTTCATAGAAAGAGTGATTGGCCATTGGAATGGGCTGCCCAGGGAGGTGGTGGAGTCCCTGTCACTGGAGGTGTTTAGGAGACTTGATGTGGCACTTGGTGCCATGGTTTAATTAATTAGATGGTGTTGAGTGATATTCCATTCTGTTCTACAAGCTTTGAGAAAAAATACTTTATCTACCTTGGGGCACTGCAGAAAAAATACGGGGAGAGACATTCCTGAGGAATCAAACCCTGGGAGGAGAGAGAGTAAGAAGCTAGAGGGCATCTAGGATTTACAAGGAAGGTGTCGTAAGTGGTAATATAATTGTAGGAAAGTAGTTTGGCATCTGAGATAAGAAGGGAAAAAGGTCTGTGCTATTTACTTTCCTGGTTTACATAAGTCATGATTCAGAGCTATTAAATTTTAAATCCTTTGCACACCTTGAAGACATTTTACAGGATTATCCACCTTCTCATGTTGCTACAGGAATCATATAGTCTCAGTGCTCTTCTCATCTTAGATAGTAGTGTTCAAGGTCAACATCCCAGCAAGTGTACTTATCCTTGAGTATGCCATGCCAAATGAGCCCAAGTGTAAAACAGAATAGAATAGGATAGAATAGAATAGAATAGAATAGAATAGAATAGAATAGAATTGAATTAACCAGGTTGGAAAAGACCTTTGAGATCATCGAGTCCAACCTATCATCCAACACCATCTAATCAACTAAACCATGGCACTAAGCACCCCATCCAGTCTCTTCCTAAACACCCCCAGCGATGGTGACTCCACTGCCTCCCTGAGCAGCCCAATCCAAGGCCAATCACTCTTTCTATGAAGAACTTCTTCCTAACATCCAGCCTAAGCCTCCCCTGGTGCAGCTTGAGACTGTGTCCTCTTTTTCTGGTGCTGATTGCCTGGGAGAAGAGACCAACCCCCACCTGGCTACAACCTCCCTTCAGGTACTTGTAGACAGCAAGAAGGTCTCCTCTGAGCCTCCTCTTCTCCAGGCTAAGCAACCCCAGGTCCCTCAGCCTCTCCTCAGAGGGCTTGTGCTCCAAACCCCTCATCATCTTTGTTGCCCTTCTCTGGACACCTTCCAGCAACTCAACATCTTTCCTAAACTGAGGGGCCCAGAACTGGACACAGGACTCAAGGGGTGGCCTAACCAGTGCTGAGTCCAGGGGCAGAATGATTTCCCTGCTCCTGCTGGCCACACTGTGCCTTATACAGGCCAGGATGCCATTGGCCTTCTTGGCCACCTGGACACACTGCTGGCTTGTGTTCAGCCTACTCTCAACCAGTACCCCCAAGGTGGCTGAAATCCCTCAGTAGGACGAGAGCCTGTAAGTGTGATAACTCCTGTAGCTGGTGTAGGAAGGCTTCATCAGTAGGCTTCCCCTTGATTGGGTGGCCTGTAATAGACAACAACCACAAGGTTCCCCTTGTTGCCTTGACCTCTAATTCCTAGCCATAAGCTTTCAGCTTGGTCATGGCAATTCTTTAGGGACAGTTCTTCACGCTCTTTCCATTTCTTAACATAGAAAGCAACACCTCCTTCCTCTCCTGTCCCTTCTGAGTAGCTTGTAGCCATCAACAGCCGCACTCCACTCACTGGATTCATTCCTCAAGTGCTGAAATAGGACAGTCTGTCTCCAGAGGTTTTGATTGTGTAGGGTTTACTGCTACTTTTCATGCTTCCCCTGCCTGCAGGACAACACTTTATAGATCCTAGATCTCCATTCTCTAGCTATAATGGCTGACAAAAAGCAGCAGCAGAAGAGAGGGAATTTCCCCAGGATTACAGTGAGCTTGAATCAATATTTTTTGAGGATCAGAAAAGGCAAGCTTGCAAAATGGAGTATCTGGTGTTGTAGGAAATGTCCAGAGTGTGGTAGTGTGGGGGGAGACTGGATACTGCAGAAAGGAGCTTGTTATGGCTGTGGTATTGACACAGATGCCTGTATCTGATCCAGTGTCATCATGGTAAACTGAGCTGTTAGAGTGGAGAAAGGCATCTTTGGGTCTTTATTTGAAGGTGGTAATGCAGACACCTCTCCCAGCTGCTCCCCGTCTGTTTCACTTGCACCAAATGCCCTTCCATTTGCTTAGAGGCAAACAGGCAGGAGGTAGCCAAATGCTGCATAAGCTTCATGAGGTTGCTAAGTATGATAGCTGCTGGGAGTTGATGTGGTAAATAGAAACACCACCTCTGAGTCCAAATGGACACGTTGGTGTTTGTTTTTACCTTGCAGAAGCAAACTGAACTAGAGGGCTTCATAACATCTGATCCAAGCCCTCAGAACATACCCTGGCATATGGCACCCTGAGTGATGAGCAGCTTGTCAGCTAGACCATTTAGGTAAAGAAAGTGACACAAACTCTTCCACAGACCACATTTGGGAGGTTTTTAATCCATACATAGATAAATAACACATTCTCTGTGTTCTGAATCATTTTCTGTGCATCACATAGCTACCAGTGCCCTTCTATTTCCAATCTGTCCCAAAAGATATTTATCCTAGAGAAGTGGTAAGTACACTTGGGTAAATACAGAAAGTGATCCTCTTTAATATACACAAAGAACAATAAGATTGCAACATCACCAGTTAGGAATAACTAGGGTTCTTATTAAGCTTATTCATGCAATATCACTTCTGCCCTATTGCATACCTCTGGTGTTTATAGCTATATTTACCTCTAGTTGCAGTCTTTATTCACATCTGAGGTGAAAAAAAAGAGCATTTTCTGCTGCAGTGCAAGGCTGCATCCTAAGAGTGCTAGGAGGTCACAGGAGGAATTTTAGAGCTGGCAGTTTTTAAATTTACACATCTATTTCTTCTTACAGAAGCCTTACTTTCTACTATTTGTGTGTGTGTGCCTGCAAGATATATTTGCAGTTTATTCTGTATGTATTCATGTCCACATCCTGTTATTTTTAACTTTTTTTCATTTCTGGCCATTATAAAAAAACATAATAAGGGCTATATTTCATTTTTAGTATATCCATGCTACAGAGCAGGAAAATCAATTAGCTTTAGCCATCTCAGTTCCTTTCCTGTAAAACCAGGATTTAGAACTCCGGTCGCTGTGGTTCTCCCATAGCAAAAAAATGTGCTGATGATCATCTGGATGTTGTTATTATTGCTATGTTCTTTCTGTTACCTGTTGAAAGGGTTAATATATTTCCCCCCCCCACCCTCCTCCTCCTCCCTGATATTTTAAAGCTGAGACCATGAAAGCTGGCTTAGGTGCAGAAGTTTATTGTCCCACGTGAACTGCTGTGTCTGTGTGATTACACTGCATTAAGAGCCCAGGTGGGCTCTGGTATTTCATTTTCAAGTGGGTTCTGCTATTTTACCTTCACCAGTAAGCTCTCACGAGAAACAGGAGCCATGGAGACACTTCAAGTGGAGCACTAGCATCTTTAGAATAGAGTAGAGTAGAGTAGAGTAGAGTAGAGTAGAGTAGAGTAGAATAGACCAGACCGTGTTGGAAGAGACCTTTGAGATCATCATGTCCAACCCATCATCCAAAACTTGCCCTGGCACAGCTTGAGACTCTGTCCTCTTGTTCTGGTGCTGATTGCCTGGGAGAAGAGACCAACCCCCACCTGGCTACAACCTCCCTTCAGGTACTTGTAGACAGCAAGAAGGTCTCCTCTGAGCCTCCTCTTCTCCAGGCTAAGCAAACCCAGCTCCCTCAGCCTCTCTTCATAGGCCTTGTGCTCCAAACCCCTCCCCAGCTTTGTTGCCCTTCTCTGGACACCTTCCAGCAAGTCAACATCTTTCCTAAACTGAGGGGCCCAGAACTGGACACAGGACTCAAGGGGTGGCCTAACCAGTGCTGAGTCCAGGGGCAGAATGACTTCCCTGATCCTGCTGGCCACACTATTCCTGATCTGATGTGCCACATGGCACTACGAGGCACAGTATCATCATTGGGGTGGTGGTTAGCTAAGATGGGAACTGCAGGCACGAGTACAGAACTCTAACCTCTCTTATGGTGCTGCAGTATCCAGCCAATAGAATAGAGTAGAATAGAATAGAATAGAGTAGAGCAGAGTAGAGTAGAGTAGAGTAGAGTAGAGTAGTGTGGAGTCACCATCCGTGGAGGTGTTCAAGAGGAGACTGGACGTGGCACTTGGTGCCATGGTCCAGTCATGAGGTCTGTGGAGACAAGTTGGACTCGATGATCCTCGAGGTCTCTTCCAACCTTAGTGATACTGTGATAGAATAGAATAGAATAGAATAGAATAGAATAGAATAGAATAGAATAGAACTAACCAGGTTGGAAGAGACCTTTGAGATCATCGAGTCCAACCTATCATCCAACACTATCTCATCAACTAAACCATGGCACCAAGCACTAAACCATGGCACCACGGATGTCTATACCATTTCAGGTGTATATTGCTGTTCTAAAATGGCAAACAGCAAAGCTGCAGCATGCATTTTGTGCTGCTCTCTTCAACGGAAGGGAGCTGTCTGCATGCTGGGCTGTGTCATTTGAGCCTGCTTGTTTTGCGGTCAGTGCGTGGAAACCATTTAATGTAGGTCACAGTATGCTGGAATGCAAATAAAGCAAAATCTGGAGTGACTGCACTCTTACATATGCATTCCTACAAGCTGTCCTAAGTCATGGCTCAGAGACTGTTTAATTGTGAAAATAATTTCCTCCCTGAGCATTTGCAAGGGAAACAGCTTCTGTGCTAGTTTAGTGCTGTAGGACACATCAAAATGACAATCTCTCTTCCTTGTTTTTTTTGACTTTGCAGACACTGTTCTTTATTGCAAGCCCTACTCTGAAGGACATTTTCTATCCTTATATTTTTTAATAACCCCTCCAGCATCCCCTCTCTATCAAAGAAAACCCTTTTGTGAGTGCTTCACTGAAGTCTAGGTGTGGTTTCTTTCCTCTGTATTCTATGTGTGCCTGATCCTGAGCGTTTTGAAGAGAAACACAGAATCCGAATGCATGGGCACCTGCTTCTTGAAAAGAAGGAACACTGAGAATAGGATAAATGGCAGGGAATGGAATGGAATGGAATGGAATGGAATGGAATGGAATGGAATGGAATAGAATGGAATGGAATGGAATAGAATAGAATAGAATAGAATAGAATAGAATAGAATAGAATAGAATTAGCCAGGTTCGAAGAGACCTTCACGATCATCAAGTCCAACCTATCATCCAACACCATCTAATCAACTAAACCATGGCACCAAGTGCCTCATCCAGTCTCCTCTTGAACACCTCCAGGGATGGTGACTCCACCACCTCCCTGGGCAGCTCATTCCAATGGCCAGTCTTTCTGTGAAGAACTTCTTCCCAATATCCAGCCTAAACTTCCCCTGGCACAGTTTGAGACTGTGTCCTCTTGTTCTGGTGCTGGTTGCCTGAGAGAAGAGACCAACCCTCACCTGTCTATAACTTCCCTTTAGGTAGTTATAGACAGCAAGAAGGTCTCCTCTGAGCCTCCTCTAGGCTAAGCAACCCCAGCTCCCTCAGCCTCTCCTCATAGGGCTTGTGTTGCCTCATTGTGTCCATTACAATCTAGTGTGGGCTGAGTCTTGGAGCCCAAGCAAAGCAAGTGCAATCCAAGCTTTACTGCTGAGTTAGATATTTAGTTCCAGCTCCATACTGTCATGGCAGCATCGTTCCACTCCTTAACAAGGGAGTGATTCTCTATGCAATAAATTTAAATTTCTGTGACATGCAGCCACACCTAAATTCAAAGTGTTTATTATAAAATCTTAGCACTAGCAATAAAGAGAAGCACTGCACCCAGCTGAAACTGTAAAGGGGATTTAAATAGTGTTGCAATTATCTAATTTGCAAATTGAGCAGGGCACCGCTGGTAGCAAATTTTATGTAGAGCGTTGTAGGGTTTTTAAATGACCATAAGTAGTCAGGGCATTTGCTGAGAGTGTGTTGTGCAAGATGGAATAAATGGTGGAATGATTTGGGCTTTCAGAACTAGGCTGAATAAAATGCTACAGCATATCCTGCATGGGTGGGCTCGCTCTGACAGGCAGATGCATTCAGGAACATAACGTGTCTTGTATGGCTCTGATTTATATGACTCTGTGAAGGTGCCTAAGGGCTGGTTTACACACAAGCTTGCACTGTTTTAATTAAACCTGTTTTCAGTGTGGGATTTTCAGTTCAGAATAAAGTTACCCTCATCAAGACAGCTGAAAAATGTCAACCTATGCCTTATGCATCCCGTTGTCAGTGTCTAAGTGAAGCGGCACAGCTGTGCAGGTATTGTACATATGGAAAATTGAGAGGTAAGTGTTTCCAGAGAGAATGTCCTGAATTCCCTCAGGAAGGGGTTGAATTCTCTCCACTGACTCCAGGGCATGGAGAGATGAAGTCCAGAGCTTAGACAACTGGAATGAGAGACTCGGAGTAGATGCTGTTTTATCTCCTCTCATTTGTACACTCTCCCTTTTTTCCCTGTCTCTAATTGTCCTTTCAGTGCTTATACCTAAAAATGCCACTGTTGGGTGGAAATCAAAACCCAAAATGGAAATGTTCTGGAAATTGCATGAAGAGCAGCCTCAATAGAAATGAAGAATAATAACATCTTACCAAAATAACTGTAGAGACATTCAAAAAAAAAGTGGGGGGAAATGAGAAAATAAAAGGAAGATGCAGATGGTGACTTCAAGATAATGTGACTTGGATGTCCTGTGAATGGAATACAGAGGGTATTTTGACCACATTTGTTGGCTGAGTCTTGACTTTTCAGAGAAGTCAAAGTGAGTGAGACAAGGTGGGAATAGAATAGAATAGAATAGAATAGAATAGAATAGAATAGAATATTGTCCAGGGCAAAGGGTCTTTGTGCTGGCCTTCAGGATTTTCTGAACTCACTGAATTATCAAAAACAGAGGGCTGAAGATAGCTGGAGCTATATAAAGCAGAACTTAAGAGGACTAAACTTGATGCAGTCTCCCCCATCCCACTGTTGAGGTCCTAACTAGGAGAGTAAAAAGTAGGAGGAAACAAGTTCAGCAGAAAATAAGTTGTTCCATTTCAAAGGAGGATTTTAGGCAAAACTACGAGTAGACAGTCAGGGTGCTGCAGAAAAATGAAGAGGTAAATCCTCTGGCATTTACAGCATTTGTGTCTTAGAGCTACAGGACTAGAAAGACATCAGAAAAGAGAGCCTCAGTTTGCATCTTAATTAGCAGAGCTCTTGATTGGGAGGATTCAGTTGGAAATAATTTACAATTCTCCTTCCTCATAAATAATGTTTATCATCACCCCTGAACTAAAAAGATGGAAAATATTCACAGACATAATCAGTGATATCCAAGAGTTTGGCCCAGCTATTTTGTAGAACAAGATTCTGCAGTCTGGTGGGGGACTGATTGGGGGGAAAAAAAATGCAGAAAAAACCAGACACTGTAGGAAAAAATGAACAGACAATAATTAGTGTAACACCCAGGGAAGCTGTCTGGGAAACCCATACCAAACAAAGAAACTACATTCACATCACTAAATTATGGAACTCATTTTCATAGGATACTGGGAGATGCAATTGGTGGGGGGCAGATTCATAAGGGAAGTAGACTAGGCGACTAGGCTAGACTAGACTAGACTAGAATAAACCAGATTGGAAAAGACCTTCAAGATCATCGAGTCCAACCTATCACCCAACACCATCTAATCAACTAAACCATGGCACCAAGTGCCTCATCTTCTTAAACACCTCCAGTGATGGTGACTCCACCACCTCCCTGGGCAGCACATTCCAATGGCCAATCACTCTTTCTGTGAAGAACTTCTTCCTAATATCCAGCCTAAACCTCCCCTGGTGCAGCTTGAGACGGTGTCCTCTTATTCTCTTGGTGGTGGCCTGGGAGAAGAGACCAACCCCCACCTGACTACAACCTCTCTTCAGGTAGTTGTAGAGAGCAATAAGGTCTGCCCTGAGCCTCCTCTTCTCCAGGCTAAGAAACCCCAGCTCTCTCAGCCTCTCTTCATAAGGCTTGTGCTCCAAACCCCTCCCCAGCTTTGTTACCTTTCTCTGAACACATTCCAGCAAGTATCTCTTGTAGCCTCCTCAAGCTGTAATAGAGTATCTGTTAACCATGAGGATCTGATATAACCTGTGGCTGAGGAAGACAGTAAGCTGCTAAGACAGGGAATCAGGGAAAGACTGCTACTGATGTGGTCACTCTTCCTTTCTTAACATCTTTCTCAAACCCTCTGCTACTGATTGTCACAAACAAGTAGTATGTTAAACATGCATTTGGCCTAACTCTGTGATGTTCTTTTTATGTTCTTGCAAAATAAATCACAGATAACCCTGAGAGCAGTTACTTTTAATGCTGGAAAGGGAATATTTCACCTATTTTTCCTGTTGCCTAGATAGTGCTGCATGCTGCCATGCGTGAAGCGTGCCAATAATCCCATTTAACTCTCCTTATTCCACAGAGGGTTCAAATCCAAGAAAACAGCTCCAGGCACTTAAAATACTGTGTAGGAAGCCCAAATAAAGAACAGTCATCAGAGAAAACTCCTTCTGTGATGCTTGAGGTTGACTGAGAAGTTGCTGCTTATGTCTCAGAATGTCACTAATACTTCGGAGCAAACTCCTTCGGTGCCTACCTCTCACAGTGAGGTCCAGCAGTCACAGCTGCTGGTTTAGAGCAAATGGTGGGCCACAGACAGTTGAAGCCAGGGTGAGTGCCACAAGAGGAAGTCTGTTCCTACTTGTTCCCCCTCCAGTAATTGGCACACAGACCCACGACTTCACTGTGCAATACAGGCATTTTTAGGGCTGTAGAGTCTGCTCAGTCAGCCAGATGATAACCATATGACTACTTGAGTGCTAATGAACAGAAATGTGGGGCACAAGCTAAACCCACTATTTCTGAGAGCAATGAGGCTTTATATTGGCTTAGGCCACTTGTGAAAACATGTACGGTCTCTCCTAAGATCTAATTACTAAGCTTGCTCAGTCCGGGATGAAGCTGTTTGGATGACACTGACTTCATTTAAGAACCTGATGAATTAATGATCATTTGGAAAGTAGATACTGTGTGGAGCATTTGGTCAGGAAGTGGAAATCCAAGGATTTAAATTAATGTTTACATTGTTCAGATTAAGATGGGGGATTGTACAGCTGAGAAGGATAGTCTTGCAATAAGTCAGACATGCTCTTAAGAAAATCCCCTACATCCTTCCTGTTTAATGCAGGTTGAAAAATCTAGAGAGTCAGAAGAGGTGAGGCAGAGTATATTTACAGCTTTGACATTAGGTGCCTCAACAGGGGATGAAAAAACCTCTTTCTTTTCCCTGGATCATTTTTTCTTCCCTTTGGTGCTGATGTAAGATATGATGTGTACACAGTATCCTGTAACTGCAGCAGGATACACAGTTGTCCCTATTCCCAGGTACAGAATCATGCTCCTTTGCTGTTCTTCCTTTGGGTGCCATGAATTCTTCATGCCTGACTGCACAAAAATTCAGCTTGAACAGATAAAGAGGCATCTTTCTACCCAGGTGATTCTACAGATGGCAGTTCATGCACCCCCCAGAATTTCTGCAAGGTATAAATTCAACCCCTGTTAGTCTGAGGAAGACACTGAGCCCAGCTTTACCATTTCCTTCATAACATGTTGTTCAGAAAAATAGCTGTTGCTGAGCTGTTCCTCAAGGGAAATCCAGAAGTTTAATTCAGAATCAGGTTTCAGGCTCTGAATTGCATGCTGAGAGCCATATCTGAGATAAGTGCTCCAGTCTAAGCAAGGAGCAATGTTTCAAATGCCTTGGGTTTTGTCTGTTGTAGTAGGCTGCAGTGTAGAAACCAAACCATCTCTTGTTTTACTGGAAGGAACCTAAGCACCAGATGTACCTGATGGTACCAAGGCATTTGTGCATGCCACTGATGAGTCTTGCACTACAAAACTGCCCAGACCAAATGCATGAGGGCACAGTCTGCTAACATGGGCTGGTTGCTCACGATGCAGTAGTGGAAAAATTTTAATTAACCAGATTCTAGTTATTGTAACACCCAAATCCAGGATTTAATTAGAATAGAATAGAATAGAATAGAATAGAATAAACCAGGTTGGAAGAGACCTTTGAGATCATCAAGTCCAACCTATCACCCAAAACCATCTAATCAACTAAACCATGGCACTAAGCACCCCATCCAGTCTCTTCCTAAACACCTCCAGTGATGGTGACTCCACCACCTCCCTGGGCAGCACATTCTAATGGGCAATCACTCTTTCTGTCAAGAACCTCTTCCTAACAGCCAGCCTAAACATCCTCTGGTGCAGCTTGAGACTGTGTCCACTTGTTCTGGTGCTGGTTGCCTGGGAGAAGAGATTAACCCCTGCCGGGCTAAAACCTCCCTTCAGGGAGTTGTAGAGAGCAATAAGGTCTCCTCTGAGCCTCCTCTTCTCCAGGCTGAACAGCCCCAGCTCCCTCAGCCTCTCCTCACAGGGCTGTGCCCCAAACCCCTCCCCAGCTTTGTTGCCCTTCTCTGGACATGTTCCAGCAATTCAACATCTTTCCTAAACTGAGGGGCCCAGAACTGGACACAGGACTCAAGGTGTGGCTTAACCAGTGCTGAGTCCAGGGGCAGAACGACTTCCCTGCTCCTGCTGGCCACACTGTTCCTGATGCAGGCCAGGATGCCATTGGCCTTCGTGGCTGCTGGGCACACTGCTGGCTCATGTTCAGCCTCCTATCAACCAGTACCCCCAGGTCCCTTTCTGCCTGGCAGCTCTCCAACCACTCTGACCCCAGCCTGCAGCACTGCATAGGGTTGTTGTGGCCAAGGTGTAGAACCTTGCACTTAAGATGTGTTAAATCTCATGCCATTGGACTCTGCCCATCTGTCCAGCCTGTCAAGGTCCCTCTGTATTTTGAGTTCGTCCCCTTGAGTGCTGAAGGCTACAGTCTGCTCAGCAAAGCCCTGTGACTATCGCTTCCATAGAAAGAAGTCCTGGGCTATATCAGTGCATGCAGCAAGCCTTCCCAGTTGTGACCGTTTGAGGCTGTGCCTTTAAAAACAGACAGTACTGGGACACTGGCTAAATGTTATCGGTACTAGAACAAAAACACTCTGATATTCTAAACGAATTTCATTGGTGGATGGACAAAATGTGACTTTAAATTGTAGGGCAGTTGGAATTTTTTTTCTGAGTTTGGGAGTTTGGGTTTCAGCCTGTTCTGCCATGCCAGCCTGAACTGCTGCTCTCCCTGCCTGCTTCTCAGCGAACTAGCTGGAGCTGACCTTGAGATAAGCAAAAACTAATTCCTGCATGGGCTTTTGAAGCTTAATAACAACTCTTTTCCTTAATAACTGCCTTTCTCTTTCTCTCTAACCCCTTTTTGAGAAAAAAAGGGAAGTAGTGGGGGAGAGAGGGGGGTTACAGGGAGGGAAACCCTCCTCTCAAGGAGGGAATCTTGTGTTATTTTCCCTTTGCTGTATGTTTCTGTATATATATTGTAAATACCTGTATATATTGTGTTACATATAATCTGATTCCTATATATGCTTGTAAATATAGTCTGCTTTCTCCGACTGAGTTTAGCCGTGGTTTCTTACTCTGTGGGGGAGGGAGAGCTAGGCCCTCTCTCAACCTACCACACCAGTAATTGAATTGCTGTGTGGGTAAGCTCGCAAATAAATTTAATTGCATGTAAGACTGCCTATTTGCCCAGGAAATGAACATAAAGACAAAGGAACACAGAAAGAGCTGTGTGTTTTTGAATTAGGAATAAAGCCCAGGTCAGTGGTGTAGGGAAGGTGTTTCTGTAAATCTCAGGAGTTTATGAGGCACAGGATGTCTATTTGGTGAATATTTATATATTTTTAAAATAATGGTAATTAAAACAGTAAGAAAAGAGGTGGTGGGAGGACATCATATACCTGCTATTCCTAGGATGAAAATCACAAGCTTCAAATACTATCGTCAAAGATAAAAGGCTTGTTGTGTTGGCAACTTTACAGCAGCTTTCCAAGCCTGTCAGATAGTCATGCTGTGGCATCAGCCATTGTTCTTCTGGAGACCTCCTTCTTCTCTGACTTTATAGCATAGAAACTGTCAGCTCTTAAATGATATTCCCTTCCTAAATTAAAAGGGGGGGCAAGAATTGGCAGATACTTTTTGAGGTGGGAGAAGCCATCTATTATTTATATACCTCTTTTAACCCTGCCGCTGTTACATCTGATTGAAGAAAAACCCAACAAGATATCACCCTCTATAAAAAAATAAATAACATTGAGGATGCTGCTTTGTATTGAATGAAAATATCAGAAATGCAAAGCTCTACCTTGATGTTTGGATCAAGGGAGATGCATTTGTGGTGCTGCAGTCATGAGACAGAACCTATTCTTTCCCGAGTAATTGGCTGCCTGCTGTCAGGATTCCTGAGGAAAGTTTGGCATGTTTGTGCAGAGCTGCATTGTCTTGCTGTATTTTTTTAGAATAGAATACTGCCTATAGCTAGACCTCTTCAATCAGAAGCAAGCATCTACCCACAGTCCACATACTGAGTTTTGAGTATGTGTGTGTGCTCTTCTTTGCGCCTTCACGGTATCACAGTATCAAAGTATATTAGAGGTTGGAAGGGACCTCAAGAGATCATTGGGTCCAACCCCCCTGCCAAAGCAGGATCACTTAGGGTAGTCTGCACAGGAATGCATCCAGGTGGGTTTGGAAAGTCTCCAGAGAAAGAGACCACACAACCTCTCTGGGCAGCCTGTTCCAGTGCTCCATCACCCTCACTGTAAAGAAGTTTCTCCTCATGTGGAGGTGAAATCTTCTATGTTCAAGTTTGAACCCCTCATTCCTTGTCTTATTACTGTGCACTACCAAAAAGAGCTTGGCCCCCTCCTCCTGACACCCACCCCTCAGATATTTATAGACATTGATGAGATCGCCTCTCAGTCTTCTCAAGACTAAATAGCCCCAGAGATCTCAGTCTTTCTTGACAGGGGAGATACTCAAGTCCTTTAATCATCCTCGTGGCTCTCCATTGGATTCTCTCCAGCAATTCTCTGTCTTTCTTGAACTGGGGAGCCCAAAACTGGATGCAGTATTCCAGGTGTGGTCTCACCAGGGCAGAGCAGAGAGGTAGAAGAACTTCCCTAGACCTGCTGGACACACCCTTCTTGATGCATCCCAAGACTCCATTGGCTCTCTTGGCCACAAGGGCACATAGTTCCATGGAGAAGTTGCTGTCCACCAGCACTCCAAGGTCTTTCTCCATGGAGCTCCTTTCCAGCAGGGCAGCCCCTAACCTGTACTGGTGCATGTTGTTATTCCACCTTCTCCCAGGCAATCAGCACCAGAACAAGAGGACACAGTCTCAGGCTGCGCCAGGGGAGGTTTAGGCTGGAGGTTAGGAGGAAGTTCTACACAGAGAGAGTGATTGCCCATTGGAATGGGCTGCCCGAGGAGGTGGTGGAGTCACCATCACTGGAGGTGTTCAGGAGGAGACTTGACAGGGTGCTTGGTGCCATGGTTTAGTTGATTAGATGGTGTTGGATGATAGGTTGGACACGATGATCTCGAAGGTCTCTTCTAACCTGGTCTATTCTATTCTATTCTATTCTATTCTGTTCTATTCTATTCTATTCTATTCTATTCTGCTCTGCTCTGCTCTGCTCTGCTCTGCTCTGCTCTATTATTTTTGATGAGGATGTTATGGGAGACAGTAGCAAAAGCTTTGCAATGTATTTTTTTCTGGTTTTGGCCTTTGAGCTGCTTCAGGTGTGAAGACAAAAAACTCCTCTGCGAATATGAAGCAAACTGAATTCTAAAAGATTTCCACTTCAAAATTTGCAGCAGAGACTTCTGAAATCCCTGTTTAGAACAGCTTTGCAGAAGAGATGTGGCCTCAAAGCAGCTCAAATGCCTCCTCTCTGTCTGGAAGATCAGAAATAAAGCTCACACACCATCTGGCAGGGAAAAACAGCAGACTTAGACTGTGGAGAGGAAACGAGCCATTGACCAAATGTTTCCCACTTAAGTGTCATTCAATGGATATTTGCCCCCTTCTCACCCCGAGAGCTCAGATTACCCAGTGAACCTTTTGCGAGGTATGCAATGTGTGTGTGTGTGTGTGTACCCAAGATGCAAGCTTTCAAGCAAAGATGTTGATAGCTGATAGCTAAAAAAACCCAAAACAAACAAAACACCAAACTCACAGCAAAAGACTTGGCTAGCTCCAGTAAAACTTCATGTGATGAACAATGCAGACTAGAGCTGAAGTTTTGCATGAAATCACAGAGCAAATATAATCAAAAGGAGCTTGAAAAGATAGGGTATGAAATCCTTGCATCCCCCTGGGATAAAATAGTCCTGCAGGACTCTTCCTGAACCATGAGTCTGTACTGAATTGGAGGGGAAAAACAGGACATATCGCCTGATAAACCAGATAAAGAAGTAATAAATTCTTAGCATTACGGACCAACCTGCCTCCTGCTGTAAATGTGTTTCCCATACTGAAGAGGCATATTCTACTCTCATTTCTACCCTGAGTCATTGGATTTTTGACATGCAGCCTGAAAGTAAAATGAGAACCAAAGGCTATGTTTGATACTATTAGCATCCTAGTAGAATCCAGATTTATTTTTCATGGTGAGACACAGAGAGTATCAGTGTTGCTGCATTTTGTACGTAAATATTTCAAGGTTTTTCATATTATTCATAGAATAGAATCACAGAATCAGCAAGGTTGGAAAAGACCTCAAAGATCATCAAGTCCAACCTGTCACCCAACACCTCATGACTACTAGACCATGACGCCAAGCGCCACGTCCAATCCCCTCTTGAACACCTCCAGGGATAGTGACTCCACCACCTCCCTGGGCAGCACATTCCAATGCCTAACAACTCTCTCAATAAAGAACTTTCTCCTCACCTTGAGCCTAAACTTTCCCTGGTGCAGCTTGAGACTGTGTCCTCTTGTTCTGGTGCTGGCTGCCTGGGAGAAGAGACCAACCCCCTCCTAGCTACAACCACAACAGGGTTTCTGAATTCTAAACTTAGAAATTCAGGAAAAACAACTTTATTCAACTTCTGCATATGACAAAATTTCCCTGATCAGCTAGCTGCTGTTTCTTTCCCCAGTTTCAGATTTGCAAAAATAATTAGTCTAACTCTGGGCTAATGATCTAAAGACTTCCTCTGTTTAATGGAGAGAAATAGGCGTCTGCAAGATGTGACACTTCTCAGACTATGCTAACTACCATGTCTGGGTGAGTCATTCCCTGTCATGTCCATCTTGGTACAGATACTTTCTAGGAATTTGATGGAGGCCACTAGGAACTGAAAGCTGCACAGTAGGCAGCACGGGTTCTACAGTAAGCAGCATGGGTTCTACATTGGCCACAACAAACCCCATGTAGTGCTACAGGCTGAGGTCAGAGTGGCTGGAGAGTAGCCAGTTAGAGAGGAACCTGGGGGTACTGGTTGACAGTAGGCTGAACATGAGCCAGCAGTGTGCCCAGATGGCCAAGAAGGCCAATGGCATCCTGGACTCGATCAGCAAGAGTGTTGCCAGCGGGAGCAGGGAGGTCATTCTGCCCCTGTACACAGCACTGGTTAGGCCACACCTTGAGTCTTGTGTCCAGTTCTGGGGCCCTCAGGAAAGATGTTGAGTTGCTGGAATGTGTGCAGAGAAGGGCAGCAAAGCTGGGGAGGGGTTTGGAGCACAGACCTCTGAGGAGAGGCTGAGGGAGCTGGGGTTTCTTAGCTTGGAGAAGAGGAGGCTCAGGGGAGACCTTCTTGCTCCTACCTGAAGGGAGGTTGTAGCCAGGTGGGGGTTGGTCTCTTCTCCCAGGCAACCAGCACCAGAACAAGAGGACACAGTCTCAAGCTGCACCAGGGGAGGTTTAGGCTGGATGTTAGGAATAAATTCTTCATAGAGTGATTGCCCATGGGAATGGGCTGCCCAGGGAGGTGGTGGAGTCACCATCATTGGAGGTGCTCAGGAGGAGACTTGATGGGGTGCTTGACGCCATGGTTTAGTTGATTAGATGGTGTTAGTTGATGGGTTGGATGTGATGATCTCAAAGGTCTCTTCCAACCTGGTTAATTCTATTCTATTCTATTCTATTCTATTCTATTCTATTCTATTCTATTCTATTCTATTCTATTCTATTTGAGGCATAACAATTTTGGTTTCAAATGCAGGTCACCACTATGAACCTGGTGTTGATGCACTTAGTGACCTACTCTAGAGGTGAAAGCCTGAATAGCCCACTGGTAATTCCCTGAGTTATTTGATCTCCCAAAGCAATTTTGTTTAGCTTGAAGCCTGTTCTTCCAAACTACTGATTTATATTTCAGTTGAGTGCAAGCAGGATTTTAATCATTAAATGTAATGGCATTTGTTCTTATAGGGTAAAATCAGCTCAATCCATATCTAGTAAAGAAATCTGAGTAATTGAAATAGAAGCACACTACTCCATCCCTTCAGGCATGTAACAAAAATAACTAATAGTAAAATATGCTATATCTCATCCCCTTCCTGTAGAGACACTGGAGTAATTTGTAGGCCAACAAAAAGATCATCTATAGCAGCTACTCAAAGTGGTCAAGATGATTTCTATTTGTGTGCCTTGATTTACACTTTGCACTGTATTACTAATCTCTGGGCTGAGGGTAGCTTTCCACAGGATATCTGAAGAGGGCCTACAAGAAGGCTGGGGAGGGACTTCTCAGGGTAGCAGGTAGTGATAGGACTAGGGGGAATGGAATGAAGCTGGAGGTGGGGAGATTCAGGCCAGACATGAGAAGGAAGTTCTTCACCATGAAAATGGTGAAGCCCAGGAATGGGTTGTCCAGGGAGATGGTTGAGGCCCCATCCCTGGAGGTGTTTAAGACCAGGTTGGATGAGGCTCTGGCCAGCCTGATCTAGTGTGAGGTGTCCCTGGCCATGGCAGGGGGGTTGGAACTAGATGATCCTTGTGGTCCCTTTCAACCCTAACTAATTCTATGATTCTATGATCTGTATCTACACAAGTTACACATACATGCCCTCACAAGTGAGGGGGTACTTGTGCCACACTCAACTCACACACTTTTCTTCTCATAAAGACCACACTGAAAAACACTATTTTTCTGATAATAATTTGAATGCTATAGAACAGAACATGTCAGAGCAAGGATGCAAGCCTGAATTTCAAGTTGTCACTACACTTTTTCACTTTTCATGATGGCAAATGTACCCAAGCAAATGTATTTGTATGGGAAGGGAAGGTTTGGGAAGGGAAGGTTTGGGAAGGGAAGGTTTGGGAAGGTTTGGGAAGGGAAGGGAAGGTTTGGGAAGGGAAGGGAAGGGAAGGGGAAGAAAAGGGGAAGAAAAGGGGAAGAGAAAACAAAAGAAAAGGGAAAGAAAAGAAAAGAAAAGAAAAGAAAAGAAAAGAAAAGAAAAGAAAAGAAAAGAAAAGAAAAGAAAAGGGAAAGAAAAGGAAAGAAAAAAGAAAAGAAAAGAAAAGAAAAGAAAAGAAAAGAAAAGAAAAGAAAAGAAAAGAAAAGAAAAGAAAAGAAGAAAAAAGAAAAGAAGAAAAAAGAAAAGAAGAAAAAAGAAAAGAAAAGAAAAGAAAAGAAAAGAAAAGAAAAGAAAAGAAAAGAAAAGAGAAAGAAAAGGAAAGAAAAAAGAAAAGAAAAGAAAAGAAAAGAAAAGAAAAGAAAAGAAAAAAGAAGAGAAAAGAAAAGAAAAGAAAAGAAGAAAAAAGAAAATAAAAGAAAATAAAAGAAAATAAAAGAAAAGAAAAGAAAAGAGAAAAGAAAAGAAAAGAAAAGAAAAGAAAAGAAAAGAAAAGAAAAGAAAAGAAAAGAAAAGAAAAGAAAAGAAAAGAAAAGAAAAGAAAAGAAAAGAAAAGAAAAGAAAAGAAAAGAAGGAAAGGAAAGAACCACAAATCACAAACTCCTTTTCTTGAATTAGATTGTGGAAGCTTTTGTAAGATTCCTTTTTCTCCTTCGGAGACGTGCACCATGTATCATCTGGTTCATTGTTACTCATACTCTTATCTAATAGCTTAATTAGTTTTCTAAGACACTACATAAACAACTTGTTTCCATAGTACTTTTTTCTGCCAAGATTAGAAATGGAAGTGCTGCATGTGGATAGAGGGAAAAAGAAGTTAGTCCAGGAGTGCAGGCATACAGTGAAGAAGAAGGTAAAATGGAATGAAGAGTGATTCGTTTGAGGAAAAATAATAATTAAAAAACCTCAAACATAGAATCATAGAATCAGTAAGATTGGAAAAGACTTCAAAGATCATCAAGTCCAACCTGTCACCCAACACCTCATAACTATTAAACCATAGCTTCAAGGGCCATGTCTTGAACACCTCCAGGGATGGTGACTCCACCACCTCCCTGGGCAGCACATTCCAATGGCTAACAGCTCTCTCTGTGAAGAAATTTCTCCTCACCTTGAGCCTAAACTTCCCCTGGTGCAGCTTGAGACTGTGTCCTCTTGTTCTGGTGCTGGTTGCCTGGGAGAAGAGACCAACCCCCTCCTGGCTACAACCTCCCTTCAGGTAGTTGCAGACAGTAATAAGGTCTGCCCTGAGACTCCTCTTCTCCAGGCTAAACGATCCCGTTCCCTCAGCGTCTCCTCGTAGGACTTGTCTTCAAGGCCTCTCATGTAGTCAATGAATTTAGGTGTCTAATTTAGGTGTAAATTAGTACAAAGAAATGGATAATTCTGAAAATACTTCAAAACAGAAAGATGGAATCTTCTTTATTCTTTTAGGTTGCATGGGACAAAACCTAGACTGTGACATGGCGATAGCAGTCTCTGGGTGAGCTGCACGTCACCCAAATCTAGGGGTTAGGTAAAGCTCTAGATTAAGGCAATTATGGTTAGACTTTTAAGTATATATCACAGAAGCAGGTGAAGTTGCCTGACATTAAATGCAGATTTCTCCTAATCAGTTGCCCATGTGTAAGTGTCTGCAACCACCTGAAAATCCCTAAGTCATTGTACTTGGTGGCCTCCACCTCCTCTCCAACATGGCAATGAGCTCTCCTCAGGTTTCATGTTTCATTTGCCATCCCCATCTGGGAATCCCAGGTATCTTAGGGCATTTTGGAATGGCATGGATCGTGGCTTATTAGAATAGAATAGAATAGAATAGAATAGAATAGAATAGAATAGAATAGAATAGAATAGAATAGAATAGAATAGAATAGAATAGAATAGAAGACACCGACTGGACAGATGGGCAGCATCCAACAAGATGATATTTAACAAATCCAAATGCTGGGTGCTGCACTTTGGCCACAACAACCCCATGCAGAGCTACAGGCTGGGGTTGGAGTGGCTGGAGAGCTGCCAAACAGAAAGGGACATGGGGCTGCTGATTGACAGCCACCTAAACATGAGCTAGCAGTGTGCCCAGGCGGCCAAGAAGTCCAATGGCATCCTGGCCCGCATCAGGAATAGTGTGGCCAGCAGGAGCAGGGAAGTCATTCTGCCCCTGTACTCAGCACCGGTTAGCCACACCTAGAGTGCTGTGTCCAGTTCTGGGTCCCTCAGTTTAAGAAGGACATTGAGACACTTGAATGTATCCAGAGAAGGGCAATGAGGCTGGGAAGAGGCCTCGAGCTCAAGCCCTATGAGGAGAGGCTGAGGGAGCTGGGCTTGTTTAGCCTGGAGAAGAGGAGGCTCAGGGGTGACCTTCTTGCTGTCTACAACTACCTGGTGGTGACAGTTTGGACTCAGTGGTCTCTTCCAACCTTGGTGATTCTGTGGCTCTGGGAATAGAATAGAATAAACCAGGTTGGAAGAGACCTTCGAGATCAGCATCCAACACCATCTAATCAACTAAACCATGGCACCAAGCATCTCACTCTAAACATATTTTAATGCTGGTGTCCTGAAGAAATAGACAGGACAATCTGCATTAATGAATCCACCTGCACCCTACAACTCTGAGAGAAAAGTGGAGTGCTACAAGAAGCAGTGAAAGAATTAAGAAAGAGAAAATTCTGACAAAACTTGAAGAAAAGGGAAAGCTATTAGGAGTGTGGAAAAAAAAAATCTTGCTAGGGAAAGCACATCAGCACCTGGTACTTTAAATTTTTGATAGCATAAAGCAATAGCAAAAGTGATTTTTCAACTCATTTGCATTGTAGATACTCACTTTACATAAAGGTCTTCTGCTTCCCCCTCTGATAACTGTATTTGTCCAAATTATTTATTGTAAATGAAATATGAGCTGAATTCAGCTATTTCCCCCCCCTCTTTATAAATAATTTTCAAGCTCATCTTAATTTGTATGGAAGCATTCATTGCTCATAAGGATTTGCCAGCTAGTTTATGAGGACAAATTACAGATGACAACTTGTTCGTGAGCACTTATTTCAACTCTTTATTACTCCTGAGTTGTGATTAGTCATCCGTATCACATGGTATTGAACTGACTGTTACTTTTTAATCAAGAAAACAATGATTAATGATGGCAATTAACTGATAATGAGAAACAAGAAGAATGTGAAGTTCAGGACTCACAAACACTTTAAAATAAACCATCAAGCACTTGAAGACACACACACAGCCAGGGCTAGTTTCTAATCAGTACGAGCATGACTAGCTTAATATGTTCATGGGTGAAAAATGCATCTACAGGAATAGTGTGGCCAGCAGTGTGCCCAGGTGGCCAAGAAGGCCAATGGCATGCTGCCCTGGATCAGGAATAGTGTGGCCAGCAGGAGCAGGGAAGTCATTCTGCCCGTGTATTCAGCACTGGTTAGGCCACACCTTGAGTCCTGTGTCCAGTTCTGGGTCACTCAATTTAAGAAGGACATTGAGACCCTTGAACATGTCCAGAGAAGGGCAACAAGGCTGGAGAGAGGTCTGGAGCACACGCCCTCTGGGGAGAGACTGAGGGAGTTGGGGTTGCTTAGCCTGGAGAAGAGGAGGCTCAGAGGAGACCTTCTTGTTGTCTACAACTCCCTGAAGGGAGGTTGTAGCCAGGAGGGGGTTGGTTTCTTCTCCCAGGCAACCAGAACCAGAACAAGAAGACACAGTCTCAAGCTTTGCCAGGGGAGGTTTAGGCTGGATGTTAGGAAGAAATTCTTCATAGAGAGAATGTGCTGCCCAGGGAGGTGGTGGAGTCACCATCCCTGGAGGTGTTCAAAAAGGGATTGGATGTGGCACTTGAAGCCATGGTTTTGTCAGTAACGAGGTGTTGGGTGATAGTTTGGACTTGATGACCTTTGAGGTTTTTTCCAACTTTATTGATTCTATGATACTATGTTTCTCCAGGTCCTATTCTTAAAAGTTCATACTGCCATTGCTACATTCAAAAGTAATTGTGGGATAGCACTTAGTTTGTGATTTCATGCTGTATTTGCTCGCTTTCCAGGTGAAGGATTTTATTGTATTTCCTTCTGTGTCCTGCAGTACATCTTGGTGTAGTCTTTTGGGGTCTTTATGAAATCCAGTTCTGCACACTATATGTTAATGCCCAATTTTGATCCTGGCTGGAGCTATACCAAGAGAGAAGAAAAAATTATAGACAAGAAGCAGCTGTGTGAGTTGCAGAAAAATACTTATTAGCTTGAATTTTCTTGGTTGAAAGAGCCACTGGGAAGCCTGTAGGAACCTTGTTCTAGGCTAAGAGGAGCATAAGGTGTCGCTGCTCAAAAAGTGACTGATGATTCATGGTTGTGACAAAAGCAGCTTCCAGCACTGTCATTTAAGTGCCACTGCACTAGTGAATATGTGGTAGAAATAAACTTGCCTTGGCAGCTCTTCTTCCTCTGTGATTTCAGAAAGAAACAATACATAAAACACTTGCATCTGTGAGATTTCTGTTAATGATAGACTAGACTAGACTAGACTAGACTAGGATAGGATAGGATAGGATAGGATAGACCAGACCAGGTTGGAAGAGACCTTCAAGATCATCGTGCCCAACCCTTCATCCAACATCACCTAATCAACTAAACCATGGCACCAAGCACCCCATCCAGTCTCTTCCTAAACACCTTCCTAAACAGCTCCAGTGATGGTGACTCCACCACCACCCTGGGCTGCCCATTCCAATGGGCAATCACTCTTTCTATGAAGGACTTCTTCCTAATATCCAGCCTAAACCTCCCCTGGTGCAGCTTGAGACGGTGTCCTCTTCTGGTGATGGTTGCCTGGGAGAGGAGACCAGCTCCCAACTGGCTGCAACCTCCCTTCAGGTAGTTGTAGACAGCAATACGGTCTCCCCCGAGCCTCCTCTTCTCCAGGCTAAGCAACCCCAGCTCCCTCAGCCTCTCCTCATAGGGCTCTTGATGGAGACAGCTCTGACTTTTTTTCAAATCTCTACAATCTTTCCATTTACAAACAGAGAATCTCCTTTGTAGAGCCAACTATCAAAGAAACCCCAACCTGATTACACTTGTTAGATTACAAAAATCCAGAATAATATGGAGCCACCAGAGAACAAGTGAAGCAATTGGAACTGGTGGAGCAAGATGAAGTCTTTCTCTCCCACTCCCTTACTGCCCAGTATATTGGGGCTGAAACTGTGAGAACTGAGAGCTGATGACTACATTATGACTCCATTGCAGCTGGTGGAGTTAATACCAACTGAAGTTTAGCTTAAAACAAACTTCTCATTTTTGCCTGGCACCTTCAAAGAGTGATGGGCAATTTAGGCAACCTCATGAGCAGCAGAGCAAATGAAGCCTGTTTTCATAAGGCTTTGTTCCATGAAGTTGGATTCTCTAGAATCTAATAAGGAATGAGCACCAAATGAAGCTTGTCCAGAAGCAAAGCTGGAGAAGGATCTTTCCCAGGTTGACTCTCTGCTATGCTGTAATGTATGTACTTATGCTGCAGTCTCTCCCCTGCTTTCAAGCTGTCCTTCTAGTCCCTATTTATTGACAGAATAAAATGTATTGGGACTTCACTTTGACTCTCAGTTGTATTTGTAACTGATGAATGGACTTGCAAGGGACTGGAAAGTAACAAAACAGCACACACAGGCACCAAAAGTATAGAGAAAGTAAATGTGGAAAGACAGGCTAAAATCATGACCAGCTTACAAGTATTTTCATACACAGGTAGAGTAGAATAGAATAGAATAGAATAGAATAGAATAGAATAGAATAGAACAGAACAGAATATAACAGAATAGAATAGAAATAGGTGCTCCTTCTGTATTAATCTACAACATGCTATCCATGTTAATTGGCTAGTCTTTGAGGATAGGGTGCCATAAGAAGTCATGATGACAGCAAAGTGCTTTACAAAGCACCTGGAATGGACCTAGTCATTGGTAGGTAATTCCACATGGAAAATGAATAGAGCAGAGTAGAGCAGAGTAGAGCAGAGTAGAGCAGAATAGAATAGAATAGAATAGAATAGAATTGACCAGGTTGGAAGAGACCTTCAAGGTCATTGGGTCCAACCTATCATCCAACACCACCTAATCAACTAAACCATGGCACCAAGCACCCTATCAATTCTCCTCCTGAACACCTCCAATGATGATGACTCCACCACCTCCCCTGGCAGCACATTCCAATGGGCAATCACTCTCTCTGTGAAGACTCTCTTCCTAACATCCATCCTAAACTTCCCCTGGTGCAGCTTGAGTACTCTGTCCTCTTGTTCTGATGCTGGTTGCCTGGGAGAAGAGACTGGTTCCCGCCTGTCTATAACCTCCCTTCAGGTAGCTGTAGATGGCAATAAGGTCTCTATAAGCAATAAGGCAGTATTGTGGGATCATAATTACAAAAAAATACTTTAATTAGTTTTTTTTTCTTTTTAAAAAAGGTGATTAATACACTTTGTTTCTGTAGATATATCATTATTCCAGCTGGGCAACTCAACTGCCATCATCCCAGGCAGACAGAAAAACAACTCCCCTCTGCCACCTTCTCTTCCCCCCACACCCTTCCCGATAGGCAGAAAGGTAGAACAAATGAAATGTGGAAAACTAAGATGGAAGTACAGTTGCAGCATAGGCATTTCTGAAGCATCTCTCCTTAACACAAGTGAAGGAGTCAAGTACAATGGTTCATGGGTCAGATGAGCAAGCATTCATAAGCACCTCTGCGCTATGTGAGGGGCATACACCTGGCCGCACTATGTCATGAGTCTGCTTGCTTGATCAAACCAGTTCAGTGGTGTGCTGCTGAGAGTGGCTGACTGCAGGAACCTAGGGAAGTCTATAAGATTGGGGTAAGTATGTAACTGGATGAATTCACTCAGGCTCCACCAAGCCAAAATGCCAGGACTTTCTCCACTAAAGAAAGGAGTGCTCGGTCTAACAACTTCCATGGATTTTGTCTATCACTTTTTTAAGCTTGCTAATCTTTCAGTATCTGTACTATGAAGTGATAGGGGTTTCTCAATTTACCTACATGTGGTGCAGAGAAGTAGTTGCCAGTGAATCACCAGAACCTCTTCCTTGGCCCTCACCTTGACTTCCCTCAGACCTTTTTCATCACTGTAAACCTGTTTGGTAGTCACTGGGCTTTTGGATGGCCCTTGGTTTCCCAGACCTACTTCACTTGGCTATCAAGGGACTGGATCATTGTCAGTGAAGACAATGCTCTTCCTTGCCTTGCTGCCACACTTCACTTCCAACTCCCCTACCACTGTGGAGCAGCCCTGGTTGCATCCTGGCAGTGTCCCCCTTGGTTAGTTTCAGACCCCTTGTATGCCAGTTCCTCTGGATGCTCTCGGGTTGCTCTCTTGGAAAGGAGCGTGAGCAACAATTCCTCTTAAGAGGACACAGCCTCAAGCTGTGCCAGGGGAGGTTTAGACTGGATGTTAGGAAGAGGTTCTTAGAGAGAGTGATTGCCCGTTGGAATGGGCTGCCTGGGGAGGTGGTGGAGTCGCCATCACTGGAGGTGTTTAGGAGGAGACTTGATGGGGTGCTTGGTGCCATGGTTTAGTTGGATTAGATGGTGTTGGATGATGGGTTGGACACGATGATCTCAAAGGTCTCTTACAACCTGGTTTATTCTATTCTATTCTATTCTATTCTATTCTATTCTATTCTATTCTATTCTATTCTATTCTATTCTATTCTATTCTCTTGCATTAATCACCACAAGATATCACAGATTTAATTTCTCTTTGTACCTTAGTTTCCTTGTACATACATCAAAGATAAAGTCCTTGCTTTCCTCCTCTGTTAAATTGTTTATTATCTAAAGTGTTATGTAGGAGCTGCCTGGGACTAGATGTCGAGGCGCTGAAACTAGTAGGACTAGGCACCTATGTACTTTTGTGAAACTGGCTTCTACTCTACCTGTGCTACTGTGATGGGGAGTTAATTTTCCCTTGCTTCAGTAGGCTAAATAATAGGCATTTAATATAAATCAGTATCTGAGATACATGAGTAGTTTCAACCCCCCTTATAATCCCCACGGTGTCCACAAAGAGAACCTAAATTAATTACTTAGATGGCCAGACCTAACTGGTTGTTTTACGCTAGGTGTCAGAATGTTAATGGCTAATTTGCCTGTGTCCAGACTGATGGATCTAGTATTAGCCTTTGCTAATAAGTAAAGTATTTAGTTATAAATCATTAAGAGTAGCAAATTTTGTCCTGCTGCAGCCTTATAACACCGCTGGGTTAGGAGCATTGTGTCTGAAAAGGTGCTTTGGGTAAAAAAGGCTTACAGGATTAGAGAGCAAATGTATGTGATGTAATTCAAGAAATCATCTCCTGCATCTAGTTCAGATATTAATTTATTCTGATTCTTCCTTACTTTCCACCAGGTTAAAGAAAAGATGGCTTTGAACTGATAAAAATTAATCATTTTTTTTTTTCTTACTCTGCCATGCTTTAGTAATCTTAACTATATTTTAACCTGCCATGAGGGCACTGAATATATAGCATATTTAGCTCTGTGTGAGCCTGAATTACCTTCTTGGAATATACTGTATTAAAGGGATGAGTGTTTTCACAGAAACCTTCCTTTTTAACAGGCTGAACCCTCTGGTCCTAATCACAGAAGAATGTAATTGCAAAGATTTTAATAAGAGCAGCAGAAAATACGACATTAAGGCATACCTCATTTGTATGCCTTTGGTTTCGAGTGTGAACCCTGATTCTGTTTCAAGGAATGACTGTAAAATTAAAACAAAACTCTACAAACCCTACCCTTCAGATTTATGTCTCAAATATAACAGTCCCTTCTTAATGGCTTCGGTTCCTGGTATTTAAATCTCGACGCTCTCTCTCTCACACACGGTATCATACTGCCATAAAACCCTATCAAATGTGCAAAGAGCTGAGAAATGCAAATCGTTTTCAGGTTTTACAAGAATCTGCACCAGGGATAAAATCAAACAGAAATTGTTTACCTCACAGGGAAAACAAAGGCGAAGAGCAGAAGTTGTCAAGGTCTTGCAGAAGTTTATGCTCCCGTTAAACCCAGCCTGCTCGCTGCTTGCATTTGGGGAGTTTGAAGCGCCCTCCCCGCGGTTTAATTTGTTTGCCAAACATATTTATGAAAGTTTCATGATTAGAGCTAGCAAATGTAGAACGTGTAAAATGAGATTTGGAGAAGACTTGAGGAAATCTGTGGGGTGTAACTGCGCATTCACAACTCGCTCCTCCTTCCGGCGGGATCTGCCCGGGGGGTCCTGCCCTGTTATTTTTTATCATTATTTTTTTTCACAGAGAGGAGAGGCAGGCAGCCTTAGGTGTCAGCCAGGCTGGGTGTTTTAGCGGCTAGCGGCAGCAGGACAGGTGCCCCAGCGCCACCGGCCCGCCGCAGGCAGCGGCGCCGAGCCCCCGCCGCTCTCCGCGTCCGCCGCCCTCCCCGCCGCTCTCCAAAGCAGAGCCCCGGCTCCCTCTGTAGCTCAAGCGGGGAATTACAGACACTGCCAGGTCCGATTCGTCCTGAAAAACAGGGAGGGCGAGTGGTTAGTGTGTGAATGCGTGTGTGCTGCAAGTGGGGCTACAGCCTGGAGGGGGTCTTGGGGACTCCCTGGACCACGTGAGGTGGAGAAGCAGCAGGTCTGTCTTCTCCAGGACTCTGATGGGGAGATCCACCCTGAAGACTACAGCAGGCCTGGTAAACTGTAGGGTGTGTAACCCACCAATTCCTGATGCCCCAGGGGACACATATACAGTGTATGGTCTAGCCTGGCTGTTGCTTCATGCGTTGTATAGCATTGATCTTGCCTCAGAAGATATCTTTCTTTAAACTCTGGATGTCCTTCATTACCACATGCTGCTTTGTTTAGAGATGGTGGGTCACAGAAAAGTAAAGAAAATAACAGGATGCCATTATACCAAAGGCAGTCAGCCTGTGGGTGCATGATGCCCAGAACAAGTATGATCCTGAAGAGAATCAAATAAAGTCCTGGATGAGCTAGCAGAAAGCGTTGCTACCTCAGACTTGATTATGAAGAAGTAAGACCCAGCAATAAGTCTTGCACTGTTGGCCTCTAGTTGCTAAAACATCACTGTCAAAAGAATATCCTGAAGTGCTACTGTAGCAGTCAGCCCTGGTGGGCTCTGGATGAGGGCATTGAGTCCATCATCTGTAAATTTGTGGACAACACCAAGCTGGGGGCAGGAGTTGATCTGCTGGAGGCTAGAGAGGCTTTGCATAGGGACCTCGACAGGCTGGGCAGATGGGCAGAATCCAACGGCATGAAATTCAACACATCCAAGTGCCAGGTTCTGCACATTGGCCACAGCAACCCCATGCAGAGCTACAGGCTGGGGTCAGAGTGGCTGCAGAGCGGCCAAGCAGAGAAGGACCTAGGGGTGCTGGTTGATGGTAGGCTGAACATGAGCCTTCTATTCTATTCTATTCTATTCTATTCTATTCTATTCTATTCTATTCTATTCTATTCTATTCTATTCTAGAAGAACCTTCCTGTCTTTAACAAGTGAAAAAGACATATTGAATCGAATCGAATCGAATCGAATCGAATAGAATAGAATAGAATAGAATAAACCAGGTTGGAAGAGACCTTTGAGATCATCAAGTCCAACCTATCACCCAACACCATCTAATCAACTAAACCATGGCAACAAGCACCCCATCAAGTCTATTCCTAAAAACTTCCAGTGATGGTGACTCCACCACCTCCCTGGGCAGCACATTCCAATGGCCAATCACTCTTTCTATGAAGAACTTCTTCCTAACATCCAGTCTAAACCTCCCCTGGCACAGCTTGAGACTGTGTCCTCTTGTTCAGGTGCTGGTTGCCTGGGAGAAGAGACCAACCCCCACCTGGCTACAACCTCCCTTCAGGTAGTTGTAGACAGCAATAAGGTCTCCTCTGAGCCTCCTCTTCTCCAGATTAAGCAACCCCAGCTCCCTCAGCCTCTCCTCATAGGGCTTGTGCTCCAAAAATATTTCCAAATTGTTGAATTCTACAAAATACTTCAATACTTCAATACTTCAATACTTTCTTTCTTTCTAGGTACCATATCCTCTACAAGGATGCAGAGAGCTATCACAGGTCCTATGCCCCACAGCTACAAACACTTCCCTTGCATTATCAAAACTATTGCACAATCACATCTTCTGCAATAATTTATTAGCACATACATCAGTTTGGAATGCCTGATTTTCATCAGCCCAAGCTGAAAGTGTGTTATTGTTAAGTGAGTATTCCTAAACCTGAAGGACTGCAGACTGTATCTGAAAGATTTATAAATGATGGGCAGACCAAGCCAGGAACTGACCTGTCAAGGCAGCACCGAGAATTAAATCACCTTTCATGGAACACTTTACCCCTAAGTGCCTCTGAAATGGAAACATCATTCTGAAAGAGCAATGAAAAGATATCACTGAGTATCATAAAATACACTGTGGAGTTTTGTCTGTGTTTAGGAGAAAGTGTTGCCAGATGAGATGTGTGAGTAAAACCCCAGGAAGATCCCATGTTATTTTGGATTATGGGAAAAAAAACCCCACTCTGTATAGAAATCACCTTTTGTGAGAGACTAGAATCTTGTCTCTTCTGATGTGACTCAACAAAGATAAAATCACCTTTGCTGCTTGCCCAGACAATAGCTGATGTGTATTGGGCAGAGCCACTGGAACAACTCTTGGCCAAGAAAGCCAATGGTATCCTGGCCCCTGCATCAGGAATAGTGTGGCCAGCAGGAGCAGGGAAGTCATTGTGCCCCTGGACTCAGCACTGGTTAGGCCACACCTTGAGTCCTGTGTCCAGTTCTGGGCCCTTCAGTTTAGGAAAGATGTTGAGTTGCTGGAAGGTGTCCAGAGAAGGGCAATGAGGCTGGGGAGGGGGGGCCCTCTGAGGAGAGGCTGAGGGAGCTGGGGTTGCTTAGCCTGGAGAAGAGGAGGCTCTGGGGAGACCTTCTTGCTGTCTACAACTACCTGAAGGAAGGTTGTAGCCAGGTGTTGGTTGGTCTCTTCTCCCAGGCAACCAGCACCAGAACAAGAGGACACAGTCTCAAGCTGTGCCAGGGGAGGTTTAGGCTGGATGTTAGGAAGAAGTTCTTCATAGAAAGAGAGATTGGCCATTGGAATGGGCTGCCCAGGGAGGTAGTGGAGTCACCATTACTGGAGGTGTTTAGGAAGAGACTAGACTTGGTGCCATGGTTTAGTTGATTAGATGGTGTTGGATGACAGGTTGAACTTGATGATCTCTGAGGTCTTTTCCAACCTTATTAATTCTATTCTATTCTATTCTATTCTATTCTATTCTATTCTATTCTATTCTATTCTCAGGAAGGTGAAAGGATAAGGATTGCTCACTGGACTACAGCTGGCCTGACAACAATGGACTGAGGCCACTCTTATTGATACCTTTGGGAATATGCACAAGACAAGATCCTCTCCACCCATCAGGTACCCCGGCAAGGGAGGATGGTGAGACAATGGATTCACCACCTGGCCCCTGATGTGTATTGGGTGTGTGGGCAGGTAAATGGAGAAGGAGGAAGCAGAGCTCCTTCCCCCTTCCTCCAGACCCCTGTCCAAACACAAGGAATACACAGGAAGATTTCCTGGGGAACAATACCTGGACACTTACCTAAGGACAATTTCCTGGGGGACAACACTTGGACACATACTTAAGGAGTAAAAAGCTGTAAAAAAAGACTTGAGCAACTCCTGGCTCAGTTGAAGGAAAACACAGTAAAAGAAAAACACAGAAGAAGGAAAACACAGAAGGGAAACATGGGAGAAGGAAAAGACCTGGACAATGCTGCACTGAGAAGAAAAATGGAGAGAATACCAGGAGAGAAAAATGACAGAGACATCACCATGTAGCCTGGAAGAAGCAGACCATGAGGAACCCTCTCTCTATGTCCTAAGTTCCACCTGCTGTAACTCAAGGAGCTGAAGAGGCTGCTCAGAGGACAACATCTCTTCTACAGCACCCTTCCTCTACAGACCCAACATCTCCTCTACATCCAAAGCTGCAGCACCTTTCCTCCACAGACTCAAACTGTCTTGGGGGGTGAGGGATGTGGTAATATAATTCCTTTCCTCTTCTTTCTTCTCTCTTCTATCTTCTCTCTGTCCCTCTCTATTTTCTCTCTCTCCCCTTCTGATCCATCCACTTTATTTGTGTAATAAATAGCCTTGCTGTTGATATCTTGGCCTCGTTTGTGCCTCTAATTTCATAACATGGGAATATTCTAAAGAACTGAGGCTCTTTCCCTTTCTGGACCAAGACACCATTTAAAAATCATCCTTTATATTATGTCAATCTAAGTCAAAACCATGTGGAGGCACGTAGTTAGTGCTGCTAGGAATTAAAATTAAATGAACCCAAGCCATGCTTTTATACTGAAATGATTACATAAGTAAATAAAAAAGATCTGAGTGTGCATCTACAGTCAAATACATCCTAAATTACTCATTGTCTGAGATATCAGATGGCCTATCTAGACTTCTTTTCCTTATAAAAAAAGGCATCAGACTGGCCTTGGGTTTGCATCTAAAAGAGTGCAGGTAGGCTTCTACACCCACATGGCTGGTTGAGTTCTGTGCTACTCTGTGAGTGAAGGCTCCTACATTACAACTCTTAAAATAGCTGTGCAAGAGAGATGAGGAATGCAGGTTATTTAGCAAACCATTGTGCATAGACATGTTTATAAATATGTCTGTATAGATAGATTTAAAACTTGTTAGTATTCCCTTTATCGATTGGCTGGCTGGATTGGAGTTCACATTCTTCACAGCAAAACTTATCACAGAATCACAGAATCACCAAGGTTGAAGAGACCTCAAAGATCACCAAGTCCAACCCGTCACCACAGACCGCATGACTAAACCATGGCATCAAGTGCCATGTCCAATCCCCTCTTGAACACCTCCAGGGATGGTGACTCCACCACCTCCCTGGGCAGCACATTCCAATGATGAATGACTCTCTCAGTAAAGAACTTTCTCCTCACCTCGAGCCTAAACTTCCCCTGGTGCAGCTTGAGACTGTGTCCTCTTGTTCTGGTGCTGGTTGCTTGAGATAAGAGACCAACTCCCACCTCCCTACATCCTCCCGTCAGGGAGTTGTAGACAGCAATAAGGTCTCCCTTGAACCTCCTCTAGGCTAAACAACCCCAGCTCCCTCAGCCTCTCCTCATAGGGCTTGTGCTTGAGGCCTCTCCCCAGCCTCACTGCCCTTCTCTGGACATGTTCAAGTGTCTCAATATCCTCTGTTGGTAGCACATAAGACCCTTAATGGGAAGGTTGTGAGTTCAAGCCTGCAGTGGGCACTAGTGTCCTCCCTACTCTAGTCATGAGGTCTGTGGTGACAGGTTGGACTCAATGATCTTTGAGGTCTCTTCCAACCTTAGTAATACTGAATACTGAATTCTTAAACTGAGGGGCCCAGAACTGGATATAGGACTCGAGGTGTGGCCTAACCAGTGCTGAGTCCAGGGGCATAATGACCTCCCTGCTCCTGCTGCCCACACTATTTCTGATGCATGCTAGGATGCCATTTATGATGGTGCTGTGATCTGGTTTTATGAATAAAGCAGTATTGATAATGCAGTTTTTTGTCAATTACTGAACAATGCCTGCACAGCCTCCATGACTGATCTCTCTCTCTCATTTTTTTTTTCTTTTCTATTTTTCTGCCACTCTGTGACTAAGATGGTGTTTAGGAAGAAGCTGGGAGGAGGCACAGACAGGACAACTGAATGGAACTCCCTTCCTGCTGGGTTAGGAACTGGCTGGAGGGTCAGTTCCATAGAGTGGTGGTGAATGGTGCCACACCCAGCTGGCAGCCAGGCACTAGTGGTGTGCCCCAGGGATCAGTGCTGGGCGCCATCCTGTTCAATATCTATTGATGATCTGGATCAATAGAGCAGGGAGGTCATTCTCCCCCTGTACACAGCACTGGTTAGGTCACACCCTAAGTCCTGTGTCCAGTTCTGGGCCCCTCAGTTTAGGAAAGATGTTGACTTGCTGGAATGTGTCCAGAGAAGGGCAACAAAGCTGGGGAGGGGTTTGGGGCACAAGGACTATGAGGAGAGGCTGACAGAGCAGGGGTTGTTTAGCCTGGAGAAGAGGAGGCTCTGGGGAGACCTTATTGCTCTCCACAACTGCTTGAAGGGAGGTTGTAGCCACGTGGAGGGTGATCTCTTCTCCCAGGCAACCAGCACCAGAACAATAGGACACAGTCTCAAGCTGCACCAGGGGAGGTTTAGGCTGGATGTTAGGAAGAAGTTCTTCCCAGAAGGAGCAATTACCCATTGGAATGTGCTGCCCAGGGAGGTGGTGGAGTCACCATCACTGGAGGTGTTTAGGAAGAGACTGCATAGGGTGCTTGTTGCCATGGTTTAGTTGATTAGATGGTGTTGGATGATAGGTTGGACTTGATGATCTCGAAGGTCTTTTCCAACCTGGTTAATTCTATTCTATTCTATTCTATTCTATTCTATTCTATTCTATTCTATTCTATTCTATTCTATTCTATTCCCCAAAGGGAATCATCAAGGTTATATTCTATACCCTAAAATATTTGCTTACAGAAAATACTGAAAGACTAACTCAGCACCTGCTTCCAATTAAAAGCAAAATTTGAGAACTATTTCATTGGGATATGAGTTAAAGAAGACTAATTAAAATGGGTACTGGGCAACAAACTGCTGTTACTAGGCCAGCTGACTCATATGAAGGTACTTTGAGGACATTCTTGGGGTCCTCTATAATTGAGCTAAATAAAGAATGAATAGAGCAAAGATTTTCTATTTGAAAATGCACATTTTCTTCTGGTGGTTTCCTGGATCATTTTATAAAGAATTACAGTTCACAGTAAAAACACATAATTCAAGCACTTCACAACACTAAACCCCAGAAAATACACTCAAAGTGCCCCTGGACTCAGCACTGGTTAGGCCACACCTTGAGTCCTGTGTCCAGTTCTGGGCCCCTCGGTTTAGGAAAGATGTTGAGTTGCTGGAAGGTGTCCAGAGAAGGGCAACAAAGCTGGGGAGGGGTTTGGAGCACAGCCCTGTGAGGAGAGACTGACAGAGCAGGGGTTGTTTAGCCTGGAGAAGAGGAGGCTAAGAGGAGACCCTATTGCTCTCTACAACTCTCTGAAGGGAGGTTGCAGCCAGGTGGGGGTTGGTCTCTTCTCCCAGGCAAGCAGCACCAGAACAAGACGACGCAGTCTCAAGCTGCACCAGGGGAGGTTTAGGCTGGATGTTAGAAAATAGTTCTTCAGAGAAAGAGTGATTGGCCATTGGAATGTGCTGCCCAGGGAGGTGATGGAGTCACCATCACTGGAGGTGTTTAAGAAGAGACTGGATGAGTCACTTGATGCCATGGTTTAGTTGATTAGATGGTGTTGGGTGCTGGATGATGGGTTGGACGCAATGATCTCGCAGGAACCTTCCAACCTGGTCTATTCCATTCTATTCTACTCAAATATTAGTCTAGAGGCAGAAGTGTGGTCCATATCCCCCACTAAACATACTTTGTTTTCCTCCCCTTCCCTAAATCTCTGTGAAAGTCAGATTGCTGGTAAATGAGTGCCTTATTACATTTGTTCCTTTCTTTTGTTGTAGTGTTTTCAGTCTTCTTCCAAGTGTGTATATAGAAGCCCTTCTTTGTAGTTTATCTGAATGTTAGCAATCTATATGGTACAACAGAGACCAGGGCAAGAATAATGTGGCTTGGGTGATATGTGTGTTCTACCACAACTACCTCTCTACAACTACCTGAAGGGGGGTTGTAGTGAGGCGGAGGTTGGTCTCTTCTCCCAGGCAACCAGTACCAGAACAAGAGCACACAGTCTCAGGCTGCATCAGGGGAGGTTTAGGCTGGAGGTTAGGAGGAAGTTTTACAGAGAGAGTGATTGCCCACTGGAATGGGCTGCCTGAGGAGGTGGTGGGGTCGCCGTCGCTGGGGGTGTTCAGGGCAAGGCTTGACAGGATGCTTGGTTGTATGGTTTAGTTGATTGGGTAGTGTTGGATGATAGGTTGGACACGATGATCTTGAAGGTCTCTTCCAACCTGGTTAATTCTATTCTATTCTATTCTATTCTATTCTATTCTATTCTATTCTATTCTATTCTATTCTATTCTAATATCAACATTAACTAAGACTGGATTGTCACAAGTGTCAGCCTAGTTTATTAAGGGAAGCCAGTTTACCTGAACAAGACTGTGAAGTATGACAGTTTAATTGCTGCCTCATTTGCAGTTGCAATGTCTCAGCTGAGACATTGGTGTGTTGAGAGAAGTGTGGGACCAATAACTAGGATTAAGAGCCACTAGAATCATCCCAGGGGAAACAGCTGTCACTGGAACAGAATCCTTGGCTTGATTGAAGCATATATAGAACGTTTACTTTGGGCTGCTGTGGTGATTTATCTTAGCTATAATTTAGACACCAAAGGTAATAAGTAAGTTTGGCAATTTCCATGTATGGCCAATGTCAAGAAGTAGGATCCTCTGTGGGGGCAATTCAGAACATGCAAGTTAGGTGCTAAAGTAGCTGAAAATTGATGCTGTGGTTGCCTCCTTCTGTACCTCATTTTCTTTATTCATTAAGGGGGAATAATAGCATTTATTTACTTTCCTTTTCTCCTCTTCCCCCACTCTTTCCTTGTAAATGAATTATTTTTCAGGTACAGCTTGCTCCAGTGGCACAAAGGCAATTTAAAATCCTGCATTTCCCATATGTACTTTGTTTTCTAGGAGCTATCATATCCTGTGAGCAATGAGTGCTGGGAAGGAATACCACACCTTGAGTACTGTGTCCAGTTCTGGGCCCCTCAGTTTAGGAAAGATGTTGACTTGCTGGAAGGTGTCCAGAGAAGGGCACCAAAGCTGGGGAGGAGTTTGAAGCACAAGCTCTGTGAGGAGAGGCTGAGGGACCTGGGATTGCTTAGCCTGGAGAAGAGGAGGCTCTGGGGAGACCTCCTTGCTGTCTACAAGTACCTGAAGGGAGGTTGTAGCCAGGTGGGGGTTGGTCTCTTCTCCCAGGCAGCCAGCACCAGAACAAGAGGACACAGTCTCAAGCTACACCAGGGGAGGTTTAGGCTGGATGTTAGGAAGAAGTTCTTCATAGAAAGAGTGATTGGCCATTGGAATGTGCTGCCCAGGGAGGTGATGGAGTCACCATCACTGGAGGTGTTTAGGAAGAGACTGGATGGGGTGCTTGGTGCCATGGTTTAGTTGATTAGATGGTGTTGGATGATAGGTTGGACTTGATGATCTCAAATGTTTCTTCCAACCTGGTTAATTCTATTCTATTCTATTCTATCTATAGAAGGCCAAAACAAAACCAGAGAGATATTAAATCTGGTGTCCTCTCAGAGACAGAAATTTTTGCTTTTAACTTTTTTTGCAAACGGTAAATGAGTAAGTGAACACCTCCTCAGGATGCAAGCCTGTGCAAAGCTTGGTATCACTAACAGGGAACAGAAAATAGTTTTCTGCTACCTCTTGCATTGATAAAGTAGCTATTCTGTTTGACCTCTGGTGGTTGAACTGATCTCTCTTGAGGAGCAGTTCGTTTCCAGATTTGTTGACCATGCATAGAAGCCATAAAGACCTGAAAGGAGACTTAGGGGTTCGAATCTTCTCCATAAAGCCGTGTGACTTGGCTCAGCATAAAGGTGAAGGAATTCGGCAGAATGCTCAGAATTGGCATGTTAGGTACTATGGCAACAATGTAATAAAAGCAGGCAATCAACTGCTGCCGAGCCTGTCAGCTGGTTTGAATAAAAGACACTAATTGCTGAGTGTTTGTGCCTTCACCAGATGCTCAAGGGCTCATTAACCTCAATAGAATAGCAGACTCATTAGCAGGCTTGTCTATGGATTAACCATTCAAGGCTGATAGAGACCTGTATTTGCTGAGGTTAGGTTAAATTAGCTCCATACATTCACATCAGCTTTATATTATATAGAAGTGTCTTTGGAAATACATTTCTGTAATTTTCTTCTATCACAGTTAACCAGGCTTTAGAAGGCCAAGAAAAGATTTTGCTGTGGCTTAATCAATGTGTCAAAACTGGCTTTAAAGTGGAGTTTTCTTTTGAAAACAAAAGCCTGAAATGCAAGTTGAGGTTTGGTAGTTTTGCTCTTTTGTCCATCTGCCTTAAATATTGATGGTAAATCCTATGACAGTCTGGAAATGTATTTAAGATGATTCCTCTTATGCCACTTCTCAGATCTATGCTTGGATTCTGATAACTGCTCTAGAGCCAACCCCGAGGCGTTCTTGTCTTTGAGTCACTTACAAAAGAAGCTAAAGATGGAGGTAGGGTTGAAGAGAAACTCGAAGCAATTAACTTCAAATCATAGTGATAACTCTATTTTACCTCTAGTTTGACCCCTCCATCTGTCTTTCTTGATTCCTTTCCTCACAAAGGATGCCAAGAGGAGCCAAGGGTATCTTTCCTGGAGGTAAGAATAACTCTGTGCTGAATAAACTAAGAAAGGAAACAGTAGTTTATTTATAGGTACAGGCCTGAGGCTGAAGCCTCCTTTAAATCACTGAACTTGATGGAAGCCTGAGAAATGAGCAGTTTAACTAGAAAATACATTTAAAAGCTCATATCATTTGTTGCAAATGTTCATTAAAATAAAGAATAAAGTAAAACTTGTATAAACTTCCCCCACCCCATTGGTATTTTGAAACAACTCTTTGGCTTCATGTGATTTTTGCTCTCTTTATTCTTGCTTTGCTCGCAGCTAGATGGTGAAAAGACAAGTTCAACAACCAGAGCAGGTGCAAATTCAACAGACACTGAACAGAATTTCTGCTTGAGATACTGAATTCATGCATACACTTTGGCTACCTCAGGTGTCAGGTGTCTTAAGTTCTTTGCCTCACAGAAGGAAGCAACTGACTTTTAGAGAAAGAGCTTGCCTCTGTTATTTTGGACAGCTCAATCAACCAGGCAGGCTCTCTGTTTGGAGGCCTTCAAAGGTAGCAGTCCCTGATAGCTATACAGGGAACTTAGGCATGTGCTTTAGGAGCTTTCCTTCAGTTATACTGTGATACTCTCCTTCACCAACCATCTGGATCTCAGGTGTGAATAAAATATTGGAGTTGGTCAGATTAGTTTTCATTAGATATTATTGCTGTCTACAGCTACCTGAAGGGAGATTGTAGCCAGGAGAGGTTTGGTCTCTTCTCCCAGGCAATCAGCACCAGAACAAGAGGACACAGTCTCAAACTGCACCAGGGGAAGTTTAGGCTGGAGGTGAGGAGAAAGTTCTTCACAGAGAGAGTTGTTAGCCATTGGAATGTGCTGCCCAGGGAGGCGGTGGAATTGCCGTCCCTGGAGGTGTTCAAGAGGGGACTGGACGTGGCACATGGTTCCATGGTCTAGTAGTCATGAGGTCTTGGGTGACAGGTTGGACATGATGATCTCTCAGGTCTTTTCCAAACTTGTTGATTCTATGATTCTATTCTATGATTGTTTGCCTGCAGTAATCCTTTGGGAGAGCAGGATAGACACTGGCACTAGTTATTAAAGACTGAAGTTGGGATGTAGTTTAAACCTAAATTGATGTATTCTAATGTAGCATATTCCATTGCACCTTTTCACTCTGTTAATCATCTCAATAAATCCAGTATAAATAAACAACACAGAAACTTGCCAAGGGTGTCATAGCAAATAGTATCTGCTGCAGAAAGCTGACCTCAGAGAATTAAGGTGGATACTTTCAAGAGAGAAGAGAGGGTGGAAAACATTGGCTACATCTTTACTGGAGAATTATGTTGTATCAGAGTGTTTCCTTGGGTTTATCACTTGACCATCTGTATAGCCAGAGTGATCACACTTAGAATTTTGACTCAGATCTGGCAGCAGACTCACATAATTCCTGGGTACTGTTTGGAATTTAACAAAGGTTGAGGTATTTCCAAGAGGAACACTGCACATGACCAGGCTGGTTTGGAGAGCAAGAGAGCTAACTTTGTGTTCATCCAGACCCCTTCACACCATCTAGCCTCAGTGCCTGAAATCAGTCCCAGACAGCTTTAGTTTACTGAGATTGACACAGGCTCTTGGTGACTGCAGATTTAAATCATGACTAGTACAACTACTCCTAAAATTATGCTTCACTTTAGTGCAAAGGACTATACTGATCCTAAAGGGACCCACAATTTTTTGCTATCAATTTCAGAGCCTTCAGGTTTGACACTTGGTCAGTCTGTACATTTTTGCTCCTGCACTGATATAGCAGTAGATCATTATCTGTGGAGTTCCCTGGTACTGTCTTTTGATCTAAACAAGCTTATTTTCAGTAAAGATATCACAAGCTAACTAAAGCCACAGGTAGGAGTTTTGAACAGGACAGCAAGTAGCAGTGTTTTTTACTTCAATGCTTCTTTCAAGCCAAACCATCACTTGTGAATAGCAGTGAGTCTGCTCTCTTGCAACACCTTCTGGATGACATCATAGAGAATCACAGAATCACCAAGGTTGGAAGAGACCTCAAAGATCTCAAGTCCAACCTATCACCCAACACCATCTAATCAACTAAACCATGGCACCAAGCACCCCTCCAGTCTCTTCCTAAACACCTCCAGTGATGGTGACTCCACCACCTCCCTGGGCAGCACATTCCAGTGGCAAATCACTCCTTCTGGGAAGAACTTCTTCCTAACATCCAGCCTAAACCTGCTCTGGTGCAGCTTGAGACTGTGTCCTCTTATTCTGGTGGTGGTTGCCTGGGAGAGGAGACCAGCTCCCACGTGGCTGCAACCTCCCTTCAGGTACTTGTAGACAGCAATAAGGTCTCCCCTGAGCCTCCTCTTCTCCAAGCTAAGCAACCCCAGCTCCCTCAGCCTCTCCTTATAGGGCTTGTGCTCCAAACCCCTCCTCAGCTTTGTTGCTCTTCTCTGGACATGTTCCAGCAATTCAACATCTTTCCTAAACTGAGGGGCCCAGAACTGGACACAGGACTCAAGATGTGGCCTAACCAGTGCTGAGTACAGGGGCAGAATGACTTTCTTACAGCAGGATATTTGTTTCCTAATAGGAAACCTCAACCACGAGTTTCTTTCTTATTCTTGTGCATGTAAATATATGTAGGTAAGATAGTTAGTGAACACTGCCACCTTCATTCACTAATGGCTTAGGAAATGGCTCTGAAGTAATCTCAGAAGTGTAAACTATGACTGTGCTCTACTCATCCAACCAGACTACTTCTGTCGAGCCATTGACTTTTCTCAGCCTTTTGAATGATAACTTGAGAGTTTTTGCTATGCTGTAATTAGCCAGGGAAGGAACTAATCACTTTTAAAGTTAGCCCATACATGCATTTGCTATTTGTGGTAGGCATGAAAATTAATTACAGTTTGAATTTACTCATCACAAAGAGAAGCTAGTGAATCACAATTTGCAGTTCATTGAATAAATGTCAGTTATTGATTTCTGTGGTTGAGTACTGGTGAGGTAATGCCATGTTTGCTACTCATTAGAGGTGGCACAGCACAATATATCATAAAATGTAATTAGAGGAGCATCAATCATTCAAAATATGTGGCTAAGATTAAATATATTGCCATGCATGGAGAAATGAAAGGGCTCATTAACAACACAGTGTAATGTGACAGCAGGAGAGAACTTGATTTTCAAGAAAAAGGAATCTTACACTGTGTTGAAGATCATGACAAGCCTCTTCTTCATATTTTAATTAAGATTTTAATCTGATTTTGTTTCAACTGCTTGAACAGCTGAACTTCCAGGCATATCATTTTGTCAGAGATATTTATGATAATGTTTGTTAACTGTCGATTAATGGAACTCCTCATTAAGGCTGTTTTAAGACTGGGCAAATGTCCTTTTGAATGGGATATTCAGTTCATCTTTGCCAAAGTCTCAAATGTAGTTGTTTGATCACAATTTTACTCCAACAAATCTTCATGAATTTTTCAAGATTGCACTTGCACAGAGGGACTGTGAGTCAGGACAATGAGAAGCAGGGAGAAGAGGATGAATCAAAGCTTTACTTTGCTGTGAGGGAGCTTCAAATGGAAAAAGACAAGTGGAGGAAGAAAGAAGGGAAGGGAAGGGAAGGGAAGGGAAGGGAAGGGAAGGGAAGGGAAGGGAAGGGAAGGGAAGGGAAGGGAAGGGAAGGGAAGGGAAGGGAAGGGAAGGGAAGGGAAGGGAAGGGAAGGGAAGGGAAGGGAAGGGAAGGGAAGGGAAGGGAAGGGAAGGGAAGGGAAGGGAAGGGAAGGGAAGGGAAGGGAAGGGAAGGGAAGGGAAGGGAAGGGAAGGGAAGGGAAGGGAAGGGAAGGGAAGGGAAGGGAAGGGAAGGGAAGGGAAGGGAAGGGAAGGGAAGGGAAGGGAAGGGAAGGGAAGGGAAGGGAAGGGAAGGGAAGGGAAGGGAAGGGAATAAACCAGGTTGGAAGAGACCTTCAAGATCATTGCGTCCAACCCATCATCCAACACCATCTAATCAACTAAACCATGCCACCAGACACCCTAGCATCCTATCACCCTTCTACTTCTTTAGCAATGCAACTAAAATGTCAGAAAGGGTGGTTCTTGTAGCTCCATAAAGCACAGTTCTAGTCTGTGAGCTGTTAGAAATGTTTGAAGAGTTGAAGGCATGTAGAGAGGGCTCATTTTAGCTCCCTATGCAGCAGAGGGATCCAATTCTTGTGACTGGTGTGAAAATGATCTTTTTGCCCCTGCCTGCGTAGTGCCTCATCTGTTCTGTCCTAGGCTGTTCTTTCATCTGGGCTGCTGGGCTGAAGCAACAGCTGAGAAGAGAAGTCTCCTAGGAGGAGAAACACTACCAAATAGCTCTGCCTGAGGGAGCGATGGATTTGATAAGTCATCTAGTTTCAGAAAGTGTGGCTCTGTGAGCATGGGCTTCATTATGCCATGTTCTGCATAGGAGGCCAGGATCTTCTCCAGCTGAGAATTTGTTTTTAATGATTCTTAGGAATTCAGACCTTGATTGTTATCCCAATAGGAAGGAAACCATGCTAGCATTTCCATTCACGCTGGAATTTGTTAGTGTTCAGACTTCCTTAATTGTCCTCTTCCCTTCTACTTTCAATAATAATAATAATTAAAACAAAAAACCAACCAACCAACCAACCAAAAAACAAACCACAGAAAAAGAGAGAGAAAGAGAGAGAAGAAATCTGACCACAATGGAGTGGCTACAACATGAATTTTTGCTGCATATAAATTCCTTCTCTTTTCCTCTGTTTCTGTTCCCATCTCTCAGGGATACATCTGTGCTGGCAGCTTAATTCATTACTGAACTCCAAAAAGTTCCTTAAGAAAGGCTTAGCTGATGCCCCCATGCCCCAGCCTTTACCTCCAGGGTCTTTTGCTTTATTAAAATTTGAAGCCAGAGCTTAGGATCCATGGCACAAAGTGTGTCAGAGTTCAAGGAGCATCTGGCCGACACTCTAATCATATGGTTTAGTTTTAGGTAGCCCTGTCAGGAACAAGGAGTTGGAATTAATGCTCATCATGGGTCCCTCCTAATATAAGATATTTTATGATTCCATGACTGTGACCTTCTGGGAATCCTTGGGTTGATGTTAAGTCTGGAATCCAGACCCCATGCTGGGCTTTCTTTTTGTGAGTTCAAAAGCATCTAGGATTTCAGTCCTAAACCAGCTCATCTGTAGATCATGTTTTATTCACAGGAAATTCAATCTCAGCAGCCGTGTCTGTGCAAAAATGCTACTCTGTCAGTACCTTCATGTTCTTTCTCCAGCCTTTTGAATGAGCTGTTGTGTCACCTTTCTATAGTAGGTTTTCCAGAACTCTGCTGATTCTTGTTAGAATTATAAAGGTTGGAGAAGGCCTTTAAGATCATCCAGTCCAACTGTAACCCAATTACCATGACCATTAGGCTATATGCTGAAGTGCCACTTCTGCATGTTTCTTGAACACCTTCAGGGATAGTAACTTCACCACCTCCCTGGGCAGCCTGTTCCAATGCCTCACCACTCTCTCTGTAAAGAAGTTTTTGCTAACATCCAATCTAAACCTCCCCTGGCATAACTTACACCCATTACCTCTCATCCTATTGTCAGTTACTTGGCAGAAGACACCAACACCAGCCTCATTACAACCTCTTTTCAGGTAGGTGTAGAGAGTAGTGAGATCTCCTCTTAGCCTTCTCTTCTCCAAAGTAAATACCCCAGCTCCCTCAGCTGCTCCTTGTATGACATGCCCTCCAAACCCCTCACCAGCCTCATTGCTCTTCTCTGGACGTGGCCCAGAACCTCAATGTCTTTCTTATAATGTGGTGCCCAGAACTGAACACAATACTCAAGATGTGGTTTCTCCAGGGCCAAGTACAGGGGCATAATAATTCCCAACTCCTGCTGGGGACACACTGTGTTTGACATGGGCCAGGATGCCATTGGCTTTCTTGGGCATCTGGGCACACTGCTGGCTCATGTTCAGCTGGCCATCCACCAGTGTCCTGCCCTAGGTTGCACCCATCCTACATGGGGGCTGAAAAGAACCCAGCCCTCCAGGTGGACAAAAGAAATGTGATCCAGGTGGGCAGAGAGAGTTATGTGGTTTTCACCCTTCCAGGAGGAGGGGTCCCTCTGGGTCAAAGGTCTATTCCATCCACCTTTTCTGTCCAGCAAGACTGTTTAAAGGCAGGCATCTTTTGTTTCTCTCTCTTTCCTCCTCCCTCACCTGCTCAACAAGTCCCCGCTGCTCCTGCTTCCTGCACTGACCACGTGGCAAAGCCTCCATTCTGCATCCACACTTTCTAAACAAATGAATCCATTTGCATCAAGGGAACCCAGTGCCAGCTGGACCTGGTTTTGTGTATATTCCTATTTAGCCTTTTCCTTACACCTTTGTAACCTTCCCTGTTACTGATATATATATATGTTTTCAGGCTGGACATGAGGAGGAAGTTCTTCACCATGAGAGTGGTGAAGCCCTGAAATGGGTTGTCCAGGGAGGTGGTTGAGGCCCCGTCCCTGGAGGTGTTTGAGAGGGGATTGGACGTGGCACTTGATGCCATGGTTTAGTCATGATGTCTATAGTCACAGGTTGGACTTGAGGAGAATATTGTGGTAGACAATGTCAAAGGCTTTACTAAAGTCCAGGTAGACAATGCCCACAGCCTTTCCCTTCTCCACTAGGCAGGCCATGTGGTCATAGAAGGAGATGAGGTTGGTCAAGCATGGCCTGCCTTTCTTGAACCCATGCTGGTTGGGCCTGATCCCACAGTTATCCTGCACTTGCTGTGTAAGCACACCCAAGATGAACTGCTCCATAAACTTCCCTGGTACTCAGGTCAGGCTGACAGGCCTGTAGTTCCCTAGATCTTCCTTTCAGTCCTTTTTGTGGATGAGTATCCTGTTGGCAAGCCTCTAATTGTCTGGCAGCTCTCCTGTTAACCCGGACTGCTGATAGGTGATGGAGAGCAGCTTGGCAAGCTCCTCTGCCAGCTCCCTCAGCACTCTTGGATGAATCCCATCTGGCCCCACAGACCTGTGAGTGTCCAGGTAGCATAACAGGTTGTTAACTGCTTCTTCCTGCATTATGGGCAGCTGATGCTGCTTTCTATCCCTATCAGGAGGCTGGATACCCTGAGGATAACTGGTCTTTATTAGTATAAAGACTGAGGCAAAGATGTTATGTACCTCATCCTTTTTCTCAGCCTTGATATCAATGTTCCCCCCTGCATCCAATAAGGGGTGGACATTTTCCTTGGCTTTCTTTTTGTTGTTAATGTATTTGTAAAATCAATTTTTTTATCCCTCACAGAAGCAGCCAGGTTGAATTCAAGCTGGGATGGTTTCTCAAGTGCATTCTAACTTAGAAGAGCCTAAGCTACAGAGGTATCATCATGTTGGACGTCAGCAAGTGAAGAGCACTGCTTGGATGCATTGCAGTCTTCGTAGGGCTTAATGAGTTACTTATCTCTTTCTCTTGCTTCTTTTCAGAGTTTAATCCTTTGATGTTCCTGGGTTGCCTGATAGACAGATCTCAGCTGAAAGCATAGGATGAGCCTTGGATGCCAGTGAGTTCAGCGGCACCTCTGCTAGGAAGAAATTGAATCTGCATATCCCACCAACCAGTAAGATGCTTCTGGTTCAGAAGAAAAAATAAACATTGCTTGTTTGACAAAAGGGAATAAGAGAGTTATGGGTTAGCTTCAGAATTGGAGGTCTGGGAAGCAGGTTGATCAGATTTTTGTTTGAAATAAAAAGGCATATATGGGACACGACTTCTGTGCAGGGTTACTTGAGCGATAGTGCAGCATGTTCATGCAGCACAAAGCAGAAGTGAGAAATGCCAGTGTCAGATAACAGGGCAGAGAGTTGGGTTTTCACACAGAATCACAGAATCACCAAGGTTGGAAGAGACCTCAAAGATCATCAAGTCCAACCTGTCACCACAGATCTCATGACTAAACCATGGCACCAAGTGAACACCTCCAGGGATGGTGACTCCACCACCTCCCTGGGCAGCACATTCCAATGGCTAATGACTCTCTCAGTGAAGAACTTTCTCCTCACCTCGAGCCTAAACCTCCCCTGGCACAGCTTGAGACTGTGTCCTCTTGTTCTGGTGCTGGTTTCTTGGGAGAAGAGACCAACCCCTTCAGGTAGTTGTAGACAGCAAGAAGGTCTCCCTTGAGCCTCCTCTTCTCTAGGCTAAAGAATCCCAGCTCCATCAGCTTCTTCTTGTAGGGCTTGAGCTCAAGGCCTCTCACCAGCCTCGTTGGAACAGTGGCTATTACTGAGGTCTTTATATACTTTTGTCATAGCACAGAGGCTGTGCACATATAAGAGTGAGCTTGAGAAGGAAAGCCATAGAAATAAGTATAAGAATATAAGTAATATATAAGTATAAGAATATAAGAAATAAGAATATAAGTAAGGGTTAAAATAGCATCCTAGTGATTCTTCTAAAAGACTAATTCTGTCCTGGAGATGAGCAGGAATTTCTTTTTAAAATCTTATTGAGTTTAACAGAGTATCAGAGCTGACAAGGAACTCCACATTGTTACCTGGAATGCAGGAAGGGGGAGAGGATTAGACAGATAGCATTTGCATGTATAAGGAACACCAGGATTTCTGTAAGATACTTCTGTTGTTTTTAGATAGATAACCTTTAGAATAGAATAGAATAGAATACAACAGAACAGAACAGAACAGAATAGAATAGAATAGAATAGAATAGAATAGAATAGAATAGAATAGAATAGAATAGACCAGGTTGGAAGAGACCTTCAAGATCATCGCATCCAACCTATCAACCAATCCAACCTTCCACCCCATCATTGTATAGCTAGAAAACATCTGGGCTTTTCTGTGAAATATTAACATACCTCTGTCATTTTAGGCAGATAACTTTTTCTATATGAGCCTGCACAAAACTCTCTGAAGGTACACAGGTCTTTTGAAGAGATTCTACCTGTGTCCAGCACTGAAATGGAAGCATAATACAAGAAACTTACTGAGTCTCTTGTCTTTCTCTAAGTCACTGGGACTACCCAAAAGCAAGCAGCAAACAAAACCAATCGACCAAACAACAAGCAAACAAAACCAATCAAACAAAAACCCCAACCAACCACAAAAAACCAAAACCCAACCAACCAACTAACCAAAAACTCCCCAAAAAACCCCCAAACCAAAACACCAAACCAAAACCAAACCAAAATCAACCCCATTTTCTCACCTATTTTTAGTTCTAAGTCCTTTTTATTTTGTCACATTTTCTGGAATATTTTCTGCTGAGACAGTAGAGGAAATTTGAAACAAAATTTTAACAGGTGAATAAAGTAAGTTTTAATATTAGAAAGTGCTGTGCAAGAACAGGAAATGTGACCAGCTCTGCCTTTAATGTACCTCTGACAGCGCTTTGCATGCAGATGTAATGTACATCTGTGGTCTGTTGGTCAATAATGGTGCAGGAGGAACTAAATAAATGGATTGCCTATATAAATCCAAGCCCAAGACAGTAATTGCATAATTAATGCATTACAGAGCTGTAGCTGAAAACTTACAAACCTCATCTACTTAGCAATATACATTTAAGTAATGTTTCAGAATTCCAGGGAGACACTACAGTGTATGAATAAAACAGCATTAATCCATGCCTAGTTGAGCTGAAAGTACAGCCAGAATACATGAATTGATTTCAAACAATCCATGTATGTGGCCCAGTGCTTCCTTACAAAGTCAGCCATGGAGAGAACCTTTGTTAGTTTCCTTTTTATCTTCATTTTCAAATGAAAGGAACAATTAAAGAAAGCAGTTAGCTAAATAAAGAAGAAAAGGCTAGGTAAAGGGGAAAAAAAGACTGTGAGTCAGCCAGTCTGTCTGTATCATTCAACAGGCAGCAGACAGAAATTGGCGGCAGGCCATCTTTCTCTGGAGGGGAAGGCAGCAGTCTGAGCTCCACTGAACAATGACTTTTCCTAATGCATAAAAATTACACTGACAACTGTGCTAAATAACTTTCTCTTGGAAGTGTGTGGAAGCTTCAAATGTGTTATTACTTTTCACAACTGTTCATTTGGTGAGGTAGTCTACTGGTTGCATATTGGGCTTCAGTGCAGTGAACAGGAGTGCACTTGGTCATGGACTTGAAAGAGAGTTCAAATACACAACCTGACTTCTCAAGGGCTTGGTAATCCTTAATGTCTCTCTCTGTATTGGCAAGTAGATAAAATTTAAAGCATTCATTCCACTCATAGACCTAGAACCAAAAAGGGAGAGATGTCAAAGACACAGGATTTTCTGTAGTGTGATGTTAAATTTGGTTTTAAGCCAAGAGCTCGGAATTTGCCATTGTCATGAAAGCACAAAATCAAAGAATAATTCAGCCTGGGAGTGGCCTCAGGATCTCTCTCTATCAACCTCTGGTAGCTAGTGAGTCTGGACTGCACTATCTTTGAAGTAAGAGCCACTCCTCATTGTATTCAACTAAAACACTCATACTTGAAAATCACCTTTTCATGCTCTACTCACTTTATCTATCACAGCTGTACTGCTGTTTTCTGTACAGACTGCAGGGATTTGGACCTCCTAAACATTTCAGGCTTTCCAAAGGCTGAACAAATGTTTTAATATGCACAATGGCATCCTAACAAGCACCTTCATAATAAATGCAATTTCAGAAAAGCTTTGAATGCCTTTTGAAGGTAGGGGTGACTGAATTCCACCTTCTACATCAAGGTGAGTTTTCTGGGCTCCACTGAATACTGAATACTTCTCAGTGGCTCTAATAGAAACTTAGACACGTCTCACATTGATGAACTTGAATTAAATCCAATTCCTGATGATGAATTCAGCTGCTGAAATGTGGATGCCCAGTTCCATTTAATATGTCATTGCATGTCTTGAGTGTTATCTAGCTTCCTATATTGATAACAGAAGGTCCTCTACAAGCCCTGTGTCACATCTGTGAGCTGCATCTAGATGCTGTGGATATGCTAAGGCATCTCAGTTGACACCAGTCCCTATCTCCAGGCAACTAAATCAAGTTCTTGATGTCTACACACAAACCAAATGGCTAGCAATCTGTCTGTGTGTGGTTTGAGTAGAGAAAACTGCCAGGCTAACTTTTCCAACTGTGTGTCAAGTATTAGAAAACATTCTGAAAAGTACTAGCTTTAGTTTGGGATTCATTTTGTGCTTTAAAAATGGCAAGAGCAGTTCCATGCTCATCAGCTGACACTTAGACCACAGCTTCAACCAGTGTGTCACTGGAACTGACTGGGAACAGAAGCTATCCTCGCTGTGGCTGCCATGGATAAGATCATCAAAGGAGATGAATGAAAAATTGAGCATACCTGTGGCTAAAGAGTTGTGATGTATTGCAGATTATCTGATTTCTTATTTACTAGTGAAGTGTAGCCCACTGTATCACCTGGATTTGCTTTAGAAATGCTCACTGCTACACTGTGTTCCAAGGGAGAAACTAAATATGTGAGAATTTTACAGGTACTAGGAAAACTGTTTTTAAGTACAGAAGGATTAATCTCAGGTAACATTAGCCAACTCATGATTAGCTTAATTTTATGTAGTCATTCATGCTCCCTCTCAAGGAGGTGGAGATTCTTCAAGAGGACAGTACATAAATATTGAAGACAGATGAGATGAATCTTCCAGATCTCCAATTGATGAAACATAGGTAGCTATCTGAGACTAGCTGCCTCTTAGACAGACAAAATCAGGTGACATGAGTCCTAAGTGATATTAAGAGTCAGAGCATAACTGAACTGGTCAGGCCACACCTTGAGTGCTTTGTCCAGTTCTGGGCCTCTCAGTTGAGGAAAGATGTTGAGTTGCTGGAATGTGTCCAGAGAAGGGCAACAAAGCTGGGGAGGGGTTTGGAGCACAAGCCCTCTGAGGAGAGGCTGAGGGAGCTGGGGTTGCTTAGCCTGGAGAAGAGAAGGCTCAGGGGAGACCTTATTGCTGTCTTCAACTACCTGAAGGTGGGGGTTGGTCTCTTCTCCCAGGCAACCACCAACGGAACAAGAGGACAGTCTCAAGCTGCAACAGGGGAGGTTTAGGTTGGATGTTAGAAAGAAATTCTTCATTGAGAGAGTGATTGGCCATTGGAATGGGCTGCCCAGGGAGGTGGTGGAGTCACCATTACTGGAAGTGTTTAAGAAGAGACTGGATGATGCACTTGGTGCCATAGTTTAGTTGATTAGATGGTGTTGGGTGATGGGTAGGACTTCACAATCTTGAGGGTCTTTTCCAACCTGGTTAATTCTATTCTATTCTATTCTATTCTATTCTATTCTATTCTATTCTTTCTAATGGATACTTTCTGTGTCAGCCTATTTTGTCTGGAAAGAAATCAGGTTAAGGAATAAATAAAAAAAGAATTAAGGTCAATGGTGTTTGTTTATTTGGGGTCTGATAACTAAATATCCTTTTCTTATTCACAGTATGAAATTTTCTTTAGGGGCTGCTGTTTTACCAGGTATTAACTATAAAATTGCCTGAGCTAGATATGAACTCATTGTATTCAAATATAATTTCCATTATTTTCATGCAGGAGCAGGGCAAAAAGTAGTCAGCTGCGTTGTAAAAGGACATAATGCAGAGCTGAACAGAAAGATATTGTTTACCTTGTCAGGTTTTTAGGGCAGCAAGAGAAGATGAGAGACAAATCAATAAGTCTCACATTGCTGTGTACCGCCCCCCTCCTATTCTACTGCTTAGAATGGATTTGGCACCAGATATACAAGCTTGAAGTGTGCTAAAAAAAGGCTGTAGTGACTGGAAAGTACTTTCTCCATTTTTTAGGGCACCAGTGCAAGGAGATATTTCATCTGAGTTGGAACTGAAGAAAGAAGCTTACAAGCATACATGATCGTGTGTCAAATTTGCTGACTCCCATGCTGAGATGTGGACAGCTTTCTCTGTTGTAAGATAGAACACAGAGGGCTAGAAGCAGAGAGAGTTTAGGCCTTTCTCATTGATATTTTGCAATCTGAGCTCAGTGACAGCCAAGCAATGTTTTGCAGAGATTCCTTCACAGCATGTGTATGTGTTTCTTTTCTTCTGTTCTTTCCTTTTTCTTTTGTTTGACTTTGGTTTTATTTTTCCTTCCTGTTTCTCAACAATTGCCAATAACATATTGCTTGATTTAAATTGAATGAGTTTGCTATTAGAGATGTCAGTGTTACCAGCCTCAAAAATTGAAAAGAGTAATTTGCAAGTCAGACTTCAAACCCCAAAAGAATTCATTAATATAAAAGCCTTGTGCTAGATTCTTACTGTATTTTGATGCATTCTATTATATGCTTGTATTGACTTCTGATTGGGTTTTATTTTTTTACTCTCAGAGAAAGACTCTTGTCCAGTCACAATGGTGAATTTTCAGCTTCAGTTCTGAGTTTGCTTACTCTTTCACACTCACATTCACTTCTCCCAGTCATTCTCTTTCTGCCCTTACATAGAATAGAATAGAATAGAATAGAATAGAATAGATCAGAGCAGGTTGGAAGAGACCTTCGAGATCATCGCGTCTAACCCATCATCCACCACCACCTAATCAACTAAACCATGCAACTAAGCATCCCGTCAAGTCTCCTCCTAAATACCTCCAGTGATGGTGACTCCACCACCTCCCTGGGCAGCCCATGCCTATGGGCAATCACTCTCTCTGTGTAGAATTTCTTCCTAACCTCCAGCCTAAACCTCCCCTGGTGCATCTTGAGACTGTGTTCTCTTGTTCTGGTGCTGGTTGCCTGGGAGAAGAGACTATCATCCATCTGTCTACAACCTCCCTTCAGGTAGTTGTAGAGAGCAATAAGGTCTCCCTCCTCTTCTCCAGGCTAAGCAACCCCAGCTCCCTCAGCCTCTCCTCATAGGGCTTGTGTTCCAAACCCCTCACCAACTTTGTTGCCCTTCTCTGGACATGTTCCAGCAAGTCAACATCCTTCCTAAACTGAGGGGTCCAGAACTGGACACAGGACTCAAGGTGTGGCCTAACCAGTGCAATGTACAGGGGCAGAGTGACCTCCCTGCTCCTGCTGGCCACACTGTTCCTGATGCAGGCCAGGATGCCATTAGCCCTCTTGGCTGCTTGGGCACATTGCAGGCTCATGTTCAGCCTACCATCCTCTACTCCACACTCTGTGTGGGATGTCTCACATGCTCAAGTTATCCATTTTGTGCAGCTTTCCATTTTTGTCTCTCCCCCCACCACTGAAATTGTACTTCCATTTGAAGCCCATTTGGTGCTGGATATTCTGATCACCCAGTCTAGGATTTGTGTAAGCAACCATCAACTGTCAGGCTGACAGGCCTGCAGTTTGCAGGTTCATCCATCCAGGTCTTCTCGTGGATGGGCTGCATGGATGAAGTGGCATGCAAGCTGTGGTACTCGTATTGTACTTGGCATAGCAGATCATGGTGAAGTTCAGTGATTAGCATCATAAATCTGGGGAAAGTCAAGAGCAGGAGCCCTTAACTCTTATGTCACAGTATCACAGTATCACAGTATAACTAAGGTTGGAAGAGACCCCAAGGATCATTGAGTCCAACCTGTCTTGGTAGACCTCACGACTGGACCATGGCACCAAGTGCCACATCCAATCTCCTCTTGAACACCTCCAGGGATGGTGACTCCACCACCTCCTTGGGCAGCACATTCCAATGACGAACGACTCACTCAGTGAAGAACTTTCTCCTCACTTCAAGTCTAAACCCTTTGTTCATAACAGCAGTTGATCAGATATATAGATGTGCTTATATTTGAAAGGTGTCACAGAAGTATTTGAAAGAATTAAAATGATTTGTTGGACAGGCAAAGACAAGAATGTGTTAATGATGTATCTCAACCATGCTGAAAATACCAGAGCAGCCAAATGTCCTGGAAAACCTCTATCAACTCCTCTTTGAGGCTTGTCTCTCATGAATGAAGTTACTTAAGGTTTTGTTTAAAATAGCTGTGAAACTTGAAAGCATGGCTCCCAACATGAATCTGGCAGGTACTCTCAAGAGATGGGAAGAGGAATGCAGAATAGCATCTCCCCATTTCCCTAAATCATGTGAAATTCAAGTGTGAGGAGAAAATCAGGAGCCTGATGATTAAACAGAGAGAGTTGTCACTACTGTGTTGTATTAAAATAACTTGCCTCTGGCAAACTGCACACTATTTCTTCCTTTAATTCTGTCATGTTTCAGGAGCCAGTTACTGCAGCTGGCTTGCATCAGTAAATTTGATCTGTGCAAGTTTTACAGTGATGAAGATACTTATAGAAAGACTTCTCATGAACAGCGAGGGACCTATTAACCACTGAATAGCCACTGTGATGTGTAAGTTATAGTTTCCTGCGACCTAATGGGACTCAGCACAACCAGAAACATAAAGCAGAAGTGGTCCACGGGCCACAAGGATGATCAGAGGGCTGGAGCACCTCTCCTATGAGGACAGACTGAAGGAGTTGGGGCTGTTCAGTCTGCAGAAGAGAAGGCTCTGAGGTGACCTCATTGTGGCCTTCCAGTATCTGAAGGGGGCCCACAAGAAGGCTGGGGAGGGACTTCTCAGGGTAGCAGGTAGTGATAGGACTAGGGGGAATGGAATGAAGCTGGAGGTGGGGAGATTCAGGCTGGAGGTGAGGAGGAAGTTCTTCCCCATGAGAGTGGTGAAGCCCTGGAATGGGTTGTGCAGGGAGGTGGTTGAGGCCCCATCCCTGGAGGTGTTTAAGACCAGGCTGGATGAGACTCTGGCCAGCCTGATCTAGTGTGAGGTGTCCCTGCCCCTGGCAGGGGGGTTGGAACTAGATGATCCTTGTGGTCCCTTCCAACCCTGACTGATTCTGTGATTCTCTGGTCCTAGATGCATTTTTAAGACACTGCAAGGCTCCAGGCAAAATGAAACTTGTTTATAGATTTCTGTCATTAATAAACAGCTCAGAAACTTAGTAATGCCTCAAGTCACAGCACTTTTAATGATGCCCAAAGCAGATAGCTATTAGAGCTGTGAACAGCAGCACAATAGAGTTGGCCTGAATGAGCAGAAAGAAGAGGAATAGCATGTCAATGGGAAAGTCCCTGACACTTTGAGAGTGAACAGAGATTCCTCATTATAAAGACTGCTCTTTCTTTATACCTTTGTCTCTGAAGCAGACTATGGTGTCCTCTGATAGATCCCCATTAAATTTGCCTTTTTCTTCTTTTCTTTTCTTTTCTTTTTTCTTTTCTTTTCTTTTCTTTTCTTTTCTTTTCTTTTCTTTTCTTTTCTTTTCTTTTCTTTTCTTTTCTTTTCTTTTCTTTTCTTTTCTTTTCTTTTCTTTTCTTTTCTTTTCTTTTCTTTTCTTTTCTTTTCTTCTCTTTTCTTTTCTTTTCTTTTTATTTTTCTTCTCTTCTCTTCTCTTCTCTTCTCTTCTCTTCTCTTCTCTTCTCTTCTCTTCTCTTTTCCTTTCTTTTCTTTTTTCTTCTTTTCTTTTCTTTTATTCCTCTTCTCTTCTCTTCTCTTCTCTTCTCTTCTCTTCTCTTCTCTTCTCTTCTCTTCTCTTCTCTTCTCTTCTCTTCTCTTCTCTTCTCTTCTCTTCTCTTCTCTTCTTTCTCTTCTCTTCTCCTCCTCTTCTCTTTTATCTTCTCTTTTATTTTCTTTTATTTTCTATTTTCTTTTTTCACTTTTTTTTTTTCCCCTCTTCTACTTGACCTCTAGGGTATTTTTTTTTTTTTTAACTTCACAGAGGGCATCTTGAATACCTCTTTGCAAGACGTGATTTTCCTGTCCCATGACATTTTGTGCCTTAAAAACCAAACAGAACTCTCCCTTCTTGCAACAATGAATTTTTTTTAAGGTGTTTTAATTTGCATCCCAGCTGTGTGACTGGACAATACAGCCATTAGGGAATTTGGAGATAAACATCTGCACTTTTTGAAATACACACATGTGTGACAGGCATTTCACTGGAGGTGTTTAGGAAGAGACTGGATGGGGTGCTTGGTGCCATGGTTTAGTTGATTCGGTGGTGTTGGGTGATAGGTTGGACTCGACGATCCTCAAAGGTCTTTTTCAACCTGGTTAATTATTCCATTCCATTCCATTCCATTCCATTCCATTCCATTCCATTCCATTCCATTCCATTCTCCTTCCCTTATGAATCTGGCCCCCACCAATTGCATCTCCCAGTATCCTATGAAAATGAGTTCCATAATTTAGTGATGTGAAAGTACTCTCTTTGTTTGGTATGGGTTTCCCAGACAGCTTCCCTGGGTGTTACACTAATTGTTGTCTGTTCATTTTTTCCTACAGTGTCTGTTTTATTTATGTGTTGTGTGAGGTTTTTTTCCAATCAGTCCCCCACCAGACTGCAGAATCTTGTTCTACAATGTGACAGTTTTAGGCTGTGCCTTTAAGAAAAGGACAGCTACAGAATGCTCTAGCTGAAATGTTTTGGTGTAAAAAGGAAAAACAAAGATAATTCTAAATGGATTTCATTGGCAGATCAGTAGAATGTAATTTTAAGAACTTACAGTCTGAGTCTCAGTCTTGTCTTTTCTGTTCTTGGCTGGAGTGCATGCAACTGACCTTGGACTGAAACTCATGAGATAAGAAAACTAACTTTCTTAACAACTGCTTTGAACTAATGATTTTCCCCTTAATATCCATTTCTCTTTTAATCCTTTTTCCATCCAATTAGCCTTGGACAAGAAAGGGGGGAAGAGAAAGGGGGTTTTTCAGGGGAACCCAGGGGGAGGGGTGGAATTCCCCTCAGGAGGGTGTTTCTGTGTTACATTCTCTCCTGTATATTTTTGTATATACTGTAAATACTGTCTATTTTGTATATATTCATTGCATTTCATTCTGCTTGTAAAATACAGCTTTCCATTCGCTTCCCCGACTGAGTTTAGCTGTGCTTTATGTGGTGGGAGGATTAAACCTTCACACTACCACAAACTGGTTTGGCTGGGCCAAGCTCTTGGATATCACTGATTATTTCTGTGAATATTGTCTATGTTTTTAGCTCAGGGGTGATGATAAATATTATTCATGAGGAAAAGCACTCCTAAATTATTGTATTGTAAAAAGGTTAGCTTTTATTTCCTTCTTTTTTCCCTCTTTTTTTTCTCTTCATTTTTCAGTAGAGCAAAGAAGCTGATTCACTTGCCAGGTTAATTTAGGGATCAAGGGGATTCATGTTTAAGACTCTCATCCATTGAATATTCAGCATCTGTTATGCGATATGGAGAGCAAGACAAGCACCTGCTGTGCAGACTCTCTCCTTTTTCAGAGATTTCTCACATCTCATCCTTGGAAACAGCCTGTCCTCAGACATTAGTGTCCTACCTCGATCCTCTGCTCGTATTTCCTGTTGAATCTGCTCATGTTTCCCTTTGAATTGGTGGTAGCACAAGGAGCATGTCTCTCCTTCAAAGTGTGTAGATTTCATAGAATCGTAGAATCAACAAGATTGGAAAAGACCTCACAGAATCACAAGATCACCAAGGCTGGAAGAGACCTCAAAAGATCATCAAATCCAACCTGTCACCACAGACCCCAAGACTAAACCATGGCACCAAGTGCCACGTCCAATCCCCTCTTGAACACCTCCAGGGACGGTGACTCCACCACCTCCCTGGGCAGCACATTCCAATGGCCAGTCACTCTCTCAGTGAAGAACTTCTTCCTAACATCCAGCCTAAACCTCCCCTGGTGCAGCTTGAGAATCCTTTGAATCCTCAAAACATGTGGGTAGAAATAGAGGTATCAAAAAGTCCATCCTCTGGTTGTCTGTTTGTCTTGGAAAGTATTAAGTAGCACTAGCTATACACTGTGCTTGAACAGGAAACTGTGCCTAAATCCTAGATGACTAGCCCTCAGTTTAGGAATTATGGATGGATGCAAAATGAGAATGAATTTACTTAGCTCCACCACTGATGCTGAATGAAAGGAAGCAAGGAAAGGGGGGGGAGAGAAAAGGAGACATGACAGAAAATGCTAAAGGATGGATACATTACTCATCTTGAAATCAGGAGCATATGTGAAGCATGTATGGTATTTCTACATCTCAAAAAATAGTAACAGCTTGTGACTTTCTTGTTGCATTTGATCTCATTAACTGTTTGAAAGTGTTTCAGTTATCTACTGCAAGCAAAACAAAACAAAATGATGTCACTGTATGGTGCATGCTTTAGCCTGTGTCACATAGCTTGTTAGGAGGTGGCAGTGGTGGTTTGTAACTAATTAATGTGTCCGCATTTCATTTGCTATGAAATCCTATCCATCTGTGTGGATGATTTCAGTGAGTTTTAACAGGGTCTCTATAAGATGTTATTATTTCTGTCATGCAGAGACAACTATATAATGATTTGCATAATTATGGATGGAGGAAAATGTTAGCCTGCATATTAAACACTGTTATAAACGTTTCCACCTCATTAGAGAGAATCACTGGAACTAGGTAGCATGCTCAGGTTGGAGATCAGGTGGCAAAGTATATAGATTGCACAGTCTAATTTTCTAGTGCTAAGGAGTTCCATCTGAGCAAAACCAATAGATCTGACCTTGCTTGCTGAAAAAGTTACAAAAGAAAACTCATTTAAAGAGTGCTTCTGTGAAAACACACACGTCCCCCACTGTCATTGTAACTCTAACCTTGGGGATCAGTCACTTTGGATGTGCTAAAGAGCTGCTTTCATGAATAAATGATGATGGTCTTTAATATAATTAGATATCTTAATAGGCAGATCAGGAAGAAGGTTACAGTACTTGCAATGTAAAAGCATAGGGACAGCTTCACAGAGGGGACACATGCACTCAAATCTACAGTTTAGATCTTTTCTTCCTCTGTCGGAATCTGGTATTATGTAAATTTGCTGGTGAGCATCTGTGGAGTTGCTCAAACCTTGACAGCTCTGGATGTCTCAGAATATATTATGTGCCATGGCTCCAGCAGGACCTGCAAAGAGACAGATTCTGCTAATCTCACATTTGAATTCAAGCCTTGATCTTGTGAGTGCCTCAAAACACTTCTGGACATGGTCCCACGTATGAAAAAAACACCACATGCACTTCTGGCGTGGTTATTCGGATGGAATGTATGGGAATACAACTTGACCCTGAAATTAATTTGGGTAGGATGCTTGTTCTTCAAGTTTTCTTGATAAAAGCACAAGAACAGCTTTTAGGGCTGGGTCTAAATTGCTATATAAAAAAAGACTGCCTAAGAACAAATTAAGGAAGTGAACTTTGATTATGCACATTTATTAGCTTGCTCCCTGTCTCTGTGTCAAATTGCTCCAGCTGGTTCTCTGCAGGATTGATCTGTAAGAGGCTAATCCAAAGCAGTGTGAACTCCATCTTTTACCTTAGGGTCAGGAGTGCTTTCTGTTCCTTTTTAGTTTGGCGTTACAGACATAACCTAGAGTTCTGAACAAATTCTGCCAGAGCAAGGATTCTTACAGGCACTAGGAAAAATGGCCTATTCATCCTTGTAAAGCATGCAGGTGCTCTCTGCCAAGCAGCAGAGACTGAGCTGTGTGGGGTCCTGCAGGACATCCCTAGCAATGTCTTGACTTAGATAGAATTGTCCAAATTCTGCAGGGGAATTTCCTAGGTCCCTCTATAATTTTAGCACTGCTTTAAGAAGATGCAAAAGTTCCTCAGAAGTAGAGATCTCCAGGATAACTTCAAATGGCTTGGTGTACCTGAAGGCTGGGAATCAGTGATGGATAATGGATAAATGTGATAAAATGTGATAAATGTGATAAAAGTGATGGATAAAAGCTCAAGACTCAAAAACTCTCTCTCAGGGTGGTAGTCTATTTGGGCTTTCAGTCATGTGTACTTTCATGCATAGAGTTTCATGTGCTTTTGCATAGAGTAGCAGAAGTCAATCAGTGGCAGCTGATGGCACTGGGTTTCTGTTTGGGGTCTCCATCATCTGCTTGCTAGACCAAACCTGCACTGGAAGGGTATGAGACGATAATCACAGTTGTTCCCTATCTTTTCTGAAGATAGAAGAGAAACTGACTAAAGGTGTCTAGTAAAAAAACCATCCAAGAACAGAACAGAACAGAACAGAACAGAACAGAACAGAACAGAACAGAACAGAACAGAATAGAATTAACCAGGTTGGAAAAGACCTTCAAGATCATCGAGTCCAAAGTATCATCCAACACCATCTAATCAACTAAACCATGGCACCAAGTGCCCCATCCAGTCTCTTCTTAAACACCTCCAGTGGTGGTGACTCCACCACCTCCCTGGGCAGCACATTCCAATGGCCAATCACTCTTTCTGGGAAGAACTTCTTCCTAACATCCAGCCTAAACCTTCCCTGGCACAGCTTGAGACTGTATCCTCTTGTTCAGGTGCTGGTTGCCTGGGAGAAGAGACCAACCCCCACCTGGCTACAACCTCCCTTCAGGGAGTTGTAGAGAGCAAGAAGGTCTCCCCTGAGCCTCCTCTTCTCCAGGCTAAGCAACCCCAGCTCCCTCAGCCTCTCCTCAGAGGGCTTGTGCTCCAGATCCCTCCCAAGCTTTGTTGCCCTTCTTTGGACATGTTCCAGCAACTCAACATCTTTCCTAAACTGAGGACACAGGACTTGAGGTGTGGCCTAGCCAGTGCTGAGTACAGGGGCAGAATAACTTCCCTGCTCCTGCTGACCATACTATTCCTGATGTAGGCCAGGATGCCATTGGACTTCTTGTCCACCTGGGGACACTGGTCAGCCTACTGTCGACCAGTACCCCCAGGTCCCTTTCTGCCTGGCTGCTCTCCAGCCACTCTTGTTGTGGCCAGTGTGTAGAACTCGGCAATTAGATGTGTTAAATCTCATGGCTTTGGACTCTGCCCACTTGTTCAGCCTGTCGAGGTCCCTCTGGAGAGCTCTCCTAACCTCTAACAGATCAACTCCTGCCCCCATCTCGGTGTCATCTGCAAATTTACTGATGATGGACTCAATACCCTTGTTCAGATCATCAATATAGATATTGAAGAGCATGGGGCCCAGCACTGATCCCGGGGGGACACCACTAGTGACTGGCTGCCAGCTGGATGTGGCACCATTCACCACCACAATTTGGGCTCGGCCCTCCAGCCAGTTCCTGACCCAGCACAGAGTGCTGCTGCCCAAGCCATGGGCTGACAGCTTGGCCAGGAGTTTGCTGTGGCGGACGGTACCAACAGCCTAGCTGACGTCCACGTCGACTACATCCACAGCCTTCCCCACATCCACCAGGCAGGTGGTTTAACTGAGAATGAAAAAGGTACTATTTTAATGAAGAACTGTTTGAAAAAGTGGGGGGTTTTGTTTGTTTGTTTGTTTGTTTGTTTGTTTGTTTTCCCTTCAGGAAAAGCAGAAGAAATAAATGCCATGTTTCCTCTTGGTAAAGAAAGTGGCTGGAACTGAACTGTTTGACAGGATTAGCTGTATGTCTTCACCTGCTTTAAGATCTGCCAAACTGAAAACTCAACACACCTTAAACTATTCTTTATGATCACTAGTTCTCATAAATATTTCTATTAAACTGCCATGGTCTTTATACAGTCCTGCTTATTACAGATGAATTTGGTAGGCAGCGAGTGTGACAACAAATAGTTTCGAATGTGCAGGTTTTGTTGCAGGAGTGGAACTGCTATTCAAACAAGCCAATGCTATGCAAATGGGTGTTATATCAGACCAGTGAGTCATGGAAAGTGACGAATTGTACAACACCCAACTCACTACACCAAGGGAAAAAATGCAGTTTAAAAACATTTGATATAGCCAATCTCTTTCAAAACACCCCGTTGCATTTGCTAGATTTAGTATGTTCTGCCCATGCATCATTCCAGTAGTCTCTTATGTGCTAATAGGATTTTCAGGTAAGAAAAGGAGGGTTCTCCACTAACTGTTGATGCAAGCAAAATAGCTACAATGCAACATGTTGGCATAGCAAGCCAGAAGATTAGGTCACAGTGAATTTGCCTTCTGTTACCCACTACTGGGATTTCAGAGGAGGTGTGTTAAAAAAATGCTGTCACTGCAAGGCAGTGGTAATTTTGTCACTGATTCAGTACCATTACATTTTTTCCACAATACTTATCATTAGATAAAAGCACTGAGTAGTGGCAGACTGATTGATCAAGGTCACTGTAGAAGTGTTTTTTGAAATGCAGGCAGCAATGTCCTAAAATGGCAAGCAAGTTCTAGTTCTGTCATTTAGATGCATGAGCAAAGCTTCAATAAACAGAAAGAGCAGTGAACATTTATAAAACTCCTGCCCTGGGTCTGTTGGTGGTAGTCTCATTTGTCAACATGAGGCCCTGAAAACTCAATGCTAAGATGCTTCCAAATGAATTTTGATTCTGCAAGGAGCTGCTCACCACAGGAGTGATTTGTCTTTACTCTGACTCACTCGGCTTTGTAATGCTTCACCTTTTTATTCTGTAAGCTGGCCCCAAGCAAAATTGTGCAGAGTCCATTGCTGATCCTCCTCATTGCATACAAAACTGCTTTGAAGACGAGGGGGATGATAACATCAATTTTTGGAAGAAGACTATCTGCATCTTTGGTTGTGTGCCAATGTTCTTTTCATTCCAGAGTATTCAACAGATATGGATGAACTTGATCTTTCCATAATGTCCAGAATGACAATTTTATATCCACTGATTCATCAAATGCTTGGGAGCTCCTCTCAGGGACTTGGATTCACACTTACTGCCTGCTGCACAGGCACAGAGCAGAAGGACAGCCCTCCCTGCTAGTGCATTTTGATCTAAAAAAGAGAAAAGAGGTGGATAAAGTCAAGTGGGAAGTACAAAGGGGCAATATGTTAAGCTTGAGAAAACCTTGAAGATGAACTACAAAGACATCCTGCTAAAGTTTATTGGAATCATTTCACAGTCATAGGGGAAGCACAAGTGAAGGTATGACATCTGCAGCTTGGAAATGCAGCAAAACTGTGGTGGTAACTCTGAGACTGAGCACATCAGGCAGGATGGTGGTGGTGGCTGGTACAAAGAGAAGTGCTGAGGAATTAAAAGCACTGTTTTACTCTCTAACTATTTTTACCCTCCAAATATATCCCCCCTCAAGTGGAACTCAAGCTTTTCATTGTTCTCTTTCTCGTCTGAAGACCTGGATTTTACCCATCCAATGGTGCAACTTCGACAATTAGGGAGGCCAGTACCTTATGCTCAACTCTCTTTGCTGGGCAGTCCAAAATGCCTGGGATGCCTTCCAACAATGGAGGGTTTAAGGTCCCCCAGGCTGAGGCTGTTTCCCCTGCAAAACTGTTCAGAGACCTGCTTCTGTTGGCATATTGGCTTGAAAAAAGCGCCAGTCCAAGAGGATCATTGAGGAGTGGCTAGAAGCTAGTTGCATTGCCTGGACTATCTGAAGGGGTCTATCAGAGGAGTGTCTTGTTGCACCGTTCACAGCATCAGGCAAACATTTCTGAGGGGCTGGAACTCTGGCCAGCTCTTCCTTGTATGATAGGGCTAAGCATCTGATAGTGAACACCACCATAACTCAACCAGATGTCTAGCTTGGTGGCATGCATTCTGGATGTCACAACTTTCTGGTGGAACATTGTGAGAGCACTTTTAAAGCATGCAAACAGTGAAAGTTTTCTCTTTTTTCCCCCCTTCTGATTTTTGGTACTACTTCCTCTTGCAGCTACAAATATTCCTTCTCCTCAAATGAAGAACTGCTGATGCAGTCCACCTCTCCTGTTGCTTGATCAGTATGTGTCACCAGTTCACTCTGAATAATTTTGCCTGTGGGCTGTACCTTTGTGCGACATTTTCAATATCATATCTCTGACACTCTTGTCACTGGTGACAACAAATGCATGACAAGTATCAAGTGAATGTCTGTCACTCAGGGTGAAAGTATTTCCTAGGACAGGGCTTGTGAGACTGATGAAAAGGCTCCTAACCCCCCCCCTTCCCCCCCCCCCCCCCCCCATATTGCAGCTGTGTTAGCCTGCCTGGTGTGAGCTCAGTGAAGAATTATTTTCTACCAAGGTCATCTTTGGAAGGTTTCCTTTGCTGCTTGAGGCAGAACAAACTAATTCCTTTGCATGTGTAGCTTGGATGCTGCAAATGCTGATAGGCTTTCCATGTGAATGAAGGCACGTGGCCACATAATCTCTTGCCCTACATACCTCCATCTGTGTTACTGAGGCTTCACAAGTATGAATGACATGCAGTTGTGTCAGGTCCTGGAAGTTTGCAATATCTTTCTTTTTGATGATGAAATGAAAGTGATTTTTGATTATAGGATTTGTTATTGTTGTTGTTGGTGTAGGCCTCTGTCTTTCCCCATGAGCTCCAAGAGACATTCAATGTGTTGGGTGATTCCTACTGAGGGACCTATTGTGTTTTATCCATTCCTTCTGTGTCCAGGTAAACTGGTTTATGAAAATACATGCTTCACATTTTCTGTCTAGCATTTAATTAGTGTTTGTCTCAAAGTAATCATCCCCAGGAATATCAGTACCTCATATAGAACACTGAAAGGTTTTGGAAAGCAGTGGAACTCTCCCAGACTAATGCTGAGAATCTATTCACAGAAAAATTAATATTGCTATTTCCTGACAACACTGAGATCTGTGCCCAACTCAGATCTGTGCCCAACTCAGATCTGTGCCCGACTCTATCCAGATAAAGAGTTTTACCTCATTGGTTGTGACCATCTAGATACCTTTACCCCTGAGCTACTGTCTTATGGTTAAGGGGAGGTAGTAAAGCTCCTCAACTCACTTGAAGGAGAAGGTATCCAAATTCTAAAAGAAAAATGCCTCAGAACCGTTTGTTTGCTTTCTTAACTATTAAAAGACCCATCAGGTGGTCCGATCAGATGTCAGCATCTGGCTCTTTGCAAACCTAAAACCGGGGAAGATAAGCCAATTGAAGAAAGGGCCTCTCTTGTCTCAAACGTAGAATGGAGCACTCACCATTCTTTTGTGAGCAGTGAGCCTCTCTTTCTGATCAGAGGCACCCTGTGGAGTAGTGTGAATGCTTGATATGCCTCTAAATCAACACATGTAGAGAAAGCTGTCTTCAAATTTGATTCCATGAGGGAGCATTACAAAAGCACATTTAAAAGACCTGTATCATCAGAGCTGAATCTGAATTTGTTTGCCCTTAAGCAAGGTGGCCTAAATGTTAAAAGCAATTTTGAAGGTGAGTATCTGAAAATCCCGGGGAATGACTAGCTGATTCTTCAGGTACTTAGGCATCGAGTCCCAGGGGCGGTCTTTTGTCTATGCCAATAGCTCTTTTCCCCGTGTTTAACGATGCATCTGAAAGTGTGAGACTCCCGTGTAAATAAAAATTACTCTCCTCATGTTTGGCAAGCTCAGCGGGATGAAATTATGATTTGGAAACAATACCTGCCGAATGGTGGGAGAAATATTAAATTGAGCAATCCCACGGATATTTTAAAATGCCTTTTCTTTGTTATTGTGGCACACGGCAAAGCACAGCTCGTTCGACTTCGCAAATTATATTTGCTTTTGTCAAAAAAAGAGAAAGAGCTAGGGCTCTCTTCTTCTAAAGCAAGCTTAAAGCAATCAATATGTTTTTAGCCTTTCAGAATCCCTGAAAATTTCGACGACCCAATAAGGGACAGATAAAAGCAGGAACAAACCGAAAGCGTAAAACAAACAAGAGAGAAGGGCGCATTTAACCTGAAAAAGCAATTTGCGCCGTGTCTCGGGGTTGGGGTTTTGTTGCTGTCGCTGCTGCCGCCGCTAAAACCAACTCCAAATGAACATACAGGTTTATACGTCACCTCAGAGGATAGCTGCAAAGAGTTTTATGGAGTCGCAGGACGCTAAGCCTATTGAATCCCTTCCAAAATGGCTAAGTAGATTGCTGCGCAGCCGGCAGCAATAGATATTTTGATAAATATTTGGCGTTTCCCCCTTCTCCCACCCCCCACCCAGCCCCGAGAGTCTTGAGAACGGCCACTAGATGGCACTGGTTTTGCGTAGCAGGAAAGCCAGAAAGCTTTTTGCAGAGGAAAATCGAAATGGCTTGTTTCCATTAAGTTCTGCTTTGTCTCAGTAGATGGCAGATTTGGGCTATCTATGGGAAAAAAACCCCCACAAAGGCTTTAACGTTCTGGGCTGCTTCTTGCAAAACTATTTTCATTTATTTTCTTTTTTTTTTTTTCCCTAAGTCTTCTCTATGTAAAATGCAACACACACACACAAAAAAATGGCAAATTATTATCTGACTAAAAAAGGATTTTTATTTAAAATACTTGTTTCATCTTTGCAAATTACAAGTAGGAATACACTAGAAAGTGAGAGCCTATTAAAACCATTAATAAAAAGGAAATCAAAGCATAAATGAGTAAGAACACAGTTCTAAGCCCAATTTCCAGTCAGAGCTTCACTGGTAATAAAAACAATATTCTAACATGCAAGGATACTTAAAAGGCAAACCCAGAGAAACATCTCTTGATTTGAAAATACATGTCAGGGATACTTTTCAGTTCTGTGGCATTTTCAGGCTAAGATCACAAACCCATAATTTTTTTTTTGGGGGGGGAGTGGGGGTCTATGTGAGCCCTTTTAGATACATTTACAGTCAAAAGGGGTGGAAGGAAAATGATCACCTGGTGACACTGATTTTATTTTTGGATGCACTGCAAAAAAGCAGGATAGTAGGCTTGGCTTCCCTGAAATCAATGGAAGCTGGTTTTTTTTTCACTGAGCAACAATTTTCAGCCTAGCTATCTTGAAGATTCTAACAATCACATCCCAAACTTATTTTCCAGGAAGGTGTATGTCAACATGATATAAGTATAGCTCCAGCTAGAGAGACCTGGGTGAGCTGCAAAGCAACAGCAGAGTGGTCGCAGTTCATGTGATGCTTTTTCTGGGTGAATTAGCTTTCAAAGGATTGGTTGTTGATGTTGCTCCCATGACCTGAGATATTATCTCTGCAAGCAGTACACTGAAGGACAGGAATCAGTCTTCTTCGCTTGTATCAGGGTTGGAAGGGACCCCAAGAATCATCTAGTACCAACCCCCCTGCCATTGGCAGGGACACCTCACACTAGATCAGGGTGCCAGGAGCCACATCCAGCCTGTCCTTAAAAACCTCCAGGGATGGGGCTTCCACCACCTCCCTGGACAACCTGTCTCACCACCCTTATGGTGAAGAACTTCTTCCTGACATCTATCTACACCTCCCCTCCCCTTGCTTGGATCCATTCCCCCTAGTCCTATCACTACCTGACACCCAAAAAAGTCCTTTGCTGGCTTTCTTGTAGGCCTCCTTCAGATACTGGAAGGCCACAATAAGGTCTGATAAGGTATGATACTATGGCATCAAGTGCCACCATCTACTTGGAATCCAGAACTTGGTCTCTTACTCTTAGACTGTTATTACCTTTCTCTCCCAAAGTCGTATACAGCCCTTCTCCTTCTCTTCTCCTTCTCTTCTCCTTCTCTTCTCCTTCTCTTCTCCTTCTCTTCTCTTCTCTTCTCTTCTCTTCTCTTCTCTTCTCTTCTCTTCTCTTCTCTTCTCTTCTCTTCTCTTCTCTTCTCTTCTCTTCTCTTCTCTTCTCTTCTCTTCTCTTCTCTTCTCTTCTCTTCTCTTCTCTTCCAATTTAATTTTATCTTATTAAACACTGATTTACTGCTGAAACTGTGTTGCTCTCTTATGTAACAGCCCAGTGCAGTCACCCAAGATGCAACAAGCCATTCCCAGCTTCTCTCTTTCCCTGGAAGTATTTAAACACCTGACTCTGCAATGCTTGAGTGTGGGAGTTCTTTTTTTCACTTGGTGTACAGAAAAGACACCATGGGGGTCAGGGCAGAAAGATGAATGCATCCCCTGAGGGGTGTGCATTCTGGTGCTCTTCTAAGTGGGTGCATGCAAGGCTGCTTCTTGCTTTCTTTTTCTTTCTGCTCCCAGCACCTATGAAGTGAACTATTTCCTGTGTAGTGGAAAACCTCTAGCCAGAGGTTGAGGACTATAAACTGCCAACCACCTAAGTATTAAAGCACATTTTTTCAGAGCCTCCTTTGGGAGGTCATTGTAGTTTTGAATCCCCTCGGGCAGAGGTTGGGACTGAATATAGGTCCCCTCTGTGATCTAGGCCTGCTGTAAGTATTCGACAAAGGCAGGGCCTGAAACTTTCTCTTCTCTTTTTCAAAGCAAGATGTGAAAACCACGGTGTTTGATAAAGGCCCTGATTTTGTAGGTGTGTTAGGTGAAAAACATGAAACTGAAGGGGAGTTAGAGTGGGTTTCTGAATGCTAATTGGGCTTGGGCATGAGATGGAGCTCATCAGTGCTGTCAGAAATGAAGGTTTATCTGTATGCACCCACAAGATCCAGGCACCGAGGGAGGCTTGGTGGAAAAAGAGTATGTGATTGCTTTTAAGACCAGAAGAATCTGAGCAAAAGTTTTGTCTTTGGACCCTGCAGCCCACATTCTGATTCTTGCAGACATCTGCTGCACAGGTCTGTTTGGATCAGTCCCATATGGTCATCATAGGAACTCAAAAGACAGATTTACATGCTTAAACAGAACTGAGCAGACATAATTCTTCCCTTCCTATACCACTGGAAGCTCATGAATCTACAGAGGACTCCAGTGGGGCCTGAGTTGCATGGTCTGGCAGAAGGATAGCAGAGATTAGACCAGCATATTATACCTGGAACAGACAGATTCCCCAAGGGATGTGTGTATAGGCTGGACTGGGGAAACCTGGATGAGAAACATGCAGTGCACAACAACTCCAGGCACATTACACTTACGCCTGCTGCCTGGGCAGGATAAACACAATTAGTTATACCTGCTGTGCTAATCCAGCAAATCCCATCCCAGCCAATTCACTGAAATTGCATTCTCTAGCTCTCCCTATGCTTGTCTCATAGATGTTCCCATGCCTGATTTTGGGAGCTTAACCAGGGTATTGCTCTGCACAAAATTGCTGGAGGGGATCATAGCAGGAGTCATGCCCTCACATGCTGTGTTTTTTAAACTTCTGGAAAACACTGTCCCTGCCTCAGAATGCTCTGAGCTCCTGCAATTCCTGTCAAGGTATTCATCTGAACTATCTATTCCCCCCATTAAAGATCTTGTCTTAAGATGAATTTTCTGTTCTTCCCCTCGAGGGGGCTTATGGAGCTGGCTGAGATTGGAAGTCTAACTTTGAGGATCTCATTGCTAGTTGAGGTGACTCCTACATAGTTTCTGTGAATGAATTTGAAAAAAACCCTACCAAAACCACCACCACCAAACTTCCCTACCTGATAGCTCTACTCCAGGGCCATTAGAACTTCTGTGGTGCTGCCCTCTGCTTCCTCAATCAGCACAACAGCAAATCCTTCTGGAATTTTGTGAATAGGTTATTCAGATTGAGATGGACCTTGGAAGGTCTGTAGTCCAGCATACTGATCAAAGTAGGGACAGTTATGGGGTCAGACTAGGTTGCACAGGGCTTTGTCCAGCTGGGTCCTGAAAAAATGCAGTTGGCAACCTGTTTAAATGCTTCATTGGCCTGAGAGTGAAAAATGCTTTTGTCATACACTGCTTTGAACAGCCTGTCTCCATCTTTTTAATGACCTCCTCAGAGGTTCTGGGGTTTGCTGCATAGTTCCTCTGATGCTGTCTCTTCTCCAGGTTGAACCCTTGGCCTCTCCTCACAGAGCAAGTACTTCAGCCTCAGTCATCATGGCAGCCTTTACTGAACTTTGTTGTAGCACAATGGGAGCTCATTAGTGGTTTCCATGATCAGCTTCCAAGATATGACTCATATGCCCCGATAGGAAGTGCCTTAAATCTGGACTACTGGTAACCCCATGAAGGCTGCTGTGAGAGCCTAAGATCTCCCCTTGGTCTCAGAGGTGAGCTGCACAAGATCAGCAGCTGACAGATGGATTATTCAGGTTAGCATCTCAATTTCTGTAAGGCTTCCATTTTTCTCCCCAGAATATTCAGCCATGGAAAACTAGGTAGGGCACCTTCCCCATGCCATGTGCCCCAGCTGTGAAAAGCCATGACTGTGGCCTCCAGCAAGACCAAAATTTGTGATTCTTCTAGTGTCATGCCTCTAAAGCCAGGGAAGAAACTGGAAAATCAGGTAGAAATGTACCTTATGAGCTTTTGAAGGGATATCAATGGCTAATCCATGTCCAGTATAACTCAACCGACTCCTAACTCCATTCTTCACCGAAGTGTACACCCATGTACAAGATTCCATATACTTTTGTTCACTCTGAATAGCCTTGTATACTCAGAAACTGTTATGTCTAGTGGGGTTTAACATGCATGGTGTTTCTCCTGTGTTTAAGTAAGGCTGATGTTTCTTTCAGCAACTGGTCTCATTACAGTGAACGGGAGTATCTTCTTTCTTTCCTTTTGTATTCAGTACAAAGCAGTGTGCTTCTGACATGACTGTGTTTAAAATTAAGCAAGCTTCAGCATCTGTGTTTATGAAAGAAGCTGCAGGTTGTTCTTGCCACTAGATCTGTACACACCCCAGAAAGCTGACTGTAGCCAGACTGCAACCAAGGTGACTGCATTGGTATTATTTCAATTTAGAAGCAACCCTGATTTTTCTAGGGGTGGCAGAGACAGCTCACGTGTCACAGCAGCATCTGCAACCTCTCTGTTCACAGTCACTTGGAGAAGGTTACAGTGCCACTGTCCTCCTTTCTGTACTGCTCTGGACTGTCCTATCCTGACCTTTGGTAACAAATTTGCACAGCTGCTCTAAGATGTAAGGGAGGTATTTCTCTGCACATCTGTGTATAACCCATCTGAGCTGGAGCAAAAATGCAAGAAGAAATCTGGCTCCCCTGCTTCTCTCCACAAGCCCCTTATCAGCAGGGGAAAAAAATCTCCCCCTCCTCTTCTTCATTTGCTGTTAAAGCCTAGGATGTTACTAAGGACTGGATTTCATCTCAGTTTACTTCTTTGACAAATGTGGGATTCCACTACTGCCTTGGCATTAAGCACTTTTTAAAATGTAAATTTCTCAGCTGCAAGGAATCACATTAAAAAAATATATTCAAAAAGCAACTGTCTAAATCAAAGACTAATTGGCTGCCAAATTATGGGTTTATGCAACTCCCTTGTCGCAGCTTGTTTTGCTTTTTTACCAGAGGTAAGTAAAAAAGCATCAGAAAACACATAAAAAATATTTTTGTTTTCCTTTCATAATAAAACATGGGATGTCAACTGATTTACTTTGAAAACTCTTGCTGTCTACAATGAAAATCCTGTCCACCTGAGATTGCCTGTCCAGCCAGTGGTTGCTTCCAGAGGGAGATGGAAGCCACTCATACAACCAAATCCTGACTATGGGGAAACTGAGGCAAAGAACATGCTCGCCAGCAAACTGTTGGGTCATTCAAGAAGGACAGTAGGCTCTTCAAAGACCTGGCCATCATGTCCCCTTGCAGAGGGTTCAAAGCAGCAGCACTGGGCTCATCTGCCTCTGACTGTGTGGCAAAGGGCACGAAGCTTCACAGTTGTCTTGTACTGAGGGTTTTTTTGGTGAATGCCCCCCTGGGAGTGAGGCTGTCTGGGGACCAAATATGCAGCTGAAAACTCTTAAAATCAAAAGACAGTTGTTTAACTTAGGCCTTGATGGTGGCCTCATTCTCATGCCCAAGGAACTTGTTGGGGGGAAAAAAGAGCTTCCTTGAAAGATGTTTGGAATCACATGGGTGAAATGCTCTGAACTATGACTGACTAGGCACTAGGGTTAATTAGAATAGAATAGAATAGAATAGAATAGAATAGAATAGAATAGAATAGAACAGAATAGAATTAACCAGGTTGGAAAAGACCATTGAGATCATCGAGTCCAACCTATCACCCAACACCATCTAATGAACTAAACCATGGCACCAAGCACCCCATCAAATCTCTTCTTAACCACCTCCAGTGATTGATGGCAACTCCACCACCTCCCTGGGCAGCACATTCCAATGGCCAAGCACTCTTTCTATGAAGAACTTCTTCCTAACATCCAGCCTAAACCTCCCCTGGCACAGCTTCAGACTGTGTCCTCTTGTTCTGGTGCTGGTTGCCTGGGGTATGTTATTCTGGATCAGTGTCTTTGTGGCTGACCCACTCCTGGTGTGGAATTTGGAGACAATCTCCCCAGGATGTAACAGGAGTCGTATCACATTTTCCTTTCTTTCTTTCCTTCTTTCCCTCTGTGACAGTTCCTTATCCTGCCTCACGCTCTATTCTTGCCAGCCTCTCAAAAACATCATATGCAGCAGGCTACCTGGATGCAGTGATCTTCTCTATACGACCTTGCAACGGTGTTATTTTTCCCAACTCTGTGCCAGGAGTTTTATCTTAGTCCTTTGTTGCAGTCTCAGCATGTGAATTCCACTTGCAATGAAGAAGGATTTCAAGCAAATTACAGTGAAGCAAAGGGAGTTTCTGGTAAAGTGTTTGCCTTATTTCTCCAGCTTTAATGCTTACCTTTTCTTTTAAGTTTTTGCCAATGATTCATGTTTAACAGGGTAAGAAATCCATGGCCACTGGGGAACTGTATACCCAACACCGTGCTGCAAGCCCATTACTCAAGGATTCCCATAAATCTGATTGTCCTGCTTCAGCTGCACAGAACCTTACTATAGGATTGGAGGTGAGGAATGGAATATCCCTGTTTTAACAATATATGGTCTTTGAGAAACAATGCAGATTTTATCTAGTAAACTCTTCTGTGTATGTACAGGGTGGGAGCTTACCTTCACCTTTGAAATATGCTCAAGTAAGCAACAACTTAGAAAGAGCACAAATGCCATTCCAAGAGCTTTCCCAACTGTGCTGCATCTTTGTGTGGTGGTTTGAGCCTTAACTGAGAGTTAAGAGCTCAGATGGGGGCAAGGCTGAGAATCTCTCCCATGCTCCCCCCTCTTCCCTCTCAACAGAGAGGAAAGGAAAAAAAAAGGAAAGGAGCAAATCCACCAAGCAATAATTTGGAGTCACCTTGGAAACAGAGAGGTAAAGAGTTTTCTTTAAACAATATAGATAGATAGATAGATAGATAGATAGATAGATAGGTAGGTAGGTAGGTAGGTAGGTAGGTAGGTAGGTAGGTATAATAACAGGAAAGGTTCACAAGGGCAAGGAACAAGGATGGATTGGGGGCGGGGGGGAAACAAGAATACAAAACCAGTCTGTCTCTCTGAAGAGGCGCAGAGGCAGCAGGGAGAAAGATCAGGCCTGATCACGGGGCAGAGGAGCAGGAAAGCAGCTACAGTAGCTCTCACCCAGGAGAGGCAGGAGCCAAAAAGGAGAGCTAATGGCTGCAATCTCCTGCTTTTTATACCCTAGCTGGGCAGAGAGAGGGGAGTGGTTAGGCTGCACCTTGAGTACTGTGTCCAGTTCTGGGCCACTGAGTTTAACAAGGACATTGAGACACTTGAATATATCCAGAGAAGGGCAACAAGGCTGGGGAGAGGCCTTGAGCATAAGCCCTATGAGGAGAGGCTGAGGGAGCTGGGGTTGCTTAGCCTGGAGAAGAGAAGGCTCAGGCGTGACCTTATTGCTGTCTACAACTACCTGAAGGGTGGTTGTAGCAGGAGGGGGTTGGTCTCTTCTCCCAAGAAACCAGCACCAGAACAAGAGGACACAGTCTCAAGCTGCGCCAGGGGAGGTTTAGACTCAAGGTGAGGAGAAAGTTCTTCACCGAGCGAGTCATTTGTCATTGGAATGTGCTGCCCAGGGAGGCAGTGGAGTCACCATCCCTGGAGGTGTTCAAGAGGAGATTGGACGTGGCACTTGGTGCCATGGTCTAGTCACGAGGTCTGTGGTGACAGGTTGGACTCAATGATCATCGAGGTCTCTTCCAACCTTTGTGATACTGTGTGTGATACAGACTCAGTTTCCAGGGGGAAAACGCCCTGCAGGGAGGGCAGAGCACCCGCAAGCCCTCCACCCTGGGGTTTTTTTTCAGGGTGGGTGTTAACCCAGCACATTTTCCTATGTCAAAAATAAACTGCAAAATGGGGGGAAAAAAATGAAGAATGAACCTACCATTTTGCATCTTCACCTCTTAAAATAAAGGAGCAGTTTTAAAACGCATAAAAATGTTCTGCCGTGATGAATTGCACATTTATAACCCTATTTAGTGAAGTATTTTACCTATGTAATTTTAAAACTGTCATTTTGACAAAAAATATAGATGAGCGAGTTGGCCTTTCACATTTAATGTTTTCCTTCTTATTTGCAATTCACCAAGTTCAACTTTGATTAAAGAAGTGGTATAAATGGAATGCATAATGGTCAGGACTTGAGGAACGTATTACTCTGACACTGCAGGATAAGACTTTTTTTTCTTTATATAAGCAGATTTGGTTTCTTCACCTGAGAAACTTCTTGAGCCTCAGCCTGCTGGCTTTATTACATCTGAAATTCATCTTTCCTTTGACTCCAAATTTGCATAGAAAAAGATGCTTGGTTTAAAGAGGAAGAGACAAAAGGCAGTGAATAGACATATGTATAAATCCACCTTTTTTTTTAACACCTTCAGCAAATAGAATAGAATAGAATAGAATAGAATAGAATAGAATAGAATAGAATAGAATAGACCAGGTTGGAAAAGACCTTTGAGATCATCAAGTCCAACCTATCACCCATCACTATCTAATCAACTAAACCATGGCACCAAGCGCCCCATCCAGTCTCCTCCTAAAGACCTCCAGTGATGGTGACTCCATCACCTCCCTGGGAGCACATTCCAATGGTAAATCACTCTTTCTATGAAGAATTTCTTCCTAACATCCAGTCTAAACCTCCCCTGGTGCAGCTTGAGACTGTGTCCTCTTGTTCTGGTGCTGGTTGCCTGGGAGAAGAGACCAACCCTCACCTGGCTACAACCTCCCTTCAGGTAGTTGTAGACAGCAAGAAGGTCTCCCCTGAGCCTCCTCTTCTTCAGGCCAGGCCAAAAAATGCCAGCTCTCTTAGCCTTTCCTCATAGGGCTGTGCTCCAAACCCCTCCCCAGCTTTATTGCCCTTCTCTGGACACCTTCCAGCAACTCAACATCTTTCCCAAATTGAGGGGCCCACAACTGGACACAGGACTCAAAGTGTGGCTTAACCAGTGCTGAGTCCAGGGGCAGAATGACCTGCCTGCTCCTGCTGGCCATACTGTTCCTGATCCTGGCCTGGATGCCATTGGCCTTCTTGCCCACCTGGGCACACTGCTGGCTCATGTTCTGCCTACTGTCGACCAGTACCCCCAAGTCCCTTTCTGCCTGGCCACTCTCCAGCCACTCTGACCCCAGCCTGTAGCACTGCTTGAAGTTGTTGTGGCCAATGTGTAGAACCTGGCACTTAGATGTGTTAAATCTCAAGCCCTTGGACTCTGCCCATCTGTCCAGCATGTAATGAATCGTCCTTTCCACTCTGACTTTAACCCTGAGATGAGATGTGGCTGCTGCAGAAGATCTTAGATCTAACATTAACTGGTGATTATAAAAGGTTCTGTTATGGAGATGGCACCTTCTGTTAACATGGGCTTTTCTCCACAGCAGCTGCTATGGGTGCTTGACATAATGTGACCCTGAATTAGCTCAGAGGAAATTTTTCCCTCACTTCTACTTGTAAGAATGACATTTTTATGTCTTCAACTATTTTTTTTCCTTCTGAGTTCTTTTTTCTTTCTTTTTTTTTTTTGTGTGTGTTCTTTTTCTGTTGAATAAAATCCCTAAGCCAGCCAACTAAACAATCCATTAGAAAGGCATCCTTTTAAAACTAATATTTGATGTTTTGGTTCACATGTTAAACACAAATTCTCTCCCCTTTGATATTCTGTAACTAGTGTACATTTCCTTCCAGCTCCACACTTAACTCAGCACTGGTTAGGCCACACCTTGAGTACTGTGTCCAGTTCTGGGCTCCTCAATTTAAGGATATTGAGACACTTGAACGTGTCCAGCGGAGGGCAATGAGGTTGGTGAGAGCTCTTGAACGCAAGCCCTATGAGGAGAGGCTGAGGGAACTGGGGTTGTTAAGCCTGGAGAAGAGGAGGCTCACGGGAGACCTTATTGCTCTCTACAACTACCTCAAAGTAGGTTGTAGCCAGGTGGGGGTTGGTGTCTTTTCCAGACAATCAGCAGCAGAACAAGAGGACACAGTCTCAAGCTTCACCAGGGTAGGTTTAGGCTCAAGGTGAGGAGAAAGTTCTTCACAGAAAGAATTATTTGCCATTGGAATGTGCTGCCCAGGGAGGTGGTGGAGTCACCATCCCTGAAGGTGTTCAAAAAGGGATCGGATGTGGCACTTGAAGCCATGGTTTAGTTAGTCCTGAGGTGTTGGGTGATGGGTTGGACTTGATGATCTCTGAGGTCTTTTCCAACCTTATTGATCCTAATGATTCTATGATTCTGTTGGTTTCTTAATGGAATCACTGTGTATCAGCATTTAACAATGGACAGACAGATGATGCTTCTGGGAAGACTTTAGCTAGGTAAATGAATTAGTGACTGTTAGGGCAGGTATCTCAGGTGTGAAGGAGACAGCCATTTAATGGTTAATAACAATGTTACTCAGATATCATTGGGACTGTAACTACTGTGGCAAACTACTGATCTTACTCAAGATTTTGTTCAGTTCTCTTTGATTATACCAACCTGGTCTATTCTATTCTATTCTATTCTATTCTATTCTATTCTATTCTATTCTATTCTATTCTATTCTATTCTATTCTATTCCACTCCATTCCACTCCACTCCACTCCATTCCATTCCATTCCATTCCATTCCATTCCATTCCATTCCATTCCATTCCATTCCATTCTATATGGATTCTTCCCCCCAACCCTCTCAAGGATCAGTGACAGAAGAGTTTGTGTTAGGTTCCAGGCTTGTCAACTTGGACAGAAAGACTATCAATAAATAACTAAAGACGAGACAGATGTGAGAAACAAAGGAGGTAACATAATTCAAATATGGTATTTGGAGATGGTCCTGACAGAAGGCATCAAACATCAACATATCTAAGAAGGCTAATTTTAGGAATGAAGGTAGTGGAACACTCAAGCATTCATTCTTCTTTTTCTAATTTCCTTCTTTGGATGTTGGTTTGCAGCAGACCACTCGGCAGCATTTCTGAGCCAGCGAAAGATCTGACACCTGGCTTCCAGCCCCTGTTCCCAGGGAATTTCACAAGCAATCTATGCAAAGCTGAACAGTATCAAGAAGGCATATTGAGCCCATTATTTTAGATCATTTATCCCACGCTGTTTTGGAACCTTTCTTTCATGGTAGAAGCAGGGAGCTTGAGTCCATTTTAAGAACTCCACCTTTTCTGTATCTGAGTTGGGGACAACTGGAGGAAAGAAATGGTTCTTTCAGGTAATTTTGTTATGCCAGTCTAAGTTTGAGCAAGCCTTCCCAGATGAAACTATATGTCACATTAATGTTGAATTCATAAATTGTTTTGGAATTGATGAAACTGCTTTTGGGGGATATGACTAGCTCATTCACAGGAAGAAAAATGTGCCCACCTCCATGGGATTATATTGGCAGAAACGCATCCAAACGTTGCTGGAATTCATAGAATCATAGAGTCAGTCAGGGTTGGAAGGGACCACAAGGATCATCTGGTTCCAACCCCCCTGCCATGGGCAGGGACACCCCACACTACATCAGGCTGGCCAGAGCCTCATCCAGCCTGGTCTTAAACATCTCCAGGGACGGGGCCTCAACCACCTCCCTGGACAACTCATTCCAGGGCTTCACCATTCTCATGGGAAAGAACTTCTTCCTCATGTCTAGTCTGAATCTCCCCACCTCCAGCTTCATTCCATTCCCCCTAGTCCTATCACTACCTCATATCCTGAGAAGTCCCTCCCCAGCCTTCCTGTAGGCTCTCTTCAGATACTGGAAGGCCACAATGAGGTCACCTCAGAGCCTTCTCTTCTCCAGACTGAACAGCCCCAACTCTTTCAGTCTGTCCTCATAGGAGAGGTGCTCCAGCCCTCTGATCATCCTCATGGCCCTTCTCTGGACATGTTCCAGCATGTCCATATCCCTCTTGTAACAAGTACTTCCAGGCTGAGGAATGGTGACGAATCTCACAGTTAACCTTAAACATGCACTTAAAAGCTTTCTTGAATGCAAAGTGTACTCTCGTCACTGGCAGTGCTGGGTTGAATTCCGCACTGATTTGTGTGCTCATGTACATCCAGGCTGGCAAAGTGCCAAAAAAAAAAAGGGCAATATGTTTGTAGACGTGTTTGCCACATCGCCACCTTTTTCTATCCAGAAGTGCTTATGCTCATGACAGCAAAGAAGAGGGCCTAGTTTTCTAAAAGACCACATTTTTTATATCACTCTCTCTCCTTCAGTTTGCCTGCAGAGACTGTTAAACAGAAAGTCTCTAGTGAGGTAAATCAAATCTTGCGCTCACTGTCCCTTTTCACATCAGGGCAGGGAAGGTATTTAAGTCAAATATGACTCTTCCAGCCTGAGTGTGACACATCTGCTGCACCTTTTCTTCCGTCATTGCCACTTATCCCACTTAACGGTGGCTTGATTAGCTGGCTAAGTGGAAATGCTGAACTGTAGCTGAAATTCTCTCCTTCCCTATCAGTCCTGAAAGGCCAGAATGATAAATGGGATTCAGATCTCAGAGCCTCACTTGCATCACAAAATGTCAAAGCAACCATTTTGTCTGGGTTCAGCGTTCCTGAAAATCTGCTCCCTGCCTGCTGTTTCTATCTTCCTATGCATCTTCACATGTGCATGTGGCAGCACACACACATGTATTTAAGGGGCAGACTCTGATTGTCTTGAATTGTAAGCACAGAGACTGTGACAGATTTTAATACGTATCTGGGCCACTCAGTTTAAGAAGGACATTGAGACACTTGAACGTGTCCAGAGAAGAGCAACAAGGCTGGGGAGAGGCCTCGGGCACAAGCCCTACGAGGAGAGGCTGAGGGAGCTGAGGTTGTTTAGCCTGGAGAAGAGGAGGCTCAGGGGAGGCCTTATTGCTCTCTAGTACCAGAACAAGAGGACACAGTCTCAGGCTGCGTCAGGGGAGGTTTAGGCTGGAGGTTAGGAGGAAGTTTTACACAGAGAGAGTGATTGCCCATTGGAATGGGCTGCCTGAGGAGGTGGTGGGGTCGCCGACGCTGGGGGTGTTCAGGGCGAGGCTTGACAGGATGCTTGGTTTTATGGTTTAGTTGATTAGGTGGTGTCGGATGATAGGTTGGACATGATGATCTCGAAGGTCTCTTCCAACCTGGTTAATTCTATTCTATTCTATTCTATTCTATTCTATTCTATTCTATTCTATTCTATTCTATTCTATTCTATTCTATACAACTACCTGAAGGGTAGTTGTAGCCAGGAGGGAGTTGGTCTCTACTCTCAAGCAACCAGCACCAGAACAGGAGGACACAGTCTCAAGCTGCACCAGGGGAGGTTTAGGCTGGAGGTGAGGAGAAAATTCTTCACTGAGAGAGTTGTTCGCCATTGGAATGTGCTGCCCAGGGAGGTGGTGGAGCCACCATCCCCGGAGGTGTTCAAGAGGGACTTGGTGCCATGGTTTAGCCATGGGGGCTGCGGTGACAAGTTGGACTTGATGATTTTTGAGGTCTCTTCCAACCTTGGTGATTCTGTGATTCTTGAACCTCTCTTACGCCTCAATATCCAGCAATACCAAGATCTGATGTGTGAAGGTAAGAAAATGAAAGGAAGGACAAGGAAAGGGAAATATTTTGAAACTCCAGGACTATGTGAGAGATTTGCAGAGTGGCCAACAGGACTCCACTTGAACATCCTGTTGACTGTAGGAAAGAAAACATCTTTCCATAGCAAAAACACTACCACACCCAATTCCACAGGAAACTGCTTAACCTATAATGAAAGATAAAAAGAGCATGAATGGTGTAATGTGTTTCTAGAGAAACCAAGAGAGATCATGGGCAAACATTCAGTGGTCCCTTTTGATCCCAGAAAACACAGTATCACAGTATCACCAAGGTTGGAAGAGACCTCATCAAGTCCAACCTGTTGCCACAGACCTCATGACTAGACCATGGCACCAAGTGTCACATCCAATCCCCTCTTGAACACCTCCAGGGGTGATGACTCCACCACCTCCCTGGGCAGCCCATTCCAATGGCAAATGACTCTCTCAGTGAAGAAGCTTTCTCCTCACAAAACAAACTTTTTATCACCATAATGAGAAAGGCAAGGAGCCTTAAATAGCTCTGATCTATCAGATTTGGATGGAAGAAGTCACCTGCCCCAAACCTGTGATTCTTTTCAGCCTGAATATGTGAGTGAGAGGTAGTTGCACAAAGCCAAAAAGAATTTAGTATCACAAGGAGCATGAGTGTGTCCTGCCCTCTGTAGCTGCAGAAATCTACTGCCCTGGATGCTACAATGTCATTGTATCTTATAATCACAATTTTATCACCTTGTGTGTTGTGCACCTGTGACTTTTTCTGGCTTCTAATTGTACAAAGCTCATTCTGGTGAAAGGATCATGAGCATTTTCAAGCAGTTTATAATGAGGATGTCATTGCTTTTCATAGTGTTAACAAGATTACCATCATGTGTTCATGAATACTTAAGCACATTCAATAAAAAGGATGGGACGTGAAGAGGATGAGCTATTGCAGCTCTGAGATTGTTAATCAAGGTTGTAAATTATCCATATCCTTTAAATTCATGGTGGGACTGCAACATCAAAGCACTGTTTCTCCAACTGGCTGCAGTCGGAAAATAACTTCTATACTATTTTATTTTGATTTAATGGGTAACATCACCATTTTCTGCAACCTTACAGCACAGAAAATTATCTGAGTCCCAAAGCACATGTAGTCGTGACCTGCTTCTGCATTTGCTTACTTTTGTCAGCTGATTGCTCAGTGATCGGAGCTAGAAGAAATACTTTATTCACTCTGCACTGGGGGAGGGAGCGATGCTTTACAATGTTGGCCATCAAATCTACAGCTCTGTTTCCAGGCAGCTCCATTTGGAATAGAATAGAATTAATCAGGTTGGAAAAGACTTTCAAGATCACCGAGTCCAACCTATCACCCAACACCATCTAATCAACTAAACCATGGCACCAAGCACCCCATCCAGTCTCTTCTTAAACACCTCCAGTGATGGTGACTCCACCACCTTCCTGGGCAGCACATTCCAGTGGCCAATCACTCTTTCTGGGAAGAACTACTTCCTCCTAACATCCAGCCTAAACCTCCCCTGGCACAGCTTGAGACTGTGTCCTCCTGTTCTGATGCTGGATTCCTGGGAGAAGAGAGCAACCCCACCTGGCTACAACCTGCCTTCAGGTAGTTATCCTCTGAGCTTCCTCTTCTCCAGGCTAAGCAAGCCCAGCTCCCTCAGCCTCTCCTCAGAGGGCTTGTGCTCCAAATCCCTCCCCAGCTTTATTGCCCATCTCTGGACACATTGCAGCAACTCAACATCTTTCTTAATTTGAGGGGCCCACAACTGGACACAGGACTCGAAGTGTGGCTTAACCAGTGCTGTGTCCAGGGGCAGAATGACCTGCCTGTTCCTGCTGGCCATGCTGCTCCTGATCCTGGCCAGGATGCCATTGGCCTTCTTGGCCACCTGGGCACACTGCTGGCTCATGTTCCGCCTACTATCAACAAGTACCCCCAAGTCCCTTTCAGCCTGGCTGCTCTCCAGCCACCCTGACCCCAGCCTGTAGCACTGCATGGGGTTGTTGTGGCCAGTGTGTAGATCCCGGCACTTAGATGTGTAATCTCATGCCCTTGGACTCTGCCCATCTGTCCAGCCTGTCAAGGTCCCTCTGCAGAGCTCTCCTATCCTCTAACAGGTCAAGTCCTGCTCCCAGCTTAGTGTCATCTGCAAATTTGTTGATGATGGACTCAATCCCCTTGTCCACGTCATCAGTAAAGATATAGAACAGGGTGCGGCCCAGCGCTGATCCCTGGGGCACACCACTGGTGACTGGCCGCCAGCTGGATGTGGCACCATTCATCACCACTCTCTGGGCTTGGCCCTCCAGCCAGTTCCTAACCCAGCTCAGAGTGCTGCCGTCCAAGCCATGAGCTGACAGCTTGGTGGGGAGTTTGCTGTGGGGGATGGTACCAAAGGCCTTGCTGAAGTCCAGGTAAACTGCAGAATCAATATAAGCTTATTTGTAACACTCTGCTTGATGCAAGGTAATAAACTATTTACTGGATGAGGCACTTGGTGCCATGGTTTAGTTGATTAGATGTGATAGGTGATAGGTTAGACTCGGTGATCTTGAAGGTCTTTTCCAACCTGGTTAATTCTATCCTATCCTATCCTATCCTATCCTATCCTATCCTATCCTATCCTATCCTATCCTATCCTATCCTATCCTATCCTATCCTATTCTTTCTATTTAATATTCTATTCTACTAATCTATTCCATTCCATTCCATTCCATTCCATTCCATTCCATTCCATTCCATTCCATTCCATTCCATTCCATTCCACTTTCTTTCTCAGTCAGGCTATTGTCAATATCACATGGCCACCTGAGGAACATGTGTCTCCTGAACTTTTGAATTTGATTCCTAAGCTGAGACTTCCAGTGTCTTAGCTGACACTAACAATAATAATGAAAACATTGGGTCCTAGCAAGCTCCCATTTAGGCTCATTGCCACTAAATTGTGATAGCCAGATGATGGTCTAAAGGAAACAGCTTGTCACACCTAGTAGAACATGAGCTGGATTGCCCTTGCTTGCCTTTCAGGAGTAGAGTGAAACAATAGAGGAGGCAATCTTTGCAATTAATGTCATTGAGTCATGCAGTGTAAACCTATGACAAATTAAAACAGACTCTGTTACAAACAGGCTTTGTACATAATTTCTCCTAAAGCTGACACGAAAATACACTTTTAATCAGAAAGCAAGAGAACAAAATTCTTTCATGTTATTATTGCACTGTGGTTTTTTAATCTTTTTTTTTTTTTTTAATCCTCCTTTTCTTTTTGTTGTTGTTGTTGGTACTGTGCTGAGGCCCTGGTATCATAATTGCACAGAACAGAGATTTGTCATTAAACACCATGCATCTTTTCTGTGTCCATCTTCAGATCCCTTTGAAATTCCCAGAAGCAGCAATCTGATTTGCTTCCTATTCAAAGCTCCCTCCTTGAGAGGACAGGAGAAATACATACGATTGCTTTAAATCCTTCATTGAGGTAAATGCAATGTTCAATAACTTCATCAAATAAAGCTTGAATTTTATGGTGCCAATGCCAGTCTTCATGGTTCAGTGAGCTTTTTCAAACAGCACACAGGCCTGCCTATATCAAATTTGTAGAAGGGGATTGATTTTATTGTTGTTGTTGGAGTAAGGCCATTTCAGCCTCCTTGCATGCTTTCCTGAAATAATAATGCTGTATTAAAAGATAAATGATAAACAGATTACTGTTTTTAAGGATTATTCAGAATGTTAACAACAAATCTGACAGATTTTCTGCTGTAAACTTAAATGACGAGCCTCAACCTGATTATTAAAGTTCTGCTTGCCACACTTGTGTAGGATTATAGGGCAAATATTTTCATCAGCTAGATAGAAGCATTATGCTTTCAACTATAACCACAGACTGTCGTGATTATCTTTCTTTTTTTCCCCTCCATCTATTTCCTTAGTTTTGTGGTGGCATTGATAAGATAGCAATGAGAGACTGCAAAATGCTTCCTATGCATAGCTAATGTTGCCAACTGTGGCAGTGGGAGCATATGAGATGAAAGCAGACCCATTTAGAACATTATCCATTTCCAGACTGTCCGTGACAGGCCAAGTGGTAGCTGGTCAATGAATGATTTTGAAACCTGGCTGATGCAATGAATTCCCCTTTTTTTACCCATGTTTTCTAAGGCCATTTGTATGTAGCTGTTTTTCCCCCCTATATTTGTTTGCTTTTATCTGTAGTCAGATGATGAAAGGACTGCCTTTAGCATGCACAGGTAACAGCACATTTATAAGCATCTGAAATGCAAATATATCTAACATGTAGGTTAGGAAGTATATAGTAGCAGCTCCTTAGCTTGTGTCAAGGAACATAAGTCCATAAAAGCCACTGGCATAGTGCTAATGTGTCCAAGCTGATCCCATATCTGTTCTTAGGTCCCTTTCAAAGCAACACCTGATCAAAGCTTCCTTTGTTCCTTCTCCCAAATAATTTGCAATCTGACATTAATTTCTAATTGATTTATCCTCATTTCCTTTTTTGTCAGTGCTTTTTTTGTGGCACTGGCAATTTTAAATGACACACATCTTGTGATTTCACAGGCAAAATTTATGCCAATAGCAATTAGATCTCACTGGGGCCTAGGACCTAAAGAGGAAGAGGTTCACCCAGAGAACATAACAGCATCTGAAATTCTAGGTATTGTCTCAACACCCACAATATAGTACCAAGTAGTCCTTGGTGTGCAGCTGCCCAAACAGTATGGAGAAAATCAAATTTGTTTGCAGAAGCTGAGAAAAGGCCAAACCCAGGTAAAGAAAATTTAGCTCTGCAAGCTAAATGTAAAAATTATGTGGTGGTAATAATTCACTAATCATATATTTGGATAGAATTAAAAAGAAAAAAAGTCTGCAATTTGGGAAAATCTATACCCAGGTGCTTTTAGGATCTTTTGTTTGGAGGAATGAACTGTGGGCTAAAACCAGCAGGTACAGGGAGGAATGGGTATTTATTCTCAGGTAAATATATAGCAGGCATTTTTTCCTCCTTCTTATTTGTAATTTGCCTTTAAGGCTTCCAAACACATGACATTGTTAGGGAGACCACTTGAAATTCACTATAACAATGATCAATACTTTCATGTGTTTTCCTTGCCCTCTTATGGGGTTTTAAATGCAGCTGCCATCTGCAATGCAGACTTTGGGTCAGCGATTTCTTTTTCTGTTTCTCCTCCAAGATCTGTAACAGTGAGACCCTGGTCCTCATGAATTTTCACTTTGATAGTACAAGGAACTGGTAAAACAGGGTCAGATGAAAAAGAGGAATTATTCACCAACCACTGGAATAATCCAGGCTGCTGAATTCATGCTTCCTGACTGGGATATGTTCTTGAACCTAAGTTTTATGTGAAATGAATGTCCTTAAGCTACTTTGAAAAGCCTGGTTGTAGGATATGCTTAATGTAGTGAGAATGGGACTTGTTAGTTAAGGTGCCCATTAAGTCCTTGCAACTTTGTTAAACGAGTCTTGACAAGTAATTGGTGCTGAACTGCTCAGATAGTAACCTGAATATGAAACCAAGTCAGTAGTAGATACGAGATGTCAAGAAACAGGTAGATAAATATTAGAGACTTAGAGAGAGCCCTTCATTAAGAACACAGTTTTCAGGCAAGGTTAGAAGGAAATACAGTCAATGTGCCTCTGGGTTTGCTGAGAGCAAGGCCCGTGTGCTGAAATCTCCTGGGTATGGTTGTCTTCAGGTATAAAATAAAATGTATGACTAAGGTCTTATGTGGATAGTTTTATTGACTGAACATGAAGGCTGTGGGAGAAAAAAAGTGGTTGGGAAGGCTTAAAAAAAAAATCCAATAGGGCAAGAAAGACTGGTAAATACTGGTTAAAACAGTAGGAAAATGAACTTTGACCCATGGTGGAAGGTTGACAAGGTGAAGCTGGCATTGCACATTATAGTATTTACCATATTGTTCTCTGCATCAACATTTTGTTTTCATATGCATTTGATAAATAATGCAGTGAGAACAGTGAAAGGTACATATGAGCCTTCTCTGACATTGCTGGTAACAGTGGAAAAGAAGAGTCTCTCAGTACTGGTAATGTCAGCTGACATGCATACTAACAATTACACAGAAAAGACCCTCAGACAGCAGAATGCAAAATTATCCTCTTACAAGTTACCCTGCTGCTATCCTGGCAAGACTTAAATAAACCTGCATTCCATTTGCACATGCTGCAGAGTGAGAACTGTATCACTAGTCTATTTGCTTTGTGTGGCATTAGAATCAGGCATTTTCAAACCTAACACAAATGAAGGATGACCTTCAAACTGAGATGGAATTTGTGTTTCTTATGTCTACACACACACACACATTTATATATTTGGGTTAGGAACTGGCTGGAGGGCCGAGCCCAGAGAGTGGTGGTGAATGGTGCCACATCCAGCTGGCAGCCAGTCACCAGTGGTGTCCCCCAGGGATCAGTGCTGGGCCCCATGCTCTTTAACATCTTCATTGATGATATGGATGAGGGGATTGAATCAGTCATCAGCAAGTTTGCAGATGACACCAAGTTAGGAACAGATGTTGGTCAGTTAGAGGGTACAAAGGCTCTGCAGAGGGACCTTGACAGACTGGACAGATGGGCAGAGTCCAATGGAATGGCATTTAACAAGTTCAAGTGCCAGGTGCTGCACTTTGGCCATGGCAACCCCATGCAGAGCTACAGGCTGGGGTCAGAGTGGCTGGAGAACTGCCAAACAGAAAGGGACCTGGGGGTGCTGATTGACACCCGCCTAAACATGAGCCAGCAGTGTGCCCAGGTGGCCAAGAGGGCCAATGGCATCCTGGCCTGTATTAGGAATAGTGTGGCCAGCAGGAGCAGGGAGGTCATTGTGCCCCTGGACTCTGCATTGGTTAGGCCACACCTTGAGTACTGTGTCCAGTTCTGGGCCCCTCAGTTTAAGAAGGACATTGAGACACTTGAACGTGTCCAGAGAAGGGCAACAAGGCTGGGGAGAGGCCTTGAGCACAAGCCCTATGAGGAGAGGCTGAGGGAGCTGGGGTTGTTTAGCCTGGAGAAGAGAAGGATCGGGGTGACCTCATTGCCCCCTACAACTACCTGAAAGGTAATTGTAGACAGGAGGGGGTTGGTCTCTTCTCCCAGGCAACCAGCACCAGAACAAGGGGACACAGTCTCAAGCTGCACCAGGGGAGGTTTAGACTCGAGGTGAGGAGAAGGTTTTTAACTGAGAGAGTCGTTTATCATTGGAATGGGCTGCCCAGGGAGGTGGTGGAGTCACTGTCCCTGGAGGTATTCAAGAGGAGATTGGACGTGGCACTTGGTGCCATGGTCTAGTCGTGAGATCTGTTGGGACAGGTTGGACTTGATGATCCTTGGGGTCTCTTCCAACCTTGGTTATACTGTGATACTGTGATATATATTAATATATACATATATTTAATATGCATATTGCAAAGTGAAGCCAAGTATCTCTAGCTTATCCTAGAGGGTCTCACTGGAGACTTGCAGTCTTATCTTCCTGAACAAACTTAGAGCACCTTCCCTGACTCCAAGTTATGCTTCTCTTTCCCAGTGCCTTTACTGCTTTTCAGGTGCATTTTGCAGCTTGTTTTCAGTGTGAAAGCAGCCAGTGTTATGAGAGACCAAAAACTGCAGGCACAATCAATGGAGTGATGAAGCCATCTTTAAAGCATGAAAAATCTCCATCCTTAGAAATAAGAAGGGAATAGGGTTAAGGTTAGGTCCAGTTTAATCAAAATTAGATTTGCCATAAAATATGTTGATAGCAGGAGTTAGAAATAGTTAATGACATTTCTTCTTTTGTGAAGTAATGAGGCTTTTATTATGACTGGCAATCTGATGCAATGAGCAATCACATATAGTATGTGTAATTTTATTATTTATTGCTTTGTTCACTATTCACTTTAAAAGCTGGCTTTAGATCACTATAATTTCAAATTATTTGCTTCAGTGATGCAGACAGTGAGATGGATTAGGAACCAGTTACACAGCAGAGTGCAAAGAGTGGTGATCAGCAGTGCCAAGTCCAGCTGGAGACCTGTAACTAGTGGAGTTCCCCAGGGGTTAGTGCTGGGTCCAGTCCTGCTCAACATTTTTATCAATGACATTAACGAGAGGACAGACAGATAGAGTGTCTGCTCAGCAAGTTTGCTGATGATACCAAACTGGGAAGCTTGGCTGTTACACCTGAAGGCTGTGTGGCCATTCAGTGAGACCTGGACAGAGTGGAGAGCTGGGCAGAGCAGAACCTAATGGGCTTCAACAAGGATCAGTGCACAGTCCTGCACCTGGAAAGGAATAATAAACTGCACCAGCACAGGTTAGGAGGTGATCTGCTGGAGAGCAGCCCCATGGAGAAGAACCTGGGAGTCCTGGTGGACAGCAAGTTATCCATGGGACAGCAATGTGCCCTCGTGGCCAAGGCCAAAGGGATCCTGGGGTGCATTAAGAGGAGTGTGTCTAGCAGATTGAGGGAGGTGCTCCTCCCTCTCTACTCTGCTCTAGTGAGGCCCCACTTAGAATATTGCATCCAGTTTTGGGCACCCCAGTTCAAGAGGGACAGGGATCTACTTGAGAGAGTCCAACAGAGGGCTACAAGGCTGACTAAGGGACTGGAGCATAAGCCTTATGAAGAAAGTCTGAGAGACTTGGGGCTGTTTAGTCTGGATAGGAGAAGACTGAGAGGGTGTCTAATAAATGTATATACATACATGAGGGCTGGGTGTCAAGAAGGAAGGGACAGCCTCTTCTCACTTGTGCCCTGTGATAGGACAAGGGGCAATGGATGTAAACTACAACACAGGCAGTTTCATGTCAACATCAGGGGAAATTTCTTTACTGTAAGGGTCACGGAGCTCTGGAGCAGGCTGCCCAGAGAGGTTGTGGAGTCTCCTTCTCTGGTCCTGCTCTGGAGAGGAGTTTGGACTGGAAGATCTCCAGAGGTTCCTTCCAACTCCAAACATTCTATAATCCTGTGACTCAAAGATCTCCAGAGGTCTCTTCCACCCCTAACATCCTGTGATCCTGTGTCCTGTAATTAGACATTTGATAGTCAGTCCTGAATAATGTTTTCTTCTAGCACATGGGAATACTTGAAGACTAATTCCCATTCTCCCCATTGAAACAAAGCTGCAGAGCATTCAACTTTCTCCTACTCCAGATTGACTGTTTTGAGTTACTGCAGCTCCTGACTTACGCAGTTTCAGCTGCTTAGGTACCTGCAATAAAACTGTTAGAACTGAGGCTCTGAGAGCTCTTCTGATTAACAAGCTCAATGATGTGTAGAGTGCACCTACTGCTGTGGTGAGAACTATATGGGAATAAGCAAGCTTAGTAGCCTTGGTGCCCCAGCAATATGAATGAGATTTAAAACATATATTATAAAATAAAAATAAGTTAATTGGGTTAATTTGTGCTTGACTGAGGTGTGGGACAGCAAGCTGCATTTTTTTTCCCCCTGTGAATTGTGTCTGTAAGTTAGCCTTGCCATAGAATAGAGAGTTGGTTCTGCTGGACAACTGTCTCAGTTTTAGCTGAAATAAAGTTATTTTTTCTTTCTAGTGACCAATATAGTGCTGGATTTAGGAGCAGAAAAATGTTAATAACAAACAGATGGTTTAGTTTTGGTTTTCATCTTCTCATACTACCTTGCCAGTGGTGGCTGAGTGCACAAGAAGCCAAGAGGGAGCACAGTAAGGACAGATGACCCAAATGAGTCATAGAATCAATAAGGTTGGAAAAGACCTCAAACATCATCAAGTCCAACCTGTCACCCAACACTTCATGGCTACTAACCCCTCTTGAACACCCCCAGGGATGGTGACTCCACCCCTCCCTGGGCAGCACATTCCAATGGCTAACAACTCTCTCTGTGAAGAACTTTCTCCTCATCTCGAGCCTAAACTTCCCCTGGCACAGCTTGAGACTGTGTCCTCATGTTCTGGTGCTGATTGCCTGGGAGAAGAGACCAACCCCCATCTGTCTATAACCTCCCTTCAGGTAGTTGTAGAGAGCAATAAGGTCTCCTCCAAGCCTCCTCTTTTCCAGGCTAAACAACCCCAGCTCCTTCAGCCTCTCCTTGTAAGGCTTGTGCTTGAGGCCTCTCTCCAGCCTCATTGCCCTTGTCTGGACACATTCACATTCAATGAGCCAAAGGGGTACTCTATACCATCACATCCAGTATATAAACTGAGGAAAGTTAGCTGCATGTGCCACAGCTCAGGGATTGACTGGGTATCAGTCAGTAGCTGACAAGCAATTATACTGGGCATCACTTGTTTATTACAGATTATTATTGTTGTTGTTATTACTCCTCCTCCTACTCCTCCTCCTCTTTATTTATTACTATTATTGTTATAACTTGAAGGAAAGAAGTCAGAGAGTCGTGGTCTATGGGACAGAGTCTAGCTGGAGGTCTGTATCTAGTGGAGTCTCTCAGGGGTTGATACTGGAGCCAGTAACATTTATCAATGACCTGGATGAGGGAACAGAGTGGAGCGTCAGCAAGTTTGCTGCCATTCAGTGAGACCTGGACAGACTGGAGAGTTGAAGGGGGACAAATTGAATGAAATGCAACAAGGACAAGTGTAGAGTCTTGATTCTGGGAAAATACAACCCCATATAACAATATAGGTTGGGGGCTGATCTGTTGGAGAGCAGCTCTGGGGAAAAGGACCTGGGAGTCCTGCTGGACAACAGGATGACCATGAGCCAGCAAGTGTGCTCTGGTTGCCAGGAAGGCCAGTGCATCCTGGGGTGTTTTCGAAGGGGTGTGGCTAGTAGGTTGAGAGAGGTTCTCTTCCCCCTCTACTCTGCCCTGGTGAGGCCTCATATGGAATACTTTGTCCACTTTTGGGCCCCTCAGTTCAAGAAGGACAGGGAACTGCTTGAAAGAGTCTCACACAGAGCCATAGAGATGATAAGGGAGTGGAGTATCTGCCTTACGATGAAAGGCTGAGGGAGATGGATCTTTTCAGCTTGGAGAAGAGGACATTGAGGGGGGACCTCATTAATGTTTATAAATAAGTGAGGGACAAGGATCAGGAGGAAAAAGCCAGGCTCTTTTCAGTGATGTCCAATGGTAGAACAAGTGGGGAATGGGTGCAAACATAGGAAGTTCCATGGGAATGTAAAGAAAACCTTTTTCACTGTGAGTGTGAAGGACCACTGGAACAGGTTGTTTGGTGAGGGCATGGAGTCCTTCACTGGAGACATTCAGAACCTCCCTGGATGCATTCCTGTGTCACCTACTGTAGGTGATCCTGCTCCGGCAGGGGCATTGAACTAGATGATCTTTCAAGGTCCCTTGCAGCCACAAACATTCGGTGATTCTGTGATTCCTTTCCCTTTTTGTCCTGTTAAACTGTCTATCTCTTTTATGTTTTTCAATTTTATCCCCCATCCCACAGGGCAGGGGGGAGGCAGTGAGTGGCTGCACAGTGCTTAACAACTGGCTGAAGTTAAGCCATGACACAAGCCAAAGATTCAGGTGGTTTAAAGACTTTTCCATGGGAAATAATGACTGTGAAACAAAACCCAGTATTCAGATAATGTTAGCTGGCTGCCTGTTTCCATTTTGCTGCAGTCTTTGTCCCAAATCTGGGGTGTGTGTGTCGGGGGGGGGAAGGTAAATGTTGTCAGAATCTGTTTTTGTCACCGTTTTTTTCCCTCAGTAATGAAATATCACCGTTTTCACGGTTTGTACACAGCATGCAATGTAATATTTTACTGGAATCCTTTGACCTTTTAAAAAACCTGTACTTTTATTGTCTGGAAATTCTGCTATTTCCCTGCAGGTTAGAGAGGAAAAAAAATATTATATTTTTTTGGTAGAGGAGGTGAATTTACAATGGCATTGCAGAATGGCTCCTGTGGCAGGCACTCAGAGGCAGACCAGATAGTCTATTTGATACAGCAGTGGTGGTAATTTGTAATGATTAGTCCTCCAAAACACAGTGACCTGGACAGTTTGTTTTGGGGTTTGTTTTTCTTTTTTTCTTTTTTCTTTTATTTTTTTTTTGGCTGAGTGTCATCATAATAGGATCTGCTCTGATGAAAAGAAAAAAACCCAAACTTGCACAGAAAATGTCCAATTACCCAAGATGAAACTCAAGTGAGGCCTCTAGGAGCGATACCCAATTCTCTCTCACACCTGAAGCCACCTTCTTTTTTCCCAACAAACCACTGATACACACCATTTTTCTGTCCAGCACAGATGCTCCAGGCTGACAAAAATTCCCTGAATAGTGTTCTGTGAAAAATACCAGGGGTTTAAAATCCTATTCTATTTTTTTAGTGTAACCATAACCCCCCATAATTTTCAAGTAAACCATCAATCTCTTAACCTGCACAGTGGTAAGAAATAAGCAGATAAGAGGCATATATGCAAGGCATATAGTCCTGTTTCTTGGATCAAGAGAAGGTGCTAATAGGAGCTTAATGCTTTTGGTAGAGTCTCACCTGAACAGCAGTTCCCTTGAAGCTTAGGAAATGGTTTTGAAAGGCTGCTAAAATAATCAGGAAAGTAAAGATGCCTCACTTGATAAATTAGTGCCCAATAGAATGGAATGGGATGGAATGGGATGGAATGGAATGGAATAGAATAGAATAGAATAGAATAGAATAGAATAGAATAGAATAGAATAGAATAGAATAGAATAGAATAGAATAGAATTAACCAGGTTGGAAAAAAAACTTTGAGATCATCGAGTCCAACCTATCATCCAACACCATCTAATCAACTAAACCATGGCACCAAGTGCCTCATCCAGTCTCTTACTAAACACCTCCAGTGATGGTGACTCCACCACCTCCCTGGGCAGCCCATTCTGATGGCAAATCACCCTTCCTACGAAGAACTTCTTCCTAACATCCAGCCTAAACTTCCCCTGGCACAGCTTGAGACTCTGTCCTCTTGTTCTGGTGCTGGTTGCCTGGGAGAAGAGACCAACCCCCACTTGGCTACAACCTTCCTTCAGGTAATTGTAGACAGAAAGAAGGTCTCCTCTTCTCCAGGCTAAGCAACCCCAGCTTTCTCAGCCTTTCCCCATAGGGCTTGTGCTCCAAACCCCTCCCCAGCTTTGTTGTCCATCTCTGGACACATTCCAGCAACTTAAGATCTTACCTAAACTGAGGGGCCCAGAACTGGAAACAGGACTCCCACTGCTGGAGTAAATCTTGGAGTACCAGCCCTGCCAGGCTGAAGTGCTGCTATCTCCTTATGTCTGTGAAGCTCTGCAACTGCTTCTTCTATTTGCAGCAAAACCTTTCTCAAGATGGACAGTGCAATATTTTCATCTTCCTTTGCAGCTTCTTGCTCCTGCCTCTTTCAGTCCAGCCTAATGATACAACATAATTAGTTTTTCCTATCAGATATTGCACACCCCTTATGCACATGACTGGGTTTTCTCATTGGTGTCCCCTGCATTTTTTCTTTATTCATTCTTCCCCACTCCAATTTGTTTTATGCTTCTTTTTCTAATCTGAAGCACTCTCTCTCTCTTTGTGTGTGTGTGTGTGGCCAGTACCCTCTTGTAAATTTCTCCATAAAAGAAAAGTAATTTAGTTTCCTTTCCAGGTTTGTGCATATCAGGCACTCCCATTTCATGCTGCATCAAGTCCTGTCACAAGTCTGTGGACAATCTTCCTTTGTGTAGCGGCCTTTGCCTGAAGTCCCATGGGCTTTATTAGCCTTCAGGTAGGGTGGGATGCTGTGGTAGGTTGAGAAAGGGCTTAGTTCTCCCTCCTCCACAGAGTAAGAAACCACAGCTAACCCAGTCGAAGAGCAAGCTATATATTTACAAGCATATATGGAAAGCAGGTTATATATAACACAATATATACAGGTATTTACAATATATACACAGAAATATACAGCAAAGAGAAATAACACAACAAAAATCCCTCCCCGAGGGAGGGATCCCCTCCTTGGAACCCCCTCTCTCCCCCCCTACCTCCCTTTTTCCCCAAAAAGGGGTTAGAGAGAAAGAAAGGCAAGTTACTAAGGAGAAGAGTTGTTAGTAAGCTTCAAAAGCCCATGCAGGATTAGTTTTTGCTTATCTGAAGGCCAACTCCAGCAGTTCGCAGAGAGAGCAGGCAGGGAGAACAGGCTGAAACCCAAACTCCCCCAACTCCCAAACCAAACTGAACTGAGGAAAAAAAAAATTCCAACTGCTCCACAATCTAAAATTACATTTTGTCTATCCACCAATGAAATTCGTTTAGAATATCAGAATGTTTTGGTTCTAGTACCGAAAACATTTAGCCAGAGCGTCCCAGCACTGTTTGTTCTTAAAGGCACAGCCTCAAAGAGTCACAGATGCAAATAAGTGCAGCAATGAGTAATCACCACGTTCTGGTAGCACAGATAATAGGGCTGGTTTTCAAATGTCCATAAGTTACAGGAGACAAGAAAATACCCACAGCAACTTTATACATCTCGGCTCCAGATGTCACACATCGCTCAGACCTTTAATGGTAGCGGTGGCAACCTGCACGCAACCTCCTGGGGAAGAATTTCTTCTTAACTATGGTATGTGACTTCATCTGCCACCACATAATTTTTTGAATAATAATTTTTCTGCCTGGTTATTCTCATGTTTGACATTTGCTTAAACCTGTCTTATCTTGTAAAGAAAATTGCTTTGATTTAGGAATTTAAGGGTAATTTAACATTTGTTTCTTTCCTGGGCATTTCAGGCATCCATCTGATCCTTCCTTCCCATCCATCAAATCACAGTGAAACTATTGGGATGAGTGAAACTGTGTCCAGATCTGGGCCCCTCAGTTTAGGAAGGATGTTGTGTTGCTGGAACGTGTCCAGAGAAGGGTAATGAAGCTGGGGAGGTGTTTGGAGCACAAGCCCTGTGAGGAGAGGCTGAGGGAGCTGGGTTTGTTCAGTCTGGAGAAGAGAAGGCTCAGGGGAGACCTTATTGCTGTCTACTACTACATGAAGGGAGGTTGTAGACAGGCAGAGGTTGGGTTCTTCTCCCAGGCAACCAGCACCAGAACAAGAGGACACAGTCTCAAGCTGCTCCAGGGGAGGTTTAGGCTGGAGTTTAGGAAGAAGTTCTACACAGAGAGAGTGATTGCCCATTGCAATGGGCTGCCCAGGGAGGTGGTGGAATCGCCATCATTGGAGGTGTTCAGGAGGAGACTTGATGGGGTGCTTGGTGCCATGGGTTAGTTGATTAGGTGGTGTTGGATGATGGGTTGGATGCGATGATCACGAAGGTCTCTTCCAACCTGGCTTATTCTATTCTATTCTATTCTATTCTATTCTATTCTATTCTATTCTATTCTATTCTATTCTATTCTATTCTATTCTAAAGTTTCATTTAGTGTTCTAGTTATGGGAAGATAGATGATTTTCAGGATAACATGCTGTCTTATAAAAGATCTCTTTCGATGAGAGTGTTAGCTATAAGAAAGTGATCTTAGAGACTTCATAACAAAAAAATCATTGGTTACATCAGACCTTGTATTACATTTGATGCCATATAATTGCAGGGAGATTACACTTTTTTTTTTTTTTTAATTTGCATAGATACTTTCTAGAAATGAGTGTATGAGTGTGAACTTCAGTTCTAGGCTTCCTTCACTTTCTCCAAGGTAAAATTCAGCACTGTGGATTAGATCCACCACGAGACATTTATATAACTAATAAAAATGACTTAGATCCACCAGAAGCTATTAATAATATCATAGAATCATAGAACCAATAAGGTTGGAAAAGACCTCAAAGATACATAGAATACATAGAATACATAGAATAAACCAGGTTGGAAGAGACCTTCAAGATCATCGTGTCCAACCTATCAACCAATCCAACACCACCCAAACAACTAACCCACAGCACCAAGCACCCCATCAAGTCTTCTCCTGAAAACCTCCAGTGATGGCGACTCCACCACCTCCCCAGGCAGCCCATTCCAATGGGCAATCACTCTCTCTGTATAGAACTTTTTCCTAACATCTAGCCTGAACCTCCCCTGGCGCAGCCTGAGACTGTGTCCTCTTGTTCTGGTACTGGCTGCCTGGGAGAAGAGACCAACATCCGTCTGTCTACAACCTCCTTTCAGGTAGTTGTAGAGAGTAATAAGGTCACCCCTGAGTCTCCTCAAGATCATCTTGTCCAACCTGTCACCCAACACCTCATGCCTACAAGACCATGGCACCAAGCGCCCCGTCCAGTCTCCTCTTGAACACCTCCAGGGAGGACAACTCCACCACCCCCCTGGGCAGCACATTCCAATGGCTAACAACTCTCTCAGTGAAGATCTTTCTCCTCACCTTGAGCCTAAACTTCCCCTGGAGCAGCTTGAGACTGTGTCCTCTGGTTCTGGTGCTGGTTGCCTGGGAGAAGAGACCAACACCCTCCTGGCTACAACCTCCCTTCAGAGCAATAAGGTCTCCCCTGAGCCTCCTCTTCTCCAGGCTAAACAATCCCAGCTCCCTCAGCCTCTCCTCATAGGGCTTGTGCTTGAGGCCTCTCCCCAGCCTCATTGCCCTTCTCTGGACATGTTCAAGTATCTCAATGTCCTTCTTAAATTTATATAACTAATAATCTCTTTAACAAATAGTCAGGATGCAGCTCAAATCTTGCACAAAAGCAGAGCTGTACTAACCCAGTCCACAGAACAAGGGCACGCTTTACAGTAGATACTAAAATTTCATCATGCATTGTTTTTGCATTAACTGTTTTGAACCTTTTCTTGGATAAAAATGTATTATTGCATGTTGATCATGTAATAAGCATTCTGGATTTTCTTTCAGGGATTAATTGTCAGATTAGATCACATGGAGGTCTGAAATGAGACTGTTTCCCTTTCTCCCCCAGGGAAAATCAGAGAAAGCAGATTTCTCTAGCTAACTTGTGCTACATCAGAACCCAGAATCCACATGAAAAATACTCCTCTAAGCTCTGCTATTACTGCCTGTCCTCTTTCTAACATTTGTGGAATGCTGTAAAAGGGAGAAATGCAATAGATGTAGTCAATAAAAAAGTAATAAAATCTGCCATGAGAAATTGCATAGCCAGCCTGTGCTTCCAGAGCTTGGGTTTAGATGCTGCTGCATGGCGGAGAGCTAAGAATCTCCATTGTTCTAGTAGCTCCTCTGTACAAACTTGTATATGGTTTAAAAGGGAGCAGGATAAATCCTTTCTTTTTCAGCTTCACTGAAGTCTTTTGCAATTACCAGGTAGGTCATTGATCTAACATCTACAAGATGTTAAAAAAAAAGGAGAAGATAATGGTCTGTACGCAATCATATGAATTCTAAACTCTGATTGTTAATTGGAATGAATTCATAGGCAAGTTTTATCCTTGAGTTTGTTATGGTGTTTCTGCAGACATAAGGATTTTTTCACAAGATCAGAATTCTTGAACCCATACCTTGGCACAAATGACTCTTTGGTTTACTGAATACTTCACACATTTATTATCTATATTTTCCAAGATACTAATTTTCAGGTCTTCATACACTTAAAACTCCTATGACCCTTTGTGATGGGTTACGCCCATCCTGGAAGCAGGGGAGGGGAGGGCTTGTGAGAGCATTGCCTACCCAGCAGGGGATTTTCCCTCTGGGAAACTGAGTTTAGTTTGCTCCACTCCCCCTTCCTGTCCAGCAAGGCTATAAAAAGGAGGACACTGCAGCCATTAGCTCTCTTGGTCCCTGCCTTTGCCTGGATGAGGACTGCTGCTGGTTTCCCTGCTTCTCTGCCATGTGGTCCTCCCTGCTACACGCATGCCTTTGCAAAGGACTGGTTTTGTATTTCATATTTCTTTTTTCCCATCCATCCTTGTTCCTTACCCTTTTTATATATATATATATATAAAGGGATGGGTACAAGGATGGATGGGAAAAAAGAAATATGAATTTTCTTTAAACAGTATATATGTAGAGAGATGGATAGAGAGATAGATAGATAGATAGAGAAAGAGATAGGTAGATAGATAGATAGATAGATAGATAGGTAGATACTGTTTAAAGAAAATTCTTTACCTCTCTACTTCCAAGCCGAATCCAAATTATTTCTTGGTGGATTTGCTCCTTTCCTTCCTTTTGCTCCCTATTGGGAAAGAGGAGGGGGGAGCTGGGGAGGGATTCTCATCCTGGCCCCCATCTGAGCTCTTAAGTCCCAGTTAAGGCTCAAACCACCACAACCTTAATAGATACTTCCCCAGCACCACAAATGACTGTGTTTTAAAAAATTTACCCACAATTTGTTTGCTAGAGTTGTTTAATTGTTAGAATTGCTGCAAGGCTTGAAATGCAGCTGTAGTTAGATGTTCCCCCCTCCCCCTTTATTTATTTATTTATTTATTTATTTATTATTTTGAAGCATTATTTTCTGAGAAACACTTGGGCAATGCAGGTCTGATCACATGTGAGGGAGAGCTCAGGCTGGAGGGATGCGATAAAAAAGAAGAGCAACAACAGAAAATTCCCCTCCAGAACTTACTCTGCCTGTTCAATATCTATTCTGTCCAAAGGAGCTATAAAACTGGAGAAAGGTGAATAATAGATTTGAGAGTCATCAGAAATATAAATTATAGCTAGACATTTCCTATCAACATCCCATGCAGTTAATGATAAACAGTCAACGAGATGTATGCACTTCTAGCATTTTTATAATGAATCTATTTCTTCTGTGACAGCTTACTGTCAAACATTTTGCTTTGGAATATATAACTTTTGATACCATTTTAATAAATGAGATAGCTATGGTAAAATCTCTTCTTTTCCTTTTTAGGACTGTGACACTTTCACCTAATGAACCTAATGAACGTACCTAATGAAGTCCAAATGGCTCTGCAAACACAAGCACTTGCACACACAATGAGGGTTTTCTTTCTTCCTCCTTTGTCTGCCTCTCCCTGTTTTTTCTGTCTCCTTCCTTTTTTCCTGCCTTTTAAGTGGCTGCTAATCAAAAGAGAACAAACAGTATTCTTCAAACCTAATTGGTCACTTCTGTACTTATGGCAGACCTCATTTTTTATGACTCTTCTTTGTTTACAATATTATATGCTGGATATATTTGAAAACATTGAAATGATAGAATAGAATAGAATAGAATAGGATAGGATAGGATAGGATAGGATAGGATAGGATAGGATAGGATAGGGTAGGGTAGGATAGGATAGGATAGGATAGAATAGGATAGGGTAGGATAGGATAGGATAGGATAGACCAGACCAGGTTGGAAGAGACCTTCAAGATCATCATGCCCAACCCTTCATCCAACATCGTCTAATCAACTAAACCATGGCACTAAGCACCCCATCAAGTCTCCTTCTAAACACCTCCAATGATGGTGATTCCACCACCTCCCCAGGCAGCCCATGCCAATGGGCAATCACTCTCTCTATGAAGAATTTCTTCCTAACATCCAGTCTAAACATCCCCTGGCACAGCTTGAGACTGTGTCCTCTTGTTCTGGTGCTGATTGCCTGGGAGAAGAGACCAGCCCCTGCCTGTCTACACCCTCCCTTCAGGTAGTTGTAGACAGCAATATGGTCTCCCCTGAGCCTTCTCTGATCCAGGCTAAGCAATCCCAGCTCCCTCAGCCTCTCCTCATAGGGCTTGTGCTCCAGACCCCTCACCAACATTGTTACCCTTCTCTGGACGCTGCTGACTGCTCTGCAAGCCTGGCTCCCCTTTACATTATGTCAGCATTATTTGCCCAGGAATCAGTAATCAGAACATATTGAAGAGGTAGAAAAATGCAGTCTTGGATCCCTGCTACTAGGAAAGCAGATTTCACCTTTGAAATTATGCTCAAACATCAACCTTTTCACTCATTGTTGTTTTGATTCTGATTGTTTGTACAGGAAATATTTACATTAAAACTTCCCTGCCCTTTGCACCCAGCCTAGCCCTAAGGAGACCATGATTTTAGATGACAAGAAATGTACCAGCTTTCATCAAGTTGAACACAATTTTATTTCTGCTACAAAGGTCTGGTTTTCCCCATGCTACTGTTATGCCAGTTTAACTTTACTGATTTTAACTTATATTGATTTTATTAGCTGCCAAGGTAGGTAAGCTGTTCATGAAACACTTCCCTTTCCCTGTGCTGCCTGCCAGGCAGTCACAGTCTCCTTGCCCTCAGACTTCTCCACAGTGATGGCTTTCAAAGGTGGGTCAGGCTTCTTTTCCTGGCATTATTGCTAGCCTGTTTCTTCCTCACAAGCTTTTCTTCCTTTGTTACCATGGGAGGGATGAGAACTCTCTTGCAGCAAAATAAAACCCCCACGTTTTATAAAGAATAGATGACATATTCAAGTCTTGTCTGGAGGTGAATTGCTTATTGCAAGATAAATAGCACTGAAGATCAAAATGTATAAAAATGGCAGCCTAGGCCTTTTGTTTGTCTTTGTACCTTGCAATTTGAATATTTTTATAAATATAGGGAAGGTATTTTTGCACACTGTCTTCTAACAAAACTCTACTCAGCTGACAATAAGCCTGATGTTTTTTAAATAAGTCCATGTTACAGTTGAAAAACCTCAACTTTTGCCTTCTAATAGAAGAGCTGAAATTTTGGCAACACCTTGGAATGTGTGCAGGATTCACATATGGTCATCACCTACAATCTAGGAACTGCTACCTAATTGTATAATCAGACCAGCAGTTTTAAAGGGACTGGTAGTGAATATAGCTGATATCTAGGCCCTGAGATATGTATGAAGGTTGCAAACAAATGGGACAGCAATATGTGTGGCTATCCTACTTACAAAGTCAGGATAGAGTAGACTAGGATAGACTAGGATAGGATAGGATAGGATAGGATAGGATAGGATAGGATAGGATAGGATAGAATAGAATAGAATAGGATAGGATAGACTAGGATAGACTAGGATAGGATAGGATAGGATAGAATAGAATAGGATAGGATAGGATAGGATAGAATAGAATAGAATAGAATAGAATAGAATAGAATAGAATAGAATAGAATAGAATAGAATAGACCAGGTTGGAAGAGACCTTTGAGGTCATCATGTCCAAATCATCATTCAACATCATCTAATCAAATAAACCATGGCACCAAGCACCCCATCCAGTCTCTTCCTAAACACCTCCAGTGATGGTGACTCCACCACTTCCCCAGGCAGCCCATTTCAATGGGCAATCACTCTATGAAGAATTTCTTCCTAACATCCAGCCTAAACTTCCCCTGGCACAGCTTGAGACTGTGTCCTCTTATTCTGGTGCTGGTTGCCTGGGAGAAGAGACCAACCTCCACCTGGCTATAACCTCCCTTCACGTAGTTGTAGACAGCAAGAAGGTCTCCTCTGAGCCTCCTCTTCTCCAGGCTAAGCAACCCCAGCTCTCTCAGCCTCTCCTCACAGGGTTTGTGCTCCAAACTCCTCAGCAGCTTTGTTGCCCTTCTCTGGGCATTTCCAGCAACTCAACATCTTTCCTAAACCAAGGCGCCCAGAACTGGACAGCCTCACAGAAATGTGTATAGAGCAATATAATGGAGGGGAAAAATGGCACATGAGGCAGGAGAGAGAGAGGAGGAGAAGTTACAATGAGTGCTATAGACTCTGTAATATGATGTTCAAATATTACAGAGCACCTGGAGCAGGGATTTGAACAACTAATAAGGACTGTGAACAAATTAGGATGGAAGTTCCACTGGGACAGATGGGTTGTAATACAGCAAGATGACTGTGAATGGACATATTGAAGAGTAAGCTGATAAAGGAAACACAAGCATGGCTAAGAGAGAACATAAAAGTGAGAGAAGATGAAACTGAGAACTCTGTGGTAGCTGTTCTGGAAAGGAATGAGGAAATGAATGGAAGAGTATGTGCTACCTAATCTCACATTGCAGGGGGCTAACAGACCTCAATACTGTCCTGTGCAAAGGGTTTTTGTTTGCTTGGTTGGTTGGTTTGGTTTTTTGTTTATATTTTTCCCTCATAATTCACTCACAGGGACAACTACAGGCTCAATTCTGTAATTTTTGTCTTTTGCTATTTTCTCTTGAAGCAAATTGCCTTAAAGTCATCTTTCTGGTAAGTAGCTGAACAGTTCATAACAAATCATCCCTTTCAGGAGATCACTCATTATTAGACATATTGATGGCATGTTTGAATCTCTAAAGTGGTAATTTATGCTATTAGCTGAGTTGTCTTGATGACCTTCACTACACTAGTGTTTTACTCATTCTTTCATATTCTTGTGCTTCATACATACCAGAGAATAATTCATATCCTTGGTAACCTTTGCAAAATATTTCCCTAGAGGTTTTTCTTCATCAATACCAGAGAAAACTAACCCATTGTCATCATGCTCTAAGAAGTAATTAGCCATGAATAATTGCTCCTTCCTGACATCTTTCTAACTTTCCACTGAATTGATTTTTTTTTTTTTATTTAAAGCAGATCTATTAATTGTGGAAGCATTAGGCTGCCTTCACACTTTTATTCCCCTATTCCTTATTCCATGCTTTTGTTACAAGTGCTCTGGATTACATTTTGCTTGTCTTGTTTAATGTTGCTTGCACAGCTCCCTAGCTTCACAGTATTTTGAATTCCAGACTGGTAGCATAGATTTTTCTATGCAGTGCTATTAGATTCGATTTTGGAGTTCTTTTAAGTAGTGAGTTATTTTTGTGGAAGTCTTATACCACTTCCACAGGACATTTTTCCTCATATTTGCCCAGTAGGATTCTCAGTTTGTCTCTGCGAAGCAAGACCCAGGGAAAAAAATTCTTCATCAGAGCTGTGGGCCTCTGTCTTTTTGTAACTGAGCCTCGTTTGATGTATCTGGCAAACTTTGTGCTTTGTGGGGAATAAGCTAAGCTACTGTCCAGGGCTTGGGACATTGGCTACCTGTGTTACACTTAGGTCTCATCCTTAAGCCCTTAAGAGAAGATGTCTCAAATATATGAGACTGTCATGGAAGGGCCAAACGGCCCCAGCACAAACCCAGACAGACACTAAGGTGTCTAGACATGGTCCCCTCTCTTCCCACTCCTTCCTGCAGAAAGCCAGGGTAATGCAGGAAAGTGAACAAAGGGGACAGGACCATGCCTGTCTGGTAAACAGCCCTGTATCTCTCTATCTATGTGTTCTGGCCACAGCCTGGCAGAAACCCTTCTCATTGAGTAGCTATGTGCTGGTTTCAGTGCCCTACTGGTCCAATCAAGCTTGGGCAAGATTTATATACAGGCTGATTTCTAGTTGCCTGAGCCTTGCTTAGCCTTGCTGAAGCCTTGCCTTTGCCTTGCTGAAGCCTTGCCTGCTTGAACCTGCATGGACCTTGTCTGGCTTGAAACTGCCTCAAGTTGCACAGCCTCGAGTTGCTCAGTCCAGCGCCTAGGATAAAGCCATGAGCATACACACTGCAAGCTACCAGAGAAGCCATGAGCATAGTAGTTGGAACCAAGCCTGCTTCCCCTTGTGACCAGGATTTTGCCATGCCTTAATTCACTCAGGACAAAGCAAGCGCCCATTGTGATAGGGTTGTTAACAGCCTGCCCTCTGCTGAAGCCAGACCAGCCATCGATGACCGTGTGGCATTCCTGCCAGCAACCAGCTGTGCCTCGTGCATGAGAACACCCCAAAGCCTCTAATACACAGCAGCAGCACTCCCTACCTGGGTACAACCAGCTGTGAGTAATTAATTAATTGCCTCTTTGGCATAACAGTTCTTGTTGAGTCTCCCCCCCCACTGTGGTCGAGAGCCATTTTGCTCCTGGGGTATTCTTTTTCTATTGCATTCCTCCCAGTTTGCATAAAATTGTTTAAATTGTCATAGTTGCCCAAATCCTGCGCATTCACATTGTAAATATATTCTAACCATACATCAAACTTTTTCATAGAATCAATCAAAGAATAAATAAGGTTGGAAAAGACCTCAAAGATCATCAAGTCCAACATGTCCAGTCCCCTCTTGAACACCTCCAGAGACGGTGACTCCACCATCTCCCTGGGCAGACCATTCCAGTGGCAAATCACTCTCTCTGTGAAGAAATTTCTCCTCACCTTGAGCCTAAACTTCCCGTGGCACAGCTTGAGACTGTTCTCTTGTTCTGGTGCTGGTTATCTGGGAGAAGAGACCAACACCCTCCTGGCTACAACTTCCCTTCAGAGCAATAAGGTCTCCCCTGAGCCTCCTCTTCTCCAAGCTAAGCAACCCCAGCTCCCTTAGCCTCTCCTCATAGGGCTTGTGCTCCAAACCCCTGACCAGCCTCATTGCCCTTCTCTGGACATGCTCAAGAGTCTCAATGTCCTTCTTAAATTGAGGGGCCCAGAACTGGACACAAGGTGTGGCCTAACTAGTGCTGAGTCCAGGGGCAGAATGACTTCCCTGCTCCTGCTGATATGTTTTGGCAATTTTCATATTAATAAAGGTTATTAATAGTTTGATTAATATTGCCATACAGTTTATAATAAAGGCAATATATATCCTTTTCAACAGAGACAAAGAGAAACATGCATTCACATACATTCTCAAGGCATTGCCCTGAAGGTTCAACCCCTTTTTGTCTGTTATGACTACATTTCTCCACTTACCATGGAGGTGTTTCTATAAAGATAGTTATTCTGGAAATGTTTCTTCAATGGACTATGAAGGAGGAATGTGTTTTCCTTCAACATAAGGGAACCCTTCAACCATACAGCTACACAGGCAGAAAAAACTCTGTTTTAAACTGCTGCAGCTCCACTGACTTTAATAGAGCCATGCTTTTTTTAATAACAAGCAGTGGCACAGGCAATGTAGTGTTTTGTGTTCCATGTATCTACTACTGTACTTTTGAATATCCATAGAAAATCACCTTGTTTTTCCCTGCTGGCCTGCCTGAAATCTTCCTCATGCTGTCCAAGACTTGCACTCCCACCTCTCTTTCATATAATGCAACGTGGTCAATGTATGCTCCAGAAAAATTGACATCCATTGCAGTAATTAAAATAGACTTTAGTTTGCTGAAGGAATATGCCCTTGGACATTTCTACACATTTACTGTTCTGTTTGTGGGCCATTTTCACTGTAGTATGGCTTCTCCTTCACTCAATGTATTTGTAAAGGTATATTTTTACCTTTCTGATTGTCTGCCATTTGGCTTCTCTGTTTTATTCATTCTACAGAATGATCTGACTAAAGTTTTGTTGGTGGTGGTTTGTTTACATAATAGATTTAATTTTTTTTTCCTAAATCTTTGATCCATCTTACAATTAAGTCCCCACTGGTTAGGCCACACCTTGAGTACTGTGTCCAGTTCTGGGCCCCTCAATTTAAGAAGGATATTGAGACACTTGAACACGTCCAGAGAAGGGCAATGAGGCTGGAGAGAGGTCTTGAGCACAAGCCCTATGAGGAGAGCCTAAGGGATCTGGGGTTGCTTAGCCTGAAGAGAAGGCTAAGGGGAGACTTGCTCTTTACAACCACCTGAAGGGAGGTTGCAACCAGGAAGGGGTTGGTCTCTTCTCCCAGGCAACCAGCACCAGAACAAGAAGACACAGTCTCAAGCTGCACCAGGGGAGGTTTAGGCTGGATGTTAGGAAGAAGTTCTTCATAGAAAGAGTGATTGGCCATTGGAATGTGCTGCCCAGGGAGGTGGTGAAGTCACCATCACTGGAGGTGTTTAGGAAGAGACTTGATAGGGTGCTTGGTGCCATGGTTTAGTTAATTACATGTTGTGGCATGATAGGTTGGACTTGATGATCTCAAAGTTCTTTTCCAACCTGGTTAATTCTATTCTATTCTATTCTATTCTATTCTATTCTATTCTATTCTATTCTATTCTATTCTATTCTATTCTATTCTGTTCTATGTGTTTGTACAGTAGGAAATGGAACATGTCTCAAAGATTTTGAAAAAGCTAAATATGCTGTCCAATTTTTAAAAGCATATTCTTATAGAGCTATACTGGACTATATTAATAATAGACTCAAATACTAGAGTAGAATCTTAATTGTTTTATATCCCTTTGGCACAGCTCAATCTGTGAGATGTCAACAAATAGAATGTAAATTTTCTCCTGAATGCATGATCCTTTTCTGCCTCCTCAGACTCTGAGAGACTCCTTATTACTTTTGATCTTTGTAGGTCTTGATATTATGAAATCCTTCTGTAAACTCAGTTGCATGAACATTTCATTTGTACAGAAAACACTTAGGTTGACTTTACAGTTCTTTCCACCTTCAAAATTCTTTGTGCCTGCCCAGGAGAAGTTAAATTTCTCAGGGGAAGAGGGATTGAAGCCTCAGTAGAATATGAGATTGGGAGGAAAATCCCCTATTGACTACTGGGTATTAAAAAGATTCATAGGCATCTCACTGGGAATGCTATTTAACCTCAGATGCCTCTGTGCTGACTTATATATAATCTGATATTTTTCATTTGGAATTGAAGTGCATCTAATTATTTCAACAGAAATGTAAAATAAATGTGCATATAAATTATAGATTAGGAATGAGGATATCCTGATAAGTCGTTCCATATAGTTCAGTTACATTTCCGCCCCCCCTCCATTACACTATTGGTTTAAGTTTGAAGTGCTCTAATCCCTTTTTAAACTTCTTCTAGAATTGCTTCTATTATTCTGTATTTGCTCCTTCTCAGGCCTCCATGTATGAAAGGCTATTTATTGTAGTTCTTGCTGAAGCTTAAATGGAAAAATTCTTGTAAGCATCACCATGGTATCTGTCACAGTTGCAAGTAATAGTTTTGCTTCCAGAATCTGTTAGTCTTTTTGTTGCTTGCTTGGTTTTTTTTCACCAAAAAAGATGCCCATCTGATATGAAAATTGCCTCTGCTCTACTCAAATGGACACAAAAATCCCAATTCAGGGTTTTTCATAGATCACACTGGTGTCGTTCCTTATTCAGGTGGAGAACAGAATAGGATGAATAGAATAGAATAGAATAGAATAGAATAGAATAGAATAGAATAGAATAGGATAGGATAGGATAGGATAGGATAGGATAGGATAGGATAGGATAGGATAGGATAGGATAGGATAGGATAGAATAGAATAGAATAGGATAGGATAGAATAGAATAGGTGAAATGCATAGGTGAAGTCCTTTCATCCTCTTCTGACTCTGCATCAAACTGGCTCCAACATGCCCATGTCTCTCTTGTACTGAGGAATGCATTACTGAACACAGCAGTCCAGATGGGGTCTCAGCAGTGCAGGTCAGAGAACAAGAATCACATCTCTCTACCTGATGGTAGAATAGAATAGAATAGAATAGAATAGAATAGAATAGAATAGAATAGAATAGAATAGAATAGAATAGAATAGAATAGAATAGAATAGAATAGGAAAAGGTTGTAAAAGACCTTTGAGATTGGCTAGTCCAACCTATCATCCAACACTATCTAATCAACTAAATCATGGCACCAAGTGCCTCATCTAGTCTCTTCCTAAACACCTCCAGTGACGGTGACTCCACCACCTCCCTGGGCAGCACATTCCAATGGCCAATCACTCTTTCTGTGAAGAACTTCTTCCTAACATCCAGCCTAAACCTCCCCTGGCGCAGCTTGAGACTCTATCCTCTTGTTCTAGTGCTGGTTGCCTGGGAGAAGAGACCAACCCCCACCTGGCTACAACCTCCCTTATTCAGCTGAAATTACTTACATCAGCTGTTAATTTGGGCCCAGATTGTTCTGCAAGGCATTTTGAAAGTTAATAATTTGAGTCTCACCATATCTAGAAGTAGTGCTGACTCTTCCATGTCACTTCAGGGGCACAGTGTTGTCAGCTCCTGCTTTTAATGGAGTCTCATGATGTTTGGTGTGGGGTTTTCTGTTTTGTTTTGGTTTACTTTTTTTGGTTGTTTGGTTGTTGGTTTGGTTTTTTTTTTCTCTTGAAGTCCCAGTTTCTGGGGGCATATCTCATATTTCAATTTTAAAAGCACAGGTTTGTAGTTCTTGCAGTACTTCAGAAATCTTTGAAAGCTTGACCTGAGTTTACCCTAAGGTCTCAGAAACTCAGAGCTGAGTAAAAGAAACAAGCAGTCATGAGGCTGACAAAAATTTGAGGGTTTCTATGGTGAATATTATTCCCTGGAAAATGCAGTAGAGGTAATTTGTGAGTTTTGAATGTATGTGGATAGCAGTGCTGAGTCATTAATAAGAAAGAACTATTTGCCTCTGTTGACAGTAAAGTATTCTTCTGACTGGTTTGTGCTCAAAGCTCAGAGAAGCCCCAGTTACATATTTTGAGTAGCAGCTTTTCTACAGAGAGATCTTTGGCCATCCAGGCACAGGCAACAGAAAGACTGAAGTTCAAACCACAGATATCTTCCAGGTTGTCAAAGTAACTAGGGGAGGTTTAGGCTGGATGTTAGGAAGAAATTCTTCACAGAGAGAGTCATTGCCTGTTGGAATGGACTGCCCAGGAAGGTGGTGCAGTCACCATCACTGGCGGTGTTTAGGAAGAGACTGGATGGGGCACTTGGTGCCATGGTTTAGTTGATTAGATAGTGTTGGATGATAGGTTGGACATGATGATCTTGAAGGTCTCTTCCAACCTGGTCTATTCTATTCTATTCTATTCTATTCTATTCTATTCTATTCTATTCTATTCTATTCTATTCTATTCTATTCTTTGGGGAGGGGGGGTAATTCCAGCTATACAGAAATATATTCAACAAGACCAAGTGCAGGGTCCTGCATCTGGGTCGAGGCAACCCCAGGCACAAATCCAGGCTGGGCAGTGACTGGCTGGAAAGCAGCCCTGAGGATGCTGGTGGAGGAGAAGCTCAACAGGAGCTCTCAGTGTGCACTTGCAGCCCAGAAAGCCAATCAGATCCTGGGCTGCATCAAGAGAAGTGTGGCCAGCAGGTCAAGGGAGGTGATTCTCCCCCTCTACTCAGCTCTGGGGAGATCCCACCTGGAGTACCATGTCCAGTTCTGGAGCCCCTATTCCAAGAGGGATCTGGAGTTGCTGGAAGGCGTCCAGAGAAGGGCCACGAGGATGATGAGAGGGCTGGAGCACCTCTCCTGTGAGGACAGACTGAAGGAGTTGGGGCTGTTCAGTGTGGAGAAGAGAAGGCTCCCAGGTGACCTTATTGTGACCTTCCAGTATCTGAAGGGGGCTACAAGAAGGCTGGGGAGGGACTTCTCAGGATATCAGGTAGTGATAGGACTAGGGGCAATGGAATGAAGCTGGAGGTGGGGAGATTCAGGCTGGAGGTGAGGAGGGAGTTCTTCACTGTGAGAGTGGTGAAGCCCTGGAATGGGTTGTCCAGGGAGGTGGTTGGGGTACCATCCCTGGAGGTGTTTAAGCCCAGGCTGGATGAGGCTCTGGCCAGCCTGATCTAGTGTGAGGTGTCCCTGGCCATGGCAGGGGGGTTGGAACTAGATGATCCTTGTGGTCCCTTCCAACCCTGACTGATACTGTGATGTTTATACAATATGTATGTTTTATGTATTTATACATATCCATACATATTTACACAATATTTCTTTGTAGTTACCTGAATCTGTCATCCCTTTTCCTCCAAGGCATACCTTGCACAGTGTATTGAGAGTTGATGTGAACTCTGTTCATGCCCCAAGGTGACCAAAATCTACGTGATCTGCAGTGTGCTGCGACATGCCAGTGATGAGGACCCACTGGAGGGTCCTCTAGAGGCATGCATCCCACCTGCAGCTCTCATGATGCTGTGAAGGTGCATGATGTGCAGGAGGGCCAGCGCTGGGCTAGGGACTGATGGCTAACCTACTCCCTGGCTGCAGGAGTACTTAAATCAGTGAATACAAAAGGTAACATGAGAAAAGGGGATTTAAAAACAACAGAGGGCAATTTGCATGTCTATCTTACTTGGATTACTGCTAAATGCTGACAGACACTCAATAGGCTTCCTTGTTCAGTGTCAGCCCTAATGGCTGTGGTTAGAGCTATAACCTCTGTCTGTCTCTTCCTTACCTGCCTGTGAAATGCCTACCCTCCTCTGCAGAGTCGTATTTTATCACAGCAATCTTTTGTCGTCTCCTCTTCCTGCATTTGTAAATCCCCTATGTGTTTTGTTGAGAGATATGGTGTCCGAGGTTGTCTCCTGGCTTTCCTTGTGATTTCCCAATTTCCATGTTGATTTTGCACAGCAGCCTTTTCCAGTAAACCAGGGATTAACTGGATCAAAACTTAGTATTTGAGAACTAACCCAGGGCAGCCCGATTTCTGACACAGCCTGACACAGTGTTACAAATGGTCTGTGGGTTTTTTTGGGCGAATACTCACTCCACTTTTTATGGCATCAGGTGAAAGAGCACCCCAGCCACTTTGACAATCAGAGCATTCTTTTGTGGTAAGCAAAATAACATTTTACAGAAATGAAGGCACAGTCAAGAAAAGCCTTTGAAACAGAATGTCTGCACCTCTGCCAAATGCATGATTTCTTTTCTTATGCTGGGAAGTATTTGGACAAGGGTTTTACTGCAGCAATTCCCACTCGGTAGTTTCGTGAAGGTATGGTAGTGCAGGAATCAGAAAGAGGGATGATGGGGAAAATCCTAGTCTGGTTAGAGCATTGCCATGGATTTAAATTAAGCCAGGGCACTGCCTGAAGTTTCTGCATAGCAGAAGCCTGCTACAGGCAGAGAGGAGAGAATTCTGATGTACTTTCTTTTCTACCAGTGCTGGAAGTCAGCTCATCTAACTTAAGCTGTCTGGAAGTCCAGTATCTAGTCTAAACCAGTTTTCCAGGCTACCCATATAATTAACGGCAGGAGATAAGCTCCAGAGGGCAGTTCATGCTGCTTTTCTGAGACAACTGCTTTTGCAATGGATCAGTCAGTCTCTTCAGTGTTTTTCTTTCTTCCCTGACTACAGGTGGGTGCCAGACTACTAGCTCAGACCAGATGGTGCCAGTTAGGGAGGTGAATAGGGTACTTATTATCTGTGTGGTGTCCTGCCTGTGGAGTGCAAGTACAAACTCCTGGAGCATCCCTGCTTTCTTGCTCCTTTTGATTAAAAAGAAAATCAATGTTTGGCAGTGAATTTGCCCCTTACTGTTTGCAAAATACTGTCCTGAACTGTGTAGCTGTACTGGCAGGTTTGATGTGGAGTAAGGCACAAATTAGACTGCAGGCATAAACCACAGGTGCAACAACTTGTAACCAGTAGTGCCCCTTGCGGTGGCCACTGCACTTGGGCACTGAGATTATTACGTGGAAGTTTAGCCTGCAGATCAAACTGCTGCCCACCTCTTGCTGCTGGCAAAGAGAAGATATAAACATGGCATCCATATGAAGATCAATCTATATACAACTTGGGTGAAATCAGGTGGTGAGCAGCAGTGACTATAGTGTGACTATAGTGTGATTCTGTATTCAGATACAGAATTAACCAGGTTGGAAAAGACTTTAGAGATCATCAAGTCCAACCTATCACCCAACACCATCTAATCAACTAAACCATGGCACTAAGTGCCTCATCCAGTCTCTTCTTAAACACTTCCAGTGATGGTGACACCACCCCCCACCATGGGCAGCCCATTGCAATGGCAAATCACTCTTTCTGTGAGGAATTTCTCACTAACATCCAGCCTAAACCTCCCCTGGCACAGCTTGAGACTGTGTCCTCTTATTCTGGTGCTGGTTGCCCGGGAGAAGAGACTGACACCCATCTGGCTACCACCTCCCTTCAGGCAGTTGTAGGGAGCAAGAAGGTCTCCCCTCAGCCTCCTCCTTTCCAGGCTAAACAACCCCAGCTCCCTCAGCTGCTCCTCACAGGGCTTGTGCACAGGTGAGTTTGCAAGATGACTGGCTGTATTTTTCTGTAAGCCATACACTCCTCATGCATTACTCTGTTGCATTACAGTGGCATTTGTGGATGTTCATTGCTCCACATCTTTCTATTTATCACAGAAGAACTCCAGGAGAAGAGGGCTCGCAGTAGCTGTCTAAACCCTTGTAAATGGCAAGGGGGCAGAGGCAGAGTCTGCAAATGGCAGAGAGAAAGACACTTCTTGAGTTTGATAAGCTAAAGCAAAGTTAAAAAACAGCCAAACAACCAAGAATCTGAGTAGTGTTTGTCGAACTGTTTTCAAAGATGGCATTTTGAGCTTTATGTTGCTTTAGTCAGTGATGTGTTTTAGCAGAGCAACAACAAGAATTGCATGGAGCTCACCTCAAACACACATAAAATATTTTAGTATCTTTTCTTTTATCTCCCCTTTCAGATACAGCTCAGGAGAAATACATTCCAAGTGACAGCATCTTTGACAACCTGTACTTTTTTGTTCTACCTTTTGTTCTTGCTGTGAAAAGCTGTGTGATGAATATCGCTGGAGTGCATTGATACCATCTCTACTTATGCTAAAAAACCCCAATAATAATAAAAAAGAAATAGTAACCATGTACTTCCCAGAGGGTCAGACAGAGAGTTTAACTGCAACTGCAAGTGAAGGGCTCTGTATCTCTGAAGCTGCCTGGGGCAGGACGAATCCTTGCCAGTGAGCATCAAGACCATGCAGTAGAGCACTGAACAGATTCCTCCCTTTAATGTTAACAAAATCCCTCACGATAATCTAGTAAGTCTGTGCAGCACCATGAAAATCATAGAATCATAGAATCATTAAGGTTGGAAAGACCTCAAAGATCATCAAGTCCAACCTGTCACCCAAGACCTCATGACTACTAGACCACGGCGCCAAGTGCCACGTCAAATCCCCTCTTGAACATCACCAGTGACAGAACCTCCCTGGGCAGCCCATTCCAATGGCTAACAATTCTCTGTGAAGAACTTTCTCCTCACCTTGAGTCTAAACTTCCCCTGGCACAGCTTGAGACTGCATCCTCTTGTTCTGGTGCTGGCTGCCTGGGAGAAGAGACCAGTCGCCTCCTGGCTACAACCACCCTTCAGGTAGTTACAGTATCACAGTATCACAGTACAGTTGTAGAGGGCAAGAAGGTCTCCCCTGAGTCTCCTCTTCTCCAGGCTAAACAATCCCAGCTCCCTCAGCCTCTCCTCATAGGGCTTGAGCTTGAGGCCTCTCCCCAGCCTCGTTGCCCTTCTCTGAACATGTTCAAGTGTCTCAATGTCCTTCTTAAATTGAGGGGCCCAGAACTGGACACAGGACTCAAGGTGTGGCCTAACCAGTGCAGAGTACAGGGGCAGAATGACTTCCCTGCTCCTGCTGGCCACACTATTTCTGATGCATGCCAGGATGCCATTGGCCTTCTTGGCCACCTGGGCACACTGCTGGCTCATGTTCAGATGGCTGTCAATCAGTACCCCCAGGTCCCTTTCTGTTTGGCAGCTCTCCAGCCACTCCGACCCCAGCCTGTAGCTCTGCATGGGGTTGTTGTGACCAAAGTGCAACACCCAGCACTTGGACTTGTTGAATGCCATCATGTTGGACTCAGCCCATCTGTCCAGATGGTCAAGATCCCTCTGGAGAGCCCTTCTGCCCTCTGTGCTATAGACTGAGTTTTCTGAATATGCTTTCTCCCTTTGTGCCCGAAAATACTTCTGTTATGCAAAAAGAGAGGCAGATTCTTGCATTGTGGGCAATGTTTCTTAGGCTTCAAGTTATTGGGTTTGTGAATTGGGGAAAAAAAATCTTCTTTTCATTTTAGGAATTTAAAAGTGAATTTTTGTCTTAATTGCACTTGTCTTGACCTAGGTCCAAAGCCAGGAAGCACTTATGACTATATTTTGCTTTACTCACGTGACCAATGATAAGCCCAAACACAACTAGTTTTTGAGAGGCTTTTCCACAACCCTTATCTCTGGTAGTAGAGGCCCTCACAAGAATAATGAATTTTCCTCACAGAATCCCAGGGAGATAAAGCAATGTTATTATCCCATTGTACAGCTGGGAGAAATGATGACACAGAAATTAAGTGCTTTTCTTAAAGTCCTATTTTCAGTTTAAAACAAAAAGGTGACAACTCAAAAAAAAAAGTCATTGTGTTATTTTAAGTTAATTGATCTTGCTGTCCCAGGACTTTTTCTGTGCATCTATACACAAAGCAAGTGGGGCTTTTAAGTTCTAGTCATCATTTATGATGACAGAGCTTTGCTGGAAAAAATGAATAAACTCTCTTTTATTATGTGAGCCCTTGTATCTGTATGCACACATGTGCCTGTCTGAGTGCACATTTTGGAGCTTAGAGCTACTAAACTAAAGTTTAGTTCCTCTGGGTCTCCCAGCAGGGCAGAAGTTTCCAAGAACGCTGAACAAAGTAGAAATCAGCAGAGATCATAGAGAAGCAGTGAAGAAACACACAGCATATATTTTCAAAGCAAGGTCATTGTTCATTAATATTGCTAGGGAGAGCTTAGCTACACACTTAGTTCTTCACAGGTTCTACTTATCAAACTGCTGGATGCTCCCAATTATTGCCTGCTTACAGAGCAGCATGACTAGCCAAGCACTTAGGTAGGAGAGCTGGCTGAGATTGTGAGGACCTTCCCTCAGCTTGGTGGTTTTATTTCTCTTTTAGAAGTAACATGACACTCTTTGAGAGTTGTATCCCACTGACATAAAAAAGCTCAGGAATGAGGGGTTTTTTTTTTTACTGGCTGGACCAGAGTTCAATTGATTTCTATAACAGGCAACTGGAAAACAGCATGAGTGGCACACCATCCGAGGGAGGTTTAGACTGGATGTTAAGAAGAAATTCTTCATAGAGAGAATGATTGACCATTGGAATGGGCTGCCTGGGGAGGTGGTGGAGTCACTGTCACTGGAAGTGTTTAAGAGGAGACTGGATGAGGCACTTGGTGCCATGGTTTAGTTGATTAGATGGTGTTGGATGATAGGTTGGACTTGATGATCTCAAAGGTCTTTTCCAACCTGGTTAATTCTATTCTATTCTATTCTATTCTATTCTATTCTATTCTATTCTATTCTATTCTATTCTATTCTATTCTATTCTATTCTATTTTCTCTGACCTTTCCAAATGTTTGTTTGGGATCTGCTGTGTGAATCTGTCCACTGTTATGAGACTTGAAGTTATCTCCAGATTATGAAGCAAGACTGTGGAGAAGTATTTTCTTAAATAATAGAAAGGTCAGTCCTGACCAAACTTCAAAACTCTGTTGTCCACATGGATAGTGAGAGAAGGAGTCATAGGTGGAAATGAGACACATGAACCCCATGCAGAAGACACAATGGTCTCTGAGGTACTGAAAGCAGTGTAATGAAGAAATCCATAGAGCAACTTTCAACAGGGAGGTTGGAGGAGGTGAATGAAAACACAGAAGGAGAATGGGGAGGGTTACAGAACACTGGAACAGGCTGCCCAGGGAGGTTATGGAGTCTTCTTCTCTGGAGATACTCAAAACTTGCCTGGATGAGTTCCTGTGTAATCTGGTGTAGGTGATTCTGCTCAGGGGGGTTGGACTGGATGATCTTTTGAGGTCCCTTCCAGCCCTTGAAATTCTGTGATTCCGTGCATCTTGGTGCAAAAGACTGGATACGGAAGCATAAAGAATCCATTACTCCCTAGAGGGAAGGTATTACAGATCTTTAATATACAGGAAAGAGGACTGCATCAAATCCTTAAAACAAAGAATATGGGGAAAATAACACAGAGAAACTTTCTGTAGAGCTGAAGGAGTCAAAGACTGCTAGAGCCTACATTAAATCCAGACTGCAGAAGCAGTAAAACACCAGTTTATGAAGCAACATATCCTTGGATGTGCCTACTCAATTTCTAATCTGGCCAGTTTCCCATACTATCATCAGGCTGATGGAATGAGGTCTCCCTCAGTTGAATAGAATAGAATAGAATAGAATAGAATAGAATAGAATAGAATAGAATAGAATAGAATAGAATAGAATAGAATAGAATAGAATAGAATCCCAAGTGAATTAATTGCATGAGTCCTCTCTCCCTATTCAGTACATTTTAATACCTCAGGTTTCCTAGCTATGGGCATTTCATTTCATTATCATCTTCTGGGTGCAAAATGTCTACAGAGTAGAGGACAGCCTGTGGTAGGTCACTGGTTTGCAAGGACAGTTCAGGTATATTTTTCCCTTTGAACTGAAGCTTCACATAAGGAAATTGAGTGAAGGTGGGAAAGCAGATAAAGGACATGGACAACTCAGGAAGGCCAAGAAGGATTTTTTTCCCCAGTGTTTTGAACTTAATTGAAAACATTGCTTCCAGCTACAAGAGAAAAAAAAAACCCAAAAGATACAGGCCATTAAGCTGTAATGGAGATTCATCCTCAGATCTCTCTGAAATATAAGAGAAGATATGTGTAAAAGCAATAGTCAGAGTATTTTAGTGGTTTGTAGCAGATATTGTCAAAGAGCTTTGAAGAAACACACCTCTCAGACTCCTTTCAATGTGCACATGATCTGTTTCTGTTTTACAGAAGAAAATGAGTCCTGGAAATATTAATAGGACCAGGTTAAAATAATGGGAAACCCATGACAGATTTTACCCCTTCATTCCCAGGTCTATGCTTCAGCCGCATGTCTGTCTTTGTGTCTGCCTGCAGCAAAACAGATGCTTAAAATAATAGACAAGTTGATGTGTATGCATTATAATTCCTTTAAAAATACATTTAATTGTATGCTCCTGGGAAAAATTCTGTTTTGAATGCTTTCACCTAGTTCATTGACACAGACAAAGAGAGGGTGATATTAACAGGAATGTTCTTAGCAGACAACATTGTGTGTCAGGAAAGCTTGTTTTCTCTATGTTAGAGTTGCTGTACTCTTCACAACCCCCCTACAACAGTCTGCTTTCATAGAATCATAGAATCAATAAGGTTGGAAAAGACCTCAGAGATCATCAAGTCCTATCTGTCACCCAACACCTCATGACTATTAAACCATGGCTTCAAGTGCCACGTCCAATCCCTTTTTGAACACCTCCAGGGACAGTGACTCCACCACCTGCCTGGGCATCACATTCCAATAGCCAACAACTCTTTCTGTGAATAACATTCTCCTTACCTCGAGCCTAAACTTCCCCTGGTGCAGCTTGAGACTGTGTGCTCTTGTTCTGATGCTGGTTGCCTGGGAGAAGACACCAACCCTCCCTTCAGGTAGTTGTAGACAGCAATAAGGTCTCCCTGAGCCTCCTCTTCTCCAGGCCAAATAATCCCAGCCCCCAAATTCTCATTTCTCTCTTTCTTGCTGCTGCTGCATTTCTCATGGATACTATGACTAGCCTAGCTTTTAATAAAACTTGATGGAATGTGGATCAGGACACTCTGGGCCAAAAGAGTTTCACATGCTTACATTTGGACTGATTTTTGGCCTGAACAACACTTTGACCACTTTTCAACAGAAGAAATAATCAGAAGGACATGCAGCAGCTGCGTAAAGGCCAGGGGAAATTAAAATGTTTCCCATAAGGAAACAAATGAACAAAATACATATGCAGCTTGATTAGAATTTGCATTGTAACATCATTAATTACTACAAAGCCACAGGTGGGAATGACATGATGCATGAAACTATGATTATGAAGGGAGAAATCATGATTCTGTGTCAATAGCACCCTCCTTACAAAAGGGACATCGAACTGGGGGATGGCTAAGGCTGTCAGAGCAGTATCTTAGCAGATGAAATATTTCATAAGTGCAAAACAATAGAATGTTTGTAATGCTTAATGGTTTTCAGTCTTTTCACAAGGATAATTTCGCTCCTTTTCTTCAACAGAGATGTAAACACTTAGCAAGCTACTAGATTTCTACAGACAATAACAAATCCTGACAGTTCATAATTTCATAGGGAAATGAGTAAGAGAGCTGCTTAGGGTAAGACAATGAGTTCATACTAGAGTTGAGATCATCAAACCTATTGCCAGCATGGGGCTATTCTGGGCTTTCTTTCATTGTGATTTGTTTTGCACTACCTTGCGCTCCTTCTGGTGACTCTATATAAATGTTTCTGCCTGAGAACTTTAAGTCCTTGTCTCTGGCATATTCCAGGTATTAAAAAGTTGATGCAAAATTTACAGAACTCTCTGCAGCTTTCAATATTTTTAAAAAAAATTATTTATTTATTTAATCAAAATAGTCAATTGAAGTATCAAGGAAGAACAGCAGGAATAGATCCAGCTCATTATGTTTATAATGGCCTGTATCAGGAATAGTGTGGCCAGCAGGAGCAGGGAGGTCATTTTGTCCCTGTACTCAGCACTGGTTAGGCCACACCTTGAGTCCTGTGTCCAGTTCTGGGCCCCTCAGTTTAGGAAAGATGCTAAGTTGCTGGAATGTGTTCAGAGAAGGGCAACAAAGCTGGGGAGCGGTCTGGAGCACAGCCCTGTGAGGAGAGGCTGAGGGAGCTGGGGTTGCTTAGCCTGGAGAAGAGGAGACTCAGGGGAGACCTTCTTGCTCTCTACAACTCCCTGAAGGGAGGTTGTAGCCAGGTGGGGGTTGGTCTCTTCTCCCAGGCAACCAGCACCACAAGAGGACACAGTCTCAAGCTGTGCCAGACGAGGTTTAGACTGGATATTAGGAAGACGTTCCTCAGAGAAAGAGTGATTGGCCATTGGAATGTGCTGCCCAGGGAGGTGGTGGAGTCACCATTACTGGAAGTGTTTAAGAAGAGACTGGATGGGGTGCTTGGTGCCATGGTTTAGTTGATTAGATGGTATTGGATGATAGATTGGACTTGATGATCTCGAAGGTCTCTTCCAACCTGGCTAATTCTCTTCTATTTGAATGGCTTAACTGCAGAAAATTTTAAATCAATTTTACTGGACATGTGGCTCTGTAGATAAAGCTAGTTTAGCTAACCATTATAAATACTGGAGAAACTGCCAACCAGCACTTAATCTGTTCTTTTGTGCTGAACTGTTCTTGCCACAAATTGCAAAAGTAATGGAGCAATACTTGGGAATATTTTCCTAGGCTGCTGATGACAAAGTGCTTTCAAAGAATTCAATGGAATGGAATGGAATGGAATGGAATGGAATGGAATGGAATGGAATGGAATGGAATAGAATAGAATAGAATAGAATAGAATAGAATAGAATAGAATAGAATAGAATAGAATAGAATTAACCAGGTTGGAAGAGACCTTTGAGATCATTGAGTGGTATAAATGAATTAAGTCTTCCTTGAAATGCTGGGAAGCAGATATTGATGTCTGTGATACTAGCAAAATGAGTAATATTCAGAAATAGAAGCTTTATCCATACTGAAGTTGAAGGTCCTCCTCAAAGAACAGGTTTGACAGAGAGAACAATTTTAGATTGGTGGCAAAAAGGGCAAAAAAACCCATCTTAAGATGGGGCCATGGTTGCCAGGCTGGAGTGCTGTGATTCTTACTTTCCTCTCACTTCCCCCCCTCATCTGCTTGCAACATATAAAGAGCAAAAGCAAGAATTTGTGGATAAGGTAATTTGAGTAGCTGACTCCAGTGAATATGCCACTGTGCTTTCTATCCTGGCTGGATGGCTTATATTAATTTTGTGATGGAAAGCGGCCTAGTTTGTAACAGCTATGGATATATCTATGCAATTGATTTGGAACACAAATTCTTCTATGAGATGAATCAACAGCAGGGGCAGAAAGCAAAATGAGACTCATCAGCAGTAGCATATGACTGAGCAGGAATACAAATCCTTAGCACCTAACCAGCAGCACGGATGAGAACGCAGCCTCTGAAGGCTGAATAAACAGTCAGTATGAGCCTCAGCCTATCTGCAGTGCACTGAAGTACTTTCCTTTCTTTTCCTTCGGAGTATGAGGGTTTTTTTTTCACTCTTCTTCATCTTTTCTATAAGAGGCTACCCCACTGTGCTCAAAATACACCAGTAAAAAGTAAAGCAAACAAGTTGGGGAAAAAAAAAAAGCCCGACAAGTTTTGTTGTTATGTGACTGTTTCCTATCTCAAGCAAAGCAATAAAAATATTGATTGGTGGAGGAAAGCCTAAAAATCAAAATGATTTGTCTTGGTGGTAGTCCCTAGAAGAATCAACTCCTCAGCTGCTGTAAATTGGTCTACTACAGCCTTAGATTTTTGTGCAATTGTCGCATGTGTCTGAAATGTCACAAGAGCTATGAAGCATTAGATATTAGATGGTAAAAATAAACAGAAGCTAACAAGGTTTGCCTTCCTACTCAAGCCCTTCAGTCATTCTCTGTCTTGCTCCTTCTAAACCTAAATAAAACCAGAGGACTTCACTTCATTCCTCCTACCACAACTCCGTGGTCAGCTTTAGCCATAGAAAAATTTTGTCCATTAAGCTCCCTTCCATCACCAGCTGAGTTTGGATCAATAAAACCTGCACAGCATGAGCCTCACCATGTTATTTTCCACAGCAGCCAATTTTCCCTTCCTGCCATGAGTCTGTGTGTTAGAAGTATTCAGATTCCTATTGAGACCACAGGGTGACCTGGAAGCTATCAGATCTGGATCTGATAGCAGTGGCGTTTGTGCTACATGCAAATTGTCATCCTCTCTGAAGAAAATGTAGATGCAGAGAGATTCATTTTCTTGGGTGCTTTGAGGAACCGTGGTGCTGTGCCATGCTTATGCTTCAGGGACTTGGGTTAGCTGAAGCCAGTTGCAAGGGCTGAGTGGAATCCTGCCTTAGAAATAACTTCATGGTACTGCACAAGTACAGCTACTCATTTCAATTCCTCCTCCTCAGGTAAACTTGTCCTTCCTGGGATAGCTGTCTTAGAATATTTTTCTCTTCTGCTTTCATGAATGTCCTCCAGTCTGGTTTGGGGTTTTTTGTGTGTGTGATTTTGTGGTTTTTGTGGGTTTTTTGTGTTTGGGCTTTTTTGTGCTTTTCTGTGTCATGAGCCCTCTGTTTTCTATTGCTGGTGCTTAGGCATTCTGAATCCAAACTCAGCAAGCTTTGCCTGTGGTCTAATCATTGTGCAAGCTATGTCTTGCTATTAGAATTTGCCCTCTGTCTTCTCATCTGTTTCAGTAATTGACCTCTTTATTTGTTAGTTTAACATTTTCATTCCTTGCTCCAGTTATTGTCATTATTCTACTTATATAGACTCACTAACATTTAACTCCATAATCATTATATGAAGAGAAAAGCTGCAAGCAATTTGGAACAGTAAGTCCCTATAAAAAGAGAAAATGCTTTAGCACAAATTTCCTGCCTCTCCAAAGAACTGCTTTTGAAAGCTAATCCATTAATACATCAGAATAAACTACTGTTTAGAGAGTCAACACATGGCCCTCTGTCCAGTAAACAGGGATGAAACAGTGCTCCACAAATGCCTCAAGGAGAACGATGTTTTCTGCATCTTCCACATTCAGAAGAGAGACAATGGCCAAAATACTTAGTGTTGGTAGTCATTAAAATCTCTCTTGAAGGATGCACTAGAGAATTTGCTTTAACATAAGCCAGATCTTCAAATATTTTTCCTATTCATACTAATCCTGGAGTTTTAATTAGAGAAGTTAAGTTTTCCTGCTTAAATTTTGCAGTATGGTTTTAAAATAAACAAGCTGTATTTCACTTCAGAGGCAGCAGCCTGGCTCATAAATCTGGGCTCAAATGACCTAGACAGACCATTTCAGCCACTTTCAGCCTCCAGGAAGAATTGACTATGAGTAAACATTTTTCTCTTTCATGTGTCCCTTTTAAAAATCCTGGTAGTGAGACTCCCTCATATGCCTCATTCTATCCTTAAAATTAGGATGGTTTTCCTCTTGCCTAGTCTAAGTCTTTCTTGAAACAGTTTAAACTCATCCCCTTTTATCTAGCTGGAGGTCTATAAGAAGTGGTGTTCCTCAAGGGGTCAGTACCAGGTCCAGTCCTGTTCGATATATTCACTAGTGACCTGACTGAAGGGATAGAGTGAACTCTCAGTAAGTTTGCTGATGACTGGGAAAACTGGGAGGGGTGGCTGACAAACCAGAAGGCTGTGCTGACATCCAGCATGACCTTGACAGTCTGCAGAGCTGGGCAGAAAGTAGAACAAAACAGAACAGGACAGGACAGGACAGGACAGGACAGGACAGGAGAATAGAATAGAATAGAATAGAATAGAATAGAATAGAATAGAATAGAATAGACCAGGTTGGAAGAGACCTTCAAGATCATTATGTCCAACCCATCATCCAACACCATCTAATCAACTAAACCATGGCACCAAGCACCCCATCAAGCCTCCTTCTAAATACCCCCAGCGATGGTGACTCCACCACCTCCCTGAGCAGCACATTCCAATGGGCAATCACTCTCTCTATGAAGAATTTCTTCCTAACATCCAGTCTAAACCTCCCCTGGTGTAGCTTGAGATTGTGTTCTGGTGCTGGTTGCCTGGGAGAAGAGACCAACCCCCACCTGGCTACAACCTCCCTTCAGGTTGTTGTAGACAGCAAGAAGGTCTCCCCTGAGCCTCCTCTTCTCCAGGCTAAGCAACCCCAGCTCCCTCAGCCTCTCTGCAGAGGGCTTGTGCTCCAAACCCCTCCCCAGCTTTGTTGCTCTTAACTCAGCTATTCCAGTACAATTCTTACTATTTTTTCTAATTGGTTGTAGAGTATTCATTGACATCAGCACCAGCAAAAATTTGGGTTGCTATGTGAGCTACAGAAGCTGCACAATATTAGAAAAACCTGTATTTTACTGGTCATCCTTCATTCTCCTTCCCTGCTCCCTGCAAAGTCTTTGAGAGCTTTTTAATACAACTGTGGGTTGTTTGGGGTTTTTTTTTTTTGTTTTGGAAAAAGAATTTCTCTTTCAAGAACTAACAAGCAGTGCTGATCCCTCTAAAACTTGCTTTCCGTGTACAAGATTACTGCTGCTCTTCTCCTGCCTCGTAGAGATGGCTGGCTTGATACCTCCCTAGCAATCCTAAACCCCTTTAGCGAGGATGTGGCTTCTTTTGGAAGATGATAAAGCCCTTATATAATACTCAAGCTTCATTAAAAATGTACTTTATCTCCAAAGCTTGGGAGCTAATACAGTATAAAGAAGGAGAGGGCAGGGTGTTATTGATCAGCAGTGTTTTTCTTTGCATATGTCTTTCTTGTCCTCCAGCCACTTAGTGAGTTATCTTGACCCTAATCTTTCTGGTGCTCTGTGCTTTGAACTTCAGCTGAAGCTAACAGGAGAGCTGCATGCAAACTTCCAGGTTCAAGCCCTCTCTCACAAGCAATCTCTCCTACACTTGCAGATTCTGTGATAGCATGGAAGTGTTGCTGTGCAGCTGCTTGCCTCTTGTAAACAGGATCAAAGAGAGCATGTCATTTTTCTTATTTTACTTTATTTTGGTCTGCTGTCTGGTTGCTGTCATCTCTTTCTATTCTGGCTCATCGTGTAGTGCACCTTGAACATTAAATCTCACAGCACCTCACAGTTTGGTTCCACCCTTTCTGTGTGGTACATGACACATTAGAGCACTTTTTCCTATCAGTATGGCATTTTGCATGATATATGCTACTCTGCTAAGCTAATTGTGATAAGTCATGCTGCTAGATCCAGTACAAATGTCCTTTTTTCAAGGTTTCTCTTATGCTTACATTTCCTTCACTTTCCAAGTGTGCAGTTTCTGTTGCCCCAATTAATCTATTTGTATGACAATTTGATAATGTAAGCTGTTGCCATTTTCCTAGGCCACAAAAATAGAGGTCTTTCTGGGTGATACCTCGAAACAGTCTTGAATATCTATCACATAGATGGTATAAATTGCCTAGGTTGTAAGTGTCTCAGCACTGCAACTGTGAGTATTCAAAGACTATTTTTTTCCATTAGCCCTTGTTTGTAAACCTTTTGCAATACTAAAAAGTTGAAGGGCCATGAGGATGATCGGTGTTGGATTGGTTGATGGGTTGGACGCGATGATCTTGAAGGTCTCTTCCAACCTGGTTTATTCTATGTATTCTATGTATTCTATCAAGGGCCACGAGGATGATCAGAGGGCTGGAGCACCTCTCCTGTGAGGACAGACTGAAAGAGTTGGGGCTGTTCCATCTAGAGAAGAGAAGGCTTCGAGGTCACCGTATTGTGGCTTTCCAGTATCTGAAGAGGGGCTACAGGAAGGCTGGGGAGGGACTTCTCAGGATATCAGGTAGTGATAGGACTAGGGGGAATGGAATGAAGCTGGAGGTGGGGAGATTCAGGCCAGACATGAGGAAGTTCTTTCCCATGAGAGTGGTGAAGCCCTGGAATGGGTTGTCCAGGGAGGTGGTTGAGGCCCCATCCCTGGAGGTGTCTAAGACCAAGCTGGATGACTCTCGGGCCAGCCTGATCTAATGTGGGGTGTCCCTGCCCATGGCAGTGGGGTTGGAACTAGATGATCCTTGTGGTCCCTTCCAACCCTGACTGATTCTCTGATTCTGTGAAGAGAAGGGAAACTTTTCTGGGCTGAGGAAGCTTTCTCAAATCCCACATTACATTAAGCAAGGTCATTCCTGGAGTTCTCAGCATCTCCAGGAAAGTAATTGCAATCTTTCAATCAAAAAGGAATCCTCAAAACCATTTGCTTTTCTTCTTTCTCATTTGGATTTACTCTCAAAATGCAGACAAAATCTATCAGATGAAACACAGGCTCTCGAAAAATAAATGACATTGGGGTGTACCTGAGCCTAAGTCCTCAGAGATGGTTATAAGGCATTACTCTGAATAATTGCAGAATAACAAGCAATGCTATGGGGAAAAAAACAAGATGAGTTTGTCAATTTAAAAAGAAACAACTGAGCAGAACCAGTGCACAGCATGGTTAGGGATACTACAAAAAGATGTCTTCAGCTCAGGGAGATTGTGGAAAATCTAACCGGGATAACCACAGAACTAACACTCTTCTACACAATGCTACAGGCTGGGGTCAGAGTGGCTGGAGAGTGGCCAGGCAGAGAGGGACCTGGGGGTACTGGTTGAGAGTAGGCTGAACATGAACCTGCAGTGTGCCCAGGAAGCCAAGAGAGCCAATGGCATCCTGGGCTGCATCAGGAATAGTGTGGCCAGCAGGAGCAGGGAAGTCATTCTCCCCCTGAACACTGAACTGGTTAGGTCACACCTTGAGTCCTGTGTCCAGTTCTGGGCCCCTCAGTTTAGGACAGATGTTGAGTTGCTGGAGAGTGTCCAGAGAAGGCCAATGAGGCTGGTGAGAGGTATGGAACACAAGCCCTGTGAGGAGAGGCTGAGGGAGCTGGGGTTGCTTAGCCTGGAGAAGAGGAGGCCCAGGGGTGACCTTCTTGCTGTCTACAGCTACCTGAAGGGAGGTTGTAGCCAGGTGGAGGTTGATGTCTTCTCCCACGCAACCAGCACTAGAACAAGAGGTCACAGTCTCAAGCTGTGCCAGGGAAGGTTTAGGCTGGATGTTAAGAAGAAGTTCTACACAGAGAGAGTGATTGGCCACTGGAATGTGCTGCCCATGGAGGTGGTGGAGTCATCATCATTGGAGGTGTTCAGGAGGAGACTTGATGGGGTGCTTGGTGCCATGGTTTAGTTGATTAGGTGGGTTAGATTAGTTGATAGGTTGGACGCAATGATCATGAAGGTCTCTTCCAACCTATTCTATTCTATTCTATTCTATTCTATTCTATTCTATTCTATTCTATTCTATTCTATTCTATTCTATTCTATTCTACCTACTGGAAAAGTATTTGAGAGACTAGCAGTGGATTTGTTTACTTTTCACTGTAGTTTCTCTACAGGAAAGAGTTCTAATAGCTAGGTGGGGGTGATAGAGAAAGGCTCAGCTTGTTGTCCTACACCGAATGAAGCGTTACATCTGGACGCTGAAGATAGAAGAGCTCATCCATAAATAACAAAATGTAACTTTCTAGCAATTAGTTGTAGATAAGATTAGGACAATTTCTAACTACAGACAGGGAATAAAGACTGCTGCACTAGTTCCATGGATTGCTGGCACCTGGGGAGAACATCAAACCGGACAAAACCCACAAAGCGTGGAAAAATTCCTGTCATTCCATCTCTGTTGAGGCCACAGGGAGAAGAAGCTGGGCATTCCCACTGACTTTTTTCCCTCTGTGTTAAGACAGAGATGACAAGCAAACAGATTTTTGTCTTTAATGCCAGGAAAACTACCCCCTGGGGCAGAACTAGACACTGCCCCTTTGTGGTACAGGTGACCCTCAATGGTTTGGTCCTTGCCTGCTATGCCAGGTTCACATACTCAGAGATAAAGGTGGTTTCTCCCTGATCCAGAGCACCAGGGACTCTGGGTTTTTATAAGACTACTGCAGCTCTGTGTTATCCAGCATTGCAAAGGCCTTGAGCTTTTGTGGTAGCTCTGTTTCAGACAATCTCTGTCTGAAGCACTTAACAGTTAGGTCTCAAGAGGGCTGAAATCTTCTAATTTGAGTAAAGTTACTGGATTTCCTTACAGGGGAGAAATGTAATGGCCTGTAATACAAAAGAGGTGACCTTCAGTTCTGATTTTAAATCTTGTTATAAATTCTGATGCATAGATATTGCTAAGGGAAGGGTTTGGCACAATATGCATTTAATTTAAGAGTCTGGTTTATTCCAGTTGTGCAGGGGTGCTCTAGCATGTATGAAGAGTTAAATCCAGAGAAAGCAATTTCAACCAAAGATCAAAGTGAAAAGCCAAGTTACATTACGAAGATACTTAAGCAAATGTACCATATTTAATCTACTCCCATTTTAAAGCAACTTCCAATTTTCACTTTCACTTACATTTCTAATGCAGTGGTATTTATTACCTATTGCCTACCTTACCAAACGAGCAACAACCTCTGGAGATATCTTCTCTCTGATTAGAAAACTCTCACTGTAAAATAATAGATTTATGAAATATACATGAAGAAACTTTTATTGAAATTACATTAATAGCCAGATTCTGCACACAATTGCACTTGGCCATTGTGAAATCAATGAAACACACCAGAATAACAGAGAGCAGAATTTGTCCCAGCCCAACAATTTTAGCTGATTAAAAACAATGTAATGAGATATTCATATTGACACTCTCTGTTTGAAATACCCTCACTCTGTGGACCCAGGATTGATGATTTAAGGCTCCTGTGCAAGAACAAAGCCACTCTGCCAGGCAGCCCTGACAGCAAGACCATATATATTCAGACAAATGGTCTCATACATAACTCCACTTCTGGGACACAAAAAGGAGCAGAGTCTTATTCTCTCCTGCTTCGCACTAGGTCATAATTAAGATCCCCCTCAGTATCAGATAATACAGACAGCTGATAATACACTAGCTGATAATAAATATCTGAGTAAGCTTTAAACTTGCCAGCTCAGGTGTTGAGAGCAGTAGAGCTGCAGCAGCATAGAGTTCAACAGAGGCTAAGCACCCAAATATTTACACAGTCTGTTCTGCCACTGGCTAGCTTTGGTACTTCTTTCAGGTCAGCTACAACGTGAGTCTGATTGCAGTCCAGCCAGTGGGTTTATTGCCTCCAACAAAAACCTGGGTTTATTAGCCTGGGTAGAGCACTGTGCTAATGTAATATATATGATACTGTATAGACAGGGAAGTAAAGTGGCTTTAGTTCTCCTGGTCTGCAAGCTAGCTCATGGCTCAAGATTGTATTTTATACTCCAAGGGAATGTCTGGCCAGAGGAAAAAAAAACCTATCTGAGGCTAATGACTGCTCAACCACTTGGATGTTTAGTTAGGGTTTTGTTGCCAGTGTTCAGTTTCAGGCAGAGAAGCACAAGAGTGCCCATGAGAGATGCAAGCATAGAAAAGGACTTAGAAAGCCAGGACTGTTTGGGAACCCGTTGTTACTAAATGAACTGTAGTGAGTGACAAGTGCTGTATCCCCTCCCTGTGGCAGTTGGAACAAAGGTGGGCTCAATTCATCCTTTCTGTTTTGAACTGTAGGGTTGTGCTATTAGAATAGAGTAAAATAAACCAGGTTGGAAGAGACCTTTGAGATCATCGTGTCCAGCACCATCTAATCAACTAAACCATGGCACCAAGCACCCCATCAAGTCTCCTCCTAAACACCTCCAGTGATGGCACTGCCACCACCTCCCTGGGCAGCCCATTCCAATGGCCCATCACTCTTTCTATGAAGAATTTCCTAACATTCAGCCTAAACCTCCCCTAGCACAGCTTAAGACTGTGTCCTCTTGTTCTGTTTCTGGTTGCCTGGTAGAAGAGACCAGCGTCCACCTGTTTGCAACCTTCCTTCAGGGAGTTGTAGACAGTAATAAGGGGCTCCTCTGAGCCTCCTCTTCCACAGACTAAGCAACCCCAGCTCCCTCAGCCTCTCCTCATGGGGCTTGTGTGTTAGCTGCTGTCCTCTCTGTGTCCAGGGTGAATTAACAGAGGCATTCCCGCAGGTTGTGCTGAGTGACCGAGCGAAGGAGCTGGCCCTGGTCCTGAGCTCTACAGGGCTGGTGATAAAAGCCATTCCTGCTGATGAGGCTGAAGGTAAGTCCTTCCTGCTTGGAACCATGTGAAAAGGGTTTGCTGAGCTTTCTGCTGATCAACAGAGTAAATCTAGCCCTGGTACTCAGTGGCAGCTGTGGGGGCTGAAGCAGTACCCTACACATTTTGCTGCCACCAGTCTGTGGCTATGTGTTTTATCATAGAACAGAGTTCAGTCCCTCTGAGTGAGATCTCTACCAGGAGTGCCTCTGCAGATATCCACAAACTGATCATTTGCCTCCATGGTACCATTGCATAGAGGTATACTCTTTAGAGACCACTCCAGGCATGTGACACAGAGTGGCAGGAAGGGGCTGGGGAACAGGACCCTCGCATCCCTTTCATTGTGTATGCTGAAAGGAGCAGCTGGATTAAGATGCCTCCTTTCCTCTGCAACTCTTCTTATCCTCACTGAAATCACTGAGGCAATAATATGTTGGATGTCTGAGGACTTCAGAATGGATGCCCTATTATTTCCCTCTTTTGTTTTGCTATAATACGTGTGACCTTCAACTGCTTTCACACACTTTTCACTCTGTAGAGAAAATACCAAGCTGAAGGGCTTAACTGAGATTTCAATACAAAACCGACCAACAAAAAGAGCGTTTGGGACAAAAGCAACAATGCGGGCAACGACATTCAGAAGTGTTAGAAGTAAATCTAACTGCACACAAAGCAGAGTTCAGCTAAGTGTCACTGCCAAAACCCATCTTCTGTTCTCTATGAAATGGAGTTGGAAAGAGCTAAATTGAGCACTGAAACTCACTGGGTGTGTAAAAAAAAAATTGGGAGGAAGGGGATGTACCTGTTCTGGAGGACTGCAGGCACCTGTTTTACATCTATGAATGTTTGACAGGATAGGATAGGATAGGATAGGATAGGATAGGATAGGGTAGGATAGGATAGGATAGGATAGGATAGGGTAGAGTAGAACAGGATAGAATAGAGTAGAACAGGATAGAATAGAGTAGAACAGGATAGAATAGAATAGAATAGAATAGAATAGAATAGAATAGAATAGAATAGAATGAACCAGGGTAGAAGAGATCTTCAAGATCATCAAGTCCAATCTATCATCCAACACCATCTAGTCAACTAAACCATGGCACCAAGCACCCCATCCAGTCTCTTCCTAAACACCTCCAGTGATGGTGACTCCACCACCTCCTTGGGCAGCACATTCCAATGGCCAATCACTCTTTCTGTGAAGAACTTCTTCCTAACATCCAGCCTAAACCTCCCCTGGTGCAGCTTGAGACTGTGTCCCCTTGTTCTGGTGCTGCTTGCCTGGGAGAAGAGACCAGCCCCTGCCTGTCTACAACCTCCCTTCAGGTAGTTGTAGACAGCAAGAAGGTCACCCCTGAGTCTCCTCCTCTCCAGGCTAAGCAACCCCAGCTCCCTCAGCCTCTCCTCACAGGGCTTGTGTTCCAAACCCCTCCCCAGCTTTGTTGCTCTTCTCTGGACACGTTCCAGCAACTCAACATCCTTCCTAAACTGAGGGGCCCAGAACTGGACACAGGACTCAAGGTGTGGCTTAACCAGTACAGTGTACAGGGGGAGAATGACCTCCCTGCTCCTGCTGTCCACACTATTCCTGATACAGGCCAGGATGCCATTGGCCTTCTTGGCCACCTGGACACACTACATGCTCATGTTCAGCCTACCATCAACCAGTACCCCCAGGTCCCTTTCTGCCTGGCCGCTCTCCAGCCACTCTGATCCCAGCCTGTAGCACAGCATGGGGTTGCTGTGGCCAATGTGTAGAACTTGAATGTATTATATCTCATGCCATTGGACTCTGCCCATCTGTCCAGCCTGTCAAGGTCCCTCTGCAGAACCCTTCTAACCTCTACCCTGGCAAAGGACCTTTCTTTCAGCTGGTGTGAAAGTGTGAAGTGATTTGCCTATGCAGAGGATCTGCTCCACTGCCTGTGCTCAGAAGCACTTTAGGAAGTAATCAGATAGTCTTTCATACCTGATTTTGAGTGATCACATGGAGGGCTGTGCTGTAATTCCTACTTTTTGAAATGCATACTGATAAAATCACCACCTATTTTAATTTGGTTCCTTATCTTCGCCCGCTTTTCTGCTGTTTGGATTAGGTTTAGTCCTATGTATCAGGGTTGGAAAATGTTGCCTGGCTGTGCTGAAGGAATAGGGGAAAACCCTCTTTTTCTGAACAAGGTTATGCTGTGACACACAAGCTGCTTTCAGATGCAAGGGGTAATGCATGAGCTGCTGCTTCATTTGCATGCTAAGGAAGGTCTGAAAGCCTGCTCCTTCTCTGCCTGGATCACAGTAATATGCATGAGTGAGAAAAGAGGATAATAACCAGGAGAAAGAGTTGCTTTTATTAACATGTAAATGCTCTTGCTTTTTTTCTTTCTTTTAAATGCAAAATTTGAAGGCAAATATTTGCTTCCTTTGCTTCTGTGTGAGAAAACATGCTTTTTGTCTGCGTTTCAAATATTAACAATAGGAAGAAAAAGGTTTGGGTTCTGATTTTTTAATTAGATAAAAGCTGAAAATATCTGTGTGGGTTTGATAGGAGACATAAAATGCTCCCATGGAAAATACTATTTTCCTGCCAGCTGCAGTGAACAGAGACCTTGGTATTTACCTCAGTTTGATGCAGTGGCTTGTGCTTAGAGCTTAGCCTTATGTTTTGTTGTATGGCCTCTGCTCAGTCTTGCCTTTGAGTACATCAACCTCATTGACCTCTGCTGTGTACACTATCAAGCGCCAGTACTGCAGTGCCATGTGTGACACTTCAGGTGAGATGTTTGGCAGTCAGTGAGCCCCTCCACTCTGCCCACTTTAGGCAAATAGCACTTAAAGGAATTTGTCCTTGTCTGATGATGGGTTTTGTTTGTTTGCTTTTGTAAACTACAGCAATTCAGGAAGGATTTCGGGCTGGCAGGGAGAGGAACCATTGAAATTTCACATTCTCAGCAAACTTCATGTATGGAGCACAGGAGGTTGTTATTCTGGTCAGCTTCACCATGGCATGTTTTGCTTTCAGAAATCCAGGAAAGGAGGCATTTTGCTTTATAAGGAAAACATGAGATCAAGGAGCAGCAGACGGGAGAAGTAGCAAACATTCCAAAAATAAGTGGTCTGGAATCAGAAGGAATTACAATACTTTGTTCATCTATGGTTTGCAGCAGGAAATGAATATTTATGTCCCAAATGTTATGTTAAAACATTCTTCTTTACTATGTATTTATATACAACCTTCCACAGAAAGTCTGCCTTCAAAAGCAGCAGGTGCTGACTTCCTCTCTTGCCAAAAACACAACATCTCATCAGATGCTCAGAATGAATTTATATGCGACTTTGTGAAGTGCCTAACAAATAGCAGGCATTCTGCTGAAGAAAGCATCGGCGTTTCAAGAGGAAGAAGTAAATCTGTTCAATGCTTTAGGAGTTTGGAGAGACTTTAAGAGTTGAAAGTGACTTCCTTAAAAAAAACCAAACCTAGACTCCCAGCCTAATGTTTCCTCTGGAACCTTCTGGCTAACAAATGACTGGTTTATAGCATTTCCAAATATAGAACCAGGTAACTCAGATTAAATCCCATTCAAACCCCATTGTATTTCTAAACAAAAAAAAAAAATAATGATACAGATCTCATTTCTCTTTGTTGTAGCTCTTTGTATGTCAAGAAAGCCTCTGGGGGAAAAAAAAAAGAAGTCTTCATTAAAGAGAATGTACTCATAATTTTTATGTAATCTGAGTGTATCATCCTTCTTCCAAATAAAACTCAGAACCTCTCTTTAGCATTTTCTGCATTATTATTCACACACCTACCTTGTTCATTTAGGGAAAAAAAAAAAGGAACACCTCTGGGAAGATTCCTCACATTTAGAGTTTTCATGCCTCACTTAACTGAGTGCTTTTGTTTGTTTGATTGGTTTGTTTGTTGTTGACGACGGAGTTCAGAATCAATATGGACGACCAACATGATCTAAGTATTGTTCAGTTTAATTAAAGAACCTCTACAGCTTATATAGACTCACAGAGCATCGTTGGCATAGCTTCATTGGTTCCCCACTATTGTCCACATGTCCTACTCTTACACATGATTGGTTAAACTACTAATATCACCCGAGGTTGTTGATCAACATATGCATCCTGTTATTCCAGGATAACTCTCTGTGTTTATAGCTACCAGTACTTTGCTTCAGTTACATGCTGCTAGCACAGCACTATTTTGCTAAACTGCTAGTTACTTCTACACTTATGCTAAGCATGGCCTACCACCATGTCAAGCTCTAAGCTTATATTGCCAGATTGCACACACAACTTATTGCTATGATTGCCACAGTTTGTTTGTTTGTTTTGTTTCCTTAATCACTTCCCCAAACTTTGTAGCTCCTATATTTAAATTAATTTAATAGAATCATAGAATTGTTAGGGTTGGAAGGGTCCTCAAGCATCATCTAGTTCCAACCCCCTTGCCATGGGAAGGACACCTCACACTAGAGCAGGTTGCTCAGAGCCACATCCAGCCTGGCCTTAAAAACCTCCAGGGATGCGGCTTCCACCACCTCCCTGGGCAACCTGTTCCAGTGTCTCACCACTCACATGGTCAAGAACTTCTTCCTAACATCCAATCTGAATCGACCCATTTCTATTTTTGTTCCATTCCCCCTAGTCCTATCACTACTTGACATCCTAAAAAGTCCCTCACCAGCTTTCTTCTAGGCCCCCTTAAGATAGTATACTATCCTAAAAGAAGTATAGTATTATCCTAAAGGAAGTAAACTATTGTCCTAAAGAAGTATACCGATATCCTAAAAGAAGACCAAGTGTCCCGCTGTAAGCATACTAGGTGCATAACCATGCATGAAAGAATTCCCTCAAATAGAATCATAGAATCAGCCAGGTTTGGAAGGGACCACAAGGATCATCTAGTTCCAACCCCCCTGCCACAGGCAGGGACACTCCACACTAGATCAGGCTGGCCAAAGCCTCATCCAGCCTGGTCTTAAACACCTCCAGGGATGTGGCCTCAACCACCTCCCTGGACAACCCATTCCAGGGCTTCACCACTCCCATGGTGAAGAACAACTTCCTCACTTCCAGTCTGAACCAGTTCCCCCAACTTTGTAATCAGGTCCCCAAACTTTTGTATCTTCTAAATTTAAATTAATTTCTGTCATCTTGTCCTTTCTTTTTCTTTAGTCCCCCCCACCTCCCCTCCAGCTGTTGCATGCTCACAGAGATCACAAATATATTTTAGCTTTTTGGGATGCTTTTGTTCCCTCTACTGAAGTCAAGTTGTTTTATAACTAACACCACCTAATTATTCAAGAGTGGGATGGTAGATTTTTGGCCATCAAATAAAATATTTAAGCAGTTCTCCCAAATTATTCATACCTTTTTCCCCCAGTTCTATCAGCTTATAGTTGTTTTCAGCTTTATGAACCTGTCTCTTTCAAGCCACCAACTATATTTATTACGGATTTGAGCTTTTTTTTTTCCAGTCTGCACATAATGAATGCAATTAAGTCATGATGACTTATTCCTAAAAGAAAAATAATCTTTGGTTTTAGCTCTAAGATCAGTGCCCTTTTATCTGCCAAGATGAAATCAAATTCATCTTTCTATGACACTGTATTTTTGACCTAAGAAATTGTCTTTCCTTTCCTTTCCTTTCCTTTCCTTTCCTTTCCTTTCCTTTCCTTTCCTTTCCTTTCCTTTCCTTTCCTTTCCTTTCCTTTCCTTTCCTTTCCTTTCCTTTCCTTTCCTTTCCTTTCCTTTCCTTTCCTTTCCTTTCCTTTCCTTTCCTTTCCTTTCCTTTCCTTTCCTTTCCTTTCCTTTCCTTTCCTTCTCTTTCCTTCTCTTTTCTTCTCTTTTCTTCTCTTTTCTTCTCTTTTCTTCTCTTTTCTTTTCTCTTTTCTTCTCTTTTCTTCTCTTTTCTTCTCTTTTCTCTTTTCTTTTCTCTTTTCTTTTCTTTTCTTTTCTTTTCTTTTCTTTTCTTTTCTTTTCTTTTCTTTTCTTTTCTTTTCTTTTCTTTTCTTTTCTTTTCTTTTATCTTTTCTTTTCTTTTCGTTTCTTTTCTTTTCTTTTCTTTTCTTTCCTTTTCTTTCCTTTTCTTTTCTCTTTTCTTTTCTTTTCTTTTCTTTTCTTTTCTTTTCTTTTCTTTTCTTTTCTTTTCTTTTCTTTTCTTTTCTTTTCTTTTCTTTTCTTTTCTTTTCTTTTCTTTTCTTTTCTTTTCTCTTTTATTTTCTTTTTTTCTTTTCCTTTTCCTTTTCCTTTTCCTTTTCCTTTTCCTTTTCCTTTTCCTTTTCCTTTTCCTTTTCCTTTTCCTTTTCCTTTTCCTTTTCCTTTTCCCTTTTTTTTCTGAAATTCCAAGACAGTTTTTCTACTGGCAGATCTCTGATATATATCACTCACACCAAGATGCCAAATTTCACAACTTTTTCCTTGTATAGGACATGTGGGTCTTTAAGGAGCTGTTGCTCCGAAACATGATGTGATGGTGGGAGCTGATGGTAGCTTGTATCCCACCATACAGTATATTGGCTAGAAAATGGATTCATAAACCTTCAAAATCACTTGCACAGAGCTTTGTGGCTCAGACAGGAGTGTTCTGTGGAATTTGTGCAGGTGCATAAAGTGTTACCCTTGTCCCTTGTGCTACAAACCCTGATCTGCCATATAGCTTGTTCCTCAGTGATGGGTCCCTGCTGACTTGAATTTGCAACAGTGATGTCTTGCAGATGTGCTTTTCCCAAGCATCCCTCCTGTATGTTATGTCAAGTCACTCTCTTCCTTTCCATTCTTCCTTCATCTGCCTAGTTCCAAAGCATGTCAGGCAAATGATTTATGTACAAATTCTCACTGCAGAGTCTCATTCCCTCAGTAATCTGGGAGGGATTATCTATTTGATGATTCCAAGCCCTGATTCTGATGAAAGAGCCAAAAGGTGTGACTAGATGGTCTCACAGAAGTGCTGACAAGCTGAATGGTAGGCCTGATAGGTGTCCCAGTTTGTGGCCAGGCAGATCCTCTCTTGCCTCCCACCAGGGCAGAAAAATGAGACTCACACAAATGGATTGCAGAAGTGATGGAAAAATTAAATGGAAAAGTAGTAAGTGTTTTACAGAGAGTTACAAGCACAGTGACAAAAGAGGTCCCAAAGCATACAGAATCCCCTTAACAGCATACCCAAGAGCTTCCCAACATTTCCCTGCTGCATACCTGAGGGTATACCCAAAACCCACAGGGCTATTTCTTCCCCCTCCACTGTTAGGCTAATCTCAGCTGGCCAGATCTGAGACTGCTCATCCCCTTTCTCCTCTTGGCATTAGGCCTAGCTAAGCTTAGAGGCCTTGAGATACTTCCCCACCATTACCAGATAGGGAGCATCTCTCATGGGAATAGGGAGAGAAGAAAGAGGAAATGTGAGACCTTGCAGATAGATTTATAGGGCGCAGGATATTATGGGTATGAAATACGCTGTTCCTGTGTCCCCCCACTAGGCTGAACCCTCGGGGCACGGGAGGTGTGTCTTGTGTGGCAGCAGCAAGAGGCACCCAGCCTAAACTGCCACAGTAGGAAATTCAGAGGCTGCCCCCATAGCCCTCCCAAAGGACAGAACTTGAACAGATCATGCACACAATAGTGCTCTCAACACACCTTCTGCAACGGCACTACCTCTGAGCAGAGGGGCTGCAGCTAACCCTTCAGAACTCCCTCGTTAGCGGTCTGTTTGTTGGGCTCAGCTGTTTTGTTCAGCTTTTTGATTCTGAGCAAAGTTATTTCAGTGGCTAAACAGAAGGAACGCTGTGTGCAGTGCCCTTCTGCGTTATCCCAAGTTATGAGCTGTGAGTGACGGAGCAAACAGTAATATACATGTATCGTGCCGAAGAGAAAGATGGTCCCAGCGATCACAACAGAGAGGCAGAGAATAAACAATCACCAGAAGTAGCCTTGCTGGCTGAAAGAAATGTCTGATTCCTACTAAAGCCAAAAGTACAAAAGAACATTTTCAACTTTTCTGAAAGACAGACGGAAATGTCTCCGGGAACTTGACGCAAAGCAATTATGGATGCTCAAACACAACAAAGATTTTGAACATGAAAAGAGAATACTAAAAGGATTTTTATACTTGACAGTTCATTTCATTGTATTCTCTTTTTATATTAAATTATTAAAGAGAGAGATATCAATGTGTGTATTTTCGGTCCCTTTTTTGCCAGTTTAGCTCAGTGGAAAAGTTTAGCATTTCCCCACAAAATATCTTCAGAATACTTCACAAATGTTACAATTGGCCAAGTTTCTTTTTCCTCAGTAAATTATTGTTGGTTATAGCTTTGCATAGAACAGAACAGATCAGAACAGAACAGATCAGAACAGAACAGAACAGAATAGAATAGAATAAACCAGGTTGGAAGAGACCTTCAAGATCATTGCATCCAACCAATCACCCAACACCATCTAATCAACTAAACCATGTAACCAAGCACCCTACCAATCTCCTCCTGAAAACCTCTAGTGATGGTGACTCCACCACCTGGGCCTGCATGGGCTACTCTTCCTCTCACAAATAAATCTTCCTTCTTAATTTGAGTACTGACAGTGGGATACTGAAAAGAAAAGTTGCTACTCATCTTTGAAACATCTTTGAACCCTCACACAGAATCACAGCATCACCAAGGTTGGAAGAGACCTCAAAGATCATCAAGTCCAACCTGTCACCAAAGACCTCATGATGAAACCGTGGCACCCTTTTGAACACCTCCAGGGATGGTGACTCCACCACCTCCTGGGCAGCCCATTCCAATGGCTAACAACTCTCTCTGTGAAGAACTTTCTCCTCACCTTGAGCCTAAACTTCCCCTGGTGCAGCTTGAGACTGTGTCCTCTTGTTCTGGTGCTGGTTGCCTGGGAGAAGAGACCAACCTCCTCCTGGCTACAACCTCCCTTCAGGTAGTTGTAGACAGCAAGAAGGTCTCCCCTGAGCCTCCTCTTCTCCAGGCTAAACAACCCCAGCTCCCTCAGCCTCTCCTCATAGGGCCTGTGCTTGAGACCTCTCCCCAGCCTCGTTTTCCTTCTCTGGACACATGAAGTATCTCAATATCCTTCTTAAATTGAGGGGCCCAGAACTGGACACAGAACTCAAAGTGTGGCCTAACCAGTGCTGAGTACAGGGGTACAATGACCTCCTTGCTCCTGCTGGCCACACTATTCTTGATGTGTGCCATGATGCCATTGGCCTTCTTGGCCACTTGGGCACTCTGGTGGCTCATGTTCACTGAATCCAACATTGCCATGTTTTTCAGCAGGTTTATGCCTCCAAGAGCTTTAAGAATAAAATAGTCATTCAATGCCAGTACTGATGATACTTTCCTGTTGTTGAAGGTAGTTAGAAACATGCTGGAGCTTTGGGGGTTACAAATCAATTTTTACACTGCCTAATGACTACCACATTTTCAAATTCTTATGGATCATTTTATGTAATGTAATATATAGATCACAGGCATCCCCTCTGAGATATTGTCATGGGCCACTGCTATTAAGTGTTGTCAGGGACCCCTGGAGAGAAAGCAAGTCCTCCCACCTCAAGATAAGTGCCTAATCTAAGAAGGCTAACTTTTATATCAAAATACCCATCTCTCTCCATTGAATGTAGAAGCAGCTTGGAGACTGGCTCAGCCAAAAGCTAAACATTTGGACTGCTAAAATTAGGTGAGATAAATCCCACTGCAGGAGCTCAGGCTTGATGCACTCTCAATGAAGAGACAGGAAACAAGAGCCTGAGTTAGGAGTTGGTGTCTCTCTGTCAGCTGTGTAGAGACTTCACAAGTCCCACCTGAGCCTGAGACGGCATAATTTAAGTGCCCAGACTAAGTTATCTATGTGATTAAAGCACTTATGTGCTCTACCAGGGCTCACAAAGAAGCTTACAATGGCACACTGTGCTGGAGTTATCCAATTCTCCAGGAAATCGTGTTTTCAACACGTTTAAGAGCCACGTTAGCTATATATCTGTACAGAGCCACAACAGAGTTAAAGTCAACTCGAGTTGTCATGTGGTACTACTGGGGGAACTGTTATATGCTCTTTCCTACCCTGAGTTATTATCTCCTGCCTAAATGCAGATTATGTGCAGGAACCAGAACTTTTATTTGACTCAGAGGTGCCATGTACTTTCCTGGCACTATAATAATACGCAGGGACCTGTGTGTAACCAAAATATGTTGATGCTTCTAACCAGTACTTGAAACTCTCTGTAGGAAGTCTGCACATAGCTTCTTCTCACAGGTACTCCCATCCCTGTCACACAGGACTTCACTGTTAACATGACTCTAAGCAAGAACAAAAAACCAAAGATCTTGTTTTAAACTTATGTTTTCTTATCCTGGCATCCTGGCCAGCTGTAGCTTCTGTTTACTGCTTGACAAACCCTTGGAGTACTGGAGGAGCTGCTGAAGTATCAGCAGGAGGTGGAAAAATTGGACATTACTGTAACTCACAATTTGATGTGTGCTGCCTGTGGGTGGCTTCTCACTGAAGAAATTTTGGGTGGGATGTGTACTATTTGCAGAAACCTTAAGACGATTACCTTTCCAGCGCTGCTTTGCTGCTCCCCCTAGGAAATAATTACAATGACTAAAGTGAGCAGGGAATATTTTGTGTGTGTTTTGTTTTGTTTTGTTTTTCAACTTAAGTAAACCATTTTCAAAAGCCTACCAGTTGTGGGCACTACCTTTGCACTGGAGAGAAATACTGAAGCAACACAGGCAAACTCATCTCACCTGCAAATGAACTTTCTTCAGCATTGAATTTTGCTGCTGGAGGGGCAATACGTGACATTATTGCTGATCTTGAACATTTTCACCATTCTTTGCCCAGAATAATCTGAAACACTGATAAGGAGATGCCAAGAGAATAGAGGGAGAGGTAGTAAGTGACTCCTACAGGAAAATAAAGTGCAGGTAGATTCATACCTTCTGTGGTTGTTACTTAGGCAATCTTTCACAAAACAGGAGGTTTTTAAGGCCAGGCTGGGTATGGCTCTGAGCAACCTGATCTAGTGTGAGGTGTCCCTGCCCATGGCAGGGGGGTTGGAACTAGATGATCCTTGAGGTCCCTTCCAACCCTAACAATTCTATGATTTCACTTTTCTAAAACTAAATGTGGGAATTCTTATGCAGAATTAAAGATAACTGCAAGGGGCAGCCCATTCCATCTGTTACTTTTCCTTTTCTGAGGATGGAGATTCCACAGTTTCTCTGGGCACCCTGTGTCAGTATATGACCATCCTCACAATAAAATACATTTCCTTGGGTTCAGACTTTCTTGCATTTCAGTTTGTCCCCATTGCCTCTTGTCCACTGGATACCACCAACAAGAGCCTGGCTCTGTCCTCTTTACACCTTCTCTTCGGGTATTTATATGCACCTCTGAAAAGCCTTCTCTTTTCTAGGCTGGACAGTCCTTGCTCTCTAGCCTCTCCTTTTAGCAGAGAATCTCCAGGTGTTTAGTCATCTTTGTGAACTTTTGCTGGACTTTCTTCAGTATGTCCATGTCTGCCTTGTATTGGGGAGCCTAGGACTGGACCTAGCATTTCAGTTATGTCTCATCAGCGCTGAATAGAGGGGAATGATCACCTGACTTGGCCTGCTGGCAGTGCTCTTCCTTACACAATCCAGTTTGACACTATCCTCCTTTGTTCCAAGGGCACGTTGCAGGCTCGTGATCTACTTGTTACACATCTATGCTCTTCTCTGAACTACTTTCCATCCAGTTGCTCCTCAGTACACACTAGGGCACAGCATTATTCCATTCCAGGTGCAGGACTTGGCAATTGTCTTTGCTGAAATTCATGAGGTTCTTGCTGGCCCATTTCTCCAGCTTGCTGAGGTTCCTCTGAGTGGCAGCACAGCCATTTGGTGCTACAACTACTCCTTCCAGTTTTGTATCCTCTGCAGTCTTAAGGAGGGTGTGCTCTGTCTCATTGTCCAGGTCATTAATAAAGATGTTACACAGGTTTTGAATCAGTATTGACCCCTGCGACACGCTGCTATTGACTGGCTTCCAGACAGACTTCATGTCAGTCATTAATGCACTTTAAAACAGATCAGATGGTTTTCAGTCTACCTCATTATCCATTTATCTAGCCTGTGCTGCATCAGTTTGTCAGTGCTGATATTATGAATGACAATGTTGAATGCCTCAAGATGAACTGCAACTTCTGCTCTCACCTCATTCACCAAATTAGTAATTTCTTTCAAGGCTATTAGGTTGGTCAGACATGAATTACCCTTTATCAGTCCTTATGGATTACTCCAAATTACCCTAATATTTTTGGAAGTGGTTTCTGAGATGATTTGCTTCCTGACCTTTCCAAGAACTGAGATGAAGCTGACCTCCTGGAATCTACTTTTGCCTTTCTTGAAGTGCCATTTGCTTTCTTCCAGGCCAAAGGAATCTCTCCAAGTCTTGATGCTCTTACAAAGATGATTCAGAGTGACCTTACAGTGAGATATCTAGGCCAGCGCTATCATCTCTTGTAGGTGTATCTCCCTTCCCTTCCCTTCCCTTCCCTTCCCTTCCCTTCCCTTCCCTTCCCTTCCCTTCCCTTCCCTTCCCTTCCCTTCCCTTCCCTTCCCTTCCCTTCCCTTCCCTTCCCTTCCCTTCCCTTCCCTTCCCTTCCCTTCCCTTCCCTTCCCTTCCCTTCCCTTCCCTTCCCTTCCCTTCCCTTCCCTTCCCTTCCCTTCCCTTCCCTTCCCTTCCCTTCCCTTCCCTTCCCTTCCCTTCCCTTCCCTTCCCTTCCCTTCCCTTCCCTTCCCTTCCCTTCCCTTCCCTTCCCTTCCCTTCCCTTCCCCTAATCCAATGTAGAACAGGAGTTTGTTTTGCTTACACAATTCATTTTTGCAAACTGAATGAGCAGTGAAGCTATATGGTCAAAGAATTTTCCAACTCACTCTTTCCTAAGCATCCTTGACTACCAGGGGCTATAAGCATTGACTTTCCCCACACAGATTGGTGTATTAATCCATATGTACTGTTATTATTTTATGAATTTGGAAATCATCTCTCAGATAAATCTTCAGCTGAAGTGACTGGAAGTTTAGCCTGTGTAACAAATGGGTAATAAATGGATAAGACCTTCAGGATCTGGCATGCTAATGATTATAATTTAACACTGCTACAGCTCTTTCCATCTTCAAAGTGCTTCATGAACATTAACCATTCTAATTAATTTCATTTAGAGATGTTCCTACTGTATCTTTCCCTCTGCTGAACACTGTAGTACACTTACTGCTGTATTGTAATTCAAAGGTTGTTATGGTAAAGATTTTGACAAGAACAGAGAATCCCTTGTGAAAATTTGCTATTGTGCTAATTACATCAGAGGCTGGATGTCAAGATTATCCTTGAAAAGGATCCTGGTACACACCATATTTGTACCCAGTCTCCCAGTAGAAGAGATGGGTTTGGTCAGTCCACTGCTTCTCTGGTGTGTGCCTGCTGTAGGGGCAAACAGTTTTAATAACTTGGGAAATTTATTGGAACCCATATAAATGTTCAGCCTCAGGCTGAGTAAAGGCAGATGAGGAAACAAAGAACCCATGTAACTATCCTACCACTACCAGTCAGCTTGTCAAAGGCAGATAAAGTAGGACAGAAGAATGACATATGATTGTAAGACAGCGAAGCATATGTGTTTCATAATTTTCCTATCCTGAGATGCATTATTCAAAGTGTTATCTTGTTAGTCTATCTTACTGGGAGTTACAAAAGACAGTTTAATAGATGCTTATCAGTCACTTGACAGATTGGTCCAACTTTCTCACTGTGGGGAATTGGCTGTCATTTTTGGGATGTTTCTTTGCAGACCTCTTGCACGTGGTAGGGGTAGACCTTGAGTATCTCCTCTGAGCCTCTCAAGGGTACAAGAGATGTGCTTCTTCCAAGCCTTGCTGACTACCTGAGCAGCTTTTTTTTTCTGTAATGAATAATTTCTTGCAAGCTGGGCAGCACTGTAAGTGCCTATGTAGGATGCTGTGTAAGAGTCCATGGGGATATACACATCAGCCTTGGAGTAACCATGCGAGAATCTTGTGCGTGTAAAAAGTCATTTCAATATCTAACTAGAGTGTCCAGAGATATTGCAGGAATCCTGTCTACAAAGCCTGGATGCAAATCACCTTGTGACTGTATCATGAACTGAATGTGCCCCAACAAAGGATAAAGATTGCTCACTGGTCTTCAGCTGCCCTGATAACAATGAGCCAAGACCACTGCTACCATACTCTCAGGAATATGCATAAGACAAGATAATCTCCAACCATCAGGTACCCTGCAAAGGGAGCTCAGTAGGCTGAACATGAGCCAGGAGTGTGCCCAGGCAGCCAAGAAGGCCAATGGCATTCTGGCCTGCATGAGTAACAGAGTGGCCAGCAGGAGCAGGGAGGTCATTCTGCCCCTGTACACTGCACTGGTTAGGCCACACCTTGAGTGCTGTGTCCAGTTCTGAGCCCCTCAGTTTAGGAAGGATGTTGATTTGCTGGAATGTGAAGGGCAACAAAGCTGGGGAGGGGTTTGGAGCACAAGCCCTGTGAGGAGAGGCTGAGGGAGCTGGGGTTGCTTAGCCTGGAGAAGGCTTGGATGTGTTAAATCTCATGCCGTTGGATTCTGCCCATCTGTCCAGCCTGTCAAGGTCTCTCTGCAGAGCCCTTCTACCCTCTAACAGATCAACCTCTTTGGAAAGTCCTAGTCTTACAAAATGGAACAAAGGAATGAGCTAACCACTTGGGGGTGATCCCAGAGCCAGCATTCAGTTTCCCTCTCAGATCTCTCACCTGTAACAGTTTCAGCCGAGCATACCAAATAACCCCATCTCTTTCTAGCAAGCCCAAATATTTCCCTGGAAATTGAGAACAGCATTACAAACTGGAGTGTGACATGAACATTTGAGAGAAATTCATCTTCTGTAGAAATTACAGCTCTGGTCTACACTGATTTATTTCAACAGAGACATCTGTTTCTACAGCAGTGGCATAGATCTGAAATGACCAAATGCAGAATCATCTGATTAAGTATTTTTCTATGTACCAATAGATATCCAATGGACAGCTGTAGTTCACAGGGTCTCCTAAAACAGCCTTTCTGATTTCTCTTTGTAAGATGGGTGGAGATTCATCCAGCTATTCCTGTAAGAAAAATCCTATATTTAACCCTGGGTTTGGGGTTTTTTTTAAATCATCTAGTGGCATTTAACCAATGATTATGTTGCTGAAATGACCAATTCAAAATAATGAATAATTCATGTAATTATTGATTATCATTGTTAAATGATAGATGTTTCCAGAACAGCTCCTATACAATCTTATTAAATTTCTAGAGAATCCCTATTATTTTAATTGTTATGCCTTTTCTTTTCTTTTTCCTCATTTCTGTTAAACTGAATAGAATAGAATAGAATAGAATAGAATAGAATAGAATAGAATAGAATAGAATAGAATAGAATAGAATTAACCAGGTTGGAAGAGACCTTTGAGATCATCACATCCAACCTATCATCCAACACCATCTAATCAACTAAACCATGGCACCAAGCGCCCCATCCAGTCTCTTCCTAAACACCTCCAGTGATGGTGACTCCACCACCTCCCTGGGCAGCACATCCCAATGGCCAAGCACTCTTTCTGTGAAGAACTTCTTCCTAACATCCAGCCTAAACCTCCCCTGGCGCAGCTTGAGACTGCTGCAAATACAGAGCAAATGATGGTATGGAGATGCATTTTTAATGACAGATAGGTATTTTGATGAGTCACATGACTTCTCTCTTTCATAGGAGTTCTATTCAGTACAATGGGTCCAGCTGTGGTACATGGTTCTTGGGATAGGTCATGGCATCCCCGAACAAGAGGACACAGTCTCAAGCTGCACCAGGGGAAGTTGAGGCTCAAGGTGAAGAGAAAGTTCTTCACAGAGAGAGTTGTTAGCCATTGGAATGTGCTGCCCAGGGAGGTGGTGGACTCACCATCCCTGGAGGTGTTCAAGACAGGATTGGACATGGCACATGGTGCCATGGTTTAGTAGTCATGAGGTGTTGGGTGACAGGTTGGACCTGATGATCTTTGAGGTCTTTTCCAACCTCATTGATTCTATGATTCTAAATATCTCAGGTTCCTCTTTCTCCTAAGTTCCCTCTGGGGTCTGTGCTTCTGGAGTCTCTCTGTAAATTCTTGGTGTTTCCTAGTTACAGGGCTGGGAACTTGTGACTCATCCCCACAACCCCCACTGTCTATTTCTGACTTGCTGCAAACACTTTTGGCACTCACAATCAGCTCCTGTTGTTGGTACTATTGGAGACACATCTGGACAAGTATGAAATTTCTTGATTTTCAACAGATTATTTGTGCAGCTTGGCTTTTTATTTGTCTGGAGCACAGTCCCTCCTCCCTTCCCCCTACCCCCCAAACATTCAAGAGTGGTGTTTGATTTGGTTTATTTGGATTGGGGGTTTGTTTGATTGGTTTTTTTTTCCTCTTCTTTTTTTTTTTTTTAATTTCTTGTTTGTTCATCGTTTTGGTTTTGGTTTTGGTTTTTTTTGAGCAGGGGGCTCATCATCTGAAGTAGAAAATTAAATCCTGGGCTTGCGCTAACAGTTCCCCTACTTAGTCCCAACTCACGCTACATGCTGCTGGTCCTTGGAGCAAGACTTGCTGCTGCCAGCAAGTTGCTGACAAGTTGCATGGCTTGCCTGGTGCTACAGGGCAAAAAAAAAAAGGATAGAATCATAGAATCAATAAGGTTGGAAAAGACCTCAAAGATCATCAAGTCCAACCTGCCACCCAATACCTCATGACTACCAGACCATGGCACCAAGTGCAACGTTGAGTCCGTTCTTCAACACCTCCAGGGATGGTGACTCCACCACCTCCCTGGGCAGCCCATTCCAATGGCTAACAACTCTCACTGTGAAGAACTTTCTCCTCACCTTGAGCCTAAACTTCCCCTGGTGCAGCTCAAGACTGTGTCCTCTTGTTCTGGTGCTGATTGCCTGGGAGAAGAGACCAATCCCCTCCTGGCTACAACCTCCCTTCAGGTAGTTGTAGACAGCAATAAGATGTCCCCTGAGCCTCCTCTTCTCCAGGCTAAACAAGCCCATCTCCCTCAGCCTCTCCTCATAGGACTTGTGCTTGAGACCTCTCCCTGGCCTCATTGCCCTTCTCTGGACATGTTCAAGAGTCTCAATGTCCCTCTTAAATTGAGGGGCTCAGTACTGGACACAGGACTCAAGGTGTGACTTAACCAACTCAGGACTGTCGATGTGCATTTGAGAAAGTATAAAAGAAACAGAGAAAAATGTTCAAAATGCTCTCCCTGCATGGTTTTGGGATACCATGATGCTGGGGGAACTGGTGCTGCAGTATAAAATAGAGAGATAGGATTCCATACGGGTGTGTAGAATGACTCTGAAGCAATGAATTTGATCTATGGTGGTATTTTCCACACCCTGCTCAATTTGCTAGCACCAAGAATTTATCCTCAGCTCCTTAAGGGCTGTTCTCAAGGTCTGTGAAGCATCTTGAGCGAAGGAAGCACCATCCCCAGAGATCAATCTGTCCAGCTTTACTAGCACTAAGTACAGTCCTCACCATTTCCCCTCCAGGATCCCAAGATGATTGGCATTTTAATGTTTCACTCTGATCCCTCTGAAGCTGTGATTTAGCAGGGAGAAAATATAGTGCAAAATTATGTTAAAGCTGTAATAAACACTGTTTACTGCACTTAATTGTCATAAGTCATTCTATTAAACTGTTGAGGAATATTAACAAGGGATATGATAATACCACCATATAAAACTCATACACATTTTTTTTTAGCAGTGGTAAAAAGTGTTATAACTATTTAATGGCTTTGCAACTGGCTGTACTTGATAATTAACTGTTGTGGGTAAGGAGCTACGCTGTTGTTTCAACTGTCTGGAAAAGACAGAATGGCCCCAGTTTAACCTGACAATTACCCATGAAAATGATCAGGTGGTAAAAAGAGTCATAATCTTATTTTTCCTCCACAAAAGCTGACATGAGGCAAAGGTAGCCTACATCTTCCAAATGTGCTTGTTTATTTTATCTCCACAAACATATGGATTAGATTACTGAAGTGCTCTCTACTGTGGGGCTGCACCTAACAAAACCCCTTCAAAACCAGCAGAAACAGATTTTACATTCCTGTTAATTGCAAGCTTTATGCAGGAGAAAAGTGTGTAGAATAGCATTGGTTGTGACCCATGAATCACATTTTCTAATGTATTTAGACAGGTGCTTAAGTGTAAAGTGCCACCATGGGCAGTGAAGCTCTCTGCTTTCGCATCTTGCAAATCAAGACAACACTGGTACCTGCAAGGAGAATGGGGTAGAGTAAGTGCAGCTTGAAAATTCCTCATCAACTCTCATCCAAACCTTAAGAAACCTCACAAGCTGCCTCTAAAAGTGCCTCAGTTTCTAACATTTAAACATTGTCACGTTCTGCTGTGCCTGTCCAGATGTGCTGAGTCTGGAGAGGATGGATAAGATGTGATTAGTTCTTACCTAAGTCCACATAGGCAGTCTCCCGCTACCAAGGGGCTCTGACTGATCATGTGCTTTTAGAGACTGCTCAGGACACACCTAAGAGACATCTATGACAAAAGTACAGTGGTGGCTGCTGCTTTTGCTGAAAACTTGCACAGAATGGCCTCACATCTGAGCATTCATAGAATCATAGAATCAATAAGGTTGGAAAAGACCTCAAAAGTCATTAAGTCCAACCTGTCATCCAAGACCTCATGATTACTAAACCAAGTGCCACGTCCAATCTCTTCTTGAATACCTCCAGGGATGGTGACTCCACCACCTCCCCAGGCAGCACATTCCAATGGCTAACAACTCTCCCTGTGAAGAACTTTCTCCTCACCTC